>NC_091288.1:121680079-123020055 GCF_032444005.1 Ranitomeya imitator | reverse complement strand
CACGACCATGACCACGGAAATTGTTGTGAGTTCTGTTTTTGGGCTCCCTCTGGTGGTTACTGATGGTACTGGGTGATTTGTGTTCTGCTGTCTCTGGTGTCCACCTGTTCTATTAGGATTTGGGAGTTTCCTATTTAACCGGGCTTTCTTGTCATTTCCCCGCCGGCTATCAAGGTTATCAGAGTGTTTTGTTACCTCAGCTTCTGGCTTCAGTAATCTTCAGGACAAGCTAAGTTTTTGATTTTCTTGTTCCACGTTTTGCTTTATTTTTGTCTTGTCCAGCTTGCATATAATTGTTTCTTTGCTGCTGGTTGCTCTAGTGGGCTGTAATTGCTCCTCATGTTCCATGAGTTGGAACATGAGTTCAAGTAATTATAGGATGGTTTTTTGAAGGGTTTTTTGCTGACCGCGCAGTTTACTTTTGTATCCTCTGCTATCTAGTTTTAGCGGGCCTCATTTTGCTGAATCTGTTTTCATACTGTGTATGTGCCTTCCTCTCATTTCACCGTCATTATATGTGGGGGGCTGCTATTTCTGTGGGGTATTTCTCTGGAGGCAAGAGAGGTCTGTGTTTCTTCTAATAGGGGAAGTTAGATCTTCGGCTGGTGCGAGACGTCTAGGATCAACGTAGGCACGTTCCCCGGCTATTGTTATTTGTGTGTTCAGGTTTAGGGTCGCGGTCAGCTCAGGTTCCATTACCCTAGAGCTCGTTGGTGCTTGTCCTTTTGTGATTCCCTGCCATTGGAATCATGATAGTATAGCTGGCCAAAATGTTTGGGCTGAAGTAGGAGGAAAAGTAGTCTGAGGAAGTTTTTTTTTTTTTTTTTTCTCTCCTCTGAGGTTGCTGCCTAGCCTTAATTGCAGCCTGGCTGATTTTTTTTTTTCCTCCTCTTAATCCTTGAATGGCTCTGACCTTAGCTGTTTATCATGGACGTCCAGAGTTTAGCTTCCAGCTTGAATAATCTTGCTGCTAAGGTTCAAAATTTACAAAATTTTGTTGTACATGCTCCTATGTCTGAACCTAGAATTCCTATTCCAGAGTTCTTTGCTGGAGATAGATCTAGTTTTCTGAATTTTAGGAACAATTGCAAGCTGTTCCTTTCTTTGAAATCTCGCTCTTCTGGAGACCCTGCTCAGCAGGTTAAGATTATTATATCTTTCCTGCGGGGTGACCCTCAAAATTGGGCATTTGCATTGGCACCAGGGGATCCTGCGTTGCTTAATGTGGATGCGTTTTTTCTGGCATTGTGTTTGCTCTATGAGGAACCTAACCAAGAGATTCAGGCTGAAAAAGCTTTATTAGCTCTCTCTCAGGGGCAAGATGAAGCAGAAATATATTGTCAAAAATTTCGGAAATGGTCAGTGCTTACTCAGTGGAATGAGTGCGCCCTGGCTGCAAAGTTCAGAGATGGCCTTTCTGAGGCCATTAAAGATGTTATGGTGGGGTTCCCTGAGCCTACGGGTCTGAATGAGTCTATGACTATGGCTATTCAGATTGATCGGCGTTTACGGGAGCGCAAACCTGTGCACCATTTGGCGGTGTCTTCTGAACAGGCACTTGAGACAATGCAATGTGATAGATTTCAGTCTAGAAGTGAACGGCAAAACTATAGGCGGAAAAATGGGTTGTGCTTTTATTGTGGTGATTCAGCTCATGTTATATCAGCATACTCTAAAGGCACAAAAAAGGTTGATAAGTCTGTTGCCATTAGTTCGTTACAGTCTAAGTTCATTCTGTCTGTGACTCTGATTTGCTCATTATCATCCATTTCCGTCGATGCCTATGTAGATTCAGGCGCTGCCCTGAGTCTTATGGATTGGTCATTTGCCAAGCGATGTGGGTTTAGTCTTGAGCCTCTGGAAGTCCCTATTCCTTTGAAGGGAATTGACTCTACACCTTTAGCTATGAATAAACCTCAGTACTGGACACAAGTGACCATGCGTATGACTCCCGTTCATCAGGAGGTGATTCGCTTCCTGGTATTGTATAATTTACATGATGTTCTAGTACTTGGTCTGCCATGGTTACAAACTCATAATCCAGTCCTTGACTGGAAAACAATGTCTGTGTTAAGCTGGGGATGTCATGATGATGCACCTCCGATTTCTATCGCTTCATCTACTCCTTCTGAGGTTCCTGTATTTTTGTCTGATTATCGGGATGTTTTTGAGGAGCCTAAGCTCAGTTCGCTTCCTCCTCACAGGGATTGCGATTGTGCTATAGATTTAATTCCTGGTAGTAAATTTCCTAAAGGTCGTTTGTTCAATCTGTCAGTGCCAGAGCATACTGCTATGCGGGATTATGTTAAGGAGTCCTTGGAAAAGGGACATATCCGTCCATCTTCGTCCCCTTTGGGAGCAGGTTTTTTTTTTCGTGGCCAAAAAAGATGGGTCCTTGAGGCCTTGTATAGATTATCGTCTTTTGAATAAGATTACCGTAAAATATCAGTATCCTTTGCCTTTGTTGACTGATTTGTTTGCTCGCATTAAGGGGGCGGTTTTGTCACAGAGAAGCTCCGATTGCTCGGTGATGAAGCCATGTGCGTTCTTTTCTAGAAAATTTTCGCCCGCTGAGCGGAATTATGATGTGGGTAATCGGGAACTTTTGGCCATGAAGTGGGCATTTGAGGAGTGGCGTCATTGGCTGGAGGGTGCTAGACATCGTGTGGTGGTCTTGACTGATCACAAAAATCTGATTTACCTTGAGTCTGCCAGGCGTCTGAATCCTAGACAGGCTCGTTGGTCACTGTTTTTCTCTCGTTTCAATTTTGTGGTTTCATACCTGCCAGGTTCAAAGAATGTGAAGGCGGATGCTCTTTCTAGGAGTTTTGTGCCTGACTCCCCTGGAAATTCTGAGCCCACTGGTATCCTTAGGGATGGGGTGATTTTGTCGGCCGTCTTCCCAGACTTGCGACGTGCTTTGCAGGAGTTTCAGGCGGGTAAACCTGATCGTTGTCCGCCTGAGAGACTGTTTGTTCCAGATAGTTGGACCAGTAGAGTCATCTCCGAGGTCCATTCTTCTGCGTTGGCAGGTCATCCTGGAATATTTGGTACTAGAGACTTGGTGGCCAGATCTTTTTGGTGGCCTTCCTTGTCGAGGGATGTGCGTTCTTTTGTGCAGTCTTGTGAGGTTTGTGCTCGGGCTAAGCCTTGCTGTTCTCGAGCCAGTGGATTGTTGTCACCTTTGCCTATCCCGAAGAGGCCTTGGACGCACATTTCCATGGACTTTATTTCGGATCTCCCTGTCTCTCAAAAAATGTCCGTCATCTGGGTTGTGTGTGACCGCTTTTCTAAAATGGTTCATCTTGTACCCTTGCCTAAGTTGCCTTCCTCCTCTGAGTTGGTCCCTCTGTTTTTCCAGAACGTGGTTCGTTTGCATGGGATTCCGGAGAACATCGTTTCTGACAGGGGATCCCAGTTTGTGTCTAGATTTTGGCGGACGTTCTGTGCTAAGATGGGCATTGATTTGTCCTTTTCGTCTGCATTCCACCCTCAGACGAATGGCCAGACGGAGCAAACTAATCAGACCTTGGAAACTTATTTGAGGTGTTTTGTTTCTGCTGATCAGGATGACTGGGTTACCTTTTTGCCGCTGGCCGAGTTTGCCCTTAATAATCGGGCTAGTTCTGCTACCTTGGTTTCTCCTTTCTTTTGTAATTCGGGGTTTCATCCTCGTTTTTCCTCTGGTCAGGTGGAGCCTTCTGATTGTCCTGGAGTGGACATGGTGGTGGATGGGTTGCATCGGATTTGGAGTCATGTGGTGGACAATTTGAAGTTGTCCCAGGAGAAGGCTCAGCAGTTTGCTAATCGCCGTCGCCGCGTGGGTCCTCGACTTCGTGTTGGGGACTTGGTGTGGTTGTCTTCTCGTTTTGTTCCTATGAAGGTCTCTTCTCCTAAGTTCAAGCCTCGGTTCATCGGTCCTTATAGGATCTTGGAAATTCTTAACCCTGTGTCGTTTCGTTTGGATCTCCCGGCATCGTTTGCTATTCATAATGTGTTCCATCGGTCGTTGTTGCGGAGGTATGAGGTACCTGTTGTTCCTTCGCTTGAGCCTCCTGCTCCGGTGCTGGTGGAGGGAGAATTGGAGTATGTTGTGGAGAAGATCTTGGATTCTCGTGTTTCCAGACGGAAACTCCAATATTTGGTCAAGTGGAAGGGTTATGGTCAGGAGGATAATTCTTGGGTGGTTGCCTCTGATGTTCATGCTGATGATTTGGTCCGCGCTTTTCATAGGGCTCATCCTGGTCGCCCTGGTGGTTCTCGTGAGGGTTCGGTGACCCCTCCTCAAGGGGGGGTACTGTTGTGAGTTCTGTTTTTGGGCTCCCTCTGGTGGTTACTGATGGTACTGGGTGATTTGTGTTCTGCTGTCTTTGGTGTCCACCTGTTCTATTAGGATTTGGGAGTTTCCTATTTAACCGGGCTTTCTTGTCATTTCCCCGCCGGCTATCAAGGTTATCAGAGTGTTTTGTTACCTCAGCTTCTGGCTTCAGTAATCTTCAGGACAAGCTAAGTTTTTGATTTTCTTGTTCCACGTTTTGCTTTATTTTTGTCTTGTCCAGCTTGCATATAATTGTTTCTTTGCTGCTGGTTGCTCTAGTGGGCTGTAATTGCTCATCATGTTCCATGAGTTGGAACATGAGTTCAAGTAATTACAGGATGGTTTTTTGAAGGGTTTTTTGCTGACCGCGCAGTTTACTTTTGTATCCTCTGCTATCTAGTTTTAGCGGGCCTCATTTTGCTGAATCTGTTTTCATACTGTGTATGTGCCTTCCTCTCATTTCACCGTCATTATATGTGGGGGGCTGCTATTTCTGTGGGGTATTTCTCTGGAGGCAAGAGAGGTCTGTGTTTCTTCTAATAGGGGAAGTTAGATCTTCGGCTGGTGCGAGACGTCTAGGATCAATGTAGGCACGTTCCCCGGCTATTGTTATTTGTGTGTTCAGGTTTAGGGTCGCGGTCAGCTCAGGTTCCATCACCCTAGAGCTCGTTGGTGCTTGTCCTTTTGTGATTCCCTGCCATTGGAATCATGACAGGAAATGGGTCAGGCAAACACAAACAGAATGAGTGCCTCCAAAACAAGCACATGTGGTGACGGGAAAGTTCGTAACTCGCAGCAGTTATCGAGCAAAGAGATTAAGGGAACATCACCCTAATAAAACAAACCCCATTTGGGGAAGAAGTTTAGCATTGAGAAAAACCAGAGGATCAGGAGTTCAGCAACACATTACTCGGGATTTTTTTCGGGCCAGACAAATAAAACAAAAAGAAAAAGAGGTAAACGGGGGGAGGGGGGCAGCTCTCCAAAAAGAAAAGTATAGATAATGCAGTCAATCACCCCCCCAAAAAAAAAAAAATACAACCTCAGCACCCATGAGTTAACAGGAAATGAAATCTCCCTCCTACAAAAGGGACTGAAATTTGCGCCAACAAAGCAGGCTAGTCCGTTTAATCTATACATCAGCATGAAAAAATATTTAAGGAGCTTAGCCCTCAAAAAGTATTTCATGAAACGAGAACGAATTTCCACTAATTATAAGCAGAATGAGGCATCGGAATTTGTCCACACCTCCCTAGCTAACCCATCCAGGTTTAATCCTATCCATGAATACTCGCGTGCCTTCCAGTCATTTGATATGTTGGTTTCGAGAGACATTAGGAAACTTAATTTAAGAAATTCCAAATATATACCGCAGAACCTAAATCCACAAGAAAGGAAGGCAATTAAGGATTTGCAATCAAATAACGACATCGTCGTGCGCCCCGCGGATAAAGGTGGAGGTATAGTAATACTCGATCATACCATGTACCATCACGAAGCTGTTAGACTTTTGGGTGATCAAATTACATATAAAAAATTAAGCAATGACCCAACCACTCATTTCCTTAGTAAATTAATCACCTTGGCCCAGAGGGGTAAAACTTTGGGCATTATAAATAGAAAAGAATTCCCCTTTATTTTGAATAAAAATCCTAGCAGGGCTATTTTTTACCATATCCCGAGGTTACATTAACCCCTTTCTGACCTCGGACGGGATAGTACGTCCGAGGTCAGAAGCCCCGCTTTGATGCAGGGCTCCGCGGTGAGCCCGCATCAAAGCCGGGACATGTCAGCTGTTTTGAACAGCTGACATGTGCCCGCAATAGGTGCGGGCAGAATCGCGATCTGCCCGCACCTATTAACTAGTTAAATGCCGCTGTCAATCGCAGACAGCGGCATTTAACTACCGCATCCGGCCGGGCGGCCGGAAATGACGTCATCGCCGACCCCCGTCACATGATCGGGGGTCGGCGATGCGTCTCCATTGTAACCATAGAGGTCCTTGAGACCTCTATGGTTACTGATGAGCGGTGGCTGTGAGCGCCACCCTGTGGTCGGCGCTCACAGCACACCTCCATTTCTGCTACATAGCAGCGATCAGCAGATCGCTGCTATGTAGCAGAGCCGATCACGTTGTGCCTGCTTCTAGCCTCCCATGGAGGCTATTGAAGCATGGCAAAAGTAAAAAAAAAAAGTAAAAAAAAATGTGAAAAAAATAAAAAAATATAAAAGTTTAAATCACCCCCCTTTCGCCCCAATCAAAATAAATCAATTAAAAAAAAATCAAATGTACACATATTTGGTATCGCCGCGCTCAGAATCGCCCGATCTATCAACTAAAAAAAAGCAATAACCTGATCGCTAAACGGCGTAGTGAGAAAAAAATTCGAAACGCCAGAATTACGTTTTTTAGGTCGCTGCGACATTGCATTAAAATGCAATAACAGGCGATCAAAAGAACGTATCTGCACCAAAATGCTATCATTAAAAACGTCATCTCGGCACGCAAAAAATAAGCCCTCAACCGACCCCAGATCACGAAAAATGGAGACGCTACGAGTATCGGAAAATGGCGCAATTTTTTTTTTTTAGCAAAGTTTGGAATTTTTTTTCACCACCTAGATAAAAAATAACCTAGTCATGTTAGGTGTCTATGAACTCGTACTGACCTGGAGAATCATAATGGCAGTTTAGTTTTAGCATTTAGTGAACCTAGCAAAAAAGCCAAACAAAAAACAAGTGTGGGATTGCACTTTTTTTGCAATTTCACCGCACTTGGAATTTTTTTCCCGTTTTCTAGTACACGACATGCTAAAACCAATGCTGTCGTTCAAAAGTACATCTTGTCCCGCAAAAAATAAGCCCTCACATGGCCAAATTGACGGAAAAATAAAAAAGTTATGGCTCTGGGAAGGAGGGGAGTGAAAAACGAACACGGAAAAATGAAAAATCCCATGGTCATGAAGGGGTTAAAGCATCACCAACCCTCCTGGTAGGTCCATCATATCGGGAATTAACAGCCTAGCAGCCAATCTATCTAGATACGTTGATGTGCATCTGCAGAAATGTATGCGGTTGATACCAGCGTACCTGAAAGACACTGGCCACACTTTGGAGGTTTTGGCTGGAATCAAGTGGAAAAGTAACTACATATTAGGTACCCTGGATATCAACTCACTTTATACAGTAATAAATCAGGAAAAAGGGTGTCAAGCGGTCCACCACTCCCCTCAGGGGCTAGACATATACACTGAAACACAAATACAATACATTTTGGATTGCATCAAGTTTATATTACAACATAATTATTTTCTGTATGAAGAGGAATATTATATTCAAACATGGGGTACCGCCATGGGTACGCGGTTTGCGCCCAGTTATGCGAATATATATGTCGCTAACTGGGAGGAATCACATATTAATAAGGAGGGTCAGCTATACCAAGGGCTAATGGTCTGGCGTCGATTCATTGACGACATCCTCTTTGTATGGGAAGGTTCCCATGAGGATTTAGGGGTTTTCATCTCAGGTCTAAATAATAACCAATACGGTCTAGAGTTTACACCAAATACCAACACTACCAGTGTGAATTTTCTGGACCTGAATATATATGTGGATGGTAATCAGTTATATACCAGATGCTACCATAAAGAGGTTGATTCTAACAGCTTCATTCATATGACAAGTTGTCATTTACCGGTGTGGCTAATAAATATACCCAAAAGCCAATACACTAGGGTACGACACAATTGTTCGAATGTGGTTGACTATAAGGAAGAAGCTAACCATTTAACACAACAGTTTTTGGAAAAAGGGTACTCTAGACAGATGTTGGAAGAAGTACGAGAAGAGGTAGCCTCACAATCAAGGGATGTCTTATTGAAGAATATAAATAAGACCGCTGTGTTATGTTTGCTAATGACAGGTGTTATGAAGGCAATCCAGAGACACAGTGTGCTTAGCGATCAGAGCGCACACAGTGATCTGACAAATACCCAAAAATACAAGAACGAGCTCTGAGACGTGGAAACTCTGTAGACTGCACACCTGATCCTATCCTAAACACAACTAAAAGCGGCTGTGGATTGCGCCTAACAACTACCTAGGCAACTCGGCACAGCCTAAGAAACTAGCTAGCCTGAAGATAGAAAAATAGGCCTGACTTGCCCCAGAGAAATTCCCCAAAGGAAAAGGCAGCCCCCCACATATAATGACTGTAAGATGAAAAGACAAAACGTAGGGATGAAATAGATTCAGCAAAGTGGGGCCCGATATTCTAGGACAGAGCGAGGACAGTAAAGCGAACTTTGCAGTCTACAAAAAACCCTAAAGCAAAAACCACGCAAAGGGGGCAAAAAAACCCACCGTGCCGAACTAACGGCACGGCGGTACACCCTTTGCGTCTCAGAGCTTCCAGCAAAACAAAAGACAAGCTGGACAGAAAAAAAGCAACAAAATAGCAAAAAGCACTTAGCTATACAGAGCAGCAGGTCACAGGAACAATCAGGAGAAGCTCAGATCCAACACTGAAACATTGACAAGGAGCAAGGATAGCAGCATCAGGCGGAGTTAAGTAATGAAGCAGTTAACGAGCTCACCAGAACACCTGAGGGAGGAAGCTCAGAAGCTGCAGTACCACTTGTGACCACAGGAGTGAATTCAGCCACAGAATTCACAACACGCTGAAATAGGAGTTGCCAATCTACAACAACTCTAATTCTACCCAATATACTCCGAACTCAACTTGTAGGAGTGAGACCATGTTAAAGGACTATTCTCCACGCCAGGCTCAATCCCTAGGTCATCTAATAGCCCCCACTACTAGAATGGTTCTTGCAAAAAAATCAGGGAGATTGGTAATGCCCAATTACTCCAGGAAAGGATTTTTACCATGTAAGGGGTGCTATGGATGTATGCACATCAGTTTCAAGAAAATAAGACAACTAACATTTCTGGACTCGGATGGAATCAATGAATTTATAATTAGGGATTGTATGTCCTGCCACACTACCAGAGTCATCTATTTAATCCAATGTCCATGTAGGAAGTTGTATGTTGGACGTACAAAAATACAATCAAAAGTACGGATAAAAGAGTATTTTAAAAACATACAAAAAGGATTCACAGGACACCCACTCTCGCGCCATTTTAAGGATAAACACGGGCAATCCCTAAAAGGCATACATTTTTGTGGTATACAAACTGTACATCCGGACAAAAGAGGGGGGGACTTCCTCATGAAAATGTCGAGACTTGAATCCCAATGGATTTTCACCTTAGATAGTTTACACCCTAAGGGGCTAAACTGTGAACTTGAATTATATGCATTCTGATAAGTACCATGATTGAGGCAATACCTAGCAATTTACTATTCTTGACTCCTAATTTCCCCCTCTCCTCCCGATTATTAAATACTAGCTATTGAACCCGTTCTACGCCCGGGTGGCGAGCATTTATATTGGTATATGGTCTCCATCCTGGTATGTGCTGCTCCATCCTGCGTCCCCATCCTGTCATGTGCTGCACCCATCCTGCGCCCCCATCCTGTCATGTGCTGCTCCCATCCTGCGCCCCCATCCTGTCATGTGCTGCTCCCATCCTGCGCCCCCGTTCTGTCATATGCTGCTCCCATCCTGCGCCCCCGTTCTGTCATGTGCTGCTCCCATCCTGCGCCCCCGTTCTGTCATGTGCTGCCCTATTCTGTCATGTGCTGCTCCCATCCTGCACCCCCATTCTGACATGTGCTGCACCCATCCTGCGCCTCCATTCTGACATGTACTGCACCCATCCTGCACCTCCATTCTGTCATTTGCTGCTCTCATCCTGCGCCCCCGTTCTGTCATGTGCTGCTCCCATCCTGCGCCCCCGTTCTGTCATGTGCTGCTGCCATCCTGCGTCCCCGTTCTGTCATGTGCTGCTCCCATCCTGCGCCACCATTCTTTAATTTGCTGCTTCCATCCATATGCCCCATACTATGCTCCATAAAGGTTTATGGTCCCCATAAAATGCTCCATAGTATATGCCCCGTACACTGCTCCATAAAGGTTGATGGCCCCCATAAGATGCTCCATAGAATATGCCCCCGTACACTGCTCCATAAAGGTTTATGGCCCCCATAAGATGCTCCATAGTATATGCCCCCGTACACTGCTCCATAAAGGTTTATGGCCCCCATAAGATGCTCCATAGTGTATGCCCCATACGCTGTTCCATAAAGGTTTATGGCCCCCATAAGATGCTCCATGGTATATGCCCCTGTGCACTGCTCCATTATGGCTTATGGCCTCCATAAGATGCTCCATAGTATATGCCCCGTACACTGCTCCATTATGGTTTATGGCCCCCATAAGATGCTCCATAGTGTATGCCCCGTACGCTGTTCCATAAAGGTTTATGGCCCCCATAATATGCTCCATGGTATATGCCCCGTACACTGCTCCATTATGGTTTATGGCCCCATAAGATGCTCCATGGTATATGCCCCCGTACACTGTTCCATTATGGTTTATGGCCTCCATAGGATGCTTCATAGTGTATGCCCCGTACGCTGTTCCATAAAGGTTTATGGCCCCCATAAGATGCTCCATACTATATGTCCCTGTACACTGCTCCATTATGGTTTATGGCCTCATAAGATGCTCCATACTATATGCCCCGTACACTGCTCCATTATGGTTTATGCCCTCATAAGATGCTCCATACTATATGCCCCCGTACACTGCTCCATTATGGTTTATGGCCCCATAAGATGCTCCATTGTATATGCCCCGTATGCTGCTGTAATATATATATAAAAAAAAAAAACATACTCACCTATCGTCTCTGGGCGCCGAGTGCTGGGGGGCCTGAGCAGGCGGGGACACTGGCGCGCTGTGGGGGTCAGGTGCCGGTATCGCCGCCAGCTCAGGCCCCACAGCACTTACTATATTCACCTGGCCCCGTTCCAAAGCTGCGCGCCGCCATCTTCCCGGTCCTCCGCCTGTGACTGGTCAGTCAGAGGGCGGCGCCGGCGCGCATTAAGCACGTCATCGCGTCCTCTGAACTGAACGTCACAGGCCGAGGACCGGGAAGATGGCGGCACGCAGCGGTGGAACGGGGCCAGGTTAATATAATACTTACCCTCCTGGCGGTCACTGCTTATCTGTTGGAGATCGCGGTGTGCGTTCAGTGTTTACGCATACCGCGATCTCCTGGGAGCGTCACTCTGTGAGGCCCAGACTGCGCCGGCGCTTGCGCTTGCGCAGTCTATAAAGGCTTCGGACAGAGTGACGCTCCCAGCATTATATTATAGATGGAGTATGGAATGTAATGCAGTTGCAATAAGACTGCAACCAGATTTCCAGTTACTCATTTTAAAGACATTTTTCCGGGGATTTTTATCAATTTATTTATCAATGTTGCAATTTCCTGAATTGTCTTTTAAATTGTAATGCATTTTATATTTTATTTTGTATTTATAATAAATGGAGATTTTTAACATTAGTATATTTTATATTTTATTTTAGTTTATACGAACCGAATGGGGTATACCAAATCTTTTGTGACAGACGTGTCAGTCCGCATAGGTTTTAGGCTTTTATACACATTTACAATAAATAAATAATTTTTAGAGGGGTGACACATTAGCAGGAATCACATACACCTATTGTAACATTTAAATGCAGTTGTACACTAAAGTGGTGAACACACAATGATGGTTGAGTGTGGTAGTAACGTCCATATTTATGGCCAGTATGGGGCACGCAGCGGGGTGCCTGTAGAGCGCTTATATATGGAGCAAGATACGTGGGGCGGTAACCCTGATGAAGGAGTGCGTTAAACTCTGAAACGCATCGGTTAGCTTTTTGTCCCAGTAAGGCTCCGTAGGCCTGTGAGGTCACACGCTGCTTGTCAGCGTCAGCCATCTTTCTTCAGTGTAACCAGGGACGCCTCCGGCAGGGACGTTCCCTGGCTCTGCACTGACTAGCAGCATCCTGTACCAGTCGCGGCCAGCACCACCTGTCATGCGCCCACCTGACCGCTACCATCCGAAGGACACCTTGTCCCCACACCTGCCACCAACACCGGTGAAGCGCTGCACACTACCTCCGGCACCTACCACGAGCAGCCTTGTAGGAACCCAGGCCAGCACACGTTATCTTGCCTGTTACATTCTGACACGGTAAGAGATTCATTGGTAGCATATATAAGCACGCAAATGCGATACACCTATTACATAGTTACATAGTTATTAAGGTTGAAGGAAGACTATAAGTCCATCTAGTTCAACCCATAGCCTAACCTAACATGCCCTAACATGTTGATCCAGAGGAAGGCAAAAAAAACCCATGTGGCAAAGAGTAAGCTCCACATTGGGGAAAAAATTCCTTCCGGACTCCACATACGGCAATCAGACTAGTTCCCTGGATCAACGCCCTATCAAGGAATCTAGTGTATATACCCTGTAACATTATACTTTTCCAGAAAGGTATCCAGTCCCCTCTTAAATTTAAGTAATGAATCACTCATTACAACATCATACGGCAGAGAGTTCCATAGTCTCACTGCTCTTACAGTAAAGAATCCACGTCTGTTATTATGCTTAAACCTTTTTTCCTCCAAACGCAGAGGATGCCCCCTTGTCCCTGTTTCAGGTCTAGGATTAAAAAGATCCTCAGAAAGGTCTTTGTACTGTCCCCTCATATATTTATACATTAAAATAAGATCACCCCTTAGTCTTCGTTTTTCCAAACTAAATAGCCCCAAGTGTTATAACCTATCTTGGTATTGCAGACGCCCCAGTCCTCTAATAACCTTGGTCGCTCTTCTCTGCACCCACTCTAGTTCAGCTATGTCTTTCTTATACACAGGAGACCAGAACTGTGCACAGTATTCTAAGTGTGGTCGAACTGTTAAGGGGAGAATGTATGGCATATGAAGATATACTTAAATCAAACCAATATGGACTCTTGGCTTAACATTAGACTTGTGTAGCTTTAAGGTTTTCTGATTCACTGTCACAAGACTAAATTCTGTTGATCACTCTGTACCAGGATGTACCAGGATACACCTAGTATCCAGATGGACTTTAAGAAAGGCTGTGTAAATCCCCTACCCTTATCTAGAGTAAATGTATCTGCACGAAGGTGAATCGATCCCCAATAAACCAAAGATAAGTAGAATACGTGCAGAGACAGATGTCAGCTTGACCCAAGAGGCGCCATTAGGGCGATAACGGTACAGACATAGACTAAAAGCAATAATCATTAGAATATGGTACTATAGTAATAAAGATAATAACATAAGAACATGTAAGATCAAAGAGTTTTCTGATAAGTGTTAAGTTGGGAAAACCCATGATGTAATGTGCTGAGACTGCCCAATTTTTCCATAAAAAGAGCGGTCCCACGAATAAAGAACCAGAAGTCTTTGAGAGACAATTGCTTGCATTTGTGTCCTGATTTCTCCGGCCGTAATACCTCACATCCAATTTGGCAGCAGACAACTAAGATGAGAACACACGCATCCCGTGTGCCCTAACATTTGGCGTCCGAACGTGGGGCTAGGACGAAAGTTCGAACCTGACCAGCCGCGAAGACGACCTCCAATCTTGGACCGGACCACTCGAGGGTGGAGAAGTGCACCTCCTACTAGGTAAGAAAATCATTCATCTTACCTATAACCCTCCAGTGTTTCCGTGCCGAGATAAAGGTCAGTCGGCTGTCAGACTCGGACATAGTGACCGATCTGACAAGTCCTAGCACCAAAAACCCACCCTGGTCACGATTTCCTTAATTGTCTGCCTTATCTGTTTTTGCTTTTGCCTCTCTGCTTTGCTGTTTTGTTGGTTTGCATATGTGGTACTACCTCAGCCAGCCTGACAAAGATAGGGAGACGTACTGAGCAATTTCACTGTCACTCTGGTTCCGGTCCTGCTCTCAGCTTGACCGATGGTCGCAGAAGTCTGAACTGTGTCTCTCCCAGTGGGCAAGTGGGAGTAGCGGATTGATTACTCTGAGTGATTTTACAACCTCTAAGTGGTTGGTGACTTCTTGCGGATGCCCACCGGAGATCACCTGGCTATGGTGATGATGTTTTGGCTGCAGCGTAAGTTCATAGGTTTTATTCTATAAGGGTGGAAGGGTAATTACAATTACCGTATTGATGTGACTGAGTGATTGCTCTCTCCCTGTCTACCTAAAGTGTGTTCTGCCCAGGTATAGACCTTTTATCTCTACAGATCAGGCTGGCATATAGATTGATAAATTTTGAAGTGTTTTGTTGTCAGGGATTCACAGTATCTGACATCAGTGCTAGTTTAAGCTGTCTTTTGTCTGTTTGTATGGTATATGGTTTGCCGACAGGAGGCGTACTAACATATGGTTAAAGTTTTGAATTCATTCTGTATATATATATATATATATATATATATGTTGTGAGATTAGAGAATTAGTTAACCGGTTTTGTTTTGCATACTTTAGAATTGTAAAGTTAGTTGTTAAATGTGTTCATATAGGAAGAGAATTCCTTGAATGGTAATTGCTTTTACTTGTACAGATATCTCTGGTAGTGTGAGATCCAAAGTCCATTGTTACTCTTTAGTTAATGTTTGACTAACGTCACTGCATTTTTCTGTGAGATGGTTTTTGAAATGATTTTTGGTGAAGTGAAAGTGTTGTGGAAGCAGATATTCTAGCAATTTATCTGGCATTTTTAGACTACGCATTTTTCCGGGTATAGAAGAATTGTTAAATACCCTGGTGGTAATTGTTAGCCAACTTCCTATATCACTGTGTTCAAAATACTAGACATCACAATATCACTGAAGACTCCTTTCCTTTGACATAAGGAGTACATACAGCTTTCACAGTCACATAGTCAACTGTTCAAAACCCCGTGGGAACTTGTCTCAAGAGACAGACACACATGTCCCTCAGACGCACTCAGAATTCAGATGATAGAATGGGAGGGAGTAGTCAGTCAACACACATAAGACAGACGCGACCCATAGGGGAGCAAGGAAAGAAAACGCATCTTAAGAAGAACTCTCCGACCCCAAAGGGAGGAGGATTAGATAAGAAGGTATGGAAGAATGTGTTAATGAGTAGAGAGCAGGGTCCTAGGCTTAGATATTATGAAATCCTACAGGACCCTGAAGAATTTTATAAGATGGTAAAGAAAGTCAGAAGACAGGCATGGAGAGGGGAATATGACAAGGATACTGAATTTTCTGCCAAACAGGCGCCTACAGAAAATGTGTCAGTTGCAACATCTGCATTACAGTCATTGATACCGCCCATATACATTCCCGACGACTGGACATGTAACAGCTGTCAAACGCAGAATGCAGAATATCGTGAGACTTGTTCTGACTGTCAGATGACCAACCCAAATAGCCCTACTTTCTATCCAACTATATATGTAGACGGAATACCTTATGCTACATCCTGTCCAGCATCCACTATAGCTCCATTAATTAATGCAGTCTATAAAAAGAATAATGAAGGAGAAGATGAACATGACATGGAGGTACATGATCAAGCAGAAGAGGGAAAACAGGAATCAACAGCTCAGACTGATAATCCACAGCATCCACCACTATATGGTGGGAGTACATCATCATCATCTTCTAAACCTCAAAGCTTACACTCTCGCACACTACCTACTCCACACAAGGACCCCTGGAAATACCAGGATACAGACACCCTAGTGAGCAGCTTGCCAGACCCAGTGCAACATCCCATGCCATTTTATAAAAGGATGCATCAAATACAAAAGGCACACTCTGCCTCATGGACATATTTAGAAAGGCTCACTCAAATTGCAGCAGGATGTTCCCTTTGGTCAAGGATGCGACTAGCCCTTGAGCCTGACAACCTCCATGTAGAATGGCTTGAGTCACCTATATCCGGAGAATATTTCCTCCATAAGCTTTACGTCTGGACTAAGAACCGCCTGCCAGCCCAGACCCCCACTCTCCAGGATGTCATGCAGGGGAAAGGAGAACCTGTTGATAGTTTCTTCCATCGATGTAATCAAAAGTTTCAGGATCTCAGATTTGAAATGCAAGTTAATCAATTAAAAGGAACTGTGATACCCACCACTACCAAGCTCCAGACCCTGATAGGGTATTGGCATACTGAATCCGCAATCTATGAAAGTACGTATACCCTTACAGTCCACAAAAATACCCGAGAGAAGCATAATCAGGAACATTGACTTACCAGACCCAGACTTTCTCACGGATGCAGTAGTGCCTTTTGTGGGGGTGGATGGTAACACACGGTACACTCCAAGAATCAGACCCCTACACAAAGGCCTACAACCTGCAGAGTATGCTGTCTCAATTGGTTGTCTCATCTACCTACCCTGTCAGTTTTACTAGGATCAGATCTACTACCAAAAATCCAAGCCAGCATTCTGTTTCATAAGGACGAACTGTCACTTTCACAGGAGCAGTCTGCAGAAGTGTATGGTCTCTTCTCTTTACAGGACACACCTGTAGATCATGTGGACATTGAACTGATGGCATTGATCCCAGACCAACTGTGGACACGAGGCCTGGAAGAAATTGGCAGCCTCAAAGTCCAGCCTATGAAGATGGAACTGGAGTCAGGAGCCCTGCTGCCATGGAAACTGCAATGCCCACCTTCCATTTCGTAATCTGCCACCATTATACAACAACTGGAAATATAACTGAAGCCCTGGAAGATGACACATCCCACTGAAGACAGGAAAGGAGCTGTCCAGCACATACCTCTGGCAGCCAAGCCAACACAGCTACAGTCCTTCATTGGACTAGTTTCCTGCCATCCCTGGAGCCTTGATGCCTCAAGGACACTCTTCAGCTCAACCAAGGAAGCCATCGACGGGGTTGACATGCTAATCTGCACTCACATCCTCTCTTGCTCTAGGACTGCCAGACTATAACAAACTGTTCTGCCTGTTTTGTCATGGAGAAGCAAGCCATGCAACTGGAGTCCTGACACAGCTTTCCGGAAGGAGACAACGCCCTCCTGGGTACTACTCTTAACCCAGTGGCCCGTGGAGTCCCAACCTGCATGAGAACCACGTTGCAACCCACCTGTACTGGACAAGGCTTCTGACATCATTATGGGTCACCAGTTGAAGATCCTGGCCCATAGCACCTGTTTGCCATAGCACCTGCTACATCTGCAATGCCCTACTCTGCTCAAACGTCACTGTCTCCAGATGTGCTGTTCATAACCCAGCTACTCTCCTACCTCTGCCAAGGGGGGAGAAGGTGAAGATCACATCTCTGACACATCAGTGGAAGAGGTAGTCGACTCTGAAATGGCTCAACGCGATTGTCTCGCTGTCATGAGACAAGAAGACCTCTGGAAGATCCTGACCTGACGCTCTTTGTGGTTTGACCAAGGTATGCAGACCAAGAAGGCTGTTCGCACACTGGTATAGCAGTAGTTACAGAAGATACCTGCTGCCAGCAAAACCGCTGCCTCCACCCAAAGGCAGGACTGCGGGCCTTGATAGAAGCATGCAACAGGTCCATTCAACACACAGCCACGACAAATCTGGAGGGAAAGAGACTTCATCATGGCTAATGGAACGCCGGTCAGAGACAGCCAAAGCCATACAAGAACGAATGGAGTCCTTGTTGATGCCAGGAAGAGTTGCGGTGGTAAAAGGTGAAGACGCACACACACTGGAGACACCTCAAGGGAAGCAGTGGGCAGCAGACTAACTGAAGCAACAGCAAAAGAAGCAGCAATGATACTACTTGACACAGGAACATCTCATCTGTACTCTAATATGGATCCAAAAATGGAGGAAAAAAGGCTATCCCTGGAAAAAGATGTCCTAACATTCCAGAAGCAAGCATCCAAAGAAGAGAAGAAGAAAAGGGACCAAGATGGAGCCACACCGATGAAGCACGTCTAAGGATGAACAAGGGAAATTGAAGGCCTCAAACAATTGACCCTACATATTAATGCTAGACAGGAAACAGTGGAGCTACAGCATAAGGAGTTTTAGTTTTTCCCTTAGGTCTCACATACGCATGTGCACACACACACACACACACACTAGCAGGTCCTACAAACTCAGCACTATAGGACCCTACTAATATTCCCAGTTTAGGATTATACCTTTTCTAACTACAGTTGTCTATATGCAGACTAAGTTTATTGTTAAATAAGGCATGTGACTAAATTTGTTCTCAAGTTCCATCCATCCCAGATCCTGAGGACCTAGAAGGTGCCCACCAGAACCTGCTCGATGACTGATTCCTCATCACCAAGAGGTTCAACAGACGTACCCTCAAACCTAGAGATGACAGCCCGCTCCAAGTCCTGTCTACTACCACAGCAGTCCATGGGTCCACGCTTCCCACTGCAAGGAGATGCCAGATCCAGAATCCAGTGGCGGCTGCCACTCTTCATCCGTCTGACACTTATCCTTCACCTAGTCCAAGGGGTAGCCAGCCACCAAGGGGTAGTCACTCATGAGGAGGGTATAGTGACATTTTGGTGTAATATCTCCACCCCAAGAGTAACATATCAATTTGACTACTGCCTCATAGTAGAATGCCCAGGCCCCATGGCACAGTTTGACATCTGGCTAAACACACAATGCACAAAAGGTAAATTTTGGCTAAGAAGCATAGATACCAGTGGGGGCACACAGGGGGTACCTGATAGATTCAAAGCCAGGAACAAGACAGCAGTTGGGCTTAACCCCATCATTCCCATAAATAAGAACATACAGTGGATAAACTACCTATACTATAATCAACAACGGTTTATAACATACACTAGGGATACCATAAAGGCACTTATTGACCCATTAAGTTTGCAATAGCTATTCTATCTGTTTTAACTATATTAAGCCTTAATTCTCTACCTGCATAGCTACATGTCTTAAGAAAATGATGATGAGGACCATGGAAACCAAAGTGATGATGACCATACATGCTGATTTCAAAGATCCCCTAGATGAAAGAAGCTGCTGTGAAAACCATGAGAGGATCCACATCCCCTGGAATACATCTGCCTGAAGCACACCGATGAGGGAGGGACTAGGATCTGACTCCTCCTGTGCAAAGTCCGTTAGGAGGGGGTCCATCTACTAGAGATGGACAGTCTCGTTTATACGGTGAAAATTAGTTAGTTAGATAGGCTTCAGATTTAGGCACAACGGAGCAGATCGATAGGCTCGACGAGATCAGAGTTTTGATTTTGCATATCTCCAAAGGGGGGACTGTTAAGGGGAGAATGTATGGCATATGAAGATATACTTAAATCAAACCAATATGGACTCTTGGCTTAACATTAGACTTGTGTAGCTTTAAGGTTTTCTGATTCACTGTCACAAGACTAAATTCTGTTGATCACTCTGTACCAGGATGTACCAGGATACACCTAGTATCCAGATGGACTTTAAGAAAGGCTGTGTAAATCCCCTACCCTTATCTAGAGTAAATGTATCTGCACGAAGGTGAATCGATCCCCAATAAACCAAAGATAAGTAGAATACGTGCAGAGACAGATGTCAGCTTGACCCAAGAGGCGCCATTAGGGCGATAACGGTACAGACATAGACTAAAAGCAATAATCATTAGAATATGGTACTATAGTAATAAAGATAATAACATAAGAACATGTAAGATCAAAGAGTTTTCTGATAAGTGTTAAGTTGGGAAAACCCATGATGTAATGTGCTGAGACTGCCCAATTTTTCCATAAAAAGAGCGGTCCCACGAATAAAGAACCAGAAGTCTTTGAGAGACAATTGCTTGCATTTGTGTCCTGATTTCTCCGGCCGTAATACCTCACATCCAATTTGGCAGCAGACAACTAAGATGAGAACACACGCATCCCGTGTGCCCTAACAGAACTAGTGACTTGTATAGAGGTAAAATTACAGTTAGGGCCAGAAATATTTGGACAGTGACACAATTTTCGCAAGTTGGGCTCTGCATGCCACCACATTGGATTTGAAATGAAACCTCTACAACAGAATTCAAGTGCAGATTGTAACGTTTAATTTGAAGGGTTGAACAAAAATATCTGATAGAAAATGTAGGAATTGTACACATTTCTTTACAAACACTCCACATTTTAGGAGGTCAAAAGTAATTGGACAAATAAACATAACCCAAACAAAATATTTTTATTTTCAATATTTTGTTGCAAAAAACGCCTTCAGAGTTAATTGCAGCCCTTAGAGTCCATTGTCCAATTACTTTTGGTCCCTTGAAAAAGAGGACGCTATGCATTACAGAGCTATGATTCCTAAACCCTTTCTCCGATTTGGATGTGGAAACTATCATATTGCAGCTGGGAGTGTGCACTTTCAGCCCATATTATATATATAATTGTATTTCTGAACATGTTTTTGTAAACAGCTAAAATAACAAAACTTGTGTCACTGTTCAAATATTTCTGGCCCTAACTGTATGTTCTCCTCATGAGCATCTATGCCTTTTTAATGCATCACATTATTTTATTTGCCTTTGTAGCAGCTGCCTGACACTGGCCACTGAATATGAGTTTGTCATCCACCCAGGTCTTTTTCATTGACGGTTTTGCCCAGAGTTTTAGAATTAAGCACATAATTATACATCTTATTACATCTACCCAAGTGCATGACCTTACATTTATCCCCATTAAAGCTCATTTGCCATTTATCAGCCCGAGCTTCTAGTTTACATAAATCATCCTGTAATATAAAATTGTCCTCCTCTGTATTAATTACCCTGCAGAGTTTAGTGTCATCTGCAAATATTGAAATTCTACTCTGAATGCCCCTACAAAACTGACCCCTGTGGTACCCCACTGCTAACCGCTACCCAGTCCGAGTGTGCTGAATTAATTACCACCCTTTGTTTCCTATCCCTGAGCCAGCTCTCAACCCACTTACACATATTTTCCCCTATCCCCATTATTCTCATTTTATGTATCAACCTTTTGTGTGGCACCGTATCAAAAGCTTTTGAAAAGTCCATATACACTACATCCACTGGGTTCCCTTGGTCCAATCCGGAACTTACCTCTTCATAGAAACTGATCAAATTAGTCTGACATGAACGGTCCCTAGTAAACCCGTGCTGATACTGGGTCATGAGGTTATTCCTCTTCAGATACTCCAGTATAGCATCCCTTAGAATTCCCTCCAGGATTTTACCCACAGTAGAGATTAAGCTTACTGGCCGATAATTTCCGAGTTCAGTTTTTGTCCCCTTTTGAATATTGGCACCACATTTGTTATACGCCAGTCCTATGGTACAGACCCTGTTATTATGGAATCTCTAAAGATTAAAAATAATGGTCTATCAATGACTGTACTTAATTCCTGCAGTACTCGAGGGTGTATCCTGTTATGGACCTGGTGGTTAGGAGCACCTGGAACGACCTGATGGTTAAAATAACACAGAACAAGCTCTGGGAAGTGGGAGCTCTGCTGACCGCAACCCCTAATCCTATCACACACACTAGAAATAGCCGTGGAGCGTACCTAACTCGACCTAGACGCCTCTTCACAGCCTAAGAGCTAACTAGCCCTAAAAGATAGAAAATAAAGCCTACCTTGCCTCAGAGAAATTCCCCAAAGGAAAAGGCAGCCCCCCACATATATTGACTGTGAGTTAAGATGAAAGTCACAAACACAGGAATGAAACAAGTTTCAGCAAAGGGAGGCCAGACTAACTAAACAGACTGAGGATAGGAAAGGTATCTTTGCAGTCAGCACAAAAAAACTACAAAAGACCACGCAGAGTGTGCAAAAAGACCTCCGCACCGACTCACGGTGCGGAGGTGCCACTCTGCATCCCAGAGCTTCCAGCTAGCAAGGCAAAATCATGATAGCAAGCTGGACAAGAAAACAAAGAACAAATAATAAACTAGCAGGGACTTAGCTTCTGCTGGAGTAGACAGGTCACCCGAAAGATCCAAGAGCGAACTGAACCAGTACAAGAACATTGACAGCTGGCATTGAGTAACGATCTGATTGGAGTTAAATAGAGCAGCCAGCCAAAGAATAAACTACGTCACCTGTGGAAGGAACCTCAGAAGCAGCAGCTCCACTCACAGCCACCAGAGGGAGTCCATGGACAGAACTCACCGAAGTACCATTCATGACCACAGGAGTCAGTTCGATAACAGAATTCACAACAGTATCCCATCCGGGCCCAGAGATTTGTCAATTTTAGTGATTTTTAGACGCCGCCGCACTTCCTGCTGGGTTAAGCCGGTGACATTTAATTGGGAATTTTTAGCAGTAGTCATTTTGTCTGCCATGGGATTTTCTTGTGTAAATACTGATGAAAAAAAGTCATTTAGCATATTGGCTTTTTCCTCATCCTCATCCACCATTTCACCCAGACTATTTTTAAGGGGGCCAACACTATCATTTTTTAGTTTCTTACTATTTATGTAGTTAAAGAATATTTTAGGATTATTTTTACTCTCTCTGTCAATGAGTCTCTCTGTCTCAATCTTTGCTGCCTTGATTTGCTTTTTACAGAATTTATTTAATTTTTTGTATTTATTTAATGCCTCCTCACTACCTACTTCCTTTAATTCTCTAAATGCTTTCTTTTTGTCACTTATTGCGCTCCTTACAGCTCTATTTAGCCATATTGGTTTCCTCCTATTTCTAGTATGTTTATTCCCATACGGTATATACTGTGCACAGGTCCTATCCAGGATGCTAATAAACGTCTCCCATTTTCTTTGTGTATTTTTATGTCTCAGGATATCGTCCCAGTTAATTGCACCAAGATCCTCTCTCATCCGATGGAAATGTGCCCTCCTGAAATTTAGTGTCCTTGTAAGCCCTCTACTACAAATCTTATTAAAGGATACATGAAAACTTATTATTTTGTGATCGCTATTACCCAAGTGATCCCCAACCTGTTGTGAATTCTGTGGCTGAATTCACTCCTGTGGTCACAAGTGGTACTGCAGCTTCTGAGCTTCCTTCCTCAGGTGTTCTGGTGAGCTCGTTAGCTGCTTCGTTACTTAACTCCACCTGATTCTGCTATCCTGGCTCCTTGTCAATGTTCCAGTGTTGGATCTGAGCTTCTCCTGATTGTTCCTGTGACCTGCTGCTCTGTATAGCTAAGTGCTTTTTTGCTATTTTGTTGCTTTTTTTCTGTCCAGCTTGTCTTTTTTTTGCTGGAAGCTCTGAGAAGCAAAGGGTGTACCGCCGTGCCGTTAGTTCGGCACGGTGGGTCTTTTTTGCCCCCTTTGCGTGGTTTTTGCTTTAGGGTTTTTTTGTAGACTGCAAAGTTCGCATTACTGTCCTCGCTCTGTCTAAGATTATCGGGCCCCACTTTGCTGAATCTATTTCATCCCTACATTTTGTCTTTTCATCTTACTCACAGTCATTATATGTGGGGGGCTGCCTTTTCCTTTGGGGTATTTCTCTGGGGGCAAGTCAGGCCTATTTTTCTATCTTCAGGCTAGTTAGTTTCTTAGGCTGTGCCGAGTTGCCTAGGTAGTTGTTAGGCGCAATCCACAGCTGCTTTTAGTTGTGTTTAGGATAGGATCAGGTGTGCAGTCTACAGAGTTTCCACGTCTCAGAGCTCGTTCTTTTGTTTTTGGGTATTTGTCAGATCACTGTGTGCGCTCTGATCGCTAGGCACACTGTGTCTCTGGATTGCCTTCATAACACCTTTCATTAGCAGACATAACAGTACAAGGAGCCAAAACTAATGATTCCCAATAGAGGGAAAGAAAAAGTTCTGACATAATTTTTTTTTTTTTTCTGCTCTGTGTTCACTTTTTTTTTCCCCTAGACATTTGGGTGTTTCTGGACACAGGTGTGGACATGGATTTTCAGGGTCTGTGCTCTTCAATGGATAATCTCGTTATAAATGTACAAAAGATTCAAGATACTATTGGTCAGAAATCTATGTTAGAACCAAGAATTCCTATTCCTGATTTGTTTTTTTGGAGATAGAACTAAGTTTCTAAGTTTCAAAAATAATTGTAAGCTATTTCTGGCCTTGAAACCTCATTCTTCTGGTAATCCTATTCAACAGGTTTTGATTATTATTTCTTTTTTGCGCGGTGACCCTCAAGACTGGTCATTTTCTCTTGCGCCAGGAGACCCTGCATTGAGTAGTGTCGATGCGTTTTTCCTGGCACTCGGATTATTGTACGATGAGCCTAATTCAGTGGATCAGGCTGAGAAAAATTTGCTGGCTTTGTGCCAGGGTCAGGATGATATAGAAGTATATTGTCAGAAATTTAGGAAATGGTCAGCACTCACTCAGTGGAATGAATCTGCGCTGGCAGCTTTGTTCAGAAAGGGTCTCTCTGAGGCTCTTAAGGATGTCATGGTGGGATTTCCTATGCCTGCTGGTTTGAATGAGTCTTTGTCTTTGGCCATTCAGATCGGTCAACGCTTGCGCGAGCGTAAATCTGTGCACCATTTGGCGGTATTGCCTGAGGTTAAACCTGAGCCTATGCAGTGCGATAGGACTATGACCAGAGTTGAACGGCAGGAATACAGACGTCTGAATGGGCTGTGTTTCTACTGTGGTGATTCCACTCATGCTATTTCTGATTGTCCTAAGCGCACTAAGCGGTCCGCTAGGTCTGCCGTCATTGGTACTGTACAGTCCAAATTCCTTCTGTCCATTACCTTGATATGCTCTTTGTCGTCGTTTTCTGTCATGGCGTTTGTGGATTCAGGCGCTGCCCTGAATCTGATGGATTTGGATTATGCTAAACGTTGTGGGTTTTTCTTGGAGCCTTTGCGGTGTCCTATTCCATTGAGAGGAATTGATGCTACACCTTTGGCCAAGAATAAACCTCAGTACTGGGCCCAGCTGACCATGTGCATGGCTCCTGCACATCAGGAAGTTATTCGCTTTCTGGTGTTGCATAATCTGCATGATGTGGTCGTGTTGGGGTTGCCATGGCTACAAACCCATAATCCAGTATTGGATTGGAATTCTATGTCGGTATCCAGCTGGGGTTGTCAGGGGGTACATGGTGATGTTCCATTTTTGTCGATTTCGTCATCCACCCCTTCTGAGGTCCCAGAGTTCTTGTCTGATTATCAGGATGTATTTGAAGAGCCCAAGTCCGATGCCCTACCTCCGCATAGGGATTGTGATTGTGCTATCAATTTGATTCCTGGTAGTAAATTCCCTAAGGGTCGATTATTTAATTTATCCGTGCCCGAACACGCCACTATGCGCAGTTATGTGAAGGAATCCCTAGAGAAGGGACATATTCGCCCATCGTCATCACCACTGGGAGCAGGGTTCTTCTTTGTAGCCAAGAAGGATGGTTCGCTGAGACCGTGTATTGATTACCGCCTTCTTAATAAGATCACTGTTAAATTTCAGTATCCCTTGCCATTGTTATCTGACTTGTTTGCTCGGATTAAGGGGGCTAGTTGGTTCACTAAGATAGATCTTCGTGGTGCGTATAATCTGGTGAGAATCAGGCAAGGAGATGAATGGAAAACTGCATTCAATACGCCCGAGGGTCATTTTGAGTATCTAGTGATGCCGTTCGGACTTGCCAATGCTCCATCTGTGTTTCAGTCTTTTATGCATGACATCTTCCGTGAGTATCTGGATAAATTCCTGATTGTTTACTTGGATGACATTTTGATCTTCTCGGATGATTGGGAGTCTCATGTGAAGCAGGTCAGAATGGTTTTTCAGGTCCTGCGTGCTAACTCTTTGTTTGTGAAGGGATCAAAGTGTCTCTTCGGTGTGCAGAAGGTTTCGTTTTTGGGATTCATCTTTTCCCCTTCTACTATCGAGATGGATCCAGTTAAGGTCCAAGCCATCCAGGATTGGATTCAGCCGACATCTCTGAAAAGTCTGCAAAAGTTCCTGGGCTTTGCTAATTTTTATCGTCGCTTCATCTGTAATTTTTCTAGCATTGCCAAACCATTGACCGATTTGACCAAGAAGGGTGCTGATTTGGTTAATTGGTCTTCTGCTGCTGTGGAAGCTTTTCAGGAGTTGAAGCATCGTTTTTGTTCTGCCCCTGTGTTGTGTCAGCCAGATGTTTCTCTTCCGTTCCAGGTCGAGGTTGATGCTTCTGAGATTGGAGCAGGGGCGGTTTTGTCACAGAGAGGTTCTGATTGCTCAGTGATGAAACCTTGTGCTTTCTTTTCCAGGAAGTTTTCGCCCGCTGAGCGTAATTATGATGTGGGCAACCGAGAGTTGCTGGCCATGAAGTGGGCATTCGAGGAGTGGCGTCATTGGCTTGAAGGAGCTAAGCATCGCGTGGTGGTATTGACTGATCATAAGAACTTGACTTATCTCGAGTCTGCCAAGCGCTTGAATCCTAGACAGGCCCGTTGGTCGTTATTTTTTGCCCGCTTCGACTTTGTGATTTCGTACCTTCCGGGCTCTAAAAATGTGAAGGCGGATGCTCTGTCTAGGAGTTTTGTGCCCGACTCTCCGGGTTTATCTGAGCCAGCGGGTATCCTCAAGGAAGGAGTCATTGTGTCTGCCATCTCCCCTGATTTGCGGCGGGTGCTGCAAAAATTTCAGGCGAATAAACCTGATCGTTGTCCAGCGGAGAAACTGTTCGTCCCTGATAGGTGGACTAATAAACTTATCTCTGAACTTCATTGTTCGGTGTTGGCTGGTCATCCTGGAATCTTTGGTACCAGAGAGTTAGTGGCTAGATCCTTCTGGTGGCCATCTCTGTCACGGGATGTACGTACTTTTGTGCAGTCCTGTGGGATTTGTGCTAGGGCTAAGCCCTCCTGTTCTCGTGCCAGTGGGTTGCTTTTGCCCTTGCCGGTCCCAAAGAGGCCTTGGACACATATTTCGATGGATTTCATTTCTGACCTTCCCGTTTCTCAAAAGATGTCAGTCATTTGGGTGGTCTGTGATCGCTTTTCTAAAATGGTCCATCTGGTGCCCTTGGCTAAATTGCCTTCCTCCTCTGAATTGGTACCTTTGTTCTTTCAGCATGTGATTCGGTTGCATGGCATTCCTGAGAATATTGTTTCTGACAGAGGTTCCCAGTTTTTTTCAAGGTTTTGGCGAGCCTTTTGTGGTAGGATGGGCATTGACCTATCCTTTTCCTCGGCTTTCCATCCTCAGACTAATGGCCAGACCGAACGAACCAATCAGACCTTGGAAACATATCTGAGATGTTTTGTTTCTGCAGACCAGGATGATTGGGTGTCCTTTTTGCCGTTGGCTGAGTTCGCCCTTAATGATCGGGCCAGCTCGGCTACCTTGGTTTCTCCATTTTTTTGCAATTCTGGGTTCCATCCTCATTTCTCTTCAGGACAGGTTGAGACTTCGGACTGTCCTGGTGTGGATTCTGTGGTGGACAGGTTGCAGCAGATCTGGACTCAGGTAGTGGACAATTTGACCTTGTCCCAGGAGAAGGCTCAACTTTTCGCTAATCGCAGACGCCGTGTGGGTCCCCGACTTCGTGTTGGGGATCTGGTTTGGTTATCTTCTCGTCATATTCCTATGAAGGTTTCCTCTCCTAAATTTAAACCTCGTTTTATTGGTCCGTATAGGATTTCTGAGATTCTCAATCCTGTGTCTTTTCGTCTGACCCTCCCAGACTCCTTTTCCATACATAATGTATTCCATAGGTCGTTGTTGCGGAGATACGTGGCACCTATGGTTCCATCTGTTGAGCCTCCTGCCCCAGTTTTGGTGGAGGGGGAATTGGAGTATATTGTGGAGAAGATTTTGGATTCTCGTGTTTCTAGACGGAAACTCCAGTATCTGGTTAAATGGAAGGGTTATGCTCAGGAAGATAATTCCTGGGTTTTTGCCTCTGATGTTCATGCTCCCGATCTTGTTCGTGCCTTTCATGCGGCTCATCCTGGTAGGCCTGGGGGCTCTGGTGAGGGTTCGGTAACCCCTCCTCAAGGGGGGGTACTGTTGTGAATTCTGTGGCTGAATTCACTCCTGTGGTCACAAGTGGTACTGCAGCTTCTGAGCTTCCTTCCTCAGGTGTTCTGGTGAGCTCGTTAGCTGCTTCGTTACTTAACTCCACCTGATTCTGCTATCCTGGCTCCTTGTCAATGTTCCAGTGTTGGATCTGAGCTTCTCCTGATTGTTTCTGTGACCTGCTGCTCTGCATAGCTAAGTGCTTTTTTGCTATTTTGTTGCTTTTTTTCTGTCCAGCTTGTCTTTTTTTTGCTGGAAGCTCTGAGAAGCAAAGGGTGTACCGCCGTGCCGTTAGTTCGGCACGGTGGGTCTTTTTTGCCCCCTTTGCGTGGTTTTTGCTTTAGGGTTTTTTTGTAGACTGCAAAGTTCGCATTACTGTCCTCGCTCTGTCTAAGATTATCGGGCCCCACTTTGCTGAATCTATTTCATCCCTACGTTTTGTCTTTTCATCTTACTCACAGTCATTATATGTGGGGGGCTGCCTTTTCCTTTGGGGTATTTCTCTGGGGGCAAGTCAGGCCTATTTTTCTATCTTCAGGCTAGTTAGTTTCTTAGGCTGTGCCGAGTTGCCTAGGTAGTTGTTAGGCGCAATCCACAGCCGCTTTTAGTTGTGTTTAGGATAGGATCAGGTGTGCAGTCTACAGAGTTTCCACGTCTCAGAGCTCGTTCTTTTGTTTTTGGGTATTTGTCAGATCACTGTGTGCGCTCTGATCGCTAGGCACACTGTGTCTCTGGATTGCCTTCATAACACCTTTCATTAGCAGACATAACACCAACCCTTATGTTTGATATGCGGTCTGGCCTGTTGGTTAATATTAGGTCTAGCAGTGCCCCACTTCTTGTTGGGAAATTAATTGCAGTTACCATACTTGTTTATTATTGCAGTGTGGGTGCACTCGCAATAGGCATCTTACTATTTACTATTGTGCGAGAGCCCACAATTTATACCCAGGTGTGCAGTATACACTGCAAGGGGCGAGTAGGGGAGCAGCCCACGTATTAAGTAGCAAGTAGTTATACTCCAGGCACTTGTAGCGCAGTATTTTACATTCAATCAGTTTATTTTTACCTCGGCAGAGTGGGCACAGGTCTGCCTAAATACCTGCAGCACTTGGGCCTCTTTCCAGTGTAGCGCCAGTGTGTTCCATTATTGTTCGACATCCCTAACTTGTTCCAGCAAAAGATCAAAGTGGTCCTGCCTCATCCGAACATAATTAAAAAATTTCTCCGGGTTCTGCCGCAACTCCATGTAGAGAGTTGAATAGATGCCCCGGGTCATCCGCAGTTCATTTATAGGATGTATCCATAGTCGTCGCCGGCGACGTCGCTGCAGAAAAATCCTCCGTCTTGCTGCTGCCTCCTTCTCCCGAACTATTATATCCAGCTGATTGGTCTAAAAAATCACATCAGTAACTACGTTCGCAATCCTCACAAGCACTCCTTCCATCTCTGCCACTGTCTCTAAACCCTTTCAAAGATGGCCTGTAAAAACAGTCAATATATAGTTTTCCCTATTTTCCAGTAGCCAATCACATTTGGGAGACTCCCATTTTTAGGCATGGAAAACGGATCCGTCATAACAACGGATGAAACGGATGGTAAAAACGGACACAACGGATGCAACGGATACAGTTTTTCGATGGAACCGTCTAGCGGATCCGTGACGGATCCGTTGAAATACTGTATGCGTTGCATCTGGTTTTCACTATTTTTGACGCATTCCATTGATACGTCGCGCCGACGCATTGTGACGGCCGCCAGACGACGCTAGTGTGAAAGTAGCCTTTAGTGGTGTCTGTGGCCCAATTTTTGGAAAAAATGGAGACTCTTTTTGGAGTCCCCTTGCTGTGTTTTACATGACGATGGCATCATCAATTCCAGGTGGGTGGGGTCGCTCCCCCCCTTTTAACCTTTACAAACTACATACACTATGGCTTGGGGTAACACAGATGGTTGAGTCTGCAGAGCTGTTTACTCATACTATGGCCTGAGATTCAGAGGTCTGCTTCAAAGCTTCAGTGTCTGCTAGTCAGCAGAGTAGCCCACCAATGAAGCAAGCTACACCGCCTATTTATCTAATCACTAATTTTTAACTGCATCTAGCCCAGGAAATCCTTTTGGGCCTAGTAGCAGTTTCTGCTAATCAGCAGAGTACCCAAACCATGAAGCAAGCTACACCACCTTCTTTCTTTCTCAATCTAACCCCTTGGCTCTGGGGTGTCCACTCTCCCTCCAGCTCTCTCCTTCTCACAGTTGGACTACCGCGTGTATTCACACTGTGGCGAATCTTTTGGACCCAGGCATAAGAAGTCATCGAGGTAATGGATAATATGTGCCCCCTTAGAAACGTCCATGACGACCCATTCGAGGAAGCAACTAAACGCCTCAAATAGTGAGCATGATATGGAGCACCCCATGGGCAAACAGCGATCTATGTAGTATGCTCCTTCACAGAAGCAGCCCAATAGGCGGACACTATTCGGAGGCATAGGTAGTAAACGGAACGCCCCCTCAATGTCTGTTTTGGCCATTAGAGTGCCCCTTCCCAACTTCTTGACCCACCTGATTGCCTCGTCAAAGGAGGTACAGTATATAGTACTGTACTTGGTTCCGCATCGATGTTGTCGTTTACTGACCTGCCCCTTGGATATGACAAATGGTGGATTAGTCTGAATGTATTGGGTTCCTTTTTTGGCACGACTCATAACGGGGATACCACTATGTCTTCTAGGAAAGTGTTCTGAATGGACCCGCCATTCTACCTAAAGATATTCCTTAATAAGGATGCATTTGCCTTATGACCGCCGAACAGGAACAGTTTAAGGTTCAGATCGTGAATGTCAGGATCGGTCACAGCCAAGCTCTTCTATCAAGCCCCGCTAAATACGCTCTAGACAGAGCCTGTTTGAAAGTCTATAGCATCCCCGGAGGAACGAGAAATAGTAATCATGAAAATCTTTTTCTGGGACAGATAAAAAAAAGGTGATTCTATGCTTTGTAGACAACGAGGCCTTCAGCGGAAGTTATCAGAAAAACCCGCTTTGTTTTCACCACTATCGGATCAATCACGCAGCTCTGTATTTGGACGGGCAGCAGATTCCCGCCAAGCCGTTTCTCCCTAATTTTGACGCTGAAGATGCGGTGAGGGAATATATATGGCGCTCGTTCACATCTCTGGAAAACAAAAAGCCGACGTCGGATTAAGCGCAGACCATGACGATTTTATGAGCGGCTACACTTTCTTCGCGTTCGATTTGTCGCCGGATCAGGAGCTGAGCGCTTACTTTTCACTCATTAAAACTGGTAACCTATGGGCTGAAATTCATTTTGCGGATGCCACACCCCACATGGTGAATATGATAGTTTATGCGGTCAACACGGCCGTACTGGAGATTAACCATCGTTGAGAAGTCCTATACAACTTTAATTAAACTTTTGGGTCTCCACCGCGACCTTCATCTATAATGAATACCATGCTACTGACATGCCTTTTGCGACGAAATTCCATTACTCGGAGTATGTTTGCCGATGTATTTCCCTGTGACCTCTTACCACGCCACATAATCCGACGTAGACCTAGCGCCTATATCGTCAACACAGATTCTTCGGAAAAACCCGGTACGCATTGGCTACTTATTATTTTATGCAGTAACAAATCCTTATTTTTTGACAGTTACGGGTTACAACTAGTGTTGAGCGACACCTTCCGATATTTGAAAGTATCGGTACTGGATTGTATTGGCCGATATCCAAAAAATATCGGATATCACCAATACCGATACGCGATACCAATACAAGTCAATGGGACACAAATATCGGAAGTGATCCTGGAATGGTTCCCAGGGTCTGAAGGAGAGGAAATTCTCCTTCAGGCCCTGGGATCCATATTCATGTAAAAAATAAAGAATAAAAATAAAAAATATGGATATACTCACCCCTCCGGCGGACCCTGGACCTTAGCGGTGAAACCGGCAGCCTCCGTTCCTACGAATGCAGGGTGAAGGACCTTCGATGATGTCGCGGCTTGTGATTGGTTGTGTGACCGCTCATGCGACCAATCACAAGCCGCGACGTCATCACAGGTCCTTCACTCGCTCATTCTTAGGAACGGAGGCTGCCGGTTGCAGCGGTTACAACCAGGGAGCGTCCGAGGGTGGGTATATCCATATTTTTTATTTTTATTCTTTATTTTACACATGAATATTCATCCCGATTCCCGATATCGTAAAAATATCGGAACTCGGTATCGGAATTCCGATACCGCAAATATCGGCCGATATCTGATACTTGCGGTATCGGAATGCTCAACACTAGTTACAACCTGACGCTGCCGTATTTCTGAAGACGATTATACACTTTTTAAGAAGAAACACATCGTCGTATTGTTATCAGAACCGCCAGCTGCAAGACTCTATGTCAAGCTTTTGCAGTCAGTTTTGTATTTACGTGTTGTAACATGTCACTGCGGGAATGACATTGAAGCGAGTACTGAAAAAGTTTACAAATGATTTAAAACGTAATGATCGTCTAGTTGCCTCTTTTGTACGATATGTTTCTAACTCTATCCCAATTTTACATACGCCATTATGCAGCTATAATCAGGCTTGCAAACCACCCTGGGCAACATGATCTTGCTCTGTTTCTGTTATATTACTAAAGTGTTTTTATAATGTTATTTCATTTTTGTAATGTGTACTATACATTGCTTAGATCTAATTATTTCTTGTTCAATAAATCATTCAAGCTATTTTGGTGTGTCTGTTAATATGACACAATCATGTCAATAGTTTGCTGAAAATCTTGATTAGCTGTGCCTTCTATCTAAAACTCCTATAGAAAAGCTTGTTTAGATTTCTAGATAAAAGCTGTCCTGGAGGTATATGACTGTGGGTACTAATAAATAGTTTGCTGAAAACCTGATTAGATGAGCTTTCTAGCTAAAACTGGTTGAACGACCCTGGAACTATAATATGAAGCCCCTTTTTCATTTCTTTAAATATTAACTTTGAAATGACTGTAATGTAACCTATAGTCATGTTTGTATATCGCTGTATTTTTAGATCTATTTACACCTTTTTCATTCCTTTAAATATTAGCCTTGAAATGACTCTATTTTTGAAATTTATAGTCATGTTTGTATATCGCTGTATTTTTAGATCTATTTACACCTTTTTCATTTCTTGATTTGTGTATACCTCTACGTGAAGCTACAATAAATGTATTTTATTTTTTAAACAATGCCGTGAAGTACGCTTTGATTTTTTTTATGTCATTATTAGAGTTGAGCGACTTTTACTTTTTTAGGATCGTTTTGGGTTTTGCGAAACCCGACTTTCTCAAAAGTCGGGTCGGGTGAAATCGGCTGTGTAGTGCGAAAAGTTGGGGGTCAGCCGAAACACGAAACCCAATACAAGTCAATGGGGAATCAAAGTCGGCAGTGAGTGGAGGACAGGAAAACACCTACAGTGCCCATTTTAATGCCAAAAACATCAATTCGTATTTCTTAAGCTTGTCAATCTTAATTTACTTTACAATAATAGTTAGGCATTGAAAACAGGGGCTCATTTGGCTAAAGTTGTGGGGGGGTAGGGCTGGCTCAAGATTTTCGTGGGCCCAGGAAACGCGGAATACGTCACGGCGGTGGAGCAGGGAGAGGTAAGCATTTCAACTTTGCAAGTGCTGCGATCCTGAGCAAGCAGGGGGGCCCACTAGTTGGCACTGGCACAGGGCCCCTCAGAGTACGGCGGTGTGTTTGACGGCGGGCGGCGCCTCCCACTGCCAGAGACACTTTTGCGTACTATGATGAGCCCTGTGCCAGTGCCAATGAGTATGCCCCCCTCACCTGATGAAGGAACCTGCACTTTCATCTGCAACTTCCTCTTTGTCCCCGTGTAAGGTGGTATAGTATGCGGGAAGGGGAACCTGACTTTCAGCAGGGTCAGATTCTGGCTGTGTAGAGTGCAAGGGGAATGTAGTGGTCTGGGTCAATGTACCAGCAGACAGTTACTAGGCCCAACTAAGTAACTAGGCTAAATGCAGTTCAAAATTGCTAACAGGACTAAACTGCATTGCTTTGTTCAGCGGAGGACAACTGTAATGAGGGGCAGACACAGTTTGTAGGCCCAAATAAGAAAGTAGGCTAAATGCAGTTCAAAATTGCTAACAGGAGTACACAGGTGGCATAGCTTTGTTCAGCGGAGGTTGACAACTGTAATGAGAGGCTCACACAGTTACTAGGCCCAAGTAAGTAAGTAGGCTAAATGCAGTTCAAAATTGGTAAGAGGAGTACATAGGCGGCATAGCTTTTTTTCAGCGGAGGAGGACTACTGTTATGAGAGGCTAACACAGTTACTAGGCCCAAGAAAGTAAGTTGGGTAAATGCAGTTCAAAATTGGTAACAGGAGTACACAGGCGGCATTGCTTTCTTGAGTGGAGGACAACTGTAATAAGTGGCTCAGACAGACTTAGTAGGCCTAAAATAAAAAAGTAGGCTAAATGCAGTTCAAAATTGGTAACAGGAGTGCACAGGCGGCATTACTTTGTTCAGTGGAGGACAACTGTAATAAGTGGCTCAGACAGACTTAGTAGGCCTAAAATAAAAAAGTAGGTTAAATGCAGTTCACAATTGGTAACAGGAGTACACAGGTGGCATTGCTTTGTTCAGTGGAGGACAACTGTAATAAGTGGCTGACACAGTTAGTAGGCCAAAATAATAAAGTGGGCTAAATGTCAGCCCCCAAAAAATGTTCATAAATAAACTGGTGGCATAGCTAGGTACAGGGGTGGGCTCCTCTGCTGAGTAGCAGACAGTGGTAGTTGGTGCAAAGTATTAACTGGTCTAAATGGAGGCCAGGGCCCCTGTATATTTTAACTATCATCTATCATTTCAACAAATTTGTATTGGCAGTGCCATTGAAGGATTTAACAGCACAGACTACACAGTTGTGGAGCAGGGAGAGGTAAGTTTTGCAAGTGGTAGAGCACTGTTTGAGCTGGGGGGAGCACTCTCTTGTGGGCGGCGGTACTGGAACAGGGCCCTGTTATGAACTGGTGATTCAGAAACACAATGGACCTGGTGGTTAAGAGCACACAAAGTGACCTGATAGTTACTAATAACATAGGACGAGCTCTGAGACGTGGGAACTCTGCTGACCGCAATCCCTAATCCTATCACACCACACTAGAGGTAGCCGTGGAGCGCTCCTGACCAGACCTAGGCGCCTCGGGCACAGCCTGAGAAACTAGCTAGCCCTGAAGATAGAAAAATAAGCCTACCTTGCCTCAGAGAAATTCCCCAAAGGAAAAGGCAGCCCCCCACATATAATGACTGTGAGTAAAGATGAAAATAAAAACACAGAGATGAAATAGGTTTTAGCAAAGTGAGGCCCGACTTACTGAATAGACCGAGGATAGGAAAGATAGCTTTGCGATCAGCACAAAAACCTACAAACAACCACGCAGAGGGCGCAAAAAGACCCTCCGTACCGACTAACGGCACGGAGGTGCTCCCTCTGCGTCCCAGAGCTTCCAGCAAACAAGAAAAACCAATATAGCAAGCTGGACAGAAAAAATAGCAAACAAAAGTAACACAAGCAGAACTTAGCTTATGCAGGGCAGACAGGCCACAATAACGATCCAGGAGAGAGCAAGACCAATACTTGAACATTGACTGGAGGCCAGGAACAAAGAACTAGGTGGAGTTAAATAGAGCAGCACCTAACGACTTAACCTCGTCACCTGAGGAAGGAAACTCAGAAGCCGCAGCCCCACTCACATCCACCAGAGGAAACTCATAGACAGAACCAGCCGAAGTACCACTCATGACCACAGGAGGGAGCTTGACCACAGAATTCACAACAGTACCCCCCCTTGAGGAGGGGTCACCAAACCCTCACCAGAGCCCCCAGGCCGACCAGAATGAGCCAAATGAAAGGCACGAACCAGATCGGCAGCATGAACATCAGAGGCAAAGACCCAGGAATTATCTTCCTGACCATAACCCTTCCACTTAACCAGGTACTGGAGTTTCCGTCTCGAAATACGAGAATCCAAAATCTTCTCCACTATATACTCCAACTCCCCCTCAACCAAAACCGGGGCAGGAGTATCAACGGATGGAACCACAGGTGCCACGTATCTCCGCAACAATGACCTATGGAATACATTATGGATGGAAAAAGAAGCTGGAAGGGTCAAACGAAAAGACACAGGATTAAGAACCTCAGAAATCCTATACGGACCAATGAAACAAGGCTTAAACTTAGGAGAGGAAACTTTCATAGGAATATAACGAGACGACAACCAAACCAAATCCCCAACACGAAGTCGGGGACCCACACAGCGCCTGCGGTTAGCGAAACGTTGAGCCTTCTCCTGGGACAATGTCAAATTGTCCACTACATGAGTCCAAATCTGCTGCAACCTATCCACCACAGTATCCACACCAGGACAGTCTGAAGACTCAACCTGCCCTGAAGAGAAACGAGGATGGAAACCAGAATTGCAGAAAAATGGCGAAACCAAAGTAGCCGAGCTGGCCCGATTATTAAGGGCGAACTCAGCCAAAGGCAAAAAGGACACCCAATCATCCTGATCAGCAGAAACAAAACATCTCAGATATGTTTCCAAGGTCTGATTGGTTCGTTCAGTTTGGCCATTTGTCTGAGGATGGAAAGCCGAGGAAAAAGACAAATCAATGCCCATCCTAGCACAAAAGGCTCGCCAAAACCTCGAAACAAACTGGGAACCTCTGTCAGAAACGATGTTCTCCGGAATGCCATGTAAACGAACCACATGCTGGAAAAACAATGGCACCAAATCAGAGGAGGAAGGCAATTTAGACAAGGGTACCAAATGGACCATCTTAGAGAAGCGATCACAAACCACCCAAATGACCGACATCTTTTGAGAGACGGGGAGATCCGAAATAAAATCCATAGAGATATGTGTCCAGGGCCTCTTCGGGACCGGCAAGGGCAAAAGCAACCCACTGGCACGAGAACAGCAGGGCTTAGCCCGAGCACAAATTCCACAGGTCTGCACAAACAAACGCACATCCCGCGACAGAGACGGCCACCAAAAGGATCTAGCCACCAAATCTCTGGTACCAAAGATTCCAGGATGACCAGCCAACACCGAACAATGAACCTCAGAGATAACTCTACTCGTCCATTTATCAGGGACAAACCGTTTCTCCGCTGGGCAACGGTCAGGTCTATTAGCCTGAAACTTTTGCAGCACCTGCCGCAAATCAGGGGAGATGGCAGACAAAATTACCCCCTCTTTGAGAATACCCGCCGGCTCAGGCAAACATGGAGAGTCGGGCACAAAACTCCTAGACAGGGCATCCGCCTTCACATTTTTAGAGCCCGGAAGGTACGAAACCACAAAGTCAAAACGGGAGAAAAACAGCGACCAACGAGCCTGTCTAGGATTCAACCATTTGGCAGACTTGAGATAAGTCAAGTTCTTGTGATCAGTCAAGACCACCACGCGATGCTTAGCTCCTTCAAGCCAATGACGCCACTCCTCGAATGTCCACTTCATGGCCAGCAACTCTCGATTGCCAACATCATAATTACGCTCAGCAGGCGAAAACTTCCTGGAAAAGAAGGCACATGGTTTCATCACCGAGCCATCAGAACTTCTTTGCGACAAAACAGCCCCTGCTCCAATCTCAGAAGCATCAACCTCGACCTGGAACGGGAGCGAAACATCTGGTTGGCACAACACAGGGGCATAAGAAAAACGACGCTTCAACTCCTGAAAAGCTTCCACAGCAGCAGAAGACCAATTGACCACATCAGCACCCTTCTTGGTTAAATCAGTCAACGGTTTGGCATTAGAAATACCCTGGTTTAGGGAAAGAGGGGAAAAAAAAAAGAGACAAGTGCGGCGCTTCCTCTGAGCGTAATACGTTTTTACCAACAAGTTAAAAACATTTCTTTTATTTGTAGTTATGCTCACCTTCTATCGGTAAGAAATGCACATTGAGATTCTCAAGGAATCAATTCTTTAGGCAACTCTTCTTCGTATGTTGTATAATCCAATAAGGTGTGCAGCTCACTTTGGAGAACTTTGTGTTGATCCTGCTTCAGATCCACATAGGTGGCAATTTCAAAGAGAAAAAAAAAAAAACTCCAAGTAAATGTGGCGCTAAGCACCTACGGATTTTTTGAATACATCCACTTCAAGTGAAAAATGTTAAAAAATTCATTTATTTTCTCAAAATAAAAAAATAAAATATATTTGTAAATTTTTTAAAAACAGTACAACGCGTTTCGGCTGCTATTTTTACAGTGCAGCCTTCATCAGGTAATAAAAAAACAAAAAGAACAAACAATACAATAAGCACTATAAAATGATGTTACAACCTCCAAGTTCTCTTATTTATGAGGGTTCCTAGAAGGGATTAGCAGGGTGGGACTGGGGATCAGGTTCTCCTTTCCTGATGACTAACTACATGGTAGCCTCTAAAGAGACACATTTATCTTATATATATATATATATAAAAGAGCAGTTTAGTACTTCTATTCTATCCAAAATGAGCTTTTAAATACATGGTATTACACTGTTACGAACAAACACAACATTAAAAATATAGGTATATACACAATCATAAATATGATTCATTCCAATACCTCATCAATACCATTACTATCAATTCATCCCATAAAATACATTTAAAAAATATTTTTTAAAAAAATATATATTAAAAAAAAAAAAAAAAAAAAAAAAAAAAGGGAATTCTCTTTTTTTTTTTTTTTTCCCCTTCCCCCTTCCTTTTTGTGTTGTTGTATTGACACATGCGCGAACGACTGAGCTATTTATGACAAACCCTTACACATTCTCTACTACATCATTAAGTCCATTTGGATAAAGGCTTTGTAACCTATATATCCAATATGACTCCTTGCGGTTTAATAATTTGTTCCTGTTATTAGCCCCTTTTGGTATATGCTCCAGCGGTGTGACCGTAATGCAGAAGCATTTATTGTGCTTCAGCAGGAGATGACGGGACAGACTATGTTTAATCTGCCCGTTCTTTGCATTATAGCGGTGATTATTCATCCGGGCACTCAATTCCTGGGAAGTTCGTCCCACGTATTGGAGCCCGCATTTGCAAGTCACTACATAGATGACAAAATCCGTTCTACATGTGAGTCTCTGCTTAATCTTAATTGTTTCCCCAGTAGTATTAGATTGAATACTCCGAGCTCCATGGTTAATGATCTTACAACATTTACATTTGTTTGAAGAGCATCTATATACTCCTGTGTTCATCTTCCCTCCATTCACATTGGTATTGTTTCCTATCATGTTTTTTATTTTTGGAACCTCTCTTAATTTACTCTGAGCTACAATATTTTTCACTGTCGCCCCTCTCCTAAAGGTTACTCCCGGTTCCCTTGGAAGCATTTTCCCAAGAATCACATCTTTTTTTAAAATATACCAATATTTTTTTAAAATTCTCCTTATCAATACATTCCCTTTATTATAAGTTGTTATAAAATTAAACTTCCAAAGATTTCTCTTATTCTCCTCATTGCTTGCTGGCCGTTCTTTCCCTCTAGTTTCCTCTGCATTACAATCTTTTCTCTTCCTACTTGGGAGACAATCCTCCTGTACTTTGTCCAAATTCTTTCTGTATGCTGCCTCGATTAATTTTTTTGGATACTTCTTATCACTGAACCTTTTCTTCAGTATCGCTGATTGGGTCACATAATCTTTAGTGTTTGTACAGTTTTTTCGTATCCTTAAGAACTGGCTGAATGGTACATTAGTTTTCCATTTTTTATAATGCGCACTTCTAAAGTCCACGTAGCCATTCGTATCACAGCTTTTGAAGTGCGTTTTTGTTATAATTTTCCCTGCTTCATGCCCCAATTCCAGGTCCAGGAACACGATTTTGTCCCTTCTGATGCATGACGTAAAGGAGATGCCCCAGTTATTGCTATTAAGAGAATCTATTAATTTACAGGCTTCTTCCTCAGTCCCGGCCCAGAAAATGATCAAATCATCTATATATCTACGGTATAGTAATATTTTTTCTTTGTATTCAGATGCATACAACAGCGATGAGGACTCGAAACGTCCCATAAAGAGATTTGCGAAACTTGGCGCTACCCGAGTCCCCATCGCTGTACCAAGGCGCTGTAAATAGAGTTTACCCTGGAACTCAAAGATATTGTGCGTTAATATGAATTTCAACCCTTCCAACAAAAATGTTTTTTGTTCCTCCTGCAGTCCTGATACTGATGATAAATAATGATCTACTGATCTGATGCCAAGTGTGTGATCAATGTTGGAGTACAATGAATTTACATCCAGTGTGATAAAGCTGTAATTCTCCTGCCATTCTATACTCCTACAATCCTCAATCAGTTGTGCAGAGTCTTTCAAATATGAAGGAAGGGTAGTTACAATTTCTTGAAGAAATAAATCAATGTAATGCGATAATGAACTTGTTAAGGAATCAATACCAGATATAATCGGGCGACCAGGGGGATTAGTGGAATTTTTATGCATCTTTGGAAGATGATAAAAATGTGCTATTGTTGGTGTATTGTTGGTCAAAAATTTCTTTTCTTTTTTATTTATTATATTCTCTTTATGGGCTTTGTTTATAAAACCATGATATTCCTTATTAAAATTGGCTGAAGGATCATTTTTTAAAATTTCATAATATTTAGTATCAGATAGAATGTTATAGGCTTCTTTCAAGTAATCAGACCTATTCTGAATCACTACCCCTCCCCCCTTATCTGCCTGTCTTATCACAATCTCTGTGTTGTTTTTCAAGGAATTCAATGCATTTTTTTCTTGCTGTGTGATATTCTCTTTGTAAACATAATGGTTTTTTTAAAAAATTTTTGTTTTTATCCTTTTATTCTTACCAACAACTTTCTGTTCCTCATTAGAACTAAGACTATTTTTATTCAGATTCCTGAATTCTTCTGAAACAAGATGAAAAAATGTCTCTAGACAATGCCCCCTATGGTGAGTCGGATAAAACGAAGAGACAGGCCCTACTTCTTTATGTAGGTAGTTGCTAGCACTTGTGGTCTCTGTTTCCAAAAAATCTATATCTTTGTCAACTAATTTTGTATCTGTTTGTACTGTGGCATTTCTTTCTTTAATTGTGAAATGCCTCAATAGGGTTAATTTTCTTGTGAATCTATTTAAGTCCAAAAATAACTCAAAATCATTAGTGTTTTGTGATGGACAAAAATTTAACCCTTTCATTAGGATGCCCATTTCAGTGGATGATAACAAGTGATCAGAGAGATTAAAAATTTTTACTGTTGGAATACTTTTTATTTCCTCATTAATCCCTGTACTTATTTTATTCTGATCTACCGATACTGTAGATTTAACACACTTATTCCTAATTTCTGATATTTTTACTTCATTTTGCTTTCTAAATGTTTTGAATTTTTTAGATGTTTTTGATTTCTTTGTGAGGCCTCTGCCTCTTGTCCCTCTTGTTCTCTTTTTCTTTTTTTGCACATTTGTGTTGGCAATTTTTGGAAATAACGTGTGATTCGATTCTGTTGTATGTTCGGTGGAGAAAGAGAATTGTTTATTTTCCCTTCGCTCGCATTGGTCAACATTTGGGGGTTCGTGTTTGTTACGATGGGTCTCGTTGGAACTATCGATAAAAAAGATACATGTGAGATGGTGGAAGATGGAGAGGGGGAGGGAGAAGGAGCCTGTAGTACCGTGGTGAAAGGTGAACTAGAACTGTCATGGATGGTGTAATCATGTATTGAAAGGTCACTGATGTCTGTATGTGCACCCAAATTGAGGTTTTTTGGGGATGGATGTACAGGGTTAGAGGAGGGTACATTGGGCAAAGTGGAGTTTTCTTGTCTTACACCATAAGTGGAATAGTGAAGGTGCGTCAATACCGGTGTAGAAATGTTCACTGGATTTCTTTTATCCGGGCTGAGCAATGTTGTGGAAAAGAGTGATAGGGGCGTATTTCCCTTCCCAGATGTACTTGGCTTTGGTGACCCCTGATCTGTTGTAAGATTTATCAAATTTATGCTCTCCTCAAGCATATCCTCGACCCTAAACTTGGCTTCCCTGTTTTTTGTTTTATTTCCCTTTTTATCTTTAATTTTTACCCTCTGATTTTCAGGTTTGTCCTTCAGTTTTTCTACAATTTTATTTAGATGTCCAGTTTGTTTTCCAGTAAGGGGCTCTCTAGGGGCTTGGAACTTTCCCTTATTTGCTGATGGATGGATAATTTCTGAGTCCCTACGAAATTTCTTAGTTTTTGCTTCCATTAAATCATTCTCAAATATTCTTAATTTCCTAGTTACATCCTTGTTTACAGTATCATAATAAGAACATTTTTCAAACCGTTTAAGTTTTGTAAGTATATCACAGCACAGGTCTGCTGATATCTTTGCTAGTGCACTCCGCTTTTGTACTAAAATGTCCATCAGATTATAAGAGCACAAGTCCAGGATCTTATCCCATTTTTCAGAAAAAACCAGATCACCCGGAAAAGTGCTTTTAAAATAAATCCTTAATCCTTTCGGTATGATTCTTTGCTGTGCACAAATATTTAAAAATTCAGCATCTAATTGATGTCGGATTTCATTTTTCATTATTTTCTCAAAGTCCGAGAACAGTCGATTGATTAATTTTTTACCTTCCAAATCCAAAGGAGTCTCTTCGGGATTCTCTCTTAATGTTGGTAGTCTCGATGAAGTAATTGTTGACAAAAGTTCTTTTCTCCTGGATTGTCTATTAGTAAAATATTCCATCCTCAGAGATTGCTGCTCGCCCTCTAGTAACCTAGAGTGTCTGTTCCCAGCTGGTGAGGAAATGCTCCTTCAGCTCCAAAAGTCTTTAGAAATACCCTGGTTTAGGGAAAGAGGGGAAAAAAAAAAAAAAAAAAAGAGACAAGTGCGGCGCTTCCTCTGAGCGTAATACGTTTTTACCAACAAGTTAAAAACATTTCTTTTATTTGTAGTTATGCTCACCTTCTATCGGTAAGAAATGCACATTGAGATTCTCAAGGAATCAATTCTTTAGGCAACTCTTCTTCGTATGTACGGCCAGCAAGCAATGAGGAGAATAAGAGAAATCTTTGGAAGTTTAATTTTATAACAACTTATAATAAAGGGAATGTATTGATAAGGAGAATTTTAAAAAAATATTGGTATATTTTAAAAAAAGATGTGATTCTTGGGAAAATGCTTCCAAGGGAACCGGGAGTAACCTTTAGGAGAGGGGCGACAGTGAAAAATATTGTAGCTCAGAGTAAATTAAGAGAGGTTCAAAAAATAAAAAACATGATAGGAAACAATACCAATGTGAATGGAGGGAAGATGAACACAGGAGTATATAGATGCTCTTCAAACAAATGTAAATGTTGTAAGATCATTAACCATGGAGCTCGGAGTATTCAATCTAATACTACTGGGGAAACAATTAAGATTAAGCAGAGACTCACATGTAGAACGGATTTTGTCATCTATGTAGTGACTTGCAAATGCGGGCTCCAATACGTGGGACGAACTTCCCAGGAATTGAGTGCCCGGATGAATAATCACCGCTATAATGCAAAGAACGGGCAGATTAAACATAGTCTGTCCCGTCATCTCCTGCTGAAGCACAATAAATGCTTCTGCATTACGGTCACACCGCTGGAGCATATACCAAAAGGGGCTAATAACAGGAACAAATTATTAAACCGCAAGGAGTCATATTGGATATATAGGTTACAAAGCCTTTATCCAAATGGACTTAATGATGTAGTAGAGAATGTGTAAGGGTTTGTCATAAATAGCTCAGTCGTTCGCGCATGTGTCAATACAACAACACAAAAAGGAAGGGGGAAGGGGAAAAAAAAAAAAAAAAGAGAATTCCCTTTTTTTTTTTTTTTTAATATATATTTTTTTAAAAAATATTTTTTAAATGTATTTTATGGGATGAATTGATAGTAATGGTATTGATGAGGTATTGGAATGAATCATATTTATGATTGTGTATATACCTATATTTTTAATGTTGTGTTTGTTCGTAACAGTGTAATACCATGTATTTAAAAGCTCATTTTGGATAGAATAGAAGTACTAAACTGCTCTTTTATATATATATAAGATAAATGTGTCTCCTTAGAGGCTACCATGTAGTTAGTCATCAGGAAAGGAGAACCTGATCCCCGGTCCCACCCTGCTAATCCCTTCTAGGAACCCTCATAAATAAGAGAACTTGGAGGTTGTAACATCATTTTATAGTGCTTATTGTATTGTTTGTTCTTTTTGTTTTTTTATTACCTGATGAAGGCTACACTGTAAAAATAGCAGCCGAAACGCGTTGTACTGTTTTTAAAAAATTTACAAATATATTTTAATTTTTTATTTTGAGAAAATAAATGAATTTTTTAACATTTTTCACTTGAAGTGGATGTATTCAAAAAATCCGTAGGTGCTTAGCGCCACATTTACTTGGAGTTTTTTTTTTTTTTTCTCTTTGAAACGGTTTGGCAATACTAGAAAAATTAGTGATGAAGCGACGATAAAAATTAGCAAAGCCCAGGAACTTTTGCAGACTCTTCAGAGATGTCGGCTGAGTCCAATCATAAATGGCCTGAACTTTAACGGGGTCCATCTCGATAGTAGAAGGGGAAAAAATGAAACCCAAAAATGAAACCTTCTGAACACCAAAGAGACACTTTGACCCCTTCACAAACAAAGAATTCGCACGCAGGACCTGGAACACCATTCTCACCTGCTTCACGTGAGACTCACAATCATCCGAGAAGACCAAAATATCATCCAAGTATACAATCAGGAATTTATCCAGGTACTCTCGGAAGATGTCATGCATAAAGGACTGAAATACTGATGGAGCATTGGAAAGCCCGAATGGCATAACCAGGTACTCAAAATGGCCCTCGGGCGTATTAAATGCTGTTTTCCATTCATCGCCCTGTTTAATACGCACAAGATTATACGCACCACGAAGATCTATCTTGGTGAACCAACTAGCCCCCTTAATCCGAGCACACAAATCAGACAGCAGCGGCAAGGGGTACTGAAATTTGATTGTGATTTTATTTAGAAGGCGGTAATCAATACAAGGTCTCAACGAACCATTCTTCTTGGCCACAAAAAAGAACCCTGCTCCCAATGGCGACGACGACGGGTGAATATGACCCTTCTCCAAGGATTCCTTTACGTAACTCCGCATAGCGGCGTGCTCAGGCACAGACAAATTAAACAGTCGACCTTTAGGAAACTTACTACCAGGAATCAAATTGATAGCACAATCACAATCCCTATGCGGAGGTAGGGCACTGGACTTGGGCTCATCAAATACATCCCGGTAATCCGACAAGAACTCTGGGACCTCAGAAGGGGTGGATGATGAAATAGACAGAAATGGAACATCACCATGTACCCCCTGACAACCCCAGCTGGACACAGACATAGACTTCCAATCCAATACTGGGTTATGGACTTGTAGCCATGGCAACCCCAACACGATCACATAATGCAGATTCTGCAACACCAGAAAGCGAATATCCTCCTGATGCGCAGGAGCCATGCACATGGTCAGTTGGGTCCAGCACTGAGGCTTATTCTTGGCCAAAGGCGTAGCATCAATTCCTCTCAATGGAATAGGATACTGTAAGGGCTCCAAGAAAAACCCACAGCGCCTAGCAAACTCCAAGTCCATCAAATTCAGGGCAGCGCCTGAATCCACAAATGCCATGACAGAATAGGATGACAAAGAGCAGATCAATGTAACGGACAAAAGAAATTTCGACTGTACCGTACCAATGGTGGCAGACCTAGCGAACCGCTTAGTGCGCTTAGGACAATCGGAAATAGCATGAGTGGGATCACCACAGTAAAAACACAGCCCATTCCGACGTCTGTGTTCTTGCCGTTCAGCTCTGGTCAAAGTCCTATCACATTGCATAGGTTCAGGTTTATACTCAGATAATACCGCCAAATGGTGCACAGTTTTACGCTCACGTAAGCGTCGATCGATCTGAATGGCCAAAGACATAGACTCATTCAGACCAGCAGGCATAGGAAATCCCACCATGACATCCTTAAGGGCTTCAGAGAGACCCTTTCTGAAAATTGCTGCCAGCGCACATTCATTCCATTGAGTGAGCACAGACCACTTCCTAAACTTCTGACAATATATCTCTACCTCATCCTGACCCTGACACAGAGCCAGCAAATTTTTCTCTGCCTGATCCACTGAATTAGGTTCATCATAAAGCAATCCGAGCGCCAGAAAAACGCATCAATATTACATAATGCAGGATCTCCTGGCGCAAGGGAAAATGCTCAGTCTTGAGGGTCGCCACGTAATAAAGAAATAATGATCTTAACTTGTTGAACTGGGTCACCAGAGGAGCGGAGTTTCAAAGCCAGAAACAGTTTGCAATTATTTTTGAAATTCAGAAACTTAGCTCTATCTCCAGAAAATAAATCAGGAATAGGAATTCTAGGTTCTAACATAGATTTCTGAACCATAATGTCTTGAATTTTTTGTACTCTTGCAGTGAGCTTATCCACACAAGAAGACAGACCTTTAATGTCCATCAGTACACCTGTGTCCTGAACCACCCAAATGTCTAGGGGAAAATAAAGACAAAACACAGTGCAGAGAAAAAAAAATTGTCTCAGAACTTCTCTTTTCCCTCTATTGAGAAGCATTAGTACTTTGGGCCTCCAGTACTGTTATGAACTGGTGATTCAGAAACACAATGGACCTGGTGGTTAAGAGCACACAAAGTGACCTGATAGTTACTAATAACATAGGACGAGCTCTGAGACGTGGGAACTCTGCTGACCGCAATCCCTAATCCTATCACACCACACTAGAGGTAGCCGTGGAGCGCTCCTGACCAGACCTAGGCACCTCGGGCACAGCCTGAGAAACTAGCTAGCCCTGAAGATAGAAAAATAAGCCTACCTTGCCTCAGAGATATTCCCCAAAGGAAAAGGCAGCCCCCCACATATAATGACTGTGAGTAAAGATGAAAATAAAAACACAGAGATGAAATAGGTTTTAGCAAAGTGAGGCCCAACTTACTGAATAGACCGAGGATAGGAAAGATAGCTTTGCGATCAGCACAAAAACCTACAAACAACCACGCAGAGGGCGCAAAAAGACCCTCCGTACCGACTAACGGCACGGAGGTGCTCCCTCTGCGTCCCAGAGCTTCCAGCAAGCAAGAAAAACCAATATAGCAAGCTGGACAGAAAAAATAGCAAACAAAAGTAACACAAGCAGAACTTAGCTTATGCAGGGCAGACAGGCCACAATAACGATCCAGGAGAGAGCAAGACCAATACTGGAACATTGACTGGAGGCCAGGAACAAAGAACTAGGTGGAGTTAAATAGAGCAGCACCTAACGACTTAACCTCGCCACCTGAGGAAGGAAACTCAGAAGCCGCAGCCCCACTCACATCCACCAGAGGAAACTCATAGACAGAACCAGCCGAAGTACCACTCATGACCACAGGAGGGAGCTTGACCACAGAATTCACAACAGGGCCCCTCATATTACGACGATGTGTCTGACGTTGGTTGTGCACCACCGCCGTCAGAGACACTTCATTTTACTATGAGGGACCCTGTGCCAGTGCCGTCGCCCAAGAGTGGGCGCACCTACCTGTCCGGGAAAATGGCACTTGCATGGGTGCTTGCGCCAGGTGGTGACCACAGCCCTGTGGGGGGAGTCAGCCCATTTAGGGAGGTATAAAAATGGCCTATGGTAAACATGCAGCAGCTGCAAATGGAGGAATTGAAGCAGTCAGTAAGAGGAGGCCAAAAGCAAGACATTTTTAAGGCAAGCTACGTGTCAGCAGGGGAAGGTGGGGCAAAATAATTTGAAATCCATGATTGGTTCATTTTAATGAAGGTTAGATCATCAACATTTCGGGTAGCCAGACATGTCCTTTTTTCGGTCAGCATTGAACCAGCAGCACTGAAGACTCTTTCTGATAGCACACTAGCAGCTGGGCAATCGAGCTCCTGTAATGCATATTCTGCCAATTCAGGCCAGGTGTCTATTTTAAATGCCCAATAATCAAAGGGGAATGACCTGTGAGGGAGAACATTGATAAGGGAAGAAAAATAGTTGGCAACCATACTGGACAAATGCTGCCTCCTGTCACTTTGAATTGATGCAGGCCAACCAGTAATCGTCATCGGTCATCTTTTTGATAATGCGGGGGTCCCTTGTTAGGATACGCAAGGCATACTCTGCTATGTGAGCCAATGTTCCAGGTGTCAATTCACTGCTTGTGCTGGGTTGAGGAGCACTTTTTTGCAAATCAACATCACTTGTGGCCCGCAAAAACCCTGTAACTGACCTTGCAACGCCACCAGTTTCTATTGCCCCCTGAGAAGCATCCTCCTCCCATAAATATTCATCCCCATCATCCACCACCTCATCCAGGAGAGTTCCCTGACCAGACAATGGCTGACTGTCATCAAGGCTTCCCTCCTCCTCGGCTGCAGACGCCAGCTCCTTGATGTGCGTCAAACTTTGCATAAGCAGATGCATTAGTGGGATGCTCATGCTTATGATGGCGTCGTCTGCACTTACCAGCCGTGTGCATTCCTCAAAACACTGAAGGACTTGACAGAGGTCTTGGAGCTTCGACCACTGCACACCAGACAACTCCATGTCTGCCATCCAACTGCCTGCCCGTGTATGTGTATCCTCCCACAAATAAATGACAGCACGCCTCTGTTCGTACAGGCTCTGAAGCATGTGCAGTGTGGAGTTCCATCTTGTTGCAACGTCGATTATTAGGTGGTGCTGGGGAAGATTCAGCGATCGCTGATGGTTCTGCATACGGCTGGAGTGTACGGGCGACCGGCGGATGTGCGAGCAAAGTCTTCGCACCTTCAGGAGCAGGGCTGGTAACTCCGCATAATTTTTCAGGAAGCACTGCACCACCAGGTTCAAGGTGTGAGCCAGGCAAGGAATGTGTTTCAGTTCTGAAAGGGCTACAGCAGCCATAATATTCCTTCTGTTATCACTGACTACCTTGCCTGCCTCAAGATGTACACTGCCCAGCCATGACTGAGTTTCTTGCTGCAAGTACTCCGCCAGTACTTCCGCGGTGTGTCTGTTGTCACCCAAACACTTCATTTCTAGCACAGCCTGCTGATGCTTACCACTAGCTGTTCCATAATGGGACACATCGTGCGCAAGACTGGCAGCTGCGGATGGAGTGGTCGTGCGACTGAGCTCTGTGGACGAGCTTTCACTTCTGCAGGAGGAGGGGTGACGAACGCCTACAGCCAACTGTTTCCTAGACCATGACCATAGGCTGGGCAGAACTGTCCCACTATGGCTGTCCCCTGTGGACTCTGTATACACCACATTAACCCAGTGCGCCGTGATGGACACGCAACGTCCCTGGCCATGCCTACTGGTCCATGCATCTGTTGTGAGGTGCATCTTTCTACTGACTGATTGCCTCAGTGCATGGAAAATGCGGTCTTTGACATGCTGGTGGAGGGCTGGGATGGCTTTTCTCGCAAAGAAGTGTCGACTGGGTAGGTCATAGCGTGGTAATGCGTAGGCCATCAGGGCTTTAAAAGCTTCGCTTTCAACCAACCGGTAGGGCATCATCTCTAACGAGATTAGTCTAGCAATGTGGGCGTTCAAACCCTGTGTACGCGGATGACAGGATGAGTACTTTTTTTTTCCTAACGTGAGTCTCTTGTAGGGTAAGCTGGACTGGAGAGCTGCATAAAGAGGAACTAGCGGGGGTGGTGGTGGACATGGCAGATTGAGAGCGGGTTGGTGATGGTATTCTTGATGTTGGCCTACCTACAGTGTTTATTACCAAGAACCTTGTGATTCCCTGACTGCTTTGGCCTTGCGACGATACCTCCACATTTGCTGCTGGTAGTGTCCTAACCGGTGGGCTTACTGTGAGGGAAGCAATGTAGCTTTGCTGACTACCTTCATTCTGAGCAGGTGCACCAACGGTACTGCACGTTTGGTAATTAGTCCAGGCTTGCCAGTGCATGCTGGTTAAATATCTATGCATGCACGTTGTATTTAAACTTAGGAGATTCTTCCCTCTGCTAAAGGTCTTTGAGCACTTCTTACAGATAACTTTGCACTGATCATTCGGATCTTGGTTAAAAAATGCCCACACTGCACTCTTCCTACTATGGATTACCTTTTCAGGCATTGCATGCTGTGCTACTTTCACTGGATGGCCACGATATCCTAAAACTGTTTTTGGATTCGACAAACATTTTTGGCCAGATACGGGCCTGTCAGATGAAAGCTGTTGCGATGTAGATGGCTGCTGCGGATCATCCTCCTCCGCTTCTGAGCTACTGGCAGCGGCACCCTCTTCCCCCAATGGCTGCCAATCTGGGTCAACAACTGTGTCATCTATCACCTCCTCTTCAATTTCATGTGCACCTTCCTCTGTGTCACCGTGTAAGGTGCTATAGCGTTCATAACTGGGCACCATAGTCTCATCAGGGTCAGATTCTGGCTCAGTACACTGAGAGGGCAATGTAGTGATCTGAGTCAATGGAACAGCATTATAATCTAGTTAAGTAAATAAGGAAGCACACTGCAGCGCTAAAACATGCAAACTTGAAAACACGAAATTTGAACTGCATTACTGCACTAGAAATATGAAAAATGAGAGCTTTTAGCGCATAAAAATGGCCAATTTTATGTGTACCTGGTAGCCTCTTTACTGCATCTCTCTTATACCAGGTCCTACGCTTGCCTTACCTCGCTGAGAATAAACGTCTCTATCTGAATGGGTGCATGTGAAACCTCTTCTTAGACTAAAATTCTCTCTCTCTGTGGAGGGGTATTGGACCTGCTGTAATTAAAACACCTGAAGCTAGGAGGCGGAGTGCACGATCAGAAGGCTAGAGAATACATTTCAAAAACCTGACCTGCACATCCAAACATAGACTCAGTGTGAACAGGTGCTAAACCTAGAGTGGCCAACTCGTATATAGTTAAGTAAATAAGGAAGCACACTGCAGCGCTAAAACATGCAAACTTGAAAACACGAAATTTGAACTGCATTACTGCACTAGAAATATGAAAAATGAGAGCTTTTAGCGCATAAAAATGCCCAATTATAATCTAGCTGTGGCTGTGCATCAGTGCACTCCATGTCCGATTCATCTTGTAATGGGCTTTTAACAATTTCCCTATTTAAACCAGGCACGGTATGTGTAAAGAGCTCCATGGAGTAAACTGTAGTTTCGCCTGCCGCATCCTTCACTTTTGGTATGGGTGAAGGACACAAGGAAGCGACTTGTTCCTGACCGGGAGCATCTACTGACGAGTCGCTGCTTTTAGATTTCAAACCTTCTGAAGAGGAGGCGAAAGAGCTAGAGGCTGAATCAGCAAGGAAAGCCAAAACTTTTTCCTGCTGCTCCGGCTTTAAAACCTGTTTTCCTACTCCCATATAAGGGAGCCTGCGAGGCCTTGTGTAGCCAGATGATGACACTGGCTCAACACCTCGAGCCTTTGGTGCTATTTTGCTTTTCCCACTACCACCAGATGCTCCACCACCACCAACACCACCATCAGTACCAGCTGGCAACGCCCGCCCACAGCCTCTTCCACCAGACTTCCTCATTTTTGGAAAAATCTAACCAAAATAACAACCGTTATATGGTACTGTGAAACAAGGTAGAAGGTGTATATAAACTTGGAGAATTTTAATTTCACTTTTTTTTTTGGGGGGGGGGACTGCAACAAAACTCAGGCGTAGTGTATTACACTACACAATGTAAGTGGCAGAACGTAGCTGGAAGATGTACGACAAACAGAACTGTGATGTAGATCCACTTAGTGCCAATTTAAATCTCCCTTTTATTTGGGGGAGTGTTGTGAATTCAGCTTTTGGGCTCCCTCTGGTGGTTGTAGAGGGTAATGCAGTTGTAACTGGACTGCAGGATTGGACAGGTGTATCTACTAATTGCAAAACTGACTGGGGTATATAGCCTTGCTGGACTCTTTAGTCCCTGCCAGTTGTCCATTGTTTTTGAAGGATTCACTTCCCTGCTGGTCTCTCCAGTTTGCTGTGCTTTTCTACAAAGATAAGTCCTGGCTTTGTTTTTGCTGTCCACCTGCTGTGGACCTTAAAGTTTTGTGCATATTCATGTTTTTGTCTTGTTCAGCTTTGTCTGTGAAGGATTTTTTGCAGCTAAGCTGTGTCTCTGGAGATGCAGATATACCCCCCATGTCTTTAGTCAGATGTGGTGATTCGTATTTTCTGTGGTGGTTATTTTCTAGTGTTTTTATACTGACCGCATAGTACTCTGTTCTTTTCTTTCTTTTTAGCTAGTATGGCCTCCTATGCTAAAATCTGATTTAATTTCTGCGTATGTTATTTCCCTCTACTCCCACCGTCAATATTTGTGGGGGGCTATCTATCCTTTGGGGATTTTCTCTGAGGCAAGATAGGTTTCTGGTTTCTGTCTTTAGGGGAAGTTAGATCTTAGGCTGTGCCGAGTGTTGTGAATTCTGTGGCAGAGCTCCCTCCTGTGGTCACAAGTGGTACTTCGGCTGATTCTCTCTATGAGCTTCCGTTGGTGGAGGAGAGTGGTACTGCGGCTTCTGAGTTTCCGTCCTCAGGTGATGTGGTGGAGTCGTTAGGTGCTGCTCTATTTAACTCCACCTAGTGCTTTGATCCTGGCCTCCAGTCAATGTTCTTGTATTGGACTTGCTTCCTCCTGGATCGTTCCTGTGGCCTGCTGCTCTGCATAGCTAAGTTCCGCTTTTGTTATTTTTGTTTGCTGTTTTTTTCTGTCCAGCTTGCTTATTTGGTTTTTCTTGCTTGCTGGAAGCTCTGGGACGCAGAGGGTGTACCTCCGTGCCGTTAGTCGGTACGGAGGGTCTTTTTGCCCCCTTTGCGTGGTTGTTTGTAGGGTTTTGTGTTGACCGCAAAGTTACCTTTCCTATCCTCGCTCTGTTCAGAAAGTCGGGCCTCACTTTGCTAAATCTATTTCATCTCTACGTTTGTCTTTTCATCTTAACTCACAGTCATTATATGTGGGGGGCTGCCTTTTCCTTTGGGGTATTTCTCTGAGGCAAGGTAGGCTTATTTTCTATCTTCAGGCTAGCTAGTTTCTCAGGCTGTGCCGAGTTGCATAGGGAGCGTTAGGCGCAATCCACGGCTGCCTTTAGTGTGGTTGGAGAGGATTAGGGATTGCGGTCAGCAGAGTTCCCACGTCTCAGAGCTCGTTCTATGTTTTTGGGTTATTGTCAGGTCACTGTATGTGCTCTGACTTCTATGTCCATTGTGGTACTGAATTACCTAATCATAACAGTACTGGAGGCCAAAAGTACTAATGATTCTCAATAGAGGGAAAAAAGAAGTTCTGAGACCATTTTTTTTTCTCTGCACTGTGTTTTGCCTTTTTTTTCCCCTAGACATTTGGGTGGTTCAGGACACAGGTGTAGCGATGGACATTAAAGGTCTGTCTTCATGTGTGGATCAGCTCACGGCAAGAGTACAAAAGATTCAAGACACTATTGATCAGAAATCTATGTTAGAACCTAGAATTCCTAGTCCTGATTTGTTTTTTGGAGATAGAACTAAATTTCTGAGTTTCAAAAATAATTGTAAACTATTTCTGGCTTTGAAACCTCGCTCCTCTGGTGACCCAGTTCAACAAGTTAGGATCATTATTTCTTTTTTACGTGGCGACCCTCAGGACTGGGCATTTTCTCTTGTGCCAGGAGATCCTGCTATATGTAATATTGATGCGTTTTTCCTGGCGCTCGGATTGCTGTACGATGAACCTAATTCGGTGGATCAGGCAGAGAAAAATTTGCTGGCTCTGTGTCAGGGTCAGGATGAGATAGAGGTATATTGTCAGAAATTTAGAAAGTGGTCCGTACTCACTCAATGGAATGAAGGTGCGCTCGCAGCTATTTTCAGAAAGGGTTTCTCTGAAGCCCTTAAGGATGTCATGGTGGGATTTCCTATGCCTGCTGGTCTGAATGAGTCTATGTCTTTGGCCATTCAGATCGGTCGACGCTTGCGTGAGCGTAAATCTGTGCACCATTTGGCGGTATTATCTGAGCATAAACCTGAGCCTATGCAGTGCGATAGGACTTTAACCAGAGTTGAACGGCAAGAACACAGACGTCAGAATGGGCTGTGTTTCTACTGTGGTGATTCCACTCATGCTATCTCTGATTGTCCTAAGCGCACTAAGCGGTTCGCTAGGTCTGCCACCATTGGTACGGTATGCCACCATTGGTACGGTACAGTCGAAATTTCTTTTGTCCGTTACCTTGATCTGCTCTTTGTCATCTTATTCTGTCATGGCATTTGTGGATTCAGGCGCTGCCCTGAATTTGATGGACTTGGAGTATGCTAGGCATTGTGGGTTTTTCTTGGAGCCCTTGCAGTGTCCTATTCCATTGAGAGGAATTGATGCTACGCCTTTGGCCAAGAATAAGCCTCAGTACTGGACCCAGCTGACCATGTGCATGGCTCCTGCACATCAGGAGGTTATTCGCTTTCTGGTGTTGCATAATCTGCATGATGTGGTCGTGTTGGGGTTGCCATGGCTACAAGTCCATAATCCAGTATTAGATTGGAAATCCATGTCTGTGTCCAGCTGGGGTTGTCACCCAGGGGGTACATGGTGATGTCCCATTTCTGTCTATTTCGTCATCCACCCCTTCTGAGGTTCCAGAGTTCTTGTCTGATTACCGGGATGTATTTGATGAGCCCAAGTCCGATACCCTACCTCCGCATAGGGATTGTGATTGTGCTATCGATTTGATTCCAGGTAGTAAATTCCCAAAAGGTCGACTGTTAAATTTATCTGTGCCGGAGAACGCCGCTATGTGGAGTTACGTGAAGGAGTCCTTGGAGAAGGGGCATATTTGCCCGTCATCGTCACCATTGGGAGCGGGGTTCTTTTTTGTGGCCAAGAAGGATGGTTCGCTGAGACCTTGTATAGATTACCGCCTTCTAAATAAGATCACGGTTAAATATCAGTACCCCTTGCCGCTGTTATCTGATTTGTTTGCTCAGATTAAGGGGGCTAGTTGGTTCACCAAGATAGATCTTCGTGGTGCGTATAATCTTGTGCGTATTAAGCGAGACGATGAATGGAAAACTGCATTTAATACACCCGAGGGCCATTTTGAGTACCTTGTAATGCCATTCGGACTTGCCAATGCTCCATCAGTGTTTCAGTTCTTTATGCATGACATCTTCCGAGAGTACCTGGATAAAGTCCTGATTGTTTACTTGGATGATATTTTGGTCTTCTCGGATGATTGGGAGTCTCATGTGAAGCAGGTCAGAACGGTGTTTCAGGTCCTGCGTGCTAATTCTTTGTTTGTGAAGGGATCAAACTGTCTCTTTGGTGTTCAGAAGGTTTCATTTTTGGGGTTCATTTTTCCCCTTCTACTATCGATATGGACCCTGTTAAGGTCCAGGCCATCCATGATTGGACTCAGCCGACATCTCTGAAAAGTCTGCAAAAGTTCCTGGGCTTTGCTAATTTTTATCGTCGCTTCATCTGCAATTTTTCTAGTATTGCTAAACCATTGACCGATTTGACCAAGAAGGGTGCTGATGTGGTCAATTGGTCTTCTGCTGCTGTGGAAGCTTTTCAAGAGTTGAAGCGTCGTTTTTCTTCTGCCCCTGTGTTGTGTCAACCAGATGTTTCGCTTCCATTCCAGGTCGAGGTTGATGCTTTTGAGATTGGAGCAGGGGCTGTTTTGTCGCAGAGAAGTTCTGATGGCTCGGTGATGAAACCATGCGCCTTCTTTTCCAGGAAGTTTTCGCCTGCTGAGCGAAATTATGATGTTGGCAATCGAGAGTTGCTGGCCATGAAGTGGGCATTCAAGGAGTGGCGTCATTGGCTTGAAGGAGCTAAGCATCGCGTGGTGGTCCTGACTGATCATAAGAACTTGACTTATCTCGAGTCTGCCAAGCGGTTGAATCCTAGACAGGCTCGTTGGTCGCTGTTTTTTGCCCATTTTGACTTTGTGGTTTCGTACCTTCCGGGCTCTAAAAATGTGAAGGCGGATGCCCTGTCTAGGAGTTTTGTGCCCGACTCTCCGTTTTTATCTGAGCCGGCGGGTATTCTCAAAGAGGGAGTAATTGTGTCTGCCGTCTCCCCTGATTTGCGGCGGGTATTGCAAAAATTTCAGGCTAATAAACCTGATCGTTGCCCAGCAGATAAACTGTTTGTCCCTGATAGGTGGACGAATAAAGTTATCTCTGAGGTTCATTGTTCGGTGTTGGCTGGTCATCCTGGAATCTTTGGTACCAGAGAGTTAGTGGCTAGATCCTTTTGGTGGCCATCTCTGTCGCGGGATGTGCGTTCTTTTGTGCAGTCCTGTGGGATTTGTGCTCGGGCTAAGCCCTGCTGTTCTCGTGCCAGTGGGTTGCTTTTGCCCTTGCCGATCCCGAAGAGGCCTTGGACACATATCTCTATGGATTTTATTTCAGATCTTCCCGTCTCTCAAAAAATGTCAGTCATTTGGGTGGTTTGTGATCGCTTCTCTAAGATGGTCCATTTGGTACCCTTGTCTAAATTACCTTCCTCCTCTGATTTGGTGCCATTGTTCTTCCAGCATGTGGTTTGTTTACATGGCATTCCAGAGAATATCGTTTCTGACAGAGGTTCCCAGTTTGTTTCGAGGTTTTGGCGAGCCTTTTGTGCTAGGATGGGCATTGACTTGTCTTTTTCCTCGGCTTTCCATCCTCAGACTAATGGCCAGACCGAACGAACCAATCTGACCTTGGAAACATATCTGAGATGCTTTGTTTCTTCTGATCAGGATGACAGGGTGTCCTTTTTGCCTTTGGCTGAGTTCGCCCTTAATAATCGGGCCAGCTCGGCTACCTTGCTTTCGCCGTTTTTCTGCAACTCTGGGTTCCATCCTCGTTTCTCTTCAGGGCAGGTTGAGTATTCGGACTGTCCTGGTGTGGATACTGTGGTGGACAGGTTGCAGCAGATTTGGACTCATGTAGTGGACAATTTGACCTTGTCCCAGGAGAAGGCTCAACGTTTCGCTAATCGCAGACGCCGTTTGGGTCCCCGACTTCGTGTTGGGGATCTGGTTTGGTTATCTTCTCGTCATATTCCTATGAAGGTTTCCTCTCCTAAGTTTAAACCTCGTTTCATTGGTCCGTATAGGATTTCTGAGGTTCTTAATCCTGTGTCTTTTCGTTTTACCCTTCCAGATTCTTTTTCCATCCATAACGTATTCCATAGGTCATTGTTGCGGAGATACGTGGCACCTATGGTTCCATCTGTTGATCCTCCTGCCCCGGTTTTGGTGGAGGGGGAGTTGGAGTATATTGTGGAGAAGATTTTGGATTCTCGTGTTTCAAGACGGAAACACCAGTATCTGGTTAAGTGGAAGGGTTATGCTCAGGAAGATAATTCCTGGGTCTTTGCCTCTGATGTACATGCTCCCGATCTTGTTCGTGCCTTTCATATGGCTCATCCTGGTCGTCCTGGGGGCTCTGGTGAGGGTTCGGTGACCCCTCCTCAAGGGGGGGTACTGTTGTGAATTCTGTGGCAGAGCTCCCTCCTGTGGTCACAAGTGGTACTTCGGCTGATTCTCTCTATGAGCTTCCATTGGTGGAGGAGAGTGGTACTGCGGCTTCTGAGTTTCCGTCCTCAGGTGACGTGGTGGAGTCGTTAGGTGCTGCTCTATTTAACTCTACCTAGTGCTTTGATCCTGGCCTCCAGTCAATGTTCTTGTATTGGACTTGCTTCCTCCTGGATCGTTCCTGTGGCCTGCTGCTCTGCATAGCTAAGTTCCGCTTTTGTTATTTTTGTTTGCTGTTTTTTTCTGTCCAGCTTGCTTATTTGGTTTTTCTTGCTTGCTGGAAGCTCTGGGACGCAGAGGGCGTACCTCCGTGCCGTTAGTCGGTACGGAGGGTCTTTTTGCCCCCTTTGCGTGGTTGTTTGTAGGGTTTTGTGTTGACCGCAAAGTTACCTTTCCTATCCTCGCTCTGTTCAGAAAGTCGGGCCTCACTTTGCTAAATCTATTTCATCTCTACGTTTGTCTTTTCATCTTAACTCACAGTCATTATATGTGGGGGGCTGCCTTTTCCTTTGGGGTATTTCTCTGAGGCAAGGTAGGCTTATTTTCTGTCTTCAGGCTAGCTAGTTTCTCAGGCTGTGCCGAGTTGCATAGGGAGCGTTAGGCGCAATCCACGGCTGCCTTTAGTGTGGTTGGAGAGGATTAGGGATTGCAGTCAGCAGAGTTCCCACGTCTCAGAGCTCGTTCTATGTTTTTGGGTTATTGTCAGGTCACTGTATGTGCTCTGACTTCTATGTCCATTGTGGTACTGAATTACCTAATCATAACAGCCGAGGGGTCTAGGGAGTGTCAGGTACCCCCCACGGCTATTTCTAGTTGCGCTGCTAGGTTCAGGGTTTGCGGTCAGTACAGGGACCACCTTCTCCAGAGTCCGTCTCATGCTGCTCCTAGGCTACCAGATCATAACAGGGGAGACTGCAACAAAACTCAGGCCCAGTGTATTACACTACACAATGTAAGTGGCAGAAAGTGGCTGGAAGATATATAAAAAAATACAAGGGCTGTAGTACAATTTCAATCTCCCTACAATGATCTCAGGACAAGTATGGCAGCAATAAAAAGGGCTGCTGCACACAAAAGTGTGGACAAAGAAACAAGAGAACTATGCAGAAAGGAGCAACAAGATTTTTGCTTTTAAAAAAGCAGTTGGTTTGCACAGCGACTTACAAACAGCAATGCAGCTATTAGGGAGCCTTATAGGGCAGCCTAATAAGCTACAGAGCTGATGCACAAAAAATAAACTCCACTGTCCCTGCAAAGAAAAGGTGGTGTTGGACAGTGGAAATCGCTACAGCACAAGCAGTTTCGAGGTTAATCTTCCCTCCCTAACTATATCCCTTCTTCTGATATAGCTGCAGCAACCTCTCCCTATGCCAAGATCGGCAGAAGTAAGATGGAGGTCGGCGTGCACGCCCCTTTATAGCCCCTGTGACGCCGCAGAAAACAAGCCAATCACTGTAATGCCCTTCTCTAAGATGGTGGGGACTGAGACCCATGTTATCACGCTGCCCACACTTTGCGTCCTCATTCATTGGATGAGCAATGGCGCTGAAAGCGTCATACGAAACGTGACTTTGGCGCGAAGATTGCCGACCTCATGGCCGATCCCACACTAGGATCGGGTCAGGTTTCACGAAACCCGACTTTGCCGAAAGTCGGCGACTTTTGAAAATGTCCGATCCATTTCGCTCAACCCTAGTCATTATTATGAACGCTACAACCAACTGTCACAGGATCCTGAGACTGCCTTCTCTCACAAAACATGTCTTGACAAGTTTTCTTACATACCCTGGAGGGTTATGAACACTACAGCCCGCTGTCATTAACCCTTGGGATCCAGGGGCTGCCTTCTCTCACAAAACATGTCAAGACATGTTTTGTTACACTGGAGAGGCTTATACGGGAAGTGGGGCGGACTTGGTCTCTCCACCTATCAAGGACTGACACATAAGCCCACAAGATGGCGGCGAATGGGCGGTCATGGGTGATGTAACAGAGGCTGAACAGGGTGGCTTCCGAGGCAGGGACGCAACTGACGTAACAGGTATTGACACACTCAGGGCGGCTTCCGGGGTGGGCACGGAACTGACGTAACAGATATTGACACACAGAGGGGCGGAGAGTGGGTGGCGAATGAGGAGGAGAGGGGAGGGGTTAATACAGGAAGTGGGTGGGCTTAGTGTTGTAAGGTGCCAAAAAGGGGCGTGTCATCTGTCAAAAACCGGAAGTGGGCGTTTTGACGAGAGGTGGGTGCTCTTACTACTGCTCGCCAATGACCATCTGGATGATCCAGAGGAGGCATAGGAGAAGGTCATGTGGTCAGATGAGACCAAAGTGGAACTTTTTGGTATCAACTCTACTCGCCATGTTTGGAGGAACAAGAAGGACGAGCCCACTCTCACAGCCATGAGTGAGGAAACATCATACATTGGGGTTGCATTTATGCAAAGGGGACAGGACGACTGCACCGCATTGAAAGGAGTGTTATGGGGTCATGCATCGTGAGAATGACCAACAACCTTCTTCCCTCAGTAAGACAATGACACAGCCAGGGCAACTAAGGAGTGGCTTCGTAAGAAGCATTTCAAAATCCTGGAGTGGCCTAGCCAATCTTCAGACCTTAACACAATAAAAAAAATCTGTGGAGGGAGATAAAACTCAATGTTGCCCAGCAACAGCCCCAAAAACCTGAACAAGCTGGAGAAGATCTGTATGGAGGAGTGTGCCAAAATCCCTGCTGCAGTATATGCAAACTTGGTCAAGAATTACAGGAAACGTCTGATCTCTGTAATTGCAAACAAAGGTTTTTCTACCATTTTTTCTATTGTATCAAATACTTATTTCATGCAATAAAATGCTCAATAATAATGTAAAAATCATAAAATGTGATTTTCTGCATTTTTTTTATATTCTGTCTCTCACAGTTGAAGTGTATCTATGATAATAATTACACACCTCTCCATTATTTGCAGGTGGGAAAACTTGCAAAATTGGCAGTATCTCAGATACTTATTTTCCCCACTGTACTTGCACACAGTATACAATGTGACAGGTTAGAGGATTAGCTCCCAGTTCAGACTGGCTCTACAAGGAACTGTCTGCAACCCGTTTTATTGGTTTAATATATCTATAGCTATATATGAAAAAGTTTGGGCACCCCTATTAATCTTAAGCTTAATGTTTTATAAAAATTGTTTTTTTGCAACAGCTATTTCAGTTTGATATATCTAATAACTGTTGGACACAGTAATGTTTCTGCCTTGAAATGAGGTTTATTGTACTAACAGAAAATGTGCAATCTGCATTCAAACAAAATTTGACAGGTGCATAAGTATGGGCACCCTTATCATTTTCTTGTTTTAAATACTCCTACCTACTTTTTACTGACTTACTAAAGCACTTTTTTTGGTTTTCTAACCTCATTGAGCTTTGAACTTCATAGCCAGGTGTATGCAATCATGAGAAGAGCTACTTAAAGTGGCCACTTGCAAGTTGTTCTTTTGTTTGAATCTCCTCTGAAGAGTGGCATCATGGGCTCCTCAAAACAACTGTCTAATGATCTGAAAACAAAGATTATTCAACATAGTTGTTCAGGGGAAGGATACAAAAAGCAGTCTCAGACATTTAACCTGTCAATTTCCACTGTGAGGAACATAGTAAGGAAAAGGAAGAACACAGGTACAGTTCTTATTAAGGCCAGAAGTGTCAGGCCAAGAAAAACATCAGAAAGGCAGAGAAGAAGAATGGTGAGATCAGTCAAGGACAATCCTCAGACCACCTCCAGAGAGCTGCAGCATCAACTTGCTGCAGATGGTGTCACTGTGCATCGGTCAACTATACAACGCACTTTGCACAAGGAGAAGCTGTATGGGAGAGTGATGCAAAAGAAGCCGTTTCTGCAAGCACGCCACAAACAGTCGGCTGAGGTATGCAAAAGCACATTTGGAGAAGCCAATTTCTTTTTGGAAGACGGTCCTGTGGACTGATGAAACCAAGATTGAGTTGTTTGGTCATACAAAAAGGCATTATGCATGGCGGCCAAAAAACACAGAATTCCAAGAAAAACACTTGCTACCCACAGAAAAATTTGGTGGAGGTTCCATCATGCTTTGGAGCTGTGTGGCCAATGCCGGCACCGGGAATCTTGTTAAAGTTGAGGGACGCATGGATTCCTTTCAGTATCAGCAGATTCTTGACAATAAGGTTCATGAATCAGTGACAAAGTTGAAGTTATGCAGGGAATGGATCTTTCAGCAAGACAATGATCCAAAACACCGCTCCAAATCTACTCAGGCATTCATGCGGAGGAACAATTACACTGTTCTGGAATGGCCATCCCAGTCCCCAGACTTGAATATCATTGAACATCTGTGGGATCATTTGAAGAAAGTCCATGCTCGGCGACCATCAAACTTAATTGAACTGGAATTGCTTTGTAAAGAGGAATGGTCAAAAATACCTTCATCCAGGATCCAGGAACTCATTAAAAGCTACAGGAAGCAACTAGAGGCTGTTATTTTTGCAAAAGGAGAATCTACTAAATATTAATGTCACTTTTCTGGTGGGGTGCCCATACTTATGCACCTGTCAAATTTTGTTTGAATGCAGATTGCACATTTTCTGTTAGTACAATAAACCTCATTTCAAGGCAGAAACATTACTGTGTCCAACAGTTATTAGATATATGTAACTGAAATAGCTGTTGCAAAAAAAAAAACAATTTTTATAAAACATTAAGCTTAAGATTAATAGGGGTGCCCAAACTTTTTCATATAACTGTATAGTGGAGAAAAATATTTAGTCAGCCACAAATTGTGCAAGTTCTCCCACTTAAAAATATGAGAGAGGTGTATAATTGACATTATAGGAAGACCACAACTATGAGAGTCAAAATGAGAAAACAAATCCAGAAAATCACTTAATCTGATTTGGCAAGATTTACTTTGAAAATTATGGTGCAAAATAAGTATTTTGTCACCTAAAAACATGCAAGATTTCTGGCTCTCACAGACCTGTAACTTCCTCTTTAAGATGCTCCTTTGTCCTCCACTCATTACCTGTAGTAATGGCACCTGTTTGAACTTGTTATCAGTAAAAAAGACACCTGTCCATAACCTCAAACAGTCACATTTCAAACTCCACTATGATGAAGACCAAAGAGCTGTCAAAGGACACCAGAAACAAAATTGTAGCCCTGCACCAGGCTGGGAAGACAGAATCTGCAATAGGCAAACAGCTTGGTGTGATGAAATCAACGGTGGGAGCAATAATAAGAAAATGGAAGACATAGAAGACCACCGATAATCTCCCTCAATCTGGGGCTCTACGCAAGATTTTATCCCGTGGGGTCAAAATGATCACAAGAACGGTGAGCAAAATTCCCAGAACCACACGGGGACACCTAATGAATGACATGCATAGAGCTAGGACCACCGTAACAAAGTTTACCATCAGTAACACACTATGCCAACAGCGACTCAGACTTCAGTGCCAGACGCGTCCACCTGCTTAAAGGGACTCTGTCACCTGAATTTGGCGGGCTCTATGTCCGGTCCGATGGGCAGTGTTTTCTCTCCTTTCAAGCACCCCTTCCTTTCCCGCTGGCCGCAATGTTATCTTGAATATGAGTCTGTTTCCACCGTAGTTCACGCGTGTGCAATGCAATCTTGCCTTGCGCACGCGCAGTATGCTTTGCCCAACTGCGGGCAAAGCCGAAAAGAATTAGTGCGCATGCGCAGCCGCACTATGTCCCGGAAGTATTTCGCTGTGTTTTGGGACCAGTACAACTGAAATGTGCACATGAAAGAATGAATGGGGCCATGCATCATGAGATTTTGAGTGCAAACCTCCTTCCATCAGCAAGGGTATTGAAGATGGGTCTTTCAGCATGATAATGATCCCAAGCACACCGCCAGGGCAACAAAGAAGTGGCTTCATAAGAAGCATATGAAGGTTCTGGAATAGCCTAGCCAGTCTACAGATCTCAACCCCATAGAAAACCTTTGGATGGAGATGAAAGTCCGTGTTGCCCAGCGACAGGCCCAAAACAACACTGCTCTAGAGGAGATCTAATAGAAGGAAATAGGTATTATATAGCAACATCACGCACATTACACTGAATGCAGACTCAAAATGTTGCACATGTATCAGATACTTAATAATCCAAGTCGTTATTCGACAATACAGCGGGGATGTGGAAACCACAAAAAACGACCACAACTGGATGGTAATCATAAATAATCTTTATTAGAATACAAAAAATTATTAAAATCATGACAGTAACCAGACAATGATGAGACATAATGGACAAATGGTGCGAGTCACCGCACCAAACTGCCTCCGTGCAAAAACAAACATGCAGACTGGAAAAACCTAGGTCCCCAACAATAAGATGTACGTAAGGGGGATTAGAACAGCCGAATGAGAGTGCTATATATAAGGGTAGGGTATACTAAATAGCATATAAGGCGTCTCCATGGACAACAATAGACAATAGTACGCTGTCCGACTATATATATACCACACTGGGTTAAGCTAATAGGCGCCGGCCTAGCACAAGACGGAAATGCCCAGGACCACCTCCCTACAACCTATACTAAAGGTGCACCGATATTGTGTGCACCACCCATGCACTACCACCCCAAAACCCAGGAGATCCCATGATGTTGGGCACACCAAAATGAATCTAAGACAGCAAACGCTGTACCAATGTACGTTACCTAAACAGGGGGACACTCGGATGTGGACGTGCAGACTGGACCAGGCCACATCCGAGTGTTTGGCAATAACATTGCCCTAGCTGTATGCAAGTTATACCTACTTAAAAAAGGGTTTACAGCTGCTGTATTGGAAAGCATAGTGGAATACATATTACAATACAGTTACTAGCCATACATAAAATGTAGTAAAGAAGGACACTCCTCGTTGTAAGAGCATATGGACACAATGGCGTGTGTCGTGCGACACCGATACGGTGGAATTTAGCCTTTAAGACATATTTTTTGCAATAAAATTAATTTACAGTGATAAAGCACTATTAAGAGCCACACTGTTGAACGTCTCCAGTAAAGACAAACAAACTATAAAGACATTTGTAGAGTTCGGCAATAGGAAATGTTAATCTATAGAACACATTTAATTAATAGTCTCTATGATCACTTTCTTATGTGTAGTATTAAAACAGCAACAAAGAAAGGCTGGAGTAAGAGCGACATTTTGATTTGAGTTGTTGACCATCAATCATACTCTGCTTGGCAGGGACTGGATGACTATAAGCCTGCTCAAGCTAAAAGGGGCAGGAAAACTAGGGAAGGCTGCATTCTTCCTATTTAAAGCTGCAACTCTTCAAAAAAGGTCTTGTTTGCAGACTTTTGTCTTGAAGCTCACAGGGAAGAAACATATCCTGGTAGCTTAATGGTACTAAGACGATCCTAACAAAAAGCAGAGCTACATGTCTATCAAGCAGACATTATGAATTTATTACAGAAAAGGAATTTGAGAACTTTTATACTTGTAATAGGGCACTTTCTAGCTATTCAAGCTCAAGATGAAGAGAGTGGTAAGTGAAACTGCTCAGGCTGTTAAGGCTTTCTGTGATGTTTGATTTTCAGAGCAATGAGAAGACTTTCTGAAGCCTGTGTTTTGGAGCTTTCTTTAACAATAGCTATAGTATTGGTGTATACTGTCCATGCTTTTGTTAGTTTCACACTTCTTTGAAGCTTTTGTATTGCCCTTATCATGTAGATAAGCTTTCATCACTGATCAGATATCATTGGCACAGAACTGTTACTGAGGCTATGTGCACATGTTCAGGTTTTTCTCTATAAAAACTCATTAAAAACGCATACATTATGCATCCTATCATTTAGAATGTATTCTGCATGTTTTGTGCATATGATGCATTTTTTTCAGCGAAAAAAAGCATCGCAATAAAAAAAAAAGCAGCATGTTCATTAATTTTGTGGATTTTCTGCGTTTTTCCCGTTATTCTATGCATTTTTGGAAAAAAACGCATCAAAAACGTATGAAAAAACGCGGAAAAAAACGCATGCGGATTTCTGGCAGAAATGTCTGTTTTTTGTCAGGAAAATTTCTGCAAGAAATCCTGACGTGTTCACATACCCTGCAAGTGTTTTTCACTGTTACCTGGCAGAGGGCTGATGAAACTGATGGCTAAGGATGTTCAAGGGAAAGTTACTTGCTGAATTTTCGCTCTAGTCTTCCATCTAGCTAGGGTGTGGTCCTTGCCATGTCTTTGAGGCTTTTTCTTTGTTGAGAAATAATTCCCTTGTCTATCTTTTGCTCCCTTTTCATATACAGATTTTGATCTTTTGTCTCATATCAAGAAAATTGTATTATTTGTCCAATTATTTTGCAATGTGAATCTTCTGTTCTGCTTTTTTCCTTCACTTCATTATTATTTACCTTTCACTTGTCGTCTGCTGTTTTTTTGTTGTGTTTGGTTATGTTCCTTTGCTCGACTTTTAAGGCAAAGTGACACAGAAGTTTGAGTGTTCCCAGAGGTCTAGTTCTCCCTTAAGGCTATTCCTTAGATTGCTTTCCTTTGGGACTTGCTTAACATAACAAAGACATTTCACCTCAGTCCACACATAGCCATGTTTAGGCAATGTCTTTATTACATTATGTTTCCAGATGTGCAGTACCAAACTTGTATGATTTTCAGTTGGGCTGGAAGTAAGAAAGTGTCCAGAAGACTTGCAAATATAGACACACACTCACTGCACACACAACATACCTACAGACACTCTCGCACACACTTTTGTGTGGCATTAGTTAATAATAGTTGTAACATAACCGAAAATAACCAAGTTCAGTTGGAATTAAATTTAGGGAAATTGCTAAATTCAAATGGTAGATTTGGAGTATAGCGAAGTGACGTGAGCTTTAAAAATTTCCTGTGTAAAAATGAGTGCATGAAATGTTTTTTCCCAACATTATTTCAGTTTTCATTTAATTAGATGATCCATCAGGAGCGAGAATGAAAAATCTCTTGAGCAGCTTTCCTGTACATTCATGCCTACAACAAAAATACCATATGGGGGATGTGGTGCGTAGTGTTACACCTAGGGAGGCAGCCTAGCACTGTAATGGTTAGAACAGTTGGTTGGGCTGTTACATCATGGGTCATTAATCTTAAATTGGACTGTGTCATTAATTGCTTATACTACTTAACTCTTGGTAAGACCTACAATAAAGACACAGACGTGTAGAGTTGGAGAAAATAGCTTATAAATGTTAAGCACATACCTGAATGAACGACTTACACTGTTAAGCTGATCCATTGCAACAAAGGATTTAAAGGTTACCAATATTAGTTTTGCAGTTTAGCTGATAAACATATTGTAGCTGTTTGTTACTGTCACCCATTATATATACAATAATTTTCCTTTAGGGTATGTGCACACGTTCAGGTTTTTTCGTGTTTTTTTTGTGATAAAAACGCATAAAGACTGCATACATTATGCATCCCATCATTTAGAATGCATTCTGCATTTTTTTTTGCACATGATGCGTTTTTTTTTTCACGAAATTTCGGAAAATTTTGTGGATTTTTCGCATTTTTCCCGCTATTCTATGCATTGGGAAAAAACGCAAAAAAAAAAACTTGAAAAAACGTATAAAAAACTCGAAAAAAAACACATGCGGATTTCTGGCAGAATTGTCCGGTTTTTGTCAGGAAATTCCTGCAAGAAATTGCTGACGTGTGCACATACCCTTACATTATTTTAATATATAAAAGTATCTATTGTGCATATAAGGTTAGACATCTGGTGGGGATAAAATATAATTTAACATATGTCTTGTTGGTTAGGATTTCTAAAGTACTCAGTTTGCAGTTTTCAATATGAAGGCACGTAATGTGCAAGGACAAACTCTTAAACTAGTCCTGTATGGACACATCGAGTCTATGCAGAGATCAATCTATGAACAGACAATACCATTTAGGCCTGTCCCACACGTCCAGTTAATTCTGCTACCGGAAAAATCGGTACCGGAATTATCCGTGTCCGTGTGCTTATGGAGCACATCAGTGTGGCACACGTGGGACACCCAGCTCCAGCGATGTCTCCTCTCAGCGGCTGCAGCAGGCCCTGTGTGAGCGGTCACATGGTCCTGCTCATTACAGTGAGGAATATACGCATATTCATCGCTGTAATGAGCGGGACCACGTGACCGCTCACACAGCACAGGCTGCAGCCGCTGAGAGGAGACATCGCTGGAGCTGGGTGTTGGTGAGTATTTCCTGGCAAGCAGGGGGGAGAGGAGGGCCCACAGGGGATGGGAGGCGGGAGGGGACGCACAAACTTTATTTTTAAGGGGAAAGGAAAAAAAAAGATTATTCATTCCTTCTTTCCAGCGAACGCTGCTAGGAAGAAGGGATGAATACCGGCTTCAGCACCACACGCGGGGGGGACAGCGCTTACAGTAGCGCTGTCTCCTGCACGGCACACGGACTGCACACGGACAGCATCCATGTGCGGTACGTGTTTCACATGGACCCATTGACTTTAATGGGTCCGTGTGATCCGTGCGCTCCCACGAACACTGACATGTCTTCATGTTTTCCAAACGGACACACGGTCCGTGAAAACACGCTGACATGTGCAGAGACACATTGATTTTAATGTGTCTACGTGAGTCATTGTCTCCGGTACGTGAGGAAACTGTCACCTCACGTACTGGAGACACCGACGTGTGAAACCGGCCTTACATACAGGAGGGGCATCCAGTCTGGGAATCACAAATTCCAGAAGGAATGGTTGTTAAACAGATAATAGCGCATATAATCCCCAAAATGGAAGGACAAAATTGTCTTGTTATGAAACAATGACAGTAGGGGGCCTTGTTTTTTTGCAACAAACAAAAAAGTAGTCTACATTTAGCTGAAAATTTTGCTCAGATGCCACTGATTGGTAACCTGAATGGACTACCTTGGTCCATGAGTACATCCAGCAATCTATTTATAGCGTGACATAAGTGATCTTAAGAGTCATGGCAAGGTGAAAGAATGCAAAGGAGTGAATTACTTTGCTGAGCAGCTGCAACTCCTTTGTTTAAGGACTTTAAACCTAGACCCCACGGATCTCAACTTTCGAAATGTACATGTATCTTTCTGCTTTTATCAGGCCTTGTCCTCTTGCTTTAAGGCTTTTTACATTGTTTTTAGATTATATGTTTTAAATGGTAAAATCTCCCAATGTATACATCAAATACAAAGATATTACATTTGGAACTATAAATTATTCAGTCACATCCAGTACAGACCAAAAGTTTGGACACACCTTCTTATTTAAAGATTTTTATGTATTTTCATGACTATGAAAATTGTACATTGACACTGAAGGCATCAAAACTATGAATTAACACATGTGGAAATATATACTTAACAAAAAAGTGTGAAACAGCTGAAATTATGTCTTATATTCTAGGTTCTTCAAAGTAGCCACCTTTTGCTTTGATGACTGCTTTGCACACTCTTGGCATTCTCTTGATGACCTTCAAGAGGTAGTCACCGGGAATGGTTTTCACTTCACCGGTTTGCCCTGTCAGGTTTAGTAAGTGGGATTTCTTGCCTTATAAATGGGGTTGGAACCATCAGTTGTGTTGTGCAGATGTCTGGTGGATACACAGCTGATAGTCCTACTGAATAGACTGTTAGAATTTGTATTATGGCAAGAAAAAAGCAGCTAAGTAAAGAAAAATGAGTGGCCATCATTACTTTAAGAAATTAAGGTCAGTCAGTCAGAAAAATTGGGAAAACTTTGAAAGTGTCCACAAGTGCAGTGGCAAAAACCATCAAGCGCTACAAAGAAACTGGCTCACATGAGGACCGTACCAGGAAAGGAAGACCAAGAGTCATCTCTGCTTCTGAGGATAAGTTTATCCGAGTCACCAGCCTCAGAAATCACAGGTTAACAGCAGCTCAGATTAGAGACCAGGTCAATGCCACACAGTTCTAGCAGCAGACACATCTCTACAACAACTGTTAAGAGGAGACTTTGTGCAGCAGGCCTTCATGGTAAAAATAGCTGCTAAGAAACCACTGCTAAGGACAGGCAACAAGCAGAAGAGAATTGTTTGGGCTAAAGAACACAAGGAATGGACATTAGACCAGTGGAAATCTGTGCTTTGGAATGATGAGTCCAAATTTGGACCAGTGCTGGTGACACTGTTGGGGATTTATTCAAAATTGAAGGCATACTGAACCAGCATGGCTACCACAGCATCTTGCAGCGGCATGTTAATCCATCCGGTTTGCATTTAGTTGGACCATCATTTATTTTTCAACAGGACAATGACCCCAAACACACCTTCAGGCTGTGTAAGGGCTATTTGACCAAGAAGAAGAGTGATTGGGTGCTACACCAAATGACCTGGCCTCCAGTCACCAGACCTGAACCCAATCGAGATGGTTTGGCGTGAGCTGGACCGCAGAGTGAAGGCAAAAGGGCCAACAAGTGCCAAGCATCTCTGGGAACTCCTTCAAGACTGTTGGAAGACCATTCCCAGTAACCTCTTGAAGCTCGCCAAGAGTGTGCAAAGCAGTCATCAAAGCAAAAGGTGGCTACTTTGAAGAACCTAGAATATAAGACATATTTTATTCTTCGCCACGACAGCACCCCACTGGAGAGAGGGATCAGCCCCGCAGGAACAGGAAACCTACAGAGAAATAGAAGGGGGAAGTCCGCCTCTCCTCCTCAGTTTAGGTTTCCTGTTCCTGCGGGAACGACAAGACATACCTGGGCTTTGCATGCTGCCTGTGCAGTATCTGCGAGAATGGCAGGGGCTGCAGCCTGGAAGCAGCGTTGGGGGAGTTCCGCTAGACGGCTCCCTCCTCATCTGAGAATCATGCAGACGGCCGGGTCTGGGGTGGGCCGCCCGGCATCATCTGCATCATGCGGGTGGCAGTGTGGGATGAAGCCTTGGCCGGCTGGAGTCGGGTAAGGTGAAAGCAGCATCCCCATTGCGGTCCGGTGTTAAAATCCTGGACCGCGCATGCGCTGACCACTGTATTACAGACTACAACGGAAATAGAAGGTAAACTTCCGGGGCGTCCAGGCCGGATCTGCGGTGGGGGAGGAAGCGCCGCTTGCGCATGCGCACTGCGCACAGAAAGGGCGCACTATTTAAACCACTAAGTGAGGGTAATTCGGCGATGCAAGATGTCATCCCCAGGTGCCATGGACCCCATAGCAGTAGATCCAGTACCCCCCACCAAAGATCACGCCAGAGGATCCTCTGAGACCGCTCGTAAAAGCGACGGATACAGGACAGGATCTCGGCCTTCTGATCCTGTACTAATTGCTTCACTGGGTGAGTTTTTAACTCTGCCTATTAAGCTGACGTGGTCTCCATCCTCTCTCTCTTTTCTCCTTCTCTCGCTACGTTTTATGACGACCAGACTAAAAAATGACAAAACGAAACATAAGGAATGTGCCTTGTGTAGCCAGCCCCTTCCAGACTCATACCCCAAAAAGCTTTGTAAAGACTGTTTCAAGGAAACGACATAGGGAGCAGCAGTGTCCATTACGGACTTACGTGCCATTATTAGGGAGGAACTAAAATCTATGGCCCAGGAAAAACCACATAAAAGTAAATCTAGAGTACCAACACATGTGTCAGATTCCGAAAGTGACCAAGCTGTATTTTCGGAAGCCTCCATATCATCATCACCATCACCATCTTCATCAGAGATCGAGGGACGCTCATGTTTTCCCTTAGACAGTGTGGACAATTTGGTAAAATCAATCCGGAATACATGGGGTGTGAGGAGACAAAGGGTGCGCAAACCACGCAGGACATAATGTTTGCGGGTTTAGCAGAGAGAAAGAGGAGATGTTTTCCAGTTATATCAGCAGTGAAAGCATTAATTAAAAGAGAGTGGGAGAAACAGGATCAAAGAAGTTTTCTACCATCTGCGTCAAAACGAAAATATCCGTTTAGTGACGGGGAACTTCTTACATGGACCAAAATCCCCAAGGTCGATGCAGCCGTAGCTTCTACCTCTAAGCAGTACACTCTACCTGTGGAGGATGCGGGACTACTTATCGATCCTTTGGATCGTAAAGCCGAGTCATCCTTTAAGCGATCTTGGGAAGCGACTACAGGAATATTCAAACCTGCAGTAGCCAGCACTTGCGCTGCCCGGTCAATGCTCATTTGGATTGACCAGTTAGGCCAGCAGATTGAGAATAAAGTTTTGAGAGAAAAATTGCGGGCGGCCATCCCCTTAATACGAGGGGTGGCAGCCTTTATGGCGGACGCATCCGCCGACTCTCTCCGTTTGGCAGCAAGATCTGCTGGCCTCGTGAATAATGCAAGACGAGCTTTGGATGAAAAGCTGGAAAGGGGACGTGCAGTCAAAATCGAAAATATGTGCAATCCCATGTGAGGGGGAGTACCTCTTTGGTAAGACCTTAGATGAAATACTCAAGAAGGCAAAGGACATGAAAAAAGCTTTTTCTGACTCCTCTATTCCCTTTTACAGGAGAGCCTTTAAGAGGAGACCGTTTGGCAAAAGAAGTCAAACGGATATGTCATCAACATGGACCGCTAAAGAGGACAAACAAAGAAGTACCATGTTCAGAAGACCCAACCCCCCCCAAAAGAGAACAAATACTGATGATATACCAGTAGGGGGCAGATTGAAATTTTTCTCCACCCAGTGGAAGAAAATAACATCTAGTTCGTGGATTTTAAATATTGTCCGAGATGGAATTAAATTACAATTCTCTCGCATTCCCCACGAATCATATATTTTAACATCCATCAGCTCGCCTGCACAACAACAGGCGCTGGAGCTTGAAATTCAAACCTTGTTATTAAAACGGGTTTTAGTCCAAGTTCCTGAAGGACAGGAAAGTAGGGGATTCTACTCGCCCTTATTCCTAATTTCCAAACCCGACGGTTCATTCAGGACAATCATAAACCTTAAAAAACTCAATTCATTTATTGAAAACCATACATTTAAAATGGAATCCATTAGATCCGCTATAAAGCTCTTTTTTCCAAACTGTATGATGGGGGGCATTGATCTAAAAGATGCTTATTACCATCTTCCCATCCATGACAGATACCAGAAATTCTTCAGGGTAGCAGTGACAATCAACGGCAAGATTCATCATTTCCAGTACGCAGCCATGCCCTTCGGCCTTTCTACAGCGCCAAGGATCTTCACCAAGATAATGCTAGAGGTGATGGCCGATCTTCGCCAAAAAGAAACCTTAATTGTGCCCTACCTGGATGACTTTTTGGTCATAGGAAATTCAGTTACTCAATGTGCTGACCGCTTGGCTCACGCAATTTCCTCTCTACAGGATCTAGGCTGGGTCATCAATACCAACAAATCCAGACTTACTCCACTTTCCCGTCAAGCGTTCTTGGGGTTCCATCTAGACTCCATAACGCCAAAGTGTCTTCTCCCTCAGGTAAAGATACTACTCATCAGACACAAAGTCATAGCTGCAATAAATAGTCCACGTATATCCCTAAGACAAGCTATGTCATTGCTGGGATCCCTTATTTCTTGTATACCTGCAGTGAAATGGGCCCAATATCATACCCGAACACTGCAACACCAGATTTTACAAGAAGAAAGACGGTTACTTGGTCGCCTAAATGCAAAAATAACCTTGTCACAGGAGGTTTTAACTTCCCTAATGTGGTGGCTGGATTCAGACCATTTGATGAGTGGTGTTCCATGGGTAATAACGCCATCTCATACTATAACCACTGACGCCAGTCCTCACGGATGGGGCACTCATATGGGGAATGATTTTTGCCAAGGGTTGTGGGACATGGAAGAATGCTGCGACTCATCTAACCTTAAAGAACTAAATGCAGTAAAATACGCCTTATACCATTTTCTCCCATAGCTTAGGGGAAAAGACGTCAGAATCCTTTCCGACAACACCACCACAGTGGCGTATCTAAACAGGCAAGGAAGCACTCGATCAGATACTCTGTCTTCTGCTGGAGAAATCTTGAATCTAGCAGAAAGTCATCTGACATCCCTTACTGCGCTTCACATAAGAGGGGAAAGCAACCAGCAGGCAGACTTCTTAAGTCGACACACCTTAAAACAGGGGGAGTGGTGTCTAAACAATCATATCTTTCAAGACATAGTATCCCTATGGGGTCTGCCTCAAATAGATCTCTTTGCCACAAGGAAAAACAAGAAAGTCCGGAGATTTGTCTCCTTATCTCCAGCGGATCATCCGGACATTCTGGATGCTCTCCAAGCCCCTTGGCAGTTCGGTCTGGCATACGCCTTTCCTCCGATGATATTACTACCACAAGTCATACGCAAAATCAGGGAAGAAGGAGCAAGAATTATACTGATAGCTCCATTCTGGCCCAAGAGACCATGTCGATCTCAGACCCTTGAGTCCTCCCCTCGACACCCAACTTTATCTTCCAGGGACCATTTTTCCACCCTCAGGTGGACAATCTCCATCTGACGGCCTGGAATTTGAGAGGCAGATGCTAAAATTAAGGGAGTACTCAGAGGGATTGATTGACACACTCCTCCAGAGTAGAAAACATTCCAAAACAAAAATTTATACGAGAATCAGGAAGAAATTCCTACAATTCCATACATCTCCCAACACATCAGAAATTCCAATACAATCTATCCTAGAATTTCTTCAAAAAGGGAGAGAACTAGGTTTAACTGTAAACACTTTTTAAAGGTTGATGTTTCAGCACTAGGAGCCCTCTATGGCCATAACATTGCGGGAAATAGATGGGTATCCCGATTTATCACAGCCTGCGAACGAATAAATCCAGTTAACATACCCAGAATTCCACCCTGGGATCTAAATTTAGTTTTACAAGCCCTAACAGACTCTCCATTTGAACCAATAGACTCAATACCCATCAAAAGCCTATCACTATAAACGACCCTCTTGGTAGCACTGACTTCGGCTAGGAGAATCAGTGACATCCAAGCTCTTTCTATAGATCCACCTTTCCTGTTAACCTTTCAGGATAAGTTGATTCTTAAACCAGACCCTTCCTACCTTCCCAAAGTAGCAAAGAAATTCCATAGGTCACAAGAAATAATCTTGCCCACTTTCTTCAGTAATCCCTCCACTCCTGAGGAACAGAAGTACCACACTCTAGATGTTAAGAGTAGTGTTAAAGTACATTGAAAGGACCAGTAGCTGGCGACAGTGTAGGGCTCTGTTTATATCCTTCCAGGGTCACAAGAAGGGTCATGGAGTAACAAAAAACACCTTATCCCGGTGGATCAGAGAGTCTACTAGACTGGCTTATTCCGCGAGGAAAAAAAACCCTCCGGAAGGCATAACAGCGCATTCTACCAGAGCTATGGCATCCTCCTGGGCTGAAAGGGGAGAGGTCCCAATTGAAACTATATATAAGGCGGCAACAGGGTCAAATCCTTCTACCTTCTATAATCACTATAGGCTTGACCTATCGTCAACTTCTGACCTAGACTTTGGCAGGACTGTCCTCAGCACGGTGGTCCCCCCCCTAGGTGATGGTCTCTGTAAGATCTCCAGTGGGGTGCTGTCGTGGCGAAGAGTAAAAAAACGGATTACTCACCGGTAATACTCTTTTAGTGAGTGCACGACAGCACCCTCTTACATCCCTCCCTAGATTAATATAGTGTATACTACTGAGTAAAATTCTTTTAATCATACATAAGCAAATAAGTTTGAAAACGAAATAAATGATATTTGCCTAATACTGGCGGTCCTCCGGGTACTCTGAAATCAAAACTGAGGAGGAGAGGCGGACCGTCCCCTTTTATTTCTCTGTAGGTTTCCTGTTCCTGCGGGACGGATCCCTCTCTCCAGTGGGGTGCTGTCGTGGACTTACTAAAAGAGCATTACCGGTGAGTAATCCGGCATTTTCAGTTGTTTCACACTTTTTTGTTAAGTATATAATTCCACATGTGTCAATTCATAATTTTGATACCTTCAGTGTGAATGTACAATTTTCATAGTCATTTAAATACAGAAAAATCTTTAAATGAGAAGGTGTGTCCAAACTTTTGGTCTGTACTGTACATCATCCATAAGCTACTGTTTCGTTTAAAAAAAAAAATGTAAACCAGAGTCTATTTGGCAAGTTTCAGCCATAGAGGAAATATCATATATTAGGCCTAGGCATCCTTTAGCTCTGACTTCTCAACTTGCCTTGTATCATGCCACCTCAAACCCCCTTCTTTGGTTCTTCCTAGAATGCAATCCCTTGACTTTGGACAACTTCCTTTAGATCCCCCAAACTCAAAGAAGACACATTACTATCCCCATTATGATCCATTCACTTAGATTGTGGGACATAGTGAAGTATTGGTCAGGAAATATCTCCTTTATTGATAGTCTGCTTTCCCCTGTGATATGATGATTGTTTCAATATTTCAAGCATAGTTCTCATAGATGTAACATTATGGCCTTCCCCAATCCAATATTTTCTGGTATCTTCAACTAAAACACTGTTTCATTCTCAACTTATTTGATCCTTAAACTACTTACTTTACTATCATTCAAACATTGATGTCAATTCTCACCTCTCTCCTCAAGTTTTATCTTTTTGCTATATTCAATTTGAGCCACGGGGGTTGGCGGGTGCCTCGGTCCACTAGCTGAAACCAGGGATCATCACACCGAACACCCGCTCTCCTTTTAATATGGGCATAACGCTACTCAAACAACACTGGGTGAGGATAAAACAGTGTGGCAATGCTTTATTGAACCACAAAACAGGCAGATAACATGTACAACAGTCCCAGCAAAATACCCAAAGAAAGAAGTGCCCATTACAGAGTCTCACCCTTCTGCTGACTCGCTGGGATAATGGCAGCTGTTACATCAGAGCTCCCAGGGTTGGCTATCCCCCTGTGGCACACACAGAGAGAGGAGGTAACAACAAGCTTAGGAAGATGACAGTCCATTGAGATACAAGGCCAGTTGATCCGAGGATCACAACTTCGCTTCTCTGAACATCACAATTGAGCCAGGCGACTAATGGGTCCAAATCTTGGCTTTCTCCAAACATATCCATGTGTTAGGTGTCGAGTTCCCACTGCTGCACAGGGGGAATCTCAAACCATGTCTGCTGCGGTTTCCCATTCTCCTCCAGCCGCAGTGGAACCTGCTCAGCGGAGACGTCGGTCCCAGCGTCTCGCTCAGCCTGATACTGTGCGGATGGTTACTGCTGCCTTTCCAGGCTCTGCCTTTGTAGCCAGCACTGGTCAGTGGAGAGCAGGCTTTTCTGGGACTAAGTCCTGCTTTTCACACACTAAGCATGCCCACGGGAGGTCCTCTCATTGGAGGTCGGGGGTCACACCCTCAGGCCCTGTAGCAGCTCCTACTGGTCCACCAGGAAGGTCCTGAAGAGCTGCAACTATAAAAGGTTTGCATGGCCGAACGGCCATGCGCTAGTATAAAATGTGTTTGCCTTATGCCAGTGGATGCTATACCATTCTATACATATGTGGTGTGAGGCTGTAGCTTTGGGACTGTACACTCAGGCAGGCAGCTAGTGTCAGTGGGGGCCATTGGCTTTGCATCTGGTTTCAGAGCAAGCACAACCCTAGTTAGGGTAATAGTTTTGTGTACAGCATGACTCTGTGAGGCAAGAGAGATCGCTTCCAGTTCACACGGGGTGAAGCTTAACCCACGTGTGAGCTCAGAGTTTATCCGCCGTTACTTTGCAGCAGATTTCTCTGCACGGTGGACCCCGGGCTGCAAACGCACCTTGTAGCTACCTATCTATACTTGGTACGTTCCGCTAGCCCTAACACCATGGTTCAGAGATGGTCAATGGAGCAGATCTGTATTCTTACAACCGGGACCCTAGCTAGGTACCCCATCTTGTTTCCTGTAGAATGATAGATCCGTGTCCCTTGTGATGGGGCCATGATATATTGGTAGCAGTCCTGTAGGGTCCCCTGGATGTTTGGATGTCTTGGCAGTATCTATGGCTGTCTCTCAGAGGCATATCACCTCTTTTTATATTTAACCAGTGTCATTCAGGCCAGCATCACAGATAAGAGGAAGAATGATGACCACCAAGTCGCCTTGTTTGATTATGTAACCTAGATTTTCCTCCTCTATTTTAAAAATCAACAAATTATGTGGTCTACCCAATGCATAATTAGCATATCACTAGTCATCCAGGATAAGAGCACACTATATTATAACACATATCAGCTTACAAGTCAATATTACAGGCAGTGCGTTTTACCTATTCACAAACATTTGCTCAAAATAATACTACTAAAGCCCTTCCATTTAGAGGGCACTGTACCACTAATAACTTTGTGTCTCACAGCGTTACCAAACATGTAATGATCTCCACTATGGTACTTGTATAAAATCAATATTTTATTTATATAAATCAGATAAAAAATGTTTTAAAAAAAATTGCTACGCTACATAACAAAAAGGTACACAATCCAAAAAACGAGGGACTATACTACCATAGAATATTAAAAAAAACAAGGCTGAAAAATTGCAAATGAATAAACAAATTTAAACTTATAAAACGCCTAAATGCATGGTAAATATACGTATTATTCCTGCCAAGATGCATATATGTTTCCCAAACATGAGTGTCACTCTATGATGATGTATGGGTAAGTCAATGATTGTCCCCTTAGTGGTTTAACATATAGCAAACAATAAGAGATGGCATACATATAGTGGATGGCAAATAGTTTGGAAAATACCTTGCAGTCAGCCACGTGAAAAGATTCCTCGGCGTCCCTCTGCCCCGACGCACGTTTCACAATGCTTCTTCGGGAGGCGTCCACCTCTTTTTATATTTAACCAGTGTCATTCAGGCCAGCATCACAGATAAGAGGAAGAAGGATGACCACCAAGTTGCCTTGTTTGTTTATGTAACGTATTTGCATAGATTTTCCTCCTCTGTTTTAAAAATCAACAAACTATGTGGGCTACTCAATGCATAATTAGCATATCACTAGTCATCCAGCATAAGAGCACACTTTGTTATAACACATATCAGCTTACAAGTCAATATAACAGGCACTGCGTTTTACCTGCAGATTTTTCAAAAACGGTGCGGAAAAAATCCGCACACGAATCCCCAACGAAAAATAGGAGTTTTATTGCTATGGGGTGTCAGGTGCCATGTCCTCTTAAATTGCCTATTGTTTGCATTTATACTGATATTTTACTTGTACGGTTTTCAATTGTCCTGTTCTGTTAAGTATTACTTTTATCTTCATAAAATATAAGAAAAACAATTGTTAATAAAAACAAACAAACAAAAAAGCAGGAAAGTACTGTAGAATATGTCACCCTACACTTAAAAAAAGACAGCCCAAATGCTGTGATATTTCAGAGAAAACACAGTTGAAAGCCTGGCTGGGAATGCATTAGTAAAGTTTGCTGTTAGTCTAGCTAAGCAGGCACAGAATGATGGCAGGGCAACATGACTCTTGGGCTAGACAACTTGTCCCCAGACATGCTTTCAACTACAGTTAGGTCCATATATATTTGGACAGAGACAACATTTTTCTAATTTTTGTTATAGACATTACCACAATGAATTTTAAACAAAACAATTCAGATGCAGTTGAAGTTCAGACTTTCAGCTTTCATTTGTGGGTATCCGCATTAAAATTGGATGAAGGGTTTAGGAGTTGCAGCTCCTTAACATGTGCCACCTTGTTTTTAAAGGGACCAAAAGTAATTGGACAGATTCAATAATTTTAAATAAAACATTCATTTTTAGTACTTGGTTGAAAACCCTTTGTGGGCAATGACTGCCTGAAGTCTTGAACTCATAGACATCACCAGACGCTGTGTTTCCTCCTTTTTGATGCTCTGCCAGGCCTTCACTGCGGTGGTTTTCAGTTGTTGTTTGTTTGTGGGCCTTTCTGCCTGAAGTTTAGTCTTTAACAAGTGAAATGCTGCTCAATTGGGTTGAGATCAGGTGACTGACTTGGCCATTCAAGAATATTCCACTTCTTTGCTTTAATAAACTCCTGGGTTGCTTTGGCTTTATGTTTTGGGTCATGGTTCATCTGTAGTATGAAACGACGACCAATCAGTTTGGCTACATTTGGCTGGATCTGAGCCCTCAGTATGTCTCTGAATACCTCAGAATTCATTCGGCTGCTTCTGTCCTGTGTCACATCATCAATAAACACTAGTGACCCAGTGCCACTGGCAGCCATGCATGCCCAAGCCATCACACTGCCTCCGCCATGTTTTACAGATGATGTGGTATGCTTTGGATCATGAGCTGTACCACACCTTTGCCATAATTTTCACTTTCCATCATTCTGGTAGAGGTTGATCTTGGTTTCATCTGTCCAAAGAATGTTCTTCCAGAACTGTGCTGGCTTTTTTAGATGTTTTTTAGCAAAGTTTAGTCTAGCCTTTTTATTCTTGATGCTTATGAGTGGCTTGCACCATGCAGTGAACCCTCTGTATTTACTTTCATGCAGTCTTCTCTTTATGGTAGATTTGGATATTGATACGCCGACCTCCTGGAGAGTGTTGTTCACTTGGTTGGCTGTTGTGAAGGGGTTTCTATTCACCATGGAGATTATTCTGCGATCATCCACCACTGTTGTCTTCCGTGGGCGCCCAGGTCTTTTTGCATTGAAGAATTCACCAGTGCTTTCTTTCTTTCTCAGGATGTACCAAACTGTAGATTTTGCCACTCCTAATATTGTAGCAATTTCTCGGATGGGTTTTTTCTGTTTTCGCAGCTTTAGGATGGCTTGTTTCACCTGCATGGAGAGCTCCTTTGACCACATGTTTACTTCACAGCAAAACCTTCCAAATGCAAGCACCACACCTCAAATCAACTCCAGGCCTTTTATCTGCTTAATTGAGAATGACATAACGAAGGTATTGCCCACACGTGTCCGTGAAATAGCCTTGGAGTCAATTGTCCAATCACTTTTGGTCCCTTTAAAAACAGTGTGGCACATGTTAAGGAGCTGAAACTCCTAAACCCTTCATCCAATTTTAATGTGGATACCCACAAATGAAAGCTAAAAGTCTGAACTTCAACTGTATCTGAATTGTTTTGTTTAAAATTCATTGTGGTAATGTCTATGACCAAAATTAGAAAAATGTTGTCTCTGTCCAAATATATATGGACCTAACTGTATGTTTTTCTCTAAAATGCTGCATTGTTGCAGAGTAAAACATAGATGTTTACATTGTTTTATGGTGAAGCAAGAAAGTTTCTGCTATGAGGTGAAAATGAGGTAACAAAAATTTCTACTTGAGATCCTCACCTAAAAATGTAACCTTGGCAACACAACAGGACAGGATAGTCAGGATGTAAGGAGCGAGCTCCTCAGCTGAGGAACTGAGCCTTCTCCACAAAAGGCCGATGCTGGTTATGACACACAGCCAGCATCTCATTTTAAACAGCAGTTGACAGAGCTTCCATAAATGGAAAATTAAAAACATTCTGGATCTTGGAAAGTGGCGATACAAAACAAATGTTCTTTTTAAAAACCTCTATTGTAACAAGAAAATATTTAAAGGGTTGACCCACCCCCCCCAAAAAAAAATACTATCCCTTATCCATGGGAAAGGGGACAACTTGCTAATCGCTGAGGTTCCGACTACTGGGATAGTCAGCAATTTGGAGATTGGGCTTTTGAAATCCCAAGAATGGGGCTCTAGCTCTGCCCTGAATGGGGAAGAGGTGTGCTTGCTCCACTTATTGTCTATGGTGCTGCTGTTTGAACCATTTGACTATTTTCCGCATTATTCAAAATAAGCCCGCAAAGCCCTGTTCATGTGGTTCTAACGCCCCAATATTTGGATCAATGAGGTTTACAGTGGCTGGGGTCCTATTGATCAGCAAGTTATTCCTTATCCTATCGAAAAGTGATAACTTGATTTTTTTGGGAATATGAATACACTATTAACATAAATTGTGGAATTATCTAACGTTTACTTATTACAGATATCAGAAGTCAGCATGTTGAAAGATGATTAGAATTAGTTAACAGGAGAGGAATCTGGATCTGTTCTCTTAGGCTACGGTCACACTATCAGTATTTGGCAGTATTTCACATTAGTATTTGTTAGCCAAAACCAGGAGTGGGTCAAAAATACAGACTTGGTGACATGTTTTTATTATAGCTTTCCCCTCTGTTTGTTCCACTCCTGGTTTTGGCTTACAAATACTGATGTAAAATGCTGACCACATACTGATAGTGTGACCGTAGCCTTAGTTGTATAATTCCAGACATTTCATAGGGTTAAATATGCTGCTTCTGATGGAGATTGTTGTAACATGTAGTGCTGGCCAGAGGTTACAAACTTTACGTTCAACACATAAAAAGCTGGCTTCCTGTCTGATGACATAATAAGTTTATGAATGTGTTAGCAACAAAGCTGGATTAGAGTTCTCTTGGAAAACACATGACTTCGGAATGTGTGACTATAGGCCCTTATGACAATTCAATAACCCAATCCCATTTTAAACTCCTTATCAAATAAATAAAAAACACACCATACTGTGTGACGTTTGATGTAAAGGCCACAGCAGCCTCATTTATTCAATAAACAACAATTAAAACAATAGCAAATAATCAGCACAAGGAGGAGGGGAATTTAAGGTTCAACACCATTTCCATGAGCTGCAACAACAGCTACTCCATACCACCCCCAGCCACACCACTCCAGCTCGGGAGTACCCAGCTACATGTTGCTGATACCAAGTTGTCCTGCTGAGACCTAGCCCAGTAGGGACCCACTTCCCATTTTGTCAGAACCTTGCAAACATATAGTGATTCATCCATCCCTGCACTGGATTCCTCCCGTCCTTCAGTGCAACCAACTACTTTGAAAACCCCCTCCTTTTACGCCACAGCGAGCAAGCATATCCCCTTATGCATGCAAGTCCAACCACACCAACACCGCCTTTTGCATTCTGTCCATCAACCAAAAGGGCCCACATACCAATCCCAACTAAATTGCCATCTGACCTAAGGATTTCCCGATGTCATACCACTATCCACGTGACTAAGTAAGGGTACGTTCACATTTGCGTTGTTGCGTCAGCGATGCAACGCACAACGCATGCACAATGCATGCAAAAACGCATGGTTTGTGACGCATGCGTCTATTTTTGGCTTGCTTTTGGACGCAAAAAAATGCAACTTGCTGCATCCTCTGCGCCCTGACGCTTGCGCCAAAAATGACGCATGCATCACAAAACGCAAGACAACGCATGTCCATGCGCCCCCATGTTAAATATAGGGGCGCATGACGCATGCGGCTGCGCCCGACGCAACGCTAATGTGAAGGTAGCCTTAGAATGACCTCCTTATCCAACTTATCCTTAGCAATTGTCATGTGGATACGACCAGAAAGCAATTTGTTAGGCCGCATAAAACAAGGTTAAATGGACGACGGGATCTTAAAACCAAAACTAAAGCCATCAATTAACAAGGCCGCTGCCTCCCAATCCAGATAACTCTTTAGAAATCCAATCTATTTTTACTGGCATCATCCATTTTTGCCGAAGATTCACCTCACTTTCCTTTTTGAGGCATTTAGAGTGACTGTGAGATCATCCACAACTGCAGTACTCATGCTTGTACTTACAAGATGAGCTGAAACGACTATCCTGCTTCTTAAATTTCCATCACAAGCCCTTTTAGAGAACTGCTGAGGATGCTGTCGCATTGGCCGCACTGCTGGAACTTCCAGGAAAGGACTGTGAGGATGACCTAGATGCTGCCATCAAGTGCATCCACAAACAAATATCTTTATGATCTCACTCAGATAGATGGCTTTTCTTTGCCTAAACTTCTAGTCTTAGTGAAGATAGGCTGTCCCACCATAAATGCAGTTAGGTTTGCCAATCGAATCTAAATAGCCGAACAAGACAAAAAGAACAATTCTCAGGGGAATGCTCACCAGTTATGCTAGCTAATGTGTTAAAAGCCGTTAACAAATTATGGAAAGTACGAGGAATAAGGCAATAACGCCTACGTTTCGCTTCATCATTTTTGCTCTCATCAGGTTTTACCCTATCTAAATAAAACTTTCCAAGTGGCAATAGAAAAAAAATCCACGTGTTTATCTTTCCATATTTTTTTCCCTGACCTCTTGCTTTAAATGAGTGCCCAGAGGGCCATCAAAACACACATAGATTTCACCTTCAACCCGGTCGTCCAAAGTATCACATCTACCGCAGCACCTGATGCTGCCAGCAAATTAACTGATCTGCTAACTGCACCCGCAGCACCTTAGGCAGCCGGCACATTAACTGATCTGCTAACTGCACCCAGAAGTTCCTCAACCTATGCAGGAACTGCTCCAGTAACTGTGACTTGATCATCCTCACTATCCACTAACCCGGTTCTCATGGCACTACTCTGCCAAACCCCACTAGATTCCGCCCCCAGAGCCAGCAACCCTCCTGGACATACTAGAAAATTCTGACACCAAGTCAGCAGTTCTCATGCAATCACCAAACACCAGACTGGTATTCACTCGAACCCTGCTCACATCCCTGTCATTCAAAACCACATCTGACACATTCACTTAAGGTGAATGCAAACCATATGACTCACTAGGCTGACTATGAGGGAGCCTTGGAATAACCGCTGCATGTCCTCCGCGACAATCACCATCACTCACTTTGCAAAAGACGAGAGCTGGCAATCTTCTTCAGAGACAGTCAGGCTTAGGAAAATCGCCAAGTAAACCTGGTGTATTCTACTCAACGTTAGACTTGGACCACCTGCCAGGAACATGGCGTTGTCAGGGAGGAGGTGAGACTTTAGCTGCATGCCTGCAGCCAGCTTTCATGGTAGCTGGGTCGAACTGTGGTGTTTGGGGCCCACCAGGGGAATGGACTCTAGGGGCCCACCCTACAGCTATATGCAGACATCTGTCTGTCGTAATCTCCATTATAGTGGAGCAATGGCTGTACAACACTGGGGGCTCCTTCATATCTACTGTGCGCCCCATAACTGGGATGAATAATTACAGTAGTTTACATTAATGGGGTTCTTTGATTAAAACAAGTTATCACCGATCCATGGGCTCCACAGGATAAGTGATCGCTTAGGTCCGACTATTAGAAGCTACACCGATCGGAAAAATGAGGACATTTTATCATTGATAGGACACTAATCCCCATTTTAAAATGGAGCAGCAGGTGGAATATCTGACCCAGCTCCATTCATTCTCTTTGGGGCTTCTATAAAAAAACAAGTGCAGCCACTGAGGGAATGAATGGATCAGTGTTCAATTCGGACATGCCACTCCAGTCTAATGGGGATAAAAAGTTCCACATTTTGCTGAATGGGTTCAAGTAGTCAGATTCCCTTCCCCCCCCCCCCCCCCCCCAGTCAATACGTTATCACTTATCCTGTGGAGAGGTGATTACTTTTTTCCACAGAAAACCTATGTAAATGCATCTCGGCTGCTGTGTACAAAGTATTTAATATCTAATGGAAATAAAGAATCTTCTCCTAATTAATATCAGAGAGAACAAATGACCCATGGGCGGACATACCGCCGGTTCAACTGGTGTGGCTGCTGGCTGCACCAGGGCCCAGAGGCTCTGAGGGGCCCCTGTAGGCAGGGCCAGCATTAGGGGCAGGCAGCTTCCTGGGCCCCTGCTCCCCAGGGGCCCTCAGCTAGTGGAACATCACGCTATGAAGCCCCTGTGAGGCGGGGGGGGGCCCACCTGCCGCCAGCGCCGACTCCCCCGCCCCATTGAACGATACCGGCATCTGTCAGTACAGTTCAAAGCAATGACAGAGGATAGAGCATCAGATAACTCTCCCATCATTCTCCACTCTGCCTCTGACACTGCGGGTGCACGATGATGTCATTGCGCACTCACTGTGTGCCAGGCAGTGCAGCCACAGCCGCCGAGACAAGACAGGAGCTGGGAGCAGCGCGGGCACGAGGAGAGGTAAGGAGTGTTTTTTTTTACTATAACAGTGAGTACTGGACTGCGGGGCCATTCTGGGGAGAGAGATGCAGGCTGTGCTATATGCTACATGGGCTGTGCTGTATACTACATGGCTGTGTTATATACTACGTGGGCTATGCTATATACTTTGTGGGCTGTGTTATATACTACGTGGGCTGTGCTATATACTACATGGGCTTTGCTATATACTACATGGCTGTGTTATATACTACGTGGCCTGTGTTATATACTACATGGGCTGTGCTGTATACTACATGGCTGTTCTATATACTATATGGTTGTTCTATATTCCACGTGGGCTGTGCTGTATACTACATGGCTGTTCTATATACTATGTGGGCTGTGTTATATACGACATGGCTGTTCTATATACTACATGGGCTGTGCTATATGCTATGTGGGCTGTGCACTACATGGCTGTGCTATATACTACATGGCTGTTCTATATACTACATGGCTATGCTATATGGGCTGTGCTATATACTACATGGGCTGTGCTATATACTACATGGGCTGTGCTATATGCTATGTGGCTGTGCTATATACTATGTGGCTGTGCTATATACTACGTGGCTGTGCTATATACTACGAGGCTGTGCTATATACTATGTGGCTGTGCTATATGCTACGTGGCTGTGCTATATGCTATGTGACTGTGCTATATGCTACGTGGGCTGTATTATATCCTATGTGGCTGTGCTATATGCTACGTGGCTGGGTTATATACTATGTGTGCTGTGTTATATACTACGTGGCTGTGTTATACACTATGTGGCTGTGCTTAATGCTACGAGGCTGTGCTATATGCTCCGTGGCTATGCTGTATGCTATGTGGGCTGTGCTATATGCTACATGGGCTGTGCTGTATACTATGTGGGCTGTGCTATATACTATGTGGGCTGTGCTATATACTACATGGCTGTGCTATATACTATGTGGCTGTGCTATATAATATGCCAGCTGTGTTAAATACTATGTGGGGTGTGTAATCTATGTGGGCCGTGCTATATAGTACGCGGGCTGTGCTATATACTATGCGAGCTGTGCTATATACTATGGGGGTATATTATATTCTATGGGGGGCTGTGTCATATACTATGTGGCTGTTATATACTATTGGGGGTACATTATATTCTATGGGGAGGCTGTGTTATATACTATGGGGGTACGTTATATTCTATGGGGGAGGCTGTGTTATACTATGGGGCTGCATTATATTCTATTGGGGGCTACATTATATACTATGGGGAGGGGGGATGTTTTATATTCTATGGGGGCTGTATTAGATTTTATGAGGGAGGATTGTATCATACTCTTTGATGGGGATACATTATATTCTATGGGGAGGTGGGCTGTATTCTATTCTATTCGGGGCTACATTATATTCTATGAGGGGCTGTATTATATTTATATTCTATGAGGGGTGATTACATCACACTCTATGAGGGGGCTACATTATACTATATGAGGGGGTTGCATTATATTTTATGGGGGGTTACATTATACTCTGTGGGGTGGCTGCATTATACTATACGTGGGCTGCATTATACTGTATCAAGGACTATAGGGAATACATTATACTATATAAAGAACTATGGGGTGCATTATACTATGGGAAGTGAATTGTACGACAAGGATGATGATGGTAGTGCATTATACTATATGGAGCACTATGAGGAGTATATTATACTATGTGGAGGACTGAGCAGTGTATTTTAATATATGGACGACTATGGGGCATATTATATTAAATGGAGGACTATGGGGCATATTATATTATATGGAGGACTATGGGGTGTGCATTTTACTATATAGAGGAGTATGGGCCGTGCATTATACTATGGGAAGTGAATGTGTACTACATGGATGACTATGGCGGTGCATTACACTACAGGTCCTTCTCAAAAAATTAGCATATAGTGTTAAATTTCATTATTTACCATAATGTAATGATTACAATTAAACTTTCATATATTATAGATTCATTATCCACCAACTGAAATTTGTCAGGTCTTTTATTGTTTTAATACTGATGATTTTGGCATACAACTCCTGATAACCCAAAAAACCTGTCTCAATAAATTAGCATATCAAGAAAAGGTTCTCTAAACGACCTATTACCCTAATCTTCTGAATCAACTAATTAACTCTAAACACATGCAAAAGATACCTGAGGCTTTTATAAACTCCCTGCCTGGTTCATTACTCAAAACCCCCATCATGGGTAAGACTAGCGACCTGACAGATGTCAAGAAGGCCATCATTGACACCCTCAAGCAAGAGGGTAAGACCCAGAAAGAAATTTCTCAACAAATAGGCTGTTCCCAGAGTGCTGTATCAAGGCACCTCAATGGTAAGTCTGTTGGAAGGAAACAATGTGGCAGAAAACGCTGTACAACGAGAAGAGGAGACCGGACCCTGAGGAAGATTGTGGAGAAGGACCGATTCCAGACCTTGGGGAACCTGAGGAAGCAGTGGACTGAGTCTGGTGTGGAAACATCCAGAGCCACCGTGCACAGGCGTGTGCAGGAAATGGGCTACAGGTGCCGCATTCCCCAGGTAAAGCCACTTTTGAACCATAAACAGCGGCAGAGGCGCCTGACCTGGGCTACAGAGAAGCAGCACTGGACTGTTGCTAAGTGGTCCCAAGTACTTTTTTCTGATGAAAGCAAATTTTGCATGTCATTCGGAAATCAAGGTGCCAGAGTCTGGAGGAAGACTGGGGAGAAGGAAATGCCAAAATGCCTGAAGTCCAGTGTCAAGTACCCACAGTCAGTGATGGTGTGGGGTGCCATGTCAGCTGCTGGTGTTGGTCCACTGTGTTTCATCAAGGGCAGGGTCAATGCAGCTAGCTATCAGGAGATTTTGGAGCACTTCATGCTTCCATCGGCTGAAATGCTTTATGGAGATGAAGATTTCATTTTTCAGCACGACCTGGCACCTGCTCACAGTGCCAAAACCACTGGTAAATGGTTTACTGACCATGGTATTACTGTGCTCAATTGGCCTGCCAACTCTCCTGACCTGAACCCCATAGAGAATCTGTGGGATATTGTGAAGAGAAAGTTGAGAGACGCAAGACCCAACACTCTGGTTGAGCTTAAGGCCGCTATTGAAGCATCCTGGGCCTCCATAACATCTCAGCAGTGTCACAGGCTGATTGCCTCCATGCCATGCCGCATTGAAGCAGTCATTTCTGCCAAAGGATTCCCGACCAAGTATTGAGTGCATAACTGAACATTATTATTTGATGTTTTTTTTGTTTGTTATTAAAAAACACTTTTATTTGATTGGATGGGTGAAATATGCTAATTTATTGAGACAGGTTTTTTGGGTTATCAGGAGTTGTATGCCAAAATCATCAGTATTAAAACAATAAAAGACCTGACAAATTTCAGTTGGTGGATAATGAATCTATAATATATGAAAGTTTAATTGTAATCATTACATTATGGTAAATAATGAAATTTAACACTATAAGCTAATTTTTTGAGAAGGACCTGTATATGGAGCACTATGAGTACTGTTTTATACTATGTGGAGGACTGAGCAGTGTATTTTAATATATGGAGTACTATAGGGAGGACTATGTGAAGTGTATAATACTATATGGAGGACTGAAGAGTGTATTATACTATATGAAGGACTATAGGGCATATTATATTATATGGAGGACTATGTGGTGTGCATTTTACAATATGGTGGACTGTGGTGCACATTATAATATATATAGAGGACTATGGGATGTATTATACTAAACAAGCAAAATGCTGCATATTCATCGAATGATTGGATTGTTTATGCCGAAACACAAATCATTGTTCTCAGCAGCACATCACAGGTGTAAACTGTAGATGTGCTGCTGATAACATGATCCTGTATGGTGATCTGTTAGTGATCTATTAGTGATCATTCTGCCCAGATCATTCTTTCTCAGAAGGTGGAAAAAGGCTGGGAAACAAGCGTTGAACGACTTCAATATTGTCCATCACACTCATTTAATGGCCTGAACGCAGAGCATGTAAAATCCAACCGAAATGCTTCTGTCTGATGTGCAATATGCTAGCATTTGCGGCCCCATTTTAAATTATGCCTAAATCCGGCCCTGCCTGCAGGGCGGCTAATATTGAGGCCAATCTGGCCAGTCTATCTGGCGCAGAGGCTCTGGGTGGCCCCTGGCCAGATTGCCCTCATGTGCGGTGGGCAGGGAGCAAGCCCTGCAGCTCCGCGTCCTGCAGGAGAAAATGGCAGTGGAGCGGAGCTGCAGGGAAAGGATCCGTCCTGCTTAATGCCCGCGCTTCCTGTCTCACACAGCAGTGGCTAAATGACACCATCATTCAGAGCAGTGGCTGTGCGACAGGAATCTGCTGGCGATGGTGGAGCCTGGGGGTGCAGTGGTTAGCAAAGCAGCCTTGCAGCGCTGGAGTCCTGAGTTCAAACCCCACCAAGGACAACATCTGCAAAGAGTTTGTATGTTCTCTCCGTGTTTGCGTGTGTTTCCTCCGGGCACTCCGGTTTCCTCCCACACTCCAAAGACATACTGATAGGGAATTTAGATTGTGAGCCCCATCGGGGACAGTGATGATAATGTGTGCAAAATGTAAAGCGCTGTGGAATATGTTAGCGCTATATAAAAATAAAGATTATTTATTATTATAGTTGTGAAGGGAGACTTACTGGGCTAGTTATGAGAGATGGGCGGGTCAAACAAGCCACACACACTCCCACCTGTGGGAGTGGTTACAGCTTCATAATGTGACCAAGGTGTAGGTCACATGGTCGCTGAGTTTGGGCCTGAATGGTCTATACTGGAAGGTCCTGGAAAGCCTATGTGTCGGGAGTGTCGTCTCCCTGAAGAGCACGTGGTGGGGCTTTGGACCTGGTGACCTGGGGTGTTGGACAGACGTCCTGAATAGCACACGGACAGGTCACATGCCTGTGTGTTGTATGGTCCCCGGAAGGGACAGACGTCCTGAATAGCGCTCGGAGTAGCCTGTGTTGGAAGTCCTGGGAATAGGCTTCCTGAAGAGCACAACCTGTGTTTGATGTCCTGGGAGTAGCAGTCCTGAAGAGCATATGCCAGTGTGTTGGACGGTCCCAGGTGGGATGGACGTCCTGAATAGCGCACAGTGAGACTGTGGTCCTGGACGGTCTGTGTTGGAAGCTACTGTGAGTGGGGTGTTACTGGAACACCTGAAAGACCGCGGACCTGGACGGTCTGTGTTGGAGAAGCTACCGACCTTCGGTTGCTCTGGACTAACTGATGTGTGCCTGCCAGGCAAGTTAGTGAACCCCATAAGGCAGCTTCCCTGAGAGAGAGAGACGACTGACAGGAGGTCAGCTTGTGGAGCAGGAGCTCCAGAAATGTAACACCCGGGAAGGGGGGCTATCATAACGGCAGAGACGTATCTGCCAGTGGAACAGACTGTTGGTGCTTATTGTGTTCCGTGGATAGTGATGAGCTGTGCGGTCTCCCACGGTAACTGGATGAAGTGAGGTCCATGGTGTTTAGAGACAGCGAACCAATGCCGTGGGCGCAATGTGACACGGACATTGACACGGCGTACGGACACCCCTGAGAACTAGTCAAGGAGGGCCGGCAGGTGTAGTGTCTGAACTGTGAGTTAAACCCGTATACGAAATATCTGAGTCAAAGCTGCAACTTAACTGTGCACAACCCAGTTTATGATGCTATAATGAACTGCATGGACTGTATTTGTGTAAAAAAAAAAAAGTGCCTGTGTGACTGAATCCCGTTGCTAAGCGAGTGTCCCCCAACAGTAAGCACAACCTTATATATATATATATATATATATATATATATCTTTATCGCCTTAAAAGGAGGGGGCCCAGACACATTTCCTGCACAGCAGCCCTAAGCTGTCTGTGTCCGCCCCTGAAATGACCACCATACGCAACACAATCCCCTATACCAATACAAAAATACCCCATACAGAGAAGAAATGCCACCACACCATGACCAGACCACATATTACCACCACATAGTGACCGAATAATGTAGCATATTACCAGCATATAGGGACCAAATAAAGCCACATACAAGGAGAAATACTGCCGCACCATGACCAGACCACAAATTACCACCACATAGTGACGAAATACTACAATTCTGATTATGAATACAAACCACAATAGTAACAACACTGTTATTACCACCAGTGACATTATACGCAGTACCTCTGTATATAATGTGAATGTACAGGTAATACTGCGATCACCGGTGATATTATACACAGGAGCTCTGTATATCTGTATATAGTGTCAGTGTACAGGTAATACAGTGATAACCAGTGTCATTATACATATGAGATCTGTACATAGTGTCAGTGTACACGTAATACAGGGATCACCAGTGTCATTATACACAGGAGCTCTGTATATAGTGTCCGTATACAGGTAATACAGTGATCACTGGCAACATTATACACAGGAGCTCAGAATACAGTGTCAGTGTACAGGTAATACAGGGTTTATCAGTGACATTATATACAGGAGCTCTGTGTATAGCGTGTAGTGTACAGGTAATACAGGGATCACCAGTGTCATTATACACAGAAGATCTGTACATAGTGTCAGTGTACTGGTAATACAGGGATCACCAGTGTCATTATACACAGGAGCTCTGTATATAGTGTCCGTGTACTGGTAATAAAGTGATCACTGGCAACATTATACACAGGAGCTCTGTTTATAGTGTCAATGTACAGGTAATACAGTGATCACCAGTGACAATATACACAGGAGATCTGTATATAGTGTACAGGTAATACAGGGATTACCAGTGACATTATATACAGGAGCTCTGTATATAGCGTATAGTGTACAGGTAAAACAGGGATCATTAGTGACATTATACACAGGAGCTCTGTATACAGTATACAGTATATAGTGTAAGTGTACAAGTAACACACTGACTCATTGGTGACGTTTGTAGTTGAAGTCCTTCATCTTCATCCAGTGCAGACCTTCATCACTTCTTCTAGCAAGAACTCGTCTCTACAGAAAATAACAGTTATATATCGCTGATCGCTTATAGAGCCCATTCCCCACTATTTTCTCCAACTTCTACACTATGTCAGAAGAAGAAAAAAAAGAGATAGTGCCACCCTGTACAGTAGCAGTACCCCCTTTTGTTCCCCCCATGGAAGATAGTAACCTGAAAAGTAGATTGCAGCAGTAATAATGTCCCCTGATTGGCCCCTACAGTAATTATGTCCCCACTTGCCACCATAAACCAATAATGTATGTTCCTCATCCTGACCTCCATACAGTAATTATGCCACCCCTTTATTTGATGTCCCCATCCTGGACCCCAATGTCCACTTTCATAAGCAAGGTCCCTATCCTGGGCCCATTCCAGTAATAATGTCCTCATCCTGGGCCCCCTGTCTCCACTTTAATCACATCCCCTCCCTGGGCACCTATGTCTGCCCCTATGGCCACTACCTCGCTCAATCACAGAGGGGGAGGGGGATTCTTCTCACCCTCTTGCGATCCTCAGCATCCTCTTGTGGCTTCCTATTTAGCGTGGTCGTTAAAATGACTGCTGACTGCTACTGTGACAGGGTGTTCTGCTATGACAGGCCGCGAGCTGACGTCACATAGCAGTAACATTGAAAGGCCGCTGGCCTATCAAAGACTGCAAGACTCATTTAACAAAACTGCTATGTGAAGTTGACGCATGGGCAGTCACAGAGCAGAGCACCCTGTCACAGCAGCAGCCGCAATTTATCTTCTGCATTGTCACCAGTGTCAGCTCCAGGTTTTCGTGGGCCTCGGGTGACAGCGTATCAATGTGCCCCTTTAACATGTGCCATGATTCATGATGCACATATTAAAAAAATACAGGTATAGTACAATATTTTGGCACCACATAGTCTGACATACAGTATGATGCGCAACCAAATTGTCTGACTTACAGTATTATGGGCACTTCATAGTCCGCCATACAGTATTATGGGCATCTCACAGTCCGCCTTATAGTGTTATGGGCACCTCATAGTCCACCATACAGTATTATGGGCAAACAGACAGTCCACCATACAGTATGATGGGCACCTCATAGTCTGCCATAAAGTTTTATGGGCACCTCATAGTCCGCCATACAGCATTATGGGCCCCATATAATGCTCTTCCATACAATATTCTAGGTCCCCTACTCCTCCATGCAGCACCTTATGAGCCCCCCTGCTCCTCCATGCAGCATATTATGGGCCCCCTGCTCCTCCATGCAGCACAATGGGCCCCTTTAACACGTGCCACGATTCCTGATGCATAGATAAAAAAATACAGGTATAGTACAATATATGGGCACCACATAGTCTGCCATACAGTATTATGAGCAACCAAATAGTCCGCCATACAGTATTATGGGCACCTCATAGTCCACCATACAGTGTTATGGGTACATGATAGTCCACCATACAGTAATATGGGCAACCAAATAGTCCACCATACAGTATGATGGGCACCTCATAGTCTGCCATACAGTACTATGGGCACCTCATAGTCTGCCATATAGTATTATGGGCCCCATATAATGCTCCTCCATACAGTATTATGGGTTCCCTGCTCCTCCATGCAGCACATTATGGGGCCCCCTGCTCCTCCATGCAACACATTATGGGCCCCCCTTCTCCTCCATGCAGCATATTATGGGCCCCCTGCTCCTCCATGCAGCATATTATGGGCCCCCTGCTCCTCCATGCAGCATATTATGGGCCCCATGTAAAGCTGCATACATAAAGAAAAAAAATCAAGTACTCACCTTTCCTGTTCCCACCGCAGGTTCCGTACACTCAGCATCTCTCTGCCTACTCTGCAACGCTCAGGACGGAGAGGCTGAGTGTGCAGTGATAACGTCGTCACATCCTCTGCCCTGAGACATCGCAGAGTCAGAGGGCACTGAATAGATTGCAGCTGCCGGACCAAAGAAGTGAATATTAGAAGGGGGGCCCTGATGCCAGCGCTGGCACCGGGCTCTCCCAACTCACAGACCCCATGCTGTGTCCCCACACCCTGGGTTCGCTGGGTGATGCCGTGGGCCTTGGTCCTGGCTGTGGATCAGGACTGTGTGCATGCACCTGCACACGCCTCTGCCTCCTTTCGTTTTAAATGGCCCGCGTCCCTAAATTTTTTTTCTTCTTCTTCCTCCTCTGGGGCCCAGGGCCCTCCGGGATTTTTACCGGTGTCCCAGTCTGACCATGCCTTTTTTTAAAAAAAAAAATGTCAATTTAAGGAGCACTATGGCTATAGAGCACACTGCAATAGATTGCTGGTAAACAAACCTTTTATTGAACCACTACGTGTTCCAGCAGCGGACTACTACCTTCCTCAGGTAGATTTACAGACAGTGCAGGAAGTGACACATTAAATAGGGGTAGTGACCAATGGGATGGAAGCATTCAATTATGTCAATTAACCCTTTGCATACAAGTGGTCAGCTGTCAGAAATGCAGCAATAAAACCAGGAAAAAGAAATCATTAAAGAGTCAAAAAATGATCAAAAAATAAAGTGATATAAAATATAAAATATACAATATATAGATGTAAAAAATATGTTAAATATAGCAATATCATGATAAAATCTAATATATAAAGCTGAATGTGTGTGTGTGTGTGTGTGTGTGTGTGTATGTGTGTATGTCTGGGATTGGCATCTGAACCGTCGCAGCTACAGCCACAAAATTTTGCACAGTCACACGTCTGGACCCCGAGAGCGTCATAGGCTATGTTGTGAGGTGAAATTTTAACCCCGCGCTTTCCAATTCACCAAACAATTTTGCCCCTATCTACATAATGGGGTAAAAGTGAAAGGAAAAGTGTTGGAGGCAAATTGACAGCTGCCAGATGTGAACAAGGGGGACTTAAAGAATGAGAGCGATGGTGCCAAAGAGTATATACCGTACAGTTGCTAAGGTGGGGCCCCGACATGGGATACTCACCACACACGGGGATATGAACGCACAAAAAATGTGCCACACACTACCATGTGCTTGAACACATATACCACCCTCAGCACACATTTCACCACACATACACCAACCTCGCCACATAAAAGTCGAAACACAAAAGTCGCCGCTCAAAACTCGCCACGCGCAAAACTCTCCACATGCAAAACTAGGCTCACGCAAAACTTGAACCCGCGGAAAAATTGCCACATGCACAAAAGTTGCAACACATGCAAAAGTTACCTCACACAAAACTTGCACATACTCAAAAGGCACCACACATAAAACTCGCCATGCGCAAAACTTTCTGCACACAACTTGCTACACTAACCTGTCACATGCAACTCGATACACAAAAAGTTGCTACACGCATGTCGCCACACAACTCATCTCACAAAAGTCGCTACATGCATGTCGCCACACGCAACTCAACACACAACTTGACACACGAAACTCGCCCTAAAACACACACAAGTCTGGTATTATCCTTCAAAAATAAAAATCTGATTAATAAGCAGACAAACTACAAGAGCAACAAATGTACCATATAGGAAATACGCCAGCTGTCAGTCACATGACCTGTCTATTATGTGTATGGGTGAGCTAATATATACTGCCAGGGGGAGGGCTTCCTGTTGGCTGGGGATTTATCAGGCTGCCAATTTAGCTTACAAATACTGAGGTAAAAATACTGACCAAATAACGTGTGAATGAGGTCTAATACAGGAGGAGATGACATACAGATATATACTATGTACAGGGGAGATAACACACAGGTATATACTATATACAGGAGGAGATGACATACAGGTACATACTATATACAGGAGCAGATGACATACAGGTATATACTATATACAAGAGGAGATGACACACAAGTATATACTATATACAGGAGCAGATGACCTACAGGTATATACTATATACAGGAGGAGATGACATACAGGTATATGCTATATATAGGAGATGACATACAGGTATATACTATATACAGGGGAGATGACACACAGCAGGTCTATACTATATACAGGGGAGATGACATACAGGTATATACTATATACAGGGGAGATGACACACAGCAGGTCTATACTATATACAGGGGAGATGACATACAGGTATATACTATATACAGGAGATGACATACAGGTGTATACTATATATAAGGGAGATGACAAACATGTATATACTGAGGTGAAAATGAGAGGTGTGAGGTGAAAATGAAAAGGTGTGTGTGCAAAATGAGAGGACTGAGGGTAAAATAGTGGAGTGATCGGAAAATGACAGATGTGAGGTCGAAATGACAAGTGTTAGGGTGAATGAGAGGAGTGAGGGGAAAATGAGAGGTGTGAGGGAGAAAATGAGAGATGTGAGGGGGAAAATAAAAGATGTGATGGGGAAAATGAGAGGTGTGATGGGAAAATAAGAGAAGTGAGGTGCTATAACTAAACACAGATATTTACTATGCCCAGGCAACGCCGGGCTCTTCAGCTAGTAAAATATAAAATTTGACCTGAAGATATTATATTTCAAAGGGATTCAACCACCTAATCACCTGCAAAATGTTTTTTACAAAATATTTATTATTATTTATTTATATAGCACCATTAATTCCATGGTGCTGTACATGAGAAAGGGGTTACATACAGAGTTATAGATATCATTTACAGTAAACATGTTTACAGTGACAGACTGGTACAGAGGGTAGAGGACCCTGTCCTTGCGAACTCACATTCTATGGGATAGTGGGGAAGAGGCAGAAGGTAGGGGCGAGGCAGCGGCGATGGCAAGGCGGCGGCTCTGGCTCTGGCGAGGTGGCGCCTCTGGCGATGGCGAGGCGGCAGAATGGTTATTGCAGGCTGTAGGCTTTCTTGAAGAGAAGGGTTTTCAGGTTCCGTCTGAAGGATACGAGAGTGGTAGATAGTCGGACGTGTTGAGGCATGGAATTCCAGAGGATGGGGGATATTCGGGAGAAATCTTGGAGGCAGTTGTGTGAGGAATGAATAAGTGTGGAGGAGAGTAGGAGGTCTTGGGAGGATTGGAGATTACGTGAGGGAAGATATTGGGAATATTAGTTCAGAGATATAGGGAGGGGACAGGTTGTGGATGGCTTTGTAGATCAGTGTTAGTAGTTTGAACTGGATTTGTTGGGGAATTTGGAAGCCAGTGGAGGGATCTGCAGAGGGGAGAAGCAGGGGAGTAGCGAGGAGAGAGGTGTATTAGCCGGGCAGCAGAGTTGAGGACAGACTGGAGTGGTGCAAGAGAGTTAGCGGGGAGGCCACAGAGGAGGGTGTTGCAGTAGTCGAGGCGGGAGATGATGAGGGCATGCACAAGTGTTTTGGTAGATTGTGGGCTCAGGAAAAGACGGATTCTGGCAATATTTTTGAGTTGGCGGCGACAGGAGGTGGCAAGAGTTTGGACGTGCGATTTGAAGGACAGGGCAGAGTCGAGAGTTACCCCGAGGCAGTGGATTTCAGGTGTGGGAGAGAGCGTGATGCCGTTTACCATAATAGATAGGTCAGGTAGGGGGGATACGTGAGATGGGGGAAAGATGATGAGTTCGGTTTTGTCTACATTCAGTTTTAGGAAGCGAGAGGTGAAGAAGGAAGATATGGCTGACAGACACTTCGGGATTCTGGACAGCAGAGAGGTGACATCTGGGCCAGAGAGGTAGATCTGAGTGTCGTCCGCATACAGGTGGTACTGGAAGCCGTGGGACTTTATGAGCTGTCCTAGGCCAAGGGTATAGATGGAAAAAAGTAGGGTCCCTAGGACAGAGCCTTGAAGGACTCCAACAGAGAGAGGGCGGGATGAGGAGGTGGTGTGGGAGTGGGAAACGCTAAATGTGTGTTTGGAAAGGTATGAGGCAATCCAGGACAGGGCAAGGTTTTTTAAGGCCAAGGGAAGAAAGAATCTGTAGCAGTAGGCAGTGATCGACTGTGTCAAAAGCAGAGGACAGGTCAAGAAGGAGGATGGAGAACTGTGTTAGCTTTGGCTGTAAGTCATTAGTAATTTTTGTCAGGGCAGTTTCGGTGGAATGGTGGGGGCGGAAGCCAAATTGGAGGTTGTCAAGGAGAGAGTTAGATGAGAGGTGGGAGGAAATTTGAGCATGGACATGCTGCTCAAAGAGTTTTGAAGCAAATGGGAGCAGTGATATGGGGCGGTAGCTGGGCATAGCCGTTGGGTCAAGGTTAGTTTTTTTGAGGATGGGTGTGATGGTGGCATGTTTGAAGGCAGAGGGGAAGGTACCAGAAGATAGGTTGAAGAGATGGGTTAGGGCTGGAATGAGCGTGTTAGTGAGGTTGGGGAGCAGGTGGGAGGGGATGGGGTCAAGTGCTCAGGTGGTGAGGTGGGATTTGGAAAAGAGGCGAGTAAGCTCTCCTTCAGTGATGTTGGAGAGGGAGGTTATTAGAGAAGGGCAGAGGTCTGGTATATGGAGTGGTTGGGGTCGTGGAACAGTTAGGGTTTGCCTTGTTTGGTCGATCTTGTTTTTGAAGTAGGTGGCAAAGTCCTCGGAAGAGATGAGGGGAGTTGGAGGTGGCAGTGGTGGGCGGAGGAGGGAGGTAAATGTGCTGAATAGTTGTTTTGGGTTGTAAGATAGTGAAGATACAAGATTAGTGAAATAGGTCTGTTTAGCGGAGGTGAGGGCTAATTTGAAGTCAAATGTAGCTTGTTTGAAAGCAGTGAAGTCGTCTGGCAGGCGTGTATTTATCATACACAATCTACTAATAACAGATTATACTGTAGATCTGCCCTCTCCTGTTCCTGCCGCTCTGATTCCCAGCTCTGGTAGCCTCCGGCACGACCTTTTTCCTGGCCACCGGCATCTTCCTTCTGGATCTGTGACGCCATATTACTGATGACTCGAGAGACTGCATCTCCCCACTGCAAACTACCACTGACTTTATATTTATTTTAACAGATGTCTTGGGGACGGACATGATTTTGAGACATTTACTGATATACGAGTATTGTCTTCTCCTGCACTGTTAGTATAGCATTCTTCACAGATTGTATAGTGCTCTTGATCTCAAACTGCTACTTGCTAGTTCTGGAAATATTCAAATTTTCCTCAGTTTCATACCTAATTAAATTCCCATCTTGCTCAGAATGGCCAATTACATTGAAATAGTGTATGGTGATTCTGGAATATTATTAATCACTAGATGGTGGCCTGATTCGAATGCATCAGGTATTCTAGAATATGTATGTAGTTTATTTATGAAGATTTCAAAATAATGCAATTTATATACAGTACAGGATTCGGACAGCCGGGCGTGACCAATTAGCCAAGCGTGGTTCAAATTCCGTGCCAATTCGCGGCGGGACTGGGTCTGTCGCTGATTGGTCACGCCCGGCCGGCTGTGAACAATCAGTGAATCCAGGACCTGCTGCAGGTTTTTGAGGGCCCCAGGCGAAAGAGTCTCGCCCACGTAGTATATAGCATGGCCACGCAGTATATAGCACAGCCCACACAGTGTATAGCACAGCCCACGTAGTATATAGCACAGCCCACGCAGTATATTGCACAGCCCACGTAGTATATAACACAGGCCACATAGTATATAGCACAGTCACGTAGTATATAAAACAGACCATGAGGTATATAGCACAGCCACGTAGTATATTGCCCAGCCCACGTAGTATATAGCACAGAGACGTAGTATATAACAGCCCACGCAGTATATAACACAGCCACGTAGTATATAGCCCAGCTGTGTAGTATATTTCCCAGCCACGTAATATATTGCACAGCCACATAGTATAAAGCACAGCCCACGTAGTATATAGCACAGAGACGTAGCTTATAACACAGCCACGTAGTATATATCACAGCCACGTAATATATTGCACAGCCACATAATTTATAGCACAGTGTTATGATGCGGTGGTTTAGGAGCAACATGGAACGAGCTCTGAAGGAAGTGGTATCTGTACTGACCGCAGTCCCTAAGCTCAACACCACACTAGAAGTAGCCGTGGGATGTACCTGTCACTCCCTAGACATCTCAACACAGCCTAAGAGCTAACTACCCCTAAAGATAGAAGCAGGAAAACTATCTTGCCTCAGAGAAAATCCCCAAAGGATAGATTAGCCCCCCACAAATAATGACTGTGAGTGGAGAGGGAAAAGACATACTTGAATGAAACCAGAATGAGCACAGGAGGCCAGTCTAGCTAGCTAGATAGGACAGGATGGAATACTGTGTGGTCAGTATAAAACACTACAAAAATCCACGCAGAGTTTACTAAAAACTCCACACCTGACTAAAGGTGTGGAGGGTAAATCTGCTTCCCAGAGCTTCCAGCAAGACAGAATTAATTCATACTGATAAGCTGGACAAACATAGAAAACACAGAACGGATAAGTCCACAATCTGTGGACAGAAAAGCGCAAGCAAGAACTTAGCTTAGCTGAACTGGTCAGGATAACAGGGAAATCCAAAGAGATGTGAATCCAACCAGAAACCATTTACAAGTGGCACAAGCTGAAGGAAAAGCCAGGCTTAAATAGCCAAGCAGAAACGACGATCAGGTGGAAGCAGCTGAAAACAGCTAACTCCAAGGAGCAGCCATACCACTAGAAACCACAAAAGGGAGCCCAAGAGCAGAACTCACAAAAGTGCCACTTACAACCACCGGAGGGAGCCCAAGAGCGGAATTCACAACAGCACAGCTCACGCAGTATATAACACAGCCACGTAGTATATAAAGCAGCCCATGCAGTATATAACAAAGCCCACATAGTATATAGCAATGTGGGCACCATGTCCCTGTTAAAAAAATAATTAAAATAAAAAATAGTTATATAGTCACCTTCCAGCGGCCCCCGGAACCAGGCGAGGCGTTTAGAGATGCTCCTCACGACGTTCCGGTCCCAAGAATGCATTGAGGTCTTGCGAGATGATGACGTAGCGGTCTCGCGAGATGGCTACGTCATCTCGCGAGACTGCAATGCATGGCCCGAAGCATTGCAAGGAGCAGGAAAGGCGCCGGAAGGTGATTATTTAATGATTTTTAATTTTTTTATTATTTTTAACATTAGATTGTTTTACTATTGATGCTGCTTAGGCAGCATCAATAGTAAAAAGTTGGTCACTCAAGGTTAATAGCAGCGTTAATGGACTGCGTTACACCACGGCATAACGCGGTGTAACGCAGCCATTAACCCTATGTGAGCGCTGACTGGAGAAGAGTATGGAGGGGGCACTGACTGAGAGTAGGAAGGGGCGAATTCACGGCCGGACTGTGCCCGTCGCTGATTGGTCGCGGCCTGCAAATCAGCGACGCGGGATTTCCGTTACAGACAGACAAACAGACGGAAGTGACCCTTAAGGTACCGTCACATTTAGCGACGCTGCAGCGATATAGACAACGATGCCGATCGCTGCAGCGTCGCTGTTTAGGTCGCTAGGAGACGTCAAACACCGGCAACGCAGAACGATGCAGGAGTGATCCAGTGACGTACTTATCGTTCTCGTTGGTTGTTCGCTCCATGAAGAAACATTGCACGCATCGTTGCTTTTGCTGTCAAACATGACGAATCACGCCGACCTGACGACCAAATAAAGTTCCGGACTTTCAGCAACGACCAGCGATGTCACAGCAGGATCCTGATCGCTGCTGCGTGTCATACACAACGAGATCGCTATCCAGGACGCTGCAACGTCACGGATCGCTGTCGTTCTCGTTGGTAAGTTGCTTAATGTGACGATACCTTTAGACAATTAGATAGATTAATTACTAGTTGTTTGAACTCTCCGTTTCCTCTTGCACAAGGCAGACGTTTTCTATATTTGTTTTATAAGAGTCATTTTGGATATTGACAATACTGAGTCTTCTAAAAATAATGATGAATGCACGGAAAAGAAAATGATTCCTAATGATAACTTTTCATCTACATTAGAGGTGATCAAATTGATCTGTAATTAATTGAATTAGCATTGAATTTCCTGAAATTTACAATTTGGTTTTCACAGATCAGACAAAATAATCACTGCCCAGCACTATTTCAGACACTGATGAATAGTCACACAGCTGGTTAATGATGACACACGCTACTAGGTGGATTCCTCTAAAGCCATCACATCACATGGTCTGAAGCAGCCAATAAGAAAGGTCTATCACAGCCACTATAAAAGATGCGGACTAGCCAAGCAGTGCCATTTTATGCTTTTACAACATAGGGATAGTTGTTAGAGCACAAAGCAGGGTAGCCAACTTAATTTTGTCTTTTTTTCTGGAAAGCTTCTCAAAACATCATTTAATTAACATAATAAATCATTAAGATTAGAAGTGACTAGATGGTGGCCCAATTCTAACGCATCGGGTATTGTAGAATATGCATGTAGTTTATTTTTGAAGATTTTAGAATAATACATTGAATACACAGGATTCGGCCGGCCGCAACCAATTAGTGAAGCATGGTTCAAATCCCGCGCCAATTCACGGCCAGACTGCGCCTGTCGCTGATTGTTTGCGGCCGCCACGTAGTATATAGCACAGCCACGTAGTATATAACAGCCCACATAGTAAATAGCACAGCCACGTAGTATATTGCACAGCCAGGTAGTATATAGCACAGCCAACGGAGTGTATAACAGCCCACATAGCATATAACACAACCACGTAGTATATATAACAGCCCACGCACGCAGTATATAACACAGGCCACGTAGAGTATATTAAACAGCCCACACAGTGTATAACACAGGCCACGTAGTGTATAACACAGGCCACGTAGTGTATAACACAGGCCACGTAGTGTATAACACAGGCCATGCAGTGTATTGCACAGCCCACGTTGAACATTGCACAGCCCACGTAGTACATTGCACAGCCCACGTAGTACATTGCACAGCCCACGCAGTATATAGCACAGCCCACGCAGTATATAGCACAGCCCACGCAGTATATAGCACAGCCCATGCAGTATATAGCACAGCCCATGCAGCACATTGCACAGCCCACGCAGTATATAGCAATGTGGGCATCATATCCCTGTTAAAAAAAAGAATTAAAATAAAAACATAGTTATATACTCTGCTGGCCCCGGATCCAGGCGAAGCGTTTACCAACGCTCCTCGTGCGCTCCGGTCCCAAGAGTGGATTGCAGTCTCGCGAGATGATGTAGCGATGTCGTGAGACCGCTACGTCATCTCGCGAGACCGCAATGCATGGAGCGGTTACCGGAGCATCACGAGGAGCGGGAAAGGCCTGTTCCTGATCAGGGGGCCGATGGACTCTGAGTATATAACTATTTTTTATTTTTTTTATTTTAACATTAGATCTTTTTACTAATGATGCCGCATAGGCAGCATCAATAGTAAAAAGTTGGTCACACAGGGTTAATAGCTACGTAACCGGAGTGCGTTACACCGCGCTCCAGTAATGCTGACATTAACCCTGTGTGAGGGCTGACTGGGGGGGGCGGGGAGTATGGCGCGGGCACTGACTGCGGGGAGGAAGGAGCGGCCATTTTTCCGCCGGACTGTGCCCGTCGCTGATTGGTCGTGGCCATTTTGCCACGACCAATCAGTGACTTGGATTTTCATGACAGACAGAGGCCGCGACCAATGAATATCCGTGACAGACAGAATGACAGACAGACAGAAAGACAGGAGTCACCCTTAGACAATTATATAGTAGATAGATACATGTCTACAGACCATACATTTTATTTGAAGACATTAATCACCTTCACTGTGAGCTGTAAAATGGTATAAATACAGTCATAAAGATCTGTTCAAGTCTCTTTAGCATGAAAAAAGTTACAGACATGTCACATTTTTTGTACGGATAGGGGAAAAAAGTAATTCTACATAAGGATAAAAAGACACTAGTATTGAAGAACATCAATAGGGAAATAGAGAGATATGGCAGGTAGCAGCAGTACATGTGAACCGTAATTGATTATTGTATTCCGATTACGCATTTCTTCTTTCTCTTTCCCCGTCTCTCTTTCTGTGGCTCTCCCTCTCTCCTGTCTCTCGCTCTTCCCTTAAGGTTATGTTAATAATAAAACATATTGAATACAATACTTGGAGACAGAAACATGCTTTAAACACTGTTCCAAGGCAATAGGAGTACTTCATATAATTCCCTTTCCCTACAAATTAATTTGCCGAATTTTGGGGAAAATGTGCCTTACCTTACAAATTCGTAAAGTAATTATTTTTATGTTGATTCTTCTACACTAACAGCAGCTTGGAATATTAAATATTGCAATATATTGAATATTAACTGCATCACACCTTACCTGCTCTTATACCTGTTAACAATTTACCTCCATAAATTCACAATACCAGGACGTTAAGACAGGAAATTACTTGGAAACCAATGTCTTTGATGAACATCTGTTTGCCTGATGCTTCCCTCCAGCTTATTTCTAGTCACAGTGAAAAGGACACAGCATGTATTGCCAAGCTTGGAATGTGTTAGAACTAAGCATTGAGCTAGACTCCATTAGTTGTGGTTCTACTCCTCTTAAAATCAGTCCCTCTCCATGTGTCACTCATTAGCCATGTTCAACATGCATCTGATGTTAGAGATCAAATAGTAAATTGACTTTGATCCAGGTATCAAAGTTGGTTACAATATGTACACAGAAGAGTGCCAACTTTAAAATATACTATTGGGTGTTTTGGCAGCAACTTATGACATGTGCTTAATGATGCGTCTTGTAAATTATCATTTAAATTGCTTATAATTTCTTCTCAGATCACAAGTAGAGAGTCCAGAAGATAAACTTAATGATTAAAATGACTGGCATGCCACCACTGCAGAGATAAAGCAATCGATGTAGGGTGACATTTCCTTTATAATTAGAAATTCTAACTGTGCATATGAAGCATTACTAACTTATCTGTATTTCTCCATGATTGTGTCACTTGTATTAGCTAATGACTTTCTTAAAAGAGTACAGTGAAAGCGATACATAGCACTCCAGCTGTGAGGTGGACATGTAGGATTCCACTCAGTAATCCAATCCATACAGAGCCTCATACTCTTTGTATGCAGCTGTGAACAATGCTTCTTTAATACATGTTTGGTCTCTGCATACGTAATGGTGATGGAAACCAGCATGAAGATTTCCCTACCAGCACCTGTTCATATCTTACTTCTTTTGCTTTCCACTAGTGCAATCCATTTGTCTGATGTAGGTCTGGAAATATATGGACCAGAACGTCACAGATATTTTTTTGGAGCGAAGCATTGTTCACACCTGCCTACATGGAGTGCCTCATATGAGCATATACATCGGACCAATGTTATTCTATGGGGCAGTGCAGAGCAGCATGATGTGAGTTGCTGCACAAATCGGATCACACTCACCTGTTGAGGTATATCGGAGCATGGAAATCATTGGACTGCACTCGGATGACATTTGAGTACAGTCCAATTTCTGTGGACTCACACAATGGAGAAGATGTGTGCTCTCATCAGAGATAATTAGATTACACTAAACTGACACTCTGATTAAACTTGGATTAGAGATTGATCAGATTGTCATTTACAATCAATCAGATTCTCTTGCATGAGAGAATCTAAGCTCCTGTGACCCTGATCTTACTGATTGTCTTTAAGGAGTACTCCTAGCCTGAATTGTGCCTATTAATGGGCCTTTGTTTGGTTTTCTTTTAATCCCTGAGTCGTGCACTGACCTCACAAGCCTTAGGGTACCGTCACACTATACGATTTACCAACGATCACGACCAGCGATACAACCTGGCCGTGATCGTTGGTAAGTCGTTGTGTGGTCGCTGGAGAGCTGTCACACAGACAGCTCTCCAGCGACCAACGATGCCGAGGTCCCCAGGTAACTAGGGTAAACATCGGGTTACTAAGCACAGGGCCGCGCTTAGTAACCCGATGTTTATCCTGGTTACCAGCGTAAAAAAACCAAACAGTACATACTTACATTCCGGTGTCCGTCAGGTCCCTTGCCGTCTGCTTCCCGCACTCACTGACTGCCAGCCATAAAGTGAATGCAGAGCACAGCGTCGAGTTCATATAATGGCGCCCTCTGCTGGTTGTCCTCATATGAACTCGAGCCTGGGAGCTTTCTAGGAAAGTTCCCACGCTCCAGGAACAACCAGCAGAGGGCGTCTCACCGCAAATGAAGGTAAATATAGGTCATTGACCTACTTTACCTTCATTCCCCGGGGTTTTGCAGCAAGGAGCAGCGCTGCATTAGCAGAGCTCCTGGCTGCAAAATATTTTAACCCCTTCAGATGGATTTACATCGTGGGACCTTACAGATCTTCAGAAGGTATGTATATTGTTGGTTTATTTTTTTTTTCTTTGTTACAGAGCGAGGGTCTTCAGAAGGATTGAGCGTAGAATAAATAATTACAACAACCTTTGTTTTTATTTCATTAAAATAATTTTAAATAATGTGTGTTTTTTTAACCCTTTACTACTATTGGATTAATAATGGATAGGTGTCATAATTGACGCCTCTCCATTATTAATTTGGCTTAATGTCACCTTACAATAGCAAGGTGGCATTAACCCTTCATTACCCCATATCCCACCGCTACACGGGAATGGGAAGAGAGTGGCCAAGTGCCAGAATAGGCGCATCTTCCAGATGTGCCTTTTTCTGGGGTGGTTGGGGGCAGATGTTTTTAGCCAGGGGGGGCCAATAACCATGGACCCTCTCCAGGCTATTAATATCTGCCCTCAGTCACTGGCTTTACTACTCTGGCGGAGAAAATTGTGCGGGAGCCCACGCCAATTTTTTCCGCCATTAAACCTTTTAATTTAATAGCTAGAACGGCCAAATTTTGCATATACACACTACTAACATTAGTAGTGTGGAATATGCAAAAAAAAAATGGTGCTATGAGATGGTTTACTGTATGTAAACCAGGTCTCATGTCGGGTTTAGGAAGGAGATAGCAAAAGCCGGTAATTGAATTACCGGCTTTAAAGCTATTTAGCGCTGGATGAAGTAATAATATATATATACATATATGGGTCTCACTGATATATATATATATACCTATTCTATGTGTACACATTTATTCTACCTATTCTACTGTAAGTGTGATTTTACTGTACACCGCACTGAATTACCGGCTTTTCTCTCTAACACCGCTGCGTATTTCTCGCAAGTCACACTGCTGGTCCGTGTGTAATCCGTATTTTTGGGGCTTCCATAGACTTTAATTGGCGTTTTTTTTGCGCAATACGGTGACAAACGCAGCATGCTGCGATTTTCTACGGCCGTAGAAAGCCGTATAATACTGATCAGTAAAATACGGCAGATAGGAGCAGGGGCATAGAGAAGCATTGGGACGTTTGTTAGGCGAGTTTTACGGACGTATTTTCTGCGCTCTTACGTCCGCAAAACTTGCTAGTGTGACTCCAGCCTTAGGCCGGGATCAAACATGCGAGAAATACGTCCGAGTCTCACATGTTAATACCCAGCATTGCCGCCGTCACTCAGGAGTGGAGCATAGCAATACCTGCAGCCTCACGCTCCACTCCTGAGTGACGGTGGCAATGCCGGGTATTAACATGTGAGACTCGGACGTATTTCTCGCATGTGTGATTCTGGCCTTACACTTTTCTTCACCTCCATGCTGTAGAGATCTGTGCACAACTTCTCCCTTGTTATGCTGCTATCTCTAACACTGACAGAAGGGCTGTGGGACAGGCAGACATTTCTCAGGAGCTGAAGCTCTGACAGATATTTGCCGAGCATTCAGCCGTATAAAGAACTTACAAGCACTGCAGCAGCAAAGTAGTATAATATTTCTTAATGAAAACTGGAAAGTCACTTAATTTTACATTTCGAAAGCAGATGAATGTGAAATAAAATGTACAAGTATATACATACAGCATTGCAATACCCTTTGCATGAAATGACTAGTATACTGAAGCGATGTGAGAAGTAAACGTCACGGTGTTCTGGGATTGTTCTCAGGATCTTGTAGTAATTGAGTGTATCAGCACATCACACGGCTGTCTCAAGCTGACTGACAATGGCGCTGCACACATATCACGTCATCCTCTGCATAGCACATTAACAAGGAAGAGCTCAGCCCCATTCTATCCCTCATACACAGCCAAACAAAGGCTAGTATCTTGACCGTGTATGGCCAATATGGCTCCCTTACTAACCATTCCAAACCCCCCAACCACCATTGCTAAAAGCAAACCCACATTCCAATAAAAAACGTAACTCCAATGTCTTTGGATAATTATGGCCACAGCGGCCAGTTTATTAACAAACAAACAAAAACATTTAAATAAACATTAGCATAATTTTTATGCAAATAATTTGAGGGGAGGTTCTTGGAGCCCACCGGGGAAAAAGTTCTGGCTTCAAATTATTTTGGCAAAAACCAAAAAACGTAAAACACCTCAATTTACCCCCAGCCGTAACACCAGCTCAGGGGCACCATAATTCCCGTTTTGGGAACAATTAAACCACCACCAGCTCCCAGGGTAAACACCCCGTCCAGAGCCTGTAACCAAAATGCCAGAACACCAAACCCGTTTAACTGTCCGGAATTTCCATCAAATTCCTTCGCCGCTGAATCCGCATAAACTCCAAGAACCCCACCCCCGCCACAAACTCGCCGCCCGGACACCTCAGGCCCGCGAGTGCCCCAAAGACACTAACGCTTTTTCAATTCCCTCCTGAATGGACAAGGCCCATAAATCAATCCCCACCTCGTTCAAGTGCACCCCGTCGTCCCTCCAATATTCACCAACACCCGACTCCAAATCAAAGTGCCGAACACATATCCCACCATTTCTGGCTACAAACTTGGCAATTGCCCTGTTCAACTTCACCCGCGCTCTGTTGATACCCTTGACTGATCGCGCACCCCTCCAATTTTTTCGAGGAACAATGTCCGACCATATAGTTAGAACACCGGGGAAGGCCGTCCACAAACGGAGAAAATCGGAACGAATGTCCCGTATCAACTCCCTCACTGGTTTGGAAACTAAATCGTTCCCTCCCAAATGAAAAACCACGATATCCGGTGCTCTATCCAGACGGACCGCACGAGAAAAACAAGGAATCGCCCTGCTCCACACCATACCTCGAAAACCCAGCCACCGAACTACCGCATCTTTCCGGCTGAGACCCAACTGCCTACCGTCCGGCCTGGCATCCGCCCGATGCGCCCCCCAATAGACAAACGAATGACCAAAAATCCAGACGAGATACGGCTCCCGACCTGCAATATACAATAACAGTAATTGTTAACATAATGCCACTTAACGTAAACAAACCAACCATTTTAGTGTCGGATATAGGACTGATAACGGCTTGAGCTCCAACGCCCAATACGCTTGATAACATCCGACCCCAAGCCCAGGCTGTCGGCCTCTGACGCTGCCCCTATCCTGAAGGTATGCGAACCGAAATCGGACCGCGAAAAGCCCAAAACCCTCAAACTTTTATGCAGAATTGCTATAAATTGGAAACGGGACAAGAAGACCCCGTCCTGGTGGCACAACAATGGTCCCGTACGACCCGACCATAAAGACCAATACTCACGTAAACATTGTTCAGGGCACATCAATGACCCCGAAACTTTACCCAACACAACTCTTTTACCAACCCCTGTCTGATCCGTCTTTGAACGACGTATCCAAAAAACGATGCCCCCAGACCAGAAATCCACATCTTGCGCCAATAAACCACCCGCTTGAACCCTGCTACGAGACACCAATTCACCTATCCGTAACGCCCCAAAAAATGCCAAGGAAAAAGCCAAACGAAACAACACCGCTTCAAAATGAGAGCAGCATATATCACCCAGAACACCACCCAAACGTTCAAGCACCTGAAACGAAATAGGCCTGCGCCCATCCACCCGTCTAACATCTCTCCTATAACCCTTCAGTGCCTGCCGCACCAAAAATTTTTTCGTCACATCTACTGAGCCCTCAAGCTTAAAACCGAAAGCTAACCCGGTCACCAACTTGTTTACTTTCGAAAACGACCAACCTGCATCCGCCGCCTTACCCACCAATGACAAAACAGCTAATGACTTGTCTTCGTCAGACACCAATTCCCCCCACTGCGCCAAAGAATTCTGCCAAACATTCCAGGAAGCTTCATAAGACGCCCAGGTCTGACTCGTAACCGAGGCCCGAATCAAACGTCCCGCTCCTCCATAGGTATCTGCCACAAGTGCGAAGGGCATACTGCTCCTGCTGCGTCCGCTTCTGGTGCCAACTCCCGGAAACGCTCCCACTGTAAACGAGATAATGCATCCGCTAACGAATTCTGAACGCCAGGCACATGAACCGCAGAAATCCACGTATTGATCTTCAAACATCTTAAGACAAGTTTTCTCACTAATTTTATTACGGGTGGTGACGATGCCGATAACGAGTTGATCACGGACACGACACTCATGTTGTCACAATGGAATCTGATCCTGCGATTTTCAAACGCGTCCCCCCAAATAAATACCGCTACCACAATGGGAAACCACTCCAACAAGGCCAGATTCTTTGTAAAACCACTCGTGTGCCAGCAGTCCGGCCATGCTCCAACGCTCCATTGGCCTGCGCAATAGGCCCCATAACCCACACTTCCCGCTGCGTCCGTGTAGATCTCGCAATCAAAATTACTCACCAACTGCTGCTGCATCAGCGAGCGACCGTTATATTGCTCCAAGAAATTATGCCATACCAACAAGTCGTTTTTGTGCTCCTGCCCAAGTCGAATGAAATGATGCGGGGACCGCACCCCCGCCGTCGCCCTGGACAACCTTCGGCAAAATATGCGCCCCATGGGCATAATCCTACATGCAAAATTCAAACGACCAAGCAGAGACTGTAATTCCTTCAATGTCACTTTCTTCAGCTTAGCCACGCGACTCACTTCCTGCTTCAGCGCCAACAATTTATCGTCCGGAAGCCTGCATTCCATGTTTTCAGAGTCTATCAGAATTCCAAGAAAGCTCAACACCGTACAAGGGCCCTCAGTTTTTTCCCTAGCAAGGGGAACGCCGAAATGGTCCGCTACCCACTCCATAGCCGCCAAAATATTCCTGCACACATTCGAGTCAGGAGGACCTATGAACAAAAAATCATCCAAATAATGAATGACGGATGGAACACCAGCCACTTCTCTAACCACCCATTCCAGAAACGTACTAAAAGATTCAAACAAGGAACACGAAATGGAACAACCCATCGGTAGACATCTGTCTACATAGTAACCGTCATTCCAACACATCCCCAACAACGGGATGCTATCCGGATGAATCGGAAGCAAACGAAAAGCCGACTCCACATCCGTCTTTGCCAACAAGGCTCCTGGCCCGTAACAGCGGACCCAGTGCACCGCCATGTCAAACGACGTATAAACAACTGAACACAACTCCTGCGAAATGCCGTCATTCACAGACAACCCCTTTGGGTACGACAAATGGTGAATTAAACGGAATTTATTCGGCTCTTTTTTGGGGACCACCCCCAACGGTGAGATGATCAGCCCCTCTATCGGCAAACAAGTAAATGGACCAGCCATTCTCCCCAACTCCACCTCCTTCCTCAACTTATCATTCACCACACTTGCTTGCGCCATTGCTGACCTCAAATTCTTTTTTGAAAACGGAACAACGTGTTCTGGAGGAGGGATACGAAAACCCTCCGCAAAACCCCGTGTAATGACACCGGCCTTCTCCTGATCCAGATACCTACTTAGAAAGGGGGCCATCCTTTCCAGCCTCACTGGCGTCTCCCCCTTGACCGGCACCCACTGACGGCTTGCCTCTTGCTTTTTTGAAACATTTGGAAGCCCCATGCGAAACTCCGCCACAATGGGAACACACATGTTTAAATCTGCAGGTGTTCCCAAACTTACACTGGCCCTCATTGAATTGCCAACACGTTCCTGATTTTTCTTTAGCTCCCTGTCCCCCCTGACTACTACCGCTATGTCCCGCCTGTTGTCCGGAGCTACTTCCGCCCCCATGAAAGGACTGCCCGTATCTGCTAGGAGCCATCACTTTTAACCAGAGCCCGATGTCCTTTTGATCCCAGCGTATTTCAGGCCTTACCGCTTTCCTCTGCCTGAACTGTTCATCATAGCGTAACCAAGCCTGTCCGCCATGAGTACGATGCGCTTCACCTATCGCATCAAGATAACAAAATAAACCGGAACAATTCTCCGGGGCCTTTTCACCTATTACGCTCGCTAGTATAGCGAATGCTTGCAACCAATTAATGAACGTCTGTGGTATAAGACGCCACCTCCTCTTCTCTTCTTCCTCTTTCTTACTATCGTCCTTTTTCCCCTTATCAAGATTAAACTTTTCTAATGGCAGCAAAGAAAAAATCTCCACATAATCATCGCGCCAAATCTTTTCTTTTACCTCCTTTTTCAAATGAGCCCCCAACGGCCCCTCAAAACAAACATATACCTCGCCTTTTGCTCTATCATCCAACTTTACCGTATCCCCTTTATTCTTCTCCGTTTGCACGGATACAGACACTCCAGACACTGATGGCGACTGTTCGCCCACTAACAGACTCCCCGAATCCATTGTAGACGAACCCGAAGCCCCGGCCCCAGGTAGCCAAGCCCTGGCCGGTGATACCCCCGCTTCCCTCACTGCCCCATTCTGTAAACTACTCAGCAATTGCGACACGCTCAGCAATACATCCCGCAGCGCAGGCTCCGACGCCCCGCTGCTCCCTCCAATGTCCGGCGCCCGCCCACCCGACGCCTGATCACCTCTAACCCCCTCACCATAAGCCCCTCTGGGCGACAAGTCAGAAATAGCATGGTACTCACCGAGCTGCGCAGGTGCTGTGTCCCTGCCAGCTGTGCGTCCCGCATCCCGCCGATCCTCCCCGGCATCAGGTTCTCCGTCCGACCATGATTCTTCGGCACCATCGTGCTGCTCCCGGCCCGCGCCCCTGGCCTCCACGTCACCAGGGGGGACCTGAGCGTCAGCTGCTCCACGTTCGACCGACCTTCTCCCGGACCTGGACCGTACTTGCTCCGCCGACCTCTGTTCCCTCTCAGGCTCCCGACCACTCCGCCTGCCAGACAGTGGGGTCCCACTGCCGGCCGCTCCTCCAGAACCGCGCTCGTTTCCTGGTGTCCTCAGCTCAGATGCTGCCTGCACCGCAGCATCCGCCGTCATCCGACCTCCTGCACGCCCTCTGCCTGGCCTTCCTCCTGCCGTCCATCTACCGCCGCTCGCCGCACCTTCATTCGTACCCCCGGTACTCGCCGCCCCGGACGTCATGCGGCTGTGTTCCGGACTTGCCGCCGCTGCACTCCTGGTCCTCGGAGCTGTGGGCCGCGCTGCTGCCGTCCTCACTTCCGGCGTCGCTCTTCCACGCTGCGCGCCTCTCCTGCTCCCCACACCAACCGGCCGGCAAGCAGGATTCCTGCCGGAGGGAGCACAGCGGGGGGACGCCGCACCGCTGCACCCAGCCTCCGCAGGGTCCCGTGAGGGGCTCCTAGGCCTGCGCCGGCCGCGCGTGCTCACCTCCGGTGAGAGTCGCTGAGGAGGCCTCGTGCGCCGGCCTCTTCTGCTGCTGGGCTCCGGTGCTCCCGCTGCTCCGAGCAGCGCCGCTAGCTGCTCTTCCAGCCATCCACCTCTTCTGGATCTGGCTGCATCCCTCAAGCGCCCCACCAAGGTATCCACCGACTCCATGGCTGGTCGCTCTTCAGGCCTTTTCAGGTAGGTGGAAAGGCTGTGTGGGTGGCTGCTCTCACTAAAATCCTGAACTGCCAGCTAAAAGTGTGCCCAGTTTCCCGCACTTTTACCTATATAGACCCCCACCTCCCTCTCATAACCCCTCCCACCCTACTATTGACCAATCAATGCGGCTATTTTATTTAAAACTGGAGCCCATGACCAAGCACAGTCATGGGGGGCCTCCATTTACTTCGCCTATTCCTGCCCCCTCCTATATGGTATGCCTAATCAATGGCTCACCAAGGAAAAGAATCACACTAGTATGTGCTGGCCCATAGCAGTGCCAGTGCTTTCTCACTGTATGGAGAGGATAACACTTAATAAGCACAGTATAAGTTAGCTGGCCTGTCCATGAATGATCTGCACCTAATAATTACTGTGCCACGTTAGCGTGGGAGTCGCCTATGACTATGGCAGTTTTGTAGAAGTTGATCCAACACAGATGAATCCTACAGTGATAAGTGAAAGATTTACAAGTGACTCCACCTTATGGAAACCATTAAAGGGAATTTGTCACCAGGCGGTGTGTTGTCCCACGTGATAGCAGCATGGTGTAGGGTCAGATACCCCGATTCCAGTGATGTCACTTACTGGGCTACTTGCTGCAATTTTGATAAAATTGCTGTTTTATCTCCTTCAGATCTATCAGTTCTCTAATGCTGAGCTGTGTATAATCTCGCTCACATTACTGATTGACAACTTTCTGTGTACACTGTGCATAGGCAGAAAACGTCTGGGAGATTATTCAAGCTGTTTTACCTGGATGGCTGATAGTTTGTTTTTATGGCTGACTTGTACCACTTACGGTAGAATGTGGAAACGTACGCTGTGAAATGTTAATAACTACAAAGACTATTCCAACATATGTGATTTCTTATTATCTTTCAGCTTACAGGAAACTATACATTCTGGTAATTTGATAGTCAGTTTTTGTGATTTTTTTTAATCTTTACGTCACAGAGCTAGTTTATCTCTTTCACATATATATTAGGATTGCTTGAATCATGTGTGGCAGTGACAGTCCACGGTCCTATTATAGTGACACCCTCTTGTGTTGGACACAGCTTTATTATGGAATGTGTCTTCTATTGGCCAATAACAGTGTTTTGTAACAGTATGTCCATATACCTCTTTGGGAGTGAACAATCACACACATCTAAGGGTATGTGCACACGTTCTGGAATTTTTACGTTTTTTTCTCGTTTTTTTGCGATAAAAACGCTATAAAAACGCATACATATGCACCCTATCATTTTAGAATGCATTCCGCAATTTCTGTGCACATGATGCGCTTTTTTCCGCGAAAAAAACGCATCGCTGTAAAAATAGCAGCATGTTAATTTAGCGGATTTTTTGCGTTTTTCCCGCTATTTAATTGGGAAAAACCGCAAAAAAAAACGCGCAAAAATGCTTAAAAACAGTGCAAAAAAGTGAAAAAAAAAACGCATGCGGATTTCTGGCAGAAATGTCCTGTTTTTGTCAGGAAATTTCTGCAAGAAATCCTGACGTGTGCACATAGCCTGGGTAAATGAGGTTCCATGTATGATAGAAGATAAGTTCCAGATGTGCTAAACTCCAACTGCTTTGGTAAAATGTAATGTTACAAGTGGAATTTGCTGGGCACATAACAAGGAATGGAAAAAAAGCTCCCAGACAACAGGGGTTGGATATGATGTGAAGAACATGGAAATTTAGACGTAATGGAGAAATAAAATAAGCAAAATAGGGTGCAGGCTTAGGCTACTTTCACACTAGCGTTTTTTTTAATACGTCGCAATGCGTCGTTTAGGGGAAAAAACGCATCCTGCAAAGTTGTTTGCAGGATGCGTTTTTGCCCCATAGAGTAACATTACCGACGCATTGCGACGTATTGACACACGTCGCAACCGTCGTGCGACGGTTGCGCCGTGTTGTGGCGGACTGCCGGGAGCAAAAAACGTTACATTTAACGTTTTTTGCTGCCAACGGACCGCTTTTTCCGACCGCGCATGCGCGGCCGGAACTCCGCCCCCACCTCCCCGCACCTCACAATGGGGCAGTGGATGCGCCGGAGAAATGCATCCGCCGCCTCCGTTGTGCAGTGCGTCAAATGCTAGCGTCGGAATCTCTGCCAGACGCATTGCGACGGGGAGATTCCGATGCTAGTGTGAAAGTAGCCTTAGTAATGTAACATAGTAACATAGTAACATAGTTAGTAAGGCCGAAAAAAGACATTTGTCCATCCAGTTCAGCCTATATTCCATCATAATAAATCCCCAGATCTACGTCCTTCTACAGAACCTAATAATTGTATGATACAATATTGTTCTGCTCCAGGAAGACGTCAAGGCCTCTCTTGAACCCCTCGACTGAGTTCGCCATCACCACCTCCTCAGGCAAGCAATTCCAGATTCTCACTGCCCTAACAGTAAAGAATCCTCTTCTATGTTGGTGGAAAAACCTTCTCTCCTCCAGACGCAAAGAATGCCCCCTTGTGCCCGTCACCTTCCTTGGTATAAACAGATCCTCAGCGAGATATTTGTATTGTCCCCTTATATACTTATACATGGTTATTAGATCGCCCCTCAGTTGTCTTTTTTCTAGACTAAATAATCCTAATTTCGCTAATCTATCTGGGTATTGTAGTTCTCCCATCCCCTTTATTAATTTTGTTGCCCTCCTTTGTACTCTCTCTAGTTCCATTATATCCTTCCTGAGCACCGGTGCCCAAAACTGGACACAGTACTCCATGTGCGGTCTAACTAGGGATTTGTACAGAGGCAGTATAATGCTCTCATCATGTGTATCCAGACCTCTTTTAATGCACCCCATGATCCTGTTTGCCTTGGCAGCTGCTGCCTGGCACTGGATGCTCCAGGTAAGTTTATCATTAACTAGGATCCCCAAGTCCTTCTCCCTGTCAGATTTACCCAGTGGTTTCCCATTTAGTGTGTAATGGTGATATTGATTCCTTCTTCCCATGTGTATAACCTTACATTTATCATTGTTAAACCTCATCTGCCACCTTTCAGCCCAAGTTTCCAACTTATCCAGATCCATCTGTAGCAGAATACTATCTTCTCTTGTATTAACTGCTTTACATAGTTTTGTATCATCTGCAAATATCGATAATTTACTGTGTAAACCTTCTACCAGATCATTAATGAATATGTTGAAGAGAACAGGTCCCAATACTGACCCCTGCGGAACCCCACTGGTCACAGCGACCCAGTTAGAGGCTATACCATTTATAACCACCCTCTGCTTTCTATCACTAAGCCAGTTACTAACCCATTTACACACATTTTCCCCCAGACCAAGCATTCTCATTTTGTGTACCAACCTCTTGTGCGGCACGGTATCAAACGCTTTGGAAAAATCGAGATATACCACGTCCAATGACTCACCGTGGTCCAGCCTATAGCTTAATGTGACTATTGATAGACCCAAGCGAAGACTGGATGTGTACAAGGGCAGTTCTATGGGAATGTGACTTTTCTGCACAAGCCTTTTATCTTTTTTCATAGTTATATTAATGTGATAATCCACATTTTGTAAGCCATTTGTTTTGTACCTCTACAATATAATTGTCTAAGGGTCTCTTCCGTCTGTCCATCTGTCTGTCTGTCACGGTTATTCATTCGCGGATTGGTCTCGCCAGCTGCCTGTCATGGCTGCCGCAACCAGTCAGCGACGGGCACAGTCCGGAAGAAAATGGCTGCTTCTTGCTCCCCGCAGTCAGTGCCTACTCCCCTCCGGTCACCGCTAACACAGGGTTAATGCCGGCGGTAACGGACCGCGTTATGTCATGGGTAATGCACTCCGTTACCGCCGCTATTAACCCTGTGTGTCCCCAACTTTTTACTATTGACGCTGTCTATGTGGCATCAATAGTAAAAAATGTAATGTTAAAAATAATAATAAAAAAAAAACCTGCTATACTCACCCTCCGTAGTCGCTCGCGCCGGCCGCCATCTTCCGTTGCAGGTTCCGGTGGCAAAGATGGTATGGGAGAAGGACCTGCCATGACGTCACGGTTATGTGACCGCGACGTCATCACAGGCCCTGCGCGCCTGCGCGAGAAGGACCTGCCATGACATCAGTCATGTGACCGCAACGTCATCACAGGCCCTGCGCGCCTGCGCTAGAAAGACCTGCCATGACGGCACGCGACGTCATCACAGGTTCTGTGCTCATACCAACCCTTGGACTGGAAGCTGCCGTGGACTACAAGGAGCCCTTGGAAAGGTGAGTATATGTTTATTTTTTATTTTTTAAACTGTGACAAACCTGGCTGGGCAATATACTACGGAGCTGGGCAATATACTATGTGACTGGCCAATATACTACATAGCTCTTTGCTGTATACTACTTCGCTGTGCAATATACTACGTGGCTCTGTGCTGTATACTACGTCACTGGGCAATATACTACGTAACTGGGCAATATACTACGTGGCTCTGTGCTGTATACTACGTTGCTGTGCAATATACTACGTGGCTCTGTGCTGTATACTACGTTGCTGTGCAATATACTATGTGGCTCTGTGCTGTATAAAAATCCTAACGTATATCAAACAGTATTGGGCTAATAAGTAGAACAATCATATAAAACCCAAAATATATTTATTAGAAAATCTAAAATGCCACCAGCCTGTGGCCACACCTAATAAACAAAACACACAAAAAACACCGTGCAAAATAAATGTAGGGGAACAAGACAATCCCTAAGAAATATACCTGTACTGATAGCTGCCTAACAGCGGGGGTTGGCGCCCTAGGGGGAACGTAGTGGCGCCCCCACTCAACGATGGCTTACCCTAGGGTCCCTAGATCGCCCTAGTAGTACCAATGGGACCCTCTACCCACACAATAGAGAATAAACTAAAGGAACCCCTGGACAGCTAGACAGATGACACACCTACCAATAGGGAAGCCTGAACCCCAACACCGTGCATATAAAAACATATGAGAACATGTGGTGGGCTTATGATGAGTATTTATAATATCCAATAGACACCTGAACGATCTCGCTGAACATCAAAGATTTTTTTGATAATAGTATATATCTTGTGAGAGTACCAATCAAATAGGACGTGCCAAGCAAGGTATTCGCTAGACATTAATCACATGATAGGCTGGCTAACTGATAAGTACATATTTGCCATATAACCCTGCGCCTATTTGCTTTAAGCAATTGTAGGAAAAAACACTAAAACACAGCGCCCTATGATGTATATAGAGCTGTTCAGATGGTACTCATCGTTAGGTGTCACATCATCATCCCACTGCTGTCATTCGCCTCGACGCGTTTCGCCCCTCTGGCTCATCAGGAGGCCTGATCAATCTGTCATGTGTCTCGATAGTAGAGGATACAAGTGAAGTCTGATGTCATTTACCTCCGTTTAAATAAAGTCCCGCCGGGAACAGCGTGTATGTCCGTACTTCCTGTGCAAAGCCTCGGAAGTAGTCATAGAGGTGGGCGGCTAATAGATTCTCTGTTATTGCGCCTGCGCATGGCGGCTCGCACAAGATTACAAGAGGCGTGCCGCTTGCGTGTCACCTAACCTAGGTGTTATTAGGTATTACGCCTGCGCAACATGACGCGCATAGGGTGAAAAACACCCCTCCCCGCCTGGCTTACCATTGCCGGCAATTTCTAGGTACTGGGTGCGTTCCCGCGCCTGCGCGAGGCGTTCTTATAGAAACATAGAAACGCCCATCTCTAAACATCATGACGCCCATCAGTAAGATATTGACCTGGGCAGATGCCACATACAAGGGGTTTTCTGCGCAGGCGTATCCTAAGCCACAGAAAGCACCTACCACCCTATCTATTATGTACCACGCATCCCAGTAGTCATAGCCACATGGTGCGCTACAGCAGCACCGCTCCACACCTAGCACATTGAAGCCACTACATTAAACTAATGCTACCAAGGCAGCAATATATGAGAAAATACCTTATCCCAGGCCTGATATACTGTACATTATATCATACAGATTAAACTCTATTTTCACAGGTTCAGTGTACAACGAGTTTATTTTAGATATTCACGGGCACACACACTGAACATTCATAATGAAATTCTGGACCTGCAAGCATGCAAGTTGTTCACATGTGTCAGGTATTCAAGTGGGTGCTACCATTATAGGAAGCACGTGAATGATTGTTGCTCATTCAGACCTTTTGGGGTCATCGTATCCATTCTAAAGGTCCACTCGCATTCTCTTTGAAGAATGGTCCTATCGAAGTTACCCCCCCTAGGGTTAGGTCTTACCACTTCGATAACTGTGAACCGCAGATCAGTTAGATTTCCAGGGTGTTGTAGTCTCATGTGTCTAGCTAGAGTAGTGTCCCTATTATGCCTTATGTCTCCCAGATGTTCACCTACTCTCCTACGTACCTCCCTAATTGTTTTACCAATATAGTCCTTGGGACATGGGCAACAAGCCATATACACAACCCCTGTGGATTTACAGTTGGAGAAGTCTCGCTGAAAGAAAACCTTTCCAGTGGAGGAACTTGTAAAGGACTTATTAGGTTTCATCCATTTACACAGTTGACAACTCCCACAGCGATAAAACCCGCACGGTCTCCTCTCCAACCAGGTGCCACTACCTGATGGTTTCATATAGTGGCTATGTACCAGTGAATCCTTGAGAGACCTCCCCTTTCTGAATGTAATGTCGGGACGTGGCCCTAACAGATCCCTAAGATCTGGGTCCATCTTCAATATATCCCAATGTTTGTTCAACACCTCCCTGACTTTATGGTGTTGGGCATCAAAAGTACCTATGATCCTAATAACCTCATCCTCCATTTTGATCTCATTCTTATGAAGTAGCTGTTGTCTATCTGCGTTCGCTGCGGTGTTATACGCTTGATTTAAAATGTGGGGCGGATAGTTTTTCTCTTTGAATCTGTTGAACATGTCATTCGCCTGACTGTGGAACGTTTTCATGTCAGAGCAATTACGCCTCAATCTAAGGAACTGGCCCTTTGGGATGCCCCTTTTGAGGGGGGCCGGATGGTGACTATGCCAGTTAAGCAAACTGTTGGTGCTTGTGGGTTTACGATATATACTGGTCGTAAGGCTCCCACTTGATGTCCTCCTAATCAACACATCCAAAATGGCCAGTTCCTCCTTCTGAATTTCCGAGGTAAATTTTAGACCTAATTTGTTAATATTAAGCTCTGCAATAAAGATTTCAAACTGTTCCACCGAGCCTGTCCATACAACAAAGACATCATCGATTAAATCTCAGCCACATGGCAACAAATTCATTCCACCAGGTGGTGTCGCCCCCAAAAACTACTGTCTCCTCCCACCAGCCCAGGAACTAATTTGCATACGATGGGGCACAGGGACACCCCATCGCAGTGCCCCTGAGCTGGTGGTAGTATCTGCCATTAAATTTAAACGAGTTATGGGTAAGGATGAAGTCCAACAAGGTCAAAACAAAAGAGTTGTGATCCCTGCAAGCTACCGACCTTTGTTGGAGGTAGTGGTAGGTTCCCCTGATGCCCTCCTCATGCGGTATACTGCTATAGAGGGCCTCAACGTCGATGGATGCTAACACTGAGTCATCATCAAGTTGTAGGCCCTCTATTTTCTGCAATAGATCCGTGGTATCCCTTAAATATGAGGAGATAGATATCACAAATGGCCGAAGAATTTCCTCGATGTATAATCCGCAGTTTTGTGTAAGGGAGTCCACCCCAGATACAATGGGTCGCCCCTTAAGAGGGTTTAGGCCCTTATGTACCTTGGGTAACGTATAAAAGGTCGCCTGCAGGGGAAACTTAGGATACAAAAAAATCAAATTCAGGATTAGATAGAAGCCCCCTAGAGAAGGCCTCATCAAGGATTACTTTCAGTTCACTTTTGTACATCTCTGAGGGATCCGAGGTCAAGATTTCATAGGTATTTTTCTCCTGCAGGATGTTCATGCACATGTCACAGTATGTCTTATGATCCATAATGACCAAGTTACCACCCTTATCAGATGTTTTGATGATCAACTGGTCATTACTTCTCAGTGCCTCTAATGCCTCTCTTTCCTTATCACAAAGATTATACTTAGTGTTGACATCAACGCATTTAATCTTACGAAGGTCTCTTTCAACCAGTTCTAGGAAGATATCAATGTTCTTGGTATCCCCCTGAGGCGGCATTCGGACACTTTTGTTCTTGACCCTCGTAAAAGGGCCCTTACCTGCGCCTGTACCCTGCTCATTTTCTCTCAGGAGTCCAACCAAAGCTTCAAAGCTCTCAAAGTCCTCTTCCCCCAGTCCCTGCTGGAGACATTCCTCTTTACTGTTGTGCACAAAAAATTTCTTCCACTTCAGTTTCCTACAGAAGAGATTTAAATCCCTCACCCAGCCAAAACAATTGAAACCGTTAGTCGGTACAAAATTTAGTCCCCTCTGTAGCACGCGGTATTCATCCCCAGAGAGGGCATACGTGTGTAATGACCAGAGGTCCGAATAAGATCCAGTGAGTCACAAACCAAGACCAAGGCAGAAATCTCCAACGGTATTTACTCAAAGGCAAAATAATCAAGGTAATATGGAGAATATTAAGACAGATGCACCCCAAAGATACACTAATTCAGCAGCAGCTGAAATCACTGTGCCACTCAAAGGTCTCCTGAGAACTGTATACTACAACAGACTAGTAAGAAATTTACCTTACAGGCAACTAAAAACAGGAACAAGTGTAAATTGAATGTAGTGTTATTAAGGGAGCCCCTGGAATGGCACACTGAGTATAACTTACACAACTCTAATATAAGATACACCTCTAAAGTAACAATTTAACACTCTGAGCAGAGATACCCGGGTATCTATAACTATGGTACCGTATCCTGAGATGGATTTCCTCTCAGGCAGGAATCCGCACAGGCTGCAGCCAGTTCATATTTTCAGCGCCAATAAGTTACAGCAAACTCCTCTTGTCTTGTCTTGTCGGCCGATGCCGAGCCCAAACGCCGGGGACTTAGTTAGTGGTCTCACGATGTAGTCTCTGCTTCTGTAGCTCCTAGGAATGCTTCCACGACAATCCGTCCGTCTCTGTATCAGCCGTCTGTCCAGACTTGGTTCTCCACTCAATGCACAGGGAATCCACAGACTTCCAAATACGTACTGGGTTCTTAGCAAAGTCTCAGTCTTTTGTTAAATAAAGGGTTAACTCCTCTCCAGGAAACGTTAGCCACACAAGTCTCTCACAGAGTTAAACAAAAGGTTAATTCTTCTCCAGGGGAACATTAGCAACAAAAAGTCTCTCAAAAGCTTCTTTTCCTCCAAAAACACTTGCAGTAAATCCACACAGTCTCTCTTTAAGATATCACAGCAGCTTCTGCCTTTGCTTCCCGCCTTTTTCTCTCTCAGCTCTCACTTCCAAGTTTCACTTTACACCCGAGACACTAGACCCCACCCAGCAGCACACATTGTCTCTGGGAGTTTTGCACGGTCTGTTCTCTTCTGCAATAGGCAAAAACCACAGGGTCCTAGTGCCCTCTCAGTGGGACTACAGTTCACCCTCTTACATGCCACCCCACTAGAGGTTGGCGTCCTCGACATACCTTCCCACTCAAATTCATCTTGAGCATATCGCTGAGGCGGTATTCCTGCCGTAGATCGTGTAGTTCTCCTGAGTCCTACATCAACAGGTGCGACCTTAGAGGGAGCTAGAGTCTCTTCCATGGTCGTGTCAGTGGGCGTAAGTGGAGTTGTCTCCTCCTGCGGCTCGATGTCCTGTGATACAGCGTCAGGACCAAGCAGTTGACCTGATGCACTCTCCTCAACAACATCCTCCATATCCCCAACATTCTCATCACCCGAGGCCAGATCGGTCACAGGGGGCAAATAAGCAGGCGCAGGAGTAAGCACACCATCAAACTCAAGATCATTCAGAGCTTCCGCCCCTTGAAACATGGCCTCTGGCTCTAGGGGGGTAGGCGCCGAATCTTCAAACCAGCACCGCTGTAACATGTTACGATGCAAATTACGGGTTGGCCCCCCTGTCCCCACCGGTTCGACCTCGTACACTGGAATCTCAGGGTTCACCTGTTTTTTTATCAGATACGGTATCGCCTCCCATCGGTCACTCAGCTTTCCTGACCGTCGTTTTGTCCTCACCAACACTCTGTCTCCCGGAGAGAACAGCTCTGTTTGTACAGGTCGCGTGTCCTTATGGACCACCTGGCGAAGGCGGTCACCCACCACCTGATGCACCACCCTCAACCGCCGCCGATGCTCTCGTACCCACTCGGATGCAGTCCGAAGGGGGGCGAAGGAGGGATCTGGCATGCTCAAATCCTCAATGTCTCGGCCAGGTCTACCAAACATCAACATGTGTGGTGAGTAACCAGTAGTACTGTGCACCCTGTTATTGTAAGCCCACATCAATTCGGGGAGATACTCAGGCCAGCATGTCTGTTGCTGACTCTCTAAGGACCTCAACATTTGCAACAGGGTCCGATTAAAACGCTCACACGCCCCGTTACCCTGAGGGTGGTAAGGCGTTGTTCTCGACTGCTCGATACCATAGAGCTGGTGCAACTCTTTCATCAGCGTTCCCTGAAAGCAGGCCCCTTGATCTGAATGTATTCTCTGCGGACACCCGAACACTTGGAAGAAATGTCGGCACACTGCCTCAGCCGCCGACTTGGCCGTCTGATCTCTTGTCGGCACCGCTACAGCATACTTGGTAAAGTGATCTGTCATCACCAGGCAGTAGGAGTACCCTGATGTAGAGTACCCTATCAACACGTAGTCAATCATGAGTAGTTCCAGTGGAGCTGAAGTCTTAATAGACTGTGTGGGAGCCCGCTGCTCAGGGCTTTTGTTGAGCCCACAAATTCGGCACTGCCGACACGCGTCGGCCACCATCCCTCCCAACTCAGGGCAGTAGAGGACTCGCTGCAACCACTGAAGTGTCTTTTCACTTCCAAAATGGGCCCCCTTCTCATGCGCCTCACGAGCGACCACCGGCCCCATCCCCACAGGAATTATCAGTTGGTACCGATGCTGCAGCTCCGATGGCAGGTACACCTTACGATACAAAAGACCTTGTTCCACACACAATTTATCCCATTGTCGAAGGAGTTTCATTCCTTCCATGGACAACTGAGCCTTGTCCTCTGCACTGGGCCAGGCCTTGTTTTGTACCCAACGGCGCACAAGTGCAACGTCCGGACACTCATCCTGGACTCTTGTCCAATCTGAGGGTGTTTTACCCAGGACACAGGGCATCCCGGTGGCCACCCCACTTGAGTGTACCACACTTTGGAAGATAGGTATTTGCCCCAAAGCTGGAGTCTCAGTATCCTCAAGTTGTTCATCAACATCTTCCCCGGATGACCCAAGGGGCACTCTTGACAATGCATCTGCATTGCCGTTCTCTCGACCAGAGCGAAATTTAATGCGGTAATTGAACTTGGCCAGTCTGGCGACCCACCGCTGCTCCAACGCCCCCAGTTTTGCATTCTCTAAGTGAGCTAGCGGGTTGTTATCTGTCATGACTAGCACCTCAGCTCCTGTTAGATACTCGGCGAAGCGTTCTGTCATTGCCCACACCAGGGCCAGCAATTCCAGACGGAATGAGCTGTAGTTAGCCGGATTTCACTCGGAGTCTCTTAAAGATCTGCTGCCATAAGAAATCACTCGTTCTCGGCCGTCCTGCACCTGTGCTAGTACTGCCCCCAACCCATGAAGACTACCATCGGTATACAACAAAAAAGGGGTGTCAAACCGGGCGTAGGCCAGCAATGGGGCACTCGTTAGGGCGGTTTTCACTCCATCAAATGCCTTTTTCTGTAGGGGCCCCCATGGAATGGGGCGATTTCGAGGACCCAGCGCTGTCCCTCTCAAAAGTTCATTCAAGGGACTCACCACTTGTGAGAATTTAGGCACAAACCGCCGATAGTATCCTGCTAGGCCCAGGAAGGCCCGCACTTCTCGCAGGTCACAAGGAGGTGGCCACTCTTGTACCGCCTTAATCTTACTGGCTAAAGGTAGTACCCCGTCCGGGGTCACCAGATGCCCCAAATATTCAATCTGGTTTCGTAACAGCTGACATTTTTTTGGCTTTATTTTCAGGCCGTAGCTCTTGAGCCGCCGGAGAACTTGACGCAGCTTCTCCAGATGATCTTCAAATGAGGTTCCGAACACCACAATGTCGTCCAAATATATCAGGACTGATTCAAAATTTAGATCACCCAAGCAATGTTCCATCAGGCGTTGGAAGGTTCCCGGGGCGGTAGCGAGGCCAAAGGGCATCCGGTTGAACTCAAAGAGCCCCATTGGCAATACAAACGCCGTCTTGGCCCGATCTTTTTCAGCCATTGGGACCTGCCAGTACCCGCTTGCCAAATCCAACGTTGAGAAATACTTGGCCCGACCCAGGGCCGACAGGGATTCTTCAATACGGGGTAAAGGATAGGCGTCCCGTACGGTGTGGGCATTCAATTTCCGATAGTCCACACAAAATCGGAGTGTCCCATCCTTCTTGCGGACCAAGACTACAGGGGCCGCCCAGGGACTCCGGCTCTCTCGGATCACTTGGTTGTCCAGCATACTGGCCACCATGCTCTTCACCTCTTGATAGAGCGCCGGAGGAATTTGGCGATATCTTTCTCTAATGGGTGGAGTATCCCCCGTTGGAATCTCATGCTCAATCGTCTGGGTACACCCGAAGTCCTCTCCATGTCGGGAAAAGGTCTCTTGATGTTCCCACAAAACTCTCTCCAACTGCTCCAACTGCACGGGGGTCAGCTTCTCCCGATCCACTCCCATCTGCTCCATGATCACATGAACATTCCATTCCTCCGTAGGAGGTTCAGTCCGGCCTACCTCGACCGCGAATGTCCAGGATGACTGTTGGTCTGGTCGCAATTCGAACCCTGCATTTTCCGGCACCTTCTCAGCCGGTACGAACAGTTCAGCCAGTATGGTCCCAGCGGGAATTGCAACAGCTTCATCTAAAACATTGATGCATCGGACCGGTACTCGTCCATTCTTCACAATCGCCAAAGAACGGGCCACATGTACCTTGGCAAATGAGGAACCCTCTCGGGCGGGCTCAAGTAGCACTTCAAGCCCATTCAATCTCTGTGCAGCTCCCACAGGCAGCATTAAGAGTTCCTCTTGTCTGGGTCCCAGCAGGATCGGGGCCCTCGAAGTCACTCGGACCCGGCCCACCCGGCCACCTGGGACCGCACTTTTCAGCAAGTCGCAACTCAGCACTAGACGGTGTAGAATTCTCTGTGTGGGTCGGTGTCTTGTCGCACGGGCCCAGTATCGGGGTCCTTCACTGGCATACATCTGGTGATTCAAATCTCGCAGCACGTTCATTCCGAGCGTCACTTCCATCCCTCTTCTAGGGGGGTGATCCACCAGTACTACCCCTTTCTGCCCCAGCTCTTGACCAAACATTTTTAGTTGCATCCACACGATCCCTTTTACTGACAATTGACCATTATTTGCGGCGGTCAGTCGTATCACTCGGCCATCCTCTGGAATCACTAGTCGACTGAAGTATCTCTCATATACTTCTAGAGGCATTATAGTACATTCGGATCCCGTGTCAACCAAGCACCTCATCTTCCGCCCTTCAAACTCTGCTTCTATCACTGGACTACATGCAAACAAATCTTGTTCATTCCGTCGAGGGCTTTGTGTGGGTGGGGCCGCTGCTGCTTGCCCTCTCATGGCAGCGGCCGGAAGTTTAAAGCCGGCGACGGGGTTTCTGGGGCTGTAAGCGCCCGGCAGTAACGCGAGATGTGTCCCTGGCGGCCACACTTCCAGCAGGTGATTGTTCCTCGTGGGCGAGGGCTTGACTCATTCTGATAGGACGACCTGGCCATTTGCGGGGTCACCGTTCCAGGGGGTGAGGCAGGAGGTTCCCGCGAGGGGGTAGAGGCGGGATCAACTGTCAGTTGAGACAATTTCAGCTTCAACTCCTTCACCTCAGCACGCAGAGCTTGTACCACGCTTACCAGCCCCTCTCCCCCCGACCCTGATGAACCACCTTCCTCCAGCTGGGCACTGTTCACTGACCCCTCGGGAACATAGGCCGATTTCTCTTCCCTTTCCACTGCAGCTCGGTAAATCTGCCAGAAAGATAACTCTGGTGCAACCCGGGCCATTTCCAACAGTTTGTCCCGGAGAAGTCTATTGGCTACACCGGTGATGAATTGGTCCCGGAGCAAGCGGTCTACCTCCCGGAATGCCCCCATGGCCCCCGGGTCTAGTCGCTGCATCTCATTCAACATCTCTTGCAAAATATTAGAGTACTGCATCAGGGACTCACACTCTCTCTGGGGACGATTAAAGAATAGGGACCGAAGCTGCGCCACACGCGCTCGGCCCCCCAAACTCCCCTCTAACAGTTCCAAAATCTTTTCTAATGTATCCCTCTCTGATTCTGGGCGCACCATCACCATACGCCTAATATCACCCTCCAGTGCATTTAATGCCAGCTCAGCGCGTAACGCGGGGGTCAAATTACACATGCGCAGAATACTCCGGATTCTCTCAGCCCAATCTTGCAACGCCATATTGCGCCCATCGTATTTCGGCATGTGCTGAAGTAAAGCCCCTACAGGCACATACCCTCCCGGAGTCGCAGCGGCTGCCAAGGGAACCCCAACCCCTGAGGAGGATGCGGATACAGCGGGGTCATTTCCACCCTCGCCCTCGTCCATGACAAACACTGGATCCTGCCGACTACGCCAAAAATGTAATGACCAGAGGTCCGAATAAGATCCAGTGAGTCACAAACCAAGACCAAGGCAGAAATCTCCAACGGTATTTACTCAAAGGCAAAATAATCAAGGTAATATGGAGAATATTAAGACAGATGCACCCCAAAGATACACTAATTCAGCAGCAGCTGAAATCACTGTGCCACTCAAAGGTCTCCTGAGAACTGTATACTACAACAGACTAGTAAGAAATTTACCTTACAGGCAACTAAAAACAGGAACAAGTGTAAATTGAATGTAGTGTTATTAAGGGAGCCCCTGGAATGGCACACTGAGTATAACTTACACAACTCTAATATAAGATACACCTCTAAAGTAACAATTTAACACTCTGAGCAGAGATACCCGGGTATCTATAACTATGGTACCGTATCCTAAGATGGATTTCCTCTCAGGCAGGAATCCGCACAGGCTGCAGCCAGTTCATATTTTCAGCGCCAATAAGTTACAGCAAACTCCTCTTGTCTTGTCTTGTCGGCCGATGCCGAGCCCAAACGCCGGGGACTTAGTTAGTGGTCTCACGATGTAGTCTCTGCTTCTGTAGCTCCTAGGAATGCTTCCACGACAATCCGTCCGTCTCTGTATCAGCCGTCTGTCCAGACTTGGTTCTCCACTCAATGCACAGGGAATCCACAGACTTCCAAATACGTACTGGGTTCTTAGCAAAGTCTCAGTCTTTTGTTAAATAAAGGGTTAACTCCTCTCCAGGAAACGTTAGCCACACAAGTCTCTCACAGAGTTAAACAAAAGGTTAATTCTTCTCCAGGGGAACATTAGCAACAAAAAGTCTCTCAAAAGCTTCTTTTCCTCCAAAAACACTTGCAGTAAATCCACACAGTCTCTCTTTAAGATATCACAGCAGCTTCTGCCTTTGCTTCCCGCCTTTTTCTCTCTCAGCTCTCACTTCCAAGTTTCACTTTACACCCGAGACACTAGACCCCACCCAGCAGCACACATTGTCTCTGGGAGTTTTGCACGGTCTGTTCTCTTCTGCAATAGGCAAAAACCACAGATTCCTAGTGCCCTCTCAGTGGGACTACAGTTCACCCTCTTACACGTGGACAAATTTATGATTTGTCCTCTGTCTAGCTAGATTTTGTTCTGAGGAAATAGCCCGTTTTCATGCCTTGCTCTAAAAAAGAGGATGATGCTGAGGAAGAGGAAGCAAGTGCTGAGGTGTCCCCTGCTGTGGCCGGGGGATTTTTTTGGGGCCCCTCTCCATACCTGTATCCTCCCCTCCCCTTTTTTCCGTATCTGTTCCTTGAATGTTGCCATCTCTGCTGTCTAAATGGCTGTGCCCTATTATTAAAATTACCTCTTACAGAGATCTCTGTTCTTTCCGTATCAGAGGTCTCAATGTCTGAGGAAGAAATATCTCCTGATCTGCCTGTTTGAAAGTTAAAGGCTTGATTGTCTGCAAAATTCCTAAGATCTTTCTGGAATTGTATCTGCTTTCTTTCTTTAAGCAATGCCTGGTATTTTTCAACAGAGGTCTGTAACAGTCCCTCCCTCCTGTTGAAATCTGGATCAGATTTACATTTTAAAACTTTTTCTATCAGGCTATTCAGGTTGCTAGTAGATTTTTCAAGCAATTTTCTCTCCTCAGCTAATAGCAATTGCATAAACCGTATTGACGAATCAATTGATTCTTTTAGCCAGAGATCCAAGAGTTCAGGGGAAGATGTACGCGGAGAGGGGGCAATTTGGATTCTAAGGCCTCGGGGGATGATCCTATTTTTGATGTAATTTTCTAGAGTATGAATCTCCCACCAGGATTTCAAAAATGCTTTATAGCCTACATAGACCTCATTGAATGTATTTTTTAAAGTGATAGCCCTTGTACCCTTATCATGTGAACCATCAATATTGAAGGCCTGAATAAGCGTCCTCCAACCAGAAATCCTGTTTAATTGGGCCTGACAAGAAACTAGCCATGCTACGTTTAAATCAACAAAAATCCTAACGTATATCAAACAGTATTGGGCTAATAAGTAGAACAATCATATAAAACCCAAAATATATTTATTAGAAAATCTAAAATGCCACCAGCCTGTGGCCACACCTAATAAACAAAACACACAAAAAACACCGTGCAAAATAAATGTAGGGGAACAAGACAATCCCTAAGAAATATACCTGTACTGATAGCTGCCTAACAGCGGGGGTTGGCGCCCTAGGGGGAACGTAGTGGCGCCCCCACTCAACGATGGCTTACCCTAGGGTCCCTAGATCGCCCTAGTAGTACCAATGGGACCCTCTACCCACACAATAGAGAATAAACTAAAGGAACCCCTGGACAGCTAGACAGATGACACACCTACCAATAGGGAAGCCTGAACCCCAACACCGTGCATAAAAAAATATGAGAACATGTGGTGGGCTTATGATGAGTATTTATAATATCCAATAGACACCTGAACGATCTCGCTGAACATCAAAGATTTTTTTGATAATAGTATATATCTTGTGAGAGTACCAATCAAATAGGACGTGCCAAGCAAGGTATTCGCTAGACATTAATCACATGATAGGCTGGCTAACTGATAAGTACATATTTGCCATATAACCCTGCGCCTATTTGCTTTAAGCAATTGTAGGAAAAAACACTAAAACACAGCGCCCTATGATGTATATAGAGCTGTTCAGATGGTACTCATCGTTAGGTGTCACATCATCATCCCACTGCTGTCATTCGCCTCGACGCGTTTCGCCCCTCTGGCTCATCAGGAGGCCTGATCAATCTGTCATGTGTCGATAGGACCATTCTTCAAAGAGAATGCGAGTGGACCTTTAGAATGGATACGATGACCCCAAAAGGTCTGAATGAGCAACAATCATTCACGTGCTTCCTATAATGGTAGCACCCATTTGAATACCTGACACATGTGAACAACTTGCATGCTTGCAGGTCCAGAATTTCATTATGAATGTTTGTGGGACCAAAAAACAAGATTACTTATGCTATGCTTCGGTTTGGTTATTTCCTCCTTTATGGGGGTTGTATACACAGATCTGTGTGGTTTGATATCTAGAAATAGAAATTCCTCGGTTTTAAGGCTCCGTTGGGAAAAGGGTATATATGTTTGAGACCAGGCCTTTTTAAGGTTTACTTTGTTCCACCAATCCTTTGCAATTAAAAGGTCCCTTACGTAGTTATGGGGCTAAGGGTATTATCTTATGATATTGAATAAATGGATATTGGAAATGGTGGGATATATGTTATACGTTGTATATATTGTATATATTAATATTTATCGTTTCAACAATTTGGTCTATGATATGTGGCATTATATAGGATACATTTTCAGTGTGTGTGCCCGTGAATATCTAAAATAAACTCGTTGTACACTGAACCTGTGAAAATAGAGTTTAATCTGTATGATATAATGTACAGTATATCAAGCCTGGGATAAGGTATTTTCTCATATATTGCTGCCTTGGTAGCATTAGTTTAATGTAGTGGCTTCAATGTGCTAGGTGTGGAGCGGTGCTGCTGTAGCGCACCATGTGGCTATGACTACTGGGATGCGTGGTACATAATAGATAGGGTGGTAGGTGCTTTCTGTGTCTTAGGATACGCCTGCGCAGAAAACCCCTTGTATGTGGCATCTGCCCAGGTCAATATCTTACTGATGGGCGTCATGATGTTTAGAGATGGGCGTTTCTATGTTTCTATAAGAACGCCTCGCGCAGGCGCGGGAACGCACCCAGTACCTAGAAATTGCCGGCAATGGTAAGCCAGGCGGGGAGGGGTGTTTTTCACCCTATGCGCGTCATGTTGCGCAGGCGTAATACCTAATAACACCTAGGTTAGGTGACACGCAAGCGGCACGCCTCTTGTAATCTTGTGCGAGCCGCCATGCGCAGGCGCAATAACAGAGAATCTATTAGCCGCCCACCTCTATGACTACTTCCGAGGCTTTGCACAGGAAGTACGGACATACACGCTGTTCCCGGCGGGACTTTATTTAAACGGAGGTAAATGACATCAGACTTCACTTGTATCCTCTACTATCGAGACACATGACAGATTGATCAGGCCTCCTGATGAGCCAGAGGGGCGAAACGCGTCGAGGCGAATGACAGCAGTGGGATGATGATGTGACACCTAACGATGAGTACCATCTGAACAGCTCTATATACATCATAGGGCGCTGTGTTTTAGTGTTTTTTCCTACAATTGCTTAAAGCAAATAGGCGCAGGGTTATGTGGCAAATATGTACTTATCAGTTAGCCAGCCTATCATGTGATTAATGTCTAGCGAATACCTTGCTTGGCACGTCCTATTTGATTGGTACTCTCACAAGATATATACTATTATTAAAAAAATATTTGATGTTCAGCGAGATCGTTCAGGTGTCTATTGGATATTATAAATACTCATCATAAGCCCACCACATGTTCTCATATGTTTTTATATGCACGGTGTTGGGGTTCAGGCTTCCCTATTGGTAGGTGTGTCATCTGTCTAGCTGTCCAGGGGTTCCTTTAGTTTATTCTCTATTGTGTGGGTAGAGGGTCCCATTGGTACTACTAGGGCGATCTAGGGACCCTAGGGTAAGCCATCGTTGAGTGGGGGCGCCACTACGTTCCCCCTAGGGCGCCAACCCCCGCTGTTAGGCAGCTATCAGTACAGGTATATTTCTTAGGGATTTTCTTGTTCCCCTACATTTATTTTGCACTCTGTGCTGTATACTAAGTCACTGGGCAATATACTACGTAACTGGGCAATATACTACGTGGCTCTGTGCTGTATACTACGTCGCTGTGCAATATACTACGTGGCTCTGTGCTGTATACTACGTTGCTGTGCAATATACTACGTGGCTCTGTGCTGTATACTACGTTGCTGTGCAATATACTACGTGGCTCTGTGCTGTATACTAAGTCACTGGGCAATATACTACGTAACTGGGCAATATACTACGTGGCTCTGTGCTGTATACTACGTCGCTGTGCAATATACTACGTGGCTCTGTGCTGTATACTACGTCACTGGGCAATATACTACGTGGCTGCGCAATATACTACGTAACTGGGCAATATACTACGTAACTGAGCAATATACTACGTGGCTGGGCAATATACTACGTGGTTGGGCAATATACTACGTGGCTGGGCAATATACTACGTGGCTGGGCAATATACTGCGTGGCGGGGCAAAGCAATGGACATGCATATTCTAGAATACCCGATGCGTTAGAATCGGGCCACCATATAGTCATTATATATGGGTCTGACTAGAAACGAGGGTGTTGTACACTATGTGCTGGGCTGGATTAAGCTTAATTAAGTTTTGGCTACAACATCTGTCCAACTTTAACCCTACAGACAATGATTCAGCACTTCTTTGTGTGACTGGACTGTTACTGTATGTATGAATGTCCTATGTTGGCAGCCAGTAATATTTCCTGTGAAGATGATTATACCAGATGATTTTATCCTTAAATCAAGACTCAGCTGCAAAAATCTTCTGCACATATTTTTCCACCGTGTCTTGTAAACCATTTCAAGATTTTATGACTCTGCAGCAAGCCTCATGCCTGCTCATGCCATTCACACTCCTGGGATTTGTATAGGTCTGTAAATATTTTCAGGAGGCGATGAGTTGTACATGTGTGCTAGTGACTGACAAGTCGTCTAAGGGTACGTGTCCACGTTCAGGATGGCCGGCAGTTTTGAAGGAGCGGCAAACTCGCTCCGCCCAAAGCTCAGCCCCCTTCTGGAGACGCGATGATGCCGGATATGTTCATTGCACACATCCGGAATCATCGCACCCCACACATAGGGCCCTGTGTTATAACTTGCAACGGCGTAGCGTCGCCGCAAGGTAAACGGACATGCTGCGATCTAAAAAGACGCGCCGCATGTCCGGAATCGCATGGCCGCCGGATGCGTGTTACCACACATAGTGGAGACGGGATTTCATTAAAATCTGTATAAAATCTGTAAACATCTGGACGCTGCGTGTTTGACGCTGTGTCTCTATGCAGCGTCAAACATGCAGCGTTTCCTGAACGTGGAAATATACCCTAATGCCACCAAGAAAGCAAAGCACAAGAATCTAGAAAAGTCATTTTATCTCATGCAGCTTTATAGTTAGAGTATCATGGTCGGAAATCGCCAAAGAGTTGCCCAGACATGAAAGCTAAAAGTTTTTAAGTTGTTATTTGTTTATTGGCGAAAGGAAGAACACCAGGCAGCCATTAACAATAAATAATTAACATTTTTACTGATCAATTTAGAAACTGTAGCATCCTGCATGTCCTTGTGGATTTTAGCTTCATGTTGGATATGTCTCAGTTTCTCTTTACTGGTTTGTACACTCGGTGTATTAAATGGAACCTGTCACTTCAGAAAATGCTAACCTGCAGATATAGGGTTAGGCTGTCACCTAAAGTGCAGGGCTGTGCTTCCAGTCGCTACTCACAGTATAGTGAGTGGTTCTCGATTGTAGCTGCCACATACACAGCTCTATGACTGAAAGCCAGATTCTCTGGAGGAAATAAGTTCATTTTCTCCCAGTAGCTTCACTTTTAGGCCTCATTTAGAAGTCAGTATTTTTCATGTATGGAAAAAATAGTGTCATCAATGTTTTAGATCCATGTGTCATAGTTTCATCACTGTCATCAGTGTGTCATCAGAATTTTTCATGTAGGCAAAAATATTGTACCGGTGTCATCAGTACTTGCTCAGTGTGTCATTAGTGTTTCTCATGTGTGGCTAAAGAAATGAAGAAATAAATTACAAAGCTTCTCCTGTTCTTTGCAATGTTAAATATGGACAGCATGCACATGACTCACAGACCCATAGACTACTGTTGGCACTTCTCATACGTGATACAGGAAAAAATTGCCATATCTCCATGAGTTTTGTATGAACACATGGTTCATGAAAAAGCATGGACACGTGAACAGGCCCATAGACTATAATGGGTACATGTTGTACCTGTGAAAAACACAGATATAATTTATACATGCCATCGGACATCTGAATGCGACCTTATTAAAGCAGCTATGCAGCATTGTAATGCTATCTACCTGCAGATTATTCCTATAACTGTAAGTAAACAGCATTTCCTGGTGACTGGTTCCATCTAAGGCAATACGGTAAGGCATTGTTCAAATATAGTAATCAGTTCAGTCTTTATCAACATTTGAGAACTCTCTTTTCTCACTAATGGGCACAAATGTAACGTGGCACGGGACGGTAGCCATGGGCGAGGTACTTTCTCTTACGCCTAGCATGTTACATGAAAGTGGGGGTCCTGGCTGGGTGTATAGACTTGTGCAGTGGGAGCGCTACATCACTGCAGGCTGCATGTAACCAATGTTGCTAGTTTAAAAAAGGGGAGAAGCCAGCACTGCTTATGGTCAGAACGCAATAACTGAAGTGCAATTGCACATAAATTCTAACTGTATTTCAAATATGAGACATTTAGCAAACAATTGATCAATTCTTTGAGCTACCCCGCCCCTTCACGGCATTCTCATAATGGGGTAGTCCTAATCTACGTATTTTATTTACGTTGTGCCATTATGGCCTCCTGAATGTATAAAAAAAAAAAAGAAAAGAAGGACCACATTAAATGCAAACTGTACCTGGAGCATTTTCAGAATCACTCCCTTGGTGCCAGGAAAGGCAAGCGCAGGTAAAGGCCGATCAGGTCCAGTGCGGACATTTCAGATCTGGCTTCCACACTGCCAAACCCGCACCAAAGATGAAGGGTGAGACAGGCTGAGACACAGGTGCACAATTAACTTGAGCCTGAGGCAGGGCAGGGCTGCTGTGTGTGTGCACAGCAGCCTATCAATCACAGTGAACACAGAAAGAATGGCGAACATAACCCAGCGTGCGCGGCAACAGTGGTGGTCAGCCACATACCAATGCAAAGCAAAAAAAAGGGGAGAAGCCAGCACTGCTTATGGTCAGAATGCAATAACTGAAGTGCAATTGCATGTAACCAATGTTGCTAGTTTGCCAGGACCAGATATTGGGAAATTCAATGAGGGAGACCACCATTTAAAAATAAACTTTTTACTGAATGAGAACTTGGTAGGGAATATATACAAGAGATAGTGGGAACATAGTTTTATGAATGTTTCCTTTACAACTCAAAGCATTTTCCACACACAGATTCCTCCTTTTTACTCTTTTGTCCTCTACTATCTTTACTTTTCCTCTTTACTTTCTCTACTTGTCCTCTGTCTCCATTGTTTCTCACCACCTCACCACAACCCAGCTTGACCATACAGTTCTGCTTAGGAAGAGTACTTTACTTTTCCCACAGCTCAGAGTCTTCTTACCCCTTAGGTTCCAGTATGGCCGGTCATTCCTTCAAGCTCTCGGACGCTATGGAACTTCTGCCTAGGACTTTCTGTTCATCTAACATACTCAGTCCTGACCAGGCCTGTTACCTTGGAAGTTGTAAACTCTAGGCCTTTATGCTCGGCATCCTCTCCCAGGACCCATCTTCTGATGATCACTCTGTCTCTCAGTCACTTCTGCTCCAGACCTTGATAGTCCTTTCATTTGATCTCCTCTCACATAGGAACACCACAGAATGCAGCTCTGCATACTTTTGACCTCAGGTCCTTTCACTTTGCACTCCAGACTCTATCTGACTTTTCTAACAGGAAATTGTCACTTTTCCTTCAACTTATTCCCTAACACTCTGGGCAAGACCCAAACTTTAACTCTAACTGTCCCTACAGTAAACTACACAGATTATCAATATCACAAGTACCTTTAACACACATCAAAAATCACTCCATACATCACAGTTCACATTGCATCGCATAGTATTTCATAACAATAAACATGATTCTTCAAGAGGGAAATGTAGACAGAATGTCCATCTACTTACACAAACAACTGATTCTAAATACCTTCTGCCTTGTGTGGAAGAACTCACTGTACAGGATCATCTTTATTTTTCCTTTCCTGTTAGTTCATTTCACTGTCTTTCCCATCTAAATGTATGTAACAACAGCAGGAAATTATTATCCCACCATAGAATTCCATTCCAGTGATGCTGTAATTCATTCCTGGGATTATTTTTATCAGCTAGAATGTGTGTGCCATACTCAGAAGGAATAAGATTACCTTAATGTCTTACCATCCAGTTTCTATTGAGGTGCCCTTTGACTACATTATAAAATTGCTGCCATATGAGCTTGCTCTGCTGGTTTTACAATTTTTGTCTAAAAATGAAAAGTAGTTTCTACCCCCTTTCTGGAAGAGAAGGAACTTATAATACATTCAATTTAATAAAAGCAGCTTGTAAAGCATTTAACAAAAAAATAAACACAAACCTTGAAATCCTTACATTTCCATCACTTACTACTTACTGCTTTGAAAGACAAAAAAATCATGTGCTCAACTATCTTTTTTGGTACAGTTTGTAAAGTTTTATCCACATGCTGTGAGAAGATTCTGTATGAAAGGTGGAAAGCATGCCAAGACACATGAGGCTGTGATTACAAATCATGGTTATTCCACAAAATATTGATTTCTGAACTCTTCCTGAGTTAAAACATTAGTATTGTTGTTTCTAAATGATTATGAACTTGTTTTCTTTGCATTATTTGAGGTCTGAAAGCACAGTTTTTTTTTCAATTTTGACCATTTTTCTTTCAGAAAAAAAATACAAAATTTAATGCTGGGAAATTCGGAGACATGTTGTCAAAAATTTATAGAATAAAAGAACAATTTACATTTTACTCAAAAATATACCTATAAAAAGAAAAATCAGACAAACTGAATATTTTGCAGTGGTCTCTTAATTTTTGCCAGAGCTGTGTGTGTGTGTATATATATATATATATATATATATATATATATATATATATATATATATATATATATATATATATATATATATATATCAGAAGGAGTCCCACGCTCCTTCTCTCATCAACGCAGTCAGATGTATCGACATCCAGCCAATACAGTTGAACCTACGATGACAGGAGGGGGGCCCACTACTTGCACTGGGGACCCCTGCCTGCTCAGGACCCCAAAGCGGCCGGGTGGCAGTGTAACTGTATTGGTGAGCTGTGCGCGCCGATACGGTACAGTAGCGTAGCTCCGGGTGGGCCCCCTCAGAGCACGGGGCCCCCTCTGCCCCCCCTTCCCCCGGTAGCTACGCTACTGTTCAGGATGGTGGATAAGCAGCCCAAATCAAGTTCAAAAGAAAATCAAGTTGCCATTTATGATCAGGATGCATCAGTGTTATTTAAATGAAATGAAACACTGTGGCGTGAGGTCCATACAGTCCCCACTACTGACATAGAAGCATAAAAAGCTAGACTGTATATGGATCGCCCCCACGTAAGGGCAATGGGGTACTTGGTACCGGGTGCTTCAGTTCCCTCAGTGAGGATGTCACGGTGGCCCAACCCGGACCGTGGCCCTATGATGGGCGCCCAATAAAAGGCAGAGATTGTAGATAATGGTAGTGTTTGTGATGCCACCTGTGGTATTCGGTCAGGGTGACCGACGCTGCTTAGGGGTCCACTGGGGTGATGTTATGGCAGCTCGATGGTATACCTTCCCACAGGTGAAGTATTTCCCCAGGGCTTCCCAGAAATGTAGATGGTGATGGTGGATGATGTAAGTTGCAGCAAATAACGAGGACACAATGGGTGCAGTCTCTTTACCTTTACTGAAGGCTTCAGCATCCACAGTCCAGAGTGCCGGATGACAGGCTAGGCAGAGTCTGGACGGTCTGATGGCAATTCCAAATTCCCCTTATCCAGGTGGAAATCAGCAGCCTTCCCCTTGAGCACAGTAACGCAGTAGGTCCCTACTTGCATTAGCTACCATAAGGTCCTCACTGTTGTTACTTCTCTCTCTCTGTCCCCCAGATGGATAGGACAAATGCATATGATGGTGGTGGCCTGAGGCTATTTTATAGGGACCCTAGTGACGCCCCTCCTCTGCAATTGCCACCGTGTCTGCTTTGGTGTTTAGGTCAGACAGCCAACTTGGAATCAACTGCCCTGCCGGTCTCTGAAGTAAAGCGTAGAGTCTATTATTCCCTCGATATTCCGGCCACCGGATTTGCGCTTCAGATGGAGGCAGCCTGCTTCAAGCTGGTCTCCCACTGATGTTTCACTCCTGTTGCCTTCTGTGCTCACTCACTACAGCACAATTCCTTTTGTGTCCTTTCTTAGGAGGCTGCCGCATGGGTTGCAGGCGCAGCTCCGTGTCCTTCTTTCCTTCCTGAGCCGCTGATGTTCTTCTTTTTCCCTCTGTCTGCTTCTCCTTTCTCTCCTTCTCCTCCTGACTCTCTCTGACTGACTATCTCCTTCTCCCTCCAGTCAGCTTCTGTCTAACTTCCTAACCAACCCATCAGTTTTACCCTATGTGAGGAGTGGCCTAGTGAACAGAACCCTTAGCTCCCCCTGGTGGACCGGCGTGTGAAGTGTGTGTGTGGCTGTGATACCTGGAAGGGTGAACTCCTTTGGTGTCATCAGACGTAACATCACTCCCCCTGGTGGAAGAGCGACATTACTGCAATGACCAGGACTCTGGGGTGCTGCAAACGGAGTCATCAGCTGTGGCAGGAGCAGTTGCAGGAGCAGGATCAGTCACCGGGGCAGGGTCATTCCTCATACCTGCTTCTGATGTGGTTCCTCCGGTGCCGGTCTGCTCCATCTCCACTGGGGTCTGGAATGCTGGTTGCAGGGCCTCGTGCTGCGGCATTGTCATCTCTGTTTGCAGCATCTCGCTTCCTGGCAGGGCCTTGCTTTCTGGTTTCTGAGCGCTGGGACTTCTTTCTTGCTCCGGACCAGACGAGGCTGCCGACAGGCGTCTGGTGAGGCTCCCGATGAAGGTCTTCCTTTTCCCTCTGTCTGCCTGACAGGAATTCCCTGGGCCGAGCCCTGTCTGCTTCTCCTTCCTCTCCTTCTCCCGACTCTCTCTGACTATCTCCTTCTCCCTCCAGTCAGCTTCTGTCTAACTTCCTAACCAACCCACTAATTTTACCCTATGTGAGGAGTGGCCTAGTGAACAGAACCCTTAGCTCCCCCTGGTGGACCGGCGTGTGAAGTGTGTGTGTGTGTGGCTGTGATACCTGGCAGGGTGAACTCCTTTGGTGCCATCAGACATAACATCACTCCCCCTGGTGGAAGAGCGACATTACTGCAACGACCAGGACTCTGGGGCGCTGCATATATTTCCAAAATGTACATGAGTAAGCCAAAATCCTTCAGGGATGATGATGAGACTAAGACAGAGCTTCTTGGTAAAACATATCATTCTTTTTACTGAAAAAGGAATGAGGTATACAAAGAAAAGAACACAGCACCTACAGTTAAATATGGTAGAGATTCAAAGATGTTTTGGGGTTGTTTTGCTGCCTCTGGCACTGGGTGTTTGTGCAAGGCATCATGAAGTCTGAAGATAACCAAAGGATTTTGGGTCGCAATGTAGTCCCCAGTGTCAGAAGGCTGGGTTTGCGTCCTAGGTTATGGGTCTTTCAGCAGGATAATGACACCAAGCATACTTCAAGAAGCACCAAGAAATGGATGGAAGCAAAGCACTGGACAGTTATGAAATGGCCAGCAATAAGTCCGGATCTAAATCTCATTGAACACCTGTGGAAAGACCCCCTAATATGTCTTTTAACTGACCTGAGATATAAGAGAATAGCATCCCCCTACAGGTGACAATCCTGCAGCTGTCAGTTGTGCACTATAGCTGACAACTTACTGCAGCAGCCAGGATCAGTGTTTGCACCATCCAAATCTGTTTAACCCCTTAGATGCTGCTGTCAATAGTTACTACATCATTATAAATGGTTACTAGAGGGTGGCGGCTTCCTCTTTATCCCAATTGGTGCCCTCAGATCAAGATTTTGTTGTCTTGTTGATTACCATGACAATTCACGACCAAAAAGCAGCCTTAGAGTCTGACAGCTGTAGTAATCTGCTCAGAAGTTAGAGACATTTAGGTGGTAAAAATACATTTTTTCATTTCTGTCATGCCACATTGCATTAATTCCTGAAAAGCACCTGAAGGGTAAATAAACTACCTGACAGTAGTTTCCAATATGTCAGGGGATGCTGTTTTTAAAATGGTATAATGTTTGGGGGGTTCCCAATATATGGGACCCCTAAAGGCACTTCATACATGCATAAGTCCCTATAAAAATAAATGTTGTAAATTTCTATTAAAAAATGAAAAATTGCTGCTACATTTTTAAACCTCTTAAATGATAACAAAATAAAATAGTGCAACACCCCAGGTAACCGGTTGTTGTAAGTAATTGAAAGTGTTGTTGAAAGTAATGCACACCTGCAAAAAGGTGACACCGCCGACGGAGAACTTGGACCTCGCACCTGTAACCCCGACAGAGCCGGAAAGTAAGACCCTGCCAGAAAGTGATGCCCTGCTGGAAAATGAGACGACATCAACGGAGATGACAACGCCGCAGAACCAGGCCCTGCAGCCCGCGGACCAGGTGCCACAACAAGCAATCCTGACCCCTATGGAGGAGGAAAAAGACACCGGCAGGTATGCAAACTGCCCGGCAGCTGAACACACCCTAGTGGGACCACTAGCACCCCGCCAACTTTAATGCTCAAGACAGATTACAACTGCCATAACCTGGGACCGTATCACTGACATAGGAGATACCCTGACTACTCGAATGACACCTGTATCATCCCCTTGAAAGTATGCAGGCCCAAAGAGACTGTTCATTGGAGACACCCTCAGACAGACCTTATGGGATTCCCTATAGAAGCCCAATCGGCAGCAAACCGTGTTAAAATCACTGACACAGATAATTACTGCAGACAGCAGACCTTAAAACTGGCTACAGGAGAAAAACAGCGTAGAACTAAGTGGGAGGCTATGGAACAAAGTAACCTGTTAGCTAAAGCCCAGTTCTGCACAGCTAAACCTGCGAATAGAGGACCTATTAGAACAGGAACTGTTATTTCCTTCAGCTTGGACAAAGGATGGGGATTATCAGGGAACAAGTAGGACACAAAGAACTATTCGTCAACCGCAGAGATGTGGAATCACCTCCTAAGATCACACCCTGACCGTGATTTATACCCTGGAGACAAAGTGACTTATACCCGGCACCATGGAGAAAGGGGATATTATGCCCTATATGTTAAACAGTGCCCAACACAGCATGCCAATACCCGTGTAGCCACTGCAAATGGACAGCAAACCCAGGCCACACAGACCTCTGATGATGAACAATTTCTAAAAGAGTCAACAGTTGTGACATCTGTCAAAAGACTTCCCCAGTCAGGGAGCTGTACACGCCAGGACCTGCCCTGGAAGAAACAGTAAAAAGACATTCACCTGCGTTAAAGTAAAGTTATAGATATGTTATGTTGATGTTTTTCCTCACAGATTAAAAAAGAACATTATTATAAATAGTTTGGCACCTGTTCCTTTGCCCCCTATTCTTTGACATTGCCAAGTGCTGTAGCGTGAGCAGGACTACATATATATGTACGCGTTTTGCTTTTCAGGACTGGAGCAAAATTGCATGGCGCAGCAGTTTGCACTTTTACCTGTGTGCACTTGCAATAAATAGTTGTATTTATGTAAAGTTTGGTTATGCAACGTTCAAGGATCGTACCTCCCATAAAGGGGTGCTTAAGTTTTTACCAGTTAACCTGTTGACATGCATGTCTAAAAATTGCCTTAACTTGTAATGCCTGTTTTTGTTCCCAGTCTGGGTGTACTGGTGTTAATAGGGGGGAGTGCAACACCCCAGATAACCGGTTGTTGCAGTGATGTTGCCTTCCTTTAGGGGAGAGCGATATCATGCTTGGAGGCAATGGAGTTCTCTTTATAAAGTAAGGCACCCACATACAGTGGGGCAAAAAAGTATTTAGTCAGTCAGCAATAGTGCAAGTTCCACCACTTAAAAAGATGAGAGGCGTCTGTAATTTACATCTTAGGTAGACCTCAACTATGGGAGACAAACTGAGAAAAAAAAATCCAGAAAATCACATTGTCTGTTTTTTTTTAACATTTTATTTGCATATTATAGTGGAAAATAAGTATTTGGTCAGAAACAAAATTTCATCTCAATACTTTGTAATACATCCTTTGTTGGCAATGACAGAGGTCAAAAGTTTTCTGTAAGTCTTCACAAGGTTGCCACACACTGTTGTTGGTATGTTGGCCCATTCCTCCATGCAGATCTCCTCTAGAGCAGTGATGTTTTTGGCTTTTCGCTTGGCAACACGGACTTTCAACTCCCTCCAAAGGTTTTCTATAGGGTTGAGATCTGGAGACTGGCTAGGCCACTCCAGGACCTTGAAATGCTTCTTACGAAGCCACTCCTTCGTTGTCCTGGCGGTGTGCTTTGGATCATTGTCATGTTGAAAGACCCAGCCACGTTTCATCTTCAATGCCCTTGGTGATGGAAGGAGGTTTGCACTCAAATTCTCATGATACATGGCCCCATTCATTCTTTCATGTACACGGATCAGTCGTCCTGGCCCCTTTGCAGAGAAACAGCCCCAAAGCATTATGTTTCCACCACCATGCTTTACAGTAGGTATGGTGTTTGATGGATGCAACTCAGTATTCTTTTTCCTCCAAACACGACAAGTTGTGTTTCTACCAAACAGTTCCAGTTTGGTTTCATCAGACCATAGGACATTCTCCCAAAACTCCTCTGGATCATCCAAATGCTCTCTAGCAAACTTCAGACGGGCCCGGACATGTACTGGCTTAAGCAGTGGGACACGTCTGGCACTGCAGGATCTGAGTCCATGGTGGCGTAGTGTGTTACTTATGGCAGGCCTTGTTACATTGGTCCCAGCTCTCTGCAGTTCATTCACTAGGCCCCCCCGCGTGGTTCTGGGATTTTTGCTCACCATTCTTGTGATCATTCTGACCCCACGGGGTGGGATTTTGCGTGGAGCCCCAGATCGAGGGAGATTATCAGTGGTCTTATATGTCTTCCATTTTCTAATTATTGCTCCCACTGTTGATTTCTTCACTCCAAGCTGGTTGGCTATTGCAGATTCAGTCTTCCCAGCCTGGTGCAGGGCTACAATTTTGTTTCTGGTGTCCTTTGACAGCTCTTTGGTCTTCACCATAGTGGAGTTTGGAGTCAGACTGTTTGAGGGTGTGCACAGGTGTCTTTTTATACTGATAACAAGTTTAAACAGGTGCCATTACTACAGGTAATGAGTGGAGGAAAGAGGAGACTCTTAAAGAAGAAGTTACAGGTCTGTGAGAGCCAGAAATCTTGATTGTTTGTTTCTGACCAAATACTTATTTTCCACCATAATATGCAAATAAAATGTTAAAAAAACAGACAATGTGATTTTCTGGATTTTTTTTTCTCTATTTGTCTCCCATAGTTGAGGTCTACCTAAGATGTAAATTACAGACGCCTCTCATCTTTTTAAGTGGTGGAACTTGCACTATTGCTGACTGACTAAATACTTTTTTGCCCCACTGTACAACACATTCCAAATCCAGGCCAGGAGGGGGAGCTCAGGACCCGGATTTAGGGGAGCGTCCCCCCAGTGATATGTATTCTGGTCTGGTGGAGTAGCCAGGCAGTCTGTTGGAGGGAAAGGAAGGAGAAGGAAGTCTGAGAGAGCAGACAGGGAAGCTGGCAGCCAGGATTGAGCTGCAGCCCCAGGAGAAAACCCGAGGGGTTGTTGTATACAGATTGCCAGAGAAGAGCTGGTCAAGGAACCTCAGCTAGGTGGAGCTGGTAATAGAGCGGTTCAGCTGCGCAGACATGAGAGTCTACATCTCCTGGCAGAAAGTGGAAGAGAGCAGAGATAGCGTACCTTGTCAGCAAGCTTAAGGCCGCAGGGAGCTCACATACCTGTGCAAGTAGAAAAGGCTTATGGACCTCACCTGGGAAAGAAATTCACCTATTGCCTCCAAGCTGGCTGGACCACAGGACACCTGTACCTGGTACCCTGGGCACTGGACCACTACCACCAGTAAACCAGGTAAAGACTTTACAACTTGTGTCCTCCACTTATTTGTCGGCATACAACATCCTTGCCACACACCTTGGGAGCCCTTGGGACCCCGCTTCACCTGTGGGAAGCGCTACCATCATTGCTGCAACAACATCCCCCCAGAGGACCCCTTTAAAGCAGCGTCGGACCCCACTGACCGAACACCACAGGTGGTGTCACGAACAATAGACTTTTACAATATCCCTTTAAAGACCTTTCCTCTTTAATTGGCCACAGACCGGGTCGCAGTCACTGTGACATCCCCTTTAAGACTGGACCGGGAACCGAGTACCCCGCGGCCCTGGTGGGCGTTCCAATATCATTTTACAAATGGTGCTGATGTCGCAGATGTGAGGGAAATGTTGTTTAATAATGTGTTTCTGTGGTATGACTATCTGGATTAAAGGGATAATCATTTAAAGTTTGAAAATAGCTAATTCTTTTACATTTTTCTCAAATTTCTGATATTTTTTATAAATAAACACAAAACATATCGACCTTAATTTACCATTATCATAAAGTATAATGTGTCACGAAAAAACAATCTCAAAATCACTGGGATTTGTTGAAGAGTTCCAGAGTTATTACCACATAAAGTGACACTGGTCAGATTTGAAAAATTTGGCTCCGTCACTAAGGGATAAAATTGCTGTTGAGACAAGATGCTCTTCGATTATGAGAGACCTGATGCAGTTTGCAAAACAATAGTGGTCAAAAATTCCAGTTGAGAGGTGTAAGAAGCTTGTTGCTGGTTATAGGAAGCGATTAATTGCATTTATGTATTCCAAAGGCTGTGTAGCCAAACATTAAGTTGAGGCTGCTACCAGTTTTGCCCAGCCAATTTTGGGGGTTGCAAAATTATGTCCAGCTTGCCTTATTTTCACAGTTTTTTATGTTTTTGCAATATACAGAAATGGAATAAACATGTGTATAACAAAACATGTATAATTGCAATCATGTTCAGGGAGAAATACTTCATTTTCTGGAACAATTTCTCAGGTGCCAACACTTTCGGTCATGACTATATATTCTAAACCATTCAAATATTCAGCATCAGGAGTGAACAGCAGCCAACAAATTGGTCACCACAGTGTATTCTGAGCGTTAGGCTTTTTTTGTGCTCTATAAGAATAAAAATTATGCTACTACGCTGTGAAACAAGAAAACTAAGATGTTTTATTTAACCCTTTCCCGACCCATGACGCCACGTAGGCGTCATGAAAGTCGGTGCCAATCCGACCCATGACGCCTTTGTGGCGTCATGGAAAGATCGCGTCCCTGCAGATCGGGTGAAAGGGTTAACTCCCATTTCACCCGATCTGCAGGGACAGGGGGAGTGGTAGTTTAGCCCAGGGGGGGTGGCTTCACCCCCCCCCGTGGCTACGATCGCTCTGATTGGCTGTTGAAAGTGAAACTGCCAATCAGAGCGATTTGTAATATTTCACCTATTATAACGGGTGAAATATTACAATGCAGCCATGGCCGATGCTGCAATATCATCGGCCATGGCTGGAAATACTAATGTGCCCCCACCCCACCCCACCGATCGCCCCCCCCAAGCCACCGATCTGCCCGGTACACTGCCCCGCTCCCCTCCGTCCTGTGCTCCGCTCCCCCCGTGCTCTTGTCCGCTCACCCCCGTGCTCCAATCACCCCCGTGCTCCAATCACCCTCCCTGCACTCCGATCCACCCCCCCGTGCTCCGTTCCACCCCCCCGTGCTCCGTTCCACCCCCACCGTGCTCCGTTCCACCCCCGTGCTCCGTTCCACCCCTCCCGCGTTCCGATCCACCCCACCCCCGTGCTCCGATCCCCCCCCGTGCTCCCCCCCACCCCATCATACTTACCGATCCTGCCGGGGTCCGTCCGTCTTCTCCCTGGGCACCGCCATCGTCCAAAATGGCGGGCGCATGCGCAGTGCGCCCGCCGAATCTGCCGGCTGGCAGATTCGTTCAAAGTGCATTTTGATCACTGAGATATAATCTATCCCAGTGATCAAAATAAAAAAATAATAAATGACGCCCCCCTTTGTCACCCCCATAGGTAGGGACAATAAAAAAATAAAGAATTTTTTTTTTCCACTAATGTTAGAATAGGGCTAGGGTTAGGGCTAGGGTTAGGGGTAGGGTTAGGGGTAGGGTTAGGGTTAGGGTAGGGTTAGGGGTAGGGTTTCGGTATGTGCACACGTATTCTGGTCCTCTGCGGATTTTTCCGCTGCGGATTTGATAAATCCGCAGTGCTAAACTGCTGCGGATTTATCGCAGACTTACCGCGTTTTTCTGCGCCTTTCACTGCGGTTTTACAACTGCGATTTTCTATTGGAGCAGTTGTAAAACCGCTGTGGAATCCGCAGAAAGAAGCGACATGCTGCGGAATGTAAACCGCTGCGTTTCCGTGCAGTTTTTCTGCAGCATGTGTACAGCGTTTTTTGTTTCCCATAGGTTTACATTGAACTGTAAACTCATGGGAAACTGCTGCGGATCCGCAGCGTTTTCCGCAGCGTGTGCACATACCTTAAGAATTAGGCTATGTGCACACGGTGCGGATTTGGCTGCGGATTCGCAGCAGTGTTCCATCAGGTTTACAGTACCATGTAAACCTATGGAAAACCAAATCCGCTGTGCCCATGGTGCGGAAAATACAGCGCGGATTCCGCAGCGTTTTACACCTGTTCCTCAGTAGGAATCCGCAGGTGAAATCCGCACAAAAAACACTGGAAATCCTCGGTAAATCCACAGGTAAAGCGCAGTGCCTTTTACCCGTGGATTTTTCAAAAATGATGCTGAAAAATCTCACACGAAACCGCAACGTGGGCACATAGCCTTAGGTTTAGGGTTGTGGTTAAGGTCAGGGGTGTGTTGGGGTTAGGGTTGTGATTAGGGTTACGGCTACAGTTGGGATAAGGGTTAGGGGTGTGGGGGGGTTAGTGTTGGAGGTAGAATTGAGGGGTTTCCACTGTTTAGGCACATCAGGGGTCTCCAAACGCAACATGGCGCCAACATTGATTCCAGCCAATCTTGTATTCAAAAAGTCAAATGGTGCTCCCTCACTTCCGAGCCCCGACGTGTGCCCAAACAGTGGTTTACCCCCACATATGGGGTACCAGCATACTCAGGATAAACTGCGCAACAATTATTGGGGTCCAATTTCTCCTGTTACCCTTGGGAAAATTAAAAAATGCTTGCTAAAACATAATTTTTGAGGAAATAAAAATGATTTTTTATTTTCACGGCTCTGCGTTGTAAACGTCTGTGAAGCACTTGGGGGTTCAAAGTGCTCACCACATATCTAGATAAGTTCCTTGGGGGGTCTAGTTTCTAAAATGGGGTCACTTGTGGGGGGTTTCTACTGTTTAGGCACACCAGGGGCTCTGCAAACGCAACATGACGCCCGCAGACCATTCCATCAAAGTCTGCATTTCAAAAGTCACTACTTCCCTTCTGAGCCCCGACGTGTGCCCAAACAGTGGTTTACCCCCACACATGGGGTATCAGCGTACTCAGGAGAAACTGGACAACAACTTTTGAGGTCCAATTTCTCCTGTAACCCTTGTGAAAATAAAAAATTCTGGGCTAAATAATTATTTTTGAGGAAAGAAAACGTATTTATTATTTTCACGGCTCTGCATTATAAACTTCTGTGAAGCACTTGGGGGTTCAAAGTCCTCACCACACATCTAGATAAGTTCCTTTCGGGGTCTAGTTTCCAAAATGGGGTCACTTGTGGGGGGTTTCTACTGTTTAGCCACATCAGGGGCTCTGCAAACGCAACGTGACGCCCGCAGAGCATTCCATCAAAGTCTGCATTTCAAAACGTCACTACTTCAATTCCGAGCCCCGGCGTGTGCCCAAACAGTGGTTTACCCCCACATATGGGGTATCAGCGTACTCAGGAGAAACTGGACAACAACTGTTGGGGTGAAATTTCTCCTGTTACCCTTGGGAAAATAAAAAATTGCAGGCTAAAAGATCATTTTTGAGAAAATAATTTTTATTTTTTATTTTCATGGCTCTGCGTTATAAACTTCTGTGAAGCACTTGGGGGTTCAAAGTCCTCACCACACATCTAGATTAGTTCCTTTGGGGGTCTAGTTTCCAAAATGGGGTCATTTGTGGGGGATCTCCAATGTTTAGGCATACAGGGGCTCTCCAAACGTGACATGGTGTCCGCTAATGATTGGAGCTAATTTTCCATTTAAAAAGCCAAATGGCGTGCCTTCCCTTCCGAGCCCTGCCGTGCGCCCAAACAGTGGTTTACCCCCACGTATGGGGTATCAGCGTACTCAGGACAAACTGGACAAGAACATTTTGGGTCCAATTTCTCCTATTACCCTTGGCAAAATAGGAAATTCCAGGCTAAAAAATCATTTTTGAGGAAAGAAAAATTATTTTGTATTTTCATGGCTCTGCGTTATAAACTTCTGTGAAGCACCTGGGGGTTTAGTGATAGAAAGCAGAGGGTGGTTATAAATGGTATAGTCTCTAACTGGGTCGCTGTGACCAGTGGGGTACCGCAGGGGTCAGTATTGGGACCTGTTCTCTTCAACATATTCATTAATGATCTGGTAGAAGGTTTACACAGTAAAATATCGATATTTGCAGATGATACAAAACTATGTAAAGCAGTTAATACAAGAGAAGATAGTATTCTGCTACAGATGGATCTGGATAAGTTGGAAACTTGGGCTGAAAGGTGGCAGATGAGGTTTAACAATGATAAATGTAAGGTTATACACATGGGAAGAGGGAATCAATATCACCATTACACACTGAACGGGAAACCACTGGGTAAATCTGACAGGGAGAAGGACTTGGGGATCCTAGTTAATGATAAACTTACCTGGAGCAGCCAGTGCCAGGCAGCAGCTGCCAAGGCAAACAGGATCATGGGGTGCATTAAAAGAGGTCTGGATACACATGATGAGAGCATTATACTGCCTCTGTACAAATTCCTAGTTAGACCGCACATGGAGTACTGTGTCCAGTTTTGGGCACCGGTGCTCAGGAAGGATATAATGGAACTAGAGAGAGTACAAAGGAGGGCAACAAAATTAATAAAGGGGATGGGAGAACTACAATACCCAGATAGATTAGCGAAATTAGGATTATTTAGTCTAGAAAAAAGACGACTGAGGGGCGATCTAATAACCATGTATAAGTATATAAGGGGACAATACAAATATCTCGCTGAGGATCTGTTTATACCAAGGAAGGTGACTGGCACAAGGGGGCATTCTTTGCGTCTGGAGGAGAGAAGGTTTTTCCACCAACATAGAAGAGGATTCTTTACTGTTAGGGCAGTGAGAATCTGGAATTGCTTGCCTGAGGAGGTGGTGATGGCGAACTCAGTCGAGGGGTTCAAGAGAGGCCTGGATGTCTTCCTGGAGCAGAACAATATTGTATCATACAATTATTAGGTTCTGTAGAAGGACGTAGATCTGGGTATTTATTATGATGGAATATAGGCTGAACTGGATGGACAAATGTCTTTTTTCGGCCTTACTAACTATGTTACTATGTTTAAAGTGCTCAGTATGCATCTAGATAAGTTCCTTGGGGGGTCTAGTTTCCAAAATGGGGTCACTTGTGGGGGAGCTCCAATGTTTAGGCACAAAGGGGCTCTCCAAACTCGACATGGTGTCCGCTAACAATTGGAGCTAATTTTCCATTCAAAAAGTCAAATGGCGCGCCTTCCCTTCCGAGCCCTGCCGTGTGCCCAAACAGTGGTTTACCCCCACATATGAGGTATCAGCGTACTCAGGACAAATTGTACAACAACTTTCGTGGTTCAGTTTCTCCTTTTACTATTGGGAAAATAAAAAAATTGTTGCTAAAAGATAATTTTTGTGACTAAAAAGTTAAATGTTCATTTTTTCCTTCCATGTTGCTTCTGCTGCTGTGAAGTACCTGAAGGGTTAATAAACTTCTTGAATGTGGTTTTGAGTACCTTGAGGGGTGCAGTTTTTAGAATGGTGTCACTTTTGGGTATTTTCAGCCATATAGACCCCTCAAACTGACTTCAAATGTGAGGTGGTCCCTAAAAAAAATGGTTTTGTAAATTTCGTTGTAAAAATGAGAAATTGCTGGTCAAATTTTAACCCTTATAACTTCCTAGCAAAAAAAAATGTTGTTTCCAAAATTGTGCTGATGTAAAGTATACATGTGGGAAATGTTATTTATTAACTATTTTGTGTCACATAACTCTCTGGTTTAACAGAATAAAAATTAAAAATGTGAAAATTGCGAAATTTTCAAAATTTTCGCCAAATTTCCGTTTTTATCACAAATAAACGCAGAATTTATTGACCTAAATTTACCACTAACATGAAGCCCAATATGTCACGAAAAAACAATCTCAGAACCGCTAGGATCCGTTGAAGCGTTCCTGAGTTATTACCTCATAAAGGGACACTGGTCAGAATTCCAAAAAACGGCAAGGTCTTTAAGGTCAAAATAGGCTGGGTCATGAAGGGGTTAAAGGGGTTTTACCACAAACAAAAAGCTTTTCTTATCAATAGAACTTTGAATAGTAATAAATTCCAGAATTAAATGTGTTTAAATAAAATATCCTTGTGCTGAGAGAATCTTAGAAATGTGCCCCTGCTGTGTACTGTGTAATGGGTGTGTCTGACCGTACAGGAAGATGGTCGCATCATACCACAGCTCTTGGGCAAGGGGGAAGCAGAACAGTATACAGATGTTACAACATGGGATCACAGCTGATTCTTTTTGTGAGGTAAAGCATTTCCCTGCCTGCTTTTAAACAAAGTTTTACTTCAAAGAATCATTTGCAATCCGGTGCTGTCCCGCTAAGTCTGCTTTAGTAAAATGTGCGCTCTCCTTAATGAGGCTGATGCATCTTTTAAGGATGTTGAGTTCCAGAATCTGAAATCTACTTCAGTTATCAGCAATAGTAAATTTCAGCTCTAATTTCTGCCACTTTCATTGTTGGCTTCACACAGACCTTGATTATTGCTAGTTTCCAGAAAACTGGCACAAATTTCATGATTACTTTCCTTCTCTGATTTTCTTTATAGATATCTTCCATTTATAATCTTTTTCTCTCTTTGGTTTCAAAACCTGAATCAAAGATCTGAAAGTGAAAACAAGCCCTCATTGTGCTACGAATACCTTGTGTGATGATTATTGTCAAGTACAAGTAAATCTAATTAACTTTGGAAGATATCATAACAAATAGACTTATTTATTCAGTAATGAGCCTCTTAACCCCTTCATGACCCAGCCTATTTTGACCTTAAAGACCTTGCCGTTTTTTGCAATTCTGACCAGTGTCCCTTCATGAGGTAATAACTCAGGAACGCTTCAATGGATCCTAGCGGTTCTGAGATTGTTTTTTCGTGACATATTGGGCTTCATGTTAGTGGTAAATTTAGGTCAATAAATTCTGTGTTTATTTGTGATAAAAACGGAAATTTGGCGAAAATTTTGAAAATTTCGCAATTTTCACATTTTGAATTTTTATTCTGTTAAACCAGAGAGTTATGTGACACAAAATAGTTAATAAATAACATTTCCCACACGTCTACTTTACATCAGCACAATTTTGGAAACAAAATTTTTTTTTGCTAGGAAGTTATAAGGGTTAAAATTTGACCAGCGATTTCTCATTTTTACAACGAAATTTACAAAACCATTTTTTTTAGGGACCACCTCACATTTGAAGTCAGTTTGAGGGGTCTATATGGCTGAAAATACCCAAAAGTGACACCATTCTAAAAACTGCACCCCTCAAGGTGCACAAAACCACATTCAAGAAGTTTATTAACCCTTCAGGTGCTTCACAGCAGCAGAAGCAACATGGAAGGAAAAAATGAACATTTAACTTTTTAGTCACAAAAATGATTTTTCAGCAACAATTTTTTTATTTTCCCAATGGTAAAAGGAGAAACTGAACCACGTACGTTGTTGTCCAATTTGTCCTGAGTACGCTGATACCTCATATGTGGGGGTAAACCACTGTTTGGGCGCACGGCAGGGCTTGGAAGGGAAGGAGCGCCATTTGACTTTTTGAATGAAAAATTGGCTGCACTCTTTAGCGGACACCATGTCACATTTGGAGAGCCCCCGTGTGCCTAAAAATTGGAGCTCCCCCACAAGTGACCCCATTTTGGAAACTAGACGCCCCAAGGAACTTATCTAGATGCATAGTGAGCCCTTTAAACCCCCAGGTGCTTCACAAATTGATCCGTAAAAATGAAAAAGTACTTTTTTTTCACAAAAAAATTCTTTTAGCCTCAATTTTTTCATTTTCACATGGGCAACAGGATAAAATGGATCCTAAAATTTGTTTGGCAATTTCTCCTGAGTACACCGATACTTCACATGTGGGGGTAAACCACTGTTTGGGCACATGGTAAGGCTCGGAAGGGAAGGAGCGCCATTTGACTTTTTGAATGAAAAATTATCTCCATCGATAGCGGACACCATGTCGCGTTTGGAGAGACCCTGTGTGCTTAAACATTGGAGCTCCCCCACAAGTGACCCCATTTTGGAAACTGGACCCCCCAAGGAACTTATCTAGATGCCTAGTGAGCACTTTAAACCCTCAGGTGCTTCACAAATTGATCCGTAAAAATGAAAAAGTACTTTTTTTTCACAAAAAATTTATTTTCGCCTCAATTTTTTCATTTTCACATGGGCAATAGGATAAAATGGATCCTAAAATTTGTTGAGCAATTTCTCCCGAGTACGCCGATACCTCATATGTGGGGGTAAACCACTGTTTGGGCACACGGCAGGGCTCGGAAGGGAAGGCGCGCCTTTTAACTTTTTGAATGGAAAATTAGCTCCAATTGTTAGCGGACACCATGTCGCATTTGGAGAGCCCCTGTGTGCCTATGCAATGGAGCTCCCCCACAAGTGACCCCATTTTGGAAACTAGACCCCCCAAGGAACTTATCTAGATGCATACTGAGCACTTTAAACCCCCAGGTGCTTCACAGAAGTTTATAATGCAGAGCCATGAAAATAAAAAATAATTTTTCTTTTCTCAAAAATGATTTTTTAGCCTGGAATTTCCTATTTTGCCAATGGTAATAGGAGAAATTGGACCACAAATGTTGTTGTCCAGTTTGTCCTGAGTATGCAGATACCCCATATGTGGGGGTAAACCACTGTTTGGGCGCACGGCAGGGCTCAGAAGGGAAGGCACGCCATTTGGCTTTTTAAATGGAAAATTATCTCCAATCATTAGCGGACACCATGTCGCGTTTGGAGAGCCCCTGTGTGCCTAAACATTGGAGATCCCCCACAAATTACCCCATTTTGGAAACTAGACCCCCAAAGGAACTAATCTAGATGTGTAGTGAGCACTTTGAACCCTCAAGTGCTTCACAGAAGTTTATAACGCAGAGCCATGAAAATAAAAAAAAAAAAATATTTTCTCAAAAATGAATTTTAGCCCGCAATTTTTTATTTTCCCAAGGGTAACAGGAGAAATTTGACCCCAAAAGTTGTTGTCCAGTTTCTCCTGAGTACGCTGATACCCCATATGTGGGGGTAAACCACTGTTTAGGCACATGCTGGGGCTCGGAAGTGAAGTAGTGACGTTTTGAAATGCAGACTTTGATGGAATGCTCTGCGGGCGTCACGTTGCGTTTGCCGAGCCCCTGATGTGGCTAAACAGTAGAAACCCCCCACAAGTGACCCCATTTTGGAAACTAGACCCCGAAAGGAACTAATCTAGATGTGAGGTGAGCACTTTGAACCCCCAAGTGCTTCACAGAAGTTCATAACACAGAGCAGTGAAAATAATAAATACGTTTTCTTTCCTCAAAAATAATTTTTTAGCCCAGAATTTTTTATTTTCCCAAGGGTTACAGGAGAAATTGGACCACAAAAGTTGTTGTCCAGTTTCTCCTGAGTACGCTGATACCCCATGTGTGGGGGTAAACCACTGTTTGGGCACACGTGGGGGCTCAGAAGGGAAGTAGTGACTTTTGAAATGCAGACTTTGATGGAATGGTCTGCGGGCGTCACATTGCGTTTGCAGAGCCCCTGGTGTGCCTAAACAGTAGAAACCCCCCACAAGTGACCTCATTTTGGAAACTAGACCCCCAAAGGAACTTATCTAGATGTGTGGTGAGCACTTTCAACCCCCAAGTGCTTTACAGAAGTTTATAACGCAGAGCCGTGAAAATAATAAATACGTTTTCTTTCCTCAAAAATAATTTTTTAGCCCAGAATTTTTTATTTTCCCAAGGGTTACAGGAGAAATTGGACCACAAAAGTTGTTGTCCAGTTTCTCCTGAGTACGCTGATGCCCCATGTGTGGGGGTAAACCACTGTTTGGGCACACGTGGGGGCTCAGAAGGGAAGTAGTGACTTTTGAAATGCAGACTTTGATGGAATGGTCTGCGGGCGTCACGTTGCGTTTGCAGAGCCCCTGGTGTGCCTAAACAGTAGAAACCCCCCACAAGTGACCCCATTTTGGAAACTAGACCCCCCAAGGAACTTATCTAGATATGTGGTGAGCACTTTGAACCCCCAAGTGCTTCACAGACGTTTACAACGCAGAGCCGTGAAAATAAAAAATCATTTTTCTTTCCTCAAAAATGATGTTTTAGCAAGCAATTTTTTATTTTCTCAAGGGTAACAGGAGAAATTGGACCCCAGTAATTGTTGCGCAGTTTGTCCTGAGTATGCTGGTACCCCATATGTGGGGGTAAACCACTGTTTGGGCACACGTCGGGGTTCGGAAGTGAGGGAGCACCATTTGAATTTTTGAATACAAGATTGGCTGGAATCAATGGTGGCGCCATGTTGCGTTTGGAGACCCCCTGAAGTGCCTAAACAGTGGAAACCCCTCAATTCTACCTCCAACACACCCCTAACCCTTATCCCAACTGTAGCCGTAACCCTAATCACAACCCTAACCCCAACACACCCCTAACCACAACCCTAACCCCAACACACCCCTAACCCTAACCACAACCCTAGTTCCAACCCAACTCTAAGGCTATGTGCCAACGTTGCGGATTCGTATGAGATTTTTCAGCATCATTTTTGAAAAATCCGCGGGTAAAAGGCACTGCGTTTTACCTGTGGATTTACCGTGGATTTCCAGTGTTTTTTGTGCGGATTTCACCTGTGGATTCCTATTGAGGAACAGGTGTAAAACGCTGCGGAATCCGCACAAAGAATTGGCATGCTGCGGAAAATACAACGCAGCGTTCCCGCGCGGTATTTTCTGCACCATGGGCACAGCGGATTTGGTTTTCCATATGTTTACATGGTACTGTAAACCCGATGGAACACTGCTGCGGATCCGCAGCGGCCAATCCGCACCGTGTGCACATAGCCTAATTCTAAAGGTATGTGCACACGCTGCGGAAAACGCTGCGGATCCGCAGCAGTTTCCCATGAGTGTACAGTTCAATGTGAACCTATGGGAACCAAAAATCGCTGTACACATGCTGCGGAAAAACTGCACGGAAACGCAGCGGTTTACATTCCGCAGCATGTCACTTCTTTCTGCGGATTCCGCAGCGGTTTTACAACTGCTCCAATAGAAAATCGCAGTTGTAAAACCGCAGTGAAATGCGCAGAAAAACCGCGGTAAATCCACGATAAATCGGCAGCGGTTTAGCACTGTGGATTTTTCAAATCCGCTGCGGAAAAATCCGCATAGGACCAGAATACGTGTGCACATACCGAAACCCTAACCCTAGCCCTAACCCTACCCCTACCCCTAACCCTAGCCCTAACCCTACCCCTAACCCTACCCCTAACCCTACCCCTAACCCTAACCCTACCCCTAACCCTACCCCTAACCCTAACCCTAGTTCTTACCCCAACCTTAGTGAAAAAAAAAAAAATTCTTTATTTTTTTTATTGTCCCTATCTATGGGGGTGACAAAGGGGGGGGGTCATTTACTATTTTTTTTATTTTGATCACTGAGATAGGATATATCTCAGTGATCAAAATTCACTCTGGAACGAATCTGCCGGCCGGCAGATTCGGCGGGCGCACTGCACATGCGCCCGCCATTTTGGAAGATGGCGGCGCCCAGGAAAGAAGACGGACGGACCTCGGGCGGCCAGGTAAGTATAAGGGGGGGGAGATCAGGGCACGGGGGGGGCGTCGGAGCACGGGGGGGTGGATCGGATCATGGGGGGTGGTGGATCGGAACACGGGAGGGAGGATTGGAGCACGGGGAAGGATTGGAGCACGGGGTGAGGGATCGCTGTGCGGGGGGGGTGGATCGGAGCACGGGGGGGGGGGTCGCTGTGTGCGGGGGGGGATCGGAGTGCGGGGGGGTTTGATTGCAGCACAGGGGGTGTGATTGGTGCACGGGGAAGCGGACAGGAGGACGGGGGAGCGGAGCACAGGACGGAGGGGAGCGGACCACAGATCGGGGGGCCGGGGGGGCGATCGGAGGGGTGGGGTGGGTGCACATAAGTGTTTCCAGCCATGGCCGATGATATTTCAGCATCGGCCATGGCTGGATTGTAATATTTCACCAGTTTTTTAGGTGAAATATTACAAATCGCTCTGATTGGCAGTTTCACTTTCAACAGCCAATCAGAGCGATCGTAGCCACGAGGGGGTGAAGCCACCCCCCCTGGGCTAAACTACCACTCCCCCTGTCCCTGCAGATCGGGTGAAATGGGAGTTAACCCTTTCACCCGGCCTGCAGGGACGCGATCTTTCCATGACGCATATGCTGCGTCATGGGTCGGAATGGCACCGACTTTCATGACGCAGCGTATGCGTCAAAGGTCGGGAAGGGGTTAAGGTACCTTCACACATAACAATATCGTTAACGATATAGTTGTTTTTTGTGACGTAGCAACGATATCGTTAAGGAAATCGTTATGTGTGACAGCGACCAACGATCAGGCCCCTGCTGGGAGATCATTGGTCGCTGAGGAAAGTCCAGAACTTTATTTCGTCGCTGGACTCCCTGCAGACATCGCTGGATCGGCGTGTGTGACACCGATCCAGCGATGTCTTCACTGGTAACCAGGGTAAACATCGGGTTACTAAGCGCAGGGCCGCGCTTAGTAACCCGATGTTTACCCTGGTTACCAGCGTAAAAGTAAAAAAAAAAACACTATATACTTACCTACCGCTGTCTGTCCCCAGCGCTCAGCTTCTCTGCACTCCTCCTGCACTGGCTCTGAGCGTCGGTCAGCCGGAAAGCAGAGCGGTGACGTCACCGCTCTGCTTTCCGGCCGCTGTGCTCACAGCCAGTGCAGGAGGAGTGCAGAGAAGCAGAGCGCCGGGGACAGACAGCGGTAGGTAAGTATGTAGTGTTTGTTTTTTTTACTTTTACGCTGGTAACCAGGGTAAATATCGGGTTACTAAGCGTGGCCCTGCGCTTAGTAACCCGATGTTTACCCTGGTTACCCGGGGACCTCGGGATCGTTGGTCGCTGGAGAGCTGTCTGTGTGACAGCTCTCCAGCGACCAAACAGCGACGCTACAGCGATTGACATCGTTGTCGGTATCGCTGCAGCATCGCTGAGTGTGAAGGTACCTTTACTCTCTACCCAACAACGCACCTCCTGAACTTGTCATTCTCTCTAAAAAAAAAAACATCTAAAAACCACCTTTTGTTAAAACAGGATAAACTGCTAGCTCACTGAGGTGTCAGATTGCAAATACTTACTAAGTCTTTGGAGACGGAGGGGAATAAGAGCCACAGTATTCAATTTCACCCAAGAACTGGAGTCACAGCAACACTACTCAGTATTGCTCTGGTTTTTAACATGTTTCATGAAAAATATTGTTTTCTATGAGGAGTGAAATGCACATGTGGCCAGAGCTCAGCCTACATGGGCTGCGAAAGAATTTGAAATACCTTGGTCATACTGTGTTTTATCATTTAACCATTAACAATCATGTTATAGCCATGTGGTTTTGAAGAAAAGAACTGCAGTATTTTGGACAACTCATATGACCAATTAACATGCTATTGGAAAACCCTATCATACGCATGGTGCAGTGGTTTTTGGGTCTAGGGGGCAACCTTTCTCCTCATTAAGAGTGGCATACCAGCTCTGGCTTGTCAAGGTAAGGAGGCTTATTCGCCATGCAATGCTCCTCTGGGAAATATAATATGCAAATTGCCTCTTCAGAGAAAAAGAGGACTTAAACTCTATAGTGCCACCTATAGGTGGCACTATAGAGTTTAAGTCCTCTTTTTCTCTGGAGAGGCAATTTGCAGTGGTTTTTGGCATTTATGGCCACCAACTCCACCATTATTTTGTCAGCCTTAAGCTTAACTGGTATAATTAAAGGGATTCTCCAGGCAAATTATATCAGTAAACTATCTAAGTCATCAACATCGTTTTGGTGGGCAGTCTGGTACAGCTCCCGCTAAATGGAATCTGTCACCCCAAAAACAGCCTGTAAACTAAGGCCACTGGCATCAGGGGCTTATCTACAGCATTCTGTAATGCTGTAGATAAGCCCCCGATGTATCCTGGAAAGATAAGAAAAACAGCTTATATTATACTTACCCAGGGGCGGTCCCGGTTCTGTTTGGGTCCGATGGGAGTCGCGGTCCGGCGCCTCCCATCTTCATACGATCACATCCTCTTCTTGTCTTCTTGCCGCGGCTCCGGCGCAGGCGTACTTAGTCTGCCCTGTTGAGGGCAGAGCAAAGTACTGCAGTGTGCAGGCGCTGGGAATGGTCAGAACCGGGATTGCCCCTGGGTAAGTATAATATAGGCTGTTTTTCTTATCTTTCAGGATACATCGAGGGCTTATTTACAGCATTACAGAATGCTGTAGATAAGCCCCAGATGCCGGTGGCCTTAGTTTATAGGCCATTTTTGGGGTGACAGATTCCCTTTAATGTTCACATCCGGCCATCGCTGGAGCCAGCAGCAGCCAGTAATTTTCTACTTTATTTCTAGTCTAGGTTTTATTTCATTCCTTATATACCACAAAAATCTGCAATAGGAAACTATGCATTATATGAAAAGAAAATGGGTACTTGCTTAGACAGGCCTTGTGTTTGCTCAAGCACAGATGTCTTGAGACGTGGCACAAGCAAAAGTTGTATTTCTAGAAGAAACTTGAAACATGCATTTGTATATAAAGCAGGCTGTCTTCTTTTCTCATTGATCCCTCAGCCTATATGGTTTCTTGATATCAGAATGATGTGTATTCTCTCTGCTAAACCTTGGGTCAACATATACGACGAATAGTTCTGAATGAAAACTCACTTCCATGAGAGAATGATTGAGCTTAAAAAAATGATAATTGACTGCCATAGTATAGCTTTAATTTGTTTTTGCATTGAATTATAGATGGATTTAGCATTAATAGCCTTAGGTAACGACTGATGGAGAGGCTCAGACCCCATTTTGGGGCTGGTGACTAGAAAAAAAGATATTGAAACTTTTATAGCTCACTCTGGAATGAATAATGGAACTGCATAATCTTATGGAACTAGGTGAATTAAATATGTGTTAGTCCTAAAGGTCAATACTAGAGATAATAGAATCTTTTGAAATTTGATTTCACCAGCTACGACAAATTGATTTGCTGCAAATTTCAGGTTCTGCTAAGCCCATTATTGCCCATAAAAGATGCATAACCTTATAAGGTCTTCTATGACTGCATTGAATCTAATTATCTCTAATGAACATCCTTAGTTTGGGTATTAAAAGGAGCTTTATTCTTTGCTAAATATAGAAGTTATCTTTTTTCCAAGCTATGCAAAAACGGGTGTGCAGAAACGGGTGTGCTATTTCAATAGTGAAGAAGCAGTGGCTTCTCAAATAGAAGTGAATAGAGTACTTCAATTTTTAGGTTTAGGCTTGTTATTCTAAAAAAAAACCCTAACATGATTACAATAGTTTTTTAACAAGCAGATAAAACAAATTTCACTTTTTTAGAAAATGGGAACAGGAGCTGTTTTCTATGTGAAGTGCAATGTCTTGTTAACAATGTACCTCCTGGAAAATAGAACATAATAGTTGCCTTAGCTTTTTATTGTAGCCATAGTGCTGTGCCAGTGTGGGAGCATTGGATTATTGGTAAACTGAAAGGGGTCTCCCAGTCAGGAGTGTATTAGATTGGCATCTGCTCAGGCTCAGTGTTCGGAATGTGGGAGGAAACAAGAAAACATCCACACAAGATGTTTTCCTTGATGGGAATAGAACCCAGGACGCCAGCGCTGCAAGGCTGAAGTACTAATCACTGATCCACCTTGCGGTAATTATACAGGCGCTTCTTTGTAAGACCCACTCACTGAAAGGGATTGTATGGATCAGGCAATTACATTTCAAATAAGACATTTTTTTATACCCTTTGTATCCAATGCCATGTGTCAAGGCAGAGGCGTACATAGAAATGGGGCAATTTTACAGTGTGGTGAGGTGTCGTGTAATCATATACTACATGGAGGGCTGCGTGGTGGTCACAGTTGGAGGATCATACTCTGGTGGGGTCATCATACTTTTCTGGTGGTGTTGAGGAGGGGTACAGTAGGGTCATCATATTGTGTGTTTGGAGGGTACTGTGGAGGAAATCACTGTGGGGGTATCATACTCTGTTTGGGGGGCACTTTTGTTGGTATCATACTTTATGGGTGTAATGCAAGGGGAATCAAGGGCCTCAGTAGGTGAAAAATGACTTTGTGAGTAATGCAAAGTTGTGAGATATGCTCTTTTGTGACCCCATCGACTATTATTTATTTATTTTTTCTAGTAGGGGCGGGGGGTGGGTGGTTGACCCAGGTCGTGGATGATATACACCTGCATATAGGGACTCATCATGAGGAGACCCTGTCGTGCTACGTCTTGGGGGAATGCCAACACCCATTGTTTTAGGACTCCCTTGGTTTAAAAAACACAACCCAGTCATAGATTGGCAGTCCAGGGAAGTGGTCAGCTGGGATCAGTCTTGTGAGGGCTGCTGCCTGGGGGCAACAGTCTCTGTCATCCTTTTACAACCTACCCCTTCTTCTCCAGTGGAGGCAGCAGAGGTGCTGCCAGGGAGTAGGGGCAAGACCAGGGCCGGCGTCAGCACCCGGCGCACCGGGCAAATGCCGGGGCCCTGGGGAGAGAGGGGGGCCCACTCACGCGGTCATAGATACAGCTGGGAGAGCAGAGCAGGAGATAACGTGCTCTCTCCGCCCACAAAGTCACTGCTGGCTGCGTTCTCTTAACCCCTATGTGCCAGCTCTGACACAAGCATCTTCTCACTCAGTGAGTGCAGCCAGGCAGGCACACATAGGGGTTAAGAAAAGGCAGCCAGTGTGACATTGTTTGTGGGCGGAGAGAGCACGTTCTCTGCTCTGATCTCCGCCCCTGGCTGGCTGCTGTGCTGTTGAAGTTATGAGGCAGATTCAGGAGGAGCTCCTAGTCCTACCAGTGCCTGAGTGAGTGGCGCTGCTATATACTACGTGGGCTGCGCTGCTATATACTACGTGGGCTGCGCTGCTGTATACTACGTGGGCTGCGCTGCTATATACTACGTGGGCGGTGCTGCTATATACTACGTGGGCTCGGCTGCGCTGCTATATACTACGTGGGCTTGGCTGCGCTGCTATATACTATGTGGGCTGCGCTGCTATATACTACGTGGGCTGCGCTGCTATATACTACATGGGCTGCGCTGCTATATACTACGTGGGCTGCGCTGCTATAAACTACGTGGGCAGCTATATACTACGTGGGCTGCGCTGCTATATACTACGTGGGCTGTGCTATATACTACATGGGCTGCTATATGCTACGTGGGCTGCTATATGCTACGTGGGCTGCTATATACTACGTGGGCAGTGTTATATACTACATGGCTGTGTTTATATGCGATCATGAATCGGGGTATGTGTTAAAGGGGGGGCCCACTGAGACTCTTTCGCCCAGGGCCCTCAAAAACCTGGAGCCGGCCCTGGGCAAGACTCAACCCCCACCACATGTTAACCCTGAGTGTCGTAGTCAGCTTAGGAGGAGAGGTCAGGGGAGGGTGGTGGTACCCTCTGAGCTTGGTGGGGGTGTGAGTGTGGTGACGCAGGGGGAGGTCTATGTTGTCAATTACTCAAAGAATTCACCATCTTGTGGTAGACATATGCGTGAAAGTAAACGTTCAGGTCTGGACCTGTGTGTGAATGAGTACGTATGGGTGTCCTCCAAAAACATCAGGTGGAAGTGTGCTACTGGAACTTGGAGTTCCAGGGTGATTGGGCCATATTGAGTGTCAGCCATTCTCAGCCTGGGGACTTTTCAGTTGGAGTTACCCCCAGTTATGCATGTTCACAACTCATTCCCCAGGTCAGCGCTCTGGAGATTTATGGCGCCTCCGGAGCCTACGTTGTTGCCATTTTCATCAGGCCGCATTTGCCATAAACCTGAGAGTCAGGTGACTGCCGAGGTGAACTCTGGTGGATCGAGGCATCTTCACCGTAGGTTGTTATCTGGTGAGGTCCGGTGTTGAGTGTCCAGAGGCTCCTCATTGAAAGGGGGGTACTGTCACGATCCATGTTTCGATCTGGGGCAGATCTGGTTTTGCTTTAATTTAAAACTTTTTTCCTTTCTGGTCATCGGGGGCTAATGCAGTTTTCCCACCCCGGTGTTCGCTGGTGTTATTGCATTGCATTGCTACTGGGTAAGCTGATGTTGGTGGTAACCACTCCCACCATCCTTCTTAAGGTCACTTGATGCATCAGATGACTGTTGGTTATACAGATCCTTCTGGAGATGAACCAAGCAGGTGGAAGGAGTTTTCTGAGTGCAGTGGTTCTTCTGCTGAATATTCATACCTGGTGCATTACTCTGCTGTACTGTGCATTACAGCAGAGAAAGCTAAGTGTTGTTTGCTTATACCTTGTTTGTCTAAACTCTCCCTTTGTGATTTACTAGTGCAGCGGTGGGACCAGTGCTCTCACTAGCCAATTCCCTACTGAGGGATAGGTGCAGGGTGAACGAGGGCTAAGGTATCCTGCTCGGTGACAGGTTGAAAGAACCTGCATAGGGACATCAGGAAGATTAGGGCACATCCTTAGAAGAGTGTAGGAGGTGTCCAATTCCCCGTTCCCTATCGCAGGGCCCACGGTTGTCATTGTGTCCCCGGTGTTCCCTTGTGAGTTTCGGCGTTTTGTGACCGACCCCCACTTGGTCGTGTCACGCTTGGACAGTCACTTTGTGACAGTGGGTGAGCTACTTTGTGGCATTTGCGCAGTAATGACTTTCTTCTGGCGACTTGACCATGCAGCCCATTTTTCTTCAAGTGCCTCCTTATTGTGCATCTTGAAATAGCCAGACCACTAGTTTTCATAGTGTCCAGTAGTTCAGCTGATGTTATTTGCGGGTTTTTCTTTGCATCGTGAACAATTTTCCTGGCAGTTGTGGATGACATTTTTGTTGGTCTGCCTGACCGTGGTTTTGTTTTTACGGAGCCCCTGATTTTTCATTTGTTAATCAGTTTGAACGCTTCTGACAGGCATTATCAATTCCTTGGATTTTTTTTTGTATCCCTTTCCTGTTTTATACAGTTCAACTACCTTTCCCCATAGATCCGTTGAAAATTCTTTTGCATTCTCCTTGACTCACAATCCAGAAACATCAGTGGCTGGATGAAAGATGCAGGAGTCTGTCTGGATCCCAGAAACTCACTCACCTTTTATGCACACACACTGATTACAAGCAAACAGGTCACAAGTGAGGATGTTACATTTAGTAGCCATTCAAACCCATTTGTGTCAACTTCTGTGCATGTTATCGGGCCAAAATCACAGGGTATGTAAACTTTTGAGCTAGGTCATTTGGATAATTTGGGTTGTCATTATGATTTAAAAAGAGAAAACACAGTAGTTTGACAATAAATTGCTTCACCCAACCACTAACCTCGAGTGGAGAAAAATTGTTGGTGTTATCATTCATATTCTCTGAAAAAAAAAGACCAAGAAAGCAAAAATTCTGCAGGGGTATGTAAACTTTTGAGCACAACTGTAAATGCTCTCACTTAGCCCTACAAATATTATAATGGCCTTCACATAACCCGGCAAATATTATAATGGCTCCCAAAAATCCCTCAAAATATTATAATGACCCCCTACATAGCTCTTTAAATATTATAATAGCCCACGTAGCCCTCCATCAAGTATAATGCTCCCCATAGTCCTCCATGTAGTATACTGCACCTCATTATCCTCCATTTAATATATTGCACTCTCCATATCTCTCCATATAGCATAATGCATCTCATAGTTTTCCATATAGTATTATGCACCCCGCAGTCCTCCAATATACAGTTAGGGCCAGAAATATTTGGACAGTGACACAAGTTTTGTTATTTTAGCTGTTTACAAAAACATGTTCAGAAATACAATTATATATATAATATGGGCTGAAAGTGCACACTCCCAGCTGCAATATGATAGTTTCCACATCCAAATCGGAGAAAGGGTTTAGGAATCATAGCTCTGTAATGCATAGCGTCCTCTTTTTCAAGGGACCAAAAGTAATTGGACAATGGACTCTAAGGGCTGCAATTAACTCTGAAGGCGTCTCCCTCGTTAACCTGTAATCAATGAAGTAGTTAAAAGGTCAGGGGTGGATTCCAGGTGTGTGGTTTTGCATTTAGAAGGTGTTGCTGTGAGCAGACAACATGCGGTCAAAGGAACTCTCAATTGAGGTGAAGCAGAGCATCCTGAGGCTGAAAAAAAAGAAAAAATCCATCAGAGAGATAGCAGACATGCTTGGAGTAGCAAAATCAACAGTTGGGTACATTCTGAGAAAAAAGGAATTGACTGGTGAGCTTGGGAACTCAAAAAGGCCTGGGCGTCCACGGATAATAACAGTGGTGGATGATTGCCGCATACTTAATTTGGTGAAGAAGAACCCGTTCACAACATCAACTGAAGTCCAGAACACTCTCAGTGAAGTAGGTGTATCTGTCTCTAAGTCAACAGTAAAGAGAAGACTCCATGACAGTAAATACAAAGGGTTCACATCTAGATGCAAACCATTCATCAATACCAAAAATAGACAGGCCAGAGTTAAATTTGCAGAAAAACACCTCAAGAAGCCAGCTCAGTTCTGGAAAAGTATTCTATGGACAGATGAGACAAAGATCAACCTGTACCAGAATGATGGGAAGAAAAAAGTTTGGAGAAGAAAGGGAACGGCACATGATCCAAGGCACACCACATCCTCTGTAAAACATGGTGGAGGCAACGTGATGGCATGGGCATGCATGGCTTTCAATGGCACTGGGTCACTTGTGTTTATTGATGACATAAGAGCAGACAAGAGTAGCCGGATGAATTCTGAAGTGTACCGGGATATACTTTCAGCCCAGATTCAGCCAAATGCTGCAAAGTTGATTGGACGGCGCTTCATAGTACAGATGGACAATGACCCCAAGCATACAGCCAAAGCTACCCAGGTGTTCATGAGTGCCAAAAAGTGGAACATTCTGCAATGGCCAAGTCAATCTCCAGATCTAAACCCAATTGAGCATGCATTTCACTTGCTCAAATCCAGACTTAAGACGGAAAGACCCACAAACAAGCAAGACCTGAAGGCTGCGGCTGTAAAGGCCTGGCAAAGCATTAAGAAGGAGGAAACCCAGCGTTTGGTGATGTCCATCGGTTCCAGACTTAAGGCAGTGATTGCCTCCAAAGGATTTGCAACAAAATATTGAAAATAAAAATATTTTGTTTGGGTTATGTTTATTTGTCCAATTACTTTTGACCTCCTAAAATGTGGAGTGTTTGTAAAGAAATTTGTACAATTCCTACATTTTCTATCAGATATTTTTGTTCAACCCTTCAAATTAAACGTTACAATCTGCACTTGAATTCTGTTGTAGAGGTTTCATTTCAAATCCAATGTGGTGGCATGCAGAGCCCAACTCGCGAAAATTGTGTCACTGTCCAAATATTTCTGGCCCTAACTGTAGTATAATTCACCCCTTAGGCCTCCATACAGTATAATGCACTCCACATAGTCCTCCTTATAGTATAATGCTTTCCTCATAGTCCTGCATACATTATAATGCACGACATAGCAATGCATACAGTATAATGAACCCCATTGTCATCCATATTGTATAATGCACCCCACATAGTTCTCCATACAGTATAATGCATAACCGATGGTCATCCATATTGTATAATGCACCCCATAGTTATCCATACACCATAATGTACCCATAGTCCTCCATATAGTGTAATGCACTCCACATAATCCTCCATATAGTATAATGCACTCCTCATAATCCTCCATATAGTATTATGCACCCCATATAGTCCCCCATACAGTATAATGTACAATCAATACTCCTCAAAATAGTGTAATGAACCCCATAGTCCTCCATACAATATTATGACAAACACATTCTACTTACTGATTAAAAAAATATAATTCTAGCCTTTAATCTTCATTCCCTGCTGCCCCGGTCTCTGTAGCAAGTGTTCTGAAATGCCTACACATCTTAGGGCAGCAGACACCTGTAAGGAGGAAGAACGGGGTGCAGGTACCTGTACCGTGCCTGGTCCGGAACTGTTGAGGCTGCCTCCCTTGTTGCCTGGGGGAAAGAATGAGGAGCTGGACCAACCTCATGACCCGTGTAGGAGGGGCAAGATAAAAGGAAAAGTCGGGTGCTCCGTCCCTTGAGTAGCAGCGCCGCAGCAGGCTGCATGGGTTGTTCCCCGCTGTCTCTAGCGGGGCTCCTGAGGAGTGAGGTACCATGTGTCCAGTGACTGAGAGTACCGTGCACGAGCAGAGGAAAGAAGGCCGAGCATCAGACAGAATCATACGGCCTTCCATGCCAGTGATTTTGCGCCCGTTCCTGACTGATATTGGAAGTGCCATGGCCTTGTTTGGTTTGGCCATGCGTGTTTATGGACTAGGTGCTCAGCGAAAGGTACCGGAGACCGACCACCCCTTAAAGGACCCTATCTGAGGACATCTTCCCGGACGCTCCTGGAGCTACAGCCTTTGCGAGATCACCTGCTGAGGAGAAACCTAAAGGACACGATAAGTTTCTTAACTGTACTGCTATTGTTTTCCCTTTATTATTACTTTAACCGTTTACCTCCCTGCGAGGAGAGATTACCCTGTTATATTAAATTGTTATCTTTGGTTAACCCTTGCTCTGCCTTGTGTCTGTCACTGCACCCTGCAACCTGCTTACACATCGTGCAGTGACATCATTGATCATGCTGTGCTGAGATGTCAGGCACCAATGGGGATTGATGGGAGAAGGAGCGTCAGCTAATGCTCGCTCTCTCATCATTATTTTCAACTGTATTGACATCCAGGATGACAATACAGTTGAACACATGATGACAGGCTGTGGGGCCCATTGCTAGTTCTGACAAAGTACCCCCGACTCATGGGCCACATAGCAGTCACATGGCCTGCCATCATTGGCGGTATGCTACTGTGTCAAGGAGTGGGGTATATTAGGGATCTTGTAACAAATTAGTTTTTGAAATGAATGTTTAAAAACAAGAAAATAGGCAAGAAAAAACATTTGCACAACACTAACATGGGCCAGATTGTGATGGCTCAGTGACCAGTCAGAGTTTGATAAGTCTTCTAGGGTCTGCCTGGCATGCAGTGTAGTTTGTACCTACTAATAGTTGTCCAAGGAAGAACAATTAATGAACTGGTAAAGAGGTTATAATCTCAAACAGCTAATTGACGCACAAGGAGAGCAAAGGCTAGCCCATGTTTCCTGATTCCACAAATTACTGCCCCACAAATTATGGAAAACTATGATTATTTTTATTAATAGGTTTTGGAACATATAGTATTGCAACTTGTTGAATGAAAGATTATGTAGTTTGAGACTGGTTAAAGCGTCCTTATAGACCAATGTCCATTGCAAAAAACATCTACACATCTACACTGGACATTTGAGTATTAGAACTAGATTAGGGAATGATGGGAGAAGGTGACTTGGCATGAAAAATCATTTATTTTCAATTATGCGTGAAGTCATGAGCATGTTTGTTGCTTACCTAGGGAAAAAAATGCATCATAGCATTTCACCTGGTTTCTCTTTTTATTTGGCCCAGGATGTGGACATTACTTTGACACATACCACCTACCGAAATGTGGTTGCAGACCAAGTATGCCTCTTCATGGAAACATTCCATAAAGCTAATAGCCTCTTTCAACATGGCAACTTTTCTTCCCTGCAAAAATTTTCCTGGAATAGTATTTTGAACATAGCAATGAGATCAAGGTGTTGATTTGGTCTCCAAATTTCCCACATCTCAAACCAAACAAGTTTAATCCATACACGACCTGATGTGCAACTTACAGGATGGATACCACAGGAGACTTTCAGTGGTACTGTGAAGTCCATAAGTCAACAGGACAAGCCTGCTTTGATAGTAGTATAAGGGGTATAAAGACAATTTTAGGCAGGTGTTTTTAATGTTACGGCTGATTGCTGTTTATGCACTCCAAAAACCTGATATAGCAGCATGTCTATTATTATGTGAGACTGAAAGATAAAGGGTACATGGATCACAGAGAACTATTGATTGGAGAATTTACCTTATATTGTGTTGAACTAATTTAAATTTATAGCAAAATAGAATGTTAATAATAATAATTTAAAGGGGTTGTCTGGTCGTAATACATTGATGACCTATTATTAGGACCTATCATTAAGAGATTAGGCACCCCTGAACCAAACCCCTCATTGGGCACCCCGAACATAAGGTAGTTGTTATGCAAAAATATACTGTGAAATCATTGGGCACCCCAAACATAAGGTAGTTGTTATGCAGAAATATACTGTGAAATATATGTTTAACCAGTAGAAATGCTCTAGCAAAAGAGCAGCTGAAAATGCCAGGCGATAAGGATATTCCTAGGTCTCTTGTCCATTGATCACAGATTACCTACCTCGCCAATGGACCATAGTCCTGCAAATCAATTCTCCCACCTCTAGTTACCAAAACTACTGTGCAATGCCTGTAGTTTTATTCATTCTACCTGTGATTCCTGGTTAAAACCTCCACACAAACAAAGCAATGAAATTATCTAGAAATTATATCAGAGTTAAACCTGATTGCTTAGTTATCCTAAGACACTGGAGCTACCATGCTGAAAACAGTGCTAGCTTTAATGATGTAATAAGATTAGACGTTTGTTTTTGTACTTCGGCCCCTGAAATATGAGATGTGGAATGAGATCATGGAAATTGTGTATCAAAACATATTAGAAACATCTGCTCAGTCATATTACCCAAAGCTTCCTAGCAGAACTGTTAACTATTCACTGGTCTTTGTACAACAGCTGTCTTTGGGTCAAAATCTATACTTTCACATCAAACAAAAAAAATATCAAAATAATCCTCTGGAATATCCTTCCAAGTGATTCTCTGATGACAGCTGCAGCCAATAACAGGCATCAGTAGTTCTGTGGCATCCAAATGGTGCAGTCACCGGTTCTTGAGCTACCATTTACCAATCGTGCCAGTGCCGGAGCCACACAGTTACCAGGAAGTGAGGATGCATCCTTTTGTTATTATATGGCAATCCATATCTGAGGAAAAGAAATAATTCTAGCTCAGTTATAAATCCTGATGTATTAGCAAAGGTCCAGAAAACAAGCAGCTGTAAACATTGGGCAACAATGCAGAGATCAAAGTGTCATATTCTCTAATTCTCTGTTCTCTCCTGCTCCCACTGGTCAAAAATATGTGTTCATGCCTTGGAAAACACATATGAGTGAGTGTTTGGTTACAGAAGTGTTTCCTATATAAGAACAAACGAAATGTCAAGGAGCCAGAAAGGTTTGCTATCCAGAAAGGCAATGTGGCTAGCACTTTTACTGTGGTGAATTTAATGGATGGCACGGTTATGGAGGGGCCACATTGTGTCTGACACTGCTAGTGGGGCATTGTGTATTTGACACTGTTATAGGAGCACAGTTTGCCTGACACAGTAATGGGATAATGGGGGGAACGGGACTTCTATTTTAAATAGCTTAGCATGGTTAAAAATATGATTTCCATGGCTTCCAGGTGCTTAAAAAATAATGAAAAAAGCCCATATAATCCTAACAGACAGTTGCTGCCCCTTCATTCTGCTAAGAGCATCCCTTGTAGGGTCCTTGCCTTGGCTTCCTTTTCTGATGAGCGGCATCTCATGATGGCTACAGGCAATCAGCAGCTGCAGATTTGCTAGATTATGGGTTGCAGCTTCTAAAGCAGATAGATGAAGCTGCAACCCATAATGAGGTCCTGGTTATGGGGGACTTTAACTACCCGGATATTAACTGGGAAACAGAAACCTGTGAAACCCATAAAGGCAACAGGTTTCTGCTAATAACCAAGAAAAAATATCTTTCACAATTGGTGCAGAATCCAACCAGAGGAGCAGCACTTTTAGACCTAATACTATCTAATAGACCTGACAGAATAACAAATCTGCAGGTGGTTGGGCATCTAGGAAATAGCGACCACAATATTGTGCAGTTTCACCTGTCTTTCACTAGGGGGACTTGTCAGGGAGTCACAAAAACACTGAACTTTAGGAAGGCAAAGTTTGACCAGCTTAGAGATGCCCTTAATCTGGTAGACTGGGACAATTGGGACATGCATATTCTAGAATACCCGATGCGTTAGAATCGGGCCACAATCTAGTATACTATATACAGGAGGAGATGACATACAGGTATATACTATATAAAAGAGGAGATGACACATAAGTATATACAGGAGGAGATGACATACAGCAGGTATATACTATATACAGGGGAGATGACATACAGGCATATACTTTATACAGGAGATGACATACAGGTATCTATATATATAATTGTCTAAGGGTTTTTCCGTCTGTCTGTCTTTCTGTCTGTCTGTCTGTCTTTCTGTCTGTCTGTCCTGGAAATCCCACACCTCTGATTGGTCGAGGCCGCCAGGCCTCGACCAATCAGCGACGGGCACAGCGACGATGATGTCATAAAGGACGTAGACATCCCGCGTCTCTGATTGGTCGAGGCCGCCAGAGACGGGCACAGCGATGATGATGTCATAATGGTTGCCATGGCGACGATGATGTCATAAAGGTTGCCTCGACCAATCAGCGACGGGCACAGTCTGCCGCGAATTCTGGAATCATCATTGTCCATATACTACGGGGACATGTATATTCTAGAATACCCGATGCGTTAGAATCGGGCCACAATCTAGTATACTATATATAGGAGGAGATGACATACAGGTATATACTATAAAAAGAAGAGATGACATACAAGTATATACTATATAGAGGAGGAGATGACACATAGGTATATACAATATACAGGATGAGATGACATACAGCAGGTGTATACTATTTACAGGGGAGATGACATACAGGTATATTCTATATACAGGGGAGATGACCTGCAGGTATATACTATATACAGGAGAGTCTGACATACAGGTGTATACTATATATAAGGGAGATGACAAACATGTATATACTGAGGGGGAAATGAGAGGTGTGAGGTGAAAATGAGGGGTGTGAGCTGAAAATGAAAAGGTGTGAGTGCAAAATGAGAGGAGTGAGAGAAAATAGTGGAGTGATCCGAAAATGACGGATGTGAGGTCAAAATGACAAGTGTTAGGGGGAATGAGAGGAGTGAGGGGGGAATGAGAGGAGTGAGGGAGAAAATAAGAGATGTGAGGGGAAAATGAAAGATGTGAGGGGGAAAATGAGAGGCATGATGGGAAAATGAGAGAAGTGAGGTGCTAAATGAGAGGCCTGATGGGAAAATAAGAGAAGTGAGGTGCTATAACTAACCACAGACATTTACTATGCCCAGGCAACGTCAGGCTCTTCAGCTAGTATGTACAGTTAGGGGCAGAAATATTTGGACAGTGACACAAGTTTTGTTATTTTAGCTGTTTACAAAAACATGTTCAGAAATACAATTATATATATAATATGGGCTGAAAGTGCACACTCCCAGCTGCAATATGATAGTTTCCACATCCAAATCGGAGAAAGGGTTTAGGAATCATAGCTCTGTAATGCATAGCGTCCTCTTTTTCAAGGGACCAAAAGTAATTGGACAATGGACTCTAAGGGCTGCAATTAACTCTGAAGGTGTCTCCCTCGTTAACCTGTAATCAATGAAGTAGTTAAAAGGTCAGGGGTGGATTCCAGGTGTGTGGTTTTGCATTTGGAAGCTGTTGCTGTGAGCAGACAACATGCGGTCAAAGGAACTCTCAATTGAGGTGAAGCAGAACATCCTGAGGCTGAAAAAAAAGAAAAAATCCATCAGAGAGATAGCAGACATGCTTGGAGTAGCAAAATCAACAGTTGGGTACATTCTGAGAAAAAAGGAATTGACTGGTGAGCTTGGGAACTCAAAAAGGCCTGGGCGTCCACGGATGACAACAGTGGTGGATGATCGCCGCATACTTAATTTGGTGAAGAAGAACCCGTTCACAACATCAACTGAAGTCCAGAACACTCTCAGTGAAGTAGGTGTATCTGTCTCTAAGTCAACAGTAAAGAGAAGACTCCATGACAGTAAATACAAAGGGTTCACATCTAGATGCAAACCATTCATCAATACCAAAAATAGACAGGCCAGAGTTAAATTTGCAGAAAAACACCTCAAGAAGCCAGCTCAGTTCTGGAACAGTATTCTATGGACAGATGAGACAAAGATCAACCTGTACCAGAATGATGGGAAGAAAAAAGTTTGGAGAAGAAAGGGAACGGCACATGATCCAAGGCACACCACATCCTCTGTAAAACATGGTGGAGGCAACGTGATGGCATGGGCATGCATGGCTTTCAATGGCACTGGGTCACTTGTGTTTATTGATGACATAAGAGCAGACAAGAGTAGCCGGATGAATTCTGAAGTGTACCGGGATATACTTTCAGCCCAGATTCAGCCAAACGCTGCAAAGTTGATTGGACGGCGCTTCATAGTACAGATGGACAATGACCCCAAGCATACAGCCAAAACTACCCAGGAGTTCATGAGTGCCAAAAAGTGGAACATTCTGCAATGGCCAAGTCAATCTCCAGATCTAAACCCAATTGAGCATGCATTTCACTTGCTCAAATCCAGACTTAAGACGGAAAGACCCACAAACAAGCAAGACCTGAAGGCTGCGGCTGTAAAGGCCTGGCAAAGCATTAAGAAGGAGGAAACCCAGCGTTTGGTGATGTCCATGGGTTCCAGACTTAAGGCAGTGATTGCCTCCAAAGGATTTGCAACAAAATATTGAAAATAAAAATATTTTGTTTGGGTTATGTTTATTTGTCCAATTACTTTTGACCTCCTAAAATGTGGAGTGTTTGTAAAGAAATGTGTACAATTCCTACATTTTCTATCAGATATTTTTGTTCAACCCTTCAAATTAAACATTACAATCTGCACTTGAATTCTGTTGTAGAGGTTTCATTTCAAATCCAATGTGGTGGCATGCAGAGCCCAACTCGCGAAAATTGTGTCACTGTCCAAATATTTCTGGCCCTAACTGTATGTGTATATATATATATATATATATATATATATATATATATATATATATATATATATATATATATATATATATATATATATATATATATATTATATATATATATATAAATATGTGTGTCACTGACATCTATATATCTATATATGTATTCTATATACATCTATTCTATCCTAACCTGTCAGTGTGATTCGCATGGTCCAAGTGCTGTGTGATTTTTCGGGATGCGATACGATTTCCAATTACAATCACAGCATGCTGCGACTTTTTTCCAGTCCAATTGTGATCCGAACAGAGCTGGAAAAAAAACGCAGATGAACACACAACCATAGAATAACATTGGTCCGAATTAATTCCATTTTTTTTCATTGGATTGCATTTGTCTGATTTCATTGCAAGTGGAAATGAGCCCACACTCAAAAATACACCAGGGGGAGAGGGGAAATGAGCCAAATTTGCGACTTTTCTAAAAGTCACAATTGAAGAATCAGGCTAAAATAAATGTACCTGCTAGAATCATCCCACAAAGTGAAAATCCAGAAAAAACAAACAAACAGGCGACCATATATGAATCAGACCTGTACCCCATCCTCCAGTCTTAATTCATCATTATTTACTCTCCTACACCCTCAGTCTCAAATCGTAATCATTTATTGTTCCCTACCCCCAGTCTCCATTTATCATTATTTACTTTCCCACGCCCCCAGTCTCAATTCATAATCATTTGCTTTCCCCTACCCCCAGTCTCAATTCATCATCATTTACTGTCCCCCACCCCACAGGCTCAATTCATCATTATTTGCTGTATCCCATTCTCAATGATTATTTGCTGTACTCCATTGCCCAGTGGCAATTCATCATCACTGTACACCATCCAGCAGTCTCAGTTCATCCTCATTTGCGCCCCTCTCATTACACTCATTTAATTCATTTTATTAAAAAGAAAGTTTTTCATACTTGCCTCTCAGATAAACCCCTGAAGGCGCAGCTCCACTTCTGCTGTGTTCCTGGCGAGTGACGCATGCAAATGGATGTGCGTATGTGATGATGTTACCGTCACGTTACCATGCATCACAGAAGAGGAGATGGGAGCCCTGGAGCTGTACTACCATTCTGTATTGACGGCTGTGCAGCACCAGACAGGAAAACTCCTGGCACCGAGATGTGCGGCACACTGGAGCACAATACATTGTATCTTGGGGCCCGGTAAGTGGAGGCACAATATGGGGGGACTAGACTGGGCTCAGGTCCCCCTCAGTCCTCCTGCTTACCGGGCCCCGTATAGCACAAAGGGCAGTAATGCACTGATGGCAGCCCTAGTCTGTCCTTAGTTTCCCTTTTGATTCACATATCCCAAGAGATTACCAGCTGTGAAAATATGATTTTGTATGCATCTATACTGTATTGGACCATTCAGTGATTGTGCTGTGTGTTGCTGAATGTCAGATGTTTTGTAGCTTTTCAGAAAAATATATTACCATATTTTCCGGCGTATAAGACGACTTTTTAACCCCTGAAAATCTTCTTAAAAGTCGGGGGTCGTCTTGTACGCTGGGTGCAGACACCAATGTGTATATGGTGGGTAGGGTGAGTGGTCCCGATGACGAAGAGGGGGCGTCTCACAGGAAAGTGTGAGTGGAGTATCCCCCATTACCTCATTGTAGCTGCAGTGTGGGGTCTCTGTGCTGGGAGCGGCGGTGGCTGCTCCTCTTTGTGCCGCGTGGGTGCTGTACTGTGGGGCGGCGGCTCCTCTTCGTGCAGCGTCGGGCCTCTGTGCTGTGGGGTGGCGGCAGTGGCGTATCTTAGTGCAGAGTCAGTGGGGGCTCCTCCGGCATTTCCTCAAAGCCCGGAGGCGCCGGCAGCTCCATTGCTGCGATGCGGTGGCCTCCGGGAAAATGGCCGCTGGGGGCAGCGCATGCTCAGATTCTCGTCCCGCCGCTGTTCCCAGCACAGAGACTCCGCGCTGCAGCTACAATGAGGTAATGGGAATACTCCACTCACACTTTCCTGTGAGACACCCCCTCTTCATCATCGGGACCACTCCCCCCCAAAAGGCACATTAGTCACCGGCCCTATAAGATGACATATGGCGTATAAGAAGACCCCCTACTTTTAAGAAGATTTTATATTTTGACTGGAAAAGCGGGGGTGGGGGGGGGTTGGGGGGGTTTTGATCTGCGCTATTCAGCCATTTATCGGTGGGCACGGCCATCTTTGTGAGGCCGCGCGTGTGCAGATGGTTCTTCTCGGCTTCCCGGGGCTTCAGGAAAATGGCCACGGGATGCCGCGCGTGCGCAGATGGAGATCGCGGCGGCCATTTTCCTGCAGCCGAGATGCGAACTCTGCGCATTCTGCCCCTGTGCCCAGCTTTCTGCCCCCCTGTGTCCAGCTTTCTGCCCCCCCTGTGTCCAGCTTTCTGCCCCCCCTGTGTCCAGCTTTCTTCCCTCCCTGTGTCCAGATTTCTGCCCCCCCTGTGTCCAGCTTTCTGCCCTCCCTGTGTCCAGCTTTCTGCCCCCCCTGTGTCCAGCTTTCTGCCCCCCCTGTGTCCAGCTTTCTGCCCCCCGTGTCCAGCGTTCTCCCCCTGTGTCCAGCAATCTGCCCCTGTGTCCAGCTTTCTGCCCCTGTGTCCATCTTTCTGCCCCTGTGTGCAGCTTTCTGCCCCTGTGTGCAGCTTTCTGCCCGTGTCCAGCGTTCTGCCCGTGTCCAGCTTTCTGCCCCCCCTGTGTCCAGTGTTCTGCCCCTGTGTCCAGCGTTCTGCCCCTGTGCCCAGCATTCTGCCCCTGTGCCCAGCTTTCTGCCCCCCTGTGTCCAGCTTTCTGCCCCCCCCTGTGTCCAGCTTTCTGCCCCCCCCCGTGTCCAGCTTTCTTCCCTCCCTGTGTCCAGTTTTCTGCCCTCCCTGTGTCCAGTTTTCTGCCCCCCCCCCCTGTGTCCAGCTTCTGCCCCCCCTGTGTCCAGTTTTCTGCCCCCCATGTGTCCAGCGTTCTGCCCCTGTGTCCAGCAATCTGCCCCTGTGTCCAGCAATCTTCCCCTGTGCCCAGGGTTCTGCCCCTGTGCCCAGCGTTCTGCCCGTGTCCAGCGATCTGCTCCTGTGACCAGCAATCTGCCCCTGTGCCCAGCGTTCTGCCCCTGTGTCCAGCGTTCTGCCCCTGTGCCCAGCTTTCTGCCCCCCTGTGTCCAGCACAATTATTCTCTATGCCCCTGCTCCTATTTGCCGTATTTTACTGATCAGTATTATACGGCTTTCTACGGCCGTACAAAATCGCAGCATGCTGCGTTTGTCACCGTACTGCGCAAGAAATACGCCAATGAAAGTCTATGGAAGCGTGAAAAATACGGATTACACACGGACAAGCAGTGTGACTTGCGAGAAATACGCAGCGCTGTTAGAGAGAAAAGCCGGTAATTCAGTGCGGTGTACAGTAAAATCACACTGACAGCTTACAGTAGAATAGGTAGAATAAATGTGTACACATAGAATAGGTATATATATATATATATATGTCAGTGAGACACATATATATGTATATATATTAAGATTTATTCCAGCGCTATACAGCTTGAAAGCCGGTAATTCAATTACCTGCTTTTTCTTTCTCCTTCCTAAAACCCGACATGATTTGAGACATGGTTTACATACAGTAAACCATGTCTTCTCTCCATTTTTTTTGCAGATTCCACACTACTAATGTCAGTAGTGTGTATCTGCAAAATTTGGCCGTTCTAGCTCTTAAAATAAAGGGTTAAATGGCGGAAAAAATTGGCGTGGGCTCCCGCGCAATTTTCTCCGCCAGAGTAGTAAAGCCAGTGACTGAGGGCAGATATTAATAGCCTGGAGAGGGTCCACGGTTATTGGCCCCCCCCCGGCTAAAAATATCTGCCCCCAGCCACCCCAGAAAAGGCACATCTGGAAGATGCGCCTATTCTGGCACTTGGCCACTCTCTTCCCATTCCCGTGTAGCGGTGGGATATGGGGTAATGAAGGGTTAATGCCACCTTGCTATTGTAAGGTGACATTAAGCCTAATTAATAATGGAGAGGCGTCAATTATGACACCTATCCATTATTAATCCAATACTAGTAAAGGGTTAAATAAAACACAAACACATTTTTTAAAATTATTTTAATGAAATAAAAACAATGGTTGTTGCAGTATTTTATTCAACGCCCAATCCAGTCACTGAAGACCCTCGTTCTGTGAGTAAAAAAACATAATAAACCAACAATATACTTACCCTCCGCAGATCTGTAACGTCCAACGATGTAAATCCTTCTGAAGGGGTTAAAACATTTTGCAGCAAGGAGCTTTGCTAATGCAATGCTACTCCTCGCTGCAAAACCCCGGGGAATGAGGCTAAAAATAGATCAATGATCTATATTTAGCTTCATTTGCGGTGAGGCGCCCTCTGCTGGCTGTTTATAGATCGTGGAACTTGCCTAGAAAGCTCCTTTCTATACTAATGTGCCACAAACAGGAAGTTGATATCACCAACTATTCCCATATAAATGGCCCACCCTGTATATATTTACATACATATATATATATAGAGAGAGAGAGAGAGTAAGAATATTCTCTATAGTAATTATCTATGTAAAAGCTCATGTTAAAAATCGCATTGAGTGCGGATTGCATTCACCTGTCATTCAGATGCTAGGAGATAAAAATCGCATTGTACTTGCATGAAAATTGCAGGACACGATTTTTCAGGAACAACATCTGATCGATTATTTAACCCCTTAGCGACCGCCGATACGCCTTTTAACGGCGGCCGCCAAGGGTACTTAAACCACAGCGCCGTTAATTAACGGCGCTGTGGAAAAAGTAAATAGCGCCCCCCAGAGTCGGATTTTCTCCGGGGTCTCGGCTGCCGGGAGTAGCCGAGACCCCAGAGAACATGATTCGGGGTTTTTTTTACCCACCCCGCTTTTGCGATCGCCGGTAATTAACCGTTTACCGGCGATCGCAAAAAAAAAAAAAAAAAACGCGATTTCTTTTTAATTTCTCTGTCCTCCGATGTGATCGCACATCAGAGGACAGAGAAAAGGGGAGAAAAGGGGTCCAAGATAGCCCCCCGATACTCACCTGTCTCCCCCGATGCTCCTCGTGGCTCCCGGTGGGCGCCGCCATTTTCAAAATGGCGGGTGCATGCGCAGTGCGCCCGCCGGCCGGCCCCGGGAGAATCTTTGGGGTCTCGGCTACCGGGGGTAGCCGAGACCCCAAAGAGCATGATCGGGGTCGGTTTTACCGACCCCTGTTTTGCGATCGCCGGTAATTAACTGTTTACCGGCGACCGCAAAAAAAAAAAAAAAAGCAAAGTGTAATTCTCTGTCCTCTGATGTGATCGCACATCAGAGGACAGAGAAATAGGGGGATTCGGGGACCCTATCATACTTACCGGTGTTCCTGGGTCCTCCTGCTGCTCCTCCTGGCCGCCGGCGTCTTCTGGGGAAAAGAAAATGGCGGGCGCATGCGCAGTGCGCCCGCAATCTGTCTCCATCTGCCGGCCGGCAGGGGAAGAGCAGTTGGGGCTAAAATTAGGGGTAGGGTTAGGGCTAGGGTTAGGGGTAGGGGTAGGGTTAGGGTTAGGGGTAGGGGTAGGGCTAGGGTTAGTGGTAGGGTTAGGGCTAGGGGTAGGGTTAGGGGTAGGGTTAGGGGTAGGGCTAGGGCTAGGGTTAGGGCTAGGGTTAGGGCTAGGGTTAGGGCTAGGGTTAGGGCTAGGGGTAGGGTTAGGGGTAGGGCTAGGGGTAGGGTTAGGGGTAGGGTTAGGGCTAGGGTTAGGGATAGGGTTAGGGCTAAATTTAGGGTTAGGGTTGGGGCTAAATTTAGGGTTAGGGTTGGCACTAAATTTAGGGTTAGGCTTCTTTCACACTTACGTCGGTACGGGGCCGTCGCAATGCATCGGCCCGACATACCGACGCACGTTGTGAAAATTGTGCACAACGTGGGCAGCGGATGTAGTTTTTCAACGCATCCGCTGCCCAATCTATGTCCTGGGAAGGAGGGGGCGGAGTTACGGCCACACATGCGCGGTCAGAAATGGCGGATGCGACGTACAAAAATCGTTACATTGAACTTTTTTTGTGCTGACAGTCCGCCAAAACACTGATCCAGTGCACGACGGACGCGACGTGTGGCCATCCGTCACGATCCGTCGGCAATACAAGTTTATGGGCAAAAAACGCATCCTGCGGGCACATTTGCAGGATCCGTTTCTTGTCCAAAACGACAGATTGCGACGGATGCCAAACGACGCAAGTGTGAAAGTAGCCTTAGGGCTAGGGTTAGGGTTGGGGCTAAAGTTAGGGCTAGGGTTGGGGCTAAAGTTAGGGTTAGAGTTGGGATCAGGGTTAGGGTTTGGATTAGGGTTGGTATTAGGGTTAGGGTTGGCATTAGGGTTACGCTTGGGATTAGGGTTAGGTTTGGGATTAGGGTTAAGGTTAGGGTGGTGATTAGGGGTGAATTGGGATTAGGGTTAGGTTTGAGGTTAGGGTTGAGATTAGGATTAGGGGTGTGTTGGATTTAGGGTTTTGATTAGGGTTATGGTTAGGGTTGACATTAGGGTTGTTTTGGGGTAAGGGTTGTGATTATGGTTAGGGTTAGTAATTAGGATTATGGATCAGGTTGGGATTAGGGTTAGGGGTGTGTTGGGGTTAGGGTTGGAGCTAGAATTGGGGGGTTTCCACTGTTTAGGTACATCAGGGGATCTCCAAACACAACAGCCAATTTTGCGCTCAAAAAGTCAAATGGTGCTCCCTCCCTTCTGAGCTCTGTCGTGCGCCCAAACAGTGGGTTACCCCCACATATGGGGCATCAGCATACTCGGGATAAATTGGACAACAACTTCTGTGGTCCAATTTCTCTTGTTACCCTTGTGAAAATAAAATCTTGGGGGCTACAAAATCCTTTTTGTGGAAAAATATATATATATTTTTTTTATGACTCTGCATTATAAACTTCTGTGAAGCACTTGGGCATTCAAAGTTCTCACCACACATCTATATAAGTTCCTTGGGGGGTCTAGATTCCAAAACGGGGTCACTTGTGTGGGGTTACTACTGTTTTGGTACATCAGGGGCTCTGCAAACGCAACATAATGCCCACAGACCATTCTATCTAAGTCTGCATTCCAAAACGGCGCTCCTTCCTTCTGAGCTCTGCCGTGCGCCCAAACAGTGGTTTACCCCCACATATGGGGCATCAGCATACTCAGGATAAATTGGACAACAACTTTAGTGGTCCAATTTCTCCTGTTACCCTTGTGAAAATAAAAACTTGGGGGCTACAATATCTTTTTTGTGAAAAAAAAATATTTTTTATTTTCACGACTCTGCATTCTAAACTTCTGTGAAGCACTTGGGCATTCAAAGTTCTCACCACACATCTAGATAAGTTCCTTGGGGGGTCTAGTTTCCAAAATGGGGTCACTTATGGGGGGTTACTACAGTTTAGGTACATCAGGGGCTCTGCAATCGCAACATAATATTCCCATAGTCCTTATAGAAATACAGGCTGAATGTCACTTCAAAAAATCAAAAGAGCCACATATTCCATTGTGCGATACCACAACAGAAACAGAAGTGAACAGAGGGAGGGAGATTATAAAAAGATAATAATTTTATTGAAACAACAATGTTAAAAAATAAATACAGGGCATTTAACAATAGGGAAGGGGAAAGGAAAAAAGAAAGCAAAAGGGGGTTAAACCACCAAGCTGGAGAGAATGAAACTGCACTATCCCACAAGGGGTAAAATAACTGAACCCAGTAATCATATGATGGTAGTACTAGTTGAAAATAAAGCAAACCAGATATCCTAATTCACGGTAACTGACAATGTAGCACAAGGTGTAACTCCCACAGGCATAAAGATATCCTATTGCAAGATAAAGTAAACCGGCATAAAGTGAGTATATGTCTCTCCCAAATACAATGCAGTGAACGAACCTGCTAGTGTACTGGTGAATACTCCCACAGTTCAAGTGTGACAGCGGAAACAATGCCAAGATAAGGGTAAATAGCCAGGGAATGGTTTACCAGTGATAACAGATCAAGTGCAGCGGTATCTGGTGTAACTAGGACAGTGCAGGTACGGTTCCCAAGCGCCCGACAAGCGCTGTTTCACCGTAGCTTCTTCAATAGGGTCCTCGCCCCTATTGAAGAAGCTACGGCGAAACAGCGCTTGTTACTCCTAGTTACATTGAAAAAGTAAAACGGCACTCTTTCTCTTCCAAGCTCTGCGGTGCGCCCAAACAGTGGTTTACCCCCACATATTGGGTATCGATGTACTCAGGAGAAATTGCACAACAACTTTTGTGGTCTAATTTCTCCTGTTACCCTTGTGAAAATAAAAATTTGTGGGCAAAAAATCATTTTTGTAGAAAAAATGCGATTTTTTTTTTTTTCACGGCTCTACGTTATAAACTTCTGTGAAGCACATGGGGGTTCAAAGTGCTCACCACACATCTAGATAAGTTCCTTAAGGGGTCTAGTTTCCAAAATGGTGTCACTTGTGGGGAGTTTCCACTGTTAAGGCACATCAGGGCTCTCCAAACGCGACATGGCGTCCAATCTCAATTCCAGCCAATTCTACATTGAAAAAGTCAAACGGCACTCCTTCTCTTCTAAGTTCTGTGGTGCGCCCAAAAAGTGGTTTACCCCCACATATGGGGTATTGTCGTATTCAGGAGAAATTGCATAACAAAATTTATGGTTACATTTCTGTTTTTACACTTGTGAAAATAAAAAAAATGGTTCTGAATTAAGATGTTTGCAAAAAAAAGTTAAATGTTCATTTTTTCCTTCCACATTGTTTCAGTTCCTGTGAAGCACGTAAAGAGTTAATAAACTTCTTGAATGTGGTTTTGAGAACCTTGAGGGGTGTAGTTTTTAGAATGGTGTCACACTTCATTATTTTCTATCATATAGACCCCTCAAAATGACTTCAAATGTGATGTGGTCCCTAAAAAAAATGGTGTTGTAAAAATGAGAAATTGCTGGTCAACTTTTAACCCTTATAACTCCCTAACAAAAAAAAATTTTGTTTCCAAAATTGTGCTGATGTAAAGTATACATGTGGGAAATGTTATTTATTAACTATTTTTTGTGACATATCTCTCTGATTTAAGGGCATAAAAATACAAAGTTTGAAAATTGCAAAATTTTAAATTTTTTTGCCATATTTCCGTTTTTTTCATAAATAATCGCAAGTAATATCGAAGAAATGTTACCACTATCATGAAGTACAATATGTCACGAAAAAACAATCTCAGAATCAGCAGGATCGGTTGAAGCGTTCCAGAGTTATAACCTCATAAAGTGACAGTGGTCAGAATTGTAAAAATTGGCTCGGTCATTAAGTACCAAATTGGCTCTGTCACTAAGGGGTTAATCAGTGATGGTTATGTGCCCTTTGACTGCTATTAATTACTGGTTCTTAATTTGGGAGGGAACTAGGGGTGTGAACCATTAGTTAGTCTCACACTTGAGTGCTACCCTTTGTAAGGACAGGATCAATTGCATGAGGCACGACAATGTTAATAGAGGCAGCTGATAGAACTGTATTAACCTAATATACACCCTTAGATGCTCCCGTTCATAGCAGATCAATTTTTGTAACTGGGCAAAAGCAAAACATTTTATATCAACCATATTATACAAAGCAGAATCTACTGAAATATATGATGTTTTTGAAAATATGAGAATATATTATCTGGTTAAAAAGCAAGCAATACTAAAGAAGCAAGGAAGTTTAGATTTTGAATCTCAACAGTTGGTATAATGACCCTCTCACTGCCTTTTACTACTACTTTGCTTTGAAGTAAAGGGTAATGTATTTAATTTGTAATGCAGGCAAAGCAACAGATTACTCTCATGCTTACAGTATGTGTATGTGCACACGTTGCAGATTCTCTGCAGATCCGCAGCGTTTTTTGAAGTGCAGAAACGCTGCAGATCCGCAATTGATTTACAGCAAAAATGTTGTGCACACTTTGCGTAAAATCCGCTGCGGAAACGCTGCAGTTTAAAAGAAGTAGCATGTCACTTCTTTTTTATGAATCTGCAGAGTTTTTATACCCATTCCAGAAAACCGCAGGGATAAAATATGCAGCAAATCCACAAGAAAACCACAGCAAAAACGCACAAAAAACGCTGTGGAACCACACAAAAAACGCAACAAATCCGCTGGTGCGTTTTCTGCCAGGAAAGGCAGAATCCACACCAGAAATTCCTAAGCCTAATCTGCAACGTGTGCACATAGCCTATATCATCCTTCGGGGGCTGTACAAATTGAGCACCAACTCCGCCAACAACATTAGTATTGTTGTTTCTAAATGATTATGAACTTAGTTTTTTGGCATGGCCCCAATTTTGCCTTCTATTTAGTATAATGGGCCACACTTAGCTTTCTATATAGTATAAAGTGCCCCACATAGCCATCAGTATAGTATAGCGGGAACCACATTGTCTTCCATATAGTATAATGGCATCTGCAAAGCCTTCCATACAGAATAATGGACCCCAAATACTCTTCCATATAGTTTAAAGGGTCCCATATTGTTCTTCATACAGTATAATGGGCCCCGCATTGCCTTCCATATAGTATAATGAGCCCCACATAGTTTTCCATGCATTATAATAGGCCTGCATTGCCTTCCATATAAAATAATGAGCTACATAGCCCTTCAAACACTATAATGACCCTACAATGTTCTCATTGATTTAAAATAAATAAATAGATAAGTAAATATTTGCTTCTTCTTGGTCCCATGCTGCTGCAGTCTCCGTAGTGTGTGATTTGAAGCTCTTCACTGCTCGATACAGCGGGTGTAGTGAAGTAGGGATATCATTGCACTCACGGTGTTGAAGCGCAATGGAGGAAGGAGTGGACAGCTACCTCTTCTATCATTGCTTTAAACTGTATGGACGCCCATATAGTTGAAAGTGCAATGTGCTGGTACCAAACCCACCTAACTCACAGACCCCATAGCGGCCACATGGTCTGAGACCATTGGCAGTATGCCACTGCTTGTGCATGCAATCACTGCATTGTTGTGTGCTTTTGACAGCATAAACTATGAGGAGAATGTTTGCTTCAATTATGCTTCCATCATTCCTTTTACACGTCTCTAACCGCCATATTTGTTTGCATAGGTGATAAAGAGGATTACTTCTTTTAATTCATTTATAATCTGTTCCCAGGTGAAATATATATTATTGAGGAGACTTTTCATTATTTATGATTGACATTGATTTATAATATCATTGATCGGTAGCATCATGTGTCCGGTTGCTGACATAAGTGTGCTCCATCTTAAACAGTGTATTGCTACATATTTTGCATATCTGAAGATGGTGCCAAGCAGGCTTAAAAAAAGAGATACCTGAAGATGGAGCAAGGTAGGCTTCTAAAAAAAAGACATGCCTCAAGAAGCAGCCAGAGACTTCCAATAAAAGATAAGCCTGAAGAAGTAGCCTGATATGCTTCCAAAGAAGATATATATCAGAAGATGGAGCTAGAGAGCCTTTCAAAAAATACCGTACATACTCGAGTATAAGCCGACCTGAGTATTAGCCGACCCCCCTAATTTTGCCACAAAAAACTGGGAAAACTTATTGACTCGAGTATAAGCCTAGGGTAGGAAATGCAGCAGCTACCGGTGAATTTCAAAAATAAAAATAGATACCAATAAAAGTAAAATTATATATATAATACTCTGCACCGTTCATTATTGCCCCATAGATGTGCCATAGATAGCTGTGCCCCATATAGATTGCTCTGCACCGTTCATTATTGTCCCATAGATGTGCCATAGACAGCTGTGCCATTGCTGTTGCTGCAATAAAAAAAAAATGACATACTCACCTCTCTTGCTTGCAGCTCCTCAGCGTCCCGTCTCGGCGTCTCTCCGCACTGGCTGTTCAGGCAGAGGGCGGCGCGCACACTAATGCGTCATCGCGCCCTCTGACCTGCACAGTCACTGCAAGAAGACGTGAAGACTGAGCGGCGCCCGGCGTGTGGAACATGGACAGGTGAATATGTAATACTTACCTGCTCCCGGCGTCCCTGGCTCCTTCTCCCGGACAGCTGGTCTCCGGGTGCCGCACCCTCTTCCTCTATCAGCGGTCACCGTTACCGCTCATTAGAGAAATGAATATGCGGCTCCACCCCTATGGGAGTGGAGTCCATATTCATTTCTCTAATGAGCGGTCCCACGTGACCGCTGAACAGGGGAAGAGCTGCGGCACCCGAAGACCGTGGGATGGCAGGGACAGCGCCAGGAGCCCCGGAAGCAGGTAAGTATGCCTCAGACCTCTCTCCCCCTCACCCGCCGACCCTGCCGCCGACTGTGACTCGAGTATAAGCCGAGAGGGGCACTTTCAGCCCAAAAATTTGGGCTGAAAATCTCGGCTTATAATTGAGTATATACGGTATATATATTTGAAGAAGTAGCCAGATTTCCAAATAAAAATATATGTCTGAAGTTGGAGCCAGATTGCCTTCAAAATGTGTTTGTTTTATTCATACATTTAATAAATGTATATATTTTGATTTTCATTGAACTCTTCGGCCTTGGCAGCGCCCCAACATATTCCTGCCTTTTCCTTGTTTGTATCACTGCATGCATTTCATTAGAGCCAGAATCAATCTGGATCTGCAGGTGGAGCGGCAGCAAGGATGATTGTTAATTGTTCCAAGGGTACTGAGCAAAGTTGTGCCCGATACTGGACAACTGATACCAGTGAGCACATTCACTATCATATACCAATTATATCACTTCTGTTTGTTTTTTTACAGTGGACAACTTCTTTCATTTTTATTCCTTGATTTTTACATTATTTTCTGATGATTTATTACCTTTAAGTTTCACAGTTGAAACAGTTATATTGCATATTAGTCCTCGCATTCTGCATTTAGCCAGTATTTCACATCAGTATTTGTGAGCCAAAACCAGGAGTGGGTGATAAATACAGAAGTGGTGACATGCTTCTATTATACATTTCCTCTGATTGTTCCTCTCCTGATTTTAGCTTCTTAGGCTGTGTGTCCACGTTCAGGAAACGCTGCGTGTTTCATGCTGCATAGAGACGCAGCGTCAAACACGCAGCGTCCAGATGTTACAGCATAGTGAAAGGGGATTTAATGAAATCCCATCTCCACTATGCGTGGTAACACGCATCCGGCGGCCCTGTGACTTCGGACATGCGGCGCGTCTTTTTAGTTCGCAGCATGTCCCTATACCTTGCGTCGATGCTGCATCGCCGCAAGGTATAACACAGGGCCCTATGTGTGGGGTGCGATGCTTCTGGATGTGTGCTATGAACACATCCGGCATCATCGCGTCCCCCCAGAAGGGGGCGGAGCTTTGGGCGGAGCTAGTTTGCCGCTCCATCAAAATCGCCGGCGATCCTGAAGGTGGACACGTACCCTTAGGGTATGTGCACAAAATGCGGATTTTGCTGCAGATCCACAGCGTTTCCCATGAGTTTACAGTACAATGTAAACCTATGGGAAACAAAAAAACACTGTGCACATGCTGCAGAAAAAACTGCGCGGAAACGCAGCGGTTTACATTCTGCAGCATGTCACTTCTTTCTGCAGATTCCGCAGCGGTTTTACAACTGCTCCAATAGAAATCCTCAATTGTAAAACCGCAGTGAAAACCGCAGAAAAACCACGCTAAATCCGCAATAAATCCGCAGCGGTTTTCCACTGCGGATTTATCAAATCTGCTGAAATCTGCTGCGGAAAAATCCGCAGTAGGCCAGAATACGTGTGCACATACCCTAAATGTTGATGAAAATGACTGACCAAATACTGATAGTGTGAATGAGGCCTTAATGGAAGAAACATTCAAGTCAAATTGAGCAGAATATATTTTTCATAGAAATATTTATGAACATACAGAAAAACCAGTAGCATCTAAATGCGAATTTCTGGGAGTCCTGGGAGTCAACCCTACAATGACTGGCTGATTATTCCAATAGCTAGGCTGAGTCCTTTCTCTGTCTTGAGATGGGGAAGCAGTATTATGTCCTCCAGAGTTTCTTTTACTACTCTGATTTCTTAGGCCGGTTTCACACGTCAGTGGCTCCGGTACGTGAGGTGACAGTTTCCTCACGTACCGGAGACACTGACTCACGTAGGCACATTAAAATCAATGTGTCTCTGCACATGTCAGCGTGTTTTCACGGACCGTGTGTCAGTTTGGAAATCACGGAGACATGTCAGTGTTCGTGGGAGCGCACGTATTACACGGACCCATTAAAGTCAATGGGTCCGTGTAAAACATGTACCGCACACGGATGTTGTCCGTGTGCAGTCCGTGTGCCTTGCAGGAGACAGCGCTACTGTAAGACAGGAACCTTTTTTTTTTTTTTTTTTTAAACACAAAAAAAAAAGAGTTTTCATATCTTCTCTTCAGCGAACGATGCTGGAGAGAAGAAATGATTAGCGGCTTCAGCACCAGATGCAGGGGTCAGCACTTAACTGTAGCGCTGTCTCCTGCACGGTGCGTGTGGTCCTCAGTCGGCACATGGGCGGCACACGGATGCCGCACGTGTGCCACACTGATGTGCCACATAAACGCACGGACACACGGACACGGATAATTCCGGTACCAATTTTTCCGGTACCGGAATTATCTGGACGTGTGAGACTGGCCTTAGAAGAAGTTGTCCCCATAGTCAGCCATTCAGAAGGCTAAAGCCAAGTTGTGTGTGTTACCACATAGTACATGCAAATACTTCCTTATTCTTTCCTCGCCATCTCCTCTATCCACGTACCACATGATACAGGAAAGATATGAATCTTCCTGTGTGTTAGCCAGTAGATAGAAGAATGTTACAATTTGAGATTCCTCATTGGCTGGTACCTTTTAGGCTGTGTGCACACGTAGCAGATTTTTCGCGTTTTTTCGTGGTTGTTCGCTATAAAAATGCTATAAAACCGTCAAAAAAACGCTCACATTAAGCATCCTATTTAATAGAATGCAATCCGCATTTCTTGTGTACATGCTGCATTTTTTTCCTGAGCAAATTCGCATTCCAGAAAAAAACGCAGCATGTTCATTAAATTTGCGGAATCGCGGTGATTCCGCACACCTAGGAATGCATTGATCTGCTTACTTCCCGCATGGGGCTATGCCCACCATGCGGGAATTAAGCAGATCATGTGCGGTTGGTACCCAGGGTGGAGGAGAGGAGAGTCTCCCCCACGGACTGGGCACCATATAATTGTTAAAAAAAAGAATTAAAATAAAAAAATCGTGATATACTCACCTTCGATGGCCCCCGGAGTCTTCCTGCCCCTCAGCGCTGCACGCGGCCGCTTCCGTTCCTGTAGATGGTGTGTGTGTGAAGGACCTGCGATGATGTTGCGGTCACATCGAAGGTCCTGCACACACACCATCTTATAGGAATAGAAGCCACTGAGGAGATCGGCTGTTTGCGGTAGGTGAGTATAACCATTTTTTATTTTTTTTAATTATTTTTAACATTCTATCTTTTACTATTGATGCGGCATAGGCTGCATCAATAGTAAAAAGTTGGTCACACTTGTCAAACACTGTTTGACAAGTGTGAGCAACCTATCAATCAGTTTTCCAAGCGATGCTACAGAACGCTTGGAAAACTCTAGCATTCTGCAAGCTAATAATGCTTGCAAACCGCTAGTTTTCTGCGGGAATATGCATGCCAATTCCGCGTGCAATATACCCGCGGCAGGAGGCGCAGAATTGACGCGGAAATTTCCGCGGAAATTTTGCAATGTGTGCACTTAGCCTTAAGGGTATGTGCACACATTGCGTATTCTCTGCAGATCCGCAGCGCTTTTTGCGGTGCAGAAACGCTGCAGCTCCACAATTGATTTACAGTACAATGAAAATTAATGAGAAAAAAAAAACCTGTGCACACTTTGCGGAAAATAAGCTGCAGAAACGCTGCGGTTTAAAAGAAGTAGCACTTCTTTTTTGCGAATCTGCAGCGTTTTTGTACCCATTCCATTATAGAAATCCGCAGGGGTAAAAGACGCAGCAAATCTGCAAAAAAAGCAGCGAAAACGCGCAAAAAATGCTGCGGATCCGCCCAAAATCCGCAGCAGGGTTTTCTGCCAGGAGAGGCAGAATCCGCACGAGAAATTCCTAAGACTAATCCACAACGTGTGCACATAGCCTAATGGCTAACTGAAAAGATGGTAAATTGCAAGCTTTCTATGCCTGAGTAACAGATCTGAGCAGTCTGGAAAGCTGCAATTTGTTACCATCTTTTCAGTTTGTCCGGGATCACACACAGCGAGATACGGCCGAGTCTCGCAGGTTAAAACCAAGTTCTGGCACCGGCACTCCACAGCGGAGCGGGCGGCCACATAGCAATACATGGAGCCGCACGCATCGCTCCGGAGGTCTGGTGCCATAGCTTGTATTTAACCTGCGAGACTCGGCCGTATCTCGCTGTAGTGTGACTCCGGCCTTAGACTTTAAAAGGTATCAACCACTGAGGACTCTCAATTCAAAATATTTTCCACATACCACATGGCATTTGTGTTTGGGGCGTCACGCAAGAAAACAGAAATGAAACATGATGAGAATGGAAGGATTTGTCCAATACACAAATTCATGCTCTGCATTCTCACTTTATGTTTCACTTTATGTACTTAGTTGGTAAAAATAATACTTAAAAATTGTTACATTAAATTGAAATATATAGATCTGCATTGTGATACCGCTTCATTGGGAACTTTGCCAGTGACATTTGTAAACTCTGGTGCCTAAATAGCCTCAATTGTATCTCCCACTCCTCAGAAAAAATGTCTCGTTAATTACACATTTTATGTGGCACCAGAAAAGAATAATGCTCTTTATACTTCCACAACAGCTTAGGGCTTGTAAATGTCTAGGCTTGATATTCCTAAATTCCTACTTTGTGTTTTACTGAGTGGATTTTCTGTGAGGGGAGGGCGGCTTTCATCATTGATTTCAATGTACAGTATACAATGGTGCACAGTCCTTATCTCTGTGTCTGAACATGTAAATCGCTGAAAGGTTGTTTAGATATTAAAAAGTATTGGAATGGAATTTCATCAAACTAAATGAGATTAAAAAGTCAGTTTGACAAGTTGTGTCAAATGGAGTCAAATTGAATCCCATGACTGCAAGTGATTTTTGTGCAAGCAGATATTTAGACTAGGCTCACACTTTGCTTTTTTTTTTTTTTTTTGTTAAAATGATTCCTCCAGTACAGGATCCCAATGAGGTCATATGGGGTGGTGCAGTTTTGTCAGACGAATTCTATCTGTGATTTGATGTATAGTACTCATACAGGTGTGGATCGCCCCCAGACACAGGGCCACGAGTTCTCGGTACCGGGCCTCTCTGGTTCGGTTCTGAGGCTGTCACGGTGGCTAGACCCGGTCCGCGACCCTGCCAAGGGGCGTCCAATAAAGGTGATGCAGTCTGTCAGGGGTTCGTGACGCCACCTGTGGTGTTCGGTCAGGGTGACCGACGCTACCGTGGGGTCCGCTGGGGTGATGGAATGGCAGCTGGATGGTATACCTTCCCACAGGTGAAGTATGCCCCCAGGGCTTCCCAGTAAGGTAGATGGTAATGGTGTGAGGTGCAGTCAATAACGAGGACACAAGGTTGCAGTCTCTTTACCTCTTTACTGTAGACTACAGGATCCTCAATCCAGAGCACGTTTAACAGGGCTGTCAGAGACCGGCCGGCCTGATGGGCACTTCCAGAGTTTCCCTCGCAGATGGAAATCGTTGCCCACCACTAGCGCCTGTGTGTTGTAGTCCTACCCTGCTGAGCATTCGGAATAGTCTTCACAACTGCTGTTCTCGTTCGTCGTTCTCTACAGCTCTCTCTCTCTTTAGTTCCAGATGTTGCTAGTTTCTCGTCACACCAGTATGCTTTGGCTAGGACGCACCCGTATGACGGGAAGGCCTGGAGGTCTTCCGGGACCCTAGAGATGCCCCTCTCCCACTGTTGCCCCCTATGTCTTCTTAGGAAATTTAAGGTAGACAGCCAACCTATAATTAACTGTCCTGCGGAGTTTGAAGTGTAATGTGTCCTGGTGATACCTGGTCAGGAGAATTCCTTCAGTGCCATCAGACATACCATCATTCCCCTTAGTGGCAGAGTGTCATACTGCAACGACCAGGTCTCTGGGGCGCTGCAGGTGCATCTCACAAAATTAGAATATTTTCAAAAAGTTAATTTGTTTCAGATCTTCAATACAAAAATTGAAACTCATAAACTCATATTGTATAGTCATTACAAAACAGAGTGATCTATTTCAAGTGTTTATTTGCGTTAATGTTGATGATTATGGCTTACAGCCAATGAAAACAAAAAAGTCATTATCTCAGTAAATTAGAATACTTTATAACACTAGCTTGAATCAATGATTTTAAAATCCAAAATGTTGGCGAACTGAAATGTATGTTCAGTAAATGCACTCAATACTTGGTTGGGGTTCCTTTTGCATAAATTATTATTATTATTATTATAGCGCCATTTATTCCATGGCGCTTTACATGTGAGGAGGGGTATACATAATAAAAACGAGTACAATAATCTTAAACAATACAGGTCACAACTGGAGGAGAGAGGACCCTGCCCGCAAGGGCTCACAATCTACAAGGGATGGGTGAGAATACAGTAGGCGAGGGTAGAGCTGGTCATGCAGCGGTTTGGTCGATCGATGGTTACTGCAGGTTGTAGGCTTGTCGGAAGATGTGGGTCTTCAGGTTCTTTTTGAAGGTTTTGATGGTAGGCGAGAGTTTGATATGTTGTGGTAGAGAGTTCCAGAGTAGGGGTGATGCGCGAGAGAAATCTTGTATGCGATTGTGCGAAGAGGGGAGTAGAGAAGGAGATCTTGTGAGGATCGGAGGTTACGTGCAGGAAAGTACCAGGAGACGAGGTCACAGATGCATGGAGGAGACAGGTTGTGGATGGCTTTGTATGTCATGTTTAGGGTTTTGTACTGGAGTCTCTGGGTAATGGGGAGCCAGTGAAGAGATTGACAGATGGGAGAGGCCGGGGAATAGCGAGGGGACAGGTGGATTAGTTGGGCAGCAGAGTTTAGAATAGATTGGAGGGGTGCGAGAGTGTTAGAGGGGAGGCCACAGAGCAGGAGGTTACAGTAGTCGAAGCGGAAGATGATGAGGGCATGGATTAGGGTTTTTGCAGATTCTCGGTTTAGGAATGTACTGATCCGTGAAATATTTTTGAGTTGAAGACGGCAGGAAGTGGAAAGGGCTTGGATATGCGGTTTGAAGGAGAGATCAATTTCAAGAATTACCCCAAGGCAGCGAGCTTGTAGGACTGGGGAGAGTGGGCAGCCATTTACTGTAATGGATAGGTTTGTTGGGGGGGGGGTCGCGTGAGATGGGGAATGATGATGAATTCTGTTTTGTCCATGTTAAGTTTTAGAAATCTAGCGGAGAAGAAGGATGAAATATCGGACAGATATTGAGGGATTCTGGTTAGTAGGGTGGTGATATCTGATCCAAAGATGTAGATCTGTGTGTCATCAGCATAGAGATGATACTGAAAACCATGAGATTCTATGAGCTGTCCCAAGCCAAAAGTGTAAATGGAGAAGAGCAGGGGCCCTAGGACTGAACCTTGCGAGACTCCGACAGATAGTGGGCGAGGTGAGGAGGTGGTGTGTGAGTGGGAGATATTGAATGTCCGGTCTGTTAGGTATGATGAGATCCAATATAGGGCCAAGTCTGTGATGCCAATGGATGAGAGGGTCTGTAGTAATAGGGAAAGGTCCACTGTGTCAAAGGCAGAGGGGAGGTCAAGGAGGAGGAGGACAGAGAAGTGTTGCTTGCTCTTGGCGGTTAATAGGTCATTGGTGACCTTAGTTAGGGCAGTTTCAGTGGAGTGGTGTGACCGGAAGCCACATTGTAAGTGGTCGAAGAGGGAGCAGGAAGAGAGATGGAAGGCCAGTTCAAGATGGACGTGTTGTTCCAGTAGTTTTGAAGCATAGGGGAGAAGTGATATAGGGCAATAGCTAGATACAGAGGATGGGTCAAGAGAGGGCTCAATTACTGCATCAATGCAACATCGCATGGAGGCGATCAACCTGTGGCACTGCTGAGGTGTTGTGGAAGCCCAGGTTGCTTTGATAGCAGTCTTCAGCTCATCTGCATTGTTGTGCCTGGTGTCTCTCATCTTCCTCTTGAAAATTTACCATAGATTCTCTATGGGGTTAAGGTCAGGCAAGTTTGCTCGCCAAACAAACACAGTGATACTGTTGTTTTTGAACCAGGTATTGGTCCTTTTGGCAATGTGGACAGGTGCCAAGTCCTGTTGGAGAATTAAATTTCCATCTCCAAAAAGCTTGTTTGCAGAAGGAAGCATGAAGTGCTCTAAAATTTCCCGGTAGACAGCTGCGCTGACTTTAGTCTTGATAAAACACAGTGGACCTACACCAGCAGATGACATGGCTCCTCAAGCCATGACTGACTGTGGAAACTTCTCACTAGACCTCCAGCAGCTTGGAATGTGTGTCTCTCCACTCTTCCTCCAGACTCTGTGTCCTTGATTTCCAAATGAAATGCAAAATTTACTTTTATCTGAAAATAACACCTTAGACCACTGAGCGACAGTTGAGTTCTAGTGATGAGCAAATATACTCGTTATTCGAGATTCCCCGAGCATGCTCAGGTGTCCTCCAAGGATTGTTTGGTGCTTGGAGATTTAGTTTTCTTCACCGCAGCTGAATGATTTACATCTGTTAGCCAGCTTAATCACATGTGGGGATTCCCTAGCAACCAGGCAACCCCCACATGTACTTATGCTGGCTAACAGATGTAAATCATTCAGCTGCGGCGAAGAAAACTAAATTTCCGAGCACTAAAAATTACCCGGAGGACACCCGAGCATGCTCGGGGAAATCTTGGTTAACGAGTATATTCGCTCATCACTATTCAGTTCTTATTCTCCTTTGCCCAGGTAAGACTCTTCTGGCATTGTTTATTGTTTATGAGTGGCTTGACACAAGGAATGCAACACCTGTAGCACATGTCCTGGATATGTCTGTGTTTGGTGGCTCTTGAAGCAATGACTCCAGCAGTCCACTCCTTGTGAATCTCCCCCCAAATTTTTGAATGGTCTTTTCTTAACAATCCTTTCAAGACTGCGGTTATCCTGATGGCTTGTGCACCTTTTTCTACTACACTTTTTCTTTCCACTCAACTTTCTATTAATATGCTTGGATATAGCACTCTGTGAACAGCCAGCTTCTTTATCAATAAACTTTTATGGCTTACCCTCCTTGTGCAGCGTGTTAAGCCATGTGCAAACGTTCAGTATTTTTTGCATTTTTTCGCTATAAAAACGCGAAAAAAACGCTTACATAGGCCTCCTATTATTTACAGTGTATTCCGCATTTCTTGTGCAAATGTTGCATTTTTTCCACGAAAAAAATCGCATTGCGGAAAAAAAAGCAACATTTTCATTAAATTTGCGGAATTGCGGGGATTCTGCACACCTAGGAATGCATTGATCTGCTTACTTTCCGCATGGGGCTGTGCACACCATGCGGGAAGTAAGCAGATTATGTGCGGTTGGTACCCATGGTGGAGGAGAGGAGACTCTCCTCCACGGACTGCGCACGATATAATTGGTAAAAAAAAAGAATTAAAATAAAAAATCGTGATATACTCCCCTTCGATGGTCCGCGGAGTCTTCCCGCCTCTCAGCGGTGCATGCTGCCGCTTCCGTTCCTATAGATGGTGTGTGTGAAGGACCTGTGATGACGTCGCCGTCTTGTGATTGGTCTCGTGACCGCTCATGTGACCGCGACGTCATCGAAGGTCCTGCACACACACCATCTATAGGAACGGATGCCGCTGAGGAGATCGGCTGTCTGCAGGTGAGTATAACCATTTTTTATTTTTTTTATTATTTTTAAACATTCTATCTTTTACTATTGATGCTGCATAGGCTGCACTATGTTTGACAAGTGTGATCAACCTGTCAGTCAGTTTTCGCTTGCAAAATGCTAAAAAAACGCAAAAAAACCGCAAAAAAACGCAAAAAAAAATGCTGATTTCTTGCAGAAAATTTCCGGTTTTCTTCAGGAAATTTCTGCAAGAAATCCTGACGTGTGCACATACCCTTAATGACTGCCTTCTGGACATCTGTCAAGTCATCAGTCTTTCCTCATGATTGTGGAGCCTGCAGAAACAGACTAAGGGACCTTTTTAAAGGCTTAGGAAGCCTTTGTATGTGTTTTTTTTGTCAATTATTCTAATTTAAAGAGATAATAACTTTAGGGTTTTCATTTGCAGAAAGCCATAGTCAATAACATTAACAGAAATAAACACTTGAAATAGATAACTCTGTTTGTAATGACTCTATATAATATATGAGTTTCACTTTATGTAATGAAGAACTGAAATTAATAAACATTTTGATGATATTCAAATTTTGTGAGAAGCACCTGCATATTTTTTCTTGGACCAATTGGTCTGAAGAAAATCATCAATGCAAGTCTATGGGTCCGTGAAAGAAATTGGAACATAGTCAGATAACATCACTGCAGTTCGATTTTTAAGGACTGACAAAATGGAGAAGCTTTTTTTTTTCTCTCCATGTCTAAGAAAAACTAACAATTAAATTAAAAATTAACCCTGTAATATTGTCCATTTAGGAGTGAGCGTTTTATTGTACGATTGTTCTCACACTATGACGTGTTACTTAGTTACAATGTTCTGATATTACACTAATGTATGGAAAAATCCCTGCTTAATTAACGCCCGAGGCTAGACCTGACCCATGAAATTTATGTATCCAGGACTGTAAAACCAAATAGGCCATAATAGCTTGACAGTCTTATGGCTTATTACAACCTTTAGTCTTAACCATTCTAGGCACTGAGGTATTTTACTGACAGAACGGTTTATCTTCTTGTAAGATTTTTGTTGGTTGCTATACCTCATCGTATCAACATTTTAATAGCGTTATAGCCCATGCCATATTATTTACCTGGTATTGATCAGCATGAACTAAATTCACTGATTCTTGGAGGACAATTTCTCTGCCTTATGAGTCATCATTTTTATTTCATGAAACAGCCCCTTTCATACATAATTTATGTCCACTGTTTTATTCACTTTATTATTGTGGACAGAGTCAGAATAGGCGGCTTCACAGGAGCGCCAAGCTGGCGATGGGAGTTTTTAAGTGCAGATAGCACTCTGCAACTCCTGGCGGATAACTCAGAAGAGGATAAGACAGGATGAAGTAAAAATGGACTGGTCATATAGAGCGCAAGCGACACAGTTCAGCTGGTGTTAAAAAGTCTTCATTTAATATTTCCACAATGTGTTTTAACGGAATAGTTCCATCTTCTTCATGTGTCAGTTATACATAGAGTAGGATAGGGAAGGTATATAAAGGAAGAGAAGCAAATAAAAGTTAAGAAGCAATATTTAAGAACGCCCACATAAACAAAAATGCAAATTATAGCTGCACTAATATAAATAAATAAAATATATGGTTGCACTAATATAAATAAAACCAACCTAAAAACTATTTAAACAATTAAAACAATGTGCACAAAAATTATAACAACATACATATATTATATGACTTTCTCAATGGTGAGATTTAACCCCTCAGAGGCCAGCGTGCCACCTTTGAAAATCCCAAAACTCTCCATTCTTATTAAATTAATGTATCAGTCAGGCAAATCCTATGGAATCTGGTCAATGACAATAAGTTTTAATGATGAATTCAAATTATTTGCTGCACTACAGAAAAATGTTTGGATAGACTATCCATGGACCCTTTCCGGATATTATGGTGGTGCTTATTGAGACTAGCATGCATCGTTTTATCGTCTGACCGATGTATTGCAAACCACAACCACACTCAAATAAAAAATGTAACAAGATTGGCAATTTACACGGCAGTTAATTTTAAAGCTAGTGCCTGTGGTATGGGATTTAAATTCGCACACCCCATTCATTATAGACATGCAGCATAAGCACTTAGAGGTCCCACGTGCAAAACAACCGGATTGGAATTTATGGTGAAGGCATCACAACCCATCTTTTAGAATCTTGGCCTCTTTAAAGAAATCAGTGTCCTCCGTACAGTTCTTTCTGATCCTCCAACATTGCCCATAAGGGATGTTTGAGATCCACTTAGGGAGATAGCCACCTTGAGAAAACTGTGTGTGCACAAGCCTTAATACTTCTTAAACTGTTGTGTGCCTTATGAGTCATCTTTTGTATTTCATGAGACAGCCCCTTTCATACATAATTTATGTCCACTGTTTTATTCACTTTATTAGGCTTGTATGAGTGATTTGCACTATAATTTGTGTTTTGTACATCAGTCTTAATGAAAGGCGTGTAGGATTCAGATGAGCCAAATGCATTAAAAGTACCGTCACACTAAGCGACGCTGCAGCGATACCGACAATGATGTCGATCGCTGCAGCGTCACTGTTTGGTCGCTGGAGAGCTGTCACACAGACAGCTCTCCAGCGACCAACGATCCCGAGGTCCTCGGTAACCAGGGTAAACATCGGGTTACTAAGCACAGGGCCGCACTTAGTAACCCGATGTTTACCATGGTTACCAGCGTAAAAGTTAAAAAAACAAACACTACATACTTACCTTCAGCTGTCTGTCCTCCGGCGCTCTGCTTTCCTCTGCACTGTCAGCGCCGGTCAGCCAGAAAGCAGAGCGGTGAGGTCACCGCTGTGCTTTCCGGCTGGCCGGCGCTGACGCAGGATGCAGGAGGAGTGCAGAGAAGCAGAGCGCCGGGGACAGACAGCTGAAGGTAAGTATGTAGTGTTTGTTTTTTTAACGTTTACGCTGGTAACCAGGGTAAATATCAGGTTACTAAGCGCGGCCCTGCGCTTAGTTACCCGATGTTTACCCTGGTTACCAGTGAAGACATCGCTGGATCGGCGTCACACACGCTGATCCAGCGATGTCAGCGGGAGATCCAGCGACGAAATAAAGTTCTGGACTTTCCTCAGCGACCAACGATCTCCCAGCAGGGGCCTGATCGTTGGTCGCTGTCACACATAACGATTTCATTAACGATATCGTTGCTTCGTCACAAAAAGCAATGATATCGGTAACGATATCGTTATGTGGGAAGGTACCTTAAGAAGAGAATGCTACTTAATGAATTTTGCACATCTTATCAGTGGCGTGGATCTCCATGTGCCTTGCCAGACATGTTACTCTATTCAATTACTAGAGTAGCATTTCTGGACTAAGAATGGCCATTACTCCTGCTGTGGGTTCTCGTCAGCTCTACCCATTTTGTTGGACCAAGTGGAAACTAGCATGAAAACAGCAAAAGTTGCAAAATCATGATGTGCGAAAAAATTATGACTTTACAAAGTGATTTACCCCAGTTTTCTTGCGTAAGCACTTCGATGTATCAGCACCACAGTTTTTTTATGATTGTGTATAGCTCTTGCTGTCTTAAAACTAATTAAACAGTTTGGGAAATCAAGTGATTGTTTTATTTTGGACTTCCTGAGAGGAATAGCTGAGGTTTATCAACTAGGGAATATGCCTAGGTGCCATCTACTGGGAGGGCAAGAACATGACATTTTGCCTTGCGTAGTGTATGTCGCTGTAGGCCTTGGCCAGTGGATTAAACCTTTCCTCCGGTTTAAGAAAAGCCTAGCTATGGGCCTCATATATTCAGTGTGATGAGTTGGTGGACTGCCTTGGATGGGGTCCCAGCTTTTCAATACAAACAAGAGCATGTCGCAAAATGACTTAGTAATCTGGTAATTCTACTGGTTGGCGTTTAGTAAGTATCACCCCCAAACCACAAGAAAACAAAGCTCACAATATACGGTAATTATTTTTCCAAACATAATAGGAAACATACATAACAAATATTTGCACTTATTTTGGGGGGAAAGTGGTTTATATTAAACCATTCTGCTCTTTGCTCTTGTTATGGATTTTGTACAGCTGGAATTTGTAATCCTGGAACCAATTAAGCAGTGCACGGCAGAATGAGACTCATCTTCAAAAACAAAGTATATGGATGCAGTTGTATCAAAAAAACAATAAGGCCGGCCTCACACTAGCGAGTTTTACGGACGTATGAGAGGTGCAGAAAATACGGATTGCATACGGTACAATGTTTCTCTATGGCCCAGCTCCTATTTGCCATGTTTTACTGATCCGTATTATACGGTCTTCTACGGCCGTAGACAATCGCAGCATGCTGCGTTTGTCACCGTATTGCGCAAAAAATACTCCAATGAAAGTCTATGGGGGCGAGAAGAATACGGATTACACACGGACCAACAGTGTGACTTGCGAGAAATACGCAGCGGTGTTCTATAGAAAAGCCGCCAATTCAGCGCGTTGTACAGTAAAATCACACTGACAGGTTAGAATAGAATAGCTAAGATAAATGTCTACACATAGTATAAGGAAATATATAATATACTAGATCGTGGCCCGATTCTAATGCATCGGGTATTCTAGAATATGCATGTCCCCGTAGTATATGGACAATGATGATTCCAGAATTCGCGGCAGACTGTGCCCTTCGCTGATTGGTCGAGGCAACCTTTATGACACCATCGTCGCCATGGCAACCATTATGACATCTACGTCGATACTGTGCCCGTCGCTGAATCAGAAACGTGAGATGTCTACGTCCTTTATGACATCATCGTCGCTGTGCCCGTCGCTGATTGGTCGAGGCCTGGCGTCCTCGACCAATCAGACGCGGGATTTCCAGGACAGACAGACAGACAGACAGAAAAACCCTTAGACAATTATATATATAGATATATATAATATATATATATATATATATATATATATATATATATATATATATATATATATATATATATATATATATATATAGTGTGAGACACATATATGTATATATATATTAATATATCATACAGCGCTAGCTAGCTTAAAAGCCGGTAATTCAATTGCCGGCTTTTCCTATCTCCTTCTCAAACCCGACATGATATGAGACATGGTTTACATACAGTAAACCATCTCATATCCCTATTTTTTGCATATTCCAGACCACTAATGTTAGTAGTGTGTATGTGCAAAATTTTATTAAATTAAAGGGTTAAATCGCGGAAAAATTTGGCGTGGGTTCCGTGCAATTTTCTCCGCCAGAATGGTAAAGCCAGTGACTTAGGGCAGATATTAATAGTCTGGAAAGGGTCCATGGTTATTGCCCCCTCCCCCCCCCCCCCCGGCTAAAAACATCTGCCCCCAGCCACCCCAGAAAAGGCACATCTGGAAGATGCGCCTATTCTGGCACTTGGCCACTCTCTTCCCATTCCCATTCAGTATAAAGGGTCACATGATACCACTGTTTATGCTGACGAATGTCACACAGACGGATTACAGCTTGGGATTTCTTCACTTTGGTCAGGTGAGGGATATGGTTGTTAATTATTTTTTTTACAGGGGGCATTGGCATCTGTGGATTAAGCATAAGGTGAGTGTCATGGTTGTTTATTATTTTCTGTTTACAATGGACGAGTGTTTCACTTCAACGGGCATAATGTGAGTATAAATTTGTTTTTTTATTTTTATTTGAAATAACAATAGTCTGTGTCATTTATTTCAATTAAAGGACTTTATTCTGGCTGTCCATTTCAAAACGTACTATAGGGTTAGTAATGGAGAGGCATCTTATAGACACCTCTACATTACTAACTTGTGCGCTTGATGTCAGCAGCCATAAAACAGCTGACATAACCCCCCAAAATATGACCCCACTTGCCACCACCCCAAGGCAAGTGGGAAGAATTCGGCAAAGCGCCCAAACTGAAGCATCTAAGATATGCACCTTTTGTGGGGCTGCTATTTTTAAGCTTGGGAGGATATATTCACGGCCCCTTACGAGGCTGAAAATAACAGCCACAGCTGTCTGATTTAGCTTGGCTGGTTGTCAAAAACTGGGAGGACCCCATGTAGTTTTTCTAATTTATTTATTTATTTTACTCACTCTGGGATCTTTTTTTTTTCAGCACACTTTTCCTTTTGCAGGTACCGTGTATACTACTCATATATAAGCCAAGTTTTTCAGTGCATTTTTTTTTTAGCTGAAAACACCCCCCTCAGCTTAAAGAAGAGTCCCAGAAAGACGGTGGGCGAGGGGGAGCAGCAGAGCAGCGGGTCACAAGGCTAGAGCCGGCAGCTGTAGGTAAAACCCATGCCCGCTACTAAAGAAATAAATATTCACTGCAATGGCAGTGATTAATTTCTCTTTTAGCACACACAGTTATAGCCGCATCTGCCGGCTTCTAGCAGCAGTCAGGCTACAGCGGGTACTCGCTCATTAAGGTAATTAATATTCACCTCTCTCCACTCCCATACTGTAGGTGTGGAGTGAATATTCATTACCTTAATGAGCAGGGACACATGATTGCTTGGCCGGAAGAGCTGCTGGCCAGAACGAGATGCAGTAAGAGCTCGCAGGGAAGGTAAGTAGGATGTGGTGTTTTTTATAGGAATCATGCATCAAAAGACAGGGATGGGGAACCATCCATACAAGGATGGGGATAAGGAGCCATGCATACAGGGACAGGAAGCCATGCATACAAGGACAGGGAAGGGGAGCCATGCATACAAGGACAGTGACGGGGAGCCATGCATATAACACAGTAACATAGTTATTAAGGTTGAAGGAAGACTTTAAGTCTATCTAGTACAACACATAGCCTAACCTAACATGCCCTAACATGTTGATCCAGAGGAAGGCAAAAAAACCCATGTGGTAAATAGTAAGCTCCACTTTGGGGAAAAAAATCCTTCCTGACTCCACATACGGCAATCAGACTAGTTCCCTGGATCAACGCCCTATCAAGGAATCTAGTATATATACCCTGCAACATTATACATTTCAAGAAAGGTATCCAATCCCCTCTTAAATTTAAGTAATGAATTACAAGATCATATGGCAGAGAGTTCCATAGTCTCACTGCTCTTACAGTAAAGAATCCGCGTCTGTTATTATGCCTAAACCTTCTTTCCTTCAGACGTAGAGGATGCCTCCTTGTCCCTGTCTTAGGTCTATGATTAAAAAGATCATCAGAAAGGTCTTTGTACTGTCCCCTCATATATTTATACATTAAAATAAGATCACCCCTTAGTCTTCGTTTTTCCAAACTAAATAGCCCCAAGTGTAATAACCTATCTTGGTATTGCAGACCCCCCAGTCCTCTAATAACCTTGGTCGCTCTTCTCTGCACCCGCTCTAGTTCAGCTATGTCTTTCTTATACACTGAAGACCAGAACTGTGCACAGTATTCTAAGTGTGGTCTAACTAGTGACTTGTATAGAGGTAAAATTATGTTCTCCTCATGAGCATCTATGCCTCTTTTAATGCATCCCATTATTTTATTTGCCTTTGTGGCAGCTGCCATACTCCCAGGTCTCTTTCAATGATGGTTTTGCCCAGAGATTTAGAATTAAGCGCATAGTTATACATCTTATTACTTCTACCCAAGTGCATGACCTTACATTTATCCCCATTAAAGCTCATTTGCCATTTATCAGCCCATATGTGGGGGTAAACCACTGTTTGGGCGCACGTCAGGGCTTGGAAGGGAGGGAGCACCATTTGACTTTTTGAACGCAAGATTGGCTGGAATCAATGGTGGCGCCATGTTGCGTTTTGAGACCCCTGATGTGCCTAAAAAGTGGAAACCCCTCAATTCTCACTCCAACACTAACCCCAACACACCCCTAACCCTAATCCCAACTGTAGCCATAACCCTAATCACAACCCTAACCCCAACACACCCCTAACCACAACCCTAACCCTAATCCCAACCCTAACCCTAATCCCAACCCTAACCACAACTTTAACCCCAACACACCCCTAACCCTAACCATAACCCTAACCACAAGCCTAATCTTAACCCTATTTCCAACCCTAGCCCTAATTCCAACCATAACTCTAATTCCAACCCTAACCCTAAGGCTATGTGCCCACGTTCCGGATTTGTGTGAGATTTTTTCGCTTGATTTTTGAAAAATCTGCAGGTAAAAGGCACTGCATTTTACCTGCGGATTTACCGTGGATTTCCAGTGTTTTTTTGTGCAGATTTCACCTGTGGATTCCTATTGAGGAACAGGTGTAAAACGCTGCGGAATCCGCACAAAGAATTGACATGCTGCGGAAAATACAACGCAGCGTTTCCGCGCGATATTTTCCGCACCGTGGGCACAGCGGATTTGGTTTTCCAAAGGTTTACATGGTACTGTAAACCTGATGGAAAACTGCTACGTATCCACATCGGCCAATCCGCTGTGGATCCGCAGCCAATCCGCTGCGGATCCGCAGCCAAATCTGCACCGTGTGTACATAGCCTAATTCTAACCCTAACCCTAGTTCTAACCCTAATTCTAGCCGTAACCCTAGCCCTAACCCAAACCCTAGCCCTAACCCTAGTGGAAACAAAAAATATTTTCTTTATTTTATTATTGTCCTTACCTATGGGGGTGATAAAGGGGGGGTCATTTACTTTTTTTAAATTTTGATCACTGTGATAGGTTTTATCACAGTGATCAAAATATACCCGAAATGAATCTGCCGTCCGGCAGATTCGGCGGGCGCACTTCGCATGCAGCCGCCATTTTGGAAGATGGCGGTGCCCATGGAGAAGATGGACGGACACCGGGAGACCCGATAAGTATGAGGGGGGGAGATCCGAGCACGGTGAGGGGATCGGAGCATGGGGGTGGGATCGGAGCATGGGGGGAGCTGACAGGACGACGGAGGGGAGCGGAGCACAGGACGGAGGACTGGGGAGAAGGTCGGTGGCGGTGGGGGGGCAGATCAAGGTTTCCAGCCATGGCCGATGGTATTGCAGCATCGGCCATGGCTGGATTGTAATATTTCACCAGTTTTCATAGGTGAAATATTACAAATCGCTCTGATTGGCTGTTGAAAGTGAAACTGCCAATCAGAGCGATCGTAGCCACGGGGGGGGGGGGGGGGTGAAGCTACCTTCCCTGGGTTGAAGTACCACTCCCCCTGTCCCTGCAGATTGGGTGAAATTGGAGTTAACCCTGTCACCCGATCTGCAGGGACGCGATCCCTCCATGACGCCACATAGGTGTCACAGGTTGGATTGGCACCGACTTTCATGACGCCTACGTGGCGTCACAGGTCCGGAAGGGGTTAACTAGTTAATAGCGGCAGGTGAATCGCGATTTCACCCGCCGATACTGCGGGCACATGTCAGCTGTTCGAAACAGCTGACATGTCCCGGGTTTGATGCGGGCTCACTGCCGGAGCCCATATCAAAGCAGGGACCCGACCTCCGCAGTAATAGTACAGCGGAGATCGGGAAGGGGTTCATAATGGCTGTTTAAGAAAATTAGGCTTTGTGACTTTCCTCCTTCATAAATGAAACAAGATGGGTCTGCGTGTGTCACACACCACATGGCCAGCTAGGGTTGTTAAATGTTAATAATAATATTATTATTTATTTATCTAGCACCATTAATTCCATGGTGCTGCACATGAGAAGGCGTTACATCAAAATACAAATATCACTTACAGTAAACAAAACTAACAATAACAAACTGATACAGAGGGCAGAGGACCTGCCCTTGCGGGCTTAAATTCTACAGGATTATGAAGGAGACAGTAGGTTGCGGGTTGCAGTAGCTCCGATGGTGTTGAGGTGGCTGTGTGGTCATTACAGGTTGAAAGCTTCTTTGAAGAGGTGGGTTTTCAGGTTTCTTTTGAAGGATCCAAATGTGGTGGATAACCGGACGTGTTGGGGCACAGAATCCCTAGGATGGGGATATTCAGGAGAAGTCTTGGAGGCGATTGGGTGAGGAGCGAAAAAGCGTTGAGGAGAGAAGGTGGTCTTGGGAGGACCGGAGAGTACGTGAGGGAAGATATTGAGAGATTAGTTTGGAAATATATGGAGGAGAAAGGTTATGGATGGCTTTGTAGGTCAGTGTTAGTAGTTTAAACTGGTTATGCTGGGAAATTGGGAGCCAGTGAAGGGATTTGCAAAGAGGGGAAGCAGGAGTGTAACGAGGAGAGATATTAGTCAGGCAGCAGAGTTAAGGACGGACTGGAGGGGTGCGAGAGTGTTAGAAGGTAGGCCACAGAGGAGGATGTTGCAGTAGTCGAGTCGAGATGATTAGGGCATGCAAAAGCATTTTGGTAGAGTGATGTTTGAGGAAAGGATGTATTCTGGAAATATTTTTGAGCTGGGGGTGACAGGAGATGGCGAGAGCTTGGATGTGCGGTTTGAAGGACAGGGCAGAATCCAGGGTTACTCTGAGGCAGCGGATTTTGGGGACAGGCGAAAGTGTGATTTCATTTATTTTGATAGATAGATCAGGTAGGGAAGATATGCGAAATGGAGGAAAGATAATTAGTTCAGATTTGTCCACATTGAGCTTGAGGAAGCGAGAGGAGAAGGAGGATATGGCTGATTGACACTCTGGGATTCTGGAGGGCAGAGAGGTGACATCTGGGCCAGGGAGGTAGATCTGAGTGTCATCAGCATATAGATGGTACTGGAAGCCATAGGACCTTATGAGTTGTCCCAGGCCGAGTGTATAGATTGAGAAGAGTAAGGGCCCAAGGACAGAGCCTTGAGGAACACCAACAGAGAGGGGGCAAGATGAAGAGGTAGAATTGGAGTAGGAAACGCTAAATGTGCGGTTGGTAAGGTATGAGGAGATCCAAGAAAGGGCGAGGTCTTTGACCCCAAAGGAAGAGATGATCTGTAGTAGGAGGCAGTGGTCAACTGTGTCGAAGGCAGTGGAAAGGTCTAGAAAGAGGAGTATAGAGAATTGTCTGATAGCTTTGGCTGTAAGTAAGTCGTTAGTAATTTTGGTCCGGGCAGTATCAGTGGAATGGTTGGGACGGATGCCAGATTGTAGGTTGTCGACGAGAGAGTTAGATGCAAAGTGAGAGGAAAGTTCAGCATGGACATGCTGCTTAAGGAGTTTGGATGCAAATGGGAGCAAACATATGGGGCGATAGCTGGACATAGCTCTTGGGTCAAGTGATGGCTTTTTGAGGATAGTTGTGATTGTGGCATATTTGAAAGCAGTGGGGAAGGTACCAGATGTTAGTGATAGTTTGAAGAGATGGGTTAGGGATGGGATTAGTGTGGTGGTGAGGTTGGGGAGGTGGTGGGATGGGGTCCAGTGCACAAGTGGTGAAGTGTGATTTGGAGAGAAGATGAGCAAGCTCCCCTTCAGTGATTTTGGAGAGGGAAGTTATGGGGTTTGGGCATTGGTCTGGTATACAAAAGGGTTGTGGTTGTTTGACGACAAAGATTTGCCTTGTTTGGTCAATCTTATTTTTAAAGTGCGTGGCAAAGTCCTCGGAAATGATTAGCAAACTCGGAGGGGGCAGTGGTGGGCGGAGGAGGAAGTTAAAAGTGTTGCACAACTGTTTGAGGGTGTGGCATGACATTTCCCAGTGAATACATTTGTAGTGGTTGAAAGCAATGTTAAAGTTGGAAAACGCTTAAGAAACGCTGCATCCGAACTGAGCCTAAGTGGGGGAGGAAATTTTCGGTCTGGGGTTAAATATTTGGCCTTACAGGCAAGTCATTAACCTGCAAAGGATGTACCTTTACATATTTCCCAGCAAAACCGGTTTTGGTTTTGTTTTAATGTTTTTTGTGGCACTGGGAAAAATGGCATGAATCTCAGAAAACATTGATTAAAGCTGTGAACTAGAAGTCAGGAATGCTTCAAGGCGCGATCCCCATGATGTCCCTTTGTCATTTGAGCAGTGTTTCCATCATTTTCAGTCGTTTTTAGACCTTAAAAGGACCCCGGGTGGGATCACGGTAAAAATACTCTGGTTTCCATAGACTTACATTGGGCTTGTTATTCTGGCCGAGTACCCGAGTATTCCAATCTGCTCGACCTGACCTGAGCAACGAGCACTCAAGCATTTTAAGTGCTCGCTCATCACTAACAGAGACCTTTCCGTAGTGTTTTTGGTTAGTGCTATTCTGAAGACAAGTGCTGGTCCCCAGAGGTGTGACACCTGCTGCATATTTCAGAAATGTTTGTAGTGGAAAAAACATTTGAAGGGAAACTACCATGTCTAGAAACACTACTTGGACATGTGCACACAACATCTTTAAGATACTAGTGCATCCGTCAAGGTTTTCTACTAGGATTTGAACTGTAGCTAGTGAGCTGCCTCCTAGCCGAAGCCTCCTGAAGAATGAACTTGCTACTACATTTAACCAATTCATGGTTTCTGATCCCTGTAGTGGTTAAAATAAGTAACAAAAGGCTTAACATGTGAAGAAAAAGTCGTTTTTACATTGCATTTTTTTTTTACATTATATATTTTTTTACATGTTCATTTTTTGCAGTAGCTTTACACAACTTTTTCATGCAGATTCCAGGCAAAGATCACCTCAAAAAGATATTGTGTGCACATACCCTTTACTAGTAGATATAGCGGTGATCTGCCAGTAAGTAGCATTTCCGTCCTGTCTAGCTGACTTACTGGAGCAGCAGCTACAGGGAGAAAATAAAGTTCTATTCTTCTTGTGGCTTCTTGATTCCAATTATTGGTGCAGCACAATAGCATTCATTTCCTGGCTCTGTGATTGACAGCCTGTTCTGCAAAGTATATGTGCAGTGTCTGAGTGAAGCAGACTGCCAATCAAGATTTCAGACCAGTACTGTGCGTTGAGCGGTGATTGTGGCATTCTCCTGCACTGTCCTGATGACTGGAAGTGAGCTGCCACAGGGAAAAGAAAACTTTATTTTCTTCTTGTAGCTGCCGCTCCAGTAAGGCCGGTTTCACATTTGCGGTTGTGTCCGCAGCATTTCTTCCGCATATATCCACATGCGTTGTGTATTCCTATATTTAACATTAGGGACGCATGCGTCTGCGATTGTTTACTTTTGGCCGCGTTTGATGACGCATGCGCCGTTTCGTCTGCGGTTTTGCGCGGAAATGCAACATGTAGTAATTTTTAGAGCCGTCAATTTGCCGCCTATAAACGTATGTGGTCGATTGCGTAAGGAATGTACCAAAAAAACGCATTGCTGTCTATGTAAATGCATGCGTTCACAAGCACATGCGTTTGCTTGCGTTCGTAAAAGCATGCGTTACACCAGAGAAAAACATGTCTAGACACTGATAAGCCACCCCCCACTTACCAAGTGATAAAGCGAGGTAGTGGACATTTGCAGGTCACTACTCAGCAGACAGGCAAGCAGAACAGACGGACCACAGCAGACAGCCAAGCAGAGCATACAGACCACAGCACCTTTGAGAAAACAAGCCTCTGAAAAATGTGAGTATATTCTAGCCAATGCCTTTATTTTCTATTTTCTGTCTCTACATGTCCTAATTTCTACCATTTCTTTCTTTCTGTATGTATCAGTATGTCTTCTTCTTCTGATGAGGAGCAACGTCCTGGGCCTTCCGAAGTAGAACATGTCATTGAAGTGAGTACTCACCTCCTCAGATTGGTAAGTATTCACTGTTAAATCTACACATATGACAATTTTTTGTTTTTCATTTTTTTAGAGCACGTCTACTGCTGCAGAGACTGGGCAGGAGCAGCGGAGTCACGGTCGGGTGGCAAGGTGGCAGTGGGTACGTATACAAGGCTGACTGCTGTATCCTCACTGTTGTATTATTTAATCTTCCTTTCTGTACTTTACTCTTTCTTTTTAATTCTCTTCTGGACTCCTTTTTTATATTGACTTTCCTTATTCATGCCATTTCTCAGCCTCTGTTTTCTTTTTTTTCCTTATGTTAATGTATCCAACATTATTGTCTTTATTAAATTTTTAGGTTCCAGAATGGGATGAAGACCTCACAGAAAATGACCTCCTCATCTCCCTGGTCAAGGAGCGAGTCCCGTTGTGGGACACCCGGGATCCTCTGCACTCAAACAACGTAACGATCCGGCGCCTATGGAATGAGGTGGCCAAAGCGATGTGGGATGGTCAACGCCCCGACTCGGGTCCGAAATGCATTTGGTAAGTATTGCACTGCAGTGTGAAGCAGCAGAGACCTTGGCCGTGCTCACTCAACTGTGTGTGATGAAAGAAACTCTCAGGAGTTTCTCTCATCACACACAATTGTGTGAGCATGGGCAAAAGTCCATTTTCTGACCATTATGTTTTTTTTTTTAACAGTGGCCAAAGTCAAAACACGTTGGTGTTCGATGAAGGACCGCTGCAACAAGGACCTGCGTCAAGAGAGCCATGTGGTTCAGGAGCAAGGATTCGAAATACAAATGCCATTGTGTTCTGGCATTTTTAAGACCGGTCCTTGCCCAGAGAATGTAAGTATTTATCCCGTGCATTAGGTTGTGTTGTATTGTATTGTATTGTGTTGTATAATCTGTATGTTTCTATTCCACAGGAGTTGTCTTCTGTTTAATTTTTGGTATTAATTTATTTTTTCTTTTTTTCACAGTACATGGAGCACTACTGTTGGCCCAGGTTCTGGAGCGGTCCTTCATCAAACAGCCACGGACCCGTCCCAGACATCCAGCAGCGTTGCAGCAAGTGGGCCTGCCACACAAACTGGAGACCAGGAAGCTTGTCCATCAGGTCTTCCCCTTTCCCAGTCCTCTGCCACTGCCCCTTTTTTGGGAGGGCAGCGGCAGAGGGCATCAGACAGGTCCCTCATGCCTGAGTTTTTGCCCTTGAGCTCGGTTTTCACGAAGGACTCAAGGCTTTGGGTGACCGAATGGATATTTCCCTTAGCCACATGAGTACATGTATCCAGGAGGTCACCAAAAGCCTTGACCAAGTAAAAGCTGACCTCCAGAGGCCAGCACATCATTTTTTTAACCAAATTGAGCAGGGCATGTCGGAACACCTTACTCCTGATCTCCAGCTTAGTGTCATGCAGGCCTGCAATGCTGCTTACGTGCAGGCTATGCAGCAGAGTCGGTATTTTCAGGAGACAGTAGCGGCATATCCACCTGTGCCTTCACTGTCTGGATTAACCTCAATGCTGACCTCTGCTGCATACCACTGCACGGCCACCTCTATTCCTAGCACTGCCAGACATCAATACAGCACCACCACCATGCCAAGTGCTGTTGGACAGCCCACCGCCACCACCATGACAACCTCTGCTCCTGCTTGGACCTCCTCCACTGACACCACGATGCAGCAGGACCCTGGCATGGCCTTCCGTACCGCCACCACCACGATACAGCAGGACCCTGGCATGGCCTTCCGCTCTATGAGCACTATGGACTCTGGCATGGCTGCACGCTCTACGAGCACTATGGCCTCTGGCATGGCTGCACACTCTACGAGCACTATGGACTCTGGCATGGCTGCACGCTCTACGAGCACTATGGACTCTGGCATGGCTGCACGCTCTACAAGCACTATGGACTCTGGCATGGCTGCACGCTCTACGAGCACTATGGACTCTGGCATGGCTGCATGCTCTACGAGCACTTTGGACTCTGGCACAGTGCAGCCGAACCCTAACAGGTCACCCACCACGACCATGCCACAACAAATGAGTCCTCCGAGGCTTCCCAGAACCTGGCAATCCCAGAAAGGAAAAAAAAAACAGCAGACTCTTAGTATTCCTCCCCCTTCACCTCCCAGTGTGTCTGTAATGTCAGGTTTGTCTCACCCATCCAGTGCGTCTCAAGCCGCTTATGTGTCAAGACCTATCCCTGAACTACCAGACCCCTCAAGTTTCATTGCCCTATCTCCTGCCACCCCTGCATCGTCCACTGTTAGCCAGGCCTCATTGCTTCACACCCCCCGTTTACATCATTCTATCCCAAGCAGGCGCAGTAAAATTAAATGTTTGTGTAAAAAAAAAAAAAAATAATGTTATGTTTTGCCCCCAATTATGTGTGGTTTATTGTGTCTTTTGCCGCCGTCAACACACACCATGTGCCGAACACTTAATTTTTTGGCCACATCATAGCTCCAGTAGATAGCAAATAAATGACTGCAGCTTTGTGTGTCTTTAGTATAGAGATATGAGGTGGGCCAAAAAAATAATTCATGTATTATCTCCATAATCTCTTCCTTTAGTCTGTGACTAGTGTTGCAGACTGAAGATAAAATGGCGGAAATACAATGCAGAACTATACTCAACAGGTCAGGTGTCCAAAAACTCATTAGTTAGGACACCTGACCTGGTGAGTAGAGAACTGCCTTGTATAACCTCCATTTTCTCCTCTGTGTACGTAATATTCCACACAAAGTGAAGGGACGATGGTGGTCATCAACACGGCATATCTATGCTCACCTGTACATGTGTCAGAAATAGTGAATTCATGAGGCTGTTATATGTGCATCATGAATTCATTATTTATGACACCTGACTTGATGAGTATAGATCTGTTTTGTATGACAGTCATTGTCTCTTCAGTCTGTGTCCAATGGATACTGCATAGCAGAACAGAATCAGGATGCAAAGACGTCAACATTAGAGTTGAGCGACCTTGACCTTTTTAGAGTCGAGCCGGGTTTCGCGAAACCCGACTATCTCAAAAGTCGGGTCGAGTGAAATCGGCCGATTATTGCGAAAAGTCGGGATCGACCGAAACACGAAACCCAATGCAAGTCAATGGGGCAGCATAGTCGGCAGTGAGTGGGGGCCAGGAAAACACCTAGAGTGCCCATTTTAATGTCAAAACCATCCATTCTTCTTAATGAAGCTTGTCAAGCGTAATTTACCTTATAATAATTGGAAGGCATTTGAAATTGGGGGTCATTTGGCTAAAGTTGTGGGGGGTAGGGCTGGTTCAAGTAATTAGTGGGCCCAGGAAATCTGGACCACGTCACGGCAGTGGAGCAGGGAGAGGTAAGTATTTCAACTTTGCAAGTGCTGTGAACCTGAGCAAGCAGGGGGGGCCCACTTGTTGGCATTGGCACTGGCACAGGGCCCCTCAAAGTACAGCGGTGTGTTTGCACGGCGGGGGCGCCTACCACCGGCAGCAACACTTTTGCGTACTATGAGAGGCCCTGTGCCAGTGACGTCGGCAACTAGTATTCCTCCCCCCACCTGATGAAGGAACCTGCACTTTCATCTGCACCTTCCTCTTTGTCCCCGTGTAAGGTGGTATGGTATGCGGGAAGAGCAACCTGACTTTCAGCAGGGTCACAATGTTGTTGTGTAGCGTGCACGGGGAATGTTGCGTTATGGGTCAATGTACCAGCAGACTCATCTATCACTGGCTGGGCAATGGGCACGATGAAGTGGGAACACAGATATAGGCCCAAATAATAAAGTGGGCTAAATGCAGTTCAAAATTGGTAACACAGGAATAACCAGGGGGCATTGCAGTGGAGGACAACTGGAATGAGAGGCTGACACAGAGAGTAGGGCCAAATCAGTAAGTAGTCGAAATGCAGTTCAAAATTGGCAACCGTAGTAAACAGGCGGCACAGCTTTGTTCAGTGGAGGAGAACAGCAAGGAGTGGCAGACACCGATAGTAGGCCCCAACCCAACTAGTAGGCCAAATGCAGTCTAACATTAACAACTACTTAACGAGAGCCTGAAAATGGAATTTCAGGACAGGAAACCAGGAGAACAGCAAGGAGTGGCAGACACCGATAGTAGGCCCCAAACCAACTAGTACGCCAAATGCAGTTGTTCCATTTAACCACAATTTAATGAGAGCCTGAAGATAGAAGCTCAGGAAAGGCAACCTGGGGAACACCTTGGAGTGTAACACACCATCTCTCTCCACCCCATACCCATTTTGTAGGCCTAATGCAGTGTACTTTTCTACAACTACTAAACGAGAGTCGGAAGACCGAAGCAATGGCAAGGAAACCTGGGGAACACCTTGGAGTGTAACACACCATCTCTCTCCACCCCATACCCAATTTGTAGGCCTAATGCAGTGTAGTTTCCAAGAACTACTAAACGAGAGCCGGAAGATCGAAGCTCAGGAAAGGCAACCTGGGGAACACCTTGGAGTGTAACACACCCTCTCTCTACACCCCATACCCAATTTGAAGGCCTAATGCAGCGTAGTTTCCAACAACTACTAAACGAGAGCCGGAAGATCGAAGCTCAGGAAAGGCAACCTGGGGAACACCTTGGAGTGTAACACACCCTCTCTCTACACCCCATACCCAATTTGTAGGCCTAATGCAGCGTAGTTTCCGACAACTACTAAACGAGAGCATGAAGATCGAAGCTCAGGAAAGGCAACCTGGGGAACACCTTGGAGTGTAACACAACCTCTCTCTACACCGCGGAAGGGCTGATTCTTAGGAAGGAAGGCTGGTGGAAATAAGCATTGCGCGTCCGAGGGTGATTATATTCTTATTAGGTATATACTCACCCTCGGACGCGCCCTGCTTCTTTATTTGTAATGAATGTTTATTTGCAATGTGGTTTTGACTTACTCTATTATTTTTGTAATTAATGATTTTATTATTTTCATTGTTTTGCATCTTCTTGGCAATAATATAAAGAAGACGCGACAGGACAACACTCGGTGGATGCCATATCTGTGTTTTCAATTTAAAAAACCTTTCAGTTAACTACTTGCAGGAGAAAGTAATTGTAGCTGGTGGCCATTTTTAGTACTGTACCAGATTTTAGTTGTGTGTTTGTTTTTAGTGTTAAAATGTCTGCATTTGATATCTCACCAGTATTTTCTTTTTTATAAGCAAAATACTTATTTTTTTATTTTATGATGTTGGTTCAAGGGGTACACGGGCAGCAGTAGACAGGTCAGTGGAGGCCTAGTGGAAGGAGGGACCGCAGACAGGCTTCGAAGGCCTAACATAATAAAATGGGCTGGCTGTAGGCAATTTACAATTGGTTCCATGGGAACACGGGCAGCAGTAGACAGGTCAGTGGAGGCCTAGTGGAAGGAGGGACCGCAGACAGGCTTCGAAGCCCTAACATAATAAATTGGGCTGCCTGTAGGCAATTTAAAATTGGTTCCAGGGGAACACGGGCAGCAGTAGACAGGTCAGTGGAGGCCTAGAGGAAGGAGGGACCGCAGATGCGCCAATGTTTCCCCCATACCAAATTTGTAGGCCTAATGCAGCGTAGTTTCCAACAACTACTAAACGAGAGCCGGAAGATCGAAGCTCAGGAAAGGCAACCTGGGGAACACCTTGGAGTGTAACACACCCTCTCTCTACACCCCATACCCAATTTGTAGGCCTAATGCAGCGTAGTTTCCGACAACTACTAAACGAGAGCATGAAGATCGAAGCTCAGGAAAGGCAACCTGGGGAACACCTTGGAGTGTAACACAACCTCTCTCTACACCACGGAAGGGCTGATTCTTAGGAAGGAAGGCTGTTGGAAATAAGCATTGCGCGTCCGAGGATGATTATATTCTTATTAGGTATATACTCACCCTCGGACGCGCCCTGCTTCTTTATTTGTAATGAATGTTTATTTGCAATGTGGTTTTGACTTACTCTATTATTTTTGTAATTAATGATTTTATTATTTTCATTGTTTTGCATCTTCTTGGCAATAATATAAAGAAGACGCGACAGGACAACACTCGGTGGATGCCATATCTGTGTTTTCAATTTAAAAAACCTTTCAGTTAACTACTTGCAGGAGAAAGTAATTGTAGCTGGTGGCCATTTTTAGTACTGTACCAGATTTTAGTTGTGTGTTTGTTTTTAATGTTAAAATGTCTGCATTTGATATCTCACCAGTATTTTCTTTTTTATAAGCAAAATACTTATTTTTTTTATTTTATGATGTTGGTTCAAGGGGTACACGGGCAGCATTAGACAGGTCAGTGGAGGCCTAGTGGAAGGAGGGACCGCAGACAGGCTTCGAAGGCCTAACATAATAAAATGGGCTGGCTGTAGGCAATTTACAATTGGTTCCATGGGAACACGGGCAGCAGTAGACAGGTCAGTGGAGGCCTAGTGGAAGGAGGGACCGCAGACAGGCTTCGAAGGCCTAACATAACAAAATTGGGCTGGCTGTAGGCAAGTTTAAATTGGTTCCAGGGGAACATGGCCAGCAGTGGCCTGGTCAGTGTAGTAGTTGTAGAAAGAACGGACCGCAGACAGGCTTCGAAGGCCTAACATAACAAAAATGTCAAAACAATGGTATTGTCAGTGCCAGGCATTGAAGGATGTCAGCGCATAGACTAAACATTGGTGAAGCTGTGAGAGATAATTTTGCTAGTGGTAGAGCACTGTTTGAGCTGGGGGGGGGAAACTGTCTTGTGGCCGGCGGTACAGGCCCAGGGCCCCTCATATTACAATGGTGTGTCTGACGTTGGGTGCGCACCACCACCGGCAGAGACACTTTATTGTACTATGAGGGACCCAGTGGCAGTGCCGTCGACCAAAAGCGGGCACACCCACCTCTTCAGACAAACAGCACTCTCACGGGTGCTGGCGCAAAGTGGCGATACCACGGCCCCGTGTGGGGAGTTTGGCCATTTTGTTAGGAGTAAACATGTCGTATGCTGGACAATCAGGTGCAGAAAATTACGAGATTGGAAAAGTCATTCAGAATAGTCCACAGGCAAGACCTTTTCATAGGAAAGTTAGGTGTCAGCCGGGCAAGGTGGGGCAAAAGATTTCGAAATCCAGTTGTGGTTCATTTTAATGAAGGTTAGATCATCTACATTTTGGGTAGCCAGACGAGTCCTTTTTTCAGTTAGTATTGAACCTGCAGCACTGAATACTCTTTCTGATAGGACACTAGCTGCCGGGCAAGCAAGCTCCTGCAATGCATATTCTGCCAATTCTGGCCAGGTGTCTAATTTGGATGCCCAGTAATCAAATGGGAATGACGGTTGAGGGAGAACGTCGATAAGGGATGAAAAATAGTTTGTAACCATACTGGACAAATGTTGTCTCCTGTCACTTTGAATTGATGCTGCAGTACCTGTCCTGTCTGCGGTCATAGCAAAATCACTCAACAACCTGGTCAGAAAACCCCTCTGGCCAACGCCACTTCTGATTTCTGCCCCTCTAACACCTCTGGTCTGCTGGCCCCTGGAGCTCGTGTGAGAACGTTCACGGGCGCTGTGTGCAGGGAATGCCAGAAGAAAACGGTCAACAAGAGTTGATTGTTTTGTTGCTAATATTAGTTCCAAGTTCTCATGTGGCATAATATTTTGCAATTTGCCTTTATAGCGAGGATCAAGGAGGCAGGCCAACCAGTAATCGTCATCGTTCATCATTTTTGTAATGCGTGTGTCCCTTTTGAGGATACACAAGGCATAATCCGCCATGTGGGCCAAAGTTCCAGTTGTCAAATCTGCGGTTGTGCTTGGTTGAGGGGCAGTTGCAGGCAAATCTACGTCACTTGTGTCCCTCAAAAAACCAGAACCCGGCCTTGCCACGCCACCAATTTCCAGTGACCCAGGGAAAGCTTCCTCATTAAAAATATACTCATCCCCATCATCCTCCTCATCCTCCACCTCCTCTTCGCCCGCTACCTCGTCCTGTACACTGCCCTGACCAGACAATGGCTGACTGTCATCAAGGCTTTCCTCTTCCTCTGGTGCAGACGCCTGATCCTTTATGTGCGTCAAACTTTGCATCAGCAGACACATTAGGGGGATGCTCATGCTTATTATGGCGTTGTCTGCACTAACCAGCCGTGTGCATTCCTCAAAACACTGAAGGACTTGACACATGTCTTGAATCTTCGACCACTGCACACCTGACAACTCCATGTCTGCCATCCTACTGCCTGCCCGTGTATGTGTATCCTCCCACAAAAACATAACAGCCCGCCTCTGTTCGCACAGTCTCTGAAGCATGTGCAGTGTTGAGTTCCACCTTGTAACAACGTCTATGATTAGGCGATGCTGGGGAAGGTTCAAAGAACGCTGATAGGTCTGCATACGGCTGGAGTGTACAGGCGAACGGCGGATATGTGCGCAAAGTCCACGCACTTTGAGGAGCAGGTCGGATAACCCCGGATAACTTTTCAGGAAGCACTGCACCACCAGGTTTAAGGTGTGAGCCAGGCAAGGAATGTGTTTCAGTTGGGAAAGGGAGATGGCAGCCATGAAATTCCTTCCGTTATCACTCACTACCTTGCCTGCCTCAAGATCTACAGTGCCCAGCCACGACTGCGTTTCTTGCTGCAAGAACTCGGACAGAACTTCCGCGGTGTGTCTGTTGTCGCCCAAACACTTCATAGCCAATACAGCCTGCTGACGTTTGCCAGTAGCTGCCCCATAATGGGAGACCTGGTGTGCAACAGTGGCAGCTGCGGATGGAGTGGTTGTGCGACTGCGGTCTGTGGACGAGCTCTCGCTTCTGCAGGAGGACGAGGAGGAGGAGGAGGAGGGGGTGCGAACGGCTACAGCCAACTGTTTCCTAGACCGTGGGCTAGGCAGAACTGTCCCAAACTTGCTGTCCCCTGTGGACCCTGAATCCACCACATTTACCCAGTGTGCCGTGATGGACACGTAACGTCCCTGGCCATGCCTACTGGTCCATGCATCTGTTGTCAGGTGCACCTTTGTGCTCACAGATTGCCTGAGTGCATGGACGATGCGCTCTTTAACATGCTGGTGGAGGGCTGGGATGGCTTTTCTGGAAAAAAAGTGTCGACTGGGTAGCTCGTAGCGTGGTACAGCGTAGTCCATCAGGTCTTTGAAAGCTTCGCTTTCAACTAACCGGTAGGGCATCATCTCTAACGAGATTAGTCTAGCTATGTGGGCGTTCAAACCCTGTGTACGCGGATGCGAGGCTAAGTACTTCCTTTTTCTAACCATAGTCTCATGTAGGGTGAGCTGGACTGGAGAGCTGGAGATCGGGGAACTAGCGAGGGTGCCGGTGGACATGGCAGACTGAGAGACGGTGGGAGATGGTATTGTTGCCGCCGGTGCCCTAGATGCAGTGTTTCCTACTACGAAACTGGAGATTCCCTGACCCTGACTGCTTTGGCCTGGCAAAGAAACCTGCACAGATACTGCAGGTGGTGCAGAAAATGGTGGCCCTACACTGCCGGAAGGGATGTTGCGTTGATGACTAGCTTCATTGGCCGAGGGTGCTACAACCTTAAGGGACGTTTGGTAGTTAGTCCAAGCTTGCAAATGCATGGTGGTTAAATGTCTATGCATGCAACTTGTATTGAGACTTTTCAGATTCTGCCCTCTGCTTAAGGTAGTTGAACATTTTTGACAGATTACTTTGTGCTGATCAATTGGATGTTGTTTAAAAAAATGCCAGACTGCACTCTTTCTAGCATCGGATACCTTTTCAGGCATTGCAGACTGAGCTTTAACCGGATGGCCACGCTGTCCTCCAACAGGTTTTGACTTTGCCACGCGTTTTGGCCAAGATACGGGCCCGGCAGATGGAACCTGTTGCGATGTTGATGCCTGCTGCGGCCCCTCCTCCTCCGCTTCAGAACTGCTGCCGCCTGCACCCTGTTCCCCCAATGGCTGCCAATCGGGGTCAAGAACTGGGTCATCTATTAACTCTTCTTGTAGCTCGTGTGCAACTTCGTCTGTGTCACCGTGTCGGTCGGTGGTATAGCGTTCGTGATGGGGCAACATAGTCTCATCAGGGTCTGATTCTTGATCAGCACCCTGCGAGGGCAATGTTGTGGTCTGAGTCAAAGGACCAGCATAGTAGTCTGGCTGTGGCTGTGCATCAGTGCACTCCATGTCAGATTCAACTTGTAATGGGCATGGACTGTTAACTGCTTCACTTTCTAAGCCAGGGACGGTATGTGTAAAGAGCTCCATGGAGTAACCCGTTGTGTCGCCTGCTGCATTCTTCTCTGTTGTTGTTTTTGCTGAAGAGGACAAGGAAGCGACTTGTCCCTGACCGTGAACATCCACTAACGACGCGCTGCTTTTACTTTTACCAGTTTCACGAGAGGAGGCAAAAGAGCTAGAGGCTGAGTCAGCAAGATAAGCCAAAACTTGCTCTTGATGCTCCGGCTTTAAAAGCGGTTTTCCTACTCCCAGAAAAGGGAGGGTTCGAGGCCTTGTGTAGCCAGACGACGAACCTGGCTCCACAGCTCCAGACTTAGGTGCAATATTTTTTTTCCCACGACCACCTGATGCTCCACCACTACCACTACCCTCATTACCAGCTGACAATGAACGCCCCCGGCCACGACCTCTTCCACCAGACTTCCTCATTGTTTTAAAAACGTTACCAAACGAACGGTATTTGTTGCTGTCACACAACTTACACGGTGAGCTATAACTTCAGTATGATTTAGCTACCCCTTTACAGGTGGGTGAGACCACAACGAAAATCAGCCACAATGTTACACACTCTGTTGTTGTTGGCAACAAATGAGATGCCACACACGCAGGACTGTCACTGAAGCGCAAATGTAAATATTTATCTCCCACTGATTTGTGTTTGTTTTTTTTAAAAGGGAGACTTCAGAAAAAAAAAAAAAATAAAAAAAAATTATTTTTTACAGAAGAATTTATAAAACAAATAAAATGAAATGATTGTTTCAGGGAGAATTTAGGAAAAAAAAAAAAAAAGGCTTTGTAGGGCCCACTGAGTGAGAGAGGACGCACACAGGAGTCAGGAGTGGCACACAAGCCCAGAGGCCAATATTAATCTCCCACTGATTGATTTAGTGATTTTTTTTTGGTACATTTTGGAACCCAAATCAAGCAAAAAAATTAATAGGCTTTCTATGGCCCACAATTGGGGAGAGAGAGAGAGAGAGAGAGATGGCACACCCAGGAGTCAAGACTGGCACACAAGCAGAAAGGGCAATATGAATCTCCCACAGATTTTTTTTTTTTTTTTTCAGGGAGACTTTAGAGAAAAAAAAATACAAAAAAAATGATTTTTTTCAGGAATAATTTAGAAACCAAAGAAAATAAAATGATTTTTTCAGGGAGAATTTAGAAAACAAATAAAACAAAAAATAGGCTTTCTAGGGCCCACTGAGTGACAGATGACGCACACAGGAGTCAGGAGTGGCACACAAGCCCAGAGGCCAATATTAATCTCCCACTGATTGATTTAGTGATTTTTTTTTTGGTAGATTTTGGAACCCAAATCAAGCAAAAAAATTAATAGGCTTTCTATGGCCCACAATTGGGGAGAGAGAGAGAGAGAGATGGCACACCCAGGAGTCAAGACTGGCACACAAGCAGAAAGGGCAATATGAATCTCCCACAGATTTTTTTTTTTTTTTTTTTTTTTCAGGGAGACTTTAGAGAAAAAAAAATACAAAAAAAATGATTTTTTTCAGGAATAATTTAGAAACCAAAGAAAATAAAATGATTTTTTCAGGGAGAATTTAGAAAACAAATAAAACAAAAAATAGGCTTTCTAGGGCCCACTGAGTGACAGATGACGCACACAGGAGTCAGGAGTGGCACACAAGCCCAGAGGCCAATATTAATCTCCCACTGATTGATTTAGTGATTTTTTTGGGTAGATTTTGGAACCCAAATCAAGCAAAAAAATTAATAGGCTTTCTATGGCCCACTATTTGTGAGAGAGATGGCACGCTCAGGACTGGCACACAAGCCCAGAGGCCAATATTAATCTCCCATTTTTTTTTTTTTTCCAGGGAAAATTTATAAACCCAATAAAAAAAATAATAATAAATAGGCTTTCTATGGCCCACTATCTGAGAGAGAGAGATGGCACGCTTAGGACTGGCACACAAGCCCAAAGGCCAATATTAATCTCCCACTGATTGATTGATTGATTGATTGATTTTTTCAGGTAGAATTATGAACCCAAATCAACCAAAAAAATAAATAGGCTTTCTATGGCCCACTATTTGTGAGAGAGATGGCACGCTCAGGACTGGCACACAAGCCCAGAGGCCAATATTAATCTCCCACTTTTTTTTTTTTTCCAGGGAAAATTTATAAACCCAATAAAATAATAAAAAAATAGGCTTTCTATGGCCCACTATCTGAGAGAGAGAGATGGCACGCTTAGGACTGGCACACAAGCCCAAAGGCCAATATTAATCTCCCACTGATTGATTTATTGATTTTTTCAGGTAGAATTTAGAACCCAAATCAAGCAAAAAAATTAATAGGCTTTCTATGGCCCACTGAGTGAGAGATGGCACACACAGGGATGGCACTCTAGCAGAAATGCCAATCTTAATCTCCCACAAAAAAAAAAAAAAAAGGAACTGTCCTTCAATTACTATCTCCCTGCAGTAATCTCAGCCAGGTATGGCAGGCAGCAATAAGGAGTGGACTGATGCACAAATTAAATAAAAAGTGTGGACAAACAAACAAGATAGCTGTGCAGAAAGGAAGGAACAAGAGGATTTGTGCTTTGAAAAAAGCAGTTGGTTTGCACAGCGGCGTACACACAGCAATGCAGCTATCAGGGAGCCTTCTAGGGCAGCCCAATGAGCTACAGCGCTGAGGAAAAAAAAAAAAAAAAAGGAGCTTCCACTGTCCCTGCACACCGAAGGTGGTGTTGGGCAGTGGAAATCGCTACAGCACAAGCGGTTTTGTGGTTAATGGACCCTGCCTAACGCTATCCCTGCTTCTGACGAAGCGGCAGCAACCTCTCCCTAAGCTCAGATCAGCAGCAGTATGATGGCGGTCGGCGGGAACGCCCCTTTATAGCCCCTGTGACGCCGCGGACAGCAAGCCAATCACTGCAATGCCCTTCTCTAAGATGGTGGGGACCAGGACCTATGTCATCACGCTGCCCACACTCTGCGTTTACCTTCATTGGCTGAGAAATGGCGCTTTTCGCGTCATTGAAACGCGACTTTGGCGCGAAAGTCGCGTACCGCATGGCCGACCACGCACAGGGGTCGGATCGGGTTTCATGAAACTCGACTTCGCCAAAAGTCGGCGACTTTTGAAAATGTTCGACCCGTTTCGCTCAACCCTAGTCAACATCCTTACCACTAAAGCAACATGGCTGCCGTCACAATAGCAGTATGTGGCCAGTATTTTATATGAGTATTTGTAAGCCAAAACAAGTAGTGAAACAATTAGAGGTAAATTATAATATTAACATAACTAGCACCTCTGCCTTTATCACCCACTCCTGGTTTTGGATTACAAATACTGATATTAAATACAGACCAAATACTGCTAGTTTGAGGACAGCCTAGGTTTGTAGAGGAAATACATAGGAGACACGGTCAAGACAACAAAAAATAAAGTTTATTAATGAGAAATATTATTAACATTTAAGAAAATTACTGGTACAGATAAAATTACAACAGGACATTTACACAACATTGTCCTGCCATGACACACATCCAATATCAGAATAAAAAAAGGCGGCAAATTGGTCCTGCATGTGACCAACTTCAGCAGTTGAACGCAGCGGGTGATGATGGTAATCGGGCAGTGGGTGTGCAACTGGTTCATCCAGTTCAATGTTGGGTCGCTCCTTAGCTGTTATGTAATTGTGCAGAACCACACAGGCTTTGACCACCCCGTCGACTGTCTACATTTTTAGATTAATGGCTGATGCAAGAATGCGCCATTTTGAGACTAGAATGCCAAAGGTGTACTCTACTGTTCTTTGGGCCCTAGTCAGTCTGTAGTTAAAGATCCTTTTAGTGTGGTTCAAGTCCCGACTGGAATATGGCTTCAGTAGGTTTTCACACACCTGAAAGGCCTCATCCCCAACCATAACAAATGGCATCGGTGGACCTTGAGTGTTGGGGAGCGGTTCTGGCCGTGGAAAATTACAATTTTTGCCATACACACGGCAGCCCATAACAGAGTTCTTAAAAGTCTGGGAATCGTTGCCATGGCCAAAAGCTCCAATGTCCATGGTGATGAAGCGACAGTCTGCATCGGCTATTGCCATAAGCACAAAAGAAAAATATTTTTTCTAATTGATTGCACATTTTTTGTTAGAACAATAAACCTCATTTCAAGGCAGAAACAATACTGTGTACAACAGTTATTAGGTATGTGAAACTGAAATAGCTGTTGCAAAAAAAACAATTTTTATAAAACATTAAGCTTTAGATTAATAGGGGTGCCCAAACTTTTTCATATAGCTGTATGTGGCCATACAAGTTGTTGTCCATGAGGCCATTCACATGTCTCCATTCACACAGAACTTTGTAGATTGTGAGCCTTCGCGGGCAGGGTCCTCATTCCTCCTGTACCAGTTATGACTTGTATTGTTTAAGAATATTGTACTTGTTTTCATTATGTATACCCCTCCTCACATGTTAAGCGCCATGGAACAAATGGCGCTATAACAATAAATAATAATAATAATAATAACTAGGTCGATTTTTCTATCAGCATCACAGATGAAATTCGCCCTTGCAAATCTAGGTCTATGAAAATCATGGTCAGCACATGGATGGCATAAATGTACGATCTGTGTGCGGTCCACGATTACCGTAATTGTAATGTATAGGAGACGCTTTGTGACTTATTTGTCCATCTGTGAAAGTCACTGATAAAACTCTGAAGGTAGAATCTGACATGGACAACTGCTCCAAAACTCTGATGACACGCAGACTGGTTTTTCATACATGAAAAATCAGAGATGCCGGAAGGAGGCCTGAAGTGTGATTTGGCAATGTGGAGTGAAGTAGAAAGAAGCAAGGCTGACATCTCCTAGTTGGAAACTACTGTTCTGAGATAGTGTCTTCTAGATGATCCCATTGTGGCCTCGGGGTAGATATTTCAGTCTGAATGTTTGCCAAATTCCTAGTCTTATCGGTAATGCTAAGCACACAGAGCTTAGCACAGCCAGACAGGCTTGTAGCATTGCTAGCATTCAGGCATGGAGGAACGTAGAAGTCCACATAGGTCTTAATGATGGATCATTTACTCTTGTTAAAGTAATCTAACCTTGTCTCAGGCTGCCGTCACACTAGCAGTATTTGGTCAGTATTTTACCTCAGTATTTGTAAGCCAAAACCAGGAGTGGGTGATAAATGCAGAAGTTGTGCATATGTTTCTATTATACTTTTCCTCTAATTGTTCCACTCCTGGTTTTGGCTTACAAATACTGATGTAAAATACTGACCAAATACTGCTAGTGTGACGGCAGCCTCATTCTTGAAAAACCACTGAGGACAAATTATTTACTAAGAATTGGTAAAATGTATTTCTTTTCACAATTAATGTGAGACAGCTTAGTTATCTTTCATGTACTGCATCACTTCCCTTTCCCATATCTTAAGCATATCAGGTTTATTCCAATTTTGCCCTCATTTTTATAAATCTCTGCTGAAACCGCAATTGTGAAAGCAAAAATATTCTTTTGTTGTTGTATTTTCAAGAAATTCCCTTCCTCATGTCTCATTCACACGTTTTCTCAATCAGCATGCATGACAGCACAAGGGCGTATACGTGAGCATGAAAAGTCAGTGTGCAATTACTATTCTTAATAGCAGATTTGGCAATGAGGACAAATACAGGGAGCTGCAAGCGAACCCATTGTCATCCACAATTTGTGTGCATGAGTGGTCCAAGTAATCATACATTCGTGTGAACTAGGCCTTAGATCATGATCAAATATGCCAGTTCTGATGTGTAACACCTAAAAATCAATGACAAATATCAAAACAAGTAAATCAGCCAAGGGTGGAGCACTGTGCTTTATGGAGCTCGGAGCACTGTGCTTTATGGAGCCCAAAATGCTGTGCTTTATGGAGCCCGGAGTCCTGTGCTTTATGGAGCCCGGAGCCCTGTGCTTTATGGAGCCCGGAGCCCTGTGCTTTATGGAGCCCGGAGTCCTGTGCTTTATGGAGCCCGGAGCCCTGTGCTTTATGGAGCACGGAGCCCTGTGCTTTATGGAGCCCGGAGCCCTGTGCTTTATGGAGCCCGGAGCCCTGTGCTTTATGGAGCCCGGAGCCCTGTGCTTTATGGAGCCCGGAGCCCTGTGCTTTATGGAGCCCGGAGCCCTGTGCTTTATGGAGCCCGGAGCCCTGTGCTTTATGGAGCCCGGAGTCCTGTGCTTTATGGAGCCCGGAGCCCTGTGCTTTATGCAGCCTGGAGAATTGTGCTTTATGGCGCCTAGTAGTGCTGCGGTCGCTCAGGCCGGGGTACTTGGTAGCCAGGCAGGCAGTCTATCAGGGATGTCACAGTGGCAACTGCCCAGCACCGTGGCCATGACCGGACAAATGAAAGGGGAATATTTTACAGGGCATAATAGTTTATAGTTTTATCGTGATGCAACCTGAGGTTTCTGGCCGGGGATGGCCAGCACTGCAAGTGGAATTCCCAGGGAATAGATGGTAATGCAGCAGAATGGATCACTTTCCTCAGCAGGAGCATGTCTTTGGGATGATAATGGGGGTTATAGTGAGCAGTGTAGCAGAAAGAAGCAATGAGATGAAATAATTCAGTTTTTACCTTTACTGATAATGAATGGCAAGTTGAATTCAAGGGTACTGTCACTAGGTTCAGGCTCTGGTCGGTCTGGAAGCAGCTAGAGTCCACTCCACTAAGTGGGTAGAATAGGCCTTCCTTTCTATGCCCATCTCTATGGAGATTCAACAGCTTATGAGCTGAGCTGTAGTCCCTGCTTGCCTGTTCGGTAGCGGCTACAGCCAGCATACATTGCGAGCTCTTTGCAAGCTGTCCTCTCAGTCTCAGCTCTGAGTCCTCTGTAATGTGATGCTTTTGGTGCTGCAGGGGTGGTCAGAGAAACCTGCAGTCCCCTGGTCTCCAGATTTTGCTCTTAGGATCTGCAATCCCTGATAACCCAGGATTCTGGCATCCTGTTTTCATCGCAATCCTGGGGTGAGCCTTCCATAGTTTTTCCAACCATGGAAAAACCCCACATGCTTCTTCTTCCCTTCCCTCCCTCACACTACACTGCTCTTCCTCTTACTCCTCCCCCCCAGCCAGAAGAGACCCCTACAAACTAGGGGTTTGTGCTCCCCTTTCTGGTCAGGGATCAGGCTTGTGTGTGGATGTGTGGTTTACGTAGCGTAGGGAGCTCCATTTACGTCCAGACATTATACCACCACCGGTAATGGAGGCGATACCATTGTGGCAGCCGGACCACAGGGGCACCACAGCAGCACTGTGCTTTATGGAGCCCGGTAGAACTGTGCTTTTTGGAGCCCGGAGCACTGTGCTTATGGAGCCCAGAGCGCTGTACTTTATGGAGCCCGGAGCACCGTGCTTTATGGAGCCTGGTAGCACTGTGCTTTATGGAGCTCGGAGCATGGGCAGCAGAGCTCATCAGTGATTAACAATATTGCCTTGGAGAAAATGTACTCATATCTCACCAAAGACAACACATAAGACATTTGTGCATACATTCCTTTTCTTACTTGAGTTATTCTATTTTTGGTCTTAAAGACTTTAGTATTGTGGACCTCATTGCGTATGAGAAGTGTTGTCAAGAAATACTCTTGCTGTGCAATATTTTAGAATGTTTTGGGGCTTTGAAGACGACTGTCAAGGATCCCGGAATCAAAGATAAACAGTCGCACACAAAAAAATCATATCTTTAGTATAAAAAAAGATTTATTTCAATCACAAAAAAGTGCAATAAATTCACCGCAGTCAGGTCAAATGAGGAAGACATTGGTGCAAAGATAACGTTTCAACCCTATCTTGGGTCATTTTCAAACCTTCCTGGAAAATGAATATATATATATACACGGAGTGAGCATGCAATTCTACAAAAACAAGATACATATAAAAATAAAGTAAAATTAAAATTAAAAAATAAAACCAAATCCCATGTGTGCTGTACAATTATATAAACAAGACAAAACAATATGTCAAAACAATAAAGCATATAACGAGTCCCACGTTGGTGAGGTACAGGTAGTGGGCTTGTTATCAATATAGTCAAGCGATAAGCGCTGAATATGAGGCTTAAGTATCCTGTAAAACATACCAGGGAGACGGCGAGAATATGACTATGGCAAGTCCCAGAAGAAAATAAAAGGACAATACAATCCCAATGTTGGGCCCAAATACCAATTATAAGGTATAAGATATATGTGTGACATTCTACTAAAAACATATATCTACACATGTATGTATACACAGAATGGTAGAGGTATACTGTCATTAGGTATAAGTTGATTATTCTATGAATACGTAAATACAAAGAAAATCAGGAGATTTTTTCATGTTAAATATATGCATACATACAAAATGAAGGGGACATGTTACGGTGGTGGGCAGAGCGGCTGTCTAACTCTAACACTAACCTCATATGGAAGGCCATCAAGAGAAATCATGCACAAATGGTACAAGAATCCCGTTAGGGGCTGTGAATAGAGAAGAAACCATAAAGTTGCTGGAACAGAAGAATCTTATGTGATAAGTAGGAATAGGCAAACCCATGTAGTAGTTTAGTAAGGAGTAGAGTTGAGAGACCTTGACCTTTTTAGAGTCGAGCCGGGTTTCGCGAAACCCGACTATCTCAAAAGTCGGGTCGAGTGAAATCGGCCGATTATGACGAAAAGTCGGGATCGACAGAAACACGAAACCCAATGCAAGTCAATGGGGCAGCATAGTCGGCAGTGAGTGGGGGCCAGGAAAACACCTAGAGTGCCCATTTTAATGTCAAAACCATCCATTCTTCTTAATGAAGCTTGTCAAGCGTAATTTACCTTATAATAATTGGAAGGCATTTGAAATTGGGGGTCATTTGGCTAAAGTTGTGGGGGGTAGGGCTGGTTCAAGTAATTAGTGGGCCCAGGAAATCTGGACCACGTCACGGCAGTGGAGCAGGGAGAGGTAAGTATTTCAACTTTGCAATTGCTGTGAACCTGAGCAAGCAGGGGGGGCCCACTTGTTGGCATTGGCACTGGCACAGGGCCCCTCAAAGTACAGCGGTGTGTTTGTACGGCGGGGGCGCCTCCCACCGGCAGCAACACTTTTGCGTACTATGAGAGGCCCTGTGCCAGTGACGTCGCCAACTAGTATTCCTCCCCCCACCTGATGAAGGAACCTGCACTTTCATCTGCACCTTCCTCTTTGTCCCCGTGTAAGGTGGTATGGTATGCGGGAAGAGCAACCTGACTTTCAGCAGGGTCACAATGTTGTTGTGTAGCGTGCACGGGGAATGTTGCGTTATGGGTCAATGTACCAGCAGACTCATCTATCACTGACTGGGCAATGGGCACGATGAAGTGGAAACACAGATATAGGCCCAAAGAATAAAGTGGGCTAAATGCAGTTCAAAATTGGTAACACAGGAATAACCAGGGGGCATTGCAGTGGAGGACAACTGGAATGAGAGGCTGACACAGAGAGTAGGGCCAAATCAGTAAGTAGTCGAAATGCAGTTCAAAATTGGCAACCGTAGTAAACAGGCGGCACAGCTTTGTTCAGTGGAGGAGAACAGCAAGGAGTGGCAGACACCGATAGTAGGCCCCAACCCAACTAGTAGGCCAAATGCAGTCTAACATTAACAACTACTTAACGAGAGCCTGAAAATGGAATTTCAGGACAGGAAACCAGGAGAACAGCAAGGAGTGGCAGACACCGATAGTAGGCCCCAAACCAACTAGTACGCCAAATGCAGTTGTTCCATTTAACCACAATTTAATGAGAGCCTGAAGATAGAAGCTCAGGAAAGGCAACCTGGGGAACACCTTGGAGTGTAACACACCATCTCTCTCCAACCCATACCCATTTTGTAGGCCTAATGCAGTGTACTTTTCTACAACTACTAAAGGAGAGTCGGAAGACCGAAGCAATGGCAAGGAAACCTGGGGAACACCTTGGAGTGTAACACACCATCTCTCTCCACCCCATACCCAATTTGTAGGCCTAATGCAGCCTACTTTCCGACACCTACTAAACGAGAGCATGAAGATCGAAACTCAGGAAAGGCAACCTGGGGAACACCTTGGAGTGTAACACACCATCTCTCTCCACCCCATACCCATTTTTTAGGCCTAATGCAGTGTACTTTTCTACAACTACTAAACGAGAGTCGGAAGACCGAAGCAATGGCAAGGAAACCTGGGGAACACCTTGGAGTGTAACACACCATCTCTCTCCACCCCATACCCAATTTGTAGGCCTAATGCAGCCTACTTTCCGAAAACTACTAAACGAGAGCATGAAGATCGAAGCTCAGGAAAGGCAACCTGGGGAACACCTTGGAGTGTAACACACCATCGCTCTCCACCCCATACCCATTTTGTAGACCTAATGCAGTGTACTTTTCTACAACTACTAAACGAGAGTCGGAAGACCGAAGCAATGGCAAGGAAACCTGGGGAACACCTTGGAGTGTAACACACCATCTCTCTCCACCCCATACCCAATTTGTAGGCCTAATGCAGCCTACTTTCCGAAAACTACTAAACGAGAGCATGAAGATCGAAGCTCAGGAAAGGCAACCTGGGGAACACCTTGGAGTGTAACACACCCTCTCTCTACACCACGGAAGGGCTGATTCTTAGGAAGGAAGGCTGTCAGAAAGAAGCCGGGCGCATCCGAGGGTGATTATATTCTTATTAGGTATATACTCACCCTCGGACGCGCCCTGCTTCTTTATTTGTAATGAATGTTTATTTGCAATGTGGTTTTGACTTACTCTATTATTTTGGTAATTAATGATTTTATTATTTTCATTGTTTTGCATCTTCTTGGCAATAATATAAAGAAGACGTGACAGGACAACACTCGGTGGATGCCATATCTGTGTTTTCAATTTAAAAAACCTTTCAGTTAACTACTTGCAGGAGAAAGTTATTGCAGCTGGTGGCCATTTTTAGTACTGTACCAGATTTTAGTTGTATGTGTTTGTTTTTAATGTTAAAATGTCTGCATTTGATATCTCACCAGTATTTTCTTTATTATAAGCAAAATACTTATTTTTTTATTTTATGATGTTGGTTCAAGGGGTACACGGGCAGCAGTAGACAGGTCAGTGGAGGCCTAGTGGAAGGAGGGACCGCAGACAGGCTTCGAAGGCCTAACATAATAAAATGGGCTGGCTGTAGGCAATTTACAATTGGTTCCATGGGAACACGGGCAGCAGTAGACAGGTCAGTGGAGGCCTAGTGGAAGGAGGGACCGCAGACAGGCTTCGAAGCCCTAACATCATAAATTGGGCTGCTTGTAGGCAATTTAAAATTGGTTCCAGGGGAACACGGGCAGCAGTGGCCTGGTCAGTGTAGTAGTGGAAAGAACGGGCCGCAGACAGGCTTCGAAGGCCTAACATAACAAAAATTGTGATGTAGGCAATTTACAATTGGTTCAAGGGGTACACGGGCAGCAGTAGACAGGTCAGTGGAGGCCTAGTGGAAGGAGGGACCGCAGACAGGCTTCAAAGCCCTAATATCATAAATTGGGCTGGCTGTAGGCAATTTACAATTGGTTCCAGGGGAACACGGCCAGCAGTAGGCAGGTCAGTGGAGGCCTAGTGGAAGGAGGGACCGCAGACAGGCTTCGAAGCCCTAACATCATAAATTGGGCTGCCTGTAGGCAATTTAAAATTGGTTCCAGGGGAACACGGGCAGCAGTAGACAGGTCAGTGGAGGCCTAGAGGAAGGAGGGACCGCAGATGCGCCAATGTTTCCCCCATACCCAATTTGTAGGCCTAATGCAGCGTAGTTTCCAACAACTACTAAACGAGAGCCGGAAGATCGAAGCTCAGGAAAGGCAACCTGGGGAACACCTTGGAGTGTAACACACCCTCTCTCTACACCACGGAAGGGCTGATTCTTAGGAAGGAAGGCTGTCGGAAATAAGCATTGCGCGTCCGAGGGTGATTATATTCTTATTAGGTATATACTCACCCTCGGACGCGCCCTGCTTCTTTATTTGTAATGAATGTTTATTTGCAATGTGCTTTTGACTTACTCTATTATTTTGGTAATTAATGATTTTATTATTTTCATTGTTTTGCATCTTCTTGGCAATAATATAAAGAAGACGCGACAGGACAACACTCGGTGGATGCCATATCTGTGTTTTCAATTTAAAAAACCTTTCAGTTAACTACTTGCAGGAGAAAGTTATTGTAGCTGGTGGCCATTTTTAGTACTGTACCAGATTTTAGTTGTATGTGTTTGTTTTTAATGTTAAAATGTCTGCATTTGATATCTCACCAGTATTTTCTTTTTTATAAGCAAAATACTTATTTTTTTATTTTATGGTGTTGGTTCAAGGGGTACACGGGCAGCAGTAGACAGGTCAGTGGAGGCCTAGTGGAAGGAGGGACCGCAGACAGGCTTCGAAGGCCTAACATAATAAGATGGGCTGGCTGTAGGCAATTTACAATTGGTTCCATGGGAACACGGGCAGCAGTAGACAGGTCAGTGGAGGCCTAGTGGAAGGAGGGACCGCAGACAGGCTTCGAAGCCCTAACATAATAAATTGGGCTGGCTGTAGGCAATTTACAATTGGTTCCAGGGGAACACGGGCAGCAGTAGACAGGTCAGTGGAGGCCTAGTGGAAGGAGGGAGCGCAGACAGGCTTCGAAGGCCTAACATAATAAAATGGGCTGGCTGTAGGCAATTTACAATTGGTTCCAGGGGAACACGGGCAGCAGTAGACAGGTCAGTGGAGGCCTATTGGAAGGAGGGACCGCAGACAGGCTTCGAAGCCATAAAATAATAAATTGGGCTGGCTGTAGGCAATTTAAAATTGGTTCCAGGGGAACACGGGCAGCAGTGGCCTGGTCAGTGTAGTAGTAGTGGAAAGAACGGGCCGCAGACAGGCTTCGAAGGCCTAACATAACAATAATTGGGATGTAGGCAATTTACAATTGGTTCCAGGGGAACACGGACAGCAGTAGACAGGTCAGTGGAGGCCTAGTGGATGGAGTGACCGCAGACAGGCATCGAAGGCCTAACATAACAGATGGCTGTAGGCAATTTTAAATTGGTTCCAGGGGAACACGGGCAGCAGTGGCCTGGTCAGTGTAGTAGTAGTTGAAAGAACGGACCGCAGACAGGCTTCGAAGGCCTAACATAAAAAAATTGGGCTGGCTGTAGGCATTTTTTAAATTGGTTCCAGGGGTACACGGGCAGCAGTGGTGTGGTCAGTGGAGGCCTAGTGGAAGGAGTGACCGCAGACAGGCATCGAAGGCCTAACATAATAACAGATGGCTGTAGGCAATTTTAAATTGGTTCCAGGGGAACACGGGCAGCAGTGGCCTGGTCAGTGTAGTAGTAGTTGAAAGAACGGACCGCAGACAGGCTTCATAGGCCTAACATAAAAAAAATGGGCTGGCTGTAGGCAATTTTAAATTGGTTCCAGGGGTACACGGGCAGCAGTGGTGTGGTCAGTGGAGGCCTAGTGGCAGGAGTGACCGCAGACAGGCATCGAAGGCCTAACATAATAACAGATGGCTGTAGGCAATTTTAAATTGGTTCCAGGGGAACACGGGCAGCAGTGGCCTGGTCAGTGTAGTAGTAGTTGAAAGAACGGACCGCAGACAGGCTTCATAGGCCTAACATAAAAAAAATGGGCTGGCTGTAGGCAATTTTAAATTGGTTCCAGGGGTACACGGGCAGCAGTGGTGTGGTCAGTGGAGGCCTAGTGGCAGGAGTGACCGCAGACAGGCATCGAAGGCCTAACATAATAACAGATGGCTGTAGGCAATTTTAAATTGGTTCCAGGGGAACACGGGCAGCAGTGGCCTGGTCAGTGTAGTAGTAGTTGAAAGAACGGACCGCAGACAGGCTTCGAAGGCCTAACATAACAAAATTGGGCTGGCTGTAGGCACTTTTAAATTGGTTCCAGGGGTACACGGGCAGCAGTGGTCTGGTCAGTGGAGGCCTAGTGGAAGGAGTGACGGCAGACAGGCATCAAAGGCCTAACATAATAACATTGGGCTGTTGGCAATTTAAAATTGGTTCCAGGGGTACACGGGCAGCAGTGGTCTGGTCAGTGGAAGTCTAGTGGAAGGAGTGACGGCAGACAGGCTTCGAAGGCCTAACATAACAAAATTGGGCTGGCAGTAGGCAAGTTTAAATTGGTTCCAGGGGAACACGGCCAGCAGTGGCCTGGTCAGTGTAGTAGTTGTAGAAAGAACGGACCGCAGACAGGCTTCGAAGGCCTAACATAACAAAAATGTCAATACAATGGTATTGTCAGTGCCAGGCATTGAAGGATGTCAGCGCATAGACTAAACATTGGTGAAGCTGTGAGAGATAATTTTGCTAGTGGTAGAGCACTGTTTGAGCTGGGGGGGGGAACTGTCTTGTGGCCGGCGGTACAGGCCCAGGGCCCCTCATATTACAACGGTGTGTCTGACGTTGGGTGCGCACCACCACCGCCAGAGACACTTAATTGTACTATGAGGGACCCAGTGGCAGTGCCGTCGACCAAAAGCGGGCACACCCACCTCTTCAGACAAACAGCACTCTTACGGGTGCTGGCGCAAAGTGGCGATACCACGGCCCCGTGTGGGGAGTTTGGCCATTTTGTTAGGAGTTAACATGTCGTATGCTGGACAATCAGGTGCAGAAAATTACGAGATTGGAAAAGTCATTCAGAATAGTCCACAGGCAAGACCTTTTCATAGGAAAGCTAGGTGTCAGCCGGGCAAGGTGGGGCAAAAGATTTCGAAATCCAGTTGTGGTTCATTTTAATGAAGGTTAGATCATCTACATTTTGTGTAGCCAGACGAGTCCTTTTTTCTGTTAGTATTGAACCTGCAGCACTGAATACTCTTTCTGATAGGACACTAGCTGCCGGGCAAGCAAGCTCCTGCAATGCACATTCTGCCAATTCTGGCCAGGTGTCTAATTTGGATGCCCAGTAATCAAATGGGAATGACGGTTGAGGGAGAACGTCGATAAGGGATGAAAAATAGTTTGTAACCATACTGGACAAATGTTGTCTCCTGTCACTTTGAATTGATGCTGCAGTACCTGTCCTGTCTGCGGTCATAGCAAAATCACTCCACAACCTGGTCAGAAAACCCCTCTGGCCAACGCCACTTCTGATTTCTGCCCCTCTAACACCTCTGGTCTGCTGGCCCCTGGAGCTCGTGTGAGAACGATCACGGGCGCTGTGTGCAGGGAATGCCAGAAGCAAACGGTCAACAAGAGTTGATTGTTTTGTTGCTAATATTAGTTCCAAGTTCTCATGTGGCATAATATTTTGCAATTTGCCTTTATAGCGAGGATCAAGGAGGCAGGCCAACCAGTAATCGTCATCGTTCATCATTTTTGTAATGCGTGTGTCCCTTTTGAGGATACGCAAGGCATAATCCGCCATGTGGGCCAAAGTTCCAGTGGTCAAATCTGCGGTTGTGCTTGGTTGAGGGGCAGTTGCAGGCAAATCTACGTCACTTGTGTCCCTCAAAAAACCAGAACCCGGCCTTGCCACGCCACCAATTTCCAGTGACCCCGGGAAAGCTTCCTCATTAAAAATATAATCATCCCCATCATCCTCCTCATCCTCCACCTCCTCTTCGCCCACTACCTCGTCCTGTACACTGCCCTGACCAGACAATGGCTGACTGTCATCAAGGCTTTCCTCTTCCTCTGGTGCAGACGCCTGATCCTTTATGTGCGTCAAACTTTGCATCAGCAGACACATTAGGGGGATGCTCATGCTTATTATGGCGTTGTCTGCACTAACCAGCCGTGTGCATTCCTCAAAACACTGAAGGACTTGACACATGTCTTGAATCTTCGACCACTGCACACCTGACAACTCCATGTCTGCCATCCTACTGCCTGCCCGTGTATGTGTATCCTCCCACAAAAACATAACAGCCCACCTCTGTTCGCACAGTCTCTGAAGCATGTGCAGTGTTGAGTTCCACCTTGTTGCAACGTCTATGATTAGGCGATGCTGGGAAAGGTTCAAAGAACGCTGATAGGTCTGCATACGGCTGGAGTGTACAGGCGAACGGCGGATATGTGCGCAAAGTCCACGCACTTTGAGGAGCAGGTCGGATAACCCCGGATAACTTTTCAGGAAGCACTGCACCACCAGGTTTAAGGTGTGAGCCAGGCAAGGAATGTGTTTCAGTTGGGAAAGGGAGATGGCAGCCATGAAATTCCTTCCGTTATCACTCACTACCTTGCCTGCCTCAAGATCTACAGTGCCCAGCCACGACTGCGTTTCTTGCTGCAAGAACTCGGACAGAACTTCCGCGGTGTGTCTGTTGTCGCCCAAACACTTCATAGCCAATACAGCCTGCTGACGTTTGCCAGTAGCTGCCCCATAATGGGAGACCTGGTGTGCAACAGTGGCAGCTGCGGATGGAGTGGTTGTGCGACTGCGGTCTGTGGACGAGCTCTCGCTTCTGCAGGAGGACGAGGAGGAGGAGGAGGAGGGGGTGCGAACGGCTACAGCCAACTGTTTCCTAGACCGTGGGCTAGGCAGAACTGTCCCAAACTTGCTGTCCCCTGTGGACCCTGAATCCACCACATTTACCCAGTGTGCCGTGATGGACACGTAACGTCCCTGGCCATGCCTACTGGTCCATGCATCTGTTGTCAGGTGCACCTTTGTGCTCACAGATTGCCTGAGTGCATGGACGATGCGCTCTTTAACATGCTGGTGGAGGGCTGGGATGGCTTTTCTGGAAAAAAAGTGTCAACTGGGTAGCTCGTAGCGTGGTACAGCGTAGTCCATCAGGTCTTTGAAAGCTTCGCTTTCAACTAACCGGTAGGGCATCATCTCTAACGAGATTAGTCTAGCTATGTGGGCGTTCAAACCCTGTGTACGCGGATGCGAGGCTAAGTACTTCCTTTTTCTAACCATAGTCTCATGTAGGGTGAGCTGGACTGGAGAGCTGGAGATCGTGGAACTAGCGGGGGTGCCGGTGGACATGGCAGACTGAGAGACGGTGGGAGATGGTATTGTTTCCACCGGTGCCCTAGATGCAGTGTTTCCTACTACGAAACTGGTGATTCCCTGACCCTGACTGCTTTGGCCTGGCAAAGAAACCTGCACAGATACTGCAGGTGGTGCAGAAAATGGTGGCCCTACACTGCCGGAAGGGATGTTGCGTTGATGACTAGCTTCATTGGCCGAGGGTGCTACAACCTTAAGGGACGTTTGGTAGTTAGTCCAAGCTTGCAAATGCATGGTGGTTAAATGTCTATGCATGCAACTTGTATTGAGACTTTTCAGATTCTGCCCTCTGCTTAAGGTAGTTGAACATTTTTGACAGATTACTTTGTGCTGATCAATTGGATGTTGTTTAAAAAAATGCCAGACTGCACTCTTTCTAGCATCGGATACCTTTTCAGGCATTGCAGACTGAGCTTTAACCGGATGGCCACGCTGTCCTCCAACAAGTTTTGAATTTGCCACGTGTTTTGGGCAAGATACGGGCCCGGCAGATGGAACCTGTTGCGATGTTGATGCCTGCTGCGGCCCCTCCTCCTCCGCTTCAGAACTGCTGCCGCCTGCACCCTGTTCCCCCAATGGCTGCCAATCGGGGTCAAGAACTGGGTCATCTATTAACTCTTCTTGTAGCTCGTGTGCAACTTCGTCTGTGTCACCGTGTCGGTCGGTGGTATAGCGTTCGTGATGGGGCAACATAGTCTCATCAGGGTCTGATTCTTGATCAGCACCCTGCGAGGGCAATGTTGTGGTCTGAGTCAAAGGACCAGCATAGTAGTCTGGCTGTGGCTGTGCATCAGTGCACTCCATGTCAGATTCAACTTGTAATGGGCATGGACTGTTAACTGCTTCACTTTCTAAGCCAGGGACGGTATGTGTAAAGAGCTCCATGGAGTAACCCGTTGTGTCGCCTGCTGCATTCTTCTCTGTTGTTGTTTTTGCTGAAGAGGACAAGGAAGCGACTTGTCCCTGACCGTGAACATCCACTAACGACGCGCTGCTTTTACTTTTACCAGTTTCACGAGAGGAGGCAAAAGAGCTAGAGGCTGAGTCAGCAAGATAAGCCAAAACTTGCTCTTGCTGCTCCGGCTTTAAAAGCGGTTTTCCTACTCCCAGAAAAGGGAGGGTTCGAGGCATTGTGTAGCCAGACGACGAACCTGGCTCCACAGCTCCAGACTTAGGTGCAATATTTTTTTTCCCACGACCACCTGATGCTCCACCACTACCACTACCCTCATTACCGGCTGACAATGAACGCCCCCGGCCACGACCTCTTCCACCAGACTTCCTCATTGTTTTAAAAACGTTACCAAACGAACGGTATTTGTTGCTGTCACACAACTTACACGGTGAGCTATAACTTCAGTATGATTTAGCTACCCCTTTACAGGTGGGTGAGACCACAACGAAAATCAGCCACAATGTTACACACTCTGTTGTTGTTGGCAACAAATGAGAGAGATGCCACACACGCAGGACTGTCACTGAAGCGCAAATGTAAATATTAATCTCCCACTGATTTGTGTTTGTTTTTTTTTAAAGGGAGACTTCAGAAAAAAAAAAATAATAAAAAAAAATTATTTTTTACGGAAGAATTTATAAACCAAATAAAATGAAATGATTGTTTCAGGGAGAATTTAGAAAACAAAAAAAAAAAAAAAAAAAAGGCTTTGTAGGGCCCACTGAGTGAGAGAGGACGCACACAGGAGTCAGGAGTGGCACACAAGCCCAGAGGCCAATATTTATCTCCCACTGATTGATTTAGTGATTTTTTCAGGTAGATTTTGGAACCCAAATCAAGCAAAAAAATTAATAGGCTTTCTATGGCCCACAATTGGAGAGAGAGAGAGATGGCACACCCAGGAGTCAAGACTGGCACACAAGCAGAAAGGGCAATATGAATCTCCCACAGATTGATTTAGTGATTTTTTAAGGTAGATTTTGGAACCCAAATCAAGCAAAAAAAATTAATAGGCTTTCTATGGCCCACAATTGGAGAGAGAGAGAGAGATGGCACACCCAGGAGTCAAGACTGGCACACAAGCAGAAAGGGCAATATGAATCTCCCACAGATTTGATTTTTTTTTTTTTTCAGGGAGACTTTAGAGAAAAAAAAATACAAAAAAAATGATTTTTTCAGGAATAATTTAGAAACCAAATAAAATAAAATTATTTTTTCAGGGAGAATTTAGAAAACAAATAAAAGAAAAAATAGGCTTTCTAGGGCCCACTGAGTGACAGATGACGCACACAGGAGTCAGGAGTGGCACACAAGCAAAGAGGCCAATATTTATCTCCCACTGATTGATTTAGTGATTTTTTCAGGTAGATTTTGGAACCCAAATCAAGCAAAAAAATTATTAGGCTTTCTATGGCCCACAATTGGAGAGAGAGAGAGAGATGGCACACCCAGGAGTCAAGACTGGCACACAAGCAGAAAGGGCAATATTAATCTCCCACTGATTTGTGTTTTTTTTTTTACAAGGTAGACTTTAGAAAAAAAAAAAAAAAAAAAAAAAAAGATTTTTTAAGGAAGAATTTATAAACCAAATAAAATAAAATGATTGTTTCAATGAGAATTTAGAAAACAAATAAAAAAAAATAGGCTTTGTAGGGCCCACTGAGTGAGAGAGGACGCACACAGGAGTCAGGAGTGGCACACAAGCCCAGAGGCCAATATTTATCTACCACTGATTGATTTAGTGATTTTTTCAGGTAGATTTTGGAACCCAAATCAAGAAAAAAAATTAATAGGCTTTCTATGGCCCACTATTTGTGAGAGAGATGGCACGCTCAGGACTGGCACACAAGCCCAAAGGCCAATATTAATCTCCCACTGATTGATTTATTGATTTTTTCAGGTAGAATTATGAACCCAAATCAACCAAAAAAAGAAATAGGCTTTCTATGGCCCACTATTTGTGAGAGAGATGGCACGCTCAGGACTGGCACACAAGCCCAGAGGCCAATATTAATCTCCCATTTTCTTTTTTTTTTTCCAGGGAAAATTTATAAACCCAATAAAAAAAATAATAAATAGGCTTTCTATGGCCCACTATCTGAGAGAGAGAGATGGCATGCTTAGGACTGGCACACAAGCCCAAAGGCCAATATTAATCTCCCACTGATTGATTTATTGATTTTTTCAGGTAGAATTTAGAACCCAAATCAAGCAAAAAAATAAATAGGCTTTCTATGGCCCACTGAGTGAGAGATGACACAGACAGGGATGGCACTCTAGCAGAAATGCCAATCTTAATCTCCCACAAAAAAAAAAAAGGAACTGTCCTTCAATTACTATCTCCCTGCAGTAATCTCAGCCAGGTATGGCAGGCAGCAATAAGGAGTGGACTGATGCACAAATTAAATAAAAAGTGTGGACAAACAAACAAGATAGCTGTGCAGAAAGGAAGGAACAAGAGGATTTGTGCTTTGAAAAAAGCAGTTGGTTTGCACAGCGGCGTACACGCAGCAATGCAGCTATCAGGGAGCCTTCTAGGGCAGCCCAATGAGCTACAGCGCTGAGGAAAAAAAAAAAAAAAAAAGGAGCTTCCACTGTCCCTGCACACCGAAGGTGGTGTTGGGCAGTGGAAATCGCTACAGCACAAGCGGTTTTGTGGTTAATGGACCCTGCCTAACGCTATCCCTGCTTCTGACGAAGCGGCAGCAACCTCTCCCTAAGCTCAGATCAGCAGCAGTAAGATGGCGGTCGGCGGGAACGCCCCTTTAGAGCCCCTGTGACGCCGCGGACAGCAAGCCAATCACTGCAATGCCCTTCTCTAAGATGGTGGGGACCAGGACCTATGTCATCACGCTGCCCACACTCTGCGTTTACCTTCATTGGCTGAGAAATGGCGCTTTTCGCGTCATTGAAACGCGACTTTGGCGCGAAAGTCGCGTACCGCATGGCCGACCACGCACAGGGGTCGGATCGGGTTTCATGAAACCCGACTTTGTCAAAAGTCGGCGACTTTTGAAAATGTTCGACCCGTTTCGCTCAACCCTAGTAAGGAGAGTACTGACCTTGCGATACGCGTTGAGGTAGATAGCTGCGGTGGAGTGGAAGCACATGCTGCATAAAGCCATTATTTATATGTGCAGCAGAAGGAAGTGGAAGGGGTTAAAGCCAGAGAGAGGCTTGGAGTAAGTCACGCAGACAGCGCATGTGTGATGACGTCACCCAGATTAGGAGAGAGGCTTGGATTGCGTGCTGTGTTTACTATAGCTTGCCTATGAGAGGTGGAGTTTACAGGAGGATCCCGGAATGTCAGAGATCCCGGGTTAACTACTACCGGGAGACAACTCGCCGCAGTAAGGGAGCGCAGACCAGAACGGCAGAGAACTCACCGGGTAGCAAGCAGGAACTGAACGATGTGACAGAGGGGAGAGGCCAGGGACGGAGCCAGGCGCCAGGGTGGAAAAGAGAATGGCACCAGAGAGTAGTCAAACATGTTAAGGTCAATAACCAAGAGATAAGCGAGGTACAGGAGGCAGAAGGATAGTCAGGTGGAAGCCGAAGGTTAGAAAGTCAAGAGAATCAAACAGACCAGATCGAGCATGGAGAGCAAACAAACAACACAGTATGCACATACACACCAGGGGGTCAGGCACAAAGACAAAATGAAATTATAACTGACAGAGAATCCTTGTACAGCGTGGGTATAAATATCCCTCCCAGATCCACAACAATTAACTTTGAGAGGACAAGACATTAACCCTGTCCAAACCATGAGAGTACCCCCCTCTTAAAGGGGGGCCACTGGACCCCCAGGCTTCTCTGGATATCTGGCATGTAAGGCCCGAACCAGACGATCGACATGCACTGAACTGGCTGGGACACATGACAGATCCTCAAGAGAATACCCTTTCCAATGTATCAGATACTGGAGCTTCTGGCGCTCCCACTGTCCCCACTGGCTTTAACAAGGACCTGTGGGAGACTTCAGATATTTTGAAGGAGGTGGGCAACTGTAGTCTGTAGGCCACCGGATTGACTACCTCCACAATCTTGTATGGACCAATAAACTTGGGGAACAGCTTCATAGAGGGTATTTAAAGCTTGATATTACGGGTGGATAACCACACCTTCTCCCCTACTACAAATGCCAGACCTGGCCCTCTTCTCCTGTCTGCAAATCGTTTATACCTTTTCTGGGCCTTAGAGATGTTAGTCTGAACCTCCCTCCAAAGAGTTCTCAAACGTTGTGCCATGCATTCGGCTCCGGTACAACTTGAATCCATGAGGGAAAATTCCCCAAAATGTGGGTCAAACCCATAGTTGACCTGAAAGGGAGTCTTTCCAATGGACTGACTCACATGAGAGTTGGACGAAAATTCTGCCATGGGCAATACTTCACACCAGTCCTGCTGTCTGGAAGAGGCCAGGCATCTCACAATTTGTTCCAAAGATTGGTATGTGCACTCAGTCTGTCCATTAGACTCCGGGTGATAGGCAGAGGAGAAAGAAAGCATAATCCCCAGCTTCTTACAAAAAGCCCTCCAAAACCTGGCCCCAAACTGCACACCTCTGTCCAACACAACATTCACAGGCACTCCATGCAACTGAACAACATGCTGTATAAATAAGCGGGCCAAGGTTTCAGCAGACGGTAATGCAGGCAGAGGTACAAAATGGATTTGTTTGGAGAACCTATCCACCACCACCCATACCACTGAGTTGCCCTTGGAAGGAGGGAGATTTGTGATAAAGTCCATGGACAAATGTGTCCATGGCCTATCCGGAATTGGCAAAGGCACCAATTTCCCGGCCGGCCAGGTATTAGAACTCTTGGAACGGGTGCACATACCACATGCAGTCACAAACTTTTTAATATCTGATACCATAGAGGGCTACCAGAAACCCCTAGCAACTGCCCCCGGCGTACCTGCAATCCCAGGATGAGCACTTAACACAGAATCATGAAACTCCTGCAGGAGTCTGAGATGGAACTATTCCGGTACAAACAATTAACCTGGAGGTATACCACCAGGAGCCCGGAGGGTTTGGGCCTCCAATATCTCTCTGCAAATCAGATGAGATTTCAGCCACCACTACTCCTGGCTGAAGAATGGAGGAGGGGGGTTCTGGAGAGAACACAGAATTAAGGCTTCGGGATAAAGCATCAGCCTAAATATTTTTAGATCCCGGGTGGAATGTGATGGTAAATTGAAAGCAAGAGAAAAAAAGCACCCACCAAACCTCTCTGGGAGTCAGTCTCTTGGCAGACTCTATATAGGCCAAACTTTTATGATCAGTGATAATTGTAATGGGGTGGACGGCCCCCTCCAGGAAATGCCTCCATTCTTCAAAAGCCAACTTAATCGCCAAATATTCCCTATTGCCAACATCATAATTTCTCTCGGCCGGAGAGAATTGTTTTAGAAAAGAAGTGAGTGTGGAAGGACCCTGAGACACAACTGCCCCCACCCCCACATCAGAAGTGTCAACCTCCACAATAAATGGTCTTGACGGATCGGGTTGTACCAACACAGGAGCTGAAGTAAAATATTTTTTAAGTGTCAGGAAAGAATTTTTTGCAGCCATGGACCAAGTTTTCACATCAGCCCCCTTTTGGGTGAGGTCCGTCAAAGGCTTTACCACCTGTGAAAAACCCTTAATGAACTTCCTATAGAAGTTAGAAAAACCCCAAAATCGCTGCAACCCCTTCAAGCCATGAGGCTGCACCCAATCCGCAATGGCCCGTACCTTTTCAGGGTCTATGCGGAATCCCTCCCCTGACACAATTAAACCCAAAAAAGACAGTTCTTGCACAAAAATGAACATTTTTCCAGTTTAACATATAAATGATTCTCCCCTGAGACCCCTAAGAACCATACGCAAATGGTGCAAGTGGGCGTGACTGTCCACTGAGTACACTAAAATGTCATCCAGGTAAATGACCACATAACGCCCAATTAGATCAGAGAAAACAACATCAGGAGTGTTACTGAGACCAAAGGGCATAACTAAGTTTTCAAACAGCCCCTCAGTCGTCAGGAATGCCGTTTTCCATTCATCCCCTTCCTGGACCCTTATAAGGTTATAAGCCCCTCGTAAATTTAGCTTAGAGAACCATTTGGTCCCTGTGAGTTGGTTACATAAACTGGGTATCAGGGAAGAGGGTATGTGTTTTTTACCGTAATTTTGTTCAGTTCCCGAAAGTCAAGGCACAGCCGCAAACCACCATCTTTTTTACGAATAAGAAATCCGCTGCCACGGGTGAAATAGAAGGCAGAATATGCCCCTTGCGGGAACTCTCTGCTATGTACTAATTCATGGCTTGATGCTCAGACCCAAACAAATTAAACAGGTGAGCCTTGGGTAACTTGGCTCCCGGGACTAAATCAATGGCACAATCGAAGATCTATGTTGTGGAAGCGCCTCAGCCTCGCTTTCGGGAATACCCTCCAGACCGACAGACGATACAGATACAGATTTTACAGGGGTGACAAGAAGTACCAGGTTACAACTTATACCGTTATCCTTACATCCCCACTGAGTGATCTCCCCCGTGACCCAATCAATGATAGGATTATGACGTTGAAGCCAAAGCATACCTAGTACTAGTCCAGCAGGCAAAGCTATCTAGAACAAAACAACTTATTTTCCACGAGTCGAACCCACTTTCATTGAAAAAACTTCAGACATGAAACAAATTCTATTTCGGGTGAGAGGAGATGAGTCAATAGTCACAATTTCAACAGGATCCTTAAGCCTGACTGTCCCTATCATATTAAGAGTCACCACATGGGCATCAATCAAGTTAATGGTAGAACCACAGTCAACAAAGCCAGTGGTCATGACAGGACCGCCAGCAAGTTCCAAGTTGGTAGTCTGGGTAACCTCTTCGATCGTCACCCAGACTTTGGTGTATTCCCGATGGCATAGCAGAAGGACAAGAGGGACAGACCCTTTTCCAATGTCCAGAGGCTCCACAGTAAAAGCATAGTAAGTTGTATCTGCGGTGTCTTCTCTTTCTTTCCATCATCGAGATAGCCCCCAACCTCCATGGGCTCAGGGATGGATGCAGTGTCACACGGGTTGGAGAACAACCCCCTGGCAAAAATTATGGAATCATCGGCCATGGAGTATGTTCATTCAGTTGTTTAATTTTGTAGAAAAAAAAGCAGATCACAGACATGGCACAAAACTAAAGTCTTTTCAAATGGCAAATTTCTGGCTTTAAGAAACACTAAAAGAAATCAAGAACAAAAAATGTGGTAGTCAGTAATGGTTACTTTTTTAACCAAGCATAGGGGAAAAATTATGGAATCACTCAATTCTGAGGAAAAAATTATGGAATCATGAAAAACAAAAAAAAAAAAAACATTCCAAAACATCACTAGTATTTTGTTGCACCACCTCTGGCTTTTATAACAGCTTTCAGTCTCTGAGGCATGGACTTAACCCCTTCCCGACCTTTGACGCATTCGCTGCGTCATGAAAGTCGGTGCCATTCCGACCCATGACGCAGCGTATGCGTCATGGCGGAATCGCGTTCCTGCAGGCCGGGTGAAAGGGTTAACTGTAATTTCACCCGGCCTGCAGGGACAGGGGGAGTGGTAGTTTAGCCCAGGGGGGGTGGCTTCACCCCCCCGTGGCTACGATCGCTCTGATTGGCTGTTGAAAGTGAAACTGCCAATCAGAGCGATTTGTAATATTTCACCTAAAAAACTGGTGAAATATTACAATCCAGCCATGGCCGATGCTGCAATATCATCGGCCATGGCTGGAAACACTAATGTGCCCCCACCCCACCCATCGCCCCCCCCAGCCCTCCGATCTGTGGTCCGCTCCCCTCCGTCCTGTGCTCCGCTCCGTCCTCCTGTCCGCTCCCCCTGTGCTCCAATCCCACCCCCCCTGCTCCAATCCCACCCCCCTGCACTCCGATCCACCCCCCCGCACTGCGATCCACCCCCCCGCACAACGATCCACCCGCCCGCACACCGATCCACCCCCCCATGCTCCGATCCCTCCCCCCCGTGCTCCGACGCCCCCCTGTGCCATGATCTCCCCCCCCTTATACTTACCTAGCCTCCCGGGGTCCGTCCGTCTTCTTTCCTGGGTGCCGCCATCTTCCAAAATGGCGAGCGCATGCGCAGTGCGCCCGCCGAATCTGCCGGCCGGCAGATTCGTTCCAGAGTGAACTTTGATCACTGTGATAAAACCTCACAGTGATCAAAATAAAAAAAAAAACAGTAAATGACCCCCCCCCTTTGTCACCCCCATAGGTAGGGACAATAATAAAATAAAGAATTTTTCTTTTTCCCCCCACTAAGGTTGGAGTTAGAACTACGGTTAGGGGTAGGGTTATGGGTAGCGTTAGGGTTAGGGGTAGGGTTAGGGGTAGGGTTAGGGTTAGGGGTAGGATTAGGAATGTGCACACGTATTCTGGTCCTCTGCTGATTTTTCCGCAGCGGATTTCATAAATCCGCAGTGCTAAACCGCTGTGGATTTATCACGGATTTACCGCGGTTTTTCTGCGCATTTCACTGTGGTTTTACAACTGCGATTTTCTATTGGAGCAGTTATAAAACCGCTGCGGAATCCGCAGAAAGAAGTGACATGCTGCGGAATGTAAACCCCTGCGTTTCCGTGCAGTTTTTCTGCAGCATGTGCACAACGATTTTTGTTTCCCATAGGTTTACATTGAACTTTAAACTCATGGGAAACTGCTGCGGATCCGCAGCGTGTGCACATACCTTTAGAATTAGGCTATGTGCACACGGTGCGGATTTGGCTGCGGATCCGCAGCGGATTGGCCGCTGCGGATCCGCAGCAGAGTTCCATCAGGTTTACAGTACCATGTAAACATATGGAAAACCAAATCCGCTGTGCCCATGGTGCGGAAAATACCACGCGGAAACGCTGCGTTGTATTTTCCGCAGCATGTCAATTCTTTGTGCGGATTCCGCAGCGTTTTACACCTATTCCTCAATAGGAATCCGCAGGTGAAATCCGCACAAAAAACACTGGCAATCCGCGGTAAATCCGCAGGTAAAAAGCAGTGCCTTTTAACCGCGGATTTTTCAAAAATGGTGCTGAAAAATCTCACACGAATCCGCAACGTGGGCACATAGCCTTAGGGTTAGGGTTGGGTTGGAATTAGGGTTGTGGTTAGGGTTAGGGGTGTGTTGAGGTTAGGGTTGTGGTTAGGGGTGTGTTGGGGTTAGGGTTGTGATTAGGGTTACGGCTACAGTTGGGATAAGGGTTAGGGGTGTGTTGGAGCTAGAATTGAGGGGTTTCCACTGTTTAGGCACATCAGGGGGTCTCCAAACGCAACATGGCGCCACCATTGATTCCAGCCAATCTTGTATTCAAAAAGTCAAATGGTGCTCCCTCACTTCCGAGCCCCGACGTGTGCCCAAACAGTGGTTTACCCCCACATATGGGGTAACAGCATACTCAGGACAAACTGCGCAACAATTACTGGGGTCCAATTTCTCCTGTTACCCTTGAGAAAATAAAAAATTGCTTGCTAAAACATCATTTTTGAGGAAAGAAAAATTATTTTTTATTTTCACGGCTCTGCATTGTAAACGTCTGTGCTCACCACATATCTAGATAAGTTCCTTGGGGGGTCTAGTTTACAAAATGGGGTCACTTGTGGGGGGGTTGCAAACGCAACGTGATGTCCGCAGACCATTCCATCAAAGTCTGCATTTCAAAAGTCACTACTTCCCTTCTGAGCCCCGACGTGTGCCCAAACAGTGGTTTACCCCCTCACATCAGGTATCAGCGTACTCAGGAGAACTGGACAACAAATATTGGGGTCAAATTTCTCCTGTTACCCTTGGAAAAATTTAAAAATTCTGGGCTAAAAAATTATTTTTGTGGAAAGAAAACGTATTTATTATTTTCACTGCTCTGTGTTACAAACTTCTGTGAAGCACTTGGGGGTTCAAAGTGCTCACCTCACATCTAGATAAGTTCCTTTCAGGGTCTAGTTTCCAAAATGGGGTCTCTTGTGGGGGGTTTCTACTGTTCAGCCACATCAGGGGCTCTGCAAACGCAACGTGAAGCCCGCAGAGCATTCCATCAAAGTCTGCATTTCAAAACGTCACTACTTCACTTCCGAGCCCCAGCATGTGCCCAAACAGTGGTTTACCCCCATATATGGGGTATCAGCGTACTCAGGAGAAACTGGACAACAACTTTTGGGGTCAAATTTCTCCTGTTACCCTTGGGAAAATAAAAAATTGTGGGCTAAAAAATCATATTTGAGAAAAGAAATTTTTTTTTTTATTTTCATGGCTCTGCGTTATAAACTTCTGTGAAGCACTTGAGGGTTCAAAGTGCTCACCACATGTCTTGATTAGTTCCTTTGGGGGTCTAGTTTCCAAAATGGGGTCATTTGTGGGGGATCTCCAATGTTTAGGCACACAGGGGCTCTCCAAACGCGACATGGTGTCCGCTAATGATTGGAACTAATTTTCCATTTAAAAAGCCAAATGGTGTGCCTTCCCTTCTGAGCCCTGCCGTGCGCCCAAACAGTGGTTTACCCCCACATATGGGGTATCTGCGTACTCAGAACAAACTGGACAACAAAATTTGTGGTCCAATTTCTCCTATTACCGTTGGCAAAATAGGAAATTCCAGGCTAAAAAATCATTTTTGAGGAAAGAAAAATTATTTTTTATTTTCATGGCTCTGCATTATAAACTTCTTAAAAAAAAAATAAAGATTATTATAAACTTCTGTGAAGCACCTGGGGGTTTAAAGTGCTCAGTATGTATCTAGATAAGTTCCTTGGGGGGTCTAGTTTCCAAAATGGGGTCACTTGTGGGGGAGCTCCAATGCATAGGCACACAGGGGCTCTCCAAACGCAACATGGTGTCCGCTAACAATTGGAGCTAATTTTCCATTCAAAAAGTCAAAAGGCGCGCCTTCCCTTCCGAGCCCTGCCGTGTGCCCAAACAGTGGTTTACCCCCACATATGAGATATCGGCGTACTCGGGAGAAATTGCCCAACAAATTTTAGGATCTATTTAATCCTATTGCCCATGTGAAAATGAAAAAATTGAGGCGAAAAGAATTTTTTTGTGAAAAAAAAGTACTTTTTCATTTTTACGGATCAATTTGTGAAGCACCTGAGGGTTTAAAGTGCTCACTAGGCATCTAAATAAGTTCCATGGGGGGTCCAGTTTCCAAAATGGGGTCACTTGTGGGGGAGCTCCAATGTTTAGGCACACAGGGTCTCTCCAAACGCGACATGGTGTCCGCTAACGATGGAGATAATTTTTCATTCAAAAAGTCAAATGGCGCTCCTTCCCTCCCGAGCCTTACCATGTGCCCAAACAGTGGTTTACCCCCACATTTGAGGTATCGTTGTACTCAGGAGAAATTGCCCAACAAATTTTAGGATCCATTTTATCCTGTTGCCCATGTGAAAATAAAAAAATTGAGGCTAAAAGAATTTTTTTGTGAAAAAAAAGTACTTTTTCATTTTTACGGATCAATTTGTGAAGCACCTGGGGGATTAAAGTGCTCACTATGCATCCAGATAAGTTCCTTGGGGGGTCTTGTTTCCAAAATGGGGTCACTTGTGGGGGAGCTCCAATGCATAGGCACACGGGGGCTCTCCAAACGCAACATGGTGTCCGCTAACAATTGGAGCTAATTTTCCATTCAAAAAGTCAAAAGGCGCGCCTTCCCTTCCGAGCCCTGCCGTGTCCCTAAACAGTGGTTTACCCCCACATATGAGGTATCGGCGTACTCAGGAGAAATTGCCCAACAAATTTAAGGATCTATTTAATCCTATTGCCCATGTGAAAATGAAAAAATTGAGGCGAAAAGAATTTTTTTGTGAAAAAAAAGTACTTTTTCATTTTTACGGATCAATTTGTGAAGCACCTGAGGGTTTAAAGTGCTCACTAGGCATCTAGATAAGTTCCATGGGGGGTCCAGTTTCCAAAATGGGGTCACTTGTGGGGGAGCTCCAATGTTTAGGCACACAGGGTCTCTCCAAACGCGACATGGTGTCCGTTAACGATGGAGATAATTTTTCATTCAAAAAGTCAAATGGCGCTCCTTCCCTCCCGAGCCTTACCATGTGCCCAAACAGTGGTTTACCCCCACATTTGAGGTATCGGTGTACTCAGGAGAAATTGCCCAACAAATTTTAGGATCCATTTTATCCTGTTGCCCATGTGAAAATAAAAAAATTGAGGCTAAAATAATTTTTTTGTGAAAAAAAAGTACTTTTTCATTTTTACGGATCAATTTGTGAAGCACCTGGGGGATTAAAGTGCTCACTATGCATCCAGATAAGTTCCTTGGGGCGTCTAGTTTCCAAAATGGGGTCACTTGTGGGGGAGCTCCAATTTTTAGGCACACGGGGCTCTCCAAATGTGACATGGTGTCCGCTAAAGAGTGCAGCCAATTTTTCATTCAAAAAGTCAAATGGCGCTCCTTCCCTTCCAAGGAAGGGATATATCAGCGTATCAGCATACTCAGCGTATCAGCGTACTCATGACAAATTGGACAACAATGTTCGTGGTTCATTTTCTCCTTTTACCATTGGGAAAATAAAAAAATTGTTGCTCAAAGATCATTTTTGTGACTAAAAAGTTAAATGTTTATTTTTTCCTTCCATGTTGCTTCTGCTGCTGTGAAGCACCTGAAGGGTTAATAAACTTCTGGAATGTGGTTTTGTGCACCTTGAGGGGTGCAGTTTTTAGAATGGTGTCACTTTTGGGTATTTTCAGCCATATAGACCCCTCAAACTGACTTCAAATGTGGGGTGATCCCTAAAAAAAATGGTTTTGTAAATTTCGTTGTAAAAATGAGAAATCGCTGGTCAAATTTTAACCCTTATAACTTTCTAGCAAAAAAAAATTTTGGTTCCAAAATTGTGCTGATGTAAATTAGACGTGTGGGAAATGTTATTTATTAACTATGTTGTGTCACATAACTCTCTGGTTTAACAAAATAAAAATTGAAAATGTGAAAATTGCAAAATTTTCAAAATTTTCGCCAAATTTCTGTTTTTATCACAAATAAAGACAGAATTTATTGACCTAAATTTACCACTAACATGAAGCCCAATATGTCACCAGAAAACATTCTCAGAATCGCTAGGATCCGTTGAAGCGTTCCCGAGTTATTACCTCATAAAGGGACACTGGTCAGAATTGCAAAAAATGGCAAGGTCTTTAAGGTCAAAATAGTCTGGGTCATGAAGGGTTTAATGAGTGTCAAACAGTACTCTTCATCAATCTGGCTCCAACATTCTCTGATTGCTGTTGCCAGATCAGCTTTGCAGGTTGGAACCTTGTCATGGACCATTTTCTTCAACTTCCACCAAAGAGTTTCAATTGGATCGTGATCTGGACTATTTGCAGGCCATGACATTGACCTTATATGTCTTTTTTCAAGGAATGGTTTCACAATTTTTGCTCTATGGCAGGATGCATTATCTTGAAAAATGATTACATCGTCCCCAAATATTCTGTCAATTGATGGGATAAGAAAAGTGTCCAAAATATCAACATAAGCTTGTGCATTTATTGAAGATGTAATGGCAGCCATCTCCCCAGTGCCTTTACCTGACATGCATCCCCATATCAATGACTGTGGAAATTTGCATGTTCTCTTCAGGCAGTCATCTTTATAAATCTCATTGGAATGGCACCAAACAAAAGTTCCAGCATCATCACCTTGCCAAATGCAGAATCGTGATTCATCGCTAGATATGACTTTCATCCAGTCATCCACAGTCCACTGTTGCTTTTCCTTAGCCCATTGTAACCTTGTTTTTTTCTGTTTTGGTGTTAATGATGGCTTTCATTTAGCTTTCCTGTATGTACTGTAAATCCCATTTCTTTTAGGTGGTTTCTTAAAGTTTGGTTACAGACGTTGACTCCAGTTTCCACTCATTCATTCTCATCCTCATTTATTTTTTATTTATTTCCTGTTTTGGAGACATATTGCTTAAAGTTTCTGTTCTTGATGCTTTGATGTCTTCCTCGGTCTACCAGTATGTTTTGCTTTAAACAACCTTCTCATGTTGTTTGTATTTAGTCCAGATTTTAGACACAGCTGACATTGAACAACCAACATCTTTTGCAACATTGCGTGATGATTTACCCTCTTTTAAGAGTTTGATAATCCTCTCCTTTGTTTCAACTGACATCTGGATCACTCCTCTAGCACGGAGCCTTGGGTCCATACAGACTGCCTCTGAGTCATGGCGTCCTCCAGGGTATCGGGGGGAGAGTGTAATGTCAGAGCGCCCTGTAAACGGTCAGACAGACCCCTGCGGAACAACCCCCTCAGGGCAATGTCGTTCCAGGATACTTCAATGCCCAAGCGTCTGAACTCTGAGCAGAAACATTGGGCTGAGTGCCTCCCCTGTGTCACACTCATCATCTTATCCTCTGCCAGACGCACTATATCAGGCTTGTCATAAATGTGCCCCAAAGCCTCAAAGAACAGTTTCACCGACATACATACAGAAGCAGAGGGAGAGAGAGAAAGCCCATGCCTGTGCAGCCCCCCTTAACAAGGACATAACGATCCCCACCCTCTGCCTTTCATTACCAGAAGCTCAGGGATGTAACTCAAAAAACAACATGCATCCCTCTTTAAAAACAAATTTTTATCCCTGGAAAAATTGTCAGGTAACTTTACCGGTGGTTCAGGGTCCACTAGGGACACATCATTGGGGCCCCCCTCCCAAGTCCCCAATGGAACAGGACCCTGTACAGTTCCCACCACATCCCTCTGCACCTGTTGGTGCGAGTGAACCAGGGCTTCCAGTTCCATGGACAGCTTCTGCATAAGTTGGGAGAGCTTATTAACCTGCTCCGTGAGAGCCCGTACCGGATCCATAATAAACTCACACCTCACCACCTGGAAGAGCATTTATGGTCAGTTATAATGTCAAGGATCCCGGAATGTCAAGGATGCCAGGTGAACTACTACCGGGAGACTACTCGCCACAGTAAGGGAGCCCAGAGAACTCACCGGGTAGCAAGCAGGACATGAACTATGTGACAGAGGGGGAGTGGCCGAAGACATAGCCAGGCCCCGGGATGCAAAGGAAAAGAATGGTGCCGGAGAGTAGTCAAACATGCCGAGGTCAATAACAGAGATAAGCAAGGTGTTATGACCTGGTGGTAAGGACAATAATGGACCTGGTGGTTAAGAGCACACGGAATGACCTGATAGTTACAAATAATATAGGACGAGCTCTGAGACGTGGGAACTCTGCTGACCGCAATCCCTAATCCTATCACACACACTAGAAATAGCCGTGGATTGCTCCTAACGCTCCCTATGCAACTCGGCACAGCCTAAGGAACTAGCTAGCCCTGAAGATAGAAAAATAAAGCCTACCTTGCCTCAGAGAAATTCCCCAAAGGAAAAGGCAGCCCCCCACATATAATGACTGTGAGTAAAGATGAAAATACAAACACAGAGATGAAATAGATTTAGCAAAGTGAGGCCCGACTTACTGAACAGACTGAGGATAGGAAAGGTAACTTTGCGGTCAGCACAAAAAACTACAAAAAGACCACGCAGAGGGCGCAAAGACCCTCCGCACCGACTCACGGTGTGGAGGTGCTCCCTCTGCGTCCCAGAGCTTCCAGCAAGCAAGACAAAAATTCAAATAGCAAGCTGGACAGAAAAATAGCAAACAAAGAAAAACAAGCAGGAACATAGCTTCTGCTGGGAAGACAGGTCAAAAGAACGATCCAGGAGAGAACTAGACCAATACTGGAACATTGACAGGTGGCATGGAGCAATGATCTAAGTGGAGTTAAATAGAGCAGCCAGCTAACGAATTAACCTCGTCACCTGTGGAAGGAAACTCAGAAGCCGCAGCCGAAGTACCATTCATGACCACAGGAGGGAGCTTGACAACAGAATTCACAACAGTACCCCCCCTTGAGGAGGGGTCACCGAACCCTCACCAGAGCCCCCAGGACGAGCCAAATGAAAGGCACGAACCAGATCGGCAGCATGAACATCGGAGGCAAAGACCCAGGAATTATCTTCCTGACCATAACCCTTCCACTTGACCAGGTACTGGAGTTTCCATCTCGAAATACGAGAATCCAAAATCTTCTCCACCACATACTCCAACTCCCCCTCAACCAAAACCGGGGCAGGAGGGTCAACGGATGGAACCACAAGCGCCACGTACCTCCGCAACAACGACCTATGGAATACATTATGGATGGCAAAAGAAGCCGGAAGGGTCAAACGAAACGACACAGGATTGAGAACCTCAGAAATCCTATACGGACCAATGAAACGAGGCTTAAACTTAGGAGAGGAAACCTTCATAGGAACATAACGAGACGACAACCAAACCAAATCCCCAACACGAAGTCGGGGACCCACACAGCGCCGGCGGTTAGCAAAACGTTGAGCCTTCTCCTGGGACAATGTTAAATTGTCCACCACATGAGTCCAAATCTGCTGCAACCTATCCACCACAGTATCCACAAGAGGACAGTCCGAAGACTCAACCTGCCCTGAAGAGAAACGAGGATGGAAACAAGAATTGCAGAAAAACGGCGAAACCAAAGTAGCCGAGCTGGCCCGATTATTAAGGGCGAACTCAGCCAAAGGCAAAAAGGACACCCAATCATCCTGATCAGCAGAAACAAAGCATCTCAGATATGTTTCCAAAGTCTGATTAGTTCGTTCGGTTTGGCCATTTGTCTGAGGATGGAAAGCCGGGGAAAAAGACAAATCAATGCCCATCCTAGCACAAAAGGCACGCCAAAACCTCGAAACAAGCTGGAAACCTCTGTCTGGAAACGATGTTCTCCGGAATGCCATGTAAACGAACCACATGCTGGAAAAACAATGGCACCAAATCAGAGGAGGAAGGCAATTTAGACAAGGGTACCAAATGGACCATCTTAGAGAAGCGATCACAAACCACCCAAATGACCGACATCTTTTGAGAGACAGGGAGATCTGAAATAAAATCCATAGAGATATGCGTCCAGGGCCTCTTTGGGACCGGCAAGGGCAAAAGCAACCCACTGGCACGAGAACAGCAGGGCTTAGCCCGAGCACAAGTCCCACAGGACTGCACAAAAGAACGCACATGCCGCGACAAAGACGGCCACCAAAAGGATCTAGCCACCAAATCTCTGGTACCAAAGATTCAAGGATGACCAGCCAACACCGAACAATGAACCTCAGAGATAACTCTACTAGTCCATCTATCAGGGACAAACAGTTTCTCCGCTGGGCAACGGTCAGGTCTATCAGCCTGAAATTTTTGCAGCACCCGCCGCAAATCAGGGGAGATGGCAGACAAAATTACCCCCTCTTTGAGAATACCCGCCGGCTCAGGAACACCCGGAGAGTCGGGCACAAAACTCCTTGACAGGGCATCAGCCTTCACATTCTTAGAGCCTGGAAGGTACGAAACCACAAAATCAAAGCGGGAGAAAAATAGCGACCAACGAGCCTGTCTAGGATTCAACCGTTTGGCAGACTCGAGATAAGTCAAATTCTTGTGATCCGTCAAGACCACCACGCGATGCTTGGCTCCTTCAAGCCACTGACGCCACTCCTCGAATGCCCACTTCATGGCCAACAACTCTCGATTGCCAACATCATAATTGCGCTCAGCAGGCGAAAACTTTCTAGAAAAGGAGGCACATGGTTTCATCACCGAGCCATCAGAACTTCTTCCTGACAAAACAGCCCCTGCTCCAATCTCAGAAGCATCAACCTCGACCTGAAACGGGAGCGAAACATCTGGCTGGCACAACACAGGGGCAAAAGAAAAACGATGCTTCAACTCCTGAAAAGCTTCCACAGCCGCAGAAGACCAATGGACCACATCAGCACCTTTCTTGGTCAAATCAGTCAACGGTTTAGCAACACTAGAAAAATTACTGATGAAGTGACGATAAAAATTAGCAAAGCCCAGGAACTTTTGCAGACTCTTCACAGATGTCGGCTGAGTCCAATCATAAATGGCCTGGACTTTAACAGGGTCCATCTCGATAGTAGAAGGAGAAAAAATGAAACCCAAAAATGAAACCTTCTGAACTCCAAAGAGACACTTTGACCCCTTCACAAACAAAGAATTTGCACGAAGGACCTGGAACACCATTCTGACCTGCGTCACGTGAGACTCACAATCATCCGAAAAGACCAAAATATCATCCAAATATACAATCAGAAATTTATCCAGGTACTCTCGGAAGATGTCATGCATAAAGGACTGAAATACTGATGGAGCATTGGAAAGCCCGAATGGCATAACCAGGTACTCAAAATGGCCCTCGGGTGTATTAAATGCTGTTTTCCATTCATCGCCCCGTTTAATACGCACAAGATTATACGCACCACGAAGATCTATCTTGGTGAACCAACAAGCCCCCTTAATCTGAGCAAATAAATCAGACAGCAGCGGCAAAGGATACTGAAATTTGACTGTGATCTTATTAAGAAGGCGGTAATCAATACAAGGTCTCAAAGAACCATCCTTCTTGGCCACAAAAAAGAACCCTGCTCCCAATGGTGACAACGACGGGCGAATATGACCCTTCTCCAAGGATTCCTTTACATAACTCCGCATAGCGGCGTGCTCTGGCACAGATAAATTGAACAGTCGGCCCTTAGGAAACTTACTACCAGGAATCAAATTGATAGCACAATCGCAATCCCTATGAGGAGGTAGGGCACTGGATTTGGGATCATCAAATACATCCCTGTAATCCGACAAAAACTCCGGGACTTCAGAAGGGGTGGATGACGAAATAGACAAAAATGGAACATCACCATGTACCCCCTGACAACCCCAGCTGGACACAGACATTGATTTCCAATCCAATACTGGATTATGGACCTGTAGCCATGGCAACCCCAAAACGACCACATCATGCATATTATGCAACACCAAAAAGCGAATATCCTCCTGATGTGCAGGAGCCATGCACATGGTCAATTGGGTCCAGTACTGAGGCTTATTCTTGGCCAAAGGCGTAGCATCAATTCCTCTCAATGGAATAGGATACTGCAAGGGCTCCAAGAAAAAACCACAGCGCCTGGCAAACTCCAAGTCCATCAAATTCAGGGCAGCGCCTGAATCCACAAATGCCATAACAGAATAGGATGACAAAGAGCAAATCAGAGTAACGGACAAAAGAAATTTCGACTGTACCGTACCAATGGTGGCAGACCTAGCGAAACACTTAGGGCGCTTAGGACAATCGGAGATAGCATGAGTGGAATCACCACAGTAAAAACACAGCCCATTCCGACGTCTGTGTTCTTGCCGTTCAGCTCTGGTCAAAGTCCTATCACATTGCATAAGCTCAGGTCTATGCTCAGATAACACCGCCAAATGGTGCACAGCTTTACGCTCACGCAAGCGTCAATCGATCTGAATGGCCAAAGACATAGACTCATTCAGACTAGCAGGCATGGGAAATCCCACCATGACATCCTTAAGGGCTTCAGAGAGACCCTTTCTGAAAATTGCTGCCAGGGCACATTCATTCCACTGAGTGAGTACAGACCACTTCCTAAACTTCTGACAATATATCTCTACCTCATCCTGACCCTGACACAGAGCCAGCAAGATTTTCTCTGCCTGATCCACTGAATTTGGTTCATCATAAAGCAATCCGAGCGCCAGAAAAAACGCATCAACATCACACAATGCCGGATCTCCTGGCGCAAGGAAAAATGCCCAGTCTTGAGGGTCGCCCCGTAACAAAGAAATAATGATTTTCACTTGTTGAACAGGGTCACCTGAGGAGCGAGGTTTCAAAGCAAGAAACAATTTACAATTATTTTTGAAATTCAGAAACTTAGATCTATCCCCAAAAAACAAATCAGGAATTGGAATCCTAGGCTCTAACATCGGATTCTGAACCACAAAATCTTGAATGTTTTGTACCCTTGCAGTGAGATTATTCACACAAGAGGACAGACCTTGAATGTCCATATCTACACCTGTATCCTGAACCACCCAGAGGTAAAGGGGAAAAGAGAGACAAAACACACTGCAAAGAAAAAAAAATGGTCTCAGAACTTCTCTTATCCCTCTATTTAGATGCATTAATACTTTGAGCCACCTGTACTGTTATGACCTGGTGGTAAGGACAATAATGGACCTGGTGGTTAAGAGCACACGGAATGACCTGATAGTTACAAATAATATAGGACGAGCTCTGAGACGTGGGAACTCTGCTGACCGCAATCCCTAATCCTATCACACACACTAGAAATAGCCGTGGATTGCTCCTAACGCTCCCTATACAACTCGGCGCAGCCTAAGGAACTAGCTAGCCCTGAAGATAGAAAAATAAAGCCTACCTTGCCTCAGAGAAATTCCCCAAAGGAAAAGGCAGCCCCCCACATATAATGACTGTGAGTAAAGATGAAAATACAAACACAGAGATGAAATAGATTTAGCAAAGTGAGGCCCGACTTACTGAACAGACTGAGGATAGGAAATGTAACTTTGCGGTCAGCACAAAAAACTACAAAAAGACCACGCAAAGGGCGCAAAGACCCTCCGCACCGACTCACGATGTGGAGGCGCTCCCTCTGCGTCCCAGATCTTCCAGCAAGCAAGACAAAAATCAAAATAGCAAGCTGGACAGAAAAATAGCAAACAAAGAAAAACAAGCAGGAACATAGCTTCTGCTGGGAAGACAGGTCACAAGAACGATCCAGGAGAGAACTAGACCAATACTGGAACATTGACAGGTGGCATGGAGCAATGATCTAAGTGGAGTTAAATAGAGCAGCCAGCTAACGAATTAACCTCGTCACCTGTGGAAGGAAACTCAGAAGCCGCAGCCGAAGTACCATTCATGACCACAGGAGGGAGTTTGACAACAGAATTCACAACAGCATGGTACAGGAGAGTGAGGTAGAAGGATAGTCAGGTGGAAGTCAGAGGCTAGAAAGCTGGGAGAATCAAACAGACCACATCGAGCACGGAGAGCAAACAAACAACACAGTATGCACATGCACACCAGGGGGTCAGGCACAAACGCAAGACGAAAATATAACTGTGTCAAACTGTCACACTCACGCCCTGCCTGGTGGGTGTGAGCTTGGGGGGTTTGTGGCCCCACTGGGCCACAAACTAGACTACCCTGGAAGGGATGTGACTATGACAGCTGCCTGGGTTTTCGCTTGAGTCTCTGATGGTGAGGTCAGGCTTGTGCAGCAGGCAGCTGCCAGGTGCTACGCTAGGGTGGTGTCACGCGGCTACCGCGACAGAGAGGTTCCAGAGAACCGCAGTGCTCTGGGCCTCGTTCACACACAGTGAACAGAAGCTTTTCACCTGTTTTCTGACCTAGCTGCTTTGTGCAGGAACAAGAAAACTCTGGAGACTTGACAGTTCCAAACGCAGAACCACGCTGGGTCTTTGGACCGGAACGGGTAGCAGAGTATCCGGCTCAGAATGACTGACGGGCGGACTGGTCAACAAGTGGAAAAGAAATTTCTTTGAATATAATGCTCCAATTTGGAGCTGTAGTTGTCCCTTCGACGCTGGACTGTTCATAAGTAGGGCTCGGCCATCACCAAACATCTTCACAGGATTCTGGTGCAGCAGAACAGGAACCACACTTAGACACTGTCTGGTTAGCAGCTTGAATACATCTGCAGGGCCAAAGCTCCCACAAGGCACCGGAACAGACACAGACTTTAGCAGAAGGGAGTTAGTCTCACCAAGGGCAGTCTCTCATACTGGCCCGAGGTTTTGGGGCTTTAGATCCCCTGGACAGAGGCCATCCAGGTCTCCTCACAACAGCAGCGACATTATATGCCCTTCTTATGGCTGATTTCAAGCAGCTGCTTTGCCAGCCCACTCTCAACCTTTTTAGGCTTCACTCTGGTAGCTGCTTTAATGAGTAAAGGAACTGGAGGGTCACAGACGGTCATGGCTTGAAGTGGAGGTTTCTTCATGGGTTTCGCCCATCTGGAGAGCCTCTCGGATCTGGGTGGGGAAGACTTTACAGGAGCAGCAGGACGAGGTATGTCAAAGACTCTACGGAAGGCCACCAGGAAGGCCCCTAGTGTTGTGAATTCTGTTGTCGGGCTCCCTCCTGTGGTCATGAATGGTACTTCGGCTGGTTCTGTCCATGGACTTCCTCTGGTGGGTGTTTCTGAGTTTCACAGGTGACGAGGTTAATTCGTTAGCTGCTGCTCTATTTAACTCCACTTAGATCTTTGCTCCATGCCACCTGTCAATGTTCCAGTATTGGTCTGTTCACTCCTGGATCGTTCTTGTGACCTGTCTTCCCATCAGAAGCTAAGTTCCAGCTTGTATTTCTTTGGTTTGCTATTTTTCTGTCCAGCTTGCTATTTAATTTGTTGTCTTGCTTGCTGGAAGCTCTGGGACGCAGAGGGAGCGCCTCCGCACCGTGAGTCGGTGCGGAGGGTCTTTTTGCGCCCTCTGCGTGGTCTTTTTGTAGGTTTTTGTGCTGACCACAAAGTAACCTTTCCTATCCTCGGTCTGTTCAGTAAGTCGGGCCTCACTTTGCTAAATCTATTTCATCTCTGTGTTTGTATTTTCATCTTTATTCACAGTCATTATATGTGGGGGATGCCTTTTCCTTTGGGGAATTTCTCTGAGGCAAGGTAGGCTTTATTTTTCTATCTTCAGGGCTAGCTAGTTTCTTAGGCTGTGCCGAGTTGCATAGGGAGCGTTAGGCGCAATCCACGGCTATTTCTAGTGTGTTTGATAGGTTTAGGGATTGCGGTCAGGAGAGTTCCCACGTCCCAGAGCTCGTCCTTATTATCAGTAACTATCAGGTCATTCCGTGTGCTCTTAACCACCAGGTCCATTATTGTCCTGACCACCAGGTCATAACACCCTAGGTTCATGACGATAGGATCCCCTGCTTCCCAGAGAGGACAAATCCATAATAAATCATCTCCTGCTAGGTAGGACATAATGTAACCCACCTTAAAATGGTCAGAGGGGAAACAAGCTGCATTCTGCAGGATGAAGCGCAAGCACTGTTCCAGGAAGCTTTTGCATTCTTCTGGATTCCCATAGAACCTAGGCGGGTCTGCTGGGTCGAGCTCCTCCTCAAAGGCCTGTAGTTGCTTGAAGAGAGCGTTCGAGACTATAATTGGGTCAAAAGTCTCCTCAATCTGAACCACCCTAGGTGGAATAAATTTTTCAGGTTGCTCATACGGGTAGAGAGAAAGTTCATCATGCTCTGCGAGTGGTAGGACATGGGATACAGCGGAGGCCATGGCCTGTGCAAATTGTCAAACTGTCACGCTCACGCCCTGACTGGTGGGCGTGAGCTTGGGGGTTGTGGCCCCACTGTGCCACAAACCAGACTACCCAGGAAGGGGTGTGACTATGACAGTTGCCCTTGGTTTTCACTGGAGCCTCTGATGGTGAGGTCAGGCTTGTGCAGCAGACAGCTGCCAGGTGCTGTTCCAGGGTGGTGTCTGGCTGTGGCTGCTGATCCCACTTGGGAGACAGAAACACCAGGATTGGTGCAGGCATCAGGCAGGACTAGCAGATGAGCACAGATGAAACTCAGATGAGAAGGCTGGCACAGCTGAGACACAGAGCTGGCAGAGACACAGGACTGGCAGGAACATCAGAGACACAGGGCTGGCAGGCACGGCAGAGAGCACAAGGCTGGCAGACAGCAGAGAACATAGGGCTGGCAGGCACGGCAGAGAACACAGGGCTGGCAGGCACGGCAGAGAACACAGGGCTGGCAGGCACGGCAGAGAACACAGGGCTGGCAGGCATGGCAGAGAACACAGGGCTGGCAGGCACGGCAGAGAACACAGGGCTGGCAGGAATGGCAGAGAACACAGGGCTGGCAGGAATGGTAGAGAACACAGGGCTGGAAGGAATGACAGAGACACAGAGCTGGCAGGAATGGGGTATGAAGGTGTGGTGTATGAAGGAACAGGTAGGGACCTGTTCACACAGAAGATGCAGGTACAAAAACAAGCAGGAAGGAATGGAGTGTGAAGGAACAGGTTGGGACCTGTTCACACAGGAAGAGAACCGCAAGGCTGTGGATAGGAATAGTAGAGTAGCAGGAGATGGAGCAGCAACAGAAGCTAAACAGAGTGGAACTGCAAGGAATGCAGAGAGGAGCTGCAGCAAGAGGTCCCTGCAGCAGCAGAACAGAGTAGAACGGAGCAGAACCGCAGGAGTGCGGAGCAGAGGCAAAGCTGCAAGATAGAGGAGCCCAGGCAAAGTCACAAGGGTTTAGAGCAGGCAGAGCCGCAAGAGTGCGGAGCATAAGCAGACTGAGAACACAAGGAAAGACACAGCAGGGAAGGAAGCCACAGAAAGGAGACAGAGATAGGACTAAGTACATACAAGGTAATGGAACAAAACAAGGAACAAGAATAAAGACACAGGGACCAGGATATTATGCTTCCAGGAGGGCAGACAACAAGATCAAGGCAAGAACACTGAGAAAAGCCTCTAGAGAGGGAGTAACACAGAGCAAGGCCTAGAAAACTCAGAAGCTAAACACAAACTGAGCTAACACATTGCACAGGCCCTGTCCACTGGGTGCAGCTGCACTAAATACTAGAGGCCTCTTGGTAATTGGTCAGGAACAGATTAGACAGGTGCACCTGATTCCTATAAGAACCAGAGAGCTCAGGCGTCGCCCCCCTATGCACACAGCCAGGAAGCATGCAGAGAGCAGAGGCACAGAATATGGAGCTGGCAAGAAACAGAAACCACATCATGACCTGGAGCAGTGGGTAAGATAGTGTGAGAGATGAGAGGCCAATGCTGTGATGCCAGCAGAGTTGTTACAAACTGACAGAGAATCCTAGTCCAAAGTGGGTATAAATATCTCTCCCAGATCCAAAAGGAGGCCACAACATTTAACCCTGAGAGGGCAGGGCATTAACCCTGTTGAAACCATGACAACGACCTTTCAGCAGGTCAAAAGTCACCGTTTTTGTTCTTATTTCATATCCTGAGTATGCCTGTTTTTTTTTTTTTTAAATCTGCCTTATGGTACCAGATACACAGGCCTTTTTATTTAGTGCTACTTCTTACGGTCTTGACAATGGGGTGTGGCTCACAGGGTAATTATGTGGAGCAGCCTAAAAACTAAAGCTAGAAATCTTGAAAACACTCTGTTCCTTCTTTCCTGTTCTCATACACTTCTTGCATTGGCAAAAAATGAACCAAAAACTGCAGAGATCATGGGACCAATACATCAAAGTGTTTACACCAAAAAATAGAGATAAAATACTTTGAATAGTTACAATATTTTGGCACAAATAAAATTATGCAAAAATTTTGCCACCTTTGGCGTTTTCATGCCAATTTTAAGCAGCTCTGCCAAAAAGGGCAAAGCTAGGAAGGAACTAGGGCAGGATAGGGTGTGGCTATGCCTGCCCGTCAAATTTAGAGGAAGTGGCGGCGTTTCTTCTGCAAGAAATTCTACTCAATGTGAAAAACATTTTCATCAAGGCACAAGGAGGTGCACGTCACTGATAAATAAGATGTGCAGAATTAATTAAGAGTCTCTTAGTTCAGCTCATCTTATTCCTGCCTAGCACTCATTAAGATTCGCATACAAAACGCCAGTGTTATCTAACCTAGGCCAATCTGTGTGAGCCTGGTGTAATCCTATATTTCATATTTATTTTTAACATATTTCTGTGCTGTAGAAAGGTCATCACTCCCATCAGTCCTTGAACCCTACTTCTGCGCCTAGCGCCAATTTTATAGAAAACCAAATCAGTGTATATATATATATATATATATATATATATATATATATACAGTATACGTGTATACACGTGGTCAAAATTGTTGGTACCCCTCGTTTAATTACAGAAAAACCCATAATGTTCACAGAAATAACTTAAATCTGACAAAAGTAATAAATAAAATGGAAATGAACAAATGAAAGTTAGACATTGCGTTTCAGCCATACTTCCACAGAATTTTGAAAAAAATTAAAACTCATGAAATAGACCTGGACAGAAATGATGGTACCCTTAACTTAATATTTTGGTGCACAACCTTTTGAGGCAATCACTGAAATTAAACGATTCCTGTAACTGTCAATGAGACTTCTGCACCTCTCGACAGGTATTTTGGACCACTCCTCAAGAGCAAACTGCTCCAGTTGTCTCGTGTTTGAAGGTTCCCTTTGCCAGACACTATGTTTCATCTCTTTCCAAAGATGTTCAATAGGATTTAGGTCAGGGCTCATAGAAGGCCACTTCAGAATAGTCCACTGTTTTCCTCTTAGCCATTCTTGGGTGTTTTTAGCTGTGTGTTTTGAGTCATTATCCTGTTTCAAGACACGTGACCTGCGACTGAGACCAGGCTTTCTGACATAGGGCAGCACATTTCTCTCTAGAATCCCTTGATAGTCTTGAGATTTCTTTGTACCTTACACCGATTCTAGATACTCTGTGCCAGATGCAGCAAAGCAGCCCCAGAAGATAAAGCCTCCTCCATGTTTCACAGTAGGGACAGTGTTCTTTTCTTGACATGCTTCATTTTTCAGTCTGTGAATATAGAGCTGATGTGCCTTGCCAAAAAGTTCCATTTCTGTCTCATCTGTCCATACGACATTCTCCCAGAAGCTTTTTGGCTTGTCAACATGTAGTTTGGCAAATTCCAAATTGGCTTTTTTTATAATTTTTTTCAACAATGGTGTTCTCCTTGGTCGTCTCCCATGAAGTCCACTTTGGCTCAGACAACGACGGATTATGCGATCTGACACTGATGTTCCTTGAGCTTGAATTTCACCTTTAATCTGTTTGGAAGTTTTTCTGAGCTCTTTTGTTATTATTCATATCATCTGTCTCTTTGATTTGTCATCAATTTTACTCCTGAGGCCACGTCCAGGGAGGCTACAGTCCCATGGATCTTACATTTCTGAATAATATGTGCAACTGTAGTCACAGGAACATCAAGCTGCTTGGAGATGGTCTTATAACTTTTACCTTTAACATGTTTGTCTATAATTTTCTTTCTAATCTCCTGAGACAACTCTTTCCTTCTCTTCCTCTGGTCCATGTTGAGTGTGATACACACCATGTCAACAAACAGCACAGTGAGTATCTATAGCCCGATATACAGGCCCACTCACTAATTCCAAGATTGTAGACACCTGTGATGCTAGTTAGTGGACACACCGCGATTTAACTTGTCCCTTTTGTCACATTATTTTCAGGTGTACCATAATTTCTGTCCAGGCTTATTTAATAAATAATAATCTTTATTTTTATATAGTGCTAACATATAAGATACATTAGAGTTAATGGTTAAGAAATTCAAGTTACAGGGTCAGCAATTCTGAAGCTTCTACTCACTTCTAGAACATTGATTGGTCACATGTGGAGGAAAATTCTACTGTGAAACCTAGTTTTTATGTCAGTGTCTTGGAATGAAGTCAAAAGACATGAGTAATACAAAGCAGACTGGGTGTTAGCCACCAAAATGGAATTATGGAAAAAGCATGGTAGAATAAAGATAGAAGCTTAATATCGCCACCTCGTGGACATATGGTGGATAACATGCAGACTTCATAATCGTTTATTCCTCCTTCTTCTATAACAATGATGAAACTCTTAGGCATAAGAGTCTGTGATAAAATATGACATGTGCTCTGTTCTTCTTAATATGATGCTTAAAGCTTTATTCCCCCTAAAAAAAACAAGTTATCTCCTCTCTGTCGGAGAGAATAACTTATTGCTGGGTGTGTTAGGTGTCGAGTTCCAGCCTCTGCACAGGGGGAATCTCGAACTGTCTCCGATTCTTCTCCAGCCGCAGTGGAGCCTGCTCAGCAGAGATGTCGGTCCCAGCGTCTGGCTCAAGCTGATACTGTGCAACTAGTAACTGCTGCCCTTCCAGGCTCTGCCTTTGTAGACAGCACTGATCAGCAGCGAGCAGGTCTTTCTGGGACTAAGTCCTGCTTTTCCCATCCTGAGCATGCCCATGGGACGACCTCCAATTGGAGGTCGGGGGTCACATGCTCGGGTCCTGTTGCGGCTACGATTAGACCATCTGGAAGGTCCCGTAGCACTGCAGCTATAAAAGGTTCACATGGCCGCTCGGCCATGCGCTAGTGTATACTTGAAAACGTGTGTGTAGATGTGTGACTGTCGATCTTTAATCATCCCCTTCCTACTGTTGAATGCTCGCGAATGGTGGATGCTTGCTATCTAGTGCCCGACAGTGCTACCTGCACACCTAGCACACAATCCAGTGTTTTATTGCAGTGACCGCCAGTGCGGCGCCATGCGCTAATAGAGCGCTTTCCTGACCCAACTCTGGATAGTTAGTGGCGTCCACCAGAGCGGCACTGCACGCACTCTTGTGCATTAAATTATTATTTTTGTTTAACCCTGGCACCCCAGTAGCGGTATCGAACGTAAGAGGTCTAGAGGAACTCTTCCTGAGTCTTGGGATAGAGTTCTGTGACTCCTTGCTTGCGCTCTTTGTGCGGTACCGCGGTCCTGTGACACAACAGGGTTCGCTTCCTTCATACCGGGTGAAGCTAACCCGTGTGTGTATCCACATTATACCTCCATATAGTCTGTTATTACTCAGCAGCAGGTTCCATCTCTGCACATCTCTGCACAGTGGACCACGGGGTGCGAACGCACCTTATACCATTTTCCTAATTATTTGGTGCATTCCGCTAGCCCTAACTGTACACTAGCGCCAGGGTCTGGCTAGTTATGGCGGATGAATAGCGATTACAATGGCACATCCAGCAGCTGGAGGGTAGGTTGGCAGCTCTTGAGTGCCCAACCTTGGCTGTGGATGTTACCGCTGTCGCTATTCAGGCTGCTAGTGCAGCTGCAGCCAGTTTGTTCACTGCCACCCCTGCTCCAACTTTATCCCGTCTCCCACTACCTGATAAGTTTACTAGACACAGCGGCGTTTTCCTCCAAATTGTCCTTCAAGGGGACAATTACCTTTGGCCCTTCCACTTTTACAGTTGAGCTTTGTGTGGATTCCGGGCGGAGGGAAATTTCATGTCCTCAGCCTTCGCCCAATAGCATGCAATACCCCTGGTTATGCTAGCCAAACCAGTGACCATTAGAGTGGTGAATGGGTCGACACTGCCCTCACAAATTACACACCAGACTATCCCATTTACATTATCCATGTCTCCATCCCATCAGGAGATAATTTCCCTTCTTGTCATTCCTGAGGGAATAGATGAGATTCTGCTAGGGATACCTTGGCTGCGTTACCACTCTCCACATATAGAGTGGTCCTCTGGAAGAATTCTGGGATGGAGTAAATCTTCTGAGGGCAGATGTCTGAGGGAGTGCTTTCAGATTGCCACAACAGAGGAACCAGCAGATCTTACCTCTCTCCCTAAACACTATTGGTCTTATGAGGACATATTCTCCAAGAGAGCAGCAGAGACTCTACAGGCTCACCGCCCCTATTACTGTCCTATTGATCTCTTGCCTGGGTCAGAGCCTCCCCGGGGACGAGTCTGTCCCCTGTCTCTCCCGGAGACGGAGGCAATGTCCCTATACATCCAGGAAAATCTGGCAAGAGCATTCATTAGGAAGTCAGTGTCTCCTGCGGGGGCGGGGTTCTTCTTTGTGCAAAAGAAGAACGGAGAATTGCATCCATGTATTGACTACCGGGGTCTTAACTAGGGTTGAGCGACTCTTACTTTTATAGGATCGGGTCGGGTTTCACAAAACCCGACTTTTTCAAAAGTCGGGTCGAGTGAAATCGGCGGATCCTATAAAAAAGTCGGGGTCGGCCGAAACACGAAACCCAATGCAGTTTCCAATGGTTCCCAGGGTCTGAAGGAGTAGAAACTCTCCTTCAGGCCCTGGGATCCATATTTAAGTGTAAAATAAAGAATTAAAATAAAAAATATTGCTATACTCACCCTCTGACGCGCCCTGGTTCTCACCGGCAGCCTTTCTTCCTTAGAATCAGCGCGTGAATGACCTTAGATGACGTCGAGGCTTGTGATTGGTCGCGCGACCACCCATGTGACCGCTCACGCGACCAATCACAAACCGCGACGTCACCGAAGGTCCTTCAAGCGCTGATTCTTAGGAAGGAAGGCTGCCGGAAAGAAACAGGGCGCGTTCGAGGGTGAGTATATTCCTATTAGGTATATACTCACCCTCGGATGCGCCCTGCTTCTTTCCGGCAGCCTTCCTTCCTAAGAATCAGCGCTTGAAGGACCATCGGTGATGTCGCGGCCTGTGATTGGTCGCGTGAGCGGTCACATGGGCGGTCGCGCGACCAATCACAAGCCGCGACGTCATCTAAGGTCATTCACGCGCTGATTCTAAGGAAGAAAAGCTACCGGTGAGTACCAGGGCGCGTCAGATGGTGAGTATAGCAATATTTTTTTATTTTAATTCTTTATTTTACACTTAAATATGGATTCCGATACCGATTTCCGATATTGCAAACATATCGGAACTCGGTATCGGAATTCCGATACCAGATTCAGAAGATCGCTGACCTCATGGCCGACCCCACACAGGGGTCGGGTCGGGTTTCATGAAACCCGACTTTGCCAAAAGTCGGCGACTTCTGAATCTGGCCGACCTGTTTCGCTCAACCCTAGTCTTAACGCCATCACCGTTAAGAATAAGAACCCTCTGCCTTTGATATCTGAGCCCTTCGATAGACTACATGAGGTGAGGGTATTTACTAAGTTAGATCTGCGGGGTGCTTACAACCTGATTCGCATCTGTGAGGGGGACGAATGGAAGATGGCTTTAAATACCAGGGATGGGCACTATGAGTATCTGGTGATGCCCTTTGGGCTCTAATTCCCCAGCCATCTTCCAAGACTTTGTGAATGACATCTTCCGGGATATGCTCTCCACCTTGGTGGTAGTCTATCTGGATGATATTCTCATCTACTCTCCTGATATAGATTCCCACCGGAGAGATGCTTGCAGAGTCTTCGACCTCTTACGGGCAAACTCAATCTATGCCAAGTTGGAGAAGTGTCTGTTTGAGCAGGAGTCCTTGCCTTTCCTGGGTTATATCATCTCAGCCCGGGGATTAGCTATGAATCCTTCCAAGCTACAAGCAGTGATGGACTGGTTGGAACCTAATTCTCTCAAAGCGGTGCAGCGCTTTATGGGGTTCATTAATTACTATCGCCAGTTCATTCCCCACTTCTCCACTTTGGTAGCTCCCTTGATAGCCCTCACCAAGATGGGTGCAAATCGCAAATTGTGGTCGGAGGAAGTCTCCAAGGCCGCCTTATCTGTTAAGTCTCATTTTGCTAGCGCTCCCATTCTGCATCGTCCCGCTGTAGAAAAGCCCTTCATTATTGAGGTGGATGCCTCATCCGTCGGTGCTGGAGCGGTCCTCTTCCAAAAGGACGCTCAAGGTTGGAAGCATCCTTGCTTCTTCTTCTCCAAGACCTTCACTCCGGCGGAGAGGAATTATTCCATCGGGGACAGGGAGTTGCTAGCAATGAACTTGGCCTTTTCAGAGTGAAGACACCTCCTGGAGGGAGCTCACTTTCCCTTCCAAGTTTACACTAACCCCAAGAATTTGGTGTATTTGCAAACAGCCCAGCGGCTAAATTCTCGCTAGGCTAGATGGTCCCTGTTCTTCTCCTGGTTCCACTTCACTTTTCATTTCCTATCCAGGGAAAACATTCACCCCGATGCTCTCTCCTGCTCCATGGTGTCATCAGTTTAGGAGCAGCCTCGGATAATTGTTCCCTCTGAGAGTCTGAGAACTGTGGCTCCGGTGTCACTAGAGTCTGTGCCCCCAGGCCAGACTTTCGTGCCATCTAATTTGCGACCAGAGGTTCTATCTTGGGCTCACTCGTCCAGGGTGGGTGGACATTTCGAGATCAAGAGGACATCAAAGCTTCTGGCGAGGATGTACTGGTGGCCACATATGGCACGTGATGTCGAAGACTATATTCGGGCGTGCGTCTCCTGCACCAGGAATAAGTCTTCGACAACAGCCTGCTGGGCCACTTTACCCCCTACCTGTGGCTGATAGGCCCTGGGAGATGGTCGGGATGGACTTTGTAGTTGGCTTACCCAAGTCCCGTAGCTGCACCAATATTTGGGTAGATACCGACCATTTCTCTAAAATGGTGCATTTGGTGCCTCTCCCATGGTAACCTTCTGCATGAGCCTTGGTGGCGTTGTTTGTCAAACATGTCTTCTGCTTACACGGTATGCCTGATAAGATTGTCAGTGACCGGGGTCCCCAGTTTACGTCTTGGTTCTGGAGAGAGCTTTGTCGCCTACTTAGTAATGAGCTGAATCGCTCTTCAGCGTACCATCTCGAGACGAATGGGTTGGTAGAGAGGGCCAACCAGACCCTGGTCACATACCTACAACATTTTGTCTCGGCCAGGCAGGATGACTGGGCATCCCTGCTACCGTGGGCTGAGATTGCCTTGAACAACGTGGTAGCCAACTCCGCTGGGCAGACTCCATTCCTCTTTAATTACGGCCAGCATCCGGGGGTTCCTGTGCAAATGCCCGTGTCTTCCGCCAACTCTAGGGTGGCAGACTGTGCAGTGGAAGCACGGGACATCTGGGACCGCACACAGGATGCCATCAGGGCCTCCAAGGAGAGAATGAGGGTCCCGCTCCGACCTTTGCTCCTGGCGACTTAGTGTGGCTCTCCGCCCACAATATCAGGCTGCGAGGTGAGTCCACTAAATTTGCGCCTCGCTACTTAGGTCCCTTCAAGGTTCTGGAACAGGTTAATCCTGTGGTCTTTCATCTAGCTCTTTCTCCACACCTCGGTATCACCGACACCTTTCATGTGTCCCTCTTAAAGCCCTTTTTCATGTCCTGGTTTTCCGAGTCATCTGCCGGGACATCATGTTCGTCCACAGATGATTATGAGGTGAAGACTATCTTGGGGTGCAAGGTGATACGTGGCAAAAAGTTCTGTCTGGTGGACTGGAAGGGTCACAGCCCAGAGGACAGAACCTGGAAACCTGTGGAGCACATTCGGGCTCGACTGCTCATTGCAGCCTTTGAATGTAGCGAGGCCCGTGGAGGGGGGGGGCCCAGGAGGGGGGTAATGTTAGGTATCGAATTCCCGCCTCTGCACAGGGGGAATCTTGAACTTTCTCCGCTGCGGTCTCCCATTCTTCTCCGGCTGCAGTGGAACCTGCTCAGCAGAGACGTCGGTCTTAGCGTCTGGCTCAGCTGATACTGTGCGACAGGTAACTGCTGCTCTTCCAGGTTCTGCCTTTGTAGCCAGCACTGATCAGAAGCGAGCAGGTCTTTCTGGGACTAAGTCCTGTTTTTCCCATCCTGAGCATGGATGGATGTATACTTGAAAATGTATGTGTGTAGATGTGTGACTGTCGCTTTAATCAGCCCCCTTCCTACTGTTGACTGATCGCAAATGGTGGATGCTTGCTATCTAGCGCCCGACAGTGTTACCTGCATACCTAGCACACAATCCAGCGTCTTATTGCTGTGACCGCCAGTACAGCGCCATGCGCTAATAGAGCGCTTTCCTGACCCAACTCTGGGTGGTTAGTGACGTCAGCCAAAGCGGCACTGAACGCACTCTTGTGCATTAAATTATTCTTTTTTTTTTAACTCTGACACCCCAGTAGCAGTGTCGAGCGCAAGAGGTCTAGAGGAACTCTTTCCCTGAGTCTTGGAATAGAGTTCTGTGACTCCTTGCTTGCGTTCTTTGTGCGGTACCGCAACCCTGTGAATCAACGGGGTTCGCTTCCTTCATACCGGGTGAAGCTAACCCGTGTGTGTATCCACATTATACCTCCATATATTCCATTGTTACTCAGCAGCAGGTTACATCTCTGCACGGTGGACCCCGGGCTGCGAATGTACATTGTACCATCTTCCTAATTATTTGGTGCGTTCCGCTAGCCTTAACAGGGTGTTCAATCACTGAGACCTCCAGCAATCCTAAGATGCCACAATTCCAAAATGTGTAATGCCCTACCAGAAAAGGTAGTAATGGCAGACACTATAACAGCTTTTACAAAAAAAAGGGCTGGATGATTTACACATAACATTGTGGTTTATACATAATTAAGTGACAAAATGTACAATTAGTGGAGGAAGGTTAAACTTGATGAATCTAGGTTTTTTTCAACCTATGTACGGTAACTATGTAAAAATTAGTGATCTGCAGCCCCAGCCTGAAAGGCAATGTTCATGCTCACTCTCCACTCCTTTCATTGTCTATGGGATTGGTGGAAATAGCCGAGCGCTGTACTCTACAGTCCCATAGACAAAGAGAGGAGCAGAAACATGCACACCTCCATTCAGGTTGGAACAGCAGAGCCTCATTCTTGGGGTTCCAGAGGTCAGATTCACAACCCTATGAATAAGGAAAATCTTTTTGGGAATAACACTTAGATAAGAGGGGAAAGGTGTATGATATTGTCGATCAATCAAATTCTGTTGTGTGATAAAGCTGCAGGACTGAAAATGAATGAAATCCAAATCTGCAGCCTTATAAAGTAACTAAGAAAATGGAGGTTGCCATGTCATTAGTGATGGGTCCACCCTACTAATCCTATGTGGACACTATTAGGATTTGCTCTGATCTTGGAGAATAGGCACATGAAAGTTATAGCGATACAGCAGGTAGACAAACCACTAGATGAATATAGTAAGCATATATACAGTTAAGTCCATATATATTTGGACAGAGACAACATTTTTCTAATTTTGGTTATAGACATAACCACAATGAATTTTAAACAAAACAATTCCAATGCAGTTGAAGTTCAGACTTTCAGCTTTCATTTGAGGGTATCTACATTAAAATTGGATGAAGGGTTTAGGAGTTTCAGCTCCTTAACATGTGCCACCCTGTTTTTTAAAGGACCAAAAGTAATTGGACAGATTCAATAATTTTTAATTAAAATGTTCATTTTTAGTACTTGGTTGAAAACCCTTTGTTGGCAATGACTGCCTGAAGTCTTGAACTCATGGACATCACCAGACGCTGTGTTTCCTCCTTTTTGATGCTCTGCCAGGCCTTCACTGCAGTGGTTTTCAGTTGCTGTTTGTTTGTGGGCCTTTCTGTCTGAAGTTTAGTCTTTAACAAGTGAAATGCATGCTCAATTGGGTTGAGATCAGGTGACTGACTTGGCCATTCAAAAATATTCCACTTCTTTGCTTTAATAAACTCCTGGGTTGCTTTGGCTTTATGTTTTGGGTCATTGTCCATCTGTAGTATGAAACGACGACCAATCAGTTTGGCTGCATTTGGCTGGATCTGAGCACACAGTATGGCTCTGAATTCCTCAGAATTCATTCGGCTGCTTCTGTCCTGTGTCACATCATCAATAAACACTAGTGACCCAATGCCACTGGCAGCCATGCATGCCCAAGCCATCACACTGCCTCCGCCGGGTTTTACAGATGATGTGGTATGCTTTGGATCATGAGCTGTACCACGCCTCCGCCATACTGTTCTCTTTCCATCATTCTGGTAGAGGTTGATCTTGGCTTCATCTGTCCAAAGAATGTTCTTCCAGAACTGTGCTGGCTTTTTTAGATGTTTTTTTTTCGCAAAGTCCAGTCTAGCCTTTTTATTCTTGATGCTTATGAGTGGCTTGCACCATGCAGTGAACCCTCTGTATCTACTTTCATGCAGTCTTCTCTTTATGGTAGATTTGGATATTGATACGCCGACCTCCTGTAGAGCGTTGTTCGCTTGGTTGACTGTTGTGAAGGGGTTTCTCTTCACCATGGAGATAATTCTGCGATCATCCACCACTGTTGTCTTCCGTGGGTGCCTAGGTCTTTTTACATTGATGAGTTCACCAGTGCTTTCTTTCTTTCTCAGGATGTACCAAACTGTAGATTTTGCCACTGCTAATATTGTAGCAATTTCTCGGAAGGGTTTTTTCTGTTTTCGCAGTGTAAGGATGGCTTGTTTCACCTGCATGGAGAGCTCCTTTGACCGCATGTTTACTTCACAGTTATACCTTCCCAATGCAAGCACCACACCTCAAATCAACTCCAGGCCTTTTATCTGCTTAATTGAGAATGACATAGCAAAGGGATTGCCCACACCTGTCCATGAAATAGCCTTGGAGTCAATGGTCCAATTACTTTTGGTCCCTTTAAAAACAGGGTGGCACATGTTAAGGAGCTGAAATTCCTAATCCCTTCATCCAATTTTAATGTGGATACCCTCAAATGAAAGCTGAAAGTCTGATGTTCAACTGCATCTGAATTGTTTTGTTTAAAATTCATTGTGGTAATGTCTATAACCAAAATTAGAAAATGTTGTCTCTGTCCAAATATATATGGACCTAACTGTATTGCCTTTATTTCAGCCTTTACCTTCCAAAGGTTTCAGTTACAACATATAAGAGAATCTGATGGCATTGTGACTGAAAATAAGTTCATATGGAGAAAAAAACGACTCTTTTGTTAAAATCTAAAGTAATATGTCATGCATAGGAAGGAAGCGTCCGGGGGCGGTTGGGAGGGGGTTAAAAGGAATGCATTCCAGCTGGAGTCTTCAGCTGTAAAATATGGTTTCTCACAAGAGCTCTGGTTAAGCTATTGAGAATGTTTACTCTGGGGGCCAGATGTTCCTATATGCTGAATGTTCCTATGACATAAATTACTTCCACAGCAAGGACTCATTCCTGGCAAATGTTCAGTCTGGAAACTAAAGTGATCCTCCACATTTGTAGATGAGGCTTTATGGGGCATGGTCACTGCTCAGAGGTGGCAACAGGGGTCTCTATTACACAGCTCTGGGGCAGCCAGCATTCCCCCATGCAAGAGAAAAAGTGTCTGTCTGCTCAATCATGGTTCAGGTCTCCTTACGTAGAACAAACAGGGTTCTGGAGGAGACAACTCGTTTTACATTTATCTATTTTTAAGGACAATGATAATGACAAAAGTTTCCAATAGGTAGAGTCTGTAATGTGTACGCACTTTAATATGTAATTTATATATCGGTATGTATAAAGGCTTTATTGTTCTACTGAACACATACATTTTCATACTCTAGAAACTTTTGGATTTATCCTACATGTACTATAAATGAAGCTCAATTACAAGTATTGTATTTTCCATTGTCCATCTTAGAAAAAAATGAAAAGATCTACAATTAAAATGTTGTAATTGTACTGATCCAGTGATACATCAGTTAACATGCAGCATATACTGAATTATAAAGTCAATAAAAGCAAGAACAAATGGTGAAATTGCAGTTTTTGCCCCTACCCTTATAATCACTAAAGTATATGTACCTAAGACATCATTATTTCAAAATACAACTTCAGCAAAAAAAAAAAAAAAACAACCAGCTCTCATATGGATGGGTCAATAGAAAAAAAATAAAAAAGGTATCTTTTGAAAACCAATGGCTAAATAGTGAGGAAAAAAGCTGGAACTTTAGGATCTAAAGTGTTGTCTCTAAAGAAAGAAAATTGCAGACCAATGTAATTCAAACAGTTCAAGTTCTCTTCTCTCTTGTTCACATACAGTGGAACAGAAATCGTCTGATCACAGTAAATTTAAAGAGGTGATCCGACATGCAAAGTTATTTTCATCCTAAATCTCTGTATATTTAATGCCACAACTATTTCCTAATATACTTTAATTAAAAATTATCTATCCTTCCCTAACTGCTGCTCCTTTTTTTACTCTTTTAATAATGTTTCGATGGAAAAACCCAGTGCATGCTGGGATACTCAGCATCATCAGGGGGCAGAGGTTGCGTCACTGTCACAGCCCCTGCCCCTTCCCTGAAACAAACTTTCATGAGTGACGCTTGTTTCAGTGGCAGGGCTAATCCAGGTTATTGTGCACAATGACTGCGCACTCTCTGTTGCGATGTCACATGTGGGAGCAGTACTGGTGTTTGCAAGCTGGGTCATCTTGGAGAACACATTAAGGCCAGCCTCACACCCAGCGTATAAAAATACGGTCTGTATTTTACTGCCGTAATACGCCTCAAAATTCAAAAAATGGTGATCCGTAAGTAATCCGTATGCAGGGTGTGTCAGCGTATTTTGCGCATGGCATCCTCCGTATGTAATCCGTATGGCATCCGTACTGCGAGATTTTCTTGCAAAACTGACATACGGACATACAATTGATCCATGTGCTCAAAAAATCGTAAAAACATATATACTGTGTAGATATATATATATATCTATAATATAACGCTGGGAGCGTCACTCTGTCCGAAGCCTTTATAGACTGCGCCGGCGCAAGCGCCGGCACAGTCTGGCCCCCACAGAGTAACGCTCCCAGGAGATTGCGGTATGTGTAAGCACTGAACGCATACCGCGATCTCCACCGGAGAGTCAGGGACCGCCAGGAGGGTAAGTATATTCACCTTTCCCCATTCCAGCGCTGCGTGCGGCTCCGTCTCCTCTGCTGTGACAGTTCAGAGGGCGCGATGACGCGCTTAATGCGTGCCGGCGCTGCCCTCTGACCAGTCACAGGCAGGGGAGCCGGAGTGTGTCTTCAAGGAAATGGCGCCGGAAAGCGCGGACTGCGCAGGCGCCGATTCCTGCTGCTGGAATCGGCGCCTGCGCAGTCTGCGCTTTCCGGTGCCATTTTCTTGAAGACACACTCCGGCTCCACTGCAGGTGTGTCTTCAAGAAAATGGCGCCGGAAAGCGGGGACTGCGCAGGCGCCGATTCCGGCAGCAGGAGGACTAAGAAAATGGGCGGAAAGGAATGGCGTAAATAACAAATTGCTGTGGCATGAAGCTGTGACACTTCATGCCACAGCAATTTGTTATTTACACCACCTGATTCCTTTCCGCCGCCATTTTCTTGGTCCTGCTGCCGGAATCGGTGCCTGCGCAGTCCGCGCTTTCCGGCGACATTTTCTTGAAGACACATTGCCGGCGCCATTTTCTTGAAGACACACTTCAGGTGTGTCTTCAAGAAAATGGCACCTGAAAGCGCGGACTGCGCAGGCGCCGATTCCGGCAGCAGGAGGACGAAGAAAATGGGCGGAAAGGAATGGCGTAAGTAACAAATTGCTGTGGCATGAAGCTGTGGCACTTCATGCCATAGCAATTTGTTATTTACGCCACCTGATTCCTTTCCGCCGCCATTTTCTTGGTTTTGCTCCCGGAATCGGCGCCTGCGCAGTCCGCGCTTTCCGGCGCCATTTTCTTGAAGACACACTGCCGGCGCCAGGAGGACCAAGAAAATGGCGGCGGAAAGGAATCAGGTGGCGCAAGTAACAAATTGCTGTGGCATGAGGCTGTGGCACTTCATGCCACAGCTATTTGTTACTTACGCCACCTGACACGGGGCATATACTATGGAGCATCTTATGGAGCAGCATATGGGGCATATGGATGGGAGCAGCAAATTAAAGAATGGTGCCGCAGGATGGGAGCAGCACATGACAGAACGGAGGCGCAGGATGGGAGCAGCACATGACAGAACGGGGGTGCAGGATGGCAGCAGCACATGGCAGAACGGGGGCGCAGGATGGGAGCAGCACATGACAGGATGGGGACGCAGGATGGAGACCATATACCAATATAAATGCTCGCTAGCTAGTATATATATGTCACTGAGACACATATATATATATATATATATATAATATATAATTGCCTAGAATACTACTTCCTGCAATTTGTGCCAACTTCCTGTCCGGAGCTAATGTCCGGAGATAATGTCCGGAGATAAGTGACGTCAACAGTGTCCAGTGTCTGATTGGTTGCCGCCTGCTGCGAGCGACCAATCAGAAACGTGCCGTACTGTGACACACTCCGCCCACCATTTTGGTGTGATTTTTGAATTTTTACCTCACAGCAAGTTTCTACTGCGTGGAGGCGGGCCCAGTGACGTTGCTCTTCAAGCTCCTGCCGAATTTCGTCAAAAAAATGATAATACCATTTACCAAAACTATATATATTTAGTTGGGAAGTGGTTCAGTGACATTTTCACACCAATTTTGAACTTTTGTTTGGTGTTTTCTCCATATACTGCCTATTATTCACTGACTGTTATACTGAGAGACTGCCGTTTATTAACCTCTTCTTTGCCACATTGGGTATATTGCTCTATTATTTGCCACATAAGGACATTGTCTATTATTGCCCAGCAATTTCTCTGCAATATAAACTGCCTATTTATTAATATCTGCATTCCTGCAAAGAACTATTGCCTATTATTAACTGGCTATTTTCCTACTACCTGACACTGCCTCTTATTAACCTGTTGTTTGCCACCACCACGCTTAAAGCTGTTTAGCTTAGCCAACATGAGCTCTAATAGTAAGGATACTAATGACACAGAGCCCAAAGCTGCTGATGGCGCATGTAAGATTAGGTCTGATATAAAGTATACTAATAATGCAGAGCAAAAAGACAAGTTGTCGTCTGATGTCTTTCATCCCTCCCCTCATAAGCATGTTCATGGATCCTGTGTAACTGTACCTTAAATAACAAGAATTGTCAAGAGCTGGTGAGTGCAGCCATTTTTTGTTCTTTCTTACTATTATTTATTAATTGTATTATTTTTACATTTGAATAAATAAAGTATATATGGATTCTAGACTCCCGATTCTTTAGAATCGGGCTGCCATCTAGTATATATATATTTATTATACTGGTAATCCACCTGAAGACCCTCGTTCTGTAAAAAAGGTCCTCATATGAACTCGAGCCTGGGAACTTTTCAGAATATTTTCCCAGGCTCGAGTTCATATGAGGACATCCAGCAGAGGGCGCATCACCGCAACTGAAGGTAACAACAGGTCATTGACCTACATTCCATTCATTCCCCGGGGTTTTACAAGCAGGAGCACAGCTGCATTAGCAAAGCTTCTGCTTGTAAAATTAGTTAACCCCTTCAGATGGATTTACATCATGGGACATGACAAAACGACGGAAGGTTTGGGATATTGTTGTTTTTTTATTTTACCTTTTTTACAGAATGAGGGTCTTCAGGTGGATTACCAGTATAATAAAATATTACAAAAACCTGTGTATTTGTTTCATTAAAATACTTTTTAATAATGTGTGTGTGTGATTTAACCATTTCATACTATTGGATTAATAATGGATAGGTGTCATAATTGACGCCTCTCCATTATTAATCTGGCTTAATGTCACCTTACAATAGCAAGGTGACATTAACCCTTCATTACCCCATATCCCACCGCTACACGGGAATAGGAAGAGAGTGGCCAAGTGCCAGAATAGGCACATCTTACACACATATATACAGTTAGGGCCAGAAATATTTGGATAGTGACACAATTTTCGCGAGTTGGGCTCTGCATGCCACCACATTGGATTTGAAATGAAACCTCTACAACAGAATTCAAGTGCAGATTGTAACGTTTAATTTGAAGGGTTGAACAAAAATATCTGATAGAAAATGTAGGAATTGTACACATTTCTTTACAAACACTCCACATTTTAGGAGGTCAAAAGTAATTGGACAAATAAACATAACCCAAACAAAATATTTTTATTTTCAATATTTTGTTGCAAATCCTTTGGAGGCAATCACTGCCTTAAGTCTGGAACCCATGGACATCACCAAACGCTGGGTTTCCTCCTTCTTAATGCTTTGCCAGGCCTTTACAGCGGCAGCCTGCAGGTCTTGCTTGTTTGTGGGTCTTTCCGTCTTAAGTCAGGATTTGAGCAAGTGAAATGCATGCTCAATTGGGTTTAGATCTGGAGATTGACTTGGCCATTGCAGAATGTTCCACTTTTTGGCACTCATGAACTCCTGGGTAGCTTTGGCTGTATGCTTGGGGTCATTGTCCATCTGTACTATGAAGCGCCGTCCAATCAACTTTGCAGCATTTGGCTGAATCTGGGCTGAAAGTATATCCCGGTACACTTCAGAATTCATCCGGCTACTCTTGTCTGCTCTTATGTCATCAATAAACACAAGTGACCCAGTGCCATTGAAAGCCATGCATGCCCATGCCATCACGTTGCCTCCACCATGTTTAACAGAGGATGTGGTGTGACTTTTTTCTTCCCATCATTCTGGTACAGGTTGATCTTTGTCTCATCTGTCCATAGAATACTTTTCCAGAACTGAGCTGGCTTCTTGAGGTGTTTTTCTGCAAATTTAACTCTGGCCTGTCTATTTTTGGTATTGATGAATGGTTTGCATCTAGATGTGAACCCTTTGTATTTACTGTCATGGAGTCTTCTCTTTACTGTTGACTTAGAGACAGATACACCTACTTCACTGAGAGTGTTCTGGACTTCAGTTGATGTTGTGAACGGGTTCTTCTTCACCAAATTAAGTATGCGGCGATCATCCACCACTGTTGTCATCCGTGGACGCCCAGGCCTTTTTGAGTTCCCAAGCTCACCAGTCAATTCCTTTTTTCTCAGAATGTACCCAACTGTTGATTTTGCTACTCCAAGCATGTCTGCTATCTCTCTGATGGATTTTTTCTTTTTTTTCAGCCTCAGGATGTTCTGCTTCACCTCAATTGAGAGTTCCTTTGACCGCATGTTGTCTGCTCACGGCAACAGCTTCCAAATGCAAAACCACACACCTGGAATCCACCCCTGACCTTTTAACTACTTCATTGATTACAGGTTAACGAGGGAGACGCCTTCAGAGTTAATTGCAGCCCTTAGAGTCCATTGTCCAATTACTTTTGGTCCCTTGAAAAAGAGGACGCTATGCATTACAGAGCTATGATTCCTAAACCCTTTCTCCGATTTGGATGTGGAAACTATCATATTGCAGCTGGGAGTGTGCACTTTCAGCCCATATTATATATATAATTGTATTTCTGAACATGTTTTTGTAAACAGCTAAAATAACAAAACTTGTGTCACTGTCCAAATATTTCTGGCCCTAACTGTATATATATATATATATATATATATATATATATATATATATACCCCTATACTATGTGTAGACATTTATCTTAGCTATTCTATTCTAACCTGTCAGTGTGATTTTACTGTACACCGCACTGAATTGCTGGCTTTTCTATAGAATACCACTGCGTATTTCTCGCAAGTCACACTGTTGGTCCGTGTGCAATCCGTATTTTTCTGGCCCCCATAGACTTTCATTGGCGTATTTTTTGCACAATACGCTGACAAACGCAGCATGCTGCGATTTTCTATGGCCGTAGAAGACCGTATAATACGGATCAGTAAAATACGGCTGATAGGAGCAGGGGTATAGAGAAGCATTGTACCGTATGCAATCCATATTTTCAGCACCTCTCTAACGTCCATAAAACACACTAGTGTGAGGCCGGCCTAACAGTGTGCTCTGATGCCGGCTCATTATTACTAATCAGCAATGTGCACAACACACAGTTAAAGAGCAGGGACCACCCCTGCCCCTGAAACAAAGGTCACTGATGGTGCTTCATTTCAGGGAGGGTGCAGGGACTGTGGCAGTGGCCATAGCCTCTGCCCCCTGATGGCACTTAATTTATGTCTCCACACATAGCATGCACTGGGATTCTCAAAAGAAACATCATCAAAAAGGAAGTAATAACAAAAAGAAAGAAAAGCAGTTAGATAGTATTGTGAGGGAAGGATAAAGAATTTTTAATTAAAGTGTATTAAGTATAAAATTACTTGTATGCTGGACTACCCCTTTAAAATATACAATACACTTTATGGTCGCAATACTCAGATGAGGTACAGAATCACAGCAGTTTCAGTGCATACAAGATAGCACTGTTACTTAGCATTGTAGAAACTAACTGAATCAGTTGAACATAAACTGTATAAACCTTGTATAAAGCGGCATTCACTTCACTGGAGGTGGAACGCCTCGTCAGGGCAAGGGGTTACTCGGTACCGGGTCCTGCAATTCACAGGGGGATGTCACAGTGGCTGTGACTCGGTCCGTGGCCCTGGGACGTCCGTATAAAAGGGAAAGTTCTTTAAAGGGATAAAGTTTATGTTCGTGACGCCACCTGTGGTATTCGGTCAGGGTGACCGACGCTGCTTTAAGGGGTCCACTGGGGTGATGTTATGGCAGCTAGATGGTATACCTACCCACAGGTGAAGTATATCCCCAGGGCTTCCCAGTGTGTAGATGGTGGTATGGTGAGAGGCACAGTGAAGAACAAGGACACAAGGTTGCAGTCTCTTTACCTTTACTGAAGACTTCAGCGTCCACAGTCCAGAGCACCAGATCACAGGGCAGGCAGAGTCCGGCCGGTTCGGAGGCAAGTCCAGAGTCCCTTTGTCCAGGTGGAAATCAATACCCTTCCCTTGCGCTGTAGTGGTGTAGTCCCTTACTGCATAAGCTTCAAATAAGGGTCTCACAGATGTGGTGTCTCGCTCTCTGTCCCCCATAGTCTGATAGGACAAAACCTGTATGACTGGTGGCTTGAGGCTGTTTATAGGGACTCTAGCATGCCCTCGCCTCTGAGGGGTGCCACCGTGCCTTCTGGATGTAGGTGCGGACAGGTAACATGCAATTAGCTGTCCTGCCGGTCTCTGAAGTAGAGCATAGAGGTCCTTACTACCTCGGTGTTCCGGCTACCGGTGTTCTGCACCTCAGAAGGAGGCAGCCTGTTCGGGGCTGGTCCCCTTCTGGTATCCTCTCCTTTGCTTTCCTTCACGCTCGCTGCAATACAATTCTGCCTTCAAAATGTCTCTTTCTAGGAGCTGCAGCTCTGAGGGCATGCACAGCTCCGTGGCCCCTCTGTACTCTTCAGACTGATGTCTGGAACTAACTAACTTTCCCTACTGACTGCCAGTTATATATATATATATGGGGAGTCACCTAATAAATAGGATCAGAAACTCCCCCCTGGTGGCCTGGAGTATGAAATCTGTGGCATGTTTGTGATACCTGGATGCAGTTATCCTTACTTGCCTCCAAACGTAGCATCACTCTCCCCTGGAGGAAAGTAATACCACTGTGACGACCAGGACCCTGGGGCGCCACAGAAGCACCCACACTACTGTGAAATTCCAAGGCTGATCTGATGCACCATAGAAAATTATGTATGAAAAAACATATATAAAAAGCTGTATTTTTAACTTGTCTTTTTTGTCTCGATAAAGGCCATTTTGTCTGAAACTTTGCCTCATCTACCTCAATTTTGTACTTTCTATATGTAATGTTTTTTCATGTACCGTATATACTCGAGTATAAGCTGAGATTTTCAGCCCAAATTTTTGGGCTAAAAGTGCCTCTCTTGGCTAATACTCGAGTCACGGTGGGCGGCAGGGTCGGCGGGTGAGGGGGAGAGGGCGCTGAGGCATACTTACCTAGTCCTGGCGCTCCTGACGCTGCCCCTGCCTGTCACACTGTCTCCGGGTGCCAAAGGTCTTCTTGTCAGCGGTCACGTTAATATTTTATATTCACCTGTCCACGTTCCACATGCCGAGCGTCGCTCCATCTTCCCGGCGCCGCTCTGTCTTCCCGGCGTCTCTGCGCTCTGACTGTGCAGGTCAGAGGGCGCGATGACGCATATAGTGTGCGCTGCGCCCTCTGCCTGATCAGTCAGAGCGGAGAAACGCCGGGACTGGACGCCGGGAGCTGCAAGCAAGAAAGGTGAGTATGGCTTTTTTTTTTTTAATTATTGCAGCAGCAGCAATGGCACAGCTTTATAAGGAGCATATATGGGGCAATAATGAACGGTGCAGAGCACTATATGGCACAGCTATGGAACAATAATGAATGGTGCAGAGCACTATATGGCAGAGCTATGGGGCAAAAATGAACGATGCAGAGCACTATATGGCACAGCTATGGGGCAATAATGAATGGTGCAGAGCACTATATGGCACAGCTATGGGGCAATAATGAACGGTGCAGGGCACTATATGGCACAGCTATGGGACAAAAATGAACAGTGCAGAGCACTATATGGCACAGCTATGGGGCAATAATGAACGGTGCAGAGCACTATATGGCACAGCTATGGGACAATAATGAATGGTGCAGAGCACTATATGGCAGCTATGGGACAATAATGAACGGTGCAGAGCACTATATGGCACAGCTATGGGGCAATAATGAATGGTGCAGGGCACTATATGGCACAGCTATGGGGCAATAATGAACGGTGCAGAGCACTATATGAAGCATCTATGGGACAAAAATGAACAGTGCAGAGCACTATATGGCAGAGCTATGGGGCAAAAATGAATGGTGCAGAGCACTATATGGCACAGCTATGGGGCAATAATGAACGGTGCAGAGCACTATATGGCACAGCTATGGGACAAAAATGAACGGTGCAGAGCACTATATGGCAGAGCTATGGGGCAAAAATGAACGGTGCAGAGCACTATATGGCACAGCTATGGGGCAAGAATGAACGGTGCAGAGCACTATATGGCAGAGCTATGGGGCAAGAATGAACGGTGCAGAGCACTATATGGCAGAGCTATGGGGCAAGAATGAATGGTGCAGAGCACTATATGGCAGAGCTATGGGGCAAGAATGAACGGTGCAGAGCACTATATGGCACAGCTATGGGGCAATAATGAACGGTGCAGAGCACTATATGGCACAGCTATGGGGCAATAATGAACGGTGCAGAGCACTATATGGCACAGCTATAGAGCAATAATGAATGGTGCAGAGCACTATATGGCACAGCTATGGGGCAATAATGAACGGTGCAGAGCACTATATGGCACAGCTATGGGGCAATAATGAACGGTGCAGAGCACTACGATGGCACAGCTACGGGGCCATAATGAACGGTATGGAGCATCTATTTTTATTTTTGAAATTCACCGGTAGCTGCTGCATTTTCCACCCTAGGCTTATACTCGAGTCAATCGAGTTCCCAGTTTTTTGTGGCAAAATTAGGGGTCGGCTTATACTCTGGTCGGCTTATACTCGAGTATATACGGTAATTGAAGAGAAGATCCAGCTCAGAAAGTATTTAAAGATAAAAAAATTCTTTATTCCAAAAATTATTAAAAATGGAAACACTGCATGTCAAAATCAGCGAAAAACATATTTACAGAGGGACATCCATGAAATAGCTGAACGCGTTTCGAACACTCTAGGTGTTCTTAGGCCACAGCAAGACCAAGCAGGAAACGAGTGTCATTAGCATATTGCATTGGATGCCATACGCTGGTGTAACTCCAGCCTATTACTTGATACTTTTTCTGAAGAAATCTGATTTCTGGTTCTTTTGTAATCATGATTTAAAGTTTTCTGCTAATCAGATTTCGGTGCACAGGAGACGGACTGCATACAGGGTCTTCTCCTCCCTGTCTGTGATTCTCCAGCCGAGAGTTGCATGAGTGTAATGTGAGTGTCATGCGAGCACAATCCGATTTTTCACACCTAGCATCCAATTTACATCAGAATGTAGTGTGATTGCCATCCGATTGCAAAGCGATTGTAACATGAGCTTTTACATGCAGCAATTCTCTGTCATTTACACATCGCTTTCAAAGGAAATATTGGTCAAAACACACACATATACATATATATATACTAGATGGTGGCCCGATTCTAACGCATCAGGTATTCTAGAATATGCATGTCCACATAGTATATTGCCTAACCACATAGTATATTGCCCAGCCACGTAGTATATTGCCCAGCCACATAGTATATTGCCCAGCCTCATAGTATATTGCCCAGCCACGTTGTATATTGCCCAGCCACATAGTATATTGCCCAGCCTCATAGTATATTGCCTAGCCACATAGTATATTGCCCAGTGACGTAGTATACAGCACAGAGGCACGTAGTATATTGCCCAGCCTCATAGTATATTGCCCAGCCACGTAGTATATTGCCCAGCCACATAGTATATTGCCCAGCCTCATAGTATATTGCCTAGCCACATAGTATATTGCCCAGTGACGTAGTATACAGCACAGAGGCACGTAGTATATTGCCCAGTCACATAGTATATTGCCCAGCCACGTAGTATATTGCCTAGCCACATAGTATATTGCCCAGTGACGTAGTATACAGCACAGGCATGTAGTATATTGCCCAGTCACGTAGTATATTGCCCAGCCATGTAGTATATTGCCTAGCCACATAGTATATTGCCCAGTCACATAGTATATTGCCCAGCCACAAAGTATATTGCCCAGCCACATAGTATATTGCCCATCCACATAGTATATTGCCCAGTCACGTAGTATATTGCCCAGCCACGCAGTATATTGCCCAGCCACGTAGTATATTGCCCAGCCACGTAGTATATTGCCCAGCCACGTAGTATATTGCCCAGCCACATAGTATATTGCCCAGTCACATAGTATATTGCCCAGTCACGTAGTATACAGCACAGAGCCACGTAGTATACAGCACAGAGCCACGTAGTCTACAGCACAGAGCCACGCAGTATATAGCAGTGGCCACGTAATATCTAGCACAGCCCATGGAGAATATAACACTGCCTATGTAGTATACAGAACAGAGCCACGTGGTAGTATACAGTACAGACACGTAGTCACGTAGTATACTGCCCAGCCACATAGTATATTGCCCAGCCACATAGTATATTGCCCAGTCACATAGTATACAGCACAGAGCCACGTAGTATACAGCTTAGACACGTATACTGCCCAGTCACGTAGTATATTGGCCAGTCACGTAGTATGCACCATATCCCTGTTAAAAAAAAAGAAGTACCGTAAAATAAAAAATAGTTACATACTCACCTTCCAGATCGAAGCGGCTGGTTACCGATGCTCGTCGCGCGCTCCGGTCTGAAGAGTGCATTGCGGTCTCGCGATATGACGTACCGGTCATCATCATCTTGTGAGACCGCAATACATGGAGCGGTCACCGGGGTGTCGCGAGGAGCATCGGTAACCGGCCGCTTCGATCCGGGGGCCAACCGAGGGTGAGTATGTAACTATGTTTTAAATTATTTTTAACATGAGATATTTTTACTATTCATGCTGCATAGGCTTTTTTGTGGCTGTTTTGCTGCGACCAATCAGCGACTTGGATTCCATGACAGACAGAGGCCGCGACCAATGAATATCTGTGACAGACAGAAGGACAGACAGCCAGACAGAAAGAAAAACGGAAGTGACCCTTAGACAATTATATAGTAGATATGTATATATACCGATAGACAGAATAAAAGCCAGCAGTTCATCTGCTGCGTACAGTAAAATCACAGTGAAAGGTTAGAATTGAATAGATAGAATAGATATATAGACATAGAATATATAGATATATAGATGTCAGTGACACACATATATATGTATTTATATTTTATAGATAGCATAAAAGCCAGCATTCATTTGCCGCCTACAGTAAAATCACAGTGTGACAGGTTAGAATAGAATACATACTGTAGAATACATAGATATATACTACAGTAGATGGTGGCCCGATTCTAACGCATCGGGTATTCTAGAATATGCATGTTCACGTAGTATATTGCCCAGCTACATAATATATTGCCCAGTCACGTAGTATATTGCCCAGCCACGTAGTATATTGCCCAGCCACGTAGTATATTGCCCAGCCACGTAGTATATTGCCCAGTGATGTAGTATACAGCATAGACACGTAGTATATTGCCCAGTGACGTAGTATATTGCACAGCCCACGTAGTATATTGCCCAGCAACGTAGTATATTGTCCAGTCACGTAGTATATTGCCCAGTGATGTAGTATACATCATAGACACATAGTATATTGCCCAGTGACGTAGTATATTGCACAGCCCACGTAGTATATTGCCCAGCCACGTAGTATATTGCCCAGTCACGTAGTATATTGTCCAGTGATGTAGTATACAGCACAGACACGTAGTATATTGCCCAGCTACGTAGTATATTGCCCAGTCACGTAGTATATTGCCCAGCCACATAGTATATTGCCCAGTGATGCAGTATACAGCATAGACACGTAGTATATTGCCCAGTGACGTAGTATATTGCACAGCCCACGTAGTATATTGCCCAGCCACGTAGTATATTGCTCAGTCACGTAGTATATTGTCCAGTGATGTAGTATACAGCACAGACACATAGTATATTGCCCAGCTACGTAGTATATTGCCCAGTCACGTAGTATATTGCCAAGCCACATAGTATATTGCCCAGTGATGCAGTATACAGCATAGACACGTAGTATATTGCCCAGTGACGTAGTATATTGCACAGCCCACGTAGTATATTGCCCAGCCACGTAGTATATTGCTCAGTCACGCAGTATATTGCCCAGTGATGTAGTATACAGCACAGACACGTAGTATATTGCCCAGTGACGTAGTATATTGCACAGCCTACATAGTATATTGCCCAGCCACGCAGGATATTGCCCAGTCACGTAGTATATTGCCCAGTGATGTAGTATACAGCACAGACACGTAGTATATTGCCCAGTGACGTAGTATATTGCCCAGCTACGTAGTATATTGCCCAGTCATGTAGTATATTGCCCAGTCACGTAGTATATTGCCCAGTCACGTAGTATATTGCCCAGTCACGTAGTATATTGCCCAGCGGCGTAGTATACAGCACAGAGCCACGTAGTCTACAGCACAGAGCCACGCAGTATATAGCAGTGGCCACGTAATATCTTATCACAGCCCACGGAGTATATAACACTGTCTATGTAGTATACAGAACAGAGCCACGCGGTATCTAACACAGCCCACATAGTATACAGCAGTGTGGGCACCATATCCCTGTTAAAAAAATAATTAAAATAAAAAATAGTTATATAATCACCTCCTGGGATCCAGCGGAGCTCCGGCGATATGCGCGCGGCTGCCGCCATCTTCCGTTCCCAGGATGCATTGCGAAATTACCAAGATGACTTAGCGGTCTCGCGATAATAAAGAAAGCCTACCGGTGTCTATAATCGCTGTCATCAGTCCGGAAATGAGGAAGGGGGCCAGGGAGGCAGGTGCATTAGCGTAATCCAGGTTAAAAGACCGGGGCTTGCGCAGAAGATCAGAGACAGGTAAGCGCTCAGAGCGAGCGCTGTGTGCAGCCGCACAGAGCTTGGAGGCGAGTGCGCATGCGCCCTCAGAATAAGGGAAAACTGCATATACAGAGAGGATTCAGAAAGACAAGAAGGTCTAAGGAAATCCCGGAGGCATATGAGAATGGACAACGTGGGTCATATGTTAAACACTGGTTATCTATAAATGACATTACTGTGCCAAGCAATAATGATATTAATTGGATAAGGTACCCAGAAAGTAACACAGAATATAAACAAATATACATCAATAGAAGCATGCATGATGATATAATGTAGCGATATGTTATATCAAAAGGTAATATGTAATACATAACCACATACATATAATAATATAAAGATCGTAAGGAATTAAGGATCCCAAATAGCTAAATCCATATATATGGGGTTACAAATCATCAAACCGCTGCATATTAATAGGGGAATAATTCTCAAATCCAAATGGTCCATGAATATAATAATAATAATAATATCCATACATCCTGAAAATAATTATTTTGAGACCGTTGAGATAGCTGCATGTACATCCATATCTACCCAATCCTTGGAAAAATCATGCCACCCCCATTACAAGAGTAGTCCCAGGGTCCATATCAATAAATATGTTGTATCTTCTATATCCTCAAAAGAAATTCTCATAGTTCATAAGAATAGTCCCAAAGCAAGCGTCAATCATAAAGTAATTCCAATGTAGCTGGATCAGATCCAATTACCGAGGAATCTTAACCGGATGGTGATGAATCCTGGGCTTTCAAAATTATAGAGGTCATCCCAGGAAACCTGTGTATACGAGTTCCTCATTCAGACCTATAGGCGAAATAGATTTGAGACGAAAGATCCAACGGGCTTCGTTCTATAATAGTAGTATGTGTCGATCACCACCTCTCTCATTTGTAAGTATCCTCTGTAGACCGAAGAAACGTGTGTTAGTAGCTTTACCATCATGGCAATGAAGATAGTGGGCTGCTATAGGGGTCAAGACTTTGCCCTGTTTAGAATCAGAGTGGGCCAGGTTAATTGTAGATAGATGTTTTTGCGCACGTCGTCTAAGTTCTTGGGAGGTTTGCCCAACATAAATTTTATGACATGGGCAAATAATAGCATACACCACAAAGCTTGTTTTGCAGTTGATATAATGATAGAGGGGAAAGTCCTGATCATCAAGAGGGCTAATAAAGCGATCTTAGGGGCAAATGGTACAGTCGCCGTAGGGAAATGACCCCCTGAGGCGGATACCCCTATTCAATCTAGTGACTGGTCGTGAAAAATGACTCTTTGTTAGTATGTCACGTAGATTAGGGGCTCTTTTGGCCGTCATCAAGGGCCTAGGGCTCACACATGTTGATGTCTGGGTATCCGAAGTCAAGATATCCCAATTTTTAGCAAGAATGTGTCTCACCTGGTGCCAGTTGGTACTGAATTCCGTGATGAACCTCACAGTGGTTTCCTGTGATCGAGGATGTGTTGTCAAAAGAGAGGTTTGATTCAAAATTGTAGCCTGTTGGAAGGGTGTACTGTTGTGGTTTTTAATTGGTTTTATACTCTTGTGTTTTTTGGTGTTCATAGAAAATAAAATGTGTACTTTTTCATAATTCTGGAACAGGTGTGCACATATTCATGCATGGGCTTCTTCTTTCTTTGGTCTGATATTGCATACTCCATGCATTTAGTAGCACCCTGCGTTAGTGTTTATTAGAATTATATATTATGTGATAGTGGTGCACCTGATTTCTTAACGATTGATTGTTTTCTTTCAGCAGGACAGGGGTTAATAGGCCATGTGGAAATTCCTGCTTTCAGCTGTGCTTGGTTAGCCACTCCTCTCTCCTTTAAAAGCTAGGCCTTCTGGTCAGATCCTTGACTGAGATAACACTTGCTTGATAGACCTGGAGTAGTGAGGAGCTGGTGTTTGGAGAGCTGGAGGAATTTTATTGTGCGACAGTTGTATGGTTTGTACGCTTGGAAACTTCCTCATCCTTACCTGCTTTATTTACCTTCCCCGTCCTTCACACCCTGGTGGATACCTCTGTTATTTGTGAGAGCATATTTTGTGTGAGTGGAGTTTTCTTTTTACCCTTGTCTTTGTTCCCCTGTTTGTCGGGTTGGTGTACTGTTTTACACGGTAGCGCCTCTCTTCCCCGGGTGGGGGAGGGGAACAGACGCAGGGCAGCAGTTAGGAGACAGGGCGAGGGCGGAGGCCCCGGCATCCTCGCCATCTGAGGTATCCCGGGGAACAGGGCGAGTTAGGGCGCCCCCTAGAGCTAGGGCCAGGAAAGGTGCCCCTGGTCCCAGTTTACTCGCCAGTCCAATTGTGACATAGATAGATATTTGTATTGTCAGGTGACATGAAGCCCTGAGGTTAGTAATGGAGAGGCATCAATAAGACACCCCATTACAAACCCCATAGTCATATCGTATAAAATACACACACCCAGAAAAAAGTTCTTTAGTTAAAAGAATTACACAGACTCCTTCAATAAATCTTAATTAAACCATACTTACGACCTCGCTCATTCCACTGAAGCCTTTGTCTTATCCAAAGAGTTAAAAAAACAAACAACAATATTCTTCACCTTTTCGCAGAGAAGATGGGTCTAGCTCTGCTACTTCTAGATGGCAGGCTGCATTCTTGCATGATGCAACCATACAGCCTATCATCCAGCAGAGACACTGAGCAATGTCTGCTACAGCTGCCCAGTGTCTCCCTGTGAACTCCTATTACCTGTCTGATGGCACAGTGAGTGTGAGAAAGTTCTCCTGCTTGCGGTGCCATCAGACAGGTCCTGGGAGTTCACAGCCAATGAATTCACTTCACCTTTCTAACGTCAGTGTTAGCGCCATGGGAAATTTTCGCATTGCGACTTTACATGCACGTTGAGTACGCCTGAGGAAAAAAAAACTGATGTGTGCTGCCCCATAGATTAACACAGGGCCGAGTGCTATGCCATATTTTCTCGCAAAGCATTCAGTCATATTCTACGGTATTGTCTGTGACTCTGGCCTTACAACAACATACACCTTACAGCCAGCACCAGACTGCTGCCAGAATTATTCTGACAACCAAGTTGACAGCCAAGAAGACTGTCATTCTTGCAGTCAGCTTCCACGTCATGACCATACAATGCCACATTCTGTACAAAATCTGAGCACAGAAACCAGGGAATAGATCCATAGATAGCCATTTACAAACGGTCAAACGTTTGTGAGTGTGTGTGTGTCTGTGTGTGTATACAATGTGTGTGTCTTTGTGTGTATATGATGTGTGGGTGTATATAATGTATGTGTTTGTATGTGCACACGATATTTAACTAGAAAACCATGTAAATTATGGACTTGATAAGATGCAGCTGTATTTTGTCATGTGAGGGTATAAAGGACAGAGTAATCAGGATAATTCTGTTCATTCTGTATACATTTTACTGGAATATGTCCTCCTAATCGGCAACAACTATCATCAATCTGCATTATCAGATCTACTGTAATTTAAAACGACTTTGTTTTTTTATGTTATATTTTATAACAACCTGCCTATTCTTGTATTTTCAGGAGAGGTTGAAGGCATTGTCTGCAAACAGGGTGATAACATTTATATGAACCAAGATGTTTGGAAACCAACTCCATGCCAAATCTGTGTCTGTGATGGGGGTGCAATCCTGTGTGATGAGGTTCCTTGTCTCGAAGTTCCAACATGTGAAAATCCTGAGATCCCTCCTGGAGAATGCTGTCCAGTCTGTAGAGGCAGTTCTGGAGGTCGCACAAATAGCCAAGGTCAGAGATTTCCCATTAAGTTTATTATATGAGTTGTGATAAAATTTAATGTGTGATTAATATAGTGTATTTTCATGCCGATTTGCAGTGACTCATTCCAATATTCACTTTTTTATATTTTGTATTTATGACTATACAGTAAACAACAAAATAAGACATTTCTGTATTTGTCTCATGCACCTGAGTTGCCAGGCACAGTGGGTATCATACACATATAACAATGGATGGCAATTAGTGGTTCCCTTTTCCCTTACCGTAGTAAGTAAGTAACGTAACAACATTTAACACATTTAAAATTATATTGGTCAGCCGCCTTAAGGTACCTTCACACATAACGATATTGTTAACGATATCGTTGCTTTTTGTGACGTAGCAACGATATCGTTAATGAAATCGTTATGTGTGACAGCGACCAACGATCAGGCCCCTGCTGGGAGATCGTTGGTCGCTGAATAAAGTCCAGAACTTTATTTCGTCGCTGGACTCCTGCTGACATCGCTGGATCGGCGTGTGTGACACCGATCCAGCGATGTCTTCACTGGTAACCAGGGTAAACATCGGGTAACTAAGCGCAGGGCCGCGCTTAGTAACCCGATGTTTACCCTGGTTACCATGCTAAAAGAAAAAAAAACAAACACTAGATACTTACCTACCGCTGTCTGTCCTCCAGCGCTGTGCTCTGCACTCCTCCTGTACTGGCTGTGAGCCGGAAAGCAGAGCGGTGACGTCACCGCTCTGCTTTCCGGCTCCCAGCCAGTACAGGAGGAGAGCAGAGAAGCAGAGCGCAGCGCTGGAGGACAGACAGCGGTAGGTAAGTATCTAGTGTTTTTTTTTTTTTTTACTTTTAGCATGGTAACCAGGGTAAACATCGGGTTACTAAGCGCGGCCCTGCGCTTAGTTACCCGATGTTTACCCTGGTTACCGGCATCGTTGGTCGCTGGAGAGCGGTCTGTGTGACAGCTCTCCAGCGACCAAACAGCGACGCTGCAGCGATCCGGATCGTTGTCTGTATCGCTGCAGCGTCGCTAAGTGTGAAGGGGCCTTTAGTGGCATTACATTACACAAATCAAAGGACTCCGTCGTTTCAGGTGCCTAAAAAGGAATGTAGAAAAGAGCAACCACACACTGTAAGCCATAAGACAACTGCCAAGATAAGTCCAACACAAATAGACAGCTGGCCCAATAGTCCAACATGCAAGTCCCATACCAGTGTGTGTTATATGATGTGAGTATTGCATGGCACACACAGTAATTCACAATGGACGGTCATCCCTGGGTGAGACTGTATGGGATGCAGAAAGATATTAGGAGAGGACTAAGTCCAAGAATGTGCTGCATAGACCATGCACTTTAATTGCACAAGACTAGTCTTTAGAAAAAACATTGGATGTGTGGTCAAAAAGAAATCTAGTTTAAAGTGAATTACTGAGATTACAGACTTGACACCGATGACGGCTTTTGATGGTTTATTGGAACACTCTTCCCCATAATAAAACCACTGAAACTAGGAATACTATTTTTTTTAGTTTGTATTACAAGGGGCATCATATACTATTCTATTTTATTGTCTGAAAACATTTACTTTGCCTAACCATTAATATTAATTCTACCAAAATCCAACAAAAAGTCAGTGGAGAGTAAAAGCAAATTAAATAACGTGTCCTTGCTTAGAATATCGATGGCTTATTATCAGGATAGGACATCGATACTATATTGTCGGAGGTCCAATACTCTGCACTCCCGCTCATGAAGATGATAGAAAGAGGCCCTACCACTTGTATGAGTACAGTGGACCATTCATTGCACGGGAGCCACAGTCTCTCCTAGTAGGCGAATGCTGAGGTGCTGATGGTTGGACACTCACTGATCTCATTTCCAAAACCTATCGTAACAATAAGGCAATACTATTCTGACCCTCGAAAACCCCTTTTACTTCTTCTTGACTTAGATGCACTGGTATGTCCAATGTCAGGTTCCTTTTTTAATGCAGGTGCAAGTGGACTATAGGCAATAAAAAAATATAGTAAAAAAGGTTTTAAAAACTACAGAAAAAATAAAGCTTTTATATAAAAATTAGAATAATTCCCCATTTCGCTCATCAAAAATGTTGCGACTTATGAGATTTTCACGTTGGTTTCACTCATCTACACCATAATGGAGGTGACGAGGACATGATGTCAGAAATCTTACTCCAGATGAATGACTTAGTGGCAGGGATTAGTGTTGAGGCTCACAGAGGCACACACCACTTATCAGACACTCCTGACTCATTAAAATGCATGCGATTCTCAATGAATCAGGATTATCTGACTCCAATACTCCCCTTATCAAGACTGGTGTGAGCATCACAACTCTTGATGAATTGGAGCCTATAAATTAAATAAACATATGGTATTGTTGTGTCTTTAAAAGTCTGATGTATCAAAATAAAAATTATTGAACTATTCAGTAAACACCGTAAAGGGGAAAAAATTAAAATGCCAGAACTGTGTTTTTTTTAATTGCTGCAACCTCACAAAAAATGCCAAAATAAGCAAGTAAAACATGATATCTACAACAAAATTGTACCATTAAGATTACCATGCAAAAAAACTCCTCATACAGCTCCATAAACCAAGAAATAAAAACATTTTGGATCTTGAAAAATAGCGACACAACACACAATCAATTATTTTTTTTTTTTTTTGGAGGGGGGGTTAAATTTCTTATCACTTAAGTAAACAAAAGTATACATGACCTGGTAAATCATGCTTCCAGGTAATTTTTTATAGCACAATGAATGGAGTAAAAGTAACCCCTCCCCCCCCTCCTCTGCTGGATGTTATCATATGAACTCGAGCCTGGGAACTTTTCAGAATATTTTCCCAGGCTCGAGTTCATATGAGGACATCCAGCAGAGGGCGCATCACAGCAACTCGAGGTAACTACAGGTCATTCACCTATATTCCATTAATTCGCCGGGTTTTTACAGGCAGGGGTGGCTGCATTACAGGCTTCTGCTTGTTAAATTAGTTAACCCTTTCAGATGGATTTACAGTGTGGGACGAGACTGATCGTCGGAAGGTATGAAATATTGTTGTTTGTTTTTTTTACATTTGTTTCAGGTGACAACGGTCTTCAGGTGGATTACCAGTATAATAAAATATTACAACAACCTGTGTATTTATTTAATTAAAATACTTTGTAATAATGTGTGTGTGTTTTTTTAACCATTTCATACTATTGGATTAATAATGGATAGGTGTCAGAATTGACGCCTCTCCATTATTAATCTGGCTTAATGTCACCTTACAATAGCAAGGTGACATTAACCCTTCATTACGCCATATCCCACTGCTACACAGGAATGGGAAGAGAGTGGCCAAGTGCCAGAATAGGTGCATCTTCCAGATGTGCCTTTTCTGGGGTGGCTGGGGGCAGATGTTTTTAGCCAGGGGGGGCCAATAACCATGGACCCTCTCCAGGCTATTAATATCTGCCCTCAGTCACTGGCTTTACCATTCTGGCGGAGAAAATTGCGCAGAAGCCCACGCCAATTTTTTCCGTGATTTAACCCTTTAATAGCAAGAGTGCCCAAATTTTGCACATACACACTATTAACATTAGTAGTGTGGAATATGCAAAAAAAGGGATATGAGATGGTTTACTGTATGTAAACCATGTCTCATATCATATCGGGTTTGTGAAGGAGATAGGAAAAGACGGCAATTGAATTACCAGCTTTTCTCCTATCTAGCGCTGTATGAAATATTAATATATATACATATATGTGTCTCACTGACACATATATAAATATATATATATATATCTCTATACTATGTGTAGACATTTATCTGAGCTATTCTATTCTAACCTGTCAGTGTGATTTTACTGTACACCGCACTGAATTGCCGGCTTTTCTATAGAACACCGCTGCGTATTTCTCGTAAGTCCATGTGTAATCCGTAATTTTCTCGCCCCCATAGACTTTCATTGGCGATTTTTTTGCGCAATATGGTGACAAACGCAGCATGCTGCGATTTTTCTACGGCCGTAGAAGACCGTATAATACGGATCAGTAAAATACGGCAGATAGGAGCTGGGCTATAGAGAATCATTGTACCGTATACAATCCGTATTTTCTGCACCTCTCATACATCCGTAAAACTCGCTAGTGTGACGCCGGTCTTACATGGGACATGATTTTTTATATGTGGATCACATGGTACAGATGTATTATGGTAGGACTGGGTTCCATTTTATGCTCTCTTGGATATTGTCAAACTATGATAAAACATGGCACATGAAGGAACAGTGTGGCCAAGAGCAGACTGTGGCGATATATCACAGATCCATGTACCACAAGTCTGTAATATAGCCGTGCACCTAATATTTAAAATAAAACCATGAGGAATATACATCCTAAGGCCGGGGTGATGCTTGAGAGGAATACTGATGAGGGAGAGGCGCAAAAACAAAGCACTGCACACGGACCAGTGTTTTTCTATGAGGCAGCTTCCATCAGCCATACATTTCTCGGCCGTATTTTACGGGCTGAGAAAATCACAGCATGCTGTGTTTGTCAGCGTATGGTGCAAAAAATCCGCCAATGAAAGTCTATGGGGATGAGAAAAATACGGATTACACATGGGCCATGCCTGTGACTTGCGAGAAATACGCACCGGTGTTCTATAGAAAAGCCGGTAATTCAGTGCGGTGTACAGTAAAATCACACTGACAGAATAGAACATATATAATTATATTTAATATATATAATTATATTTAATACATAGCTAGATAGCATAAAAGGTGGTAATTCAATTGCCGGCTTTTGCTATCTCCTTATCAAACCCAACAGGATATGAGACATGGGTTACATACAGTAAACCATTTCATATCCGTTATATTTTTATACATCCCTCACTAAGAATGTTAGTGTGTGTGTGCAAAATTTGGGAGTGCTAGGTGTTAAAAGAAGGGTTAAATCACGGAAAAAACTGGAGTGGGCTCCCGCCCAATTTTCTCCACCAGAGTGGTAAAGCCAGTGACTGAGGGCAGATATTAATAGCCTGGAGAGGGTCCATGGTTATTGGCCCCCCCCTGGCTAAAAGCATCTGCCCCCAGCCACCCAAGGAAAGGCACATCTGTAAGATGCGCCTATTCAAGCACTTAGCCACTCTCTTCCCACTCCCGAGTAGCGGTGGGATATGGGGTAATAAGGGGTTAATGTCACCTTGCTAATGTAAGGTGACATTAAGCCAGGCTAATAATGGAGAGATGTCAAGAAGAAACCTATCCATTATTAATCCAATATTAATAAAGGGATAAACAAACGCACACATTATGAATAAAGTATTTTAATGAAATAAATAATCACATGGGGTTTTAATATCTTTATTGTTTGCTCAATCCAAATGACGACCCTCATTCTTCTGAAAAAAAAAGGAAAAATAAAAATAACAATATCCCATACCTGTCTGCCGTAAAGTCATGTCCCACGATGTAAATCCATCTGAATGGGTTAAATAAATTTACAACCAGGAGCCTGGTTGTAAAAACTGGGGAATGAATGGAATGCAGCTTCGCTGACTTGCGGTGCTGTGCCCCTTGGTGGCATAAACTCATATGATCTCTAGCGTGAGAAAATATTCAGAAAAATTCCCATGTCTCATATCCTGTTGGGTTTGATAAGGAGATAGCAAAAGCCGGCAATTGAATTACCAGCTTTTATGCTATCTAGCTCTGCATGAAACATAATATATATATATATATATATATATATATATATATATGTCTCACTGATATATATAAATATATATATATATATATATATATGACTGTATACAGGTCCTTCTCAAAAAATTAGCATATAGTGTTAAATTTCATTATTTACCATAATGTAATGATTACAATTAAACTTTCATATATTATAGATTCATTATCCACCAACTGAAATTTGTCAGGTCTTTTATTGTTTTAATACTGATGATTTTGGCATACAACTCCTGATAACCCAAAAAACCTGTCTCAATAAATTAGCATATTTCACCCATCCAATCAAATAAAAGTGTTTTTTAATAACAAACAAAAAAACTATCAAATAATAATTTTCAGTTATGCACTCAATACTTGGTCGGGAATCCTTTGGCAGAAATGACTGCTTCAATGCGGCGTGGCATGGAGGCAATCAGCCTGTGACACTGCTGAGATGTTATGGAGGCCCAGGATGCTTCAATAGCGGCCTTAAGCTCATCCAGAGTTTTCACAAATATTTGAGCCTATGGATCCATTCTATGTCCATTTTGCAAGCCAGCGAGCATACGAATGCCATACGGATGACACATGGATAATTTTTGGAAAAAAAAAAATCGCATCCTCGCATTGAATACGGATCACTGTTCAGGAACTTTTCGGCCTTAAAAAACGAGCCGTATTTTGATACGTTAGGTGTGAAGCCGGCCTTACACTGTAATCCATGTCTGGGGGCTAAATAGTTTTGAACCTGGATGGTGCCAAGATGCGACCATCCTGGCTGAAAACCACTGGTAAATAAGATGCTTAAAGCATAGCATTATTCACCAGCAGTGACATCATTGAGGCCGGGCTGAACTGCAGTGACCTCAGGACCGTGGGAAAATGCCAGTGATGATGTCACCGCTGGTGAATGATGCTGCGCTCTCAGCAGCTCATTCACCAGTGGATTTCAGCCGCGACGGTCGTATCTTGGCACCGTCCAGATTGAAACCTATTTAGCCCCCAGACATGGATTACAGCATATGACAGAACGACGGACAGATATGGTTTATTGTTGTCTTTTTATTTTACTTTTCTTACAGGAGATTGAGGGCTTCGGTGGAATTAGGCATTGCAGTAAGTATGGTTAAATTGATTAATAAAGGAATCTGTGTAATTTTTTCAATTAAAGGATTTTATTATGGCTGTGTCTTTATTTAACATATAACTATAGGATTAGTAATGGAGAGGCGTCTTATAGACACCTCTCCATTACTAAGCTGTGGGCTTGATGTCACCTGACAATACAGAGGTGACATCAACCCCACAAATATTAATCCCACATGCCACTGCTACAGGGCAAGTGGGAAGAGCTAGAATTGGTGCATCTAATAGATGCGCCTTTTCTGAGTAGGTGCGGGCTGTTTTTAGGCTGGGGGGCCTATATCAATGGCCCCTTGCCAGCCTGAGAATACCAGCCCCCAGTTGTGATCTTTAGCAAGGCTGGTTGTCAAAAATGTGGGGGACCCCTTGCCGTTTTTTTAAATTATTTATTTAAATAATTTAAAAAACAGCATGGGGACCCCGCTATTCTTGATAACCAACCTTGCTGAAGCTCACAGCTGAGGGTTGCAGCCACAGCTGTTAGTTTTGCCTGGTTGGTTCAAGAAAATAGGGGAGAACCCACTTCGGGTTTTCATTCATTTATTTCCTTAGATCGCAGGCGGCGGCTGAGGAATACCCGGATAATCCGCTCCTGCTCTCACTGTTATTAGTGACAGCAGGTTCAGATGATGGACGTAATTTTCCAAAAAGCCCCCACCTGCTGTCATAATTTGGACTTTAATATAACTCTCATCATTCTCCTCTGCTCTCGCCGATCGCCGGCAGAGCAGGGGAGAGTGATGAGAGCCGTCTTCAGCACCAGCCACTAGGGAACAGCGATTACTGTAGCGCTTCTTCCCTGGTGGCCATCCATGTGGTACTGATGTGGCACTCAGGCGGCACACGGTTGCCACACGTGTGCTGCACGTATTACACACACGGACACGGATATCTCCCACACGGATACAGGATATTTTGGTACTGGCAATATCAGGACGTGTGAAACCGGCCTTAGAGTATCAGCAAAACCTATGAGATTTCATTAATCTCATGCACACAGTTTTTTTTTTTCAGTGAAAGTGGGCACTTTTTACAAAAATACAGCATTTTTTACCTACAGAATATAATGAGAAACTGCAAAAGCGCTGTAATAAATTTACCCATGATATCCACACACAAAAAAAGCAATAAAAAACAGCAAAAAGAGCAGCAACTAGCTGCATTTTATACACAGCATTTTTAAGACCAAGGACAAATATTTTGGCTGCAAAACAAAACAACAAAGAAGTCATGTGTGAACATAGCCTTAATGTGTTCTTTTCCTAAGTTGTTTTTTTTTATCAGCAGCTGATTACTGAATATGTGTACATTGACACAACAGGATGTAATCTGTGGGGTATTTTGTCCCCTTTGGCTCTGTTCAGTCACTGGTGCAATGGAACAGATGTCATCTCCATTTTTCTGGGTCATATAACTATACAACATGTCAGCAGGAACCCAATACAAAATTACAAGATGTCAGTATCTGCTTAAAATCTGAACATTGGAATTATAAAGAAATGTGACATTTCTCTCTTTGTACCTTATATTCAACTGGTTGGTTTATGTAATTTCTGATTATGATCTTTTTTTCTCTTTTTCACCTGTAGGTAGGGGACTAAAGGTGAGTAAAAACTGCATTAGTTATTTATCAAAGTTCTGCTGATTTATTAATGTATTTATTGAAGTTTCCTGTTGTAAAATGTGGGGTTTGGACCATACTGCAGAAGCTGCAGCACCGCTCTTCTAAACGGAAACATAAAAAAAACACAAAAATTGAGCTTGACTTGAGTTGGTACACATGCAGCACATAAACACATGTTCACATTGGCCATAAAACACATAAAACCTACAAGAGAAAAAATGAGCAAAAACCCTACTGTAACTAAGTAAATAAAAAGCAAAAAGTGCATTTAAATAACTCAGAGTTTTTAGTAATACTGTTTTTGATCAAAAATACCATAAAGCCATCCCACTATGACAAGGTAACTCTGATCGGGACAGTCCTACACTGTCTAATATTAAAAACATTACCATGTGTCAAACGCTTCCGTTTTAGCAGTGGGCTCTCACACAGAGCCCTGCCACACAGATCTCCTCTATCCAGATGAGTGAGGAAGTCACACAAGTTTTTGAACACACCTATATGAGTACCAAGTATTTCTACATCATACGTGCCCTGCTGGTGAATGTGGCACGAGCTTCCCTGACGGAGAGACTGGTATACCATGTGAATACTGCTGTACAGCCTCCGTTTGGTGCCCTATGTGGGGAGATATTTGGAAATGCTTTGTGCTTATGGCTTGCTGAGAAATATGCAATAACTTGTATTAAATTCTTACCGAATGTGACAAAAATCCTTCTTTACGCATGACGTAAGGGGGTACATGTGACTCATGACCACCTTTACTGGCTTAAACGCCTAACCTTAATTACTTACTGCATTGGATCTCTCCTAAACTGCCTTATCGTAAGATCCCCTCCTGAATAAAGACATTACACCAGATTTGGATTAAATGGCCACAGCAGCCTTTTATTAAACATAAATACAACATGTAAACAATATCCCCCAGTGAGTGGTGGTCCTCAAAGCCTCAAAAATAACCTTGCAGAAATTCAAATTGTGTACCTTGGCCTCCAGGCTTAGTCTTGCCTCCAGCTGCTAAGCACCAGCTCGAAAGCAGATAATGACCAACCCGGCCAAACCAACTGATTACCAAATCCTTTAATCAGCCCCTCCATGGGCTGATCTACCACATCCACTCACAATCCACTCCGGGGGAGTCCAGGACCACCAGAGGTCCCCCCCTAGAATCCACCATTCTCCTCTTTCCGCCAACTTCGAGGACCTCCCTCCCCCGCCTAACTGGTATGACAAAAATTTCTCCTTTCCCTTGAACAAAAACATAACCTTAAAATAAACACGATTAAACAAAATCGAAACAAGCAAAAGGGAAGGTGGGTGGGGATTTCAGCCACTGCCAGACCAGCAGGTGAGCGTGGCAGTTGCTGAGGTGAAATTGTCGATTTCTTATCCAAATCACCCCATCAGTAAGCTCCCCCCGCTTGCTCCTCCATGCCTCATCCAAACCCCGCCCCATTCTGTCCAAATTCAAAAGTACACAGCCCAAGCAAATTATTTAAAGCCGACTTGCCCTTGCCCACCCTGAGGCTCTGCCATTCCCCGTGACCCCGTCATGCTGGCCTCCCTTGAGGACCAGGGGCCCAGTATGGCCTTTCCTTACACACGAAAATAGCAGAGGACACAGGTATAGCAGTGGTCTCTATTACATGGGTGTCCATGTGTATGCACACTTCGGGAAAGACTGGAGGTAATGCTATACAATAAAAAAAATGGCCATTACTTACAGAGTGAAGTCACTGCCACTCACGTCCTGCCACTTTCTCCCGGGCTGCAGTGGTGACGCCCCATCTGCGACACCTGACAGCTGCTCTGGCCAGCAGTCAGGTACAGTCTATGGCTGCTTCACCACTGAGGCCAGAGTCAGGTGAGAGCAGTCATTTGTTGTAGATGGGATGTCATTTCTGCAGGCATGGAAAGAAATAATAAAGGATCAATAGAGCAGTGGTGTTGGAGTGGCAGGGACTGCAAGAGATCAGTAATGCACATTTCCTTATTTTAAAGCATTACCTACCCGCTGCATCAATTTTTAAAGAAAAGAGACAGACAGACAGTTTTATTAAGTTATTTACTTTCATTTTTCATTTTAAAACTAAATATATGATTTAAATCAATTTTAATTAGGGCTAATTACCCTTTTTTGCTGCTTTCATGCAGAAAAAAAGGTTACCAAGTGCACAGATCTGTATTCCAAGGCTAGGGTACCGACCTCTCAACTATGAGTGCTGAGAGCAGCACGTTCTTCTATAGACAACCTTGTATAGAAGAGAGCATGCTTCTCTTGTCACCAGGGCCACAGATCAGGGGATGAGTGTATGAACTGGGTCTGCCCGAAGCTCCCACTGTGTCTGCAGCATGTTCTTGTCTAGCAACCTTGTATAGAAGAGAACATGCTACGCTTCTCACCAGGGCCACAGATCAGAGGGACAGGAGTGCATGAGCTGGGTCTGCTCGGAGCTCCCACTGTGTCTGCAGCATGTTCTTCTCTAGAAAACCGTGTATAGAAGAGAGCATGCTGCGCTTGTCACCGGGGCCACAGATTAGCGGACGAGTGCATGAACTGGGTCAGCTCCCACTGTGTCTGCAGCATGTTCTTCTCTAGACAACCTTGTATAGAAGAGAACATGCTGTGCTTGTCACCAGGGCCACTGATCAGTAGACAGGAGTGCATGAGCTGGGTCTGCCCTGAGCTAGCACTGTGCTTGCAGCTTGTTATTCTCTACACAACCTTGTACAGAAGAGAACATGCTGTGCTTGTCACCAGGGCCACAGATCAGAGGATGAGTGCATGAGCTGGGTCTGCCCAAAGCTCCCACTATGTCTGCAGCATGTTCTTCACTAGACAGCCTTGTACAGAAGAGAGCATACTGCACTTGTCACCAGGGCCACAGATCAGAGGACGAGTGCATGAGCTGGGTCTCCCCTAAGCTCCCACTATGTCTGCAGCATGTTCTTCTCTAAACAACCTTGCATAGAAGAGAACATGCTCTGCTTGTCACCAGGGCCACAGATCATTAGACAGGAGTGCATGAGCTGGGTCTGCCCTGAGCTAGCACTGTGCCTGCAGCTTGTTATTGTCTACACAACCTTGTACAGAAGAGAACATGCTGTGCTTGTCACCAGGGCCACAGATCAGAAGATGAGTGCATGAGCTGGGTCTGCCCTAAGCTCCCACTATGTCTGCAGCATGTTCTTCACTAGACAACCTTGTGCAGAAGAGAGCATGCTGCGCTTGTCACCAGGGCCACAGATCAGAGGACGAGTGCATGAGCTGGGTCTGCCATAAGCTCCCACTATGTCTGCAGCATGTTCTTCTCTAGACAACCTTGCATAGAAGAGAACATGCTGTGCTTGTCACCAGGGCCACAGAGCAGTAGACAGGAGTGCATGAGCTGGGTCTGCCCTGAGCTAGCACTGTGCCTGCAGCTTATTATTCTCTACACAACCTTTTACAGAAGAGAACATGCTGTGCTTGTCACCAGGGCCACAGATCAGAGGACGAGTGCATGAGCTGGGTCTGCCCTAAGTTTCCACTATGTCTGCAGCATGTTCTTCTCTAGACAACCTTGTATAGTTGAGAACATGATGCGCTTGTCACCAGGGCCACAGATCAGGGGACAGGAGTATATGAGCTGGGTCTGCACGGAGCTCCCACTTTTTCTCCAGTATGTTCTTCTCTAGACAACCTTGTATAGTTGAGAACATGATGCGCTTGTCACCAGGGCCACAGATCAGGAGTATATGAGCTGGGTCTGCACGGAGCTCCCACTGTGTCTGCAGCATGTTGTTCTCTAGACAACCTTGTATAGAAGAGAACATGCTGCGCTTGTCACCAGGGCCACAGGTCAGAGGACAGGAGTGTATAAGCTGGGTCTGCCCGGAGCTCCCACTGTGTCTGCAGCATGTTATTCTCTAGACAACCTTGTATAGAAGAGAGCATGCTGTGCTTGTCACTAGCGCCACAGATCAGGGGACGAGTGCATGAGCTGGGGCTGCCCAGAGGTTCAAAGGTGTCTGCAGAATGTTCTTGTCAAGACAACCTTATATAGAAGAGAACATTCTATGCATGTCATGAGGGCCACAGATCAGAGGATAGGAGTGAATGAGCTGAGCCTGCCTAGAGCTCCCACTGTGTCTGCAGCATGTTTTTCTCTAGACAACCTTGTATAGAAGAGAACATGCGGCACCAGGGCCACAGTTCAGGGGACAGAAGTGCATGAGTTGGGCCTGCCCAGAGGTCCTACTGCTTCTGCAGCATGTTCTTCTCTAGACAGCCTTGTATAGAAGAGAATATGCTAAGCTTGTCACCAGGGCCAAAGATCCAGATCTCAGAGAGACCTGTTAGGAGCAAGGGTCACGGAGAAGTTGTGTGGAAAGCAGACCTGCAGTCTGTGCCATGGTGACAAGTGCAACTGTAGCCTGTTCTCTTCTACCCAAGGGTGTAAAATAAAGCACACACTAGAGTCACAGTGAGAGCACTGAGCCAACCAAACCCATGCACTTCTCTCACTATGGACACTGTGTACAAATGGACCACATGCATTCTATGTTGACTGCTCTCCCCCTGCAAACATAGTTTGGGGATCAATTCTCCAGATTTGGAGCACAGGTCTGTGTGTAATAGTATGCAGGTACTGAGTATGTCACCACGGAATAGACAGACCAACAGTTGAGGGGTTTAATAACAGGAATCAGGTTCTCCTCCCAGGGAGGAAGCAGTGGACTATAACTAGCAATAAAACAGTGCAAAAATATGGGAGTCAAACAGTGTAACAGAATTAAGAAGGATTTCTTGAGAAAAAGAACATTTATCAGTCTGACGAGGACTTGCTTGAAGGGTCGTCTTCTCCAACGTAGGCACCAACAAACAGCGGCACTTGTCGTCCCTCTGTTGTTCATGGGCTGAGTAGTCTCTAGGAGCCCGCTGCCTGGGGTTTCGGGAGTTAATGTGAGGCTCTGAGTCTTTAGCTTTTACAGCACAGCCTATCTCGGGAAAACAATGGTCAGTCTATTATTAAGTCTCTCACCGGGAATTAAGGGCTCGGCACTGATACCGTGGGTACCAGGGGTCACAGTCTCTGTACTGATACCGTGGGTAACAGGGGGTCACAGTCTCTGCATGGGCCAATGTCTCTGCATGGGTCTCCAAGCGCCCCTCTCCAGTCACAGCAGAGTCCGCTTTCATGTACTCACAAGATGCAGTCTTTCTGGGCAGTCTCCCTGTATTTGTCCTCTGACCAGGAGCTCTCTCTCGGTGTGCAGCTGCGCCCTGCTCTGACCACTGCACACGCAGCTGTTCCTTGCGCGTGCACCTTTCCCGCTCTCTGCCCGGCTTCCTTCCTGTCCCAGTCTCCACGTCTGCCCCCTGGGGAAGCTGTAGCACAGCTCAATGGTTCCAAGCACAGAGCCGAAAAGGTAACCGCCCCTGGACTCTTCTTGTGCTTCACCTCCTTACATGTGCACTTGGCAAACCATACAGTGAAGATATAGAGTACGAATCTATGCACCTAACAACTATTTTCATGAAAGATAGTGAACCTTATTACAAAATATAAATGTAAATTAAATTTCTAGTTTAAAAATAAGCAAAAAAAAACGCAGTACAATTTGTATGCTCCTTGAGCATCTGAGCACACTAAGGTACTAAAGTCAAATTTTAATGACTTGTCCTATTCTTGCCACACTACAACATATTGTTAACCTAAGAGATCATTTTTTTTCTTCCTTAAAAAATAAAAGGAATGTAATTAAAATTTAATATACAGTTTTCATCTTTAAGTTATATTTCTGAAGGAGAAGATGTGTCACTCTGTTATTCTAAAGCATTTTACCATTATAGTTTTCTAAATGGATCTGTATACATTTTGTTCTTTTAGGGCCAAAAAGGAGAACCTGGTGATGTGCCATCTGTAAGTTTTTGTAGTTTTAGTGCTTTTTTTCCAGAAAAGATTTGATCAAAATGATGTAAAGAAATGTGTAATACAGTAACTACAGTAAATTACATACATATAAAATATATTGGCAGAATTTAAGCCATTAAAGAGAATCTGTCACTTGCTCAAAAAATTGCATTAAATACTTTGTAAAAATCTCTGAGCTCCACTGATCCAGACACCTTTTTTTTTACATTTTGTGCTCCATTGCACATTAACATGTATTGCTTTTGGAGCTCAATATGTGAAATCTTTGCTTGCAGTCCAACTTGGCACTTCGTCAGAATTTTCTCTGGGGGTGTGCGCCTTCACCCCTCTCCTCCAGATGCTGTCAATCACAGCTCATCAGCATCTAAGACTGATAGACTGTTAGATCAGCCACAGAGTTGTGATTGGCAGTGTTTAGTAGGGGTGAAAGTGCAAGCTCCCAGAGAAGACTGAAGAAATGTGGAGTTGGAGTGCAAGCAGAAACTTCACAAATTGCTCTCAAACAGTAATAAATGTGAATATCTCTGCAACAAGGAAAAAAAGCAACAGAATCAGAGGAGCTCAGAGATATTTACAAGGCATTTAACCACTTTTTGAGCAAGAGAAAGACAAATTAGATGTATAAAAACTATAACATTGTTTGGTTACCTGCTAAGAGGTATTTTAATATCAAGCAGCCATGTAAAGAAACACTCCCATCAAAGTTTGTATCCTCTTAAAGGGAAGGTACCGCGTTTGTAGGTCATTAATAAATCACTGTAATGTAGCATAACATGCTATAACCAAGTTTTAAATGCATGTGAAACATATTTTGTGTGTTATATGAGTTAATAGAAGGCACTGGGGGCTGACATCTTGGTTTTGCAGCAGTAGCACGACAATATCAGTGTCATATTATGGCACCCCATGGATATAGGAGATAATAGACCGGCGCTGAGCCTATCTCTAACATTGCAGCAGCATTAGCAGTGAGCTGGGCACGCCTCTGTGGGCTGCACAACTCACTGCTGTAGGTGTGACTGGCCGCCATTTTATTATAGCCCAGTGCTATCTGCCGAGCTCCACTTACTCTATCACAGGAGAGAAGCGCTGACTGGAGCCGGAGGATGGAGAGTGGGGAGTTCGGGTGATTTACCTCCGTGCTCCTCTGTACTCCAGTCCAGGCACTGCTCTGTGTGTCCTGAGCAGACATCCTCTGCTCCTCACATGCTGCCCTGTGTGCTTCTCCTGCTTTGTCTCCGCCTCCCCCCTCACACACAGTCCCTGTGATCTCCAGTAAACTGCACTCACAGCCTACAGAGAGGGAGCTGACACCTGGGGAGAAAGAGCAGGAGAGCTGACAGGTCAGGGATTAAGGTGGGGGAAGGGGGGATGGCAAGAATATTATTCACAAAACAGGAGAGAAGTAGCATGCACACAACAGGGATCACATACCCTTCCTCCATATATCTCTTCTGTGATCTCCCATAGGCCAGCACTCTGCTCTCCTGAAATACTCTGTGCTGCAGTCTACCTGTTTCTTCCCCATATATCTCCCTCTGTGACCCGGGAGGTGACTATCTCTCCCCATGGGTGCTGTCTCTCTCCCTATGTGTGCTCTCCATCCCCCTGTGCCTGCTCACTCTCTCCCCCTGCATGTCTCTCTCCCCATAGGTCGCTCTCGCTCCTATGCACTCCTCTCCCCCTGCATGTCTCTCTCCCCATGGGTCGCTCTACTTCCTCTCACCCTGCATGTTTCTCTCCTCATGGGTCGCTCTCCCTCCTCTCCCCCCTGCATGTCTCACTCCCCATGCGTCGCTCTCCCTCCTGCATGTCTCTCTTCCCATGAGTCGCTCTCCCTCTCCCCCTTCCATGTCTCACTCCCCATGTGTGCTCTCCATCCCCTTGTGCCTGCTCACTCTCTCCCCCTGCATGTCTCTCTCCCCATAGGTCGCTCTCGCTCCTATGCACTCCTCTCCCCCTGCATGTCTCTCTCCCCATGGGTTGCTCTACTTCCTCTCACCCTGCATGTTTCTCTCCTCATGGGTCGCTCTCCCTCCTCTCCCCCCTGCATGTCTCACTCCCCATGGGTCGCTCTCCCTCCTGCATGTCTCTCTTCCATGAGTCGCTCTCCCTCTCCCCCTTCCATGTCTCACTCCCCATGGGTCGCTCTCGCTCCTCTTCCCCCTGCATGTCTCATTCCCCATGGGTTGCTCTCGTTCCTATGAACTCCTCTCCCCCTGCATGTCTCTCTCTCCATGGGTCGCTCTCCCTCCTCTCACCCCTGCATGTCTCACTCCCCATGGGTCGCTCTCCCTCCTGCCTGTCTCTCTTCCCATTAGTCGCTCTCGCTCCTATGCACTCCTCTCCCTCTACATGTCTCTCTCCCCATGGGTCGCTCTCCTTCCTCTCCCCCTGCATGTTTCTCTCCTCATGGGTCGCTCTACCTCCTCTCCCCCTGCATGTCTCTCTCCCCATGGGTTGCTCTCCCTCTCCCCCTGCATGTCTCTTCCCATGGATCGCTCTCCCTCCTCTCCCCCCCTGCATCTCACTCCTGTTGTGAGTTCTGTTTTTGGGCTCCCTCTGGTGGTTACTGATGGTACTGGGTGACTTGTGTTCTCTGCGGTCTCTGGTGTCCACCTGTTCCATCAGGATATGGGAGTTTCCTATTTAACCTGGCTTTCTTGTCATTTCCTCGCCGGCTATCAATGTAATCAGTGTGTCTTATTACCTCTGCTACCCGCTTCTGTATTCTTCAGGACAAGCTAAGTTTTGATTTTCCTGTTCCACGTTTTGCTTAATTTTTGTCTTAGTCCAGCTTGCAGATATGTGATTCCTTGCTGCTGGTTGCTCTAGTGGGCTGAAATTACTCCTCATGTTCCATGAGTTGGCACATGAGTTCAAGTAATTTCAGGATGGTTTTTTGAAGGGTTTTTCGCTGACCGCGCAGTTCACTTTTGTATCCTCTGCTATCTAGCTTTAGCGGGCCTCATTTTGCTGAATCTGTTTTCATAACTACGTATGTGCTTTCCTCTCATTTCACCGTTATTACATGTGGGGGGCTGCTATTTCTGTGGGGTGTTTCTCTGGAGGCAAGAGAGGTCTGTGTTTCTTCTAATAGGGGAAGTTAATCCTTCGGCTGGCGCGAGACGTCTAGGAATCATCGTAGGCACGTTCCCCGGCTACTGCTAGTTGTGTGTTTAGGTTCAGGATCGCGGTCAGCTCAGGTTCCATCACCCTAGAGCTTGTTTTGTTTTTGTGCTTGTCCTTTTGTGATCCCCTGCCATTGGGATCATGACAGTATAGCCGGCCAAAAGTGGTAATCGTATTGGCTGAAGTAGGAGGAAAAGTAGTCTGAGGAAGGTTTTTTTTTTTTTTTTTCCCCTCCTCAGAGTTTGCTGCCCAGCCTTAATTGCAGCCTGGCTGCTTCTTACCTCCTCTTAATCCTTGAATGGCTCTGACCTCAGCTGTTTATCATGGACGTCCAGAGTTTGGCTTCCAGCCTGAATAATCTTGCTGCTAAGGTTCAAAATATACAAGATTTTGTTGTACATGCTCCTATGTCTGAACCTAGAATTCCTATCCCAGAGTTTTTTTCTGGAGATAGATCTAGTTTTCTGAATTTTAGGAACAATTGCAAGTTGTTTCTTTCTTTGAAATCTCGCTCCTCTGGAGACCCTGCTCAGCAGGTCAAGATTGTTATATCTTTCCTGCGGGGTGACCCTCAGAATTGGGCATTTGCATTGGCACCAGGGGATCCTGCGTTGCTCAATGTGGATGCGTTTTTTCTGGCATTGGGTTTGCTCTATGAGGAACCTAACCTAGAGATTCAGGCTGAAAAAGCTTTATTGGTTCTCTCTCAGGGGCAAGATGAAGCAGAAATATATTGTCAGAAATTTCGGAAATGGTCGGTGCTTACTCAGTGGAATGAGTGCGCCCTGGCTGCAAGATTCAGAGATGGCCTTTCTGAGGCCATTAAAGATGTTATGGTGGGGTTCCCTGCGCCTACAGGTCTGAATGAGTCCATGACTATGGCTATTCAGATTGATCGGCGTTTACGGGAGCGCAAACCTGTGCACCATTTGGCGGTGTCTTCTGAACAGGCACCTGAGACAATGCAATGTGATAGAATTCAGTCCAGAAGTGAACGGCAAAACTATAGGCGGAAAAATGGGTTGTGTTTTTATTGTGGTGATTCAGCTCATGTTATATCAGCATGCTCTAAACGCACAAAAAAGGTTGATAAGTCTGTTGCTATTAGTACTTTACAGTCTAAGTTCATTCTGTCTGTGACTCTGATTTGTTCATTATCATCCATTTCCGTCGATGCCTATGTGGATTCAGGCGCTGCCCTGAGTCTTATGGATTGGTCATTTGCCAATCGCTGTGGGTTTAGTCTGGAGCCTCTGGAAGTTCCTATTCCTTTGAAAGGAATTGACTCTACACCTTTGGCTATGAATAAACCTCAGTACTGGACACAAGTGACCATGCGTATGACTCCCGTTCATCAGGAGGTGATTCGCTTCCTGGTACTGTATAATTTACATGATGTCTTAGTGCTTGGTCTGCCATGGTTACAAACTCATAACCCAGTCCTGGACTGGAAAACAATGTCTGTGTTAAGCTGGGGATATCAGGGGGTTCATGATGATGCACCTCCGATTTCTATCGCTTCATCTACTCCTTCTGAGGTTCCGGTATTTTTGTCTGATTATCGGGATGTTTTTGAGGAGCCTAAGCTCAGTTCGCTTCCTCCTCACAGGGATTGCGATTGTGCTATAGATTTGATTCCTGGCAGTAAATTTCCTAAAGGTCGTTTGTTCAATCTGTCAGTGCCAGAGCATACTGCTATGCGGAATTATGTTAAGGAGTCCTTGGAAAAGGGACATATCCGTCCATCTTCGTCCCCTTTGGGAGCAGGTTTTTTTTTCGTGGCCAAAAAAGATGGTTCCTTGAGGCCTTGTATAGATTATCGTCTTTTGAATAAGATTACAGTCAAATATCAGTATCCTTTGCCATTGTTGACTGATTTGTTTGCTCGTATTAAGGGGGCTAAATGGTTCACTAAGATTGATCTTCGGGGTGCGTATAATCTTGTGCGGATAAAGCAGGGTGATGAGTGGAAAACCGCATTTAATACGCCTGAGGGCCATTTTGAGTATTTGGTGATGCCTTTTGGACTTTCTAATGCTCCTTCTGTCTTCCAGTCCTTTATGCACGATATTTTCCGTGAATATCTGGATAAATTTATGATTGTGTATTTGGATGATGTTTTGTTTTTTTCTGATGACTGGGAGTCCCATGTTCAGCAGGTCAGGAAGGTGTTTCAGGTCCTGCGGGCCAATTCTTTGTTTGTAAAAGGTTCAAAGTGTCTCTTTGGAGTCCAGAAGATTTCTTTTTTGGGGTATATTTTTTCCCCTTCTACTATTGAGATGGATCCCGTCAAGGTTCAGGCTATTTGTGACTGGACGCAGCCTACATCTCTTAAGAGTCTACAGAAGTTCTTGGGCTTTGCTAATTTTTATCGTCGTTTCATAACTAATTTTTCTAGTGTTGTTAAGCCTTTGACGGATTTGACTAAGAAGGGTGCTGATGTTGCTGATTGGTCTCCTGCGGCTGTGGAGGCCTTTCAGGAACTTAAGCGCCGGTTTTCTTCTGCTCCTGTGTTGCGTCAGCCAGATGTTTTGCTTCCTTTTCAGGTTGAGGTTGATGCTTCCGAGATTGGAGCGGGGGCGGTTTTGTCACAGAGAAGCTCCGATGGCTCAGTGATGAAGCCATGTGCGTTCTTTTCTAGAAAATTTTCGCCCGCTGAGCGGAATTATGATGTTGGTAATCGGGAGCTTTTGGCCATGAAGTGGGCATTTGAGGAGTGGCGTCATTGGCTTGAGGGTGCTAGACATCGTGTGGTGGTCTTGACTGATCACAAAAATCTGATTTACCTTGAGTCTGCCAAGCGTCTGAATCCTAGACAGGCTCGTTGGTCACTGTTTTTCTCCCGTTTCAATTTTGTGGTTTCATACCTGCCAGGTTCAAAGAATGTGAAGGCGGATGCTCTTTCTAGGAGTTTTGTGCCTGACTCCCCTGGAAATTCTGAGCCCACTGGTATCCTTAGGGATGGGGTGATTTTGTCGGCTGTCTCCCCAGACTTGCGACGTGCTTTGCAGGAGTTTCAGGCGGATAAACCTGATCGTTGTCCGCCTGAAAGACTGTTTGTTCCGGATAATTGGACCAGTAGAGTCATCTCCGAGGTCCATTCTTCTGCGTTGGCAGGTCATCCTGGAATATTTGGTACTAGAGACTTGGTGGCCAGGTCTTTTTGGTGGCCTTCCTTGTCGAGGGATGTGCGTTCTTTTGTGCAGTCTTGTGAAGTTTGCGCTCGGGCTAAGCCTTGCTGTTCTCGGGCCAGTGGATTGTTGTCACCTTTGCCTATCCCGAAGAGGCCTTGGACGCACATTTCCATGGACTTTATTTCGGATCTCCCTGTCTCTCAAAAAATGTCCGTCATCTGGGTTGTGTGTGACCGCTTTTCTAAGATGGTTCATCTGGTACCCTTGCCTAAGTTACCTTCCTCCTCTGAGTTGGTCCCTCTGTTTTTTCAGAACGTGGTTCGTTTGCATGGGATTCCGGAGAACATCGTTTCTGACAGGGGATCCCAGTTTGTGTCTAGATTTTGGCGGACGTTCTGTGTTAAGATGGGCATTGATTTGTCCTTTTCGTCTGCATTCCATCCTCAGACGAATGGCCAGACGGAACGAACTAATCAGACCTTAGAAACTTATTTAAGGTGTTTTGTTTCTGCTGATCAAGATGACTGGGTTACCTTTTTGCCGCTTGCCGAATTTGCCCTTAATAATCGGGCTAGTTCTGCTACCTTGGTTTCTCCTTTCTTTTGTAATTCGGGGTTTCATCCTCGTTTTTCCTCTGGTCAGGTGGAGCCTTCTGATTGTCCTGGAGTGGACGTAGTGGTGGATAGGTTGCATCAGATTTGGAGTCATGTGGTGGACAATTTGAAGTTGTCCCAGGAGAGGGCTCAGCAGTTTGCTAATCGCCGTCGCCGCGTGGGTCCTCGACTTCGTGTTGGGGACTTGGTGTGGTTGTCTTCTCGTTTTGTTCCTATGAAGGTCTCTTCTCCTAAGTTTAAGCCTCGGTTCATCGGTCCCTATAGGATCTTGGAAATTCTTAACCCTGTGTCGTTTCGTTTGGATCTCCCGGCATCGTTTGCTATTCATAATGTGTTCCATCGGTCGTTGTTGCGGAAGTATGAGGTACCTGTTGTTCCTTCGCTTGAGCCTCCTGCTCCGGTGCTGGTGGAGGGAGAATTGGAGTATGTTGTGGAGAAGATCTTGGATTCTCGTGTTTCCAGACGGAAACTCCAGTATTTGGTCAAGTGGAAGGGTTATGGTCAGGAGGATAATTCTTGGGTGGTTGCCTCTGATGTTCATGCTGCTGATTTGGTCCGTGCATTTCATAGGGCTCATCCTGGTCGCCCTGGTGGTTCTCGTGAGGGTTCGGTGACCCCTCCTCAAGGGGGGGGGTACTGTTGTGAGTTCTGTTTTTGGGCTCCCTCTGGTGGTTACTGATGGTACTGGGTGACTTGTGTTCTCTGCGGTCTCTGGTGTCCACCTGTTCCATCAGGATATGGGAGTTTCCTATTTAACCTGGCTTTCTTGTCATTTCCTCGCCGGCTATCAATGTAATCAGTGTGTCTTATTACCTCTGCTACCCGCTTCTGTATTCTTCAGGACAAGCTAAGTTTTGATTTTCCTGTTCCACGTTTTGCTTAATTTTTGTCTTAGTCCAGCTTGCAGATATGTGATTCCTTGCTGCTGGTTGCTCTAGTGGGCTGAAATTACTCCTCATGTTCCATGAGTTGGCACATGAGTTCAAGTAATTTCAGGATGGTTTTTTGAAGGGTTTTTCGCTGACCGCGCAGTTCACTTTTGTATCCTCTGCTATCTAGCTTTAGCGGGCCTCATTTTGCTGAATCTGTTTTCATAACTACGTATGTGCTTTCCTCTCATTTCACCGTTATTACATGTGGGGGGCTGCTATTTCTGTGGGGTGTTTCTCTGGAGGCAAGAGAGGTCTGTGTTTCTTCTAATAGGGGAAGTTAGTCCTTCGGCTGGCGTGAGACGTCTAGGAATCATCGTAGGCACGTTCCCCGGCTACTGCTAGTTGTGTGTTTAGGTTCAGGATCGCGGTCAGCTCAGGTTCCATCACCCTAGAGCTTGTTTTGTTTTTGTGCTTGTCCATTTGTGATCCCCTGCCATTGGGATCATGACACACTCCCCATGGGTCGCACTCCCTCCTATGCACTCCTCTCCCCCTACATGTCTTTCCCCATTGCACACACAGCTCAGTGCTTGCGATAACAGGAGCTGCGGGGGTCATGCTGTCACATGCCAGCGTGACCCCCACAGCTGTGACTGTCACCTGCGGTAACGCTACCACCGGTACTGTCGGTCACAGCGCTGTGGGATCATGCTGGCAGATGTCAGCGTGATTCCGCAGCTGACTGTGACCTGCAGCGGTGACCTGCGGTAAAAAAGCAGGTACAGACCGATGACACCACTGCTCCCATTGGGCTATGTCTGATGGGAGAGTAGTATCATCTGCCGCTGTGCTCACAGTTTAAAAAAAAAAGTTACATTACATACACATTCACGTAAAAATAAAAGAAATTATACTCACGGTGGCGCAGTGATCCACTGCAGGGGGCGATCTCATCCTGTCAGTCTATCGCCGGCTGTCTTTGAGAGCAGTCATATCACTGATGTGACTGCTGTCAAAGTGATCAGGATCGTCATGGGACATTATGGATTATCTTCTCCGAGGGCAGGTGAGGAATATTTGTGGTTTATTTTATTTTTGTTGCAGGAAACGAGGGATTCGGGGATTATGCGTTCGATAAGTATAGTTTAATTAAGATTAAGAAAGGACTTTATTCTGGCTGTGTGTTTATTTACAATACAACTATAGGATTAGTAATGGATAGGTGTCTTATATACGCCTCTCCATTACTAAGCTGTGGGTCTGATGTCACCTGACAATAGAAAGGTGACATCAACCCCACAAATATGATACCAACTTATCACCACTACAGGACAAGTGGGAAGAGCCGGACAAAGTGCCAGAAAAGACGCATCTAATAGATGCGCCATTTCTGGGGCGGCTGAGAGCTGATGTTTTTAGCCTGGGGGGGGGCAATATCTATGGGCCCTTCCTAGGCTATTAATATCCCGCAGCTGTTTGCATAACCTTTGCTGGTTATTATAGGGGGACCCCACGTAATTTTTTTTGTTTGGGGTCCCCCATTTTAATAGCCAGGAAAGGCTAAGTATACAGTTGTGAGCGTGTGTGTCAACGTGTGAGCGTCAGCGTGCGCACTCTCCCCCCATACACCAGCACACTGCTATCCTGAAATGCTCTGCTCCCTCCACTGTATATCTCTCTGTGACCCCCCCATTGACCAGCACACTGCCATATGGATCACGCATAATGCTGCCATATCTATTTATCAGATAATACTCCCATAAAGACCACACATTATACCGCCATATATATTTATTACATAATACTGCCATATAGATCACACATGCCGCCATATATATTGTTTACATTGTTCTGTCATATAGACTACGCTTGATGCAGACAAGTATTATGTGTGATCTGTATTATGGCATTATGTGTGATCTATATGACGGTATTATATGTGATCTGTATGGTGGTATGTTTGATCAGTATGGTGGAATAATGTAAACAATATATGACTATTATATGATACCTATATTGTGGGATTATGTGTGATCTATGTGGCATTATTATGTGACAATTATATGGTGGTTTTATGTGTGATCTACATGGTGTTGTGTGTGATCTATATGGCGGTATTATGTGAGAAGTATATGGCGGTATTATATGAGAACACTATGGCGGTATGTGTGATCTATATGATGGTATTATATGAGAACTATATGGCACCATTATGTGTTATCTATATGGTGGTATTATGTGAGAACTATATGATGTTTATAGCCTAGGAAGGGGTTAACACCCATGGACCTTCTCGGTCTATGAATATCAGCTCGCAGCTGTATATTTAGCCTTTACTGGCTACTGAAATAGGGGAATCCACCAAAAAACAATGTGGGGTCCCCTATAATTAATAACCAGAAAAGGCTATGCAGACAGCTGCGGGCTGATGTTAATAGCCTAAGAAGGGGCCATGGATATTGCACCCACCCCCTTCCCTAGCTACAGACACCAGCTCAAAGCCACCCCTGAAATGGCGCATCTCTAAGATGTGCTAATTCCGGCACTTAGCCTCTCTTTTCCCACTACCCTGTAGAGGTGTCATATGGGTAATATTTGTGGGGTTAATGTCACCTTTGTATTGTAAGGTGACATCAAGCCGCCTTAGTAATGGAAAGGTGTCAATAAGACACCTATCGATTACTAATCCTATAGATAAGGGGTTAAATAAACACACAGCAAGAATAAAGTATTTTAATGAAATAAAGCACCATACAGTTTCTCATCTTTATTAGTCAGCTAATCCATGCAACGCCCTCAATCTCCTGAAAAAAATATAATAAACCAGCAGTATACTGCCTGTTCCCGCACACACACATACACGCAGATACACACGGACACTCGCACACAGACATGCACAAATTCACAGTTCACAGTCTCTGCCCACACACTCTCCCTCCTCCCTATCTGCAATGTTTATCACACACAACTCCGCAGCAAAACCACAGATTTTTACACCTGCAGTTTTGCTGCGGATTTGCCTAACTCAATGGCAGTCAATGGGTGCAGAAATGCTGCAGATCCGTAAAAAGAATTGACATGCTGTGGAAAACCCTGCAAATCCGCGCTTATTTTTCCACAGCATGTGCACAACAATTCTCAATTTCTCATTGACTAACATTGGTTGTGCACTACACTGCGGATTTGATGCAATTCCGTGCATCTAAAAATCCTGCGGAATCGCATCAAAATCATCCAAGTGTCTCACCCCTGCTATTCCATGTGTATCTCTCTCCCCATCACGCTCCATATGTCTCACCCCTGCTGTTCCATGTGTATCTCTCTCCCCATCACGCTCCATATGTCTCACCCCTGCTATTCCATGTGTATCTCTCTCCCCATCACGCTCCATGTCTCACCCTTACTGTTCCATGTGTATCTCTCTCCCCATCACGCTCCATGTCTCACCCTTGCTGTTCCATGTGTATCTCTCTCCCCATCACGCTCTATGTGTCACCCCTGCTGTTCCATGTGTATCTCTCTCCCCATCACGCTCCATATGTCTCACCCCTGCTATTCCATGTGTATCTCTCTCCCCATCACGCTCCATGTCTCACCCTTGCTGTTCCATGTGTATCTCTCTCCCCATCACGCTCCATGTCTCACCCTTGCTGTTCCATGTGTATCTCTCTCCCCATCACGCTCTATGTGTCACCCCTGCTGTTCCATGTGTATCTCTCTCCCCATCACGCTCTATGTGTCACCCTTGCTGTTCCATGTGTATCTCTCTCCCCATCACGCTCTATGTGTCACCCCTGCTGTTCCATGTGTATCTCTCTCCCCATCACGCTCCATATGTCTCACCCCTGCTATTCCATGTGTATCTCTCTCCCTATCACGCTCTATGTGTCACCCCTGCTGTTCCATGTGTATCTCTCTCCCCATCACGCTCCATGTCTCACCCCTGCTGTTCCATGTGTATCTCTCTCCCCATCACGCTCCATGTCTCACCCCTGCTGTTCCATGTGTATCTCTCTCCCCATCACGCTCCATGTGTCTCACCCCTGCTGTTCCATGTGTATCTCTCTCCCCATCACGCTCCAAGTGTCTCACCCCTGCTATTCCATGTGTATCTCTCTCCCCATCACGCTCCATATGTCTCACCCCTGCTGTTCCATGTGTATCTCTCTCCCCATCACGCTCCATGTGTCTCACCCCTGCTGTTCCATGTGTATCTCTCTCCCCATCACGCTCCATGTGTCTCACCCCTGCTGTTCCATGTGTATCTCTCTCCCCATCACGCTCCATATGTCTCACCCTTGCTGCTCCATGTGTATCTCTCTCCCCATCACGCTCCATGTGTCTCACCCTTGCTTCTCCATGTGTATCTCTCTCCCCATCACACTCCATGTGTCTCACCTCTGCTGTTCCATGTGTATCTCTCTCCCCATCATGCTCCATGTGTCACCCCTGCTGTTCCATGTGTATCTCTCTCCCCATCACGCTCCATGTGTCTCACCCTTGCTGTTCCATGTGTATCTCTCTGCCCATCACGCTCCATGTGTCTCACCCCTGCTATTCCATGTGTATCTCTCTCCCCATCATGCTCCATGTCTCACCCCTGCTATTCCATGTGTATCTCTGTCCCCATCACGCTCCATGTGTCTCACCCTTGCTGTTCCATGTGTATCTCTCTCCCCATCATGCTCCATGTGTCTCACCCCTGCTATTCCATGTGCATCTCTCTCCCCATCACGCTTCATGTGTCTCACCCCTGCTGTTCCAAGTGTATCTCTCTCCCCATCACGCTCCATGTGTCTCACCCCTGCTGTTCCATGTGCATCTCTCTCCCCATCATGCTCCATGTGTCACACGCTTGCTGTTCCAAGTGTATCTCTCTCCCCATCACGCTCCATGTGTCTCACCCTTGATGTTCCATGTGTATCTCTCTCCCCATCAGGCTGCCGTCACACTAGCAGTATTTGGTCAATATTTTACATCAGTATTTGTAAGCCAAAACCAGGAGTGGGTGATAAATGCAGAAGTTGTGCATATGTTTCTATTATACTTTTCCTCTAATTGTTCCACTCCTGGTTTTGGCTTACAAATACTGATGTAAAATACTGACCAAATACTGCTAGTGTGACGGCAGCCTCATTCTCCATGTGTCTCACTCATCATTCTACATGTCTCGCTCTCTCCCATCATTCTCTCTCAGCCATACCAATGTATCTCTCCCCTCCCTCCACAATGCCTGGCCTTTCACTGCAGACCTGGATCTCCTTATCTTACTGATGGATGCCTCACAGACAGCTCCGCTCAGATAATGCTGCTCCATACACACCATGTCTTCACTCTTCGTCCAGTCCACCATGCTGCTGAGTCCACTGTGTTCTGCTCCTCTGTAAAACAAGCTGTGCTTGTGATGCAGCGACTGCCCCAGGGATACTGCCCCAGGGATACTAGACCACCCAAAAGGGGAGGGAAATGGTGATGTCAGCAGTTACTGCCCCAATTTTCCAGCTAACAGTAAAGCTGGTAAGTCTTACTATAGCTGCTTGAGGTCCAAAATGGAAAATGCTCCCCCTAGTGGTAAAATATATATATATATATATATATATATATATATATATATATATATATATATAAGAAAATATATAATATTTTTCATATAGAAATGTTTGCAAACATTGCATTAATACATTTTATTTACTATTTTAAGCTTCATTTCACAAAAATACAAACTACAAGAAAACTGGTGGCACCTTCCCTTTAATATATTGGCATCATCATATATAGCTTTGTGTACTTATAATTGTCCATTTTACCTTTCTACCTAGCAAATTCTTCTGTTTTCCTTTAGGCCTATGGCATTACTTGTAGAAACAGGCGGTCAACCTTCCCTGCATCTTCCTCTAAATTCTGACCCAGAAGGGACTTTACAGTGATGTAGAATTGTAGTTTTAATGCTGACACATGCATAGATAAGAGACTTTCTGTTCCTAAATAGAGCTTAGAAGGATTCAGCCAGCCTGTTTTTAATCATGAAGTAATACGCTGAAAGGCACCGTACTTTCTCTTCAATTACTCTGTATGTCCAGGAATAAACCAGAAGTCATTTTAATTGTCCTGTCTGGTGTATTTCTCCATGCACGTAAAACATCTCCCCACGATTTGGCCACAGACAATTAAGAAGGCTCACACCTTTTTGTGGGAACATCAACAATGTTATTGATCTGCAGAGCCCAAGGGTCCGGGTTGTTGCAGTAATGTCATTCTTCCACCAGGGGGAGTGATGTTACGTCTGAAGGCAATATAGGAGATCCCTTTACCAGGTATCACAAACCACACAACACACTTCACACTCCAGCCCACCAGGGGGAGCTATGCTCCTAGTTAGTAGGGCACTCTTCACAATTAGGTAAAACTGGTGGTCTGGATAGGAAGTTAGTCAGCAGCGAGCTGGGCTTCACCCAGTTAGCTGCTATCTGAGCTCCACTCAGGTAGTGGGTCCCTGACAGGGGTGGGATCCTGTCAGAGGCCTAGACAGAAGGCTCGACGTGCGGCAGCATTTTAAGAAAGAGACATTGAAGGAGAATTGAGTTGCTGAGAGTGAGAAACGAAGTCATAGCAAAAGGAGAGGAAACCAGAAGGAGTTCTGCCCTGTAAAAGGCTACCTCCTTTCTGAGGCGCAGGATCCGGTAGCCGGAACACCGGGGGAGTCATCGTCTCCAAGCCTGGCTCCAGAGATGGGCAGGACAGCTAATTCCTTATTAGTTGCCCGACCTTTACCCAGGAGGCACGGTGGCAACGATGGGAGGCCGGGGTATCCTAGAGCTTCTGTAAAAACCTCAAGCCACCAGTCATACGGGTTGTTCCTATCCATCTGGGGGACAGAGAGAAAGACATAACATCTAGAACATCTACAACAGTTGTGAGGACCTTATGAGAAGCTTAGCAGTAAGGTACTACAACATCCAGGCGCTAGAGGAAGGCTACTGATTTCCACCTGGATAAGGGGACTCTGGATTTACCTTCAGACCAGCCGGACTCTGCCTGCCCTGTCAGCCACTGTGACATCCCCCTTTGAGAACAGAAGGGCCCGGTTCCGAGTACCCCACTGCCCTACGGGGGTGCTCCAGATCGAATGGAGAAATTAACTGGCAAAAGGGCAAAACTAGCAATTATAAGTACACAGTGCTGTATAAAGTGTGACTGTGGCTTAAGAGTTGTAGTTACTGTTTCTCTTCTGCAAAAATAATTGTAATTAAATATACTAAGTGTGATGCATCCTTGTTTGGCTAAACAGCTCAGTGCACCATTCCACCCATTGGTTTTTCATGCCCCTGCATCCACTGGTGACTGCCAAGTGCAAGTTTGCTTTAGCCTTCTCTGCAGACAGTGCTCACTCCAGGGACGCCAGTGCTGTCAATCACTAATGTGGAGGGGGCATGCAAAACCAATGGGGTGACTTACCAGCCTCTGGCCACACCAAGGTTGCAGCAAGCTCCCTATTAAGCATATTTTTCCTGCAGAACGGAGGCAGAAAATATGTGATTTTTTGTATGGGCTACATTCTCTGCAGGGCTGTATGCTTACTTTATACTATTAGTTTCGGCTGACAAACTCCCTGTAAGGGCTCATTCACATGACATGTATTTTCTGTCCGAGTGCAGTCTGCGAAAAAAAATGAACAGTACCCAGACCAATGTTATTCAATTTTTTTACTGACCAAATCTGCATGTGAAAAAATCCCTGCATGCACTCGTTTTTTTGTAAATCAGAGGAGACTCACCCATTCAAGTTTATGAGCATGTGAAAAAAATAGATGCCATATGAAGCCACAGTCTAGCACCCAGTTTTTACAGATAATGTGCAATTCCATTACAATAGAAACTTTAAATGGTCCTGCACATAATTAATAGCTGCTGCTGTAGAAAAAAACACATTGTATGTGGGTTGCGCATGGATGAAAAGTGAGAAAAAGTGATATCATGTTCTCCCTGTCCATGTCCATGTCCAAATAAAGACTTTTTACAGCATCGGGTTTGGTGAGTGCTAACCACTTTTTTTCTTTTGCTTTTGAGATGTGTGGAAAATGTTCTTTATTATTTTGTGAGACATAGTTCTGCGATTTAAGGGCATGAAAATTCAAAGTTGGAAAATTGCAAAATTTTCGTTTTTTTCTGAAGTAACATCAAATAAACTTTATCACTACCGTTGTTAGGTGTTGAGTTCCCGCCTCTGCACAGGGGGAATCTCGAACCATCTCTGCTGCGGTCTCCCATTCTTCTCCAGCCACAGTGGAGTCTGCTCAGTGGAGATGTCAGTCCCAGGGTCTAGCTCAGGCTGATTCTGGATGACTGGTTATTACTGCCCTTCCAGGCTCTGTCCTTGTAGCCAGCAATGTTCAGCAGCGAGCAGGTCTTTCTGGGACTGAGTCCTGCTTTTCCCTTACTGAGCATGCCCACGGGACGACCTCCCATTGGAGGTCGGGGGTCATATGCTCAGGCCCTGTTGCGGCTCCTATTGGTCCATCTGGAAGGTCTTGTAGCACTGCCGCTATAAAAAATTTGCATGGCCGCTCGGCCATGCGCTAGTGTACACTTGTGAATGCGTGTGTGTGTTGATGATAGAAAGTCCCTCTTTAATTATCCCCTCCCTTGTGTTTGACTGCTCGCGAAAGGTGGATGATTGCTATCTAGCGCCCGACTTTGTTATCAACACTTGAACACACAAAACAGAGTCTATTTGCTGTGACCGCCAGTGCGGCACCGTGCGCTATCACAGTGCTTTCCCTAGCCTGGGTGGCTAGTGGCGTCCGCCAGAGCGGCACCGCACGCACTCCCATGCATCTAAATTATTATTTCGGTTACGCTGACACCCCAGTTGCGGTGTCGAGCACAAGAGGTCTAGTTGTACTCTAATCCCCAGTCTAGGGGTAGAGTTCTGTGACTTTTTGCTTGCGCTCTTTGTGCGGCACCTTGGCCCTGCGATGCAACAGGGTTTGCTTTCTTCTTACTGGGTGAAGTTAACCCATGTGTGAATCCATATTGTACCGCCATATAGTCTGTCATTACTTAGCAGCATGTTCGATCTCTGCACAGTGGACGCCGGGCTGCGAACGCACCTTACTCTATCTTTCTAATTATTTGGTGCGTTCCACTAGCCCTAACATTCATGAAGTACAATATGTCACGAGAAAACAATGTCAGAATCACCAAGATCCATAGAAGCGTTCCAGAGTTATAACCTCATAAAGGGACAGTTGTCAGAATTGTAAAAATTGGCCCGGTCATTAAAGTGCAAACCACAATTGGGGGGTTAAGGAGTTAATATTAATATAAGAATTCATTTCAGCCTATTGGTTTGGTCCTCCACAACAGTCACGGTTTCTCTTGTCACCCTTTGGGAAAATAAATTGCCCACCCCTGGCCTAGAAGGATCCAGTTAGTTTTTAATCACGTGATGCCATAGACCTAATGGAAAACAGAAGAATTAACTGGATAGAAGGGCAAAATGAGCAAATGTAAGTGCACAGTGCTATATAATATGATGGTTGTAATAAATTGAGGATAAAAATTTTGATGGAGTGCTTCTTTAATAATTATGCAATGGCATACGAATGCAAAAGCAGTTATTATTGAAATATCCATGCTAAATTTTATATTGTATGTAGTAATTACCATTATCATTCCAGATCTGCTGAATATCTAGACAATAAATTCACTTAACAATATTAAAGGAAAAACCTGTACTTAAGATGCTCATTGAAAATTAAAAATGTTGGAACATTTTATATCTTAATTATATTGTTTTCTTCTAGGTATCTGGCATTCGAGGACGTCCAGGACCATCTGTAAGTATTAAATAAATCATGTAACAAACTAGCAAAATGTTGACAGCAGTAACTGAAAGTCCCTGTGCAAAAATAATGTGTGGGCCCCATCCCTTGATGTCTCCACAAAGACACACAAGCACTATTCATTGCTACAAATATTTTTTAACCCCTTGGTGACGTACGGCGTATATATACGTCATAGGTCGTGTCCCTGCACTCCATGCCAGCTCTGGCGCTGAGCCTGCATGTTTTCTGGCACATGACAGCTGATTTCAACCGCTGACATGTGCTCCTAACAGCCGCTGATGGAATCGCTATCCACCCGCAGTTGTTAACATGTTAAGGGATGTAGCCCTGCTATGTGCAGCACAGGCAGAGTATCGCAGCTTCAAGTTTCCTAAGGAGACGATTGTAGCAAGTAAAAAGTAAAAAAAAACAAAAAACTTTTTTTTTAAAGTATAAATATAATATTTCAAATCTCTGATGGCTTAGGGTTAATGAAGTTGTTAAAAATGCTTTTGGACTATGCTAACATCCCTGGTACTCCGTTGTAATACAATTTATTGAAGGGATTAAAGGATACATAAAAGGCTCATTATGCTGCCGAGTTTGAGGTCCATAGACAAAACAGCAAAGAACTGCACCCTTATGTTATAGAGAAGTAACAAAACTCTCAATATTATACATTTGTTATAGAAAAAAAGAGAACAATAAGACTTAACTTGTAATATGTTACATTTAAAGGATTTCCCCACTGTTACGGAAACATTCTTGATCTGAATCTTTGCCCAGTTAGGATAAACACATATATACTCACCTCTCGCGTTAGCACTGTTATAGTAATGTTGGGGATCAAGTGAGGTTGATAAGTCACGTGAGCCCCCTTCCCAATAAACGCTGGGTTCACGGTCTCCACCTTCGGGCATATAAGTAATCAAGAGGAGTTGAGCTGCCAGTCAAAGTTCTCACTCCCTCTTGATTACTTGTATGTATGAAGGCTAAAGGCTGGGACAGTGAAGCCAGCAATGATTGGGCACATGGCTCTCATGTCTTAACAGCCTCAAGTCAGCCTCGGAAACACGAGTGTTGACACTGCTGTAATGGCGCTGTCACGAGAAGTGATTATAGGTGTTTTTATTTTAACAGGATCAAACATTCAGGTTGAGAATGGGTTGTCCTAGCAGTAGACAACCGTTTTAATGGGGACATGCCTCTAAACCTAAATGACATTCAGACACTAAAAGCTATCCTGTCAGGAACGGAGAATATCGACTGTAACAACCCTGCCGGCATCACTGCATGGCCTCCCATCCCTCACCTGCATTACTCACAAACTCACTAACTTCTCCGGGCCATACTATGAGTTCTGTCTGCTGCCGATTCCATGCTGTGTGCCTCATGTCTCCTGCTTGCTCTGTGCATGCTTTCTGTCTGTGTGCATAGGGGGCGGCACTGGCAATTCCTGTTTCTTATTGAGACTGTGTGCACCTTGCTAGGTGTCCTCGGCCAATTGCCATGAGGCCTCCTGTACTTAATATATCTCCACCCATTGGTGGGGGCTTATGCAACTTACTTCCGCAGTCAGTGTCTCAATGCTGAGGTGCCAGTTACCGTCTTTGTTACTTCTGTGTCTGCCACCCAGTGGGGTGTGGTACCCTGACTTGTACCTGTGTTCTATTACTCCTGTTCGTACCTCCATGTTCTCTTTCTCTGCTCTGCTCACCACAACCCGTAGCTTTGCGTCTCTCTGCTCTGTTTGCCACAACCTGTGGCTCTATGATCTTGCTCTGCTCTTTGCTCCGTACCCTCTAGCTTTGTTCTGCTCTCGGCTCCGCACTCTGCGGCTTTGCTCTGCCCTTGGCTCTGCACTCTGTGGTTTTGCTCTGCTCTTGGCTCTGCATTCTGTGGCTTTGCTCTGCTCTCGGCTCTGCACTCTGTGACTTTGCTCGGCTCTACACTCTGCAGCTCTGCTCTGCTATCACTCTGCGGCTCCGCTCCTTGCGGTTCTGCCTTGCTCCGCTCCATACGTCTCTGCTCTTAGCCCCACCTCCTGTGGTTCTGCTTTGCATTCGCTCTTACTGTCTTGCTCTCCCTCCGTTCTGCAACTATCTGAACAGATCCCTAACTGTTCTCAGATACCCTCCTGTCTGAACAGGTTCCTACCTGTTCTCAGATACCCTCCTGTCTGAACTGGTTCCTACCTGTTCTCAGATACCCTCCTGTCTGAACAGGTTCCTACCTGTTCTCAGATACCCTCCTGTCTGAACTGGTTCCTACCTGTTCTCAGATACCCTCCTGTCTGAACAGGTTCCTACCTGTTCTCAGATACTCTCCTGTCTGAACAGGTTCCTACCTGTTCTCAGATACCCTCCTGTCTGAACAGGTTCCTACCTGTTTTCACATACCTGCTTGTATACCGGTTCCTACCAGCCTGCCGCCCTGCCAGTGTACCAACCCTGTCTGCCAGAGTACCAGCTGTGCCTGCCTGCCAGTGTCTCTGCTGTACCCGTCCGCCTGCCAGTGTCACAGCTGTGCCTGCCTGTGTTCCGTCCCATGGTGGGATCAGCAGCCAGAGCCAGACACCACCCTGGAGTGGTAGCTTCCTGCCGCACAAGCCTGACCTCCACCATCAGACACCTCTCCATTATTAACCTGGCTTAATGTCACCTTACAATAGCAAGGTGACATTAACCCTTCATTACCCCATATCCCACCGCTACAGGGGAGTGGGAAGAGAGTGGCCAAGTGCCAGAATAGGCGCATCTTCCAGATGTGCTAATTCTGGGGTGGTTGGGGGCAGATGTTTTTAGCCGTGGGGGGGGGGGGGGGGCAATAATCATGGTCCCTCTCTAGGCTATTAACCCCTTAATCCCATATGACGTACTATCCCGTCAAGGTGCCCTGGGACGGGATAGTACGTCATATGCGATCGGCCGCGCTCACGGGGGGAGCGCGGCCGGGTGTCAGCTGCCTAACGCAGCTGACATCCGGCACTATGTGCCAGGAGCGGTCACGGACCGCCCCCGGCACATTAACCCCCGGCACACCGCGATCAAACATGATCGCGATGTGCCGGCGGTATAGGGAAGCATCAAGCAGGGAGGGGGTTCCCTGCATGCTTCCCTGAGACCCCCGCAGCAACGTGATGTGATCGCATTGCTGCGAGGGTCTCCTTACCTCCCTCCCTGCAGCAGGCCCGGATCCAAGATGGCCGCGGCATCCGGGTCCTGCAGGGAGGGAGGTGACTTACCAAGTGCCTGCTCAGAGCAGGCGCTTGGTAAGCCTGCAGTGCTCTCAGACAGATCACTGATCTGACAGAGTGCTGTGCAAACTGTCAGATCAGTGATCTGTGATGTCTTCCCCTGGGGCAAAGTCAAAAAGTAAAAAAAGAAATTTCCACATGTATTAAAAAAATAAAAAAAATAATCCTAAATAAAGAAAAAAATATATATATATTATTCCCATAAATACATTTCTTTATCTAAATAAAAAAAACAACAATAAAAGTACACATATTTAGTATTGCCGCATCCGTAATGACCAAATCTATAAAACTGTCCCACTAGTTAACCCCTTCAGTGAACACTGTAAGGAAAAAAAAAAAACGAGGCAAAAAACAACACTTTATTATCATACCGCCGAACAAAAAGTGGAATAGCACGCGATCAAAAAGACAGATATAAATAACCATGATACTGCTGAAAATGTCATCTTGTCCCGCAAAAAACGAGCCGCAATACAGCATCATCAGCAAAAAAATAAAAAAGTTATAGTCCTGAGAATAAAGCGATGCCAAAATAATTATTTTTTCTATAAAAGTTTTTATTGTATAAAAGCGCCAAAACATAAAAAAATAATATAAATGGGGTATCGCTGTAAACGTACTGACCCAAAGAATAAAACTGCTTTATCCATTTTACCAAATGCGGAACGGTATAAACGCCTCCCCCAAAAGAAATTCATGAATAGCTGGTTTTTGGTCATTCTGCCTCACAAAAATCTGCCTCACGTGTCAGAAAATGTTACCAATAAAAATGTCAACTCGTCTCGCACAAAAAAAGACCGCACATGACTCTGTGGACCAAAATATGGAAAAATTATAGGTCTCAAAATGTGGAGACGCAAAAACTTTTTTGCTATAAAAAGCGTCTTTTAGTGTGTGACAGCTGCCAATCATAAAAATCTGGTATAAAAAACGCTATAAAAGTAAATCAAATCCCCCTTCATCACCCCCTTAGTTAGGGAAAAATAATAAAATTAAAAAAATGTATTTATTTCCATTTTCGGGTTAGGGTTAGGGTTAGGGTTAAGGCTAGGGCTAGGGTTAGGGCTAGGGTTAGGGCTAGGGTTGGGGCTAGGGTTGGAGCTAAAGTTAGGGTTGGGGCTAAAGTTAGGGTTAGGGTTGGGGCTAAAGTTAGGGTTAGGGTTGGGGCTAAAATTAGGGTTAGGCTTGGTTCCCATTGCGTTAATGGGAAAGCGCTAACGGACAGCGTTGCACGGCGAAATTAACGCCGTGCAACGCGTCCATTAGCGCGCCCATTCACGGCAATGGGAACGCGCAGCACTAAGGCGTGCCAGGTTCGGCACGCGCTAGCGACGCGCCGGTGTTTCCTGGCGCGCCGCGGACGCTGCTTGCAGCGTCCGCGGCGCGCCCGCGGTCTGTTCCCCGCTCTCGCAGATCGGGGATCTGCGAGAGCGGGGACGTTACCGCGACCCCGGGACGCGGCCCCATTAAAAACATTGCGCTAGCGCAACCCGCTAGCGCTAAACGGGTTGCACTAATGCAATATGAACCTAGCCTTAGGGTTGGAGCTAAAGTTTGGGTTAGGGTTTGGATTACATTTACGGTTGGGATTAGGGTTTGGATCAGAGTTAGGGGTGTGTCAGGGTTAGGGGTGTGGTTAGGGTTACTCTTGGGATTAGGGTTAGGGGTATGTTTGAATTAGGGTTTCAGTTAGAATTGGGGGTTTCCACTGATTAGGCACATCAGGGGCTCTCGAAATGCGGCATGGTGTCTGATCTCAATTTCAGCCAATTCTGCGTTGAAAAAGTAAAACAGTGCTCCTTCCCTTCCGAGCTCTCCCGTGCGCCCAAACAGGGGTTTACCCCCACATATGGGGTATCAGCATATTCGGGACAAATTGGACAACAACTTTTGGGGTCCAAGTTCTCTTGTTACTCTTGGGAAAATAAAAGTTTAGGGAGCTAAAATATCATTTTTGTGAAAAAAAAAGAATTTTTATTTTCACGGCTCTGCGTTATAAACTGTAGTGAAACACTTGGGGGTTCAAAGTTCTCACAACACATTTAGATAAGTTCCTTGGGAGGTCTAGTTTCCAATATGGGGGTCACTTTTGGGGGGTTTCTATTGTTTGGGTACATCAGAGGCTCTGCAAATGCAACGTGACGCCTGCAGACCAATCCATCTAAGTCTGCATTCCAAATGGCGCTCCTTCCCTTCCGAGCTCTGCCATGCGCCCAAACAGTGGTTCCCCCCCCACATATGGGGTATCAGCGTACTCAGGACAAATTGTACAACAACTTTTGGGGTCCAATTTATCCTGTTACCCTTGTGAAAATTCAAAACTGGGGGCTAAAAAATCATTTTTGTGAAAAAAAAAAGAATTTTTATTTTCACGGCTCTGCATTATAAACTGTAGTGAAACACTTGGGGGTTCAAAGCTCTCAAAACACATATAAATAAGTTCCTTAGGGGGTCTACTTTCCAAAATAGTGTCACTTGTGGGGGGTTTTAATGTTTAGGCACATCAGGGGCTCTCCAAACGCAACATGGCGTCCCATCTTAATTCCAGTCAATTTTGCATTGAAAAGTCAAATGGCGCTCCTTCCCTTCCGAGCTCTGCCATGCGCCCAAACAGTGGTTTACACCCACATATGGGGTATCAGCGTATTCAGGACAAATTGCACAACAACTTTTGGGGTCCAATTTCTTCTCTTACCCTTTGGGAAATAAAATATTTAACCCACTTGGTGGGTTAAAGTGCTCACCACACATCTAGATAAGTTCCTTAGGGGGTCAACTTTCCAAAATGGTGTCACTTGTGGGGGATTTCAATATTTAGGCACATCAGGGGCTCTCCAAACGCAACATGGCGTCCCATCTCAATTCCAGTCAATTTTGCATTGAAAAGTCAAATGGCGCTCCTTCCCTTCCGAGCTCTGCCATGCGCCCAAACAGTGGTTTACCCCCACATATGGGGTATCAGCGTACTCAGGACAAATTGTACAACTTTTGGGGTCCATTTTCTCCTGTTACCCTTGGTAAAATTAAACAAATTGGAGCTGAAGTAAATTGTTTATGAAAAAAGGGAAATGTTCAATTTTATTTAAACATTCCAAAAATTCCTGTAAAACACCTGAAGGGTTAATAAACTTCTTGAATGTGGTTTTGAGCACCTTGAGGGGTGCAGTTTTTAGAATGGTGTCACACTTGGGTATTTTCTATCATATAGACCCCTCAAAATGACTTCAAATGTCATGTAGTCCCTAAAAAATATTGGTGTTGTAAAAATTAGAAATTGCTGGTCAACTTTTAACCCTTATAACTCCCTCCGGGGTACCCGGAGGAAACCCACGCAAACACGGAGAGAACATTCAAACTCTTTGCAGATGTTGTCCTTAGTGGGGTTTGAAACCAGGACTCCATCGCTACAATGCTGCTGTGCTATCCACTATATATATACTAGATGGTGGCCCGATTCAGACGCATCGGGTATTCTAGAATATGCATGTCCCCGTAGTATATGGACAATCATGATTCCAGAATTCACGGCAGACTGTGCCCGTCGCTGATTGGTCGAGGCAACCTTTATGACATCATCGTCGCCATGGCAACCATTATGACATCTACGTCGATACTGTGCCCGTCGCTGATTGGTCGAGGCAAATTCGCAGCAGACTGTGCCCGTCGCTGATTGGTCGAGGCAACCTTTATGACATCATCGTCTTCATGCTGTGCCCATCGCTAATTGGTCGAGGCCTGGAGGTCTCGACCAGTCAGAGACGCGGGATTTCCAGGACAGACAGACAGACAAACAGACGGAAAAACCCTCAGACAATTATATATATAGATATATATATATATACTAGATTGTGGCCCAATTCTAACGCATCGGGTATTCTAGAATATGCATGTCCCCGTAGTGTATGGACAATGATGATTCCAGAATTTGCGGCAGATTGTGCCCGTCGCTGATTGGTCGAGGCAACCTTTATGACATCATCATCGCCATGGCAACCATTATGACATCTACGTTGATACTGTGCCCGTCGCTGAATCAGAAATGTGGGATTTCTATGTCCTTTATGACATCATCATCGCTGTGCCCGTTGCTGATTGGTCGAGGCCTGGCGGCCTCGACCAATCAGAGACGCGGGATGTCTACGTCCTTTATGACATCATCGTCGTTGTTGCCGTCGCTGATTGGTCGAGGCCGCCAGGCCTCGACCAATCAGAGACGCGGGATTGCCATTATGACATCATTGTCGCCATGCTGTGCCAGGCGGCCTCGACCAATCAGAGATGCGGGATTTCCAGGACAGACAGACAGACGGAAAAACCCTTACACAATTATATATATAGATATATATATACTGTAGCCATACGGATGCTATACGGATGACACACGGATAAATTTGTGCGTAAAAATCGCATCCTCGCATTGAATACGGAACAGTGTTTTGGGACAATTACTGTGTATTATGGCTGTCAAAAACGGACCGTATTTACTTACGCCTAGTGTGATGCCGGCCTTAGGCTTCTTTCACACTTGCGTCGATACGGGGCCGTAGCAATGCGTTGGCCCGGCGTACCGACGCTTGTTGTGAAAATTGTGCACAACGTGGGCCGCAGATTCAGTTTTTCAACACATCCGCTGCCCAGTCTATGTCCTGGGGAGGAGGGGGCAGAGTTACGGCCACGCATGCGCGGTCGGAAATGGTGGACACGACGTACAAAAAAAAGGTTACATTGAACTTTTTTTTGTGACGACGGTCTGCCAAAACACAACGGATCCAGTGCACGACGGATGCGATGTGTGGCCATCCGTCGACAATACAAGTCTATGGACAAAAAAGGCATCCTGCGGGCACATTTGCAGGATCCGTTTTTTGTCCAAAACGACGGATTGCGAAGTATGCCACACGACACAAGTGTAAAAGTAGCCTTAGGGTTAGGGTTGGGGCTAAAGTTAGGGCTAGGGTTAGGGTTGGGGCTAAATTTAGGGTTAGGGCTAGGGTTGGGGCTAAAGTTAGGGTCAGGGTTGGGGCTAAAGTTAGGGCTAGGGTTAGGGTTGGGGCTAAAGTTAGGGTTAGGGCTAGGGTTAGGGTTGTGGCTAAAGTTACGACTAGGGTTGGGGCTAAAATTAAGGCTAGGGTTGCGGCTAAAGTTAGGGTTAGAGTTGGGATTAGGGTTAGGGTTTGGATTAGGGTTGGTATTAGGGTTAGGGTTGGCATTAGGGTTATGTTTGGGATTAGGGTTAGGTTTGGGATTAGGGCAAAGGTTAGAGTTGGGATTAGGGTTAGGGATGTATTGGGATTAGGGTTAGGTTTGAGGTTAGAGTTGAGATTAGGATTAAGGGTATGTTGGATTTAGGGTTTTGATTAGGGTTATGGTTGAGATTAGGGTTGTTTTGGGGTTAGGATTGTGATTATCGTTTATTGTTGTGATTAGGATTATGGATCGGGTTGGTATTAGGGTTAGGGGTGTGTTGGGGTTAGGGTTGGAGTTAGAATTGTTTTTTTTTTCACTGTTTAGGTACATCAGGGGGTCTCCAAACACGACAGCCAATTTTGCGCTCAAAAAGTCAAATGGTGCTCCCTCCCTTCTGAGCTCAAACAGTGGTTTACCCCCACATATGGGGCATCCGCGTACTCGGGATAAATTGCACAACAACTTTTGGGGTCCAATTTCTCCTCTTACCCTTGTGAAAATAAAAGCTTGGGGGCTACAAAATCTTTTTTGTGGAAAAAAAATATTTGTTTTCACGACTCTGCATTATAATCTTCTGTGAAGCACTTGGTCATTCAAAATTCTCATAACACATCTAGATAAGTTCCTTGTGGGGTCTAGTTTCCAAAATGGTGTCACTTGTTGGGGGTTTCCACTGTTTAGGTTCATCAGGGGCAGCATAATGCCCGCAGACCATTCTATCAAAGTCTGCATTCCAAAAACGGCGCTCCTTCCCTTCAGAGCTCTGCCGTGCGCCCAAACAGTGGTATACCCCCACATATGGGTTTCCAGCATACTCAGGACAAACTTGACAACAACTTTTGGGGTCCAATTTCTCTTGTTACCCTTGTGAAAATAAAAACTTGGGGGCTAAAAAATATTTTTTGTGGAAAAAAAATATTTTTTATTTTCACGACTCTGCATTATAAACTTCTGTGAAGCACTTGGGCATTCAAAGTTCTCACCACACATCTAGATAAGTCCCATGGGGGTCTAGTTTCCAAAATGGTGTCACTTGTGGGGGATTTCTACTGTTTAGGCGCATCAGGGGCTCTCCAAACGCGACATGGCGTCCGATCTCAATTCTAGCCAATTTTACATTGAAAAAGTAAAACGGCACTCCTCTTCCAAGCTCTGCGGTGCGCCCAAACAGTGGTTTACCCCCACATACTCAGGAGAAATTAGACCACAAAAGTTGTTGTGCAATTTCTCCTGATACCCTTGTGAAAATAAAAAGTTTGGTGCAAAAACATCATTTTTGTAGAAAAAATGTGATTTTCTTTTATTTTCACGGCTCTACGTTATAAACTTCTGTGAAGCAATTGGGGGTTCAAAGTGCTCACCACAAATCTAGATAAGTTCCTTAAGGGGTCTAGTTTCCAAAATGGTGTCACTTGTGGGGGGGTTTCCACTGTTTAGGCACATAAGGGGCTCTCCAAACGCGACATGGCGTCCGGTCTCAATTCCAGCCAATTCTACATTGAAAAAGTAAAACGGCACTCCTTCTCTTCCAAGCTCTGCGGTGAGCCCAAACAGTGGTTTACCCCCACATATGGGGTATTGACGTACTCAGGAGAAATTGCACAACACCTTTTGTTGTCTAATTTCTCCTGTTACCCTTGTGAAAATAAGAATTTGTGGGCGAAAAGATCATTTTTGTGTAAACAAATGCGATTTTTTATTTTCACGGCTCTACTTTAAAAACTTCTGTGAAGCACTTGGGGTTCAAAGTGCTCACCACACATCTAGATAAGTTCCTAAAGGGGTCTAGTTTCCAAAATGGTGTCACTTGTGGGGATTTCCACTGTTTAGGCACAACAGGGGCTCTCTAAATGTGACATGGCATCCAATCTCAATTCCAGCCAATTCTGCAATGAAAAAGTCAAACGGCGCTCCTTCACTTCCAAGCTCTGCGGTGCGCCCAAACAGTGGTTTACCCCCACATATGTGGTATCGGCGTATTCAGGAGAAATTGCACAACAAAACTTATCATTAAATTTCTGTTTTTACACTTGTGAAAATAAAAAAAAAATGGTTCTGAAGTAAAATGTTTGCAAAAAAATTTAAATGTTCCTTTTTTCCTTCCACATTGTTTCAGTTCCTGTGAAGCATGTAAAGGGTTAATAAACTTCATGAGTGTGGTTTTGAGCACCTTGAGGGGTTTGAAAATTGCAACATTTTAAATTTTTTTGCCATATTTCCATTTTTTTCATAAATAATCACAAGTAATATCGAAGAAATGTTACCACTAACATGAAGTACAATATGTCACGAAAAAACAGTCTCTGAATCAGCGGGATCTGTTAAAGCGTTCCAGAGTTATAACCTCATAAAAAGACAGTGGTCAGAATTGTAAAAATTGGCTTGGTCATTAAGTACAAAATTGGCTCTGTCACTAAGGGGTTAAATCCTATACACAGTAATGCGGAGAAACCTGTCAATCAGTGGAATCCTTGCCGGCAGCTATACTTTCCTACCACTGCTTCAGCTCCGATTCTTGGTATTTGATGACAGATTGCAGTGATGTCATAAATACAGAAGTAGACAGCATGAGACCTTTGAGCCTAGTGATTGGCTGCACCAGTCATGTGACCTCGATACTTCACTGCTGCAACCTGTCAACAAAGACTGGGAGAAACAGTGGAGAGTAGGGTTGAGCGGATCGGACAAATTAAAAAATCGCTGACTTTTGGCAAAGTCAGGTTTCATTAAACCCGACCCGATCCTAGCGTGGGATCGACCATGAGGTCGGCGATCTTCACGCCAAAGTCGCGTTTCATATGACATGTTCAGCGCCATTTTTCAGCCAATGAAGGAGGACGCAGAGTGTGGGCAGCGTGATGACATAGGTCTCGGTCCCCACCATCTTAGAAAAGGGCATGACAGTGATTGGCTTGCTTTCTGCGGCGTCACAGGGGCTATAAAGGGGCGTGCATGCCGACCGCCATCTTACTTCTGCCGATCGTAGCATAGGGAGAGGTTGCCGCAGCTTCATCAGAAGAAGGGATATAGTTAGGGAGGGAAGATTAAGCCCCGAAACTGCTTGTGCTGTAGCGATTTCCACTGTCCAACACCACCATTTGTTTGCAGGGACAGTGGAGGCTATATTTTTGTGCATCAGCTCTGTAGCTTATTAGGCTGCCTTATAAGGCTCCCTGATAGCTGCATTGCTGTTTGCACGCCGCTTTGCAAACCAACTGCTTATTTAAAAGCAAAAATCCTGTTGCTCCTTTCTGCACAGTTATCTTGTTTATTTGTCCACACTTTTGTGTGCAGCAGTCCTTCTTATTGCTGCCATACTTGTCCTGAGTAGGGTTGAGCGACTTTTACTTTTTTAGGGTCGAGTTGGGTTTCGCAAAACCCGACTTTGTTAAAAGTCGGGCCGGGTGAAATCGGCCGATTATTGCGAAAAGTCGGGGGCTGACCGAAACACAAAACCCAATGCAAGTCAATGGGGAATCAAAGTCGGCAGTGAGTGGAGGACAGGAAAACACCTTTAGTGCCCATTTTAATGCCAAAAACATCAATTCTTATTTCTTAAGCTTGTCAATCTTAATTTACTTTATAATAATAGTTAGGCACTGAAAACAGGGGGTCATTTGGCTAAAGTTGTGGGGGGGGGGGGGGGGGTAGGGCTGGCTCAAGATTTTCGTGGGCCCAGGAAACACAGAATACATCACGGCGGTGGAGCAGGGAGAGGTAAGTATTTCAACTTTGCAAGTGCTGTGATCCTGAGCAAGCAGGGGGGCCCACTAGTTGGCACTGGCACGGAGCCCCTCATGGTGCGGCGGTGTGTTTGATGGCGGGTGGCGCCTCCCACTGCCAGAGAAACTTTTGTGTACTATGAGGGGCCATGTGCCAGTGGTATGCCCCCCCCCCCACCTGATGAAGGAACCTGCACTTTCATCTGCACCTTCCTCTTTGTCCCCGTGTAAGGTGGTATAGTATGCAGGAAGGGGAACCTGACTTTCAGCAGGGTCAGATTCTGGCTGTGTAGAGTGCAAGGGGAATGTAGTGGTCTGGGTCAATGTACTAGCAGTGTCATCTAGCAGTGGCTGGGCAATGGCAGGATAAGGAGGAAACACAGATATAGGCCCAAAATAAAAAAGTAGGCTAAAAGCAGTTCAAAATTGGTAACAGGACTAAACAGGCGGCATAGCTTTGTTCTGTGGAGGACAATTGTAATGAATAGCGCAGACACAGGTAGTAGGCCCAAAACAAAAAAGTAGGCTAAATTCAGTTCAAAATTGGTAACAGGACTAAACAGGTGGCATAGCTTTGTTAAGTGGAGGACAATTGTAATGAGTGGCGCAGACACAGGTAGTAGGCCCAAAATACAAAAGTAGGCTAAATTCAGTTCAAAATTGGTAACAGGACTAAACAGGCGGCATAGCTAGTTACTGGGGTGGGCTCCTCTGCTGAGTAGCAGACAGTGGTAGTAGGTGCAAAGTATTAACTGGTTCGTGTGAGAACCATCACTGCCGCTGTGTGCAGGGAATGCCTGAACCAAACGGTCTACAATAGTTGCTTGTTTGGTAGCCAATATTTGCTCAAGGTTCTCATGTGGCATGATATTTTGTAACTTTCCTTTATATCGTGGATCCAGGAGTCAGGTCAACCAGTAATCGTCATCGGTCATCATTTTGATAATGCGGGGGTCCCTTTTTAGGATACGCAAGGCATACTCAGCCATGTGGGCCAATTTTCCCGGTGTCAATTCTCTGCTTGTGCTGGGTTGAGGAGCACTTTCTTGCAAATCAACATCACTTATGTCCGGCAAAAACTTTGTACCTGACCTTGCAATGCCACCTGTTTCTATTGCTCCCTGAGAAGCATCCTTCTCCCATAAATATTCATCCACATCCTCCTCCTCCTCCTCTTCGTCCGCCACCTTGTCCAGGAGAGTTCCCTGAGCAGACAATGGCTCACTGTCATCAAGGCTTCCCTCCTCCTTGGCTGCAGACGCCAGCTCCTTAATGTGTGTCAAACTTTGCATCAGCAGATGCATTAGTGGGATGCTCATGCGTATGATGGCGTCGTCTGCATTTACCAGCCATGTGCATTCCTCAAAACACTGAAGGACTTGACAGAGGCCTTGGAGCTTCGACCACTGCACACCAGACAACTCCATGTCTGTCAACCAACTGCCTGCCCGTTTGTGTGTATCCTCCCACAAATTAATCACAGAACGCCTCTGTTCGCACTGCCTCTGAACCATGTGCAGTGTGGAGTTCCACCTTGTTGCAACATCGATTATTAGGCAGTGCTGGGGAAGATTCAGCGATCGCTGATGGTTCAGCATACGGCTGGAGTGTACGGGCGACCGGTGGATGTGCGAGCAAAGTTTTGAACCTTCAGGAGCAGGACTGGTAACTCCGGATAATTTTTGAGGAAGCACTGCATCACCAGGTTTAAGGTGTGAGCCAGGGAAGGTATGTGTTTAAGTTCTGAAAGTTCACTCTCCCAAAAAAAAGGGGAGATTCAAATTGTCACAAAGTGGATATACTTCTGTCCTGTTAATTTGTCGTATATCAGCCAGCCACTTTCAGCCACTTACATTGTGTTGTTTTTTGCACAGGGCTTGATTTTTTGTTCAGTCTCCCCAAAAAAATGGAGATTTAAAATCTCAACACGTTTATATACACCTTCTACCTTGTTTTACAGTAACAAGGTGGAACTCCACACTGCACATGGCCGTGCGAACAGAGGCGTGCTGTAATTAATTTGTGGGAGGATACACATGGTAGACATGGAGTTGTCTGGTGTGCAGTGGTCGAAGCACCAAGACCTCTGTCAAGTCCTTCAGTGTTTTGAGGAATGCACACGGCTGGTAAGTGCAGACGACAGCATCATAAGCATGAGCATCCCACTAATGCGTCTGCTGATGCAAAGTTTGACGCACATTAAGGAACTGGCGTCTGCAGCCGAGTAAGAAAGTGCTCCTCAACCCAGCACAAGCAGTGAATTGACACCTGGAACATTGGCCCCCATGGCTGAGTATGCCTTGCGTATCCTAAAAAGGGACCCCCGCATTATTAAAATGATGACCGATGACAAGTGTTGAGCGATACCGTCCGATATTTGAAAGTATCGGTATCGGATGGTATCGGCCGATATCTGAAAAATATCGGATATCGCTGATACCGATATCCGATACCAATACAAGTCAATGGGACGCAAATATCGGAAGGTATCCGCTATGGTTCCCAGGGTCTGAAGGAGAGGAAACTCTCCTTCAGGCCCTAGGATCCATATTGATGTGTAAAATAAAGAATAAAAAAAAAATATTGATATACTTACCCTCAGACGCGCCCTGGTTGTCACCGCTGCAACCGCCATGCTTCCGTTCCTAAGAATGAGCGAGTTAAGGACCTTCGATGACGTCGAGGCATGGCGGTTGCAGCGGTGACAACCAGGGCGTGTCTGAGGGTAAGTATATCAATATTTTTTTTTTTATTCTTTATTTTACACATGAATCTTAATCCCGATACCGATTCCTGATATCACAAAAATATCGGAACTCGGTATCGGAATTCCGATACCGCAAATATCGGCCGATACCCGATACTTGTGGTATCGGAATGCTCAACACTACCGATGACGATTACTGGTTGGCCTGCCTCCTGGATCCACGATATAAAGGAAAATTGCAAAATATCATGCCACATGAAAACCTTGAGCAAGTATTGGCTACCAAACAAGCAACTCTTGTAGACAGTTTGGTTCAGGCATTCCCAGCACACAGCGGCGGTGATAGTTCTCACACGAGCCGTAGGGGGCAACATGGCAGAGGTGTTAGAGGTGCACAAATCCGAAGTGGCGTTGGACAGAGGGATTTTATGACCAGGTTGTGGAGTGATTTTGCAATGACCGCTGACACGACAGGTACTGCTGCATCGATTCTAAGTGACAGGAGACAGCATTTGTCCAGTATGGTTACCAACTACTTTTCCTCCCTTATCGATGTTCTCCCTCACAGGTCATTCCCCTTTGATTACTAGGCATCTAAAATAGACACCTGGCCTGAATTGGCAGAATATTCATTACAGGAGCTCGCTTGCCCTGCTTCTGTGCTATCAGAAAGAGTCTTCAGTGCTGCTGGTTCAATACTGACCGAAAAAAGGACACGTCTGGCTACCGTGAATGTTGATGATCTAGCCTCCTTCATTAAAATAAACCAATCATGGATTTCCAATTATTTTGCCCCACCTTCTCCTGCTGACACATAGCTTGCCTGAAAAATGTCTTGCTTTTGGCCTCCTCTTATTGACTTCTCCAATTCCGCCATTTGCAGCTGCTGAATGTCCACCATTGGCCATTTTTATACCTCCCTAAATGGGCTGACTCCCCCCACAGGGCCGTGGTCACCACCTGGAGCAAGCACCCATGCGAGTGCCATTTGCCTGGAGCCACTCTTGGGCAATGGCACTGGCACAGGGTCCCTCATAGTACAATGAAGTGTCTCTGATGGTGGCGGTGCACAACCAACGTCAGACACACCGTCATAATATGAGGGGCCCTGTGCCAGTACCGCCGCCCACGAGAGTGTTCCCCCCCCAGCTCGAACATTGCTCTACCACTTGCAATACTTACCTCTCCCTGCTCCACCACTATGTAGTCTGTGCTGTTAAATCCTTCAATGGCATTGCCAATAAAAATTTGTTGAAATGATAGATGATAGTTATAATATACAGGGGCCCTGGCCTCCATTTAGACCAGTTAATACTTTGCGCCTACTACCACTGTCTGCTACTCAGCAGAGGAGCCCACCCCAGTACCTAGCTATGCCGCCTGTTTAGTCCTGTTATCAATTTTGAACTGCATTTAGCCTACTTTTTTTTTGTGGGCCTACAAACTGTGTCTGCACCACTCATTACAGTTGTCCACTACTGAACAAAGCAATGTCGCCTGTTTAGTCCTGTTACCAATTTTGAACTGCTTTTAGCCTACTTTTTCATTTTGGGCCTACTAACTGTGTCTGCGCCACGCATTACAGTTGTCCTCCACTGAACAAAGCAATGCCGCCTGTTTAGTCCTGTTACCAAGTTTGAACTGCATTTAGCCTACTTTTGTATTTGGGCCTACTAACTGTGTCTGCGCCACTCATTACAGTTGTCCTCCACTGAACAAAGCAATGCCGCCTGTTTAGTCCTGTTACCAATTTTGAACTACTTTTAGCCAACTTTTTTATTTTGGGCCTACTAAATGTGTCTGCGCCACTCATTACAGTTGTCCTCCACTGAACAAAGCAATGTCGTCTGTTTAGTCCTGTTACCAATTTTGAACTGCATTTAGCCTACTTTATTATTTGGGCCTATATCTGTGTTTCCTCCTCATCCTGCCCATTGCCCAGCCATATCTAGATGAGTCTGCTGGTACATTGACCCAGACCACTACATTCCCCTTGCACTCTACACAGCCAGAATCTAACCCTGCTGAAAGTCAGGTTCCCCTTCCTGCATACTATACCACCTTACACGGGGACAAAGAGGAAGGTGCAGATGAAAGTGCAGGTTCCTTCATCAGGTGGGGAGGACATACTCGTTGGCGACGTCACTGGCACAGAGCCCCTCAAAGTACGCAAAAGTGTCTCTGGCAGTGGGAGGCGCCACCCTCCGTCAAACACACCGCTGTACTATGAGAGACCCTGTGCCAGTGCCAAGTGCCAACGAGTGGGCCCCCCCTGCTTGCTCAGGATCACAGCACTTGCAAAGTTGAAATACTTACCTCTCCCTGCTCCACCGCCGTGACGTATTCCACGTTTCCTGGGCCCACAAAAATCTTGAGCCAGCCCTACCCCCCACAACTTTAGCCAAATGACCCCCTGTTTTCAATGCCTAACCATTATTATAAAGTAAATTAAGATTGACAAGCTTAAGAAATAAGAATTGATGTTTTTGGCATTAAAATGGGCACGGTAGGTGTTTTCCTGTCCTCCATTCACTGCCGACTTTGATTCCCCATTGACTTGCATTGGGTTTCGTGTTTCGGTCGGCCCCCGACTTTCGAAATAATCGGCCGATTTCACCCGACCCGACTTATGACAAAGTCCGGTTTCGCGAAACCCTACTCGATCCTAAAAAAGTAAAAGTCGCTCAACTCTACTGGAGAGGCAGTGCTGGAGATAAGTGAATATAGCTCAGTTTATCATTTTCAATCTTTGTAAACTTATTAAATAAGAAAATGTTATATCTTGGAAACCCTATTATGTTCGCTCTCAGGTGAGCATAATATGAATCCCAGCCAAACTGTGAGCTTAGGGACTCGATCTAGCAGCAATATGTCAGACTGTTACTATGGGTTGTTGGCCCCACAGGTTGTGGCAAAATGAGCAGAAATTCACCTGCATTGGTTATGTCTTAAATCAGGTGAAATGAACTGAAAATGTAGGCCCCATAAAAAATAGTGAGGAAAGAATGGTTGTAGATGACGAGGAAAAAGCTAATATATTAAACACCTTCTTCTCCACGGTATTCACGGTGGAAAATGAAATGCTAGGTGAAATCCCAAGAAACAATGAAAACCCTATATTAAGGGTCACCAATCTAACCCAAAGAGAGGTGCGAAACCGGCTAAATAAGATTAAAATAGATAAATTTCCGGGTCCGGATGGCATACACCCACGAGTACTAAGAGAACTAAGTAATGTAATAGATAAACCATTATTTCTTATTTTTAGGGACTCTATAGCGACGGGGTCTGTTCCGCAGGACTGGCGCATAGCAAATGTGGTGCCAATATTTAAAAAGGGCTCTAAAAGTGAACCTGGAAATTATAGGCCAGTAAGTCTAACCTCTATTGTTGGTAAAATATTTGAAGGGTTTCTGAGGGATGTTATTCTGGATTATCTCAATGAGAATAACTGTTTAACTCCATATCAGCATGGGTTTATGAGAAATCGCTCCTGTCAAACCAATCTAATCAGTTTTTATGAAGAGGTAAGCTATAGGCTGGACCACGGTGAGTCATTGGACGTGGTATATCTCGATTTTTCCAAAGCGTTTGATACCGTGCCGCACAAGAGGTTGGTACACAAAATGAGAATGCTTGGCCTGGGGGAAAATGTGTGTAAATGGGTTAGTAACTGGCTTAGTGATAGAAAGCAGAGGGTGGTTATAAATGGTATAGTCTCTAACTGGGTCGCTGTGACCAGTGGGGTACCGCAGGGGTCGGTATTGGGACCTGTTCTCTTCAACATATTCATTAATGATCTGGTAGAAGGTTTACACAGTAAAATATCGATATTTGCAGATGATACAAAACTATGTAACATACATAGTTAGTTAGTTAGTTAGTTAGGCCGAAAAAAGACATTTGTCCATCCAGTTCAGCCTATATTCCATCATAATAAATCCCCAGATCTACGTCCTTCTACAGAACCTAATAATTGTATGATACAATATTGTTCTGCTCCAGGAAGACATCCAGGCCTCTCTTGAACCCCTCGACTGAGGGACCACCTCCTCAGGCAAGCAATTCCAGATTCTCACTGCCCTAACAGTAAAGAATCCTCTTCTATGTTGGTGGAAAAGCAGTTTATACAATTTATGTAAAGCAGTTAATACAAGAGAAGATAGTATTCTGCTACAGATGGATCTGGATAAGTTGGAAACTTGGGCTGAAAGGTGGCAGATGAGGTTTAACAATGATAAATGTAAGGTTATACACATGGGAAGAAGGAATCAATATCACCATTACACACTGAATGGGAAACCACTGGGTAAATCTGACAGGGAGAAGGACTTGGGGATCCTAGTTAATGATAAACTTACCTGGAGCAGCCAGTGCCAGGCAGCAGCTGCCAAGGCAAACAGGATCATGGGGTGCATTAAAAGAGGTCTGGATACACATGATGAGAGCATTATACTGCCACTGCACAAATCCCTAGTTAGACCGCACATGGAGTACTGTGTCCAGTTTTGGGCACCGGTGCTCAGGAAGGATATAATGGAACTAGAGAGAGTACAAAGGAGGGCAACAAAATTAATAAAGGGGATGGGAGAACTGCAATACCCAGATAGATTAGCGAAATTAGGATTATTTAGTCTAGAAAAAAGATGACTGAGGGGCGATCTAATAACCATGTATAAGTATATAAGGGGACAATACAAATATCTCGCTGAGGATCTGTTTATACCAAGGAAGGTGACGGGCACAAGGGGGCATTCTTTGCGTCTGGAGGATAGAAGGTTTTTCCACCAACATAGAAGATGATTCTTTACTGTTAAGGCAGTGAGAATCTGGAATTGCTTGCCTGAGGAGGTGGTGATGGTGAACTCAGTCGAGGGGTTCAAGAGAGGCCTGGATGTCTTCCTGGAGCAGAACAATATTGTATCATACAATTAGGTTCTGTAGAAGGACGTAGATCTGGGGATTTATTATGATGGAATATAGGCTGAACTGGATGGACAAATGTCTTTTTTCGGCCTCACTAACTATGTTACTATGTTACTATGTTAGGTGTAAAAGTAAGACGACAGATTGACCACATGTTATGGGGTAGGAGGAGCTCATATTTGATAGATTTGTGGGAAAAGATTGAATAGTATTTGTAATTATATGAAGTGGAATTATTGTTGAAACCCCTGTTCTTTCTACAATTAGGAATCAGGTGGGTGATGCTACTCAATTACTGACTGCTATCAAACTCATACAGAGAGAACTGTCAGTTACTGGGCAGCCCTACCTACCTGACTCCTAAGCATAGAAGGAGCAGAGATATTACAGGTTTCTGTATACTGTCTCTTTTTCTGCAAACATAAATATCTCAATCTGTTCAGCTTCTCCTTCTAAGTGATATGTTGCTCATAGATTGTATAAAGGCATATACAGTATATGTATACAGAGGAATGACATGCTTCATTACATGCCAATCCATAGGCGGGCAGTTTATGGATGACAGCAGTGTGCTGATTGGATAGAATGTTTAACAATCAAGGGGTCATCGTAGCTCCATAAATCTACCAACAGAACTTCAAAAAAGAATACTCTATATTTGTAAGATTCACAAATGTATATTTAGAAAGTAGTCAGTTCACCTGTTGGTGCACCAAAGGCCTCCCTAGCGCCAAATATTTTAAATATAACTCCAAATTAAAAGCCATTTGGTTAGACGAGCAATGTGTCTTTACTGTCCATGTAAAGTCCCAGGAGGATATAGACAGAACAAATGTATCTTTTTCACTAGGTTCTACATCTGACATTCACAGTTTGAATATGCACTTATCTGCAAAGACCAGCTATGGATCTCCTGACCTAAACCCAACAGCATATGTATGTATGTGCGTTTGAGACCCAGTCTGGGGACCTGTGGCCAGTCCGAATATGGAGGGCCATACTCCAGCCTGACACATATTTGTTAATATTGATCAAGTACATAACAGCTGTATTTACCAACATCAAGACACATGTAAAATGCACGACAAGAAGCAGCAGGCCCATGATAAAGAAGAAGTCAGCACAGGTGCAAAATACTGGTAAAACAACTACTCACACACCATATTCATGCAGAGGGTATAGTGGGTGCCAATCAAACAAATAAGTGTTGTGCACAATGTTTGGCTTACATCCTATTAATGATGCCCATACTATTGGGTCAGGTGGCGTGCCCATCACTATATAAGTGCACCCCACAAGAACAGACACATCAATTTTCCATCCAACACCAAAGGGCACGGCTACACGAGTCAAACAATGAAAACTTTATCCCCCAAAATATGTAAAACTCATGAGGTATTGCTAATAATTTGGTTAAGCTTGCGACCCCAATCCTCACTGTCTTGCTTATTAATCATGAAAGGAATCTGTCAGCCCCAAAACTGAAATTGAGCTATTTACATATTCATATAGGATATGTATCACCTATAAAAAGTAAAATAATACTGCTGATTTTAGTAAATTTATTTTTATACCAGAGAACAATATTATTAGATAGGTAAATAGGAAGATTTGGTTCATCCTTGGAATGACCAACGGCTCAATGCACCATTTACCACCTTAAATTTCCATCCTCCACCATTCTCCTCATAGTGATTGACAGCACTTGCTTTGGAGTGCTGCTTGATCTAAATTCCCATCCCTGCACATAATGACACTGCAGGGAACAAGAACATATCACCTATCTAAGAACTAACTTTCACATATTGGGTCTAAATCCCCTATATGAATGTCTAAATAATTCAATTTCAGTTTTAGGTGGTGGTAGACTCCCTCCAAACAAATATGATTCTAGTTCATCCTAAATGCCTATCTATTTAGTCTAAACATCATTTTCAGCGCTGGTCTCTGCATACCGGGTATTCTAACAAGGCACACTGACAGTGCGCTCTCTTGCCGGCTCATTACTACTAATCTGAGCATGTGAGAGAGCGCACTGCTGTTGTCATGCAGGGACTAGCCCATTTCCTGAAATAATCATCACTTATTATGCTTTGTTTCAGGGAGGGGGACAGAGGCTAAAGCAAAGACCACACTATGGTCCCTGATAATGCTTCCATTGAGTGTCCTAGCATGCACTGGGTTTCTCAAACAAAGAGTTATCAAAGAGGAAGTAGTAGAAAAAAAACAGATTGTGTAGTTAGTTAAGAATAAGGCATTTTTAATTCAAGCATATTAGAAAACAGATTACCGTAGATTATGGCATTAAATAGATAAGGATTTAGGATGAAAATAAATTTGGATTTCAGACCACCCCTTTAAGGCTACCTTGAAAATGACAATGCTTAAAAAAGAAAGAGATAATTTAAAGAAGATTAAACAGCAGAGACCAGAGGAAACAGCTTAGAAAGTCAAAATCTGTCTGCTGATGCCAAAGTTTCAGGATCTGCGTAAACCTCTTTTATCCTGAGCAGCTGCAGCTAGCCCGTATGGAGCATTTCATTCAGCTGGATGGGTGAGTCAGTCAGGACATAACATGATCTCCACTTGCTTGCTATGTGTTCACTATTAAGGCCATAGAGATTGAAAGAAGCAGGACAGTCTTTGGTTAGCTTGTGCCAAGCCCAGTGTGCTGTCCCCAAACACAACCTTCATGCTACAGACTCTTCAGTGTCATTAACCTTAAACTACACAACACGATAAAATTACTGACAAGTGTTGAGCGATACCTTCCGATATTCGGAAATATCAGTATCGGATTGGATCGGCCGATATCCAAAAAATATCGGATCTCGCCGATACCGATACTTGATACCAATGCAAGTCAATGGGACAAAAAAATCGGAATTAAAATAAACCCTTTCTTTCCTTGTAGGTTAATTATACATGAAGGAAAACAACTAAGAATAATGTAGGATGTATTGGGGGAGGTGGAGGAGACATTAAAGGCATAGAGGTTTAGCCCAATCAAATGGAATAGCAGGAATTTTTTTTTTTAAGACGTTCGGAGTTACAAAGATATTGACTATGTTAAAATTTTTTATATTTTGTCAGATATTTATGTTTCACTACTTCCACCCTCTTCACCTTCTTTTTTATTTCACACTTTCTTCTTCATCATCCTCAACATCAGCATCTTTTTCATCAACTTCTTCTTCACCTTATTCATCTCCTTCTTCACCTTCTTCCTATTATTCTTTTTTTTTTACATTCTTCATATTCGTTTTATTCAACTATTCTTCTTCTTCATATTATACTTCTTCATCTTCTTCATCTTCTTCTTCTTTATCATATTCTTATTTGTGACAGGCATTCCTGTAGTTGTTATCTATAAAAGTTTGAAGATTTCACCTTCCGCTCTGCCTGTCACAAAAGATTTACAAGAGGATTTGTCCGCGTTCAGTTTGGCCTGCAGCAGCAGATTTTTTCCAGGGGCACCATGAGGAGGAACGGACTCACCTCCATACACTGCTTAGTCTTCTTCTGCTTATAATTTAGATAATATGTTTTGCTCTTATTTTTAGTCTTATGCTTAATGTTCTTCTGCCTTTTGTTCTGCAGTTTCTTGTTCTTCTGCTTCTTGGTCGTCTTCGGGGTGGTCTTCAGGGTGGTCGTCTCCGGGGTCGTCGTCTCCAGGGTCATCGTCTCCGGGGTCATCGTCTCCGGGGTCGTCGTCTTCTTCGGGGTGGTCTTCAGGGTCATCGTCTTTAGGGTCGTCGTCAGGGAGATCCAGAGTGTTTAGCAAAAACTATTTCCAAAAGCTTGAACTTGGAAATGTAGCAGAAGGTACAAGAAGGCTGAGGAACTGCCGAGAACCAGCTGACTGTACTGGAACCCGGATGGCTACCCGAAGGTACAAGAGCCAATGGAACTACTGAGGACCAGCTGACAGTACTGGAACCCGGTTACTAAACAGGAGGTACCTGTGCCAGAAAGCACTACCAAGGACCACCAGACGTTGGTGGAACTTGGATACCGAGAAGGAGGCACCTAAGCCAAAGGCTCTGTCTGGAACCAGCTGACGGTACTGGAACCAGGATGGGGAGCAGAAGGTACAAGAGCCAAAGACACTGCCGAGAACCAGCTGACGGTACTGGAACCTGGATGGGTAGCCGAAGGTACAAGAGCCAATGGAACTACCAAGGACCAGCTGACGGTACTGGAATCCAGTTACTAAGCAGGAGGTACCCATGCCAGAAAGAACTACCAAGGACCACCAGACATTGGTGGAACTCGGATACTGAGAAGGAGGCACCTATGTCAAAGGCTCTGCCTGGAAGCAGCTGATGGTACTGGAACCAGGATGGGTAGCAGAAGGTACAAGAGCCAATGGAACTACCGAGGACCAGCTGACGGTACTGGAGCCCGGTTACTAAGCAGAAGGTACCCGTGCCAGAAAGCACTACCAAGGACCACCAGACGTTGGTGGAACTTGGATACTGAGAAGGAGGCACCTAAGCCAAAGGCTCTGCCTGGAACCAGCTGACGGTACTGGAACCAGGATGGGTAGCAGAAGGTACAATAACCAATGGAACTACCGAGGACCAGCTGGCGGTAGAGTTGGCTAACCCGACCGCAACCCGACAGGACAACTTATTGGAGGCAAAGTGACCAAGAAACTACCCGGAAACAGCTGGCGTGCTGGAACCAGGCTGGGCAGGAGGGAGTACCCATGCCAAAGACACTGCCGAGAACCAGCTGACGGTATTGGAACCCAGATGGGTAGCCAAAGGTACAAGAGCCAATGGAACTACCGAGGATCAGCTGACGGTACTGGAACCCGGTTACTAAGCAGGAGGTACCTGTGCCAGAAATCACTACCAAGGACCACCAGAGTTTGGTGGAACTCGGATACCGAGAAGGAGGCACTTAAGCCAAAGGCTCTGCCTGGAACCAGCTAACAGTACTGGAACCAGGGGGACCTATTCAAGATTGTCTTCCAAAGAACCAGCTAATGGTGTGGGAACTCAGATAGGCAACAGAAGGTCCACATGAAAAAAAATTTGCTAGGCGCGAGCCGGCCGGAGTTACCAAAAACCCACAGTCCGACAGGGGGAGCTTGTCCTATTAGCTCTACGGAACCAGCCTTCATTGCCAGTTCCCGCAGCCCACATAGGAAGCACCTAAACTGCAGGCACCATAGAGTTGGCGAACCCGACCGCGACCCAAGAGGACAACGTATTGGAGGCAAAGTGATTAAGACACTACCCGGAAACAGCTGGCGTACTGGAACCAGGCTGGGCAGGAGGGAGTACCTGTGCCAAAGACACTTCTGAGCAGCAACTTGCGGTGATGGAGCCCAGGGATTACAGGAGAAAAGAGTGTAGGCTGAAGCCTAATTGGAGCAATTTGAAAGGGAACCTGTAACCCCCCAGGCATTTGTAACTAATAGAGCCACCTTGTGCAGCACTAATGCTGCACAAGGAAAAGGTGGCTCTTTTAGTTAGGCTCCTTGCACATGCTGAAGTAAACACTTATAAAATGTGCCACCTCATACCGTGAAACCGTCCCAGAGGCGGGACTTTCCTTCTTAATGAGACGCAGCACAGCCATCATTCATACTCCCTTGGCACCGGACGCCACCTCCTCGGCGTTATTTGAGTTTGTCCCGGAGCCTGCGCTGTTATGTTATCCCTTGGGCATGTGCAGTTAGCGCTGCCCGACTTTTGATTTATTCACACTGCGGGGCTGGGAATCATGGGCATGCGTAGTGCATATCTTCGCCTCTAACTCATCTCCCTCTGCCTTCTTCAGACTGTGCGGCGTCAGCTAATCCCTAATCTCCGTGACATGTTTAGTTCAGCGTGTTCAAGGAGCATAACAAAAAGACTACCTCGTCCAAATGCAGCATTAGTGCTGCACAATGTGGCTCTTTTATTTACAATCGCTTGGGGGGGGAAAGGTTCCCTTTAATATCTGTAGTAGTGTGAGTGTGGAGGGAGTAGGAGAAATTGCGGGATACACAGCAGGCGATCAGCTGACGTTACTGAAGCCCATTAACATGGCAGCAAGTGTTGACTGTGCAGACGGGCACTTCCGAGCAGCAACTGGCCATGTTGAAGCCCAGATTTAATGCTAGAAACAGAGTGGAGAAATTGGCGCACACACAGCATGGGATCAGCTGACATTACTGAACCCCGATAACATGGCAGCAAGTGTTGACTGAGCAACTGGCAGTGTTGGAGCTCAGGGAATCCACAAGAAGCAGAGTGTAGGCTGATGCCTAATTGGAGCAAGTTTAATATCTGTTGTAGTGCGAGTGTGGATGGAGCAGGAGAAATTGCCGGATACACAGCTGGGGATCAGCTGACATTACTGAAACCCAATAACACTGGGTCACGTGTTGCTGCTCAGAAGTGCCGTCTGCACAGTCAACACATTACCCAGTGTTATTAGGTTTCAGTAACGTCAGCTGATCCCCAGTTGTGTATCCGGCAATTTCGTCTGCTCCATCCACACTCGCACTACAACAGATATTAAACTTGCTCCAATTAGGCGTCAGCCTACACTCTGCTTCTCCTGGATTCCCTGAGTTCCAACACCGCCAGTTGCTGCTCGGAAGTGCCATCTGCACAGTCAACACTTGCTTCCGTGTTATTGGGGTTCAGAAACGTCAGCTGCTCCCCTGCTGTGTGTCCAGCAATTTCTCCTGCTCCCTCCACATGCACATTACATCAGATATTAAACTTGCTCCAATTAGGCATCAGCCTACACTCTGCTTCTCCTGGATTCCCTGGGCTCCAACACCGCCAGTTGCTGCTCAGAAGTGCCGTCTGCACAGTCAACTGGCGGTGTTGGAGCCCAGGGATTACAGTTCAGGTGGTAGAAACATGAGCACAACAGGAGACCTGGATACTGTTGCCAACCAATTATTTAACCTGGAAGAGGACTGGCAAATTCCTGCGAGATCCAGACCTTGTTTATTTTCAGAAAAGTAAGCCAGTCAACGTTATCGAAGGATAGTCACATGCGACGGTCTGTTAGTACACCACCTGCGGCACTAAAGACGCATTCCTATAATACACTAGCAGCAGGGCAAGCCAGCACTTCCAATGCATACTAGCTAAGCTCTGGCCATGTATCCAGCTTATAGACTCAAGACTTGAAGGGAAAAGAGCCGTCTGGGCGTACTGTTGTGAATTCTGTGGCAGAGCTCCATCTTGTGGTCACAAGTGGTACTTCGGCTGATTCTCTCTGTGAGCTTCCGTTGGTGGAGGAAAGTGGTACTGCGGCTTCTGAGTTTCCTTCCTCAGGTGATATGGTGAAGTCGTTAGGTGCTGCTCTATTTAACTCCATCTAGTGCTTTGATCCTGGCCTCCAGTCAATGTTCTAGTATTGGACCTGTCTCCTCCTGGATCATTCCTGTGGCCTGCTGCTCTGCATAGCTAAGTTATTCTTTGCTATTTGCTGCTGTTTTTTTTCTGTCCAGCTTGTCTATTTGTTTTTTCCTGCTTGCTGGAAGCTCTGGGACGCAGAGGGTGTACCTCCGTACCGTTAGTTCGGTATGGAGGGTCTTTTTGCCCCCTTTGCGTGGTTTTTGTAGGGTTTTGTGTTGACCGCAAAGTTATTTTTCCTATCCTCGCTCTGTTCCGAAAGTTGGGCCTCGCTTTGCTAAATCTATTTCATCTCTACGTTTGTCTTTTCATCTTACTCACAGTCATTATATGTGGGGGCTGCCTTTTCCTTTGGGGATATTTCTCTGAGGCAAGGTAGGCTTATTTTCTTTCTTCAGGCTAGCTAGTTTCTCAGGCCGTGCCGAGTTGCATAGGGAGCGTCAGGCGCAATCCACGGCTGCCTTTAGTGTGGTTGGAGAGGATTAGGGATTGCGGTCAACAGAGTTCCCACGTCTCAGAGCTCGTTCTTGTTTTTTGGGTTATTGCCAGGTCACTGTATGTGCGCTGACCTCTATGTCCATTGTGGTACTGAATTACCTTTCATAACAGAGTACACTGAGAGGGCAAGATATGTAGTCTGTCACCATTTTATGGAAACGTTGCTTCCTGCTGACTGGAGCCGTCTGTAAGGGTGTAGACATTTGTGGTGGGCACTCATAACTTTGCCACATTTGGGCCAAACTGGTTTTGCCATGTGCTGAGACGCTGCTTCTGCTCCCTCTTTGTGCAGAGCTTCCTCCACTGCCTCAACGCACTGAGCTGCTTTGTAAAGCAATAGCAGCACTGGTCTCGGTTGAACTGGAGAAGATGATGGAATGCACCAGTGTGTCTTGGTACTCCCGCATTTTATGCTCCTGGTTAAACAGTGTTATGAGGCTTTGTAAGTTGTCCCGGTAGCGAGGATCTAGGAGGGTGTACACCCAATAATCAGCCGTGTTGAGAATGTGGGCGATGCGGCGGTCGTTTCTCAGGCACTGCAGCATGAAATCAACCATGTGCTTCAGACTGCCAACTGGCCAAGAAATGTTGTCCTCTGCTTGAGGTGTGATCTCTGCCTGCTCTGCATCACCCTACCCTCGCTCTACATACTGACTAGAGCATTGTGTACCTCCCTCCTCTGGACAGATGTCTTCCTCCTCCATTGACTCCTCCTCATCCTCCTCACAAAGTGTCTTCTGCCTAGGCCTTTTGAGGAACCACATTGCGCAGACTGTCCAAAAGCAGATGGCATTTGTGACACCTCATCCTCCACCTCTTCCACAACCTAATCCCTTAGCGCTTGCAGTCTTTTATGAAGCAGGCAGATAAGGGGGGTAGTCATGCTAACTAGTGCATCATCTGCACTCGCCATCCGCGTGGAATCATCGAAGGCACGCAAAACCAGGCAGATGTCCTTCATAGTGGCCCACTCAGTGGTTGTGTAGTCTGACCAGTGCGCAGTGTGACTTTTTTTGTGTCTGATGCAGCTGGTACTCCATTACTGCTGCCTGCTGCTCACACAACCGCTCCAACATATGTAACGTTGAATTCCACCTGGTGGGTAGGTCACATGATGCGATGTTCCAGAAGGTGGAATCGGGGCTGCAGGGCTGCAATGCGCGATCTTGTCATGCTGGAACGCCACAAGTGAGCGCACTCAAGGCGGACCTCGTGGAGCACTGCATCAAGATCCGGATACTCCCTCAAAAAACTCTGCATGACCAAGTTGAACACATGTGCCAGACATGGGATGTGAGTGAGGTTGCTTAGGCCCAGAGCTGCAACCAGATTTTGGCCATTGTCACACACTACCATGCCTGGCTGGAGATTCGCTGGCACAAACCACACATCGCTCTCCTGCTTGATGGCATTCCAGAGCTCCTGCGCTGTGTGGCTTCGATTCCCCAATTAAATTAGTTTCAATACGGCCTGTTGATGTTTGGCCATGGCTGTGCTTATATCGGTCGTAACAGGTAAGCGTTCACTGGTCCATATGAAGGTAGACTGTGACGGCTCCTGCAGCGGTGATTCAGAGGAACTGGAGTATGAGGAGGAGTCAATGTGTAAAGACTGGATTCCTGCAATCCTTGGATTTGGCAGAACACATACAGCGCCACTCTCAAGATCTGTCCCCGGCTCCACAACATTTAGCCAATGGGCAGTGAAGGAAAGGTACCTTCCCTGTCCATAGTGACTGGTCCACGCATCAGTGGACCTTGCTACTGACGGCGTTTAGAAGCGCATGTTTAATGTTTCCCTCCTCATGCTTTTGCAGGGCAGAGACGGCTTGCCTGCTGAAATAAAAGTGGCTGGGCACGTTGTATTGTGGGACTGCCAGTGCCATCAAGTTACGGAAGGTGTCAGTCTCCACCAGCCTGAATGACAGCATTTCAAGGGACAGTAGTTTTACAATGCCAGCATTCAGAGCCTGTGCTCAGGTGTGATTTGCCGAGAATGGCCACCTTTTCTCCCATGCCTGTGCTACCGATGGCTGTAGACTGGCCTGGGAGTGTGAGGATGACAGGGAACGTGGTGCTGTGGGTGGAATTACACTGGGTCTCTGTACAACAATGCCAGAGATCTTCCATGGCGATCCTGTGAGGAAGTTGAACCAGTTGTGTGTGAGCTGGAGGAATAGGCTACAACATGAGCAGGTACAACCACAAGAGGTGGTAGGTGCCGCTGTAGGTTGGCCTAGGTCTTCAGTGTGTTTTGTAACTCCGCCACATGCTTGGTCCGCACATGTTTCCACATATTTGTGGTATTGAGGTTGCTGACAATTTTCCCTCTTTTGACTTTCTGATGACACAGCTTGCATTTGACAAAGCAAATGTCATCTGCAACTGTGTCAAAAAAGGACCAGGCACGGCAAGTCTTGGGAGCGCCCGATTTGGCTTTTGGAAGAGGCATGCTCCTAATGGGTCCCGAAGTGGAGGCTACAGGCAACACAGTCTTCCGCCTCCCTCTCCCTCCTTTTTGGGCCGTTCGGGAAATCTGTTCCTCAGTGCTGCTCCTACCATCTTCCTGTACCTCACGCCATGATGGGTCAAGGACCTCATCATCTACACTACCCTCTTCCAACAACTGCTTCTCCTGGGTAGTCTCGTCAGCACAGTATGCACCAGAAAGGGTCACCTGAGTCTCATCATCAGATGCGTGCTGCGTAGACACTGGCCCACCTGCCTCTTCGGATTCAGACAGACAAAGCAAATGCGCATCACTGCATACTGCCTCTTGTTCTTTTTCTCGAATGCTGCTTGGCTGGTCCCCTCATTCCAAGCCAAGAGATTCAGAGAACAGAAGTAGAGATGGCTCCTGTCCTGGGCTCTTTGACTGCCTTGGCAATTTGGCAGGTGGTGAAGAGACAGATGGGTGCTCTTCAGTGCTCTGTGCCTGAGAGGATGTGGCACTAATTGAAGTCGATGTGTTAGCTGCCATCCATCCGACAACAGCTTCAATTTGTTCATCACGCAGCAGTGGGGTACGGCGAGCTCCTACAAAGCTGCGCATGAAGGACTAATCCCTGCTAAAACTGTGGGATGATGAGTCACCGATGCCTGCAGCAGGCATAGAATCCCCACATCCTCTCCCTGCAGAAACTACATGCCCACGACCACGTGCCTTAGGGTACCGTCACACTATACCATTTCGATCGCTACGATGTGTCGGGATCACACTCAGTCGGAGCAGCCTTTGGAAGTGTGGAATCACCAGAAATAATACACAAGACACGTCTTGTATAGTGTATCACTGGGAAGTCTCTGAAGCACGCCTGCCTTCAAGGTGCTATCCCTTCTTTATATAGTTGTTTCAGTGGTTATACAAGTTTTGCATGTTTAAACAAAGAGACAAAACAGGAAAGAAAGAAAAGAAAAGAAAACAGTTTCGTGGGCGGCAGTTTCACAACAAACAGTACAAAGGCAATTCCACAGACAGGAAAAACAGGATTTCATACTATAGCTAAAATGTCCTTGAATGGACAGGTCAATATTTATAATCATTTTTGTTCTGCTCTTCACAATCCCCCCTTTGACATATTCCATTCAAAACCTTGTCGATCATTTTAGTCATTCTTTTTGTGATATTACAAAAAAAAACTTTATATTCTCGCATCCATTACACAAAATTTATTTGTGCATACCGAGATACCCTTGAGTACAACCTTGAACAATACATATATGATTACCATAACCATAACTGTATGTAGTAGGCTTTGCATAATCCCGGTAACCCACCCACTGATCCCTCTGAACCAATTGGCCGGGTTAAGAAAAGAAAAGGTATCTGACCACCAGCTATCCTTATTATGGTCATTGTCTTTGTCATACTGATCCCTGAGTCGTTGTACGTCTTTTAATTTAAATCTCATACTCATAGTACTATTCGGGTCTATATAATGACAGCAGGTGGGTCCGATGATTTGACACATACCCCCTTGTGAGGCAGTTAGGTAATCCAATACCAGGGTATGTTGGTTAGTGACTATTATAAGCTGATTCTGTACAGCTATACTAGTATTTAATATGTCCAATATATCCCAAATCTGATCATCTAGATAATCCGTGGCTCTAACTAATTTATCCCACATCTGTGTTAACATAGGATAAATAATTGGGAATTCCCATTTGTACTATATGCGGTCTCCCCGAGGGACGTGGTGAGTTATCTGCAGCTCTTTTATACAGTGTGTGCTTGGGCACAGCTTGCATATTCACTTGTTTATTATTGTTTATTTGAAATTATGAAAGTAGCCGGGGTTAGGCGTCCTAATGTACAAGTACCCTTTATACCTACGGGAAGCCATTTATATGCTCCTTCTCCGCATATCCAAAATGTACCCTCAGGCAGATCCCACAAAGCTGAGTACTGCAATACCAATCTGTGAGCCCAATCCACAAAACTAGATACATTCTGAAGCATACACCAAGAGGGTTTTTGTCCCAAGGGGCTACAGTACCCGGCTGCGGGATTACCACATACATGCATTCCGTTGACATACTCATTGGATTCATTACAAACCAGGTTCCCCGGCTTACTTGTACAACTGTTTGCATCACCTTGGGGGAACAACTCAGAATGTTCCCATTTTCTATTATGTATGTATCTTTCCAATACTGTGGGTTTGAAAGCATCAGAGGAAGGGGTGGTTGTACTGAAACTGAGCTGTAGATTTTCAGTGGGGACCTGTCCTAAATCAGTTAATCCAGTCTTATTCCTAGGTACCCATTTTCCTCCCTTGAATGCTAAATATTGTAAGTTGTCTATTTTTCCTGTAAGATTGCCCTGCCACCAAGGAAATTCTACCCATCCCACAATTGGTATGGCGATTGTAGTATTCCATAGTCTAGTATTGCCAGGTTGGTTGTTGGCCAGGTTGTCTGAACAATTAGGCCAAGCGAATATTTCTTCAGCTGACACGGGAACTGCTAGAAAAGGTATACTTGTGGCTGATACTGGTGAATGGGTACAGATCCAACAATCTGCCAGGGGTTGCGTATTATTTAACAAGTCATGCACTAATTTTCTATGATGTTGTACGAATCTATTGTTCAAAGGGGCTAGAGAATTCAGTCTTTCCCATGCCTCCGTTGAGGTTAACATTATTAACATCAATATCATGAGTCTTATACTGCTTTTTTGCAATGGCTTGCATGTATCCATGATGCCTTTCCTTCAAGCTTGACTGCTGTTGGAGTTGTTAACAGGACTTGGAAAGGTCCGTCAAATCTCGGTTCCAGAGTCTTTCTGGTGTGTCTTTTCACGTAGACTTGATCACCAGGTTCCAACTTGTGGCCTCCTTCGAGATTTTCTGGATCTGGAAGGGAAGCAAAAACTTGCGAATGCACTTTAGTTAAACGTTTTTGTAATTCTTGTACATAAGCAGTTAAAGTCTCAGTATTCAACATCAGTTGTTGTGGAAAATAACAACCCAAATTTGCTGCTCTACCAAAAAGAATCTCATGTGGTGACTAGGGTTGAGCGAAACGGGTCGAACATTTTCAAAAGTCGCCGACTTTTGGCTAAGTCGGGGTTTCATGAAACCCGATCCGACCCCTGTGCGGGGTCGGCCATGCGGTACGCGACTTTCGCGCCAAAGTCGCGTTTCAATGACGCGAAAAGCGCCATTTCTCAGCCAATGAAGGTAAACGCAGAGTGTGGGCAGCGTGATGACATAGGTCCTGGTCCCCACCATCTTAGAGAAGGGCATTGCAGTGATTGGCTTGCTGTCTGCGACGTCACAGGGGCTATAAAGAGGCGTTCCCGCCGACCGCCATCTTACTGCTGCTGATCTGAGCTTAGGGAGAGGTTGCTGCCGCTTTGTCAGAAGCAGGGATAGCGTTAGGCAGGGTCCATTAACCACAAAACCGCTTGTGCTGCAGCGATTTGCACTGTCCAACACCACCCTCGGTGTGCAGGGACAGTGGAATTTTTTTTTTTTTTTTTTTTCCCCTCAGCGCTGTAGCTCATTGGGCTGCCCTAGAAGGCTCCCTGATAGCTGCATTGCTGTGTGTACGCCGCTGTGCAAACCAACTGCTTTTTTCAAAGCACAAATCCTCTTGTTCCTTCCTTTCTGCACAGCTATCTTTTTTGTTTGTCCACACTTTTTATTTCATTTGTGCATCAGTCCACTCCTTATTGCTGCCTGCCATACCTGGCTGAGATTACTGCAGGCAGGGAGATAGTAGCTGCCTGCCATACCTGGCTGAGATTACTGCAGGCAGGGAGATAGTAATTGTAGGACATTCCCTGTTTTTTTTTTTTTTTTTTTTTTTGGTGGGAGATTAAGATTGGCAATTTGGCATTTCTGCTAGAGTGCCATCCCTGTGTGTGCCATCTCTCTCACATAGTGGGCCATAGAAAGCCTTTTCATTTTTCTGTATTTTTTTTTGTGGGGTGTATAAATTCTCCCTGATAAAAATACAGTGGGAGATTAATATTGGCCTTTGGGCTTGTGTGCCAGTCCTGAGTGTGCCATCTCTCTCACAAATAGTGGGCCATAGAAAGCCTATTTTATTTTTTTTTGGGTTTTATAAATTCTCCCTGAAAAAAAGGGAGATTAATATTGGCCTCTGGGCTTCTGTGCCAGTCCTGAGCGTGCCATCTGTGCCAGTCCTGAGCGTCCCATCTCTCTCACAAATAGTGGGCCATAGAAAGCCTATTTAATTTTTTTTTTGGTTTTATAAATTTTCCCTGAAAAAAGGGAGATTAATATTGGCCTCTGGGCTTGTGTGCCAGTTGTGAGCGTGCCATCTGTGCCAGTCCTGAGCGTGCCATCTCTCTCACAAATAGTGGGCCATAGAAAGCCTATTTAATTTTTTTTTTGGTTTTATAAATTTTCCCTGAAAAAAGGGAGATTAATATTGGCCTCTGGGCTTGTGTGCCAGTTGTGAGCGTGCCATCTGTGCCAGTCCTGAGCGTGCCATCTCTCTCACAAATAGTGGGCCATAGAAAGCCTATTTAAATATTTTTTTGGTTTTATAAATTCTCCCAGAAAAAAAGGGAGATTAATATTGGCCTCTGGGCTTCTGTGCCAGTTGTGAGCGTGCCATCTGTGCCAGTCCTGAGCGTGCCATCTCTCTCACAAATAGTGGGCCATAGAAAGCCTATTTAAATATTTTTTTGGTTTTATAAATTCTCCCAGAAAAAAAGGGAGATTAATATTGGCCTCTGGGCTTCTGTGCCAGTCCTGAGCGTGCCATCTGTGCCAGTCCTGAGCGTCCCATCTCTCTCACAAATAGTGGGCCATAGAAAGCCTATTTTATTTTTTTTTTGGGTTTCAGAAATTCTCCCTGGAAAAAAAAAGGGAGATTAATATTGCCCTTTGGGCTTGTGTGCCAGTACTAAGCGTTCCATCTCTCTCTCTCTCTCAGTCAGTGGGCCATAGAACGCCTATTTTTGGTTTTATTTGTTTTCTAAATTCTCCCTGAAAAAATCATTTTATTTTATTTGGTTTCTAAATTCTTCCTGATAAAATCATATTTTTTTTATTATTTTTTTTTCTAAAGTCTCCCTGAAAAAAAAAAAAAAAAAAACAACCAAAAAAAACAGTGGGAGATTAATATTGGCCTTTCTGCTTGTGTGCCAGTCTTGACTCCTGGGTGCGTCATCTCTCAGTCAGTGGGCCATAGAACGCCTATTTTTGGTTTTATTTGTTTTCTAAATTCTCCCTGAAAAAATCATTTTATTTTATTTGGTTTCTAAATTCTTCCTGATAAAATCATATTTTTTTTATTATTTTTTTTTCTAAAGTCTCCCTGAAAAAAAAAAAAAAAAAAACAACCAAAAAAAACAGTGGGAGATTAATATTGGCCTTTCTGCTTGTGTGCCAGTCTTGACTCCTGGGTGCGTCATCTCTCAGTCAGTGGGCCATAGAACGCCTATTTTTGGTTTTATTTGTTTTCTAAATTCTCCCTGAAAAAATCATTTTATTTTATTTGGTTTCTAAATTCTTCCTGATAAAATCATATTTTTTTTATTATTTTTTTTTCTAAAGTCTCCCTGAAAAAAAAAAAAAAAAAAACAACCAAAAAAAACAGTGGGAGATTAATATTGGCCTTTCTGCTTGTGTGCCAGTCTTGACTCCTGGGTGTGCCATCTCTCTCTCTCTCTCTCTCCAATTGTGGTCCATAGAAAGCCTACATTTTTTTTCCTTGATTTGGGTTCCAAAATCTACCAGAGAAAATAACTCCATCAATCATTGGTAGAAAAATATTGGCCTCTGGGCTTGTGTGCCACTCCTGATTCCTGTGTGCGTCATCTCTCACTCAGTGGCCCATAGAAAGCATATAGTTTGTTACATTTGTTTTCTAAATTCTCCCTGCAAAAATCTATTTTTTTTTTTTTGGGGGGTTTCTAAAGTGTTCCTGAAAAAAATAAAAATAAAAAAAAAATAATAGTGTGACATTAATATTAACATTTGTGCTTCAGTGACAGTCCTGCGTGTGGGGCATCTCTCTAATTTGCAGCCACCAAAAAAAGAGTGTGTAACATTGGGCCTGATTTTCGCTGTGGTCTCACCAACCTGTAAAGGGGTAGCTAAATCATACTGAAGTTATAGCTCACCGTGTAAGTTGTGTGACTGCAACAAATAACGTTAGTTTGGTTACGTTTTTAAAACAATGAGGAAGTCTAGTGGAAGAGGTCGTGGCCGGGGGCGTTCATTGTCAGCTGGTAATGAGGGTAGTGGTAGTGGTGGAGCATCAGGTGGTCGTGGGGGAAAAAATATTGCACCTAAGTCTGGAGCTGTGGAGCCAGGTTCGTCGTCCGGCTACACAAGGCCTCGAACGCTCCCTTTTCTGGGATTAGGAAAACCGCTTTTAAAGCCGGAGCAGCAAGAGCAAGTTTTGGCTTATCTTGCTGACTCAGCCTCTAGCTCTTTTGCCTCATCTCGTGAAACTGGTAAAAGTAAAAGCAGCGCGTCGTTAGTGGATGTTCACGGTCAGGGACAAGTCACTTCCTTGTCCTCTTCAGCAAAAACAACAACAGAGAAGAATGCAGCAGGCGACACAACGGGTTACTCCATGGAGCTCTTTACACATACCGTCCCTGGCTTAGAAAGTGAAGCAGTTAACAGTCCATGCCCATTACAAATTGAATCTGACATGGAGTGCACTGACGCACAGCCACAGCCAGACTACTATGCTGGTCCTTTGACTCAGACCACAACATTGCCCTCGCAGGGTGCTGATCAAGAATCAGACCCTGATGAGACTATGTTGCCCCATCACGAACGCTATACCACCGAACGACACGGTGACACAGACGAAGTTGCGCAGGAGGTACAAGAAGAGTTATTAGATGACCCAGTTCTTGACCCCGATTGGCAGCCATTGGGGGAACAGGGTGCAGGCGGCAGCAGTTCTGAAGCAGAGGAGGAGGAGGGGCCGCAGCAGGCATCAACATCGCCACAGGTTCCATCTGCCGGGCCCGTATCTTGCCCAAAACGCGTGGCAAAGCCAAAACCTGGTGGAGGACAGCGTGGCCATCCGGTTAAAGCTCAGTCTGCAATGCCTGAAAAGGTATCCGATGCTAGAAAGAGTGCAGTCTGGCATTTTTTTAAACAACATCCAATTGATCAGCGCAAAGTCATCTGTCAAAAATGTTCTACTTCCTTAAGCAGAGGTCAGAATCTGAAAAGTCTCAATACTAGTTGCATGCATAGACATTTAACCACCATGCATTTGAAAGCTTGGACTAACTACCAAACGTCCCTTAAGGTTGTTGCACCCTCGGCCAATGAAGCTAGTCATCAACGCAACATCCCTTCCGGCAGTGTAGGACCACCATTTAGCGCACCACCTGCTGTATCTGTGCAGGTATCTTTGCCAGGCCAAAGCAGTCAGGGTCAGGGAATCACCAGTTTCGTAGTAGGAAACACTGCATCTAGGGCACCGGCGGCAACAATACCATCTCCCACCGTCTCTCAGTCTGCCATGTCCACCGGCACCCCCGCTAGTTCCACGATCTCCAGCTCTCCAGTCCAGCTCACCCTACATGAGACTATGGTTAGAAAAAGGAAATACTTAGCCTCGCATCCGCGTACACAGGGTTTGAACGCCCACATAGCTAGACTAATCTCGTTAGAGATGATGCCCTACCGGTTAGTTGAAAGCGAAGCTTTCAAAGACCTGATGGACTACGCTGTACCACGCTACGAGCTACCCAGTCGACACTTTTTTTCCAGAAAAGCCATCCCAGCCCTCCACCAGCATGTTAAAGAGCGCATCGTCCATGCACTCAGGCAATCTGTGAGCACAAAGGTGCACCTGACAACAGATGCATGGACCAGTAGGCATGGCCAGGGACGTTACGTGTCCATCACGGCACACTGGGTAAATGTGGTGGATTCAGGGTCCACAGGGGACAGCAAGTTTGGGACAGTTCTGCCTAGCCCACGGTCTAGTAAACAGTTGTCTGTAGCCGTTCGCACCCCCTCCTCCTCCTCCTCCTCGTCCTCCTGCAGAAGCAAGAGCTCGTCCACAGACCGCAGTCGCACAAACACTCCATCCGCACCTGCCACTGTTGCACACCAGGTCTCCCATTATGGGGCAGCTACTGGCATACGTCAGCAGGCTGTATTGGCTATGAAGTGTTTGGGCGACAATAGACACACCGCGGAAGTTCTGTCCGAGTTCTTGCAGCAAGAAACGCAGTCGTGGCTGGGCACTGTAGATCTTGAGGCAGGCAAGGTAGTGAGTGATAACGGAAGGAATTTCATGGCTGCCATCTCCCTTTCCCAACTGAAACACATTCCTTGCCTGGCTCACACCTTAAACCTGGTGGTGCAGTGCTTCCTGAAAAGTTATCCGGGGTTATCCGACCTGCTCCTCAAAGTGCGTGGACTTTGCGCACATATCCGCCGTTCGCCTGTACACTCCAGCCGTATGCAGACCTATCAGCGTTCTTTGAACCTTCCCCAGCATCGCCTAATCATAGACGTTGCAACAAGGTGGAACTCAACACTGCACATGCTTCAGAGACTGTGCGAACAGAGGCGGGCTGTTATGTTTTTGTGGGAGGATACACATACACGGGCAGGCAGTAGGATGGCAGACATGGAGTTGTCAGGTGTGCAGTGGTCGAAGATTCAAGACATGTGTCAAGTCCTTCAGTGTTTTGAGGAATGCACACGGCTGGTTAGTGCAGACAACGCCATAATAAGCATGAGCATCCCCCTAATGCGTCTGCTGATGCAAAGTTTGACGCACATAAAGGATCAGGCGTCTGCACCAGAGGAAGAGGAAAGCCTTGATGACAGTCAGCGATTGTCTGGTCAGGGCAGTGTACATGACGAGGTACCGGGCGAAGAGGAGGTGGAGGATGAGGAGGATGATGGGGATGAGTATATTTTTAATGAGGAAGCTTTCCCGGGGGCACGGGAAATTGGTGGCGTGGCAAGGCCGGGTTCTGGTTTTTTGAGGGACACAAGTGACGTAGATTTGCCTGCAACTGCCCCTCAACCAAGCACAACCGCAGATTTGACAACGGGAACTTTGGCCCACATGGCGGATTATGCCTTGCGTATCCTCAAAAGGGACACACGCATTACAAAAATGATGAACGATGACGATTACTGGTTGGCCTGCCTCCTTGATCCTCGCTATAAAGGCAAATTGCAAAATATTATGCCACATGAGAACTTGGAACTAATATTAGCAACAAAACAATCAACTCTTGTTGACCGTTTGCTTCTGGCATTCCCTGCACACAGCGCCCGTGATCGTTCTCACACGAGCTCCAGGGGCCAGCAGACCAGAGGTGTTAGAGGGGCAGAAATCAGAAGTGGCGTTGGACAGAGGGGTTTTCTGACCAGGTTGTGGAGTGATTTTTCTATGACCGCAGACAGGACAGGTACTGCAGCATCAATTCAAAGTGACAGGAGACAACATTTGTCCAGTATGGTTACAAACTATTTTTCATCCCTTATCGACGTTCTCCCTCAACCGTCATTCCCATTTGATTACTGGGCATCCAAATTAGACACCTGGCCAGAATTGGCAGAATATGCATTGCAGGAGCTTGCTTGCCCGGCAGCTAGTGTCCTATCAGAAAGAGTATTCAGTGCTGCAGGTTCAATACTAACAGAAAAAAGGACTCGTCTGGCTACCCAAAATGTAGATGATCTAACCTTCATTAAAATGAACCACAACTGGATTTCAAAATCTTTTGCCCCACCCTGCCCGGCTGACACCTAGCTTTCCTATGAAAAGGTCTTGCCTGTGGACTATTCTGAATGACTTTTCCAATCTCGTAATTTTCTTCACCTGATTGTCCAGCATACGACATGTTTCCACCTCACGAAATGGCCAAACTCCCCACACGGGGCCGTGCTATCGCCACTTTGCGCTTGGACCCTTGAGAGTGCTGTTTGTCTGAAGAGGTGGGTGTGGCCGCTTTTGGTCGACGGCACTGCCACTGGGTCCCTCATAGTACAATAAAGTGTCTCTGGCGGTGGTGGTGCGCACCCAACGTCAGACACACCGTTGTAATATGAGGGGCCCTGTGCCTGTACCGCCGGCCACAAGACAGTTCCCCCCCCCAGCTCAAACAGTGCTCTACCACTAGCAAAATTATCTCTCACAGCTTCACCAATGTGTAGTCTAGCCGCTGACATCCTTCAATGCCTGGCACTGACAATACCATTGTTTTGACATTTTTGTTATGTTAGGCCTTCGAAGCCTGTCTGCGGTCCCTTCTTTCTACAACTACTACACTGACCAGGCCACTGCTGGCCGTGTTACCCTGGAACCAATTTAAAAGTGCCTACAGTCAGCCCAATTTTGTTATGTTAGGCCTTCGAAGACTGTCTGCCGTCACTCCTTCCACTAGACTTCCACTGACCATACACTGCTGCCCATGTACCCCTGGAACCAATTTAAAGTGCCTACAGCCAGCCCAATTTTGTTATGTTAGGCCTTCGAAGCCTGTCTGCGGTCACTCCTTCCACTAGACTTCCACTGACCAGACCACTGCTGCCCGTGTACCCCTGGAACCAATTTAAAAGTGCCTACAGCCATGTGTTATTATTTTAGGCCTTCGATGCCTGTCTGCGGTCACTCCTTCCACTAGGCCTCCACTGACCACACCACTGCTGCCCGTGTACCCCTGGAACCAATTTAAAATTGCCTACAGCCAGCCCAATTTTTTTATTTTAGGCCTTCGATGCCTGTCTGCGGTCCATTCTTTCAACTACTACTACACTGACCAGGTCACTGCTGCCCGTGTACCCCTGGAACCAATTTAAAATTGCCTACAGCCAGCCCAATTTTTTTATTTTAGGCCTTCGATGCCTGTCTGCGGTCCATTCTTTCAACTACTACTACACTGACCAGGTCACTGCTGCCCGTGTACCCCTGGAACCAATTTAAAATTGCCTACAGCCAGCCCAATTTTTTTATTTTAGGCCTTCGATGCCTGTCTGCGGTCCATTCTTTCAACTACTACTACACTGACCAGGTCACTGCTGCCCGTGTACCCCTGGAACCAATTTAAAATTGCCTACAGCCAGCCCAATTTTTTTATTTTAGGCCTTCGATGCCTGTCTGCGGTCCATTCTTTCAACTACTACTACACTGACCAGGTCACTGCTGCCCGTGTACCCCTGGAACCAATTTAAAATTGCCTACAGCCATGTGTTATTATTTTAGGCCTTCGATGCCTGTCTGCGGTCACTCCTTCCACTAGGCCTCCACTGACCACACCACTGCTGTCCGTGTACCCCTGGAACCAATTTAAAATTGCCTACAGCCATGTGTTATTATTTTAGGCCTTCGATGCCTGTCTGCGGTCACTCCTTCCACTAGACTTCCACTGACCAGACCACTGCTGCCCGTGTACCCCTGGAACCAATTTAAAAGTGCCTACAGCCAGCCCAAGTTTGTTATGTTAGGCCTTCGATGCCTGTCTGCGGTCACTCCTTCCACTAGGCCTCCACTGACCACACCACTGCTGCCCGTGTACCCCTGGAACCAATTTAAAATTGCCTACAGCCAGCCCAATTTTTTTATTTTAGGCCTTCGATGCCTGTCTGCGGTCCATTCTTTCAACTACTACTACACTGACCAGGTCACTGCTGCCCGTGTACCCCTGGAACCAATTTAAAATTGCCTACAGCCAGCCCAATTTTTTTATTTTAGGCCTTCGATGCCTGTCTGCGGTCCATTCTTTCAACTACTACTACACTGACCAGGTCACTGCTGCCCGTGTACCCCTGGAACCAATTTAAAATTGCCTACAGCCATGTGTTATTATTTTAGGCCTTCGATGCCTGTCTGCGGTCACTCCTTCCACTAGGCCTCCACTGACCACACCACTGCTGTCCGTGTACCCCTGGAACCAATTTAAAATTGCCTACAGCCATGTGTTATTATTTTAGGCCTTCGATGCCTGTCTGCGGTCACTCCTTCCACTAGGCCTCCACTGACCACACCACTGCTGTCCGTGTACCCCTGGAACCAATTTAAAATTGCCTACAGCCATGTGTTATTATTTTAGGCCTTCGATGCCTGTCTGCGGTCCATTCTTTCAACTACTACTACACTGACCAGGGCACTGCTGGCCGTGTACCCCTGGAACCAATTTAAAATTGCCTACAGCCAGCCCAATTTTTTTATTTTAGGCCTTCGATGCCTGTCTGCGGTCCATTCTTTCAACTACTACTACACTGACCAGGTCACTGCTGCCCGTGTACCCCTGGAACCAATTTAAAATTGCCTACAGCCATGTGTTATTATTTTAGGCCTTCGATGCCTGTCTGCGGTCACTCCTTCCACTAGGCCTCCACTGACCACACCACTGCTGTCCGTGTACCCCTGGAACCAATTTAAAATTGCCTACAGCCATGTGTTATTATTTTAGGCCTTCGATGCCTGTCTGCGGTCACTCCTTCCACTAGGCCTCCACTGACCACACCACTGCTGTCCGTGTACCCCTGGAACCAATTTAAAATTGCCTACAGCCATGTGTTATTATTTTAGGCCTTCGATGCCTGTCTGCGGTCCATTCTTTCAACTACTACTACACTGACCAGGGCACTGCTGGCCGTGTACCCCTGGAACCAATTTAAAATTGCCTACAGCCAGCCCAATTTTTTTATTTTAGGCCTTCGATGCCTGTCTGCGGTCCATTCTTTCAACTACTACTACACTGACCAGGTCACTGCTGCCCGTGTACCCCTGGAACCAATTTAAAATTGCCTACAGCCATGTGTTATTATTTTAGGCCTTCGATGCCTGTCTGCGGTCACTCCTTCCACTAGGCCTCCACTGACCACACCACTGCTGTCCGTGTACCCCTGGAACCAATTTAAAATTGCCTACAGCCATGTGTTATTATTTTAGGCCTTCGATGCCTGTCTGCGGTCACTCCTTCCACTAGGCCTCCACTGACCACACCACTGCTGTCCGTGTACCCCTGGAACCAATTTAAAATTGCCTACAGCCATGTGTTATTATTTTAGGCCTTCGATGCCTGTCTGCGGTCACTCCTTCCACTAGACTTCCACTGACCAGACCACTGCTGCCCGTGTACCCCTGGAACCAATTTAAAAGTGCCTACAGCCAGCCCAAGTTTGTTATGTTAGGCCTTCGATGCCTGTCTGCGGTCACTCCTTCCACTAGGCCTCCACTGACCACACCACTGCTGTCCGTGTACCCCTGGAACCAATTTAAAATTGCCTACAGCCATGTGTTATTATTTTAGGCCTTCGATGCCTGTCTGCGGTCACTCCTTCCACTAGGCCTCCACTGACCACACCACTGCTGTCCGTGTACCCCTGGAACCAATTTAAAATTGCCTACAGCCATGTGTTATTATTTTAGGCCTTCGATGCCTGTCTGCGGTCCATTCTTTCAACTACTACTACACTGACCAGGGCACTGCTGGCCGTGTACCCCTGGAACCAATTTAAAATTGCCTACAGCCAGCCCAATTTTTTTATTTTAGGCCTTCGATGCCTGTCTGCGGTCCATTCTTTCAACTACTACTACACTGACCAGGTCACTGCTGCCCGTGTACCCCTGGAACCAATTTAAAATTGCCTACAGCCATGTGTTATTATTTTAGGCCTTCGATGCCTGTCTGCGGTCACTCCTTCCACTAGGCCTCCACTGACCACACCACTGCTGTCCGTGTACCCCTGGAACCAATTTAAAATTGCCTACAGCCATGTGTTATTATTTTAGGCCTTCGATGCCTGTCTGCGGTCACTCCTTCCACTAGGCCTCCACTGACCACACCACTGCTGTCCGTGTACCCCTGGAACCAATTTAAAATTGCCTACAGCCATGTGTTATTATTTTAGGCCTTCGATGCCTGTCTGCGGTCCATTCTTTCAACTACTACTACACTGACCAGGGCACTGCTGGCCGTGTACCCCTGGAACCAATTTAAAATTGCCTACAGCCAGCCCAATTTTTTTATTTTAGGCCTTCGATGCCTGTCTGCGGTCCATTCTTTCAACTACTACTACACTGACCAGGTCACTGCTGCCCGTGTACCCCTGGAACCAATTTAAAATTGCCTACAGCCATGTGTTATTATTTTAGGCCTTCGATGCCTGTCTGCGGTCACTCCTTCCACTAGGCCTCCACTGACCACACCACTGCTGTCCGTGTACCCCTGGAACCAATTTAAAATTGCCTACAGCCATGTGTTATTATTTTAGGCCTTCGATGCCTGTCTGCGGTCACTCCTTCCACTAGGCCTCCACTGACCACACCACTGCTGTCCGTGTACCCCTGGAACCAATTTAAAATTGCCTACAGCCATGTGTTATTATTTTAGGCCTTCGATGCCTGTCTGCGGTCACTCCTTCCACTAGACTTCCACTGACCAGACCACTGCTGCCCGTGTACCCCTGGAACCAATTTAAAAGTGCCTACAGCCAGCCCAAGTTTGTTATGTTAGGCCTTCGATGCCTGTCTGCGGTCACTCCTTCCACTAGGCCTCCACTGACCACACCACTGCTGTCCGTGTACCCCTGGAACCAATTTAAAATTGCCTACAGCCATGTGTTATTATTTTAGGCCTTCGATGCCTGTCTGCGGTCCATTCTTTCAACTACTACTACACTGACCAGGGCACTGCTGGCCGTGTACCCCTGGAACCAACATCAGAAAATATAAAAATAAGTATTTTGCTTATAAAAAAGAAAATACTGGTGAGATATCAAATGCAGACATTTTAACATTAAAAACAAACACACAACTCTAATCTGGTACAGTACTAAAAATGGCCACCAGCTACAATTACTTTCTCCTGCAAGTAGTTAACTGAAAGTTTTTTTAAATTGAAAACACACATATGGCATCCACCGAGTGTTGTCCTGTCGCGTCTTCTTTATATTATTGCCGAGAAGATGCAAAATAATGAAAATAATAAAATCATTAATTACCAAAATAATAGAGAAAGTCAACACCACATTGCAAATAAACATTCATTCCAAATAAAGAAGCAGGGCGCGTCCGAGGGTGAGTATATACCTAATAAGAATATAATCACCCTCGGACGCGCAATGCTTATTTCCAACAGCCTTCCTTCCTAAGAATCAGCCCTTCCGTCGTGTAGAGAGACGTTGTGTTACACTCCAAGGTGTTCCCCAGGTTGCCTTTCCTGAGCTTCGATCTTCCGGCTCTCGTTTAGTAGTTCTTGGAAACTACTCTGCATTAGGCCTTCAAATTGGGTATGGGGTGTAGAGAGATGGTGTGTTCCACTCCAAGGTGTTCCCCAGGTTGCCTTTCCTGAGCTTCGATCTTCCGGCTCTCGTTTAGTAGTTGTTGGAAACTACGCTGCATTAGGCCTTCAAATTGGGTATGGGGTGTAGCGAGAGGGTGTGTTACACTCCAAGGTGTTCCCCAGGTTGCCTTTCCTGAGCTTCGATCTTCCGGCTCTCGTTTAGTAGTTCTTGGAAACTACACTGCATTAGGCCTTCAAATTGGGTATGGGGTGTAGAGAGAGGGTGTGTTACACTCTAAGGTGTTCCCCAGGTTTCCTTGCCATTGCTTCGGTCTTCCGACTCTCGTTTAGTAGTTGTAGAAAAGTACACTGCATTAGGCCATACAAAATGGGTATGGGGTGGAGAGAGATGGTGTGTTACACTCCAAGGTGTTCCCCAGGTTGCCTTTCCTGAGCTTCTATCTTCAGGCTCTCATTAAATTGTGGTTAAATGGAACAACTGCATTTGGCGTACTAGTTGGTTTGGGGCCTACTATCGGTGTCTGCCACTCCTTGCTGTTCTCCTCCACTGAACAAAGCTGTGCCGCCTGTTTACTACGGTTGCCAATTTTGAACTGCATTTCGACTACTTACTGATTTGGCCCTACTCTCTGTGTCAGCCTCTCATTCCAGTTGTCCTCCACTGCAATGCCCCCTGGTTATTCCTGTGTTACCAATTTTGAACTGCATTTAGCCCACTTTCTTCTTTGGGCCTATATCTGTGTTTCCACTTCATCGTGCCCATTGCCCAGCCAGTGATAGATGAGTCTGCTGGTACATTGACCCATAACGCAACATTCCCCGTGCACGCTACACAACAACATTGTGACCCTGCTGAAAGTCAGGTTGCTCTTCCCGCATACCATACCACCTTACACGGGGACAAAGAGGAAGGTGCAGATGAAAGTGCAGGTTCCTTCATCAGGTGGGGGGAGGAATACTAGTTGGCGACGTCACTGGCACAGGGCCTCTCATAGTACGCAAAAGTGTTGCTGCCGGTGGGAGGCGCCCCCGCCGTGCAAACACACCGCTGTACTTTGAGGGGCCCTGTGCCAGTGCCAATGCCAACGAGTGGGCCCCCCCTGCTTGCTCAGGTTCACAGCACTTGCAAAGTTGAAATACTTACCTCTCCCTGCTCCACTGCCGTGACGTGGTCCAGATTTCCTGGGCCCACTAATTACTTGAACCAGCCCTACCCCCCACAACTTTAGCCAAATGACCCCCAATTTCAAATGCCTTCCAATTATTATAAGGTAAATTACGCTTGACAAGCTTCATTAAGAAGAATGGATGGTTTTGACATTAAAATGGCCACTCTAGGTGTTTTCCTGGCCCCCACTCACTGCCGACTATGCTGCCCCATTGACTTGCATTGGGTTTCGTGTTTCGGTCGATCCCGACTTTACGTCATAATCGGCCGATTTCACTCGACCCGACTTTGGACATAGTCGGGTTTCGCAAAACCCGGCTCGACTCTAAAAAGGTCAAGGTCGCTCAACTCTAGTGGTGACAGCTTAGCCTTCCCCCTTGGGGTGTTTCGGATGGAATACAGGGCAAGTGGTAGACACTCGGTCCAAGGCTTTCCTGTTTCTGCCATGCCCTTCTGGATTTTTAATTTTATTGTCCCATTTAATCTTTCCACTTTACCTGAACTCTGTGGATGATATGGAGTGTGAAACTGGTTTTCTACTCCCAACATTTTCATAACATTCTGGAATATTTCCCCAGTAAAATGGGTACCTCTATCTGACTCGATCACCTCAGGCATGCCGTAACGGGGTATCAGTTCATGTGCTATTTTAATGGCAGTAGTTTTTGCTGAGGCTCTACGAACTGGATAAGCCTCTGGCCACCCTGAGAACATGTCCACACACACAAGCACATATTCGTATCCATTGTACCTAGGAAGTTGGATGTAGTCGATCTGGAGTCTTTGAAAGGGATACAGTGGTCTTACATGATGCTTGGTTGGGGTTTTAATGGCCTGACCTGGATTGTGTGCCAGGCATATAGCGCATGCAGCACACATGTTCCGAGCAAAATTACCAAAACCTGGAGCCAACCACCTTTCTTTTACCTTGAGCGTCATACCATATGCCGACACATGCGTGGGTAGGTGGAGGTCACTTGCCACTGCGGGGTACCAGGCTCTGGGCAAACACAACAAAGTTCCTTTTTTCCATAATCCTTGCTGATCTTCTGCCCCTTTTTTCTGCCACTGCCCTCGTTCTTCGTTGTCTACCTGTTTCTGAGCTTCCTTCAATCTTTCCTCATCATCTTCAGAGCTATCTAGTGTGTGGGCATGATGTAAGGGTTTACGTGCTGCCTGTTTTGCTGCCTTATTGGCTTTATCGTTACCCCTGGCTTCCTCGGTGTCGAGTCTCACATGTGCAGCTACCTTTATCACCGCTATTTCTTTAGTTTCTTGTGCTGCCTCCAGAATCTGTCTAATGAGGAAGGCATGTTTAACAGGTTGGCCTGAAGCAGTCATATAACCTCTGGCTCTCCATATTACGCCAAAATCGAAAATAATGCCATGTGCATATCTAGAATCAGTGTATATGTTTGCTGTCTGATCTTTGGCTATTTTTTAGAGCTTCAACTAATGCCGTAAGTTCTGCTTCTTGTGCAGACTGATTAGCAGGGAGAGGTTCTGCTTTCAGCACTTCATGCTGAGTTACTACCGCATAACCTGTATGAAATTGTCCGTTCATATCTGCATATCTACTGCCATCTATGAAAAGTTCAAATGTAGCATTACAGAGTGGCTTGTCACGTACATTACATAAGCCCTGAGTCTCTTGCTCCATTAATTGTACACAATCATGCATTGACTTTGATGGGTCAAAGGAGTTGGAGAGTGCAGTTGCAGTTTCCTCAGGTATGGTACCCCCCTCAGACTCTAAAGGGAGCAAAGACGCGAGATTAAGAGTCTGAATCCTGGCAAAGGAAATGTTGGGCGGCAGTAGTAGGGAACATTGGAGACGGAGGTGTCTGGCCATTGAAATATGTTTAGGTTGGACCTGGTTAAGAATGCCATGTACATCATGAGTGGTCTGAACTAGAAGTGGATGATCAAGAACAATCTCAGAAGCTTTATCTAATAACAGTGAAATTGCGGCTACTACTCTTACACAAGAAGGTGCGGCTCTAGCTACAGGGTCCAGATGAGCTGATATGTATGCCACAGGTCTCTGTTTGTTTCCATGTTTTTGTGTGAGCACCCCTGTAGCATGTGAGGATATTTCAGCTGCCATCAATTGAAAAGTTTTAGTGTAGTCTGGGAGTCCCAAAGCCGGAGCTGATACCAGTGCTGTTTTCAAAGAGGAAAATGACTGTTTAGCCTCTTCACTGAGTGAATATGGTGTGTTGGCAATACAGTCATATAAAGGCTGCATGAGTTGACTTGCATGTATGATCCACTGTCTACAGTGTGAAACAATACCTAGGAAAGCACGCAGCTGTTTGTGATTCCTGGGTTCAAGCATGTTACGTATGGCTTCCGTACGTTGAGGTGTGAGGTGTCTGATGCCCTGTGATATGCAGTGACCTAAAAACACGACTGTTTGTTGACAAGCCTGGAGTTTCTGTCTATTTACTTTAGAGCCTTCTTGCGCTAGGAAAATTAAGAAATTAACAGTTGAGGTAACTGCCGTCTGCTCATCAGGGCAACAAATAAGTAAGTCATCTACATACTGTAGAATGACTACTCCTGGTTCTGGGATGAAATTTTTTAGCACGGTCTGCATTGCTTCAGAGTACAAAGTTGGTGAGTGTACCATACCTTGTGGCAATCTTGTCCATGCTAATTGTTTACCTTTGAATGTAAAGGCAAACAAATGCCAACAGTTCTTATGTAGTGGCACAGAAAAAAATGCGTTTGATAAGTCAATTACCGTAAAATATGCAGCAGTGCTGGGAATTTGAGACAGTAAGGTATGAGGATTCGGTACCACAGGGGTGACCGGTGCCAAAACCTTATTGATTTCCCGTAAGTCGTGCACCATGCGATATTTCACCATAGTTTCTTTGGAGGACACTTTCTTTTTAACAGGATATAAGGGTGTATTGGCGGGTGACCTGATTTTTACCAAAACACCTTGTAACACATAATCCTGAATTTGTTGAGAAATCGCCTGTTCTTGCTGGGCGCTGATGGGGTATTGCCTAAGCTGAGGTAATATGGTTCCCGGGGCAGTTTCTAACAGTATAGGAGCTACTGATAAAAATCCTACATCAGCGTCTTCTTTTGCCCATAGGCTGTCAGGAACCCGAGACAAGTCAATTTTTGCTTGTTGAGTGTAAATTTCGGGAAAATCCTCCATTGCCTGTATTCTAACATATAGTTCCAGAGTTTCTGCATCTTCAGGGATGGTCAGCATAACTGTGCCATCTTCTCTAAAATGGATGTTTGCATGCATTTTACTTAAGACATCAGTACCCAACAAGCAGGTAGGTGCACCTTTAGCAAATAAAAATTTGGATGCAAAAGTTTTAGGGCCAAAGCTCACATTTAAAGGTTTTGTAAAGGGCAACGCCTGAATTTTACCATCATACCCTTCTGCATATGTAACCTTTGAGGATATATTGTCAGGATATGGTAAAAAGTCCTGATTTAAAATGGAGGATGTTGCTCCCGTATCTATCAGAAAAGGTACATTTTTACCCTCAACTTCAACTTGTATTATTGGTCTTCAAGAAGGAAGAGAGACCTGCATAACTTTCAGTCATTCTGAGCTGTCTGTTTGATCAGGCACTGGGTTATTTATCCTATTTTTGGGTACAAAGGTTCCTGAATCTATATCTGCTTTTCTCTTCCTACATTCCCTTTGGAAATGTCCTGGCTTCTTACAGTAATGACAAGTAAACTTTTGATTAGCAGAGCCAGTATTAGGCCGGCGTCACACATGCGAGTTTTACGGACGTAAGAGCGCAGAATCTACGTCCGTAAAACTCGCAAAAAATACGGCACAATTATTCTCTATGCCCCTGCTCCTATCTGCCGTATTTTACTGATCAGTATTATACGGCTTTCTACGGCCGTACAAAATCGCAGCATGCTGCGTTTGTCACCGTACTGCGCAAGAAATACGCCAATGAAAGTCTATGGAAGCGTGAAAAATACGGATTACACACGGACAAGCAGTGTGACTTGCGAGAAATACGCAGCGCTGTTAGAGAGAAAAGCCGGTAATTCAGTGCGGTGTACAGTAAAATCACACTGACAGCTTACAGTAGAATAGGTAGAATAAATGTGTACACATAGAATAGGTATATATATATACAGTGGGGCAAAAAAGTATTTAGTCAGTCAGCAATAGTGCAAGTTCCACCACTTAAAAAGATGAGAGGCGTCTGTAATTTACATCATAGGTAGACCTCAACTATGGGAGACAAACTGAGAAAAAAAAATCCAGAAAATCACATTGTCTGTTTTTTTAACATTTTATTTGCATATTATGGTGGAAAATAAGTATTTGGTCAGAAACAAAATTTCATCTCAATACTTTGTAATATATCCTTTGTTGGCAATGACAGAGGTCAAACGTTTTCTGTAAGTCTTCACAAGGTTGCCACACACTGTTGTTGGTATGTTGGCCCATTCCTCCATGCAGATCTCCTCTAGAGCAGTGATGTTTTTGGCTTTTCGCTTGGCAACACGGACTTTCAACTCCCTCCAAAGGTTTTCTATAGGGTTGAGATCTGGAGACTGGCTAGGCCACTCCAGGACCTTGAAATGCTTCTTACGAAGCCACTCCTTCGTTGCCCTGGCGGTGTGCTTTGGATCATTGTCATGTTGAAAGACCCAGCCACGTTTCATCTTCAATGCCCTTGCTGATGGAAGGAGGTTTGCACTCAAAATCTCACGATACATGGCCCCATTCATTCTTTCATGTACCCGGATCAGTCGTCCTGGCCCCTTTGCAGAGAAACAGCCCCAAAGCATGATGTTTCCACCACCATGCTTTACAGTAGGTATGGTGTTTGATGGATGCAACTCAGTATTCTTTTTCCTCCAAACACGACAAGTTGTGTTTCTACCAAACAGTTCCAGTTTGGTTTCATCAGACCATAGGACATTCTTCCAAAACTCCTCTGGATCATCCAAATGCTCTCTAGCAAACTTCAGACGGGCCCGGACATGTACTGGCTTAAGCAGTGGGACACGTCTGGCACTGCAGGATCTGAGTCCATGGTGGCGTAGTGTGTTACTTATGGTAGGCCTTGTTACATTGGTCCCAGCTCTCTGCAGTTCATTCACTAGGTCCCCCCGCGTGGTTCTGGGATTTTTGCTCACCGTTCTTGTGATCATTCTGACCCCACGGGGTGGGATTTTGCGTGGAGCCCCAGATCGAGGAAGATTATCAGTGGTCTTGTATGTCTTCCATTTTCTAATTATTGCTCCCACTGTTGATTTCTTCACTCCAAGCTGGTTGGCTATTGCAGATTCAGTCTTCCCAGCCTGGTGCAGGGCTACAATTTTGTTTCTGGTGTCCTTTGACAGCTCTTTGGTCTTCACCATAGTGGAGTTTGGAGTCAGACTGTTTGAGGGTGTGCACAGGTGTCTTTTTATACTGATAACAAGTTTAAACAGGTGCCATTACTACAGGTAATGAGTGGAGGAAAGAGGAGACTCTTAAAGAAGAAGTTACAGGTCTGTGAGAGCCAGAAATCTTGATTGTTTGTTTCTGACCAAATACTTATTTTCCACCATAATATGCAAAAAAAATGATAAAAAAAACAGACAATGTGATTTTCTGGATTTTTTTTTCTCAGTTTGTCTCCCATAGTTGAGGTCTACCTATAATGTAAATTACAGACGCCTCTCATCTTTTTAAGTGGTGGAACTTGCACTATTGCTGACTGACTAAATACTTTTTTGCCCCACTGTATATATATGTCAGTGAGACACATATATGTATATATATTAATATTTATTCCAGCGCTAGACAGCTTGAAAGCCGGTAATTCAATTACCGGCTTTTTCCTTCTCCTTCCTAAAACCCGACATGATTTGAGACATGGTTTACATACAGTAAACCATGTATTCTCTCCATTTTTTTGCAGATTCCACACTACTAATGTCAGTAGTGTGTATCTGCAAAATTTGGCCGTTCTAGCTCTTAAAATAAAGGGTTAAATGGCGGAAAAAATTGGCGTGGGCTCCCGCGCAATTTTCTCCGCCAGAGTAGTAAAGCCAGTGACTGAGGGCAGATATTAATAGCCTGGAGAGGGTCCATGGTTATTGGCCCCCCCCTGGCTAAAAATATCTGCCCCCAGCCACCCCAGAAAAGGCACATCTGGAAGATGCGCCTATTCTGGCACTTGGCCACTCTCTTCCCATTCCCGTGTAGCGGTGGGATATGGGGTAATGAAGGGTTAATGCCACCTTGCTATTGTAAGGGGACATTAAGCCTAATTAATAATGGAGAGGCGTCAATTATGACACCTATCCATTATTAATCCAATTGTAGTGAAGGGTTAAATAAAACACAAACACATTATTTAAAATTATTTTAATGAAATAAAAACAATGGGTGTTGCAGTATTTTATTCAACGCCCAATCCAGTCACTGAAGACCCTCGTTCTGTGAGTAAAAAAACATAATAAACCAACAATATACTTACCCTCCGCAGATCTGTAACGTCCAACGATGTAAATCCTTCTGAAGGGGTTAAAACATTTTGCAGCAAGGAGCTGTGCTAATGCAGGCTGCTCCTCGCTGCAAAACCCCAGGGAATAAGGCTAAAAATAGATCAATGATCTATATTTAGCTTTATTTGCGGTGAGGCGCCCTCTGCTGGCTGTTCATAGATCGTGGGAAATTACCTAGAAAGCCAGGGAGCTTTCTAGGTAATTTCCCACGATCTATGAACAGCCAGCAGAGGGCGCCTCACCGCAAATAAAGCTAAATATAGATCATTGATCTATTTTTAGCCTTATTCCCTGGGGTTTTGCAGCGAGGAGCAGCCTGCATTAGCACAGCTCCTTGCTGCAAAATGTTTTAACCCCTTCAGAAGGATTTACATCGTTGGACGTTACAGATCTGCGGAGGGTAAGTATATTGTTGGTTTATTATGTTTTTTTACTCACAGAACGAGGGTCTTCAGTGACTGGATTGGGCGTTGAATAAAATACTGCAACACCCATTGTTTTTATTTCATTAAAATAATTTTAAATAATGTGTTTGTGTTTTATTTAACCCTTCACTACAATTGGATTAATAATGGATAGGTGTCATAATTGACGCCTCTCCATTATTAATTAGGCTTAATGTCCCCTTACAATAGCAAGGTGGCATTAACCCTTCATTACCCCATATCCCACCGCTACACGGGAATGGGAAGAGAGTGGCCAAGTGCCAGAATAGGCGCATCTTCCAGATGTGCCTTTTCTGGGGTGGCTGGGGGCAGATATTTTTAGCCAGGGGGGGGCCAATAACCATGGACCCTCTCCAGGCTATTAATATCTGCCCTCAGTCACTGGCTTTACTACTCTGGCGGAGAAAATTGCGCGGGAGCCCACGCCAATTTTTTCCGCCATTTAACCCTTTATTTTAAGAGCTAGAACGGCCAAATTTTGCAGATACACACTACTGACATTAGTAGTGTGGAATCTGCAAAAAAATGGAGAGAATACATGGTTTACTGTATGTAAACCATGTCTCAAATCATGTCGGGTTTTAGGAAGGAGAAGGAAAAAGCCGGTAATTGAATTACCGGCTTTCAAGCTGTCTAGCGCTGGAATAAATATTAATATATATACATATATGTGTCTCACTGACATATATATATATATATACCTATTCTATGTGTACACATTTATTCTACCTATTCTACTGTAAGCTGTCAGTGTGATTTTACTGTACACCGCACTGAATTACCGGCTTTTCTCTCTAATATATGTGTCTACTGACATATATATATATATATCTATATATATATATATATATGTATATATATATATATATATATATAGATATATATATATATAGACAGTATATATATATTTTCTTTTCTTTTTGGGACACATGGATCACTTCTATAGCGGTATGTTGGTTTTGCTAGCCTGCGAGAAAACCACGCAGTACGGATGCCATACGGATTACATACGGAGGATGCCATGCGCAAAAAACGCTGACACACCCTGCCTACGGAGAAGCTACGGACCACTTTTTTCGGGACTTTTCAGTGTATTACGGCCGTAATATACGGACCGTATTGTTTTACGCTGTGTGTGACGCCGGCCTTAGCCTGTGCAATTCTTACTGGCTTAGAATTTTCTCTTAAGTCCATTTCTATCCCTACAGCTTTCTGTCTAGCCAGGTGTGGGTCTTCCAAGGTTCTCCAATCAGGGGTTGCGGCCTTAAGCTTTTCCTTCACTTTTGGAGACAATCCATCTATAAAGGTTTTTGTAACTAACCTCATCATTCCTGGAGCGGTTAGATCCATGCCTTCATCTCTGAAATTATTTTCTACACTTAGATAATATTCGTCTACTGATTGTCCAGATTTCTGAGCCACCACTCCCGTTGTTCCTCTCTGCCTCTGTCTCTCCCTCATGAAAACCATTAAATGATCTACAAATTGTGTACCTGATTCTATCGTTTGTAAGGCACCATCTCCTGCTTGGGGCCTATGTACCTGTAGATTCGCTAATAGCTCCTGGAAGAGTCCAGGAGTCATTTTCATTCTACATAATTCTTCTCCATCTGCCCAAACTCCAGCATGAGTCTGCATAATTTGCTGTATATATTGTGCAAATCTAACTGGACACTGGGTGGGATCTGGTGCGTTATGCAAGAGAGACATGCCTTCAGCGGGGGACCAAGGGAAATATTGTCGAGTTTGGTGATATCTAGTTCCCATTACTCCGTCAACACCAGGTTCCCTAAAAGGTCTTGGTACTACCCTAACAGGGGCAAGTACAGCGCCATGTCTAGGTGTACCACAGGCTAGGCAATCATTTCTCCAGTCTGGATTTTGTTGTCCACAGTGCGGACATACCCATCCTCCTGGTCCGGCTAAACTTTGAGGTGGTGTTTGGAGAAAAGATGGGGCATGTGGGTTAAGGTATGGGGGTGGGGTATTTTTAGATTCCACATTTTGTTTTTCTCCACAGCCTGTGGGTCTAATACACCACTTTTTACTCTGTTGATTATATGTCCATCCCTCATTTTCTGCTACCCTAGAGACTTCAATCAATGCTTGGATCTGATCTATCCATTTCTTGTCTCTGATTATGCTTTTTTTCCTTTCCTGAATTCCTTCCCATAGTTTTCTACTAAAAGCTTCTGCCCTAGTAACTCCAAACTTACTAAAAATCTTTTTCAGTCCCTTAGTGGCATCTTCACCACTTCTCTCCTTTATGATAGTATAGATATCTAATTCTTCTGGTTCCGACTTTGTTTGCTTATTCCCCATTTTCTTATCCTGAGCTTTCTTGCCCTAGGTGGCGTTTGGGTATGAGAATACCTCGTTACCTTCTTCCTAAGGAGCTAGGATGTCTTTTTCTTGCCCTAGGTGGCGTTTGGGTATGAGAATACCTCGTTACCTTCTTCCTAAGGAGCTAGGATGTCTTTTTCTTGCCCTAGGTGGCGTTTGGGTATGAGAATACCTCGTTACCTTCTTCCTAAAGAGCTAGGATGTTTAAACTGTGTTGATGTAAGAAAATCCTGATTCCTACACCTATAGCAAACAACACAAATGCAACCAGACAGAAAAAGAAAAAGAACATACAACGTATCTTGTCCCAGGCTAATTTATCTGTCCTGGGCTTATACTATCACATACAACGTATTCTTGTCCCAGGCTAATTTATCTGTCCTGGGCTCATACTATCATACACTTATCCGTCACCAGGTTTTTGTCAAAGACAGGATCAGAGATTGAACATAGGCGCGGAGGTCTCCCCGAAAGGACGCAACCACGTTGCCCAGTGGGACAGTCACTTCTTCTGTTTCAACCCCCTGGGCGGCTTATAGGGCTATTCCCAACTTCCACACACCTTCTATTCACATTCACTCTCATTCAATGCCGTACTCCGTGAGGTGATCAATTCCTAAATAGTTCAAGAACCCGAGCTATAGGTATCCTCCTCTACTAGAACTACCCGCTAAAGAACACGACACAGAAAATCTTACGGACAGTGCAGGGCAGATATAAGAGATCTAACAGTGTCTCTTACCTGGCCAGGTTTTTGTTCATCTGCCGTCCAATATCCCAGATTCTCTTTTCGTTCGTATTCTGCCGGTGTTCTTGAAGGAATACACAGACCTCGGGTCCCTGTTCAGGCGCCAGGAAATGTCGGGATCACACTCAGTCGGAGCAGCCTTTGGAAGTGTGGAATCACCAGAAATAATACACAAGACACGTCTTGTATAGTGTATCACTGGGAAGTCTCTGAAGCACGCCTGCCTTCAAGGTGCTATCCCTTCTTTATATAGTTGTTTCAGTGGTTATACAAGTTTTGCATGTTTAAACAAAGAGACAAAACAGGAAAGAAAGAAAAGAAAAGAAAACAGTTTCGTGGGCGGCAGTTTCACAACAAACAGTACAAAGGCAATTCCACAGACAGGAAAAACAGGATTTCATACTATAGCTAAAATGTCCTTGAATGGACAGGTCAATATTTATAATCATTTTTGTTCTGCTCTTCACAGACGGTACGATTCGTGACATTCCAGCGATATCGTTACGATATCGCTGTGTCTGACACGCAGCAGCGATCAGGGATCCTGCTGAGAATCATACGTCGTAACAGATCGTTTAGAACTTTCTTTCATCGCTGGATCTCCCGCTGTCATCGCTAGATCGGTGTGTGTGACACCAATCTAGCGATCTAGCGATGCGATCCAGCGATGCGTTCGCTTGTAACCAGGGTAAACATCGGGTAACTAAGCGCAGGACCGCGCTTAGTAACCTGATGTTTGCCCTGGTTACAAGCGTAAAACTAAAAAAAAAAAAAACAGCACATACTTACATTCTGGTGTCCGTCAGGTCCCTTGCCGTCTGCTTTCCACACTCACTGACTGCCGGCCGTAAAGTGAAAGTGAAAGCACAGCCGCTGTGCTCTGCTTTCACTTTACGGCCGGCAGTCACAGTGCGGGAAGCAGACGGCAAGGGACCTGACGGACACCAGAATGTAAGTATGTGCTGTTTGTTTTTTTTTAGTTTTACGCTTGTAACCAGGGTAAACATCGGGTTACTAAGCGCGGTCCTGCGCTTAGTAACCCGATGTTTACCCTGGTTACCCAGGGACCTCGGCATCGTTGGTCGCTGGAGAGCTGTCTGTGTGACAGCTCCCCAGCGACCACACTACGATTTACCTACGATCACGGCCAGGTCATATCGCTGGTCGTGATCGTAGGTAAATCGTATAGTGTGACGGTACCCTTACTCTCTGCCTTCTTCATCTTGGTAGACTGATAAAGATAGGCAGAAAAGTACTTAGGGCTTAGTGTGCTTATTCCTGAACAGCTGCTAACAGGTATAAGAAACACTAATTTTCTAAAGTGTGGACTAGACTTTAATATGAGCTAATGTGTCCTACACAACTATAAAGTGGTGTGTTTGGTGAACTTTATTAACTTTTTGTTTTTTTTTCAGAAAAAGACACTGAATGTGCCCAAAGATGTAAAACCGATAGTATCACAAACTTTTTGTAGCGATTACAATGCAGGAAGGTAACCTACAATGCAATAGATGAGGCTCCAAAAAATAGGCTAATACTAATCTGGTAGCAAATACTTAGTGGGAAGCATGTCAATCACTAGCAATATGTCATAGATCAAAGTAACAAAAATACATGACTGACTAGGACCACCTGGACAAACTGCATATACATGAAGAACGCAAAACTCAAAGGAACGCAGTCATAAGTCCAAATATATAAAATATATAAACTTTATTAAATACCAAATAATCGGTGCACAGTAAAAAGTAGGAAAACCCCTTGAGAAAGGCACTTTGCCGAAACGCGCGTTGGGGGGACGGGACTCTGATGCACATATACACCCACCTTCTACCGCCGGTATGTATGTACTAGAATACTGTTATTGATTGCCAAGATATGGTTATGAATTTCCTATACATGCTGTGTATTTACATGGTTCTGATATTTATGATATGGGGTAGAGTGCATTAGAGCCTGTCCATTTGTATGTGCTGTTGATGACATGGGTGGGTTTTCCCACTTTTTGCTGTGCACCGATTATTTGGTATTTAATAAAGTTTATATATTTTATATATTTGGACTTATGACTGCGTTCCTTTGAGTTTTGCGTTCCTAATACTAATCTGGCTGGGGCTGCAGGGCACAAGGCTGCAGAAAGGCTCCTATATGTACTCCTATATAGTGTTTTTCCGCAATCTAGCAGGATACGGATGGAAACCCACTAATAGGATAAATCTGGAAAAATGTGCAGCAGGCAGCACTAATTGAAAAAAAGGATAAAGGAACAGTATGAGGCAGTGACGCACACTGAGTTGACTACAACCAGCTGTGGCTGCAGAACAGACTACAGCGTGAGCTGCACTCACACAGAGACCTTGCAGACAGCTGTGAACAGCTGCAAGGCCAAAAAAAACTCCTCTATGTACTCCTATATAGTGTTTTTCCACAATCTAGCAGGATACGGATGGAAACCCAATAATAGGATAAATCAGAAAAAATGTGCAGCAGGCTGCACTAATTGAAAAAAAGGACAATGGAACAGTATGAGGCAGTGACGCACTCTGAGCTGACTACAACCAGCTGTGGCTGCAGAACAGACTACAGAGTGAGCTGCACTCACTCAGAGACTTTGCAGACAGCCATGAACAGTGCTGCAAGGCAAAAACAAGGTTCTCACACAGAGGTTGCTAAATTTGCCTGGTTAAAGCACAATGAAGCAAATCGCTATCTCAAACTAACCCTCAGTCAGAACAGCAGCGTCCTGTCCCTAACTGAATTCACAACAGAGTGAACCCAAAATGGCGGCGGCGTGTTTTATAGTGCATCATGACATCATTTCAGCAGCCAATCACAGCCATGCCCTTACTTACATGCCTAACATGCATAACAGGATGTGCCCACACTTCTTAGGATTCCTCATTGGCTGACCTAAATCAAACTGGCTCATTGCACTATGGGAACTTCCAATTCCGGTATCCGATATATACTGAAAGTATCAGAACTCAGTATTGGAATTTCGATACCGCGAATATCGGCCGATACCCGATATTTGCAGTATCGGAATGCTCAACACTATTACTGACTCTTCATGCAGTCCGTAATAATGCCTTTTTTATATTGATCCAGAGGGGGCAACATAAAAAGAGACTAATATTTATGGGGGAAAATCCTTCTAGACTTCAGAGAAATTAGAATTAAAGGGAACCTGCCAGTGGAATTAGGTTAATTTGGGTGATGGGGACAGAGCGAGGCCGCTCAGAACACGTGGCCGCCTGCCTCCATTGTAAAGTAAGCCTTCTCTGGAATTCGCCTGCGTTTTACAGCATAACAGACATGTCTGCAATGATGAAGCCGGTGTCTGAGTCATGCTCACTTTGGATGGGGAATCATGAATCAGATGACGAGTCCCTGTGAACCGCAGGTCTATAAAGATACAGTCTTATTGACAGAGGTTTGGTGCAATACTATCAATGCATTACTAGCACCAATCTCTTAATATTATATTTTGTTATTATGTTATATTTCTTTATTATCTGTGTACAACAAAGGTGTTTAATAACGATGAGGTTTTATTTTCAACAGGGACCACCAGGCTCCCAAGGACCAAGAGGGGAAAGAGGCCCAAAGGGGAAACCTGTAAGTTAACATTGATCATAGATTCACCATACATTTGTAATGTATGTGGGGAGATTTGAACAATTGGCGTGGTCTCAGGACCTGGACACCCACCATCTGCTTATAATCACAAGGAAACTGAAATACGGAAACAAACTTATAAGGGCTTAGTTTACTCTTTAAATGCTCTGTGTAGAAAACATGCCGTAGAGATTTCATGTTCTTAAATCCGTGGGTGATAACTCCGTCTCGTCCATCCGTCCCTCCCTCCCTCGGTAATGAGAGTGGACAGGGGCCCTTTGCATTTTCTCCTCATGAACACTGGATGTCAGTGCTGCCTAACAGAGTCGTAGTGAGGACACAATTCCATGTGATGTTACTTCGTGTGAGAACTCAATTGTCACCAATCATAGTAACATAAATAGGGGGATTGTATGACACTGATTTTTTCATATATGTTTAAGAATTTAGAGAAAAAATCAGCCACAAATATTTATAACTATTTTCATAAAATGTTTCAAATCTAAGATAAAGCAATTTTACTTACAAAGATTTATTTTATGTTTCTAGTTTTTTTATGTGATCTAACTAGAAATGCAATGTGTCACCAAAAAAATGAATGATGTATTTTTGGGTTTACTGTATACACGGACCTAATAAGTAAAAAGTCAGGTTTGAAATACTGCAGCATAATACCAACAAGGAAAAGTCATGGAATTCTGAAAATCACAGGATGGATAGACATGTTAATGATTCACAAATTATGAAAAGATGGAAACAAATTTTGTAATACTTCTTGATTTACTCAGTATTGAGTATGAGCGCCACATGCAGAAATACACTCACACACCTTGGCTGCTGCCTATGAGGTTATTAATGAATGTCTGAGAAATGTTCTGACACGCTGCATGCACTATGGCATACAAATCATCAAGATCCTCTGCTAGCAGATCTCTTTGCAATTGCCAGCCAATGATGTCCCGGATGTTCTTGATGGGATACAATGGTGGAGATACTGCAGGACATTGTAGCATGTTTCTCTAAAGTGTCCCTGGAGCCGTTTTTCAATATGATAATGTCAGGTTGCATGTTGCTGGTGCTACTGTGAGCAGCCCACATGGCATAAAAGTACTACCATGGCCTGCATGGTCTCTGGACTTGTCTCCCCTTAGGCATATCTGGGATGTCATTGGTTGACAAAATAAAAGTCTTCAATTTGGAACAATAAGAAAACCAATCAAGCAATAAAAAATTACATTTGTATTTGTATTAATTGAAAACTTCCTATGTCATCATCAAATAAGCATACAAACTGATAATGAAACTGCCAAGTTCACGAATCAGCATCATAACTGTGGCTCCTGAAATAAATTTGTTATAATAATTGTACATGACAAAAAACTTTCTTTAATATTTTTCTCAAGGGTGCACGAGGTCCTGCTGGAATCGATGGAGAACCTGGTATTCCTGGACAGCCTGGAGACCCAGGTCCTCCTGGGCATCCTTCACTCCCTGGAAGTCATGTAAGTATAGACTGATAATTTTTTAGAGTAAATGTTATTAGACATGCAGGGCACTTGCTTCAAGCTATATAAGCACATAATATACCAATATCACTCATGTCATAAAATCAGCATATAACACATGTTAAGTAGTGTTGAGCGATACCTTCTGATATCCAAAAATATCGGTATCGGATTGGATCGGCTGATATCCAAAAAATATCGGATATCGCCAATACCGATATCGGAAACCAATGCAAGTCAATGGGACACAAATATCAGAATTAAAATAAACCCTTTCTTTCCTTGTAGGTTAATTCTACATGAAGGAAAACAACTAAGAATAATGTAGAATGTATTGGGGGAGGTGGAGGAGACGTTAAAGGCATAGAGGTTTAGCCCAATCAAATGGAATAGCAGGAATTAATTTTTTTTTTTAGACGTTCAGAGTTACAAAGATATTGACTATGTTAAGCTTTTTTATATTTTGTCAGACATTTATGTTTCACTACTTCCTTGCTCTTCACCTTCTTTTTTACTTCTCCCACACTTTCTTCTTCATCATCCTTAGCAGCAGCATCTTTTTCATCAACTACTTCTTCACCTTATTCATCTTCTTCTTCTTCACCTTCTTCCTATTATTCTTTTTTTTACATTCTTCATTTTCTTCTTATTCAACTAATATTCTTTTTCATATTCTACTTCATCTTCTTCATATTCTTCTTCTTCATCATATTCTTATTTGTGACAGACATTCCTGTAGTTGTTATCTATAAAAGTTTGAAGATTACACCTTCCGTTCTGCCTGTCACAAAAGATTTACAACAGGATTTGTCCACGTTCAGTTTGGCCTGCAGCAGCAGATTTTTTCCAGAGGCACCACGAGGAGGAACGGACTCACCCCCATACACTGCTTGGTCTTCTTCTGCTTATAATTTAGATAATATGTTTTGCTCTGATTTTTAGTCTTATGCTTAATGTTGTTCTGCTTTTTGTTTTTCAGCTTCTTGTTCTTCAGCTTCTTGTTCTTCAGCTTCTTGTTCTTCAGCTTCTTGTTCTTCAGCTTCTTGTTCTTCAGCTTCTTGTTCTTCAGCTTCTTGTTCTTCAGCTTCTTGTTCTTCAGCTTCTTGTTCTTCAGCTTCTTGTTCTTCAGCTTCTTGTTCTTCAGCTTCTTGTTCTTCAGCTTCTTGTTCTTCAGCTTCTTGTTCTTCAGCTTCTTGTTCTTCAGCTTCTTGTTCTTCAGCTTCTTGTTCTTCAGCTTCTTGTTCTTCAGCTTCTTGTTCTTCAGCTTCTTGGTCTTCAGCTTCTTGGTCTTCAGCTTCTTGGTCTTCAGCTTCTTGGTCTTCAGCTTCTTGGTCTTCAGCTTCTTGGTCTTCAGCTTCTTGGTCTTCAGCTTCTTGGTCTTCTTCGGGGTGGTCTTCAGGGTCGTCGTCTCCGGGGTCGTCGTCTCCGGGGTCGTCGTCTTCTTCGGGGTGGTCTTCAGGGTCGTTGTCTCCGGGGTCGTCGTTTCCGGGGTCATCGTATCCAGGGTGGTCTTCTTCGGGGTGGTCTTCAGGGTCGTCGTCTTTAGGGTCGTCAGGGAGATCCAGAGTGATTACCAAAAACCATTTCAAAAAGCTTGAACTTGGAAATGTAGCAAAAGGTACAAGAAGGCTGAGGAACTGCTGAGAACCAGCTGATGGTACTGGAACCCGGATGGGCAGCCGAAGGTACAAGAGCCAATGGAAATACCGAGGACCAGCTGACGGTACTGGAACCCGGTTACTAAGCAGGAGGTACCCGTGCCAGAAAGCACTACCAAGAACCACCAGACATTGGTGGAACTCGGATACTGAGAAGGAAGCACCTAAGCCAAAGGCTCTGCCTGCAACCAGCTGACGATACTGGAACCAGGATGGGTAACAGAAGGTTCAAGAGCCAAAGACACTGCCGAGAACCAGCTGATGGTACTGGAACCTGGATGGGTAGCAGAAGGTACAAGAGCCAATGGAACTACCGAGGACCAGCTGAAGGTACTGGAACCCATTTGCTAAGCAGGAGGTACCCGTGCCAGAAAGCACTACAAAGGACCACCAGACACTGGTGGAACTCGGATACCGAGAAGGAGGCATCTAAGCCAAAGGCTCTGCCTGGAACCAGCTGACGGTACTGGAACCCAGGGGGACCTATTCAAGATTGACTTCAAAAGAACAAGCTAATGGTGCTGGAACTCAGATAGTCAGCAGAAGCTCCACATGAACAAAAAATTGCAAGGCCGCAAGCCGGCCAGAGTTACAGAAAACCCACAGTCCTACAGGGGGAGCTTGTCCTATTGGCACTACGGGACCAGCCTTGATTGCCAGATCCCGCAGCCCACAAAGGAAGCACCTAAACTGCAGGCACCATAGAGTCGGCTAACCCGACCGCAACACGACAGGATAATGTATTGGAGGCAAAGTTACTTTGACACTACCCAGAAACAGCTGGCATGTTGGAACCAGGCTGGGCAGGAGGGAGAACCCGTGCCAAAGACACTTCTGAGCAGCAACTGGCGGTGTTGGAGCCCAGGGATTACAGGAGAAACAGAGTGTAGGCAGAGGCCTAATTGGAGCAAGTTGAAAGGGAACCTGTCACCCCCCAGGCGTTTGTAACTAAAAGAGCCACCTTCTGAAGCACTAATGCTGCACAATGTGGCTCTTTTTGTTATGCTCCTTGCACACGCTGAAGTCAACACTTATAAAATGTGCCCCCTCATACCATGAAACCGTACCGGAGGCAGGACTTTCCTTCTTAGTGAGACGCAGCACAGCCGTCATCCATACCCCATTGGCGCCATGCGCCGCCTCCTGAGCATTGTTTGAATCTGTCCTGTGTGAGACACATAGTCCTAGGTATTGAATGAGGATATTTATAAGTTATCTTATTTTGTTGAGTTTTTTTCATTTTTTCTTTATCAGCAATTTCTGTATAAGCCCTATGCATAGGTCTGCCCTTATGACCTGTAGGTCATCATGTACTAACAAAGACAGTGATACATCGGTATATAATAGAGGTTCCTGATTTATGACCTCTGCGTATCTATGAGCAAAATATATATGCTCTATTGCAGTGTTTTTCAACCTTTTTTGAGCCGCGGCACACTTTTTATACTTAAAAAATCCCGAGGCACACCACCAACCAAAATGGCACAAAATGGTGCGTCCAGGTTTGAGATGAAAGTCTGCAGTCATTCTATGTGACTGCAGGCTTCTGAATTCTCACAGCGCAAGCACTGCACACTTTCAGGATTCTCCCTTGCCGGTGGCCAGAGTGGACGGTCATGACAGCACAAGTATGTGATTTGGATACTTCTGGTCACATTCTAACTAGACGTGTCCGGCCTCATTCAATTCATTTTCATTGAATGAGGCCACACATGTCTAGTCAGCACGTGACCGCATGTATGTAAATCAACAACATCAGAGAATTATGATAGCAGTGTGCACTGTGAGAATTCAGAAGTCTGCAGTCACATAGTATGACAGCAGACTCATCACAACCTTGGACATCCCCTTCAATGTTCCTAACAAATAAAAATGAGAATTAGTATCACAAAAAAAACACATTTACATCCAGGTACCTGATAGATGACGTTGTTTGTGGAGTCGCCTCTTTCTTTTCATCTTCACCTTGTCCAGATGCCATGATGACTCTTCTCTTCCACCGGCAGAGCTCGTTTCTGCAGACTTCCATCTTCTCCTGTCTTCTGCAGCACATCCCGACACAACACCCTTAAAGATAGCAGTGTTATTATAATGCTCCGGAATAACAATATCTGCCCTAGGCTGAGCCCCTGAGTAAATAATTGCCCCTCACTTTATTCCCAGCACATAATATGACCCTCACTGTCCCTCTTATGGTACATGCCATCCACACTACCCTCTCTCTCTTTTCCATACTTCACACTGCCTTCTCATACAGTGTCCCTCATAGAGAGCCCAGTCTCTCTACTGTGCCCCTTCATTACACTCCTCCTACTTGGCATACTGTCTTCTCCTGGCTGTTACCCTCACACTACTCAGTATCTATTCTGTATCCACTCACACTTTCATCCCCCCATACTGTCTGCACACATTTCTAATAGCCTCCTCCTGTACATCCCCCCCCTGCTAACATACCCCTTTGCTCTCTCCATATTTCCTCCTCACACATTCCCCCCTCACACATTCCCCCGACTCCCCATACTGTCCTCACACATCCCATCACCGTTTCTCCCAGTACTGTCAGCACACATTTTTCCCCTCGTTACTGTGTCCACCCCCATCTCCCCACTCACCCCCACAGAATATATCCACTGCCCTTCCGATAGAATAAATCCATCCCCTTCCACAGAATAAATGCACCCTGTCCCACACATGCTAAATAAATTCCAGCCCCCCCCACGTACACACTGAATAAATCCCCCCCATACACTGAATAAATCCCCCCACACACTGAATAAATCCCCCCACACACTGAATAAATCCCCCCCGCACACTGAATAAATCCCCCCACTCACTGAATAAATTCCCCCACACACTGAATAAATCCACCCCCCACACTGAATAAATCCCCCCCCACACTGAATAAATGCCCCCCCACACATTGAATAAATCCCCCCCACACACTGAATAAATCCCCCCACACACTGAATAAATCCCCCCACATACTCCCCATAAACCCACCCCACGCTGAATAAATCCGCCCACACTTAATAAATCCCCCCACACACTTAATAAATCCCCCCACATACTCCCCATAAACTCACCCCACGCTGAATAAATCCCCCCACACTTAATAAATCCCCCCACACACTTAATAAATCTCCCCACATACTCCCCATAAACCCACCCCACGCTGAATCTTCGGTGTCTTCAGCTCCACAGCACAGGAGCACTTACCACCAAGTGTCTTCTGTCCCCTGCGCGCCGGATAGTGACGCCAGCAGCGTGATCACATGACTTGATCACGCTGCTGGCGTCGCTCTGACCCAGCGGTCAGAGCCTCAATTGTACTCGCAGCTGGTAGATGTCTGCGAGTACAATTGATCTCCGGGAGCCGGCGCGCTGCAGCTTCTCTGTGCCGGCTGTCAGCTTGACAGTCGGCACAGAGAACAGCTGACTCCCGTTCCCCCGCGGCACACCCGACCATGCGGCACACTGGTTGAAAAACACTGCTCTATTGTACCCCAAAATCTTGGTATTTGACTATTATCTGTGTACCATCATTCACACTTTAAGAGTTTTTTTGAGCAAAAGATATACCATTTGCTGACATAGCCTATGGGGTACATGTAATTTAGTGGATTTTTACGCAGCATCATTTTCTGCTGCGTTGTTTTTAGTATGTTTTGTTACACTTTTTTCACTTTTTTTCACACTTTTTTTCACATTTTTGGTTAGTGTCACCTTTTGGTCAATTTGTGTGTATGTTGTGGGGACCTGGGTGTGGGTAGTTGGTAGGGCCTAGTAGGGCAGAAAGGGACAGTCGACGTGGAGCGGGGGCGCCACATCGTAATTTAGGGTGCCAACCTCCGCTGGTAGGTAGGCGAGAGCTACTATAGGGCCACCTTATAGGGACTGTGCCAGGAATATATTTGTTACTATTTTCTGATTTTTTCCTACCCTACCCGAACCCAGGTGGTTGATGTTGGTAGCATACATTTAAGTACATTCTATTGTCCATGACTTTTAGATATTATTAACAAAGTATTTTTTTAGGATATTGCGTTCTTTTTTGGTTGTTTAACTAAGTATATCCTTACATTATTCTAGTTGGTTGTTTAACCCCAATAACATGGCAGCAAGTGTTAATTGTGCAGACAGCACTTCCGAGCAGCAACTGGCGGTGTTGGAGCCCAGGTTCAATGCTAGAAACAGAGTGGAGAAATTGCCGCACACACAACAGGGGAGCAGCTGGCATTACTGAACCCCAATAACAGAGGAGCAACTGTTGACTGTGAAGATGGCACTTACTAGCAGCAACTGGCGGTGTTGGAGCCCAGGGTCAATGCTAGAAACAGAGTGTAGGCCGAGGCCTAATTGGAGCAAGATTCATATCTGTAGTAGTGTGAGTGTGGAGGTAGCAGGAGCAATTGCCGGATACACAGCTGGAGATCAGCTGACCTTACTGAACCCCAATAACACTGGAGCAGGTGTTGACTCTGCAGACAGCACTTCCGAGCAGCAACTGGCGGTATTGGAGCCCAGGGATTACAGGGGAAACAGAGTGTAAGCCGAGGCCTAATTGGAGCAAGTTTCATATCTGTAGTAGTGTGAGTGTGGAGGCAGCAGGAGCAGCTGAGGATAGTGAACCCCACTAACACAGGAGCTAGTGTTTTTCTCTGTGCAGATGGCACTTCCAAGCAGCAACTGGCGGTGTTGGAGCATAGGGAATACAGGAGAAGCAGAGTGTAAGCTGAGGCCTAATTGGAGCAAGTTTAATATCTGTTGTAGTGCGAGTGTGGACGGAGCAGGAGAAATTGCCAGATACACAGCTGGGGATCAGCTGACGTTACTGAAACCCAATGACACTGGGTCATGTGTTGACTGTGCAGACGGCACTTCTGAGCAGCAACTGGCAGTGTTGGAGCCCAGGGATTATAGTTCAGATGGTAGAAACATGAACACAACAGGAGACCTGGATACTGTTGCCAACCAATTATTTAATCTGGAAGAGGACTGGCAAAACCTTGCAAGATCCAGGCCTTGTTCATTTTCAGAAAAGTAAGCCGGTCAACGTTGTCGGAGGATAGTCGCATGCGACGGTCTGTTAGTATACCACCTGCGGCACTAAAGACCCGTTCCGATAATACCCTAGCAGCAGGGCAAGCTAGCACCTCCAATGCATACTGGCTAAGCTCTGGCCATGTATCCAGCTTAGAGACCCAAAACTTGAAGGGGGAAGAGCCGTCTGGGAGTACACTGAGAGGGCAAGACATGCAGTCTGTCACCATCTGACAGAAACGTTGCCTCCTGCTGACTGGAGCCTTCTGTGATGGTGCAGACATTTCTGGTGGGCACACAAAACTTTGCCACATTATGACCATACTGGTGTTGTCTTGTGCTGAGGCACTGCTTTTGCTCCCTCTTTGTGCAGAGCTTCCTCCACTGCCTCGACGCACTGAGCAGCTTTGTAAAGCACTAGCAGCACTGCTCTCGGTTGTGCACCAGTGTGTCTTGGTACGCCCACATTTTACACTCCCGGGTCAACAGTGTTATGAGGCTATGTGAGTTGTCCCCGTAGCGAGGATCTAGGAGGGTGTACACCCAATAATCAGCCGTGTTGAGAATGTGGGCGATGCGGCGGTCATTTCTCAGGCACTGCAGCATGAAATTAACTATGTGCTGCAGACTGCCAACTGGTCAAGAAATGCTGTCCCCTGCTTGAGATGTCATCTCTGCCTGCTCTGCATCACCCCATCCTCGCTCTACATACTGACTACTAGAGCATTGTGTAACTCCTTCCTCTGCACAGATGTCTTCCTCCTCCATTGACTCCTCCTCATCCTCCTCACAAAGTGTCCCCTGCCTAGGCCTTTGTGAGGAACCACGTCGCGCAGACTGTCCAGAAGCAGATGGCATTTGTGACTCCTCATCCTCCACCTCTTCCACCACCTCATCCCTTAGCGCTTGCAGTGTTTTTTCAAGCAGGCAGATAAGGGGGGCAGTCATGCTGACTAGTGCATCATCTGCACACGCCATCCGCGTGGAATTATCGAAGGCATGCAAAACCTGACAGATGTCCTTCATAGTGGCCCACTCAGTGGTTGTGAAGTCTGAAAGGCGCGCAGTGCGACTTGTTTGCGCCTGATGCAGCTGGTACTCCATTTCTGCTGCCTGCTGCTCACACAACCGCTGCAACATATGTAACGTTGAATTCCACCTGGTTGGTAGGTCACATATGATGCGACGTTCCGGAAGGAGGAATCGGCGCTGCAGAGCTGCTATGCGCGATCTTGACATGCTGGAATGCCGCAAGTGAGCGCACTCTAGGTGGACCTTGTGCAGCAGTGCATCAAGATCCGGATAGTCCCTCAAAAAACTCTGCACGGCCAAGTTGAGCACCTGTGCCAGACATGGGATGTGAGTGATGACAAAAAAAGACTCGCACATCCAAACTAGTGTGAATAGGTGCATACCAGGAGCAGCTACCTCCATACATAAATATACAAAAAAGGTTGCACTCTATCGTGCAAAAGCATGTCTAATATGAAATATATGAAATATGAATAGCAAAATGGCTTTTGAACATTAGGAAAATATTTAAGAGACGCTTTGCACAGAATTTGATATCATCAAATAGTGTGAGCCCATCAACCAGTCGTCAAGGTGGTCTCATAAAACTGATGGGTCCCTGACCCCCCTGTCCAAATGTGAACACTTACCAAAGGCCAATGTCTGTATGCCTGGGTGAATGTGGACACCTCTGTTCAGTAAAGCCTACATATGAGTTGGCCGGGACCAAGTGTGATGAGATGCAATTAAAAACAACATGGAGGAGTGCGCAGTCAGTAAGCTAACATAGAAATGACAAAAAAAGACTCGCACATCCAAACTAGTGTGAATAGGTGCATACCAGGAGCAGCTACCTCCATACATAAATATACAAGCATGTCTAATATGAAATATATGAAATATGAATAGCAAAATGGCTTTTGAACATTAGGAAAATATTTAAGAGACGCTTTGCACAGAATTTGATATAATCAAATAGTGTAAGCCCATCAACCAGTCGTCAAGGTGGTCTCATAAAACTGATGGGTCCCTGACCCCCCCTGTCCAAATGTGAACACTTACCAAAGGCCAATGTCTGTATGCCTGGGTGAATGTGGACACCTCTGTTCAGTAAAGCCTACATATGAGTTGGCCGGGACCAAGTGTGATGAGATGCAATTAAAAACCACATGATGATGGGAGGAGTGCGCAGTCAGTAAGCTAACATAGAAATGACAAAAAAAGACTCGCACATCCAAACTAGTGTGAATAGGTGCATACCAGGAGCAGCTACCTCCATACATAAATATACAAAAAAGGTTGCACTCTATCGTGCAAAAGCATGTCTAATATGAAATATATGAAATATGAATAGCAAAATGGCTTTTGAACATTAGGAAAATATTTAAGAGACGCTTTGCACAGAATTTGATATAATCAAATAGTGTGAGCCCATCAACCAGTCGTCAAGGTGGTCTCATAAAACTGATGGGTCCCTGACCCCCCCTGTCCAAATGTGAACACTTACCAAAGGCCAATGTCTGTATGCCTGGGTGAATGTGGACACCTCTGTTCAGTAAAGCCTACATATGAGTTGGCCGGGACCAAGTGTGATGAGATGCAATTAAAAACCACATGGTGATGGGAGGAGTGCGCAGTCAGTAAGCTAACATAGAAATGACAAAAAAAGACTCGCACATCCAAACTAGTGTGAATAGGTGCATACCAGGAGCAGCTACCTCCATACATAAATATACAAAAAAGGTTGCACTCTATCGTGCAAAAGCATGTCTAATATGAAATATATGAAATATGAATAGCAAAATGGCTTTTGAACATTAGGAAAATATTTAAGAGACGCTTTGCACAGAATTTGATATCATCAAATAGTGTGAGCCCATCAACCAGTCGTCAAGGTGGTCTCATAAAACTGATGGGTCCCTGACCCCCCTGTCCAAATGTGAACACTTACCAAAGGCCAATGTCTGTATGCCTGGGTGAATGTGGACACCTCTGTTCAGTAAAGCCTACATATGAGTTGGCCGGGACCAAGTGTGATGAGATGCAATTAAAAACCACATGGTGATGGGACCACCTTGACGACTTAAATATTTTCCTAATGTTCAAAAGCCATTTTGCTATTCAGATTTCATATATTTCATATTAGACATGCTTTTGCACGATAGAGTGCAACCTTTTTTGTATATTTATGTATGGAGGTAGCTGCTCCTGGTATGCACCTATTCACACTAGTTTGGATGTGCGAGTCTTTTTTTGTCATTTCTATGTTAGCTTACTGACTGCGCACTCCTCCCATCACCATGTGGTTTTTAATTGCATCTCATCACACTTGGTCCCGGCCAACTCATATGTAGGCTTTACTGAACAGAGGTGTCCACATTCACCCAGGCATACAGACATTGGCCTTTGGTAAGTGTTCACATTTGGATAGGGGGGTCAGGGACCCATCAGTTTTATGAGACCACCTTGACAACTGGTTGATGGGCTCACACTATTTGATTATATCAAATTCTGTGCAAAGCGTCTCTTAAATATTTTCCTAATGTTCAAAAGCCATTTTGCTATTCATATTTCATATATTTCATATTAGACATGCTTTTGCACGATAGAGTGCAACCTTTTTTGTATATTTATTTATGGGATGTGAGTGAGGTTGCCTGGGCCCAGAGCTGCCACCAGATTTCAGCCATTGTCACACACTACCATGCCTGGCTGGAGATTCGCTGGCACAAACCACACGTCGCTCTTCTGCTTGATGGCATTCCAGAGCTCCTGTGCTGTGTGGCTTCGATTCCCCAAAGAAATTAATTTCAATACGGCCTGTTGATGTTTGGCCACGGCTGTGCTCATATCGGTCGTAACAGGTAAGCGTTCACAGGTCCATGTGGAGGTAGACTGTGACGGCTCCTGCAGCGGTGATTCGGAGGAACTGCAGTGTGAGGAGGAGTCAATGTGTACAGACTGGATTCCTGCAATCCTTGGAGTTGGCAGAACACGTACAGCACCACTCTCAAGATCTGTCCCCAGCTCCACAACATTTACCCAATGGGCAGTGAGGGAAAGGTATCATCCCTGTCCATGGTGACTAGTCCACACATTGGTGGTCAGGTGGACCTTGTTACTGACGGCGTTGAGTAGTACATGTTTAATTTTTCCCTCCAGATGCTTTTGCAGGGCAGGGACGGCTTGCCTGCTGAAGTAAAAGCAGCTGGGCACATTGTATTGTGGGATTGCCAATGCCATGAAGTTACGGAAGGTGTCAGTCTCCACCAGCCTGAATGACAGCATTTCAAGGGACAGTAGTTTTGCAATGCCAGCATTCAGAACCTGTGCTCGGGGGTGATTTGCCGAGTATGGGCGCCTGTTCTCCCATGCCTGTGCTACCGATGGCTGTAAACTGGCGTGGGAGTGTGATGATGACAGGGACGTGGTGCTGTGGGTGGAATTACACTGTGTCTCTGTCCAGCAGTGCCAGAGGTTCTTCCATGGCGATCCTGTGAGGAAGCTGAACCAGCTGTGTGTGAGCTGGAGGAAGAGGCTACAACACGAGCTGAAGAGGTGCCGCTGTAGGTTGGCCTAGGTCTTCAGTGTGTTTTTGCAACTCCACCACGTGCTTGGTCCACACATGTTTCCACATATTTGTGGTATTGAGGTTGCTGACACTTTTCCCTCTTTTGACTTTCTGATGACACAGCTTGCATTTGACAAGGCAAATGTCATCTGGGACTGTGTCAAAAAAGGACCAGGCACTGCAAGTCTTGGGAGTGCCCGTTTTGGCTTTTGGAAGAGGCATGCTCCTACTGGGTGCCGAAGTGGAGGCTACAGGCATTGCAGTCTTCCCCCTCCATCTCCCTCCTTTTTGGGCCGTTCGGGGAATCTCTTCCTCAGAGCTGCTCCCACCACCTTCCTGTACCTCACGCCGTGATGGGTCAAGGACCTCATCATCTACACTACCCTCTTCCAACAACTGCTTCTCCTGAGTAGTCTCAGCAGCACAGTACGCACCAGAAAGTGGCAACTGAGTCTCATCATCAGATGCTTACTGAGGTGTGCTGACCGTAGGCATTGGCCCACCCGCCTCTTCGGATTCAGAGAGACAAAGCAGTTGCTCATCACTGCATACTGTCTCTTCTTCAGTTTCTCGAATGCTGCTTGGCTTGCCCCCTCTCTCCAAGCCAAGAGATTCAGAGAACAGAAGTAGAGATGGCTCCTGTCCTGGGCTCTTTGACTGCCTGGGCAATTTGGCAGGTGGTGAAGAGACAGAAGGGCGGTCTTCAGTGCTCTGTGCCTGAGAGGATGTGGCACTAATTGAAGTCGATGCGTTAGCTGCCATCCATCCGACAATGGCTTCAATTTGTTCGTCCCGCAGCAGTGGAGTATGGCGAACTCCTACAAAGCTGTGCATGAAGGACTGTCCCCTGCTAAAACTGAAGGATGATGAGTCAACGGTGCCCGCAGCAGGCACAGAATCCCCACATCCTCTCCTAGCAGAAACCTTCTTCATCTTGGTAGACTGATAAAGATAGGCAGAAAAGTTCTAAGGGCTTAGGCTAGGGTCACATTGCGTTAGTGCAATCCGTTTAGCGCTAGCGCTAGCGGATTGCGCTAACGCAATGTTTTCTATGGGGCTGCGGTCGGGGTCGCGGTAACGTCTCCGCTCTCGCAGATCCCCGATCTGCGAGAGCGGGGAACGGACCGCGGGCGCGCCTCGGACGCTGCAAGCAGCGTCCGCGGCGCGCCAGGAATCACCGGCGCGTCGCTAGTGCGTGCCGAACATGGCACGCGCTAGTGAAGCGCGTTCCCATTGCCTTCAATGGGCGCGTTAACGGACGCGTTGCACGGCATTAATTTCGCCGTGCAACGCTGTCCGTTAAACGCGGTCCCATAACGCAATGGGAACCCAGCCTTAGTCTGCTTATTCCTGAACAGCTGCTAACAGGTATAAGAAACACTAATTTTCTAAAGTGTGGACTATACTTTAATATGAGCTAATGTGGCCTACACAACTGTAAAGTGGAGTGTTTGGTGAACTTTATGAACCTTTTGTTTTTTTCACAAAAAAGACACTGGATGTGCCCAAAGATGTAAAACTGATAGTATCAAAAACTTTTTGTAGCGATTACAATGCAGGAAGGTAACCTACAATGCAATAGATGAGGTTCCAAAAAATAGGCTAATACTAATCTGGCTGGGGCTGCAGGGCACAAGGCTGCAGAAAGGCTCCTCTATGTACTCCTATATAGTGTTTTTCCACAATCTAGCAGGATACGGATGGAAAGCCACTAATAGGATAAATCTGGAAAAATGTGCAGCAGGTAGCACTAATTGAAAAAAGGACAATGGAACAGTATGAGGCCGTGACGCATGCTGAGCTGACTACAACCAGCTGTGGCTGCAGAATGGAATACAGCGTGAGCTGCACTCACATAGAGACCATGCAGACAGCCGTGAACAGCGCTGCAAGGTCAAGAAAAGCTCTTCTATGTACTCCTATATAGTATTTTTCCACAATCTAGCAGGATACGGATGGAAACCCACTAATAGGATAAATCAGAAAAAATGTGCAGCAGGCAGCACTAATTGCAAAAAGGACAATGAAACAGTATGAGGCAGTGACATACGCTGAGCTGACTACAACCAGCTGTGGCTGCAGAACAGGCTACAGCGTGAGCTGCACTCACACACAGACCTTGCAGACAGCCGTGAACAGCGCTGCAAGGCAAAAACAAGGTTCTCTCACAGCGGTTGTTAAATTAGCCTGGGTAAAGCAATATGAAGCAAATCGCTATCTCAAGCTATCCCTCAGTCAGAACAGCAGCGTCCTGTCCCTAACTGAATTCACAGCAGAGTGAACCCAAAATGGCGGCGGCGGCTTTTACAGTGCATCATGACATCTTTTCAGCAGCCAATCACAGCCATGCCCTTACTTACATGCCTAACATGCATAACAGGATATGCCCACACTTCTTAGGATTCCTCATTGGCTGAATTAAATCAAACTGGCTCATTGCACTATGGGCACTTCCGATTCCCGTATCCGATATATACTGAAAGTATCGGAACTGGGTATCGGAACTCCGATACCGCGAATGTCGGCCGATACCCGATATTTGCAGTATCGGAATGCTCAATACGAATGTTAAGTTATCACATGATACAGTATCTCATAGTAATTGCACTCAAATAGAATTTGCTTGGGAACATTGAACAATTTGAGACTAATGGTTAAATCTCCTTAGTAACTTTGCGACAAGGTTTATGGCTGAATGTGCAATGTAAACATGTAGAGTGTTATTTGAGCCTTAAATGGCTTGCCCATGAATAAATTAAATTTTTATTAATTCATATTGGAAAAATGACAAGTTCCAAATTGGATGTGTTTATATCAAATGTCCCTGTGCAGAGATTATTCTATAAATGTGCCCCTACTGTGTACTATGTAATAGCTATGTCTGAAAGTACAGGAACATGGTCTGAACATACTACATCTCCTGGGCAGGGAGCAAAAAAAGAGAGTATACAGACAGGACAGCAAGGGATCACAGATGATTTTTTTTTACTGTTTAATGTAAGGCAGGCAGGCAGGCAAATATTTTACCTCAGAAAGCAGAAGTTGTGATCCCATGCTATAATGTCTATATACGCTCTTGTATCCTCCCCTGCCCATGATCAGACCATGATCCTGTACGGTCAGGTTCGACCATTACACAGTATATGCCAGGGGCACATTTATAAGATTATCTCAGCACAAAAACATTGTTTTAACTCATCAAATTGTTAAAACTTATTATTATTCCAAGATCTATTTATTAAAATGTACATTGTTCATGGGAAACCCTCTTCAATGTACAAAAAGATCGAAAACATAATATTGCAGCTGATATTGGCTAGTACAGAAAAACTGAGCATATTGCCAGAATAGGAAACAGACATTGTCCACTTAATAAAACAATTATTCCTTGTATTCCGTTGGTTACAGGAGTATAATGTGATGTATAGCACCATGTGTGCAGATAGAAATAGCGACCTAAAACAAGGAAAAAGTGGACAGAGAAATACTAAGCGCTTTGGACGCAGCGTATGCATCAAAAACGCTACGTTCTATGAACGCAGGTAAATCCTCATGTGTTCACTGAACCATGCAGATTTACCGCATTCAATACATTCTTTTGTTGTAAATTCTATTTCTGAGACTAACATCTCTGCAAGAGAAATTGACATGCTGCGGTCTGGAGAGACATGCCGCATGTCTGCCTCCGCGGGTGACCCACAGATGCACATACACACATAGTGGACATGGGATTTCTAGAAATCCCATCCACTGTGCTGTAACATCTGGACACTGTGGGTTTGACACTGCATAAATACAGTTATATGAAAATGTTTGGGCACCCCTATTAATCTTAAGCTTAATGTTTTATAAAAATTGTTTTTTTTTGCAACAGCTATTTCAGTTTCATATATCTAATAACTGTTGGACACAGTAATGTTTCTGCCTTGAAATGAGGTTTATTGTACTAACAGAAAATGTGCAATCTGCATTCAAACAAAATTTGACAGGTGCATAAGTATGGGCACCCTTATCATTTTCTTGTTTTAAATACTCCTACCTACTTTTTACTGACTTACTAAAGCACTTTTTTTTGTTTTCTAACCTCATTGAGCTTTGAACTTCATAGCCAGGTGTGTGCAATCATGAGAAAAGCTACTTAAAGTGGCCACTTGCAAGTTGTTCTCCTGTTTGAATCTCCTCTGAAGAGTGGCATCATGGGCTCCTCAAAACAACTGTCTAATAATCTGAAAACAAAGATTATTCAACATAGTTGTTCAGGGGAAGGATACAATAAGCTGTCTCAGAGATTTAACCTGTCAATTTCCACTGTGAGGAACATAGTAAGGAAATGGAAGAACACAGGTACAGTTCTAGTTAAGGCCAGAAGTGGCAGGCCAAGAAAAACATCAGAAAGGCAGAGAAGAATGGTGAGATCAGTCAAGGACAATCCTCAGACCACCTCCAGAGAGCTGCAGCATCAACTTGCTGCAGATGGTGTCACTGTGCATCGGTCAACTATACAACGCACTTTGCACAAGGAGAAGCTGTATGGGAGAGTGATGCGAAAGAAGCCGTTTCTGCAAGCACGCCACAAACCGAGTCGGCTGAGGTATGCAAAAGCACATTTGGAGAAGCCAATTTCTTTTTGGAAGAAAGTCCTGTGGACTGATGAAACCAAGATTGAGTTGTTTGGTCATACCAAAAGGCATTATGCATGGCAGCCAAAAAACACAGCATTCCAAGAAAAACACTTGCTACCACAGTAAAATTTGGTGGAGGTTCCATCATGCTTTGAGGCTGTGTGGCCAATGCTGGAATAGGGAATCTTGTTAAAGTTGAGGGACACATGGATTCCTCTCCGTATCAGCAGATTCTTGACAATAATGTTCATGAATCAGTGACAAAGTTGAAGTTACGCAGGGGATAGATCTTTCAGCAAGACAATGATCCAAAACACCGCTCCAAATCTACTCAGGCATTAATGCAGAGGAACAATTACACTGTTCTGGAATGGCCATCCCAGTCCCCAGACCTGAATATCATTGAACATCTGTGGGATCATTTGAAGAGGGCTGTCCATGCTCGGCGACCATCAAACTTAACTGAACTGGAATTGTTTTGTAAGGAGGAATGGTCAAAAATACCTTCATCCAGGATCCAGGAACTCATTAAAAGCTATAGGAAGCGACTAGAGGCTGTTATTTTTGCAAAAGGAGGATCTACTAAATATTAATGTCACTGGTGGGGTGCCCATACTTATGCACCTTTCAAATTTTGTTTGAATGCAGATTGCACATTTTCTGTTAGTACAATAAACCTCATTTCAAGGCAGAAACTGTACTGTGTCCAACAGTTATTAGATATATGAAACTGAAATAGCTGTTGCAAAAAAAAACAACAATTTTTATAAAACATTAAGCTTAAGATTAATAGGGGTGCCCAAACTTTTTCATATAACTGTATGTACAGCAATTCCTGATCGTGGACATGTACCCTATAGAGGACACGTTACAGGATGGCAACAGTCTATAGGTGACATGCCCCGCCAGAGCCATGGGGTACCCGGAATCGGATTGGACAGTTCTATAGGGGAGGTCACGGAGCCGTCATCCGTTTCCATGGCCCTAGCTGTGTCATAAAATGGAGGATAATTATGTGGTGTCTGGTCGTGACGCCACCCGTGGTGTTCGGCAATGGGTTTGCCTACGCTGCAGCTTAGGTCCACTGGGGCTGATGGTGACGCAGCAAAGATGGTTCAGCTCCCTACAGTTAGAGCGGGGCCACAGGGAAAACATTTGATTGTTCAGATGGTGGTGAACGTTTGGGTTCATTGAATAAGTGAAGGACACAGAGAGGTGAAGTTTTCTTTACCTTTTACTTGAAAATAGATGCAATCTGGAGTACAAGTTACAGATGACGGATTGAGTCCGGCTTGCCTGGAGGCTTTCATGGGATCCACCCTGCCAGGTGGGGTTGGGGACTTTCCTTCTGCACTCTCTTTTAGGGTCCCTGCTGCTTGTAGCTAAGCTGCGGCTCTCTCCTGCGTGATGATTTCTAACCTGTATGGCAGACAGAGTGAGCCTATTTCATGGGCACTGTCCATTTCACTGTCAGGCCCGGGCTCTTGGTCTGCTACCATGCCTTCAGGTGTTTGGTGTGGCCAGGGAACTTGCAGTCCCCTGTCCTCCAGATTCGGTAGTCAGGGTGTACAGCACCCGCCCAGCCAAGGACTCTGGCATCCCTTTTTATCAGTGCTCCGCTCTGGGGTCAGCTATACACAGTTTTTATTCCCCTGAGCTCTTGTCTCTGCTCCTGTCCCTTCACTCTCCACAGACCAACTGCCAACTCTCCTCCCTCACTGTCCTGTCACAAGCTCCAGCTGGCTCCCTTTTCCATGACAACTCCCCTGTTGGGGACCTTCCTTCTTGCCTCCAGGCATGACATCACCCCTTAGAGGGAGGTAATGTCACCATGGCAACCTTACTCTGGGGTGCCACATAGGCCTGCTGCTGCAATGGAAACACTGTCACTGTATTACTGCTTTACATTGTGAATGTCTTTATCACCATCCCTAGAAAAATAATGTTGTGCATATTTTTTTTTTATTTAGTTTTACACATTAGTGAAATGCTGGCATTTGTAAATCAGTGCTTTTAAAATAAATCTGTCAAATCTGTCAGCAGTTTGTCACCACCCCAAAACTAATATATGCTTATGTAGCTCTTTCACAGACAAGTCCAGCAATACTTTACATGATCAATTCAAACACTGATTTCTCAATGACAAAGGAAGGAACTGTCCATGTTAGGGTATGTTTCCACGGTCAGTAAACGCTGCGGGTTGGACGATGCGTACATCCTCAGCGTCCAACCCGCAGCGGCCAGATGATACAGCATAGTGGATGGATTTTATGAAATCCCATCTCCACTATGCGTGCGGTGACACGGCGGCTTCCCTGCGTATACGCACATGCGTTGCGTCTTTCTAGACTGCAGCAAGTCAATTTATCTTGAGGAGACGCTCAGACTCTGCAAGATAAATATCACCGTCCAATATATAGGATGCGGTGATTTTGCACGGTTCAATGAACACATGCAGAATCACCACGCGTACAAAAGCTGGCAGCACTTTGAACGGATCGGACATGTTCTGCATCCAGAGCGCTGCTGCTGATACTGACTGTGGAAACATGCCCATAAGGTATGGCTGGGCTTGACTTTGAAAGAGCTACCTGCAGATATAAATAAATTGGGGTGTGAAATCCTGCTGACAGATTACATTTTACATGTCAAAAATAATCTAGAAGCTCCTCTGCGGACAGTTTAAATGGGTTGTGTGGTCACGCCATAATAAGACCTATCAATAGTATAGATCAAGAATAAGAGGATCCGGTAGTGATCACCAGAAAACTGCTTTGGCAGGGAATGGATATAAACACATGGAGTTGCAGAGCACAGATCCATTCAATGGTTATTATCCGCTGTTGCGTGTTCTGCACAAGGTGTTCTGCATTACTCAGCAGTGGTCGTTAACCTCAGCATAGAGTTGTGCTCTGCTGCTGTGTTCGATGTGTTTACATCTGCCTGCTGCCAGAGCAAATTACGGCTGATCCATGGGGATGCTGGAGGTCGGACCCCCATCAGTCTCATATTGATGATCTATACTGAGAATAGCTCTTCAATATTGTGTGACCAGACAAGCCCTTTAAACAGTAAAGCAAATGCCTCAGTAGTTGCCCATTTCAGTCATAAATACAGAACTGTATCTTCTCTAGAATGCATTACTGAAACGTGTTTTAGTTCTGTTTTCTTTTTTTATAGCCATTTTCTTCTCAAATGCAAGGTGGCTTTGATGAGAAATCTGGACTTGGGTCTCAAGTTGGACTGATGCCTGGTTCAGTGGTAAGATGTTTTTCTATAATTCTCAACAGTAACCTCAATGGAATATGTGATATTTCTGTAAGCCCATATTGCGCGTCATCCGAAGACCTAGCACCACATGTCACCACCTCTGGCATCACTCGAGTAAGGGTCATAACACATTATCTAACAGGAAAGATTCCAGAGATTCTCCATTTATATTCTACATATTGCGCTATAAAATGGCATTTCCTGCTCATTAAGGCATTTTCTATTCATATGCTTTGCTGAATGGATACCATTTTTTGTCATGGATAAAACATTTTTCCATGTGCAATGATTTTGTTGAATGGTGATGTCACATATATGATACAGAAGAAATCAGAAAGATGCAAGAATGTTTCTTATCATGTATAAGTTCTTGTAACTTTTAAATTGTTTAAAGACATGATTTGCCTATTGTTCCACAGGGGCAAGTTGGACCAAGAGGTCCACAGGGTCTACCAGGAAATCCGGTAAGTAGTCATTAGAGACATAATAATATGAATTCTGAGGATGTGATTATCAGACAGATATCTGTAGAACCTGACAGCAAAGCCAATGTAGTTATATTTCCATAGAGCAACAAAGGTCATGAGCAATAATATTTAGTATGCTAATCACGGTAGCTAATAACCTCAGGAATAACATTCAGTGGCTGGTCTTTGTTATTCTTTAGCACAATTAGCAGTCAGTACCTAATGGAAAACTCAGCATTTGGATATTCAGCATATGGCAAAGTCAGTATCTGAATGTAAATTATACTTTTTTTTTATCAAGGGTGCATTCAGATTCCTGGTACCTGTCAATTAGTGGAAAAGTACACATTTTTACCTCTGTTGGTCAGTAATATAGTCTGTCAAGTTAATGTATCAATAATAGTCAGTGATATTCTGGTGCTGTAGATAATTGAAGCATTTAGCGGCCTTTCGATTACTGGTCCAGTATATTGTTCCAGGCATTGGTGGACTTAATACACAGTAAGTTGGGTCTATCAATGTCTTTCAAATTAACTGAAAAAAAAATGAGCACCTGGGTCCCAATGCAATACCAGAAACCCATCTATGATGTGGCATTTGTAGTATCGTTGTCCTCCTATATAGAGCTCAATTGTACATCTAAGGTACCATGACCATCTATATGACCAGTCTGCAATTTCTGCATCCCAATATAATTAAACTAGTGCAAAGAAGTGTTGATAATTGTACAATAGATTAATAAAATTGTTGGTTCCATGTAACTAAGTAACCAAGTAAACATAGATATCTGTTCAGAACTGTCTTCATGTGGAACCAAACAATGCAAGTCCAAATAGAATTCAACATTGTGTGGCAATTCATACTATGGTAATTCTTACTATTATGATCTAAGACAATAATTATCTTATTATGTTTTATATCAATCAACAGATTAATGCAATAAACTGTGCTATAGTATTGTTTGTTCATTGCGACATAGAAATATCCTTCTCTTTATTTCCTGTTAGGGTGCCATGGGACCTCCTGGCCCTAATGGTGAAGCAGGTGAACCAGGCCCTATGGTGAGCACAAAGAGTTTTTTTCTGTGGCATTATTTTGATGCAAATTATATAGCTCTTTAGTACAAAAGCTGAGTGTCTGATGGAAAAAATCACTTAAGCTAAGAAAAAACAAAGGCATGGTCGAATAGGAACATGTGTGAATGTGAGAATATTTCCACATAGGTCAGAATGGGTTATATATATATATATATATATATATATCGTATTTTCTGGTGTACAAGACGACTGGGCGTATAAGGCGACCCACAACTTTTCCATATAAAATATGGAATTTGGGATATACCCGCTGTATAGGACGGGGGTCATCTTATACACCCAGTCATCTTATACGGCGTATGGTTCCCAGGGTCTGGAGGAGAGGAGACTCTCCTTCAGGCCCTGGGATCCATATTCATGTAAAAAATAAAGAATAAAAATTAAAAATATGGATATACTCACCCTCTGACAGCCCCTGGCTTTCAGTGTTACAAGCGGCAGCCTCCGTTCCTAAGAATGCATTGAGCGTAGATCCTGCGATGATGTCGTGGTCGCGTGACCGCAAAGTCATCGCAGGTCCTACGCTCAATGCATTCTTAGGAAAGGAGGCTGCAGCTTGCAATGCTGAGAGCCAGGGGCCGTCAGAGGGTGAGTATATCCATATTTTTTATTTTTATTCTTTATTTTTTACATGAATATGGATCCCAGGGCCTGAAGGAGAGTCTCCTCTCCTTCAGACCCTGGGAACATCCAGGATCGCTCCCTGCACATGCCGTACGTATAAGAAGACCCCCGACTTTTGAGATGATTTTCAGGGGTTAAAAAGTCATCTTATACGCCGGAAAATACGGTGTATATATACTGTATATATATATATATATATATATATATATATATATACTGCTCAAAAGAATAAAGGGAACACTTAAGCAACAGAAAATAACTCCTAGTAAATCAAACCTCTGTGAAATCAAACTGTCCACTTAGGAAGCAACACTGTTTGACAATCAGTTTCACATGCTGTTGTGCAAATGGAATAGACAACAGATGGAAATTATTGGCAATTATCAAGACACACTCAATAAAGCAGTGGTTCTGCAGGTGGGGACCACAGACCACATTTCAGTACCAATGCTTTCTGGCTGATGTTTTGGTCACTTTTGAATGTTGGTTGTTATTTCACACTCGTGGTAGCATGAGATGGACTCTACAACCCATACAAGTGGCTCAGGTAGTGCAGCTCTATCAGGATGGCACATCAATGTGAGCTGTGGCAAGAAGGTTTGCTGTGTCTGTCAGCGTAGTGTCCAGAGGCTGAAGGCACTACCAGGAGACAGGCCAGTACACCAGGAGACGTGGAGGGGGCTGTAGGAGGGCAACCACCCAGCAGCAGGACCGCTACCTCAGCTTTGTACAAGGAGGAACAGGAGGAGCACTGTCAGAGTCCTGCAAAATGACCTCCTACAGGCCATGTGTCTGCACAAACTGTTAGAAACCGAATCCATGAGGATGGTCTGAGTGCCTGACGTCCACACATGGGGGTTGTGCTCACAGCCCAACACCGTGCAGGATTATTGGCATTTGCTACAGAGCACCAGAATTGGCAAATTGGCCACTGGCACCCTGTCGTCTTCACAGATGAAAGCAAGTTCACACTGAGCACATGTGACAGAGTCTGGAGTTGCCGTGGATAGTGATCTACTGTCTGCAACATCCTTCAGCATGACTGGTTAGCCAGTGGGTCAGTAATGGTGTGGGGTGGCATTTCTTTGGAGGGCCGCACAGCCCTCCATGTGCTTGCCAGAGGTAGCCGGACAGCCGGTAGGTACCGAGATGAGATCCTCAGACCCCTTGTGAGACCATATGCTGGTGTGGTTCCTCCTAATGCAGGACAATATAAGACCTCATGAGGCTAAAGTGTGTCAGCAGTTCCTGCAAAATGAAGGCATTGAAGCAATGGACTGGCCCGCCCTTTCCCCAGACCTGAATCCAATTGAACACATCTGGAACATCATGTCACGCACCATCCACCAACATCACATTGCACCACAGACTGTCCAGAAGTTGGGGGATGCTGTAGTCCAGGTCTGGGAGGAGATCCCTCAGGAGACCATCCGCCGCCTCATCAGGAACATGCCCAGGCATTATAGGGAGGTCATACAGGCACGTGGAGGCCACACACACTACTGAGCATCATTTCCTTGTCTTGAGGCATTTCTATTGAAGTTGGGTCAGCCTGTAACTTAATTTTCCACTTTGATTTTGAGCATCATTCCAACTCCAGACCTCCGGGGGATATTTGTTGTGATTTACGTTGATCATTTTTAGGTTTTATTGTTCTCAACACATTCCACTATGTAATGAATAAAGATTACAACTGGAATATTTCATTCAGTGATATCTAGGATGTGGGATTTCAGTGTTCCTTTTACTTTTAGAGCAGTATATAAATATATATATATATATATATATATATATATATACAGTATATATATTTATTTCTGTAAGGAATCGTCTTTCTGGTAGACGCTGGTGCACACACAGGGTTCCAATTCAGTGGTTTATTACATATCCATAAACCATCCCACCTAACAAATAAAATATAACATAAATTATATCTATGAATTGCAATGACTGTTAATGGTTATAACTCTTTGTATTAGGGTCCAGTTGGTCCACGGGGCCCTGAAGGACCTCCAGGAAAACCAGGAGAAGATGTAAGTTATGTGCTCAGTTGTCAATGCTTAATTGAGTCATAGTTAAAACTTAAGGTTCCCAGACATTAAAATAAAAAATAACCTTAAATGAGGTCTGGAAGAATGTACAGTATATTGTGCATATATTATGCTGCATACTAGACAACTTTAATACCCATGGTAGAAATTATACTGATTATAAGGAATTTAACATATGGGAAATAAGAAATTGATATTCAAATAAGAATTACAAAATTCAAAGTAAATTTTGAAAGAGGTATTATTATTATGCATTTTTATAGCACCATTTATTTCATGGCACTTTACATGTGAGCGGGGCAAATATAGACAAGTACAATAAACATGAGTAAAACAGGACAACACAAATACAGGAGGAGAGAGGACCCTGCCCGTGAGGGCTCACAGTCTACAGGAAAAATAAAGAATTTTTCTGGCAAATGTATTATTCTACTTTCTGTGTAGCCAATGACTTATCTTGTGTTTTGTCGATAATATAGTCTATTGTTTATTTGATTTTTTTAAAGGGTGAAGCAGGAAGAGCTGGACAAACAGGAGAAACAGGATTTCCAGGATCTGTAGTAAGTATTAAACTTGATGCTTTTTTTTTAAGGCTGGTCAGCAGTTTAACAGTGCGTTGGTTTATGTTGGCCAGCCATGTATATAATTAGAAAATAGAATTGGCTGATGGATAATGGTAGCTCAACCAAAGATGTTGGTAGGTGAGACTTAAATAGGTATTTTCAAGTTTGGAAATTAGTCCCTATCCATACGGTAGGTGATAACTTCTGAATCATTGGGGATCCAAAGGTATTGACTACCTTTTACCACTCCATTCACAGAAGGCACTTCAGAGACTTCATTCTCAGAAAAGGTAGTGGTCCCAGTGTTTGGACCCCCAGTGATCGACGTTATCCTGCATCTTCTGTAAATTGGATAATTGACAAACTTAAGATTTAATTATCTTTTAACACGCTACATAAGTGAATAGTCTTTTATTGTTTTTTTTTGTTCATTGTCCATTCTGACCACTAACATACGCATGTGGCAACTGCTCATAGTCATTTCCTTTGGTAAATGAATCATCAGGCACACTAAAATCCATTATGTCTGATCCTTCTTTTTCAGCTTGGTTTAGGTTACCTTCAATACTTTAGGTTGTGAAGATTAGTCAAAATGTAGCCAAAGTCCATAGCCATTTTTAAGGCTACGATCCATTAGTGCAATGTAAATGCAGCATCCCAGGTGATCGGGTGCTGCAGTGATGTTGCTTTTCCTTCGGGGAAGGTAATATCATGCTCAGAGGCAATGGAGTTCTCTTCACCAGGTAAGGCACCCACGCACCACATATTCCAAATTCAGGCCAGGAGGGGGAGCTCAGGACCCAGATTCAGGGGAGCTTCCCTAAGCTGTATGTGTCCTGACCTGGAGGAGGAGCTAGTTTAGTCTAGGAGAGACACTGAAGTAGAAGGAAGTCTGGAACTCTGGAACTCAGTGCAGACGGAGAGGCCTGGCAGCCACAAGGGAGCTGCATCCTCTGGAAGGAGGAAGATCTGAAGGGTTGGATTTGTAGTAGCCAGAAGGGAAGAGGCACAGGGGAACTGTGGCAGGGCACCCTCAGAGCTGAAGTGCAGTCCCGGGAACCGGGAGCCTGAGGCTTTTGTGGGACTCTAGGACACATAGCTGAACCGGAGGGCACGACACTACACGTTAAATGCCCGCACCACCCCTGAGACGCAGCAGCACCTGAGTAGCCCGGTGCGTGATAGAGTCCCTGTTAAAAGGCTCAAGCTGCCCTTCATGCAGGTACCTGTCTTAGGACAGGGGGAAGCTGGAGGACTCTGTAGGAAGCTTCAGGGAGCAGGGACCTCACCTTTAATGGTGCTAGTTGAAACGCTCATGGACCTTTATTGGAGAAGGGAACCCTCTATTGCCTCTGAGCCGGCCGGACCACCATCATCCATACCTGGTACCCTGGACTGTGGCCAGTAACCTGCAGTAAACCAGGCAAAGACTTACAACTTGTCTCCTCCATTTATTTACCGGCTATACCATCTACGCCCTACACCATAGGACCCCTGGGGACCCCGCTTCACCTGTGGGAAGTGTAACATCTGTGCTGCCGCAACATCCCCCAGGGGACCCCTTTAATGCATCGTCGGTCCAACTACTGACCGAATACCACTGGTGGCGTCACGACAGACTTTGAACATTTTCCCCTTAAAGACTGTTCCCCTTTAACGTTGAGGCCCAGGGTCATGAACGCAGCCACCATGACATCCCCCTTGTGACCGACCCGGTACCGAGTACCCCACTGCCCTGGGGGCGACTCATAAACACACTCAGATGTTAATATGGTTCTACTACTAGAAGTGCTACTACGGACAGAAGATGATGTTAGTAAATGCATAATATTTTCTGCAGAGCATACTGTATATTGTACCTGGAATAAAGATAGTACATGTATACTAAGCTTTGGTGCCATGCAATATTGTTCTTTTTGTAATTAATTGTTATATCTCGTCTTTTAGGGAGCCAGAGGATTTCCCGGTGCTCCAGGTCTCCCAGGACTCAAAGGACATAGAGTAAGACTTTTTTCTATGTATTTCTTAGTTTATACAATATGTTTAGTGACTGCAGATGTTGTAAGATACAATTTTGAGAAAATGTTCCTGCACATGACACTGTTGTGTGTAGCTGTATAATTCTATTTTATCTTGTTTTTCCTCTTTGTGATGGTAATGGTGTTGTGCTGCTTGCACTGTTCATTCTAAATATATTTATCTGCATGCCCCCATTTAATACATAGCAGCTAACATTTTAACTGGCCTGCCCTCTAACTAGTCCACCCCCGAAACAGAAACATGCTGCTCATCTTAGAGACAGATTGTATGTGCTTAAGGGAATCCTGTGGGCAGGTCTCGCCTTGGATTCTCTGGCTTAGAGCAGGAAGATAAGTCCCACACCAGAGAATGAGCATATCATTAGCTGAAAACTTCTAACACCAATTACACAAGAACCACAATACAGATTTCTCCACCCTAGGTATCATTTTAATCAGTGTAACAGCACTAACCTGACAATGTCTGTAGTTTATTTAGCAAAATCCTGCAGACAGGTTCTCTTTAAAAGGATTATGTACTACCCATAACATGCAGTCCATAGGTCTTAGTGGAAATGTACTATATGTCTGTCAACAGCTGTCACATAACATTTTATAATGCGAGTAGTTTCCTAAAGAATAGAACTGTATGCAACAACTATTCCTGAACCCCCTATGGCTGTGGCTTGCCTCACAAAATTACCATTGTTTCCAAAATCAACTAAATAATGATTACAATTAGTTGATAACAATATAACTGTCATAAAATGTCACTCAGAAAACTAATGCACACAAACAGTATGTGGGATATTGGGAATACTGAGTTTTCAATCATGGACAAACCTCATGTTAGAGGTTTTCATAACTGAAAATTTCAGTGTGTATAACTATTCATCTCCCTAAAGTCAGTAATAATAATTTTATTTATATAGCGCCAACATATTCCGCAGCGCTTTACAAATTATAGAGGGGACTTGTACAGACAATAGACATTACAGCATAACATAAATCACAGTTCAAAATAGAAACCAAGAGGAATGAGGGCCCTGCTCGCAAGCTTACAAATTATGAGGAAAAGGGGAGACACGAGAGGTGGATGGTAACAATTGCTTTAGTTAGTCGGATCAGCCATAGTGTAAGGCTCGGGTGTTCATGTAAAGCTGCATGAACCAGTTAACTGCCCAATTATGTAGCAGTGTAGACACAGAGGGCTATTAACTGCATAAAGTGTATGAGAACATGAAGCGAGGAACCCAATTATGTTCTTTTTTTTTTTTTGAATTGGCCACACAAGGATAGTTAGTTTAATGCGTTGAGGTGGTAGGCCAATCTGAACTAATGAGTTTTTAGGGCACGCTTAAAACTGTGGGGATTGGGGATTAATCATATTAACCTAGGTAGTGCATTCCAAAGAATTGGTGCAGCACGTGTAAAGTCTTGGAGACGGGAGTGAGAGGTTATGATTATTGAGGATGCTAACCTGAGGTTATTAGCGGAGCGGAGGGCACGGGTAGGGTGGTAGACTGAGACCAGAGAGGAGATGTAGGGTGGTGCTGAGCCATGGAGTGCTTTGTGGATGAGGGTAATAGTTTTGTACTGGATTCTGGAGTGGATGGGTAGCCAGTGTAATGACTGGCACAGGGTAGAGGCATCGGTGTATCGGTTGGTGAGGAATATGATCCTGGCAGCAGCATTCAGGACAGATTGGAGCGGGGAAAGTTTGGTAAGAGGGAGGCCGATTAGTAGAGAGTTACAATAGTCCAGACGAGAATGAATAAGTGAAACAGTAAGAGTTTTTGCAGAGTCGAAAGTAAGAAAAGGGCGAATTCTAGAAATGTTTTTGAGATGCAGATAGGAAGAGCGAGCCAGTGATCGGATGTGGGGGGTGAATGAAAGCTCGGAATCAAGTATGACCCCAAGGCAGTGGGCATGTTGCTTTGGCGTAATGGTGGAACCGCACACGGAGATCGCAATATCAGGCAAAGGTAGGTTAATAGAGGGAGAAAACACAAGGAGTTCAGTTTTTGACAGGTTCAGTTTCAGATATAGCTTAAATAGCTGTTGCAAAAAAAACAATTTTTATAAAACATTAAGCTTAAGATTAATAGGGGTGCCCAAACTTTTTCATATAACTGTATATATATATACATATATATACTGTATATATATATATATATATATATATGTATATATATATATCTATATATATAATTGTCTAAGGGTTTTTCCGTCTGTCTGTCTTTCTGTCTGTCTGTCTGTCTGTCTGTCCTGGAAATCCCGGCTCTCTCAATCAGCAACGGGCACAGCGATGATGATGTCATAATGGTTGCCATGGCGACGATGATGTCATAAAGGTTGCCTCGACCAATCAGCAACGGGCACAGTCTGCCGCGAATTCTGGAATCATCATTGTCCATATATTACAGGGACATGCATATTCTAGAATATCCGATGCGTTAGAATCGGGCCACAATCTAGTATATATATATATGTGTGTATGTGTGTGTGTTTGTATCAATGATGATGTCATAATGGTTGCCATGGCAACGATGATGTCATAATGAGTTGCAATGGTGACGATGATGTCATAGTGGCTGCTATGGTGACGTTGATGCCCTAATGGGTAGTAATGGTGACAATTATGTCATAATGGTTGCCATGGCAACGATGATGTCATAATAAGTTGCCATGGCGATGATTATGTCAGAATGGTTGCCATGGTGAACATTTTGTCATAATGGGTATATGGGCATGGAACTATGGGATAGTGGATGTGTGATGGGTATATGGGCATAGAACTATGGAATCGATGATGTGTGATGGGTATATGGACACGGGACTATGGGATGGAAGATGGGTATATGGGCATGGGACTATGGAATGGAGTATGTGTATGATGGGAATATGGGCACGGGATTATTGGATGGAGGATGTGTGATGGGTATATGGGCACAGGGCTATGGGATGGAGGATATGTATGATGGGTATATGGGCAAGTGACTATGGGATGGAGGATGTATAATGGGTATATGGGCGTGGGACTATGGAATGAAGGATGTGTTTCATGGGTATATGGGCAAGGGACTATGGGATGGAGGATGCGTATGGAGCGCCCCCAGACGCATGGCCGCGGGTTACTCGGTACCGGTCCTCTCTGTATCGGTTCTGGGGTTGTCACGGTGACCCTGCTAAGGGGCGTCCAATGAAAGGGGTGATGAAAGTCGGCCAAGGTTTCATGAAGCCACCTGTGGTATTCGGTCAGGGTTTCCGACGCTGCTTGGGGTCCGCTGGGGTGGTGTTATGGCAGCTAGATGGTATACCTTCCCACAGGTGAAGTATATCCCCAGGGCTTCCCAGTAGTGTAGGTGGTAATGATGTGGGGCGCAGGTAATAACGAGGACGTAGGGTTGCAGTCTCTTTACCTTTTACTGATGACTTCGGGATCCGCAATTCAGAGCACTGCTAACCGGGCTGGCTGAGTTCGGCCGGTCCAAAGGCACATCCAGAGTTCCCTTTGCAGGTGAAAATCAGTGCCTACCAACTAGCGCCTGTGTGTTGTAGTTCTTCCCTCCTGAGCATTTGGGATAGTCCTCACAACCTTCGTATTCGTTCTTTCTCTCTCTCTCTCTTCGTCCCCCAAGTTTATCTGGATAGGACGCACCCGTTTGATGGGAAGGCTCGGAGCTGTTCTGGGACCCTAGAGATGCCCCTCTCCACGCTTGCCCCCTATGTCTTCGTAGGTGATGTAAGGTAGACAGCCAACCTATAATCAACTGTCCTGCCGCTGTTTGAAGTAATGCTTGGAGTCAGTTAATTCCTCTGTGTTCCGGCCACCGGCTACGCGCCTGAGTAGGATGTTGCCGTTCTCGGGGCACGACTCCTACTGGCTCTCCTTTGTGCTTTGATCTTACTTCTCACTTTTCCACAATATCCTTCTCTTCGTGTTCTTTCTAAGGATGCCGCCGCAAGGTAGTGCAGACGCGGCTCCGTCACGTTCTGTCTTTCTGCTAGGTACCTGCCAGGAACCCACCCCTGACAGGTCCTCCCTGGAGCTCTCCCAGGCTGTGTTCTGTCCTAACTTCCTATCCAACCCCCAGTTTTACCAGTGTGAGGAGTGGCCTAATACATAGTGCCTTTTGCTCCCCCTGGTGGCTGGAGTGTGAAGTGTAATGTGTGACTGTGATACCTGGTCAGGTGAACTCTTTTAGTGCAATCAGACATAACATTACTCCCCTTAGTGGCAGAGCGACATTACTGCAACGACCAGGACTCTGGGGCGCTGCATGTATGATAGGTATATGGGCATGGGGCTATGGTATGGAGAATAATCATTATAATTTACCACACAGGATAGGATTAGATACACAACTCAGCAGTCAGTAATACAGGATAGGATTAGATATACGGCTCAGCACACAGTATCACACATGAGAGGATTAGATACACAGCTCAGCAGACATTATCACACAGAATAGGATTAGATACACGGCTCAGCAGACTGTATCACACAGGATATGATAAGATGCATGGCTCAGCAGACAGTGTCACACAGGATAGGATTTGATACACAGTTCAGCAGTCACTATCGCACAGGATAGGGTTAGGTACATGGCTCAGCAGACAATATCACACAGGATAGGATTAGATACACTGCTCAGCAGACAGTATCACACAGGATAAGATTAGATACACGGCTCAGCAGATGGTATCACACAGGATAGGATTAAATACACAGCTCAGCAACAGGATGTGCCAAAGGAGAGGACATATTTATTCCAAGAATTCCACTCATTCCATCTGATTTGCCTTTTGATTTTAAACGCCTCCAGTTTTCACTTCGACTGGCATGTGCAATGTCCATTAACAAGGCTCAGGGACAGTCCTGGAAAGTAGTAGAGATCGATTTGCAATGTCCATGCTTTTCTCATGGTCAACTTAACGTGGCCTGTTCAAGAGTTGGAACTGCCAAAAATCTGTTCATCTTTGCACCGGAAGGAAAAAACAAAGATGTTGTTTATCAAAAGGCTCTTGAATGAGTTGAAAATAAAATACTATCAATACTTAGGTAATTGTTTAGTTAATTTGTGTTGCAAATCTGTAGTGTTGAGTATATGATGTGAAATGCTTTATGTGCAATATAATCATTATAATTTGTTATAACTAACCACAGTTAGTTACTATGCCCGGGCAACGCCGGGCTCTTTATCTAGTTTATTATATACACCAGAGCTCCTAAGGAGGACGTGCGTTCACCCCGAATCTTCACAGCCTTCATTAGTGGGGCTCCCTTCTCCTAATAATGGTTTCTCAATACATTTTTGCATTTTGACTATTATTGGAGACATTTGATTGTTGTTTTTTACCTTCTTTTTGTGCTTATCTTATTAAACGATTTGTCCTGACATATTTGAAGAGTCCGATTACAGTTGTCACATGTTATACATAATGTTAGGGCTAACAGAACACACTAAATAATAAAGAGGTAGATATGATGTGCATTCGCAGCCCAGGGTCCACCATGCAGAGATGGTACCTGCTGCTGAGTAATGGCAGATGGACACTTGCTCACACGTGGGTTTGAGTTCACCCCGTGTGAATGGTAACAAACTCTGTTGCTTCACAGAGCCGGGAAAATACACTGCGCCCTGTTAACAGTCACAGGGTGCAGCTGCAAAACACTAGTGGGATCTCTATGAACCACCCCCACTAATCTGGTGATTGGACTCGCTCTGACCCTCGGTTGTTTTGAGCCCATGCCTGAGGATGCCCCGAGCCAGATGCAGAGTCTAAGCGGGAATTCCCACCCTACACTGACAGGCTGTCAGGAAAGTGCACTGATTACGCACGGTGCCGTATAAGCGGGCACTGCAAAAGGCACTGTAAAGTTTGCTAGGTGTGCAGTTAGCACTGTCGGACGCTAGATAGCTTCCTCCATTTGCGAGCAGACAACAACACTAGGAATGGGAATGATTAAGGAGCTTTCATCCATCAACAGTCATTCATCTACACACACACACATTATCAAGTTTATACCAGCGCATGGCCATGCGGCCATGTGAAACTTTTTAAGCTCTCCAGGACCTTCCTAGTGATCCAGTAGGATTTGCTACAGGACCTGAGCATGTGACCCGCGACCTCCAATGAGAGGTCATGCCTTGGGCATGCTCAGTAGAGGAAAAGCAGGACTTAGTCCCAGGAGTGTCTGCTTGCCGCTGAACAGTGCTGGTTACAATGGCTGGACCTGGAAGGGCAGCAGTAACCAAGCGCACAGTATCTGCATCAGCCAGACGCTGGAACTGACGTCTCTGCTGAGCAGGCTCCACTGCAGCTGGAGAAGAATGGGAGACTGCAGTGGACATGGTTCGAGATTCCCCCTGTGAAGCGGTGGGAACTCGACACCTAACATTACCCCTCCTCCTAGGGCCCAGCCTGGGCCTCAATACATTCAAAGGCTGCAATGTGCAGCGTGGCCCGAATGTGCTCCACAGGCTCCCAGGTTCTTTCCTCTGGGTCGTGACCCTTCCAATCCGCCAGATAGAACTTTTTGCCACGTATCACCTTGCACCCCAAAATAGCGTTCACCTCATAATCATCCGAGGATGAACCCGATGTCCCGGCAGATGACTCATAAAACCGGGACATGTGAACGGTGTCGGTGATACCCAGGCGTGGGGGAAGAGCCAGACGATAGACCACAGGGTTAACCTGTTCCAGAACCTTGAAGGGCCCTAAGTAGCGAGACGCAAACTTATTGGACTCAACTCACAGCCTGATATTGCGGGCGGAGAGCCACACTGTCACCAGGAGCAAAGGTCAGAGCGGGGCGCCGATGTGTATCGGCAGAGGACCTCATTCTCTCCTTGCAAGCCCAGATAGCATCCTGTGTATGGTCCCAGGTGTCCCGTGCTTCCACTGCCCATCTGCCACCCTAGAGTTGTCAGAAGACATGGGCATGGGCACAGGAACCCGTGGATGCTGGCCGTAATTAAGGAAGAATGGGGTCTGCCCAGTGGAGTCGGCTATGGCATTGTTCCAGGCAAACTCTGCCCACGGGATGCCCAGTTATCCTGCCTGGCAGAGACAAAATGTCGTAGATATGTGACCAGGGTTTGGTTGGCTCTCTCTACCAACCCATTAGTCTCGGGATGGTACGCTGAAATGAGATTCACCTCAATACTAAGTAAGCGACAAAGCTCTCTCCAGAACCGAGATGCAAACTGTGGACCCCGGTCACTGACATTCTTGTCAGGCATACCGTGTAAACGGAAGAGATGTTTGACCAACAACGCCGCCAAGGCTCGTGCAGAAGGTAACAATGGAAGAGGCACCAAATGCACCAGTTTAAAGAAATGGTCAGTAACAACCCAAATAACGGTGCAGCCACAGGACTTGGGTAAGCCTACCACAAAGTCCATCCTGACCATCTCCCAGGGTCTATCAGCCACCGGTAGGGGGTAAAGTAACCCAGCAGGCCATTGTCGAGGGGACGTATTCTTGGCACAGGAGACGCACGCCTGAAAAAAGTCTCTAATATCATAAGCCATATGCGGCCACCAATACGTCCTCGCCAGAAGCTCAGATATCCTTTTGATCCCAAAATGTCCACCCACCCTGTTTCATGGTTAGGACAAGGTTATGTCTTGTACTCTCAGGGTTAATATTCTTAGCCTCTCTTTCAAGATGGAAGGGCTATTTATACTCGCACCTAACCTGGTATCCTTGTCAGCTATAGGTTTTTCTGCAGTCTGTATGCTTGACCTCTGAAGTGTGTGCTGGCTTGCTTTGTGTCTTACTGTCACCTGCTTTATTTGTTTTCCTGGATTACTGACTTCTGACTTGGCTTCTGACTATTCTCTGACTCTCCCTGTTAGTATCTTGTAATCTCCTGGCTAAGACCTCTGTTTGCTTCACTATTCTTTTATGCTTGTCCCTTCTCTGTTTCCCCAGCGTCTGGCTCCACCCCCGACCGCCTCCCACTCTATCACATGATCGTAGGTCCTTCTGCTTTACCTGATCACTCTGTCACATGTGGAAGGTCCCGTTGGTGTTCATGTTAGTTACCCGATGTCTGGTCCAGCTCCGTTGCTGCTGGGTGCAGTTTCCCCTGCAGCATTAATACCCGGGTATCGTGACACCCTGGACGAGTGAGCCAAAGAGAGAACCTGCGGTCGCAAATTGGATGGTATGAAAGTCTTGCCCGAGGGCACATACTCTACACTGGAGCCACAGTTCTCAGACTGTCAGAGGGAGCAATTACCTGAGGCTGCTCCTCCTCCCCCTCTGATGACACAACGGAGCCAGAGAGAGAGTCGGCGTGAATGTTCTTCTCACCAGATAAGAAATGAAGGGTGAAGTGTTACCGGGAAAAGAACAGGGACCATCTGGCCTGGCGAGAATTCAGCCGCTGGGTTGTCTGCAAATATACCAAATTCTTGTGGTCAGTGTAGACTTGGAAGGGAAAGCAAGCATCTTCCAGGAGGTGTCTCCATTCTGAAAAGGCCAACTTCATTGCTAGCAACTCCCTGTCCCCGATGGAATAATTCTTCTCTGCCGGAGAGAAGGTCTTGGAGAAAAAGAAGCAAGGATGCTTACGACCTTGAGCATCATTTTGGAAGAGGACCGCTCCAGCTCCGACAGATAAGGCATCCACCTCAATAATAAAAGGCTTATCTACATTGGGACGATGTAGAATGGGAGCGCTAGCAAAGTGGGACTTAACAGATAAGAAGGCTTTGTAGACCTCCTCTGACCACAATTTGGGATTTGCTCCCTTCTTGGTGAGGGCTACCAAGGGAGCTACCAAAGTTGAGAAATAGGGAATGAACTGGCGATAATAATTAATGAACCCCATGAAGCGCTGTACCGCTTTGAGAGAATGAGGGTCCTGCCAGTCCATCACTGCTTGTAGCTTGGCAGAATCCATAGCTAATCCCTGGGTTGAGATGATATAGCCCAGGAAAGGCAAGGACTCCTTCTCAAACACACATTTCTCCAACTTGGCGTAGAGGGAATTTGTCCATTGGAGGTCGAAGACTCTGCAAACAATCAATATCTGGAGAGAAGATGAGAATATCATCCAGATAGACTACCACCAAGGTGGAGAGCATGTCCCAGAAGATATCGTTCACAAAGTCTTGGAAGATGGCTGGGGCATTACAGAGCCCAAAGGGCATCACTAGATATTCATAGTGCCCATCTCTGGTATTAAAAGCCATCTTCCACTCGTCCCCCTCTCAGATGCGAATCAGGTTGTAAGCACCCCGCAGATCTAGCTTAGTAAATACCCTTGCTCCATGGAGCCTATCGAAGAGCTCAGATATCAGGGGCAGAGGGTACTTATTCTTAACGGTAATGGCGTTAAGACCCCTGTAGTCTATACATCGACATAACTCTCCGCTCTTCATCTGCATGAAGAAGAACACCGCACCCACAGGTGACATTGACTTCCTAATGAATCCTCTTGCCAGATTCTCATGGATGAACTGTTACATTGCCTCCGTCTGGGAGAGACGGGGATAGACATGTCCCCGAGGAGGCTCTGCCCCTGGCAAGAGGTCAATAGGAAAGTCATAGGGGCGTTGAGGTGGAAAAGTCTCCGCAGCTCTATCGGAGAAAATGTCCGCATAAGACCAGTAGTGTTTGGGTAGAGAGCTAAGATCTGTGGGAATCTCCGTAGTGGCAACCTGAACGCACTCCATCTGGCATCTACCTTCACAAGATTTACTCCATCCCAGAAATCTCCCAGAGGACCACTCAATATGTGGGGAGTGGTAACGCAACCAAGGTATCCCAAGAAGAATCTCGTTTATTCCCCCAGGAATGATGAGAAGGGAAATGATCTCCTGATGAGATGGAGACATGGATAGTGTAAAGGGAATCATCTGATGTGTAATCTGTGAAGGCAGTGCCGACACATTCACCACTCTTCCGGTCATTGGTTTGGCTTGCATAACTAGGGATATTGCATGCCATTGGGTGAAGGAAGAAGACATGAAATTTCCCTCTGCCCCAGAATCCACACAAAGCTCAACGATAAAAGTGGAAGGGCCAAAAGTAATTGTCCTCTTGAAGGACAGTTTGGAGGAAAACACCGCTGTGTCTAGTGAACCTCCTCCTACAGTTACTAAACGCAGTCGTTTTCCCCACCACTGTGGACAATTCTTGGAATAATGTCCTGACTGCTGGCAGACACTACAGACCATGGGTGTTCACACAGCCCAAGACTAAGAACCTGCTTGCGAAACCTCCATGGCCTCATAGGGCTCGGACGCCTGGACAGGTGACTCCAGACGTTTGGCGAAGGTAGGCACCAACTGAAACCTTTGTCTACACTGGGTTCGCTCCAACCTTCGCTCATTAAAACGGAGGTCTATGCGAGTGGATAAAGTTATTAACTCCTCCAGAGTAGCGGGAATTTCCCTAGTGGCCAAGGCATCCTTTACATGGTCAGCCAGTCCTCTCCAAAACACTGGAATCAGGACTTTATCTGACCACTCCAGCTCAGAGATGGTACCTGCTGCTGAGTAATGGAGGATGAACACTTGCTCACACATGGGTAACAGTTCACCCCATGTGAATAGTACAAACTCTGTTGCTTCACAGAGCTGCCAAAATACGCTGCGCCCTGTTAACAGTCACAGGGTGCAGCTGAGAGACACTAGTGGGATCCCTATGAATCACCCCCATTAATCTGGTGATTGGACTCGCTCTGACCCTCAGTGGCTTCTGAGCCCGTTCCTGAGGACGCCCCGAGTCAGATGCAGAGTCCAAGAGGGAATTACCACTCTACACTGACAGGCTATCAGGAAAGCGCACTGATTGCGCACGGTGCTGTAAAAGTGGGCATTGCAAAAGAAACTGTAATGTGTACTAGGTGTGCAGGTAGCACTGTCGGGTGCTAGATAGCTTCCTCCATTCGCAAGCAGACAACAACACTAGGAATGGGAATGATTAAGGGGCTTTCATCCATCGACAGTCATTCATCTACGCACACACACGTTATCAAATTTATACTAGCTCATGTCCGTGCGGCCATGCAAACCTGTTATAGAGGAAGCTTTCCAGGACCTTCCTAGTGGTCCAACAGGAACTGCTACAGGACCTGAGCATGTGATAAGAAAAAGAAGCATGTTTGACTTAGTAATCTGCTATGTGTGTGGCCAACTGAAGACCATCATGATGTCAGCTGTTGGAAGTCACTGTGCAAACTTTGTAGTTCATTCATTAACCATGAGTTGCATAATGAGGAAGCACATGCAGACTTGACATAAAAGTTTCTTACGGCTGTATCACTGTGATGCACACACAATTCTTTATCCTTCCATGTGTCAGTATCATGTGTAACCAACAGTTAAACTAATTTTCTCATTATGGAGAGTAATTACATATCACTAGGCTATGCTATTAGTGTCAAGAGAAGCAATTTATCAACTGGTAAGTAACAACTTATCAACAAATTATCAACTTAGTTGATAAATTGCTTCTCTTGACACTCCCAGATCTATAGCTACAGCAATCACCGAATCCCCCTTCTCGAGCAGAGTCAAGGCACAGGATTTCTCTTTCATTTTAAGCTTCTTTCGACCCATTGTGGGAGATAATAAAAAACTGAGGGAGATAATAAAAGACTGCCTAATAGCAAAACTGGCTGAGCTGCACATAACAACCAATCAGAGTACAGCTTTCGCTTTACCAATTAAGTGAAAACTGAGCATTGATTGGTTGATATTTGCAACAAAGCCAGCTTTAATATTAGACAGTTTTTTATTATCTCCCCCATTGTGTACACTTTTAAAAAGTGAAATTATGATGTGGATTTTATATGTAAAGTTTTTTTTTGCTGCGCAAGTGTAAAGATTTTTTTTTCCGGCACTGTATGTTGGCCAGGTATGCAAATCACATGCATAAGGTCACAGGATAGCTTTTTTGTATCAGGGAATCGTAGTAGAGTAAATAGAGACTCGTCCTAATTCTGGCCTGCCCCTTTAATAGTATTGGCTATATGTTTGGGCTCCTCCTGATGCAAAATTTGGAGCCAGATTCATCCTTGCCACCTGGCAGAACTAGGCATAGACAGCCAAAAATGATGCACGACAGAGCATGTGCTGACTCTGTCTGCATCAATGACCTCTTCAGAGCATATCACTGAACACTGTTTTGTGGAAGTTCAGATCTAAGCCCACACAGCCACCGAATGCATTTACACAGAATCGATGGTCAATCACACAATGCACGGGCAAAATGTAGGTCCATTGAGTGAAATAAATGATAAGATTGTTTAAAGAGGCAACTTCTTTCACATTGATGACCTAAAGTTAGGACAGCCCCTGTCCTAAGGGGATGACCTATCCTTAGGATAGGTCATAAATGTCTGACTGGTGGGGGTACAACGCCTGTCACTCCCATCAATCAACTGTCATTGGTGGCTGGAACTGCACACACCCCGCACCCCTCTATCTCCTGCACCCCTTATCCCTCTCTTCTGCACCCCGCAGCCCTCTCTCCTGCACCCTGCACCCCTCTCTCTTACACCCTGCACCCCTCTCTCTCTTGCACCCTGCACCCCTCTCTATTGCACCCTACACCCTGCACATCTCCATCTCTTGCACTCTGTACCCCTCTCTCTCCTGCACCCTGCACATCTCTATCTCTTGCACCCTGCACCCCTCTATCTCCTGCACCCCTCTCTCCTGCACCCCTCTATCTCCTGCACCCTACACCCCTCTATCTCTTGCACCCTGCACCCCTCTGTCTCCTGCACCCTGCACCGCTCTCTCTCTTGCACCCTGCACCACTATCTCCTGCACCCTGCACCCCTCTCTCTCTTGCACCCTGCACCACTTTCTCCTGCACCCTGCACCCCTCTATCTCTTGCACCCTGCACCCCTCTATCTCTTGCACCCTGCACCCCTCTATCTCCTGCACCCCTCTATCTCTTGCCCCCTGCACCCCTCTCTCTCCTGCACCCCTCTATCTCTTGCACCCTGCACCCCTCTCTCTCCTGCACCCCTCTATCTCTTGCACCCTGCACCCCTCTATCTCCTGCACCCCTCTATCTCTTGCACCCTGCACCCCTCTATCTCCTGCACCCCTTTATCTCTTGCACCCTGCACCCCTCTATCTCCTGCACCCTGCACCCCTCTATCTCTTGCACCCTACACCCCTCTATCTCTTGCACCCTGCACCACTATCTCCTGCACCCCTCTATCTCTTGCACCCTGCACCCCTCTATCTCCTGCACCCGGCACCCCTCCATCTCCTGCACCCTTCTGTCTCTTGCACCCTGCACCCCTCTATCTCCTGCACCCTGCACCCCTCTATCTCTTGCACCCTACACCCCTCTATCTCTTGCACCCTGCACCACTATCTCCTGCACCCCTCTATCTCTTGCACCCTGCACCCCTCTATCTCCTGCACCCGGCACCCCTCCATCTCCTGCACCCTTCTGTCTCTTGCACCCTGCACCCCTCTGTCTCCTGAACCCCTCTGTCTCCTGCACCCTGTACCCCTCTCTCTCTTGCACCCTGCACCCCCTTGCTCCCTTCTATCTCACACACCCTGCACTTTTCTGTCACAGTCTGGACCTTTATTTCCCACAGCCTGTAATGCCACACATCCCTCTGTCAGTCTTTACCCCCACAGCCCACAGAGCCCCTCCACCACTCTATCACATGCACCCTGCACTCCACAGGTAACCGTTCCCTCTTTACCTCTCACAAGTTTCCCCATCTCCTTCAGCTTTTCCTGCAGCTTCCAGCTGGCAAAACTCTGTGGCTCCTCCCCTTGTGTCACATGATCGTGATGCCATCGCAGGTTCTGTACCATTCAGATGTTATTTCTTCCGTTTAGGCAGGGAGCTGATTAGTGCTCCCCTTTCCCCAGCGTGCACTCGCATATCGAAATGCCCCCCTTAAAAAAACTTGGCCTGCCCCTGCAACCTGCTGGACTAAAAAAAAAAAAAAAAAAAAAAACCTTTCTCAGGTGCCGCCCCTAGGCATGTGCCCTCAAGTGCCTAGTGGCAACTATGGCCCAGCCTATACCATTGCTTCATTATCATAATTGGTGGTGCTCGTGCAGCGAGATAGGGAAACTCCTTCAAACCTCTATCCCTCCTGATGCATTTCACTTTAAGGTAGTAGTTAAACCAATAAAATTGAACATTATGTTAAAATTCAACCTGCTGTATTATAATTGCAGAAAACCTAAAGTTAAAAAATGTTATTATTGTATGATTTGATGTTGACATCTTATTTTGACTTTTTAGGGTCATAAAGGACTGGATGGTCCAAAAGGAGAGATTGGGGCAGCTGGTTCAAAGGTAAGAAGCTAAAATAAGCAATATCTGTGGCGTGGACCTGTCAGTATCTCTGTCTGTTACAGAGATATATTTGATTTTTATTTTGACTGATTTTGACTATGATGGGGGAAGCTTTGTGCTTAGCTTTAGCCAAGATAGTTAACAACAACTGACATATCGGATGTAAACATGCATATATGGGTCCAGACCGGAACAAGAGAAGAACCAAGAGAATAAAGGAGCAACTCCTTACATAATATACTTTAATCCTACAAAAGCAATTGAGAAATCTGCCCTAAGCAATAAAGTGAGATGAGAAACAGTACTATTAATGATGTATAAAGAATGATATATTGAAAAATTCACATAATATTAAAAGGTACTGTATATACCCTAAAGACAAAAAAAGTTAGGTGTAGAAGGGGAAAAACCTGACACACATACAATCACACAGATCTCATGGCAAAAAAATAAATACATGAATAGCAGCACAGAGCACAATACAGAATTGCACATGTATATCAATATAACAACTATATGTAACAGACAAGGATACAGAAATTACATGTGGAGAGATGGTATATACTAAAAAAGGAAATAAATGTAACATAGTTAGTAAGGCCGAAAAAAGACAATTGTCCATCCAGTTCAGCCTATATTCCATCATAATAAATCCCCAGATCTACGTCCTTCTACAGAACCTAATAATTGTATGATATAGTAACATAGTATGATATAGTAACATAGAACAAAAAAATAAAAAAAAAGGACCTCTTGATCTGCAGTCAAATGCTCTACCACTGAGCTATACCCCCTATATTTTTATTAGGAAAAAATGTGCATAGACCTAAGCATAAAGTGCTGCTCATAGCGCAGTGAGGTATCAATGCTTACCCATGTGGGAGAGACCTAGGTGACAGGCTATATTTGCCTTAGCCTCGAGGAGCATTTTGCGTGATGGGCTTCCTCGGGCACCTGTTCAGTATCTCAATCTGTTGCAGAGATATTTTTGACTTTTATTTTGACTATGATGGGGGAAGCTTGTTGCTTAGCTTTGGCCAAGATAGGTAGTGTTCAGACCAATTCACCTCTTTCATTAATTTTGAGGTCCATTGAATATGATGGAAAAGTTAACTCATCATTTTTGTCATATATTCCCCAAAACAAATCACAAAACCTGATGAATTCGTAGACCAATATATCCCAATGGGCAAAAGTAACATAAACTGGACACCTCCAGTCAGAAGTCTGAGCTTTATTTCACAAATAAATTCATAAATAATATTATTATATCATCTATCATACACTACTCAACAAAGAAATTATAGCATTAAGAAGGGAAATTCATGTAATTATTTAAATCACATGATTAATAGACATATTGATGATATTCTAATGGTGAAAAAATGGAAACAACATTTTCTGAAATTTTCAATTTATTCAGCATTAGGAATGAGTACCACATGCAGAAATACATACGCTTACAGGTTTGGTTGCTATCTTTCTTTCTTTCAATGTTCTTTTTATTAGGAAAAAAAATCAGCATAATACAAACTTTTTCATGAAAACAACTGTAACAAGTTGAAGTCAACTAAAGAAATACAGGCGTAACAATCCTCATATATTGGGTGTTATTCCAACTAAACCTGCATTATCATATTTTACAGTTAATTACTTGTTCAAAAACCTTTTAAAACAACAAATTGAGAGAGAAGTAGAAAAGAAAAAAGGCCTCTAGATAGAGGGTAGAAGGAGGAGGAGTTGGAGGAGGGGGGGTGAGGAGAGATGGGGGGGGGGGGGGAAACACCATGGGATGGGATGCGATTATGATGAGATTGTCGCAAGATAGTTTGACTGAGACCTAAAATGGATCCATGGTGTCCAAACGTTAAGGAATGCAGTGATGGTGTGGCTAACTCTTGCCGCCAGCTCCTCAACCTGAAACAATTGATCAATTTTTGAGTACAGTTATTGACTCGTGGGTATTGTTGGCGAGTTCCAGTTAATCGGGATCAGAGATTTCCCAGCCGCTAGAATAAATTGGGCTAATTAATTGGCACAACTATCCTTGGGCCAGATATGTAAGTTTAGGAAGACATTCTCTGGTTTCAGAGTAACCCTCCTCCCCAGCAGCTTGCTTATAACCGAGGCTACCTCACTCCAAAATGGACTTAAGCGTGGGCAAGACCACCACATGTGTTTATAGTCACCCACACCAGTTCCACATCTCCAACAATTAGTGTTTGAGTTATGGCCCCAACTTTGAGTCTGTTGTGGTGTGATATACCATCTAGTTATGGCTTTGTAGGAATTTTTGAAGGACCATGAGAATTTTTATATATTTGTTTAATCTGCTGCTCGGAAAGAGGAGTGCCTATGTCTTTTTCCCAGTGGGCTATGTATGCCCTCTTCAAAGGTACATCCACTTTGAGTAGAAGTTGGTAAATTGTTGAGAGAATTTTTGTGGGGGGCTGCAGGCTGGCGCATAAGGTCTCATAGGGAGATAAAGTTCTGTCCAAGTCAACCAAATGGGTTTTTTGGCAAAGAATGTGAGAAAGTTTTCCATGCTGGAGGAATGTGAGGCCCGATAATCCAGGAATCTTATGTAACTCCTGTAATGGAAGAAGTGTCCCATTTTCAAACAATTGCTCTATCGAGATATGGGTGGCTCGGAGAGGAAGATCGTCTAATAAATCGGTGACCTTGGTGAGAGGGGAAAGGGCAGGAACCAAGGCGGAACCCAGTTTTTTCCAAATTTTGATCGTGGCTAAAGTGTGATGATTTTTGTATTCGGCTAAGTTCTGTAGTTTATTGTTTCCTAACATAATAGCACAAAGGGGATAGGGGGACATTGCCTCTTCTATATCAAGCCATTGCTTATTCTCTGAGCTTCTAATCCAGTATATTGTTCTGGTTAAGTGGGTGGCTTGGTAATATTTAATTATATCTGGGGCACCCATTCCACCCATTTCTTTTGGCAAGGTAAGGGATTTAGCGTTGATGCGTGGTCTGCATTTTTGCCATATATATTTAAAGAAAAGGGAATTAACTTTATTTAGGAAGGAGGTGGGTATTTGGATTGGGAGCATATTAAAAATATAGAGAAATTTTGGCAGTATAAGGCTCTTTAATATGTTCTTCCTTCCTATCCAGGATAGAAAGGTATCCTTCCAGGTACGGAGGCAAGTGGATACTGTTTGGAATAACTTTTTAAAATTAAGTTCAAAGAGGTCTTTATGGGAGGCACTTATTTGGATGCCCAGATATGTCAGACTTTTAGATTGCCAAGGAAAGGGATAGGAGGTCTTGAGCTTCTTCACTATATTATTGGGCAGGCCTAAGTTTAGTATCTCAGATTTGGTTTTGTTGATTTTGTAATTGGCCAGATTGCTATATTTTTCTAGGACTTTAATTATCGCAGGGATACTACTTAAGGGCTTGGTTATTACAAACAAGAGGTCATCTGCAAACGCTGCTGTTTTATAGTGTGTGCCTTGTATTTGCAGACCTTAAATCTCAAGGTTTTGTTGAATGGCCTGTAGAAGGGGTTCGAGAGATAAAACAAAGAGTAGCGGGGACAGGGGGCAACCCTGTCTCGTACCATTGAATATTTGGAACGATTCTGTGAGGGAACTATTTAACCTAATTCTTGCCGTTGGAACTGTGTACAAGCCCATTATTGCAGACACTGAAGAAGGTGGGAAGCCAAATTTCAATAATGTTTCCTGCAGGAAGAGCCAGTCCACCCTGTCGAATGCTTTTTCAGCGTCAGTACTCATCAGAGCCAGTGGAATATTTTTCACTTTTGCGTATTGTATAAGATTCAGGATTTTATACGTGTTATCCTTCCCCTCTCTCCCCTTCACAAACCCTGTTTGGTTTGAGGAAATTAGTAGAGGGAGTACTTCCGCAACTCTATTAGCCATCATTTTAGCGTACAGTTTTAGATGCGTATTTAATAAAGATATAGGCCTGTAACTGCCACATTGCTCCGGATCTTTAACCTCTTTATAAATTAGTGAGATTCTGGCCTCTAGAAGTTGTCGCGGAGCGCTCTCACCTTTTTGAAGAGAATAACACATATTGAGGAGGTGGGGGCATAGGATTTCTGAGTTGGTTTTATAATAATACGAGGTGAAACCATCTGGTCCCGGTGCTTTCCATTTTGGGCAAGTCGACAGGGTAGACTGGAGCTCCGCGAGTGTAAATGGTTTGATGAGGTGTTGTTGCTGCACCGTGTTTAGGGTTGGGAGATTTAGGTTCCTCAAGAAGGATTGGGCATCCTGTCTTATTTGATACATTCCCTCCCCTCCCTCCATCGGGCGTATTTGGTATAAAGATTTATAAAAGTGCAAGAATTCTTTTTCAATCTGTGAATAATTCTGGGTCTTAGAGACGTCTTTGGTTCTAATTGAATGTATAAAGGTACGGGTCTGCTTTTTCTTTATTAACGACATGGTCAATTTAGATGCTTTGTCTCCATGAACAAATAGACGATTCCTCCACGAGGCAAAAAATTTAGTGGATTGTTCTCTCAGGAGGTCTTTTAATCTTTGCCTCTTGGTAGAGAGCTCTATGCTGATTTTCTAAACTAATTATTTCTCCATGGAGAGAGTTGATTTCTTTGTTTTTCAATTTGTTTAAATATGATGCAATGGAGATGAGTTCTCCTCTTATCACTGAGTTGTGGGCTTCCCAGAGTGTTATAGGTGAAATCTCTGTATTATTATTGAGTTCGAAATATGTTTGTATGGCCTTTTTAATGCGAGTTTTGGATGAGGGGTTATCTAATAGAGAATCATTTAACTGCCATGTTCTATATGGGGAAAATTGTTTAGATAGAATTAGTTCGACTAATACACATGCATGGTCAGAGAATATACAGGAGACTATATCAGCTTGGTGTACATTAGATAATAGGGATCTTGGAGCAAAGACATAATCGATTCGATGATATGAACTGTGTGGGTGTGAAAAGAATGTGTAATCTCGCTTCGTTGGGTTAAAGTAATGCCAAAGATCTATCAGATTTAGGGAATGAAGGGCAGTCTTTAGCCTTGCTAGATCTCTCAATGAAATCGTACTTCTTTTTTTTGTGGTGTCAATGGAAGGTTCAAGAGCCAAGTTAAAGTCTCCCCCTAAAAGGAGGACACCCTCCCTGAACTCTCTTATTTGGTTTGGTTGCTATCATTGAGGTTATTAATGGTTGTCTGAGGACTGTTCTGTTATGCTGAATGCACTTGGACAAATCATCAAGGTGCTGGCAGCTCCCTTTTAAATTGCCGACCAATAATGTTACAGATGTGCTCGATGGGAGACAAGTCCGGAGACTCTGCAGACTATGGTAGGTCACAATGGCTGCTCACCATAGCATGAATAATATGCAACCTGTTATGTTGAAAAAGGTCTCCTGTGACACTTTGACAGAACAAGAAACATTCTACAGCTTTTGAGATACGACAATGAAAAAAAAAAATCAAATTTTGAAGGTGTAAAGTATATGGATCCTTACATGATTTATGTTGAACCTATTGCTATAAGTAAGCTTAAAACTTATGTTTACACATATTTTACATGGGCAGATATGAAACAGAACATTTAGTTAACTACATACGGTATTCTTTTTTTGTTTCACTTTAGGGTGAATCTGGTCCTACTGGTCCTATGGGTCTAAATGGCCCACCGGTAAGTTTGAGACATCATATGTAGCCACTTTGTAATTTGCAACCTAATTTTCTTATTTTTTTCATTAATTCATGTAATCAATCATCATTCAGCCCAGCTGTAATTGCATTTGTCATTTTACTTGCTTTTGATCATACATGTAGCTAAGCTGCGTAATGTGTCACTGTAATACATGTAATAGACTAGGAGAATGCAGATACATTTCCATTGTAGCCGCCCAACATTGCATTTTGGTAGCCATATAAAACATAAAATCTTCTCAAAGTATTGGAAGAAATTTACTAGTCCTTTAAATGGTTATTTATTCTTTTAAAAAAGTCTTCCTGCTCTCAATCTCACCAATCTACCAATGTGTGAGAGTGTCTAGTACATACTATGTGATAATTCCCTGGTATTACCCATGTATGTGATTTGAAAGCTTTCAAACATGCGCCGACTAGACATAGCCAGCTTCTCTCAATTCTCCGCTGTAGAGAAGCCCTCTAAGTCTAGTCAGGACGTGACCACAAGTATGCAAATAGCAGACATCTTGTTACATAAATCACGCACTCACATGCAAAATGCCTGGAATTTGAGACATATAGCACAATGTCCTGTTTTGGCAGTTTGCAGTCACACAGAGTAACTGCCCATTTTTATTATGAGACTTGACAACCCCTTTAAATTGCCAGGATCCCACCAAGAGCCTGCAAAATGTCTCATTGGGGCATTTTTTTTCCTTTGAGTGAGGGTAATTGTTAACAACTACAGGAAAGGCGAAAAAAGGCCCAGTGCTTTATTTAAATGTTCAATTGATCTAAAAAGCAGGCTGTAGAAGGAGGCATTATCAAGGTGATGAATTGTATTAAAAGCCAGTAGCAATCCACACCCACTGATCTGTGATTACACAGGAGGAGAAAAAAATCAGGCAGCTGCTTTGTATTAGCGACCAGTAGCAATCCACACCCCTCATCTGTGACTGCACAGGAGGAGGAAAAAATCAGGCAGCTGCTTTGTATTAGCGACCAGTAGCGATCCACACCCCTCATCTGTGACTACACAGGAGGAGGAGACATAAGGCAGCTGCTTTTTATTAGCGATCCACACCCCTCATCTGTGACTACACAGGAGGAGGAGACATCAGGCAGCTGCTTTGTATTAGCGACCAGTAGCGATCCACACCCCTCATCTGTGACTACACAGGAGGAGGAGACATAAGGCAGCTGCTTTGTATTAGCGATCCACACCCCTCATCTGTGACTACACAGGAGGAGGAGACATCAGGCAGCTGCTTTTTATTAGCGATCCACACCCCTCATCTGTGACTACACAGGAGGAGGATACATCAGGCAGCTGCTTTGTATTAGCGACCAGTAGCGATCCACACCCCTCATCTGTGACTACACAGGAGGAGGAGACATCAGGCAGCTGCTTTTTATTAGCGATCCACACCCCTCATCTGTGACTACACAGGAGGAGGATACATCAGGCAGCTGCTTTGTATTAGCGACCAGTAGCGATCCACACCCCTCATCTGTGACTACACAGGAGGAGGAGACATCAGGCAGCTGCTTTGTGTTAGCGATCCACACCCCTCATCTGTGACTACACAGAAGGAGGAGATATCAGGCAGCTGCTTTGTATTAGCGACCAGTAGCGATCCACACCCCTCATCTGTGACTACACAGGAGGAGGAGACATCAGGCAGCTGCTTTGTATTAGCAACCAGTAGCAATCCACACCCCTCATCTGTGACTACACAGGAGGAAGAGACATCAGGCAGCTGCTTTGTATTAGCGACCAGTAGCGATCCACACCCCTCATCTGTGACTGCACAGGAGGAGGAGACATCAGGCAGTTGCTTTGTATTAGCGACCAGTAGCGATCCACACCCCTCATCTGTGACTACACAGGAGGAGGTGACATTGGGTAGCTGCTTTGTATTAGCGACCAGTAGCGATCTACACCCCTCATCTGTGACTACACAGGAGGAGGTGACATTGGGTAGCTGCTTTGTATTAGCGATCCACACCCCTCATCTGTGACTGCACAGGAGGAGGAGACATCAGGCAGCTGCTTTGTATTAGCGACCAGTAGCGATCCACACCCCTCATCTGTGACTACACAGGAGGAGGAGACATCAGGCAGCTGCTTTGTATTAGCGATCCACACCCCTCATCTGTGACTACACAGGAGGAGGAGACATAAGGCAGCTGCTTTGTATTAGCGATCCACACCCCTCATCTGTGACTACATAGGAGGAGGAGACATCAGGCAGCTGCTTTTTATTAGCGATCCACACCCCTCATCTGTGACTACACAGGAGGAGGAGACATCAGGCAGCTGCTTTGTATTAGCGACCAGTAGCGATCCACACCCCTCATCTGTGACTACACAGGAGGAGGAGACATAAGGCAGCTGCTTTGTATTAGCGATCCACACCCCTCATCTGTGACTACATAGGAGGAGGAGACATCAGGCAGCTGCTTTGTATTAGCGATCCACACCCCTCATCTGTGACTACATAGGAGGAGGAGACATCAGGCAGCTGCTTTTTATTAGCGATCCACACCCCTCATCTGTGACTACACAGGAGGAGGAGACATCAGGCAGCTGCTTTGTATTAGCGACCAGTAGCGATCCACACCCCTCATCTGTGACTACACAGGAGGAGGAGACATAAGGCAGCTGCTTTGTATTAGCGATCCACACCCCTCATCTGTGACTACACAGAAGGAGGAGATATCAGGCAGCTACTTTGTATTAGCGACCAGTAGCGATCCACACCCCTCATCTGTGACTACACAGGAGGAGGAGACATCAGGCAGCTGCTTTGTATTAGCGACCAGTAGCGATCCACACCCCTCATCTGTGACTACACAGGAGGAGGAGACATCAGGCAGCTGCTTTGTATTAGCGACCAGTAGCGATCCACACCCCTCATCTGTGACTACACAGGAGGAGGAGACATCAGGCAGCTGCTTTGTATTAGCGACCAGTAGCGATCCACACCCCTCATCTGTGACTACACAGGAGGAGGAGACATCAGGCAGCTGCTTTGTATTAGCGACCAGTAGCAATCCACACCCCTCATCTGTGACTACACAGGAGGAAGAGACATCAGGCAGCTGCTTTGTGTTAGCGATCCACACCCCTCATCTGTGACTACACAGAAGGAGGAGATATCAGGCAGCTGCTTTGTATTAGCGATCCACACCCCTCATCTGTGACTACACAGGAGGAGGAGACATAAGGCAGCTGCTTTGTATTAGCGATCCACACCCCTCATCTGTGACTACATAGGAGGAGGAGACATCAGGCAGCTGCTTTTTATTAGCGATCCACACCCCTCATCTGTGACTACACAGGAGGAGGAGACATCAGGCAGCTGCTTTGTATTAGCGACCAGTAGCGATCCACACCCCTCATCTGTGACTACACAGGAGGAGGAGACATAAGGCAGCTGCTTTGTATTAGCGATCCACACCCCTCATCTGTGACTACATAGGAGGAGGAGACATCAGGCAGCTGCTTTGTATTAGCGATCCACACCCCTCATCTGTGACTACATAGGAGGAGGAGACATCAGGCAGCTGCTTTTTATTAGCGATCCACACCCCTCATCTGTGACTACACAGGAGGAGGAGACATCAGGCAGCTGCTTTGTATTAGCGACCAGTAGCGATCCACACCCCTCATCTGTGACTACACAGGAGGAGGAGACATAAGGCAGCTGCTTTGTATTAGCGATCCACACCCCTCATCTGTGACTACACAGAAGGAGGAGATATCAGGCAGCTACTTTGTATTAGCGACCAGTAGCGATCCACACCCCTCATCTGTGACTACACAGGAGGAGGAGACATCAGGCAGCTGCTTTGTATTAGCAACCAGTAGCAATCCACACCCCTCATCTGTGACTACACAGGAGGAAGAGACATCAGGCAGCTGCTTTGTATTAGCGACCAGTAGCGATCCACACCCCTCATCTGTGACTGCACAGGAGGAGGAGACATCAGGCAGTTGCTTTGTATTAGCGACCAGTAGCGATCCACACCCCTCATCTGTGACTACACAGGAGGAGGTGACATCAGGCAGCTGCTTTGTATTAGCGACCAGTAGCGATCCACACCCCTCATCTGTGACTACACAGGAGGAAGAGACATCAGGCAGCTGCTTTGTATTAGCGACCAGTAGCGATCCACACCCCTCATCTGTGACTGCACAGGAGGAGGAGACATCAGGCAGTTGCTTTGTATTAGCGACCAGTAGCGATCCACACCCCTCATCTGTGACTACACAGGAGGAGGTGACATTGGGTAGCTGCTTTGTATTAGCGACCAGTAGCGATCTACACCCCTCATCTGTGACTACACAGGAGGAGGTGACATTGGGTAGCTGCTTTGTATTAGCGATCCACACCCCTCATCTGTGACTGCACAGGAGGAGGAGACATCAGGCAGCTGCTTTGTATTAGCGACCAGTAGCGATCCACACCCCTCATCTGTGACTACACAGGAGGAGGAGACATCAGGCAGCTGCTTTGTATTAGCGATCCACACCCCTCATCTGTGACTACACAGGAGGAGGAGACATAAGGCAGCTGCTTTGTATTAGCGATCCACACCCCTCATCTGTGACTACATAGGAGGAGGAGACATCAGGCAGCTGCTTTTTATTAGCGATCCACACCCCTCATCTGTGACTACACAGGAGGAGGAGACATCAGGCAGCTGCTTTGTATTAGCGACCAGTAGCGATCCACACCCCTCATCTGTGACTACACAGGAGGAGGAGACATAAGGCAGCTGCTTTGTATTAGCGATCCACACCCCTCATCTGTGACTACATAGGAGGAGGAGACATCAGGCAGCTGCTTTGTATTAGCGATCCACACCCCTCATCTGTGACTACATAGGAGGAGGAGACATCAGGCAGCTGCTTTTTATTAGCGATCCACACCCCTCATCTGTGACTACACAGGAGGAGGAGACATCAGGCAGCTGCTTTGTATTAGCGACCAGTAGCGATCCACACCCCTCATCTGTGACTACACAGGAGGAGGAGACATAAGGCAGCTGCTTTGTATTAGCGATCCACACCCCTCATCTGTGAGTACACAGAAGGAGGAGATATCAGGCAGCTACTTTGTATTAGCGACCAGTAGCGATCCACACCCCTCATCTGTGACTACACAGGAGGAGGAGACATCAGGCAGCTGCTTTGTATTAGCGACCAGTAGCGATCCACACCCCTCATCTGTGACTACACAGGAGGAGGAGACATCAGGCAGCTGCTTTGTATTAGCGACCAGTAGCGATCCACACCCCTCATCTGTGACTACACAGGAGGAGGAGACATCAGGCAGCTGCTTTGTATTAGCGACCAGTAGCGATCCACACCCCTCATCTGTGACTACACAGGAGGAGGAGACATCAGGCAGCTGCTTTGTATTAGCGACCAGTAGCAATCCACACCCCTCATCTGTGACTACACAGGAGGAAGAGACATCAGGCAGCTGCTTTGTGTTAGCGATCCACACCCCTCATCTGTGACTACACAGAAGGAGGAGATATCAGGCAGCTGCTTTGTATTAGCGACCAGTAGCGATCCACACCCCTCATCTGTGACTACACAGGAGGAGGAGACATCAGGCAGCTGCTTTGTATTAGCAACCAGTAGCAATCCACACCCCTCATCTGTGACTACACAGGAGGAAGAGACATCAGGCAGCTGCTTTGTATTAGCGACCAGTAGCGATCCACACCCCTCATCTGTGACTGCACAGGAGGAGGAGACATCAGGCAGTTGCTTTGTATTAGCGACCAGTAGCGATCCACACCCCTCATCTGTGACTACACAGGAGGAGGTGACATTGGGTAGCTGCTTTGTATTAGCGACCAGTAGCGATCCACACCCCTCATCTGTGACTACACAAGAGGAGGAGACATCAGGCAGCTGCTTTGTATTAGCGACCAGTAGCGATCCACATCCCTCATTTGTGACTACACAGGAGGAGACATCAGGCAGCTGCTTTGTATTAACGACCAGTAGCGATCCACACCCCTCATCTGTGACTACACAGGAGGAGTAGACATCAGGCAGCTGCTTTGTATTAGCGACCAGTAGCGATCCACACCCCTCATCTGTGACTACACAGGAGGAGGTGACATTGGGTAGCTGCTTTGTTTTAGCGACCAGTAGCGATCCACACCCCTCATCCGTGACTACACAGGAGGAGGAGACATCAGGCAGCTGCTTTGTATTAGCGACCACTAGCGATCCACACCCCTCATCTGTGACTACACAGGAGGAGGTGACATTGGGTAGCTGCTTTGTATTAGCGACCAGTAGCGATCCACACCCCTCATCTGTGACTACACAGGAGGAGGTGACATTGGGTAGCTGCTTTGTATTAGCGACCAGTAGCAATCCACACCCCTCATCTGTGACTACACAGGAGGAGGTGACATTGGGTAGCTGCTTTGTATTAGCGACCAGTAGCGATCCACACCCCTCATCTGTGACTACACAGGAGGAGGTGACATTGGGTAGCTGCTTTGTTTTAGCGACCAGTAGCGATCCACACCCCTCATCCGTGACTACACAGGAGGAGGAGACATCAGGCAGCTGCTTTGTATTAGCGACCAGTAGCGATCCACACCCCTCATCTGTGACTACACAGGAGGAGGAGACATCAGGCAGCTGCTTTGTATTAGCGACCAGTAGCGATCCACACCCCTCATCCGTGACTACACAGGAGGAGGAGACATCAGGCAGCTGCTTTGTATTAGCGACCAGTAGCGATCCACACCCCTCATCCGTGACTACACAGGAGGAGGTGACATCAGGCAGCTGCTTTGTATTAGCGACCACTAGCGATCCACACCCCTCATCTGTGACTACACAGGAGGAGGTGACATTGGGTAGCTGCTTTGTATTAGCGACCAGTAGCGATCTACACCCCTCATCTGTGACGTAGCATCACAGAGATTCAAGAAGTGAGGAGAGCAATCAGGAGCCTCATCTCTGTCAAACTTCTTTATATGTGGACATTTTTTACAGTTACGTCGATGTGAATACATTTTCAACTCTTCAGAGTACATGCTCAATGGAAAATCACCACGATTGCTTGTACTTCAATCCACTGCAAATTCACAGAAATAATGCTATCTCAAAGGATGTAATCCAGTGAAAGCCACAGTAGAAAAGTACAGTATAAACTGATGCTCACATGGCACCCTAAAAATAATCCCCTGGGACAACCCCCCATGGTGCGTGCAGGCAATAAATGTTACAAGTAAATAACACTCATCCATATCTCTGGATCCACATAGCAGATAAACTGGCCACACTCGCCTGTGTCCTCTTTCAACCTTTTTATTGTGGGAATTTTCTTCATGTGCTCCTACTGTGAGCACAGGTCAGAGCTTGCCCTCTTGTGTAGACTTCCCTATATAGCTTAATTCTGTGAACTCCAGGATTACAGAAGTACAAGGTCCTGCTGGTTCCTCTCAGTCTCCTCCTATGTGTACTGAAGTTTGCCATTCTTGGTCAATACAGTTTAAGGATACAATATCTTTTGATTCATCAAAGTGTTTATAGCTAGAAAACCAGTTTCACCCAACTCCACCAAAATGGGAGTAGCTGGGGTAGAACGGGTCATGATGGGGCATGGCGATGCCTGCTTGCTAAATTCATGACAAGCTACAATGTTCCTTACAGCAGAAATCCTGCCACTTTTAAGTCATGCCTGTTTCATTAGGAGACATGCACTTATTAATGAATCAAGAGCCTCTGACTTCAAAGCACCAGTCTTTATGAAAAGGGGCAATTGTGTTGGAGGGAAGGGGTGATTCCTCAGACAGATCTCGTTTAACCCCTTTAGTACATGCACCATATATATACTGTGCAAGTCATAAGCGGGTGTATGGAGCGGGCTCACGTAGCGAGCCGGCCCCATATCCAGTGGGAGATTGCTGGGAATTACAGCCAGGACCTGCCGCTAACAATCACCGGTGGAGAGAAGCGGACATTTTTTATAACAAACATGTGAATGGAGGTTGCAAACCTCAGATATGTCAGTGTGAATCATTAACAGTGAAGTTATGTCACTCTGCATTCATACACTACACCTTTACAGAACCTGCACTTGCCTATTATATAATTCAATATTCCACAATGTACTAGTACTTTTCTCTCTATCTTTCCATTTAATTGGCAAAATCTAATATAGTATTTTATTAAAAGTTGTTCATAATACTTCATTTTAAAGGGACCAAGAGGAATGCCTGGAGAAAGAGGACGAATCGGACCTCAAGGCACGCCTGTAAGTATTAATATTCATGATCACTGTATGGTAGAAAGAGAAGGATTGACTCAATATTATAATATAGTAGGGGTAAATATAAAGAAAGCCAAACTTATCAATTAAAAGGTCAAACACAAAATCCATGAGACCTGTGTTTTGACATAGGATACATTTTCACAAACTATGAAAAAAAATGCTTTCATTATTACGGTGCTATTATGACGTAGATAATAAATCTCTTATAAGTTTTGCACCCATTTTGCATGCAATGGATATTAAGCCTTGAGGAATATTACTTACTGAATTGGTTTTGTGCCTGTTTTTAATATGCTTACAAAGACATTGCTTCACAGCAGCCCTGTAGAAAAAAAATCAATCACAAACTTTAATTTGGAGTAAAAATAAATGTTTTTTTTCCAGGGTGCAAGAGGTGCCAATGGACTTGTGGGGGCAGCCGGAGCAGTAGTAGGTTACCATATGATTTCCTAATAATTTGGTTGCACTGTAAAGATGTTCAGTAATAACTTCTGTTCAAATTAATTAATTAGTAACTTAGTAATGTAGATATAACTTGCAATTTTTCATACAAGAGACCCTTTGGGGGTTTTTCCTTTTTTTAAGCTTTCTGCTCTTCTGGTAGCCAAAATGGTTTTGAAAATTCACAAGCCTATATATACCTACCGTATATATATTTTCAGAAATCTAAATATACTAATTAGACACTGCACACTCCGGTCAGCGAAGACAGCCCAGATGCACTTCATCACAGGGTTGGAACAATTTCTTGAAACATCAAAGAGCATAAGAAAGTAAGAAAATATCTTAAACAGGTTTCTTCACCACCACATGCATGAGACGTTTCTCTTTATACTGAAGCCATATATATTTCCTGAGAGTAGATACCAAGCACTTTGTCAAAAAGCAAAGTAGCCCGTTATACACACAGGCACCTTCACTAAGCTTTGTATTGTAATTTTTCATCCTTAAAATTTGTGTTTGATGTTAAAACTCTGAACAAAATAAACAATTAAATGCAGAATACTCAAACAATTTCAAAATGTGCCTGGTTTACACATGCCAGATATTATTATTATTTATTTATATAGCACCATTAATTCCATGGTGCTGTACATGAGAAAGGGTTACATACAGGGTTATAGATATCGATTACAGTAAGCAGGTTTACAGTGACAGACTGGTACAGAGAGGAGAGGACCCTGTCCTTGCGGACTTACATTCTATGGGTATGCATATATCTATGTTCACTTACTGTATCTTTATGAAGTCGCCAAACCTAAATAAATGGAAATTTAAAAAAGTATATCAATGAATGAAATATGGAGATTACACACCACAAAACTGATCTGTCACTAGATTTTACAATGCTAACTGCATAAATGATTAAAGAAATCTATTAGACCCATGATATAGAGTGACGATTGTTGATTATGGCTTTGTACTGCATAACTAGTTGATGTGACCACTGAAGGAGGGACTGCTGTGACAACTATAGGTAGAGCTGATGTGACCACTGTAGGAGGGGACTGCTGTTACCACTATAGGTGGGGCTTATGTGACCACTGTAGGAGGGGACTGCTGTGACAACTCTAAGAGGGGACTAATGTGACCACTGTAGCTGGGGCAGATGTGACCATTGTAGGAGGGAACTGCTGTGACCATTATAGGAGGGGACTGCTGTGACCACTATAGGATGGGACTGCTATAACCACTGTAGGAGGGGACTGCTGTTACCACTATAGGTGGAGCTTATGTGACCACTGTAGGAGGGGACTGCTGTGACAACTGTGGGAGGGGACTAATGTGACCATTGTAGCTGGGGCTGATGTGACCATTGTAGGAGGGGACTGCTGTGACCATTATAGGAGGGGACTGCCGTGACCAGTATAGGATGGGACTGCTATAACCACTGTATGAGGGGACTGCTGTGACCACTATAGGATGCCACTGCTGTGACCACTATAGGATGGGACTGCTGTGACCGTTATAGGAGGGGACTGCTGTGACCACTATAGGATGGGACTGCTATAACCACTGTAGGAGGGGACTTCTGTGACCACTATAGGATGGGACTGCTGTAAGCACTGTATGAGGGGACTGCTGTGACCACTATAGGATGGGACTGCTATAACCACTGTAGGAGGGGACTTCTGTGACCACTATAGGATGGGACTGCTATAACCACTGAAGGAGGGGACTTCTGTGACCATTCTAGGAGGGGACTGCTGTGACCACTATAGGATGGGACTGCTATAACCACTAAAGGAGGGGACTTCTGTGACCACTATAGCATGGGACTGCTATAACCACTGAAGGAGGGGACTTCTGTGACCATTCTAGGAGGGGACTTCTGTGACCACTATTTGATGGGACTGCTATAACCACTGTAGGAGGGGACTGCTTTGACCATTATAGGAGGGACTGCTGTGACCACTATAGGATGGGACTGCTATAACCACTGTATGAGGGGACTTCTGTGACCACTATAGGATGGGACTGCTATAACAACTGTAGGAGGGGACTGCTTTGACCATTATAGGAAGGGACTGCTGTGACCACTATAGGATGGGACTGCTATAACCACTGAAGGAGGGGACTGGTTTGACCATTATAGGAGGGACTGCTGTGACCACTATAGGATGGGACTGCTATAACCACTGTAGGAGGGGACTTCTGTGACCACTATAGGATGGGACTGCTATAACCACGGTAGGAGGGGACTGCTTTGACCATTATAGGAGGGGACTGCTGTGACCACTATAGGATGGGACTGCTATAACCACTGTAGGAGGGGACTGCTTTGACCATTATAGGAGGGACTGCTGTGACCACTATAGGATGGGACTGCTATAACCACTGTAGGAGGGGACTTCTGTGACCACTGTAGGATGGGACTGCTGTAAGCACTGTAGGAGGGGACTGCTGTGACCATTATAGGAGGGGACTGCTATAACCACTGTAGGAGGGGACTTCTGTGACCACTGTAGGATGGGACTGCTGTAAGCACTGTAGGAGGGGACTGCTGTGACCATTATAGGAGGGGACTGCTGTGACCACTATAGGATGGGACTGCTATAACCACTGTAGGAGGGGACTTCTGTGACCACTATAGGATGGGACTGCTATAACCATTGTAGGAGGGGTCTTCTGTGACCACTATAGGAGAGGACTATTGTGACGACTATAGGAGGGAACTGCTGTGACCACTATAGGATGGGACTGCTATAACCACTAAAGGAGGGGACTTCTGTGACCACTATAGCATGGGACTGCTATAACCACTGAAGGAGGGGACTTCTGTGACCATGCTAGGAGGGGACTTCTGTGACCACTATTTGATGGGACTGCTATAACCACTGTAGGAGGGGACTGCTTTGACCATTATAGGAGGGACTGCTGTGACCACTATAGGATGGGACTGCTATAACCACTGTATGAGGGGACTTCTGTGACCACTATAGGATGGGACTGCTATAACAACTGTAGGAGGGGACTGCTTTGACCATTATAGGAAGGGACTGCTGTGACCACTATAGGATGGGACTGCTATAACCACTGAAGGAGGGGACTGCTTTGACCATTATAGGAGGGACTGCTGTGACCACTATAGGATGGGACTGCTATAACCACTGTAGGAGGGGACTTCTGTGACCACTATAGGATGGGACTGCTATAACCACGGTAGGAGGGGACTGCTTTGACCATTATAGGAGGGGACTGCTGTGACCACTATAGGATGGGACTGCTATAACCACTGTAGGAGGGGACTGCTTTGACCATTATAGGAGGGACTGCTGTGACCACTATAGGATGGGACTGCTATAACCACTGTAGGAGGGGACTTCTGTGACCACTGTAGGATGGGACTGCTGTAAGCACTGTAGGAGGGGACTGCTGTGACCATTATAGGAGGGGACTGCTATAACCACTGTAGGAGGGGACTTCTGTGACCACTGTAGGATGGGACTGCTGTAAGCACTGTAGGAGGGGACTGCTGTGACCATTATAGGAGGGGACTGCTGTGACCACTATAGGATGGGACTGCTATAACCACTGTAGGAGGGGACTTCTGTGACCACTATAGGATGGGACTGCTATAACCATTGTAGGAGGGGTCTTCTGTGACCACTATAGGAGAGGACTATTGTGACGACTATAGGAGGGAACTGCTATGACCACTATAATATTATCAACTGTTAGAATTGTGACCAATTTGATCAAAATATCTGTGTAAAATGAAAGTGCTTTACTGGGATAAATGAAAAAAAAATTAGATCCATGTAAATTAAAAAAATGAGGTAAAATCTGAAAAATTCCTGGTTTCTCAATATTTCTTTAATATTTAAAAAAGGAATGGCTCTTGTTTTATAATAAATAAAACATTTTTCATTCAATAGGGTCCAATAGGCTTGAGCGGTGCTCCAGGATTTCCTGGTGTCCCAGGTATGAAGGTAAGGAACATTTTTAAAAGATTTTTTTCAGCTTAATTGAAGATTATTTAATTCTGCATCTTCCTTTGTAGACAGTTCATTATTTTATTGAAACGTTTACATGTTGACAGTTTTTACTCCTAAAGAGGTCATTACACAGAATACAGTGTAACATGTTAATGCATATTAACAATATAGACGGGAACCTACTCTGAACCATGGACGGAGATACCGCTTGTTCAACCAGTGTGGCTGCACCGGGGCCAGGAAGCCCTGGATGGCCCCTGCAGGGTAGCTAATAATGAGGGCAGTCTGGCCAGTTTATCTGGCCCTGAAGCTTTGGGGGGCCTCTTGTGCGGCGGGCAGTGAGCAATACCTGCAAGAGAAAATGGCAGTGGAGCAAAGTTGCAGAGATCACACCTGTTTCCTGTCTTACACAGCAGCAGCTGAATGACATCATCATTCAGTGCCGCAGCTGTGCACGACAAGAAGCTGCCGGCGATGGTGCGACAACAGGATACCGTGCGCAGAGGTTTAGTGAGGTGTGTGTGTGTGTATGCAGAGAGGTGAATGGTGCTGTGTGTGTCTGTGTGTGTAGGTGGAGGAGAGGGCAATGATGGGGATGGTGGGGAAGGAGGAAATTATGGAGGTTGTGGAATGGTTAATGATAGGGGTGGTGGGGAGAAGACAATGTTGATGGCAGTGGAAAGGACAATGATGGGGTGTTAGGGAGATGAAGGTGGTGGAATAGGTAATGATGAGGGTGTTGGGGTAAAAGACAATGATGGTGGTGGTGGATAGGGCAATGATGGGGGAGGAGGAAATGATGGAGGTCATGGAATGGGTAATAATGGGGGTGGTGGGGGAGAAGACAATGATGATGGCGGTGGAAAGGACAATGATGAGGGTGGTGGGGTAGGAGGAAATGATGGAGGTGTTGGAATCGGTAATGATGAGGTGGTGGGGAGAAGGCAATGATGTATGTGTGTGTGTGTGTAGAAAAATTAGGAGGAAAAGGGAGTAATTAGGTTAAAAAGAGTATTTTATTGTGAAAATTTAATAAAGTGTAACACACAGTAAAAATTACAACAGGATAACACGAAAGATCATGAGTGCCATATACCCCACGTAGCTGCCAGTATCACTTAAATCAGGAAGGCATGCCATAATGAAAGTGCTAATATAGTGCAATAGTATGATCTCATTGAATAAATCCTTATACAATAGCACTTCCCTGCAGCCAGCACCAAACAAAATGAGTAGCACTAAAGAAAAAAAAAATGAAGTGCTAACCCAAAGTAACCATATAATCATCAAAGCAAATAGCTATAAATGGTGCTTACCAGCAGCTAACACCAGAATGGGGTGGATGGCACCAGAGGAATCCAACAGAGCCCCCAACGTACGTTTCACTTGCTTATTTGTTACTTTCTCAAGGGGATCACTCTTACTGCACAAAAGGACCTTTTTATCCCATTGGTGACTCATCTAATGCCGGTCACATGATGTGTCTCAGCCAATAGTATTGGTATCTTGGCGCATGTGCCCTGCACTCCACAGGTCCTACAGCGGCCGCCGGCGTCAGGCACAATCGCGCATGCATGAAAGCATGTGTGAGAGGCTGGGAAGATGCTGCGGCAGACGAGGAGCCGCTGGATAGACAGGGCACATTCGCGCCACCAAATACTCCCCTCAGAAGTTACCGCAGGACAGCCCCATATACTGTAAATATATCAATTAATCATACCATAATATAAGACACTATTTGCATAAAAATACAGCATATATTAATTAATACAAAAGTAGATGCGGGTGCAAAATCGTCCGATTGATGCAAAGTATTGGATCCAAATTCAATGGCATATTAAATTCTTCCAATGGGTCAAGCGGCACAGCTGGAGACGTATGCAAATAGGCATAAGAAGTTTCAAGCACGGAGAGATTAAAACTGTCAATGTGACAATAAACCAAATTAGAATAGCAAACATAAGAAAAAAGGAACAGTTAAAAAATGGATTCAAACATGATCAAGGAGGCGCAAGAAGCTGGTAAGCAGGAGGGCATAACACCCGATGGCAAGAGAAAAGGAACAAGGCGGGGGGAGGGAGGTATAGAATATAATTACCCATTTATAAAAAGGGAGCGAAGCTTAATGCTTCATTTAACCCGCTGGGTACCATAGTCTCTAATTGCACTATCCACTTAGCCTCTTTTTGTGCCAACAATTTCTTGTTGTTCCCTCCCCTTACCCCCATATGTAAACTTTCTATACCCCTAATTCGGAGCGACCTCGCATCACAATTATGGTGTATCCGAAAGTGGCGCGGGACCGTCTTCAACTCAGAGAGATCGACCACTGTTCTGGCAGCGCAAATGTCATGAAGGTGTTCACGTATCCTAACTCTAAGTTCCCTAGAGGTAAGGCCTATATATACCAAAGGGCAAGTACATGAGGCATAATAAATAACATTACTTGTGCCACAAGTAATAGGCTATCGGATCTCAAATTGTTTAAGGCCATCATATGACTCAAAGATAGAACTACGCTGGACATTTGCACATGCCAGACAGTGGCCGCACTGGAAACAACCTAGGAGAGGACCCCGAGTGTTAAATACAGTTAAATCCATATATATTTGGACAGAGACAACATTTTTCTATTTTTTTTTATAGACATTACGACAATGAATTTTAAACAAAACAATTCAGATGCAGTTGAAGTTCAGACTTTCAGCTTTCATTTGAGGGTATCCACATTAAAATTGGATGAAGGGTTTAGAAGTTTCAACTCCTTAACATGTGACACCCTGTTTTTAAAGGGACCAAAAGTAATTGGACAGATTAAATAATTTAATAAAAAAAATTTCATTTCTAGTACTTGGTTGAAAACCCTTTGTTGGCAATGACTGCCTGAAGTCTTGAACTCATGGACATCACCAGATGCTGTGTTTCCTCCTTTTTGATGCTCTGTCAGACCTTCACTGCGGTGGTTTTCAGTTGCTGTTTGTTTGTGGGCCTTTCTGTCTGAAATTTAGTTTTTAACAAGCGAAATCCATGCTCAATTGGGTTGAGATCAGGTGACTGACTTGGCCATTCAAGAATATTCCACTTCTTTGCTTTAAAAAGCTCCTGGGTTGCTTTGGCATTTTTGTTTTGGTTCATTGTCCATCTGTAGTATGAAACGACGACCGGTTAGTTTGGCTGCATTTGGCTGGATCTGAGCACACAGTATGGCTCTGAATACCTCAGAATTCATTCGGCTGCTTCTGCCCTGTGTCACATCATCAATAAACACTAGTGACCCAGTGCCACTGGCAGCCATGCATGCCCAAGCCATCACACTGCCTCCTTCGTGTTTTACAGATGATGTGGTATGCTTTGGATCATGAGCTGTACCAAGCCTTCACCATACTTTTCTCTTTCCATCATTCTGGTAGAGGTTGATCTTGGTTTCATCTGTCCAAACAATGTTCTTCCAGAACTGTGCTGGCTTTTTTAGATGTTTAGCAAAGTCCAGTCTAGCCTTTTTATTCTTGATGCTTATGAATGGCTTGCACCGTGCAGTGAACCCTCTGTATTTACTTTCATGCTGTCTTCTCTTTATGGTAGATTTGGATATTGATACGCCGACCTCCTGGAGAGTGTTGTTCACTTGGTTGGCTGTTGTGAAGGGGTTTCTCTTCACCATGGAGATTATTCTGCGATCATCCACCACTGTTGCCTTCCGTGGGCACCCACGTCTTTCTGCATTGATGATTTCACCAGTGCTTTCTTTCTCAGGATGTACCAAACTGTAGATTTTGCCACTCCTAATATTGTAGCAATTTCTCGGATGGGTTTTTTCTGTTTTCGTAGTTTAAGGATGGCTTGTTTCACCTGCATGGGCAGCTCCTTTGACCGCATGTTTACTTCACAGAAAAACCTTCTAAATGCAAGCACCACACCTCAAATCAACTCCAGACCTTTTATCTGCTTAATTGAGAATGACATGACGAAGGAATTGCCCACACCTGTCCATGAAATAGCCTTGGAGTCAATCGTCCAATTACTTTTGGTCCCTTTAAAAACAGGGTGGCACATGTTAAGGAGCTGAAACTCCTAAACCCTTCATCCAATTTTAATGCGGATACCCTCAAATGAAAGCTGAAAGTCTGAACTTCAACTGCATCTGAATTGTTTTGTTTAAAATTCATTGTGGTAATGTCTATAACCAAAATTAGAAAAATGTTGTCTCTGTCCAAATATATATATGGACTTAACTGTACATTTCTAATCGGAGGTATGTAGTGACTCCTCACCAAAAGGTTCCCAATATTCGGTGCTCTCCTGGAAGTCATAGCTGGAAAATTACCTAGGGCTGGCCCCAGGGCGGGCTCCATTTTCAGTATGGGTCAATGTTTATTCAGGATTGCCCTAATGTTCTGCCACTCATGGTTATAGGTACTAATAAATCTAACAGTAGCGTACCCTTTTTAGTACGCGTATTTGTTCCATATAATAGGTCACTGCGTTGGACCCTCCTAGCCCTATCAAAACCAAGTCTGATGCTCCTGTGGTTGTATCCACGTGATTCAAACCGAGAAGATTTTGCACTCGCATCTACTTTTGTATTAATTATCATATGCTGTATTTTTATGCAAATAGTGTTGTCTGATATTATGGTATGATTAATTTAATTATTTATATGGGGCTGTCCTGCGGTAACTTCTGAGGGGAGTATTTGGTGGCACGCATGTGCCCTGTCTATAAAGTGGCTCCTTGTCTGCCGCGACATCTTCCCAGCCTCTCACACATGCTTTCATGCATGCGCGATTGTGCCTAACGCCGGTGGCCGCTGTAGGACCTGCGGAGTGCAGGGCACATGCGCCAAGATACCAATACTATTGGCCGAGACACATCATGTGACCAGCATTCGATGAGTCACCAATGGGATACAAAGGTCCTTGTGTGCAGTAAGAGTTATCCCCTTGAGAAAGCAACAAACAAGCAAGTGAAACGTACGTTGGGGGCTCTGTTGGATTCCTCTGGTGCCATCCACCCCATTCTGGTGTTAGCTGCTGGTAAGCACCATTTATAGCTATTTGCTTTGATGATTATATGGTTACTTTGGGTTAGCACTTCATTTTGTTTGGTGCTGGCTGCAGGGAAGTGCTATTGTATAAGGATTTATTCAATGAGATCATACTATTGCACTATATTAGCACTTTCATTATGGCATGCCTTCCTGATTTATGTGATACTGGCAGCTACGTGGGGTATATGGCACTCATGATCTTTCGTATCATCCTGTTGTAATTTTTACTATGTGTTACACTTTATTAAATTTTCACAATAAAATACTCTTTTTAACCTAAGTACTCCCTTTTCTTCCTAATTTTTCTAGATAGTATATGGAGTTGGTTTCCTTTGCTGTCCTCTTTTTTGAGCCTTTGTTTTGCATAATTTTATGCAAGGTATTTAGACAATGTGGGTATCTGGTATCTGAGTCTCATATATGTGTATGTAGCTTTGTCGCCTTAAAAGGAGGGGGGCTCAGACACATTTCCTGCACAGGGGCCCCAAGCTGTCTGTGTCCGCCCCTGCTCTGAACAGCCCCTAATATAAGACCCATGGCCACATGTAGCATTTTATAATATAGTATAGCTGATGTTAATTTATGTAGAAATGTAAGCTGCTTGCCAGGGATGAGCCGTCCACAGGGGTCTTAATGTGAATAGGGGAAGGACAGCTGTATCTAATGTGAGTTTACATGTAGTGACAGCCATGAATACATTGTATTTTAACTACTGGTACACAAATCGGTTACTTTTGGTTCATAGATAAGTAAATCAATAATGTTTGCAGGTGTTATGTAGTCACTGTGATGGAGACAGCTGTAGCTGAAAAAGCTACAGTGGGCAAAATCCAGAGTTTCATCTGCCACAAGATAATAAATCGCAGACTGCTTAATGCAATGAAAGTTATCATTCCTCTTAACAGTGTGTAATCAGTTACTTTCTCAAGCATGCTTGGCTTTACAAAATTCTCAAAAGTGTATTAAAGAATTGGAATGAAAATTGTTTGGCACAGTAAGTGGAATCACTGAGAAATGCTCTGAGGAGGCTTCTATTTGTTTCAAGGGAAGACGTTTCTGTGAACTGTTCAACCAGTTTTCAGAAATTACAAACATAAACTGAACTGATCTAGAGTTGATTGTATAACAAATTTAATCTAGAAACTCAAACAATTCCTAAACTATACGGAGTTTTTGATATATTGGGATAGATGGTGTATCCTTTACAGCGGTCCACGGCTCTTGCAGAACATGTAATTCTCATTCTGAAGAGACAATAGGTCTATCTTGTTTGTATCTACTGATATATGCGATGCGGTAAACACATGGTGCATTTAGATTAATTACATCAAATTATTTAATACCTAATTACATTATAAAAAGATTCAGTGGTAACATTTACAAAGCCAGATGTATTATATGCAAGTCAAAATGGACAGGGTGGTTGGGGAAATTTGTGCCCATTTTAGCTATGTGCACACGTAGGAAGGGTCCTCTGTGGGTTCTCCCTCAGCGGATTTGATAAATCTGCAGGGCAAAACCGCTGCCGTTATACCTGCAGATTTATCACGGTTTGTCTTGCGGTTTCCGCTGCGGGTTACTCCTGCACTTGTTTTACTATTGATGGTGCATATGCAGCATCAATAGTAATGTTAAAAATAATAAAAACAATGGTTATACTCACTCTCCGACATCCCGATCTCCTCGGGGCTGCACGCGGCGGTCCGGTTCCAAAGATGCTATGCGAGAAGGACCTTCGTGACGTCACGGTCATGTGGCGCTGAAAACGATAACTCCGAGCACTAAAAAATACTCGGAGGACCCCTGAGCATGCTCGAGAAATCTCGAGTAACCAGAATATTCGCTCATCACTAGTAATTTTCTATTCTATAAACTTAGTACATTTTGTCACATTTTAGTGCACTTTTCATTAAACATCATCTTAATAGAAATGGCAGTACGTTGTGGCTTTATTGTGAGAGACAATCATAAAATCATCTGGGTTCAGTACAGTAATTTTTGTGCAGCCATGTACTTAAACACTGGCCAACCAGTATCACAATGTCAGCAATGACATTTCACTCTACTATTTCTTTGTTGCAGCTTGAAATATGATATTAGATATCATATTAGATTCTGCCTTCTTTATTTTTTGCCATATAAAAGCAATAATTGCTGTATGTGCATTGTAACAATCATATTTATTAAATACAATCCGTTTCATCTAATCTATGATCCCAATGATGCCAGACTTAAAGGAATATTATTACTATCCCACAAATTTATGGCATACCACTAAGATTGATACATAGGTTGATACATAAAATGAGAATAATGGGGATAGGGGAAAATATGTGTAAGTGGGTTAAGAGCTGGCTCAGGGATAGGAACCAAAGAGTGGTTATTAATGGAGCACACTCGGACTGGGTAGCGGTTAGCAGTGGGGTACCACAGGGGTCAGTATTGGGCCCTCTTCTTTTTAACATATTTTTAATGACCTTGTAGGGGGCATTCAGAGTAGAATTTCAATATTTGCAGATGACACTAAACTCCGAAGGGTAATCACTACAGAAGAGGACAATTTTATATTACGGGATGATTTATGTAAACTAGAAGCTTGGGCTGATAAATGGCAAATGAGCTTTAATATGGGGATAAATGTAAGGTCATGCACTTCGGTAGAAGTAATAAGATGTATAACTAATAAGATGTATAACTATGTGCTTAATTCTAAAACTCTGGGCAAAACCATCAATGAAAAAGACCTGGGTGTATGGGTGGATGACAAACTCACATTTAGTGGCCAGCGTCAGGCAGCTGCTATAAAGGCAAATAAAATAATGGGATGCATTAAAAGAGGCATAGATGCTCATGAGGAGAACATAATTTTACCTCTATACAAGTCACTAGAGCGACCACACTTAGAATACTGTGCACAGTTCTGGTCTCCAGTGTATAAGGTTATTAGATGACTGGGGGGTCTGCAATACCAAGATAGGTTATTACACTTGGGGCTATTTAGTTTGGAAAAACGAAGGCTAAGGGGTGATCTTATGTTAATATATAAATATATGACAGGACAGTACAAAGACCTTTCTGATGATCTTTTTAATCATAGACCTGAGACAGGGACAAGGGGGCATCCTCTACGTCTGGAGGAAAGAAGGTTTAGGGTTTAAGCATAATAACAGATGCGGATTCTTTACTGTAAGAGCAGTGAGACTATGCAACTCTCTGCCGTATGATGTTGTAATGAGTGATTCATTACTAAAATTTAAGAGGGGACTGGATGCCTTTCTTGAAAAGTATAATGTTACAAGTTATATATACTAGATTCCTTGGTAGGGCGTTGATCCAGGGAACTAGTCTGATTGCCGTATGTGGAGTCGAGAAGGAATTTTTTTCCCCAATGTGGAGCTTACTCTTTGCTACATGGTTTTTTTTGCCTTCCTCTGGATCAACATGTTAGGGCATGTTAGGCTAGGTTCAGATTGCGTTAGTGCAATCCGTTTAGTGCCTAGCGCTAGCGGATTGTTCTAACGCAATGTGTTTAAAAGGGGTCGCGGTAACGTTCCCGCTCTTGCAGGTCTCCGATCTGCGAGAGCGGGGAACGGACCTCGGGCACGCCGCGGACGCTGCCAGCAGCGTCCGCAGCGCGCCACAAAACAACGGCACATCGCTAGCGCGTGCCGAACATGGCACGCGCTAGTGATGCACTTTCCCATTGCTGTGAATGGGCGCGCTAACGGACGTGTTGCACGGTGTTAATTTCGCCGTGCAACGCTGTCCGTTAGCACGGTCCCATTAACGCAATGGGAACCTAGCCTTAGGTTAGGCTATGGGTTGAACTAGATGGACTTATAGTCTTCCTTCAACCTTAATAATAACTATAACTAATATTGAGGCTTGAATTGAACTGCAGCTGTATAGATGGTTGTGAAATGTAAAATAAACATAAAATGACTGCTCCATTGGATTTTGTATGTTGAACGTGTATTGTGGGCAGAGCTATAATGCTCCATATTACACACTGTATTACAGGACTAGATGTAGAGGTAGGTCTGGTACTGTTAGTCTTTGTGTGGGTTATTTTTCTTTGACTTTATGTAAAATTAAACTAATAAAGCAGTAATTTATTGTAGTTCAAGTTTTTGGTTGTAATTATCACAGTTAGTTTGTTAATGCTGTATTGTAACAAGCAAGCATAAATACAATTGTGAAAGAAGCAGATATTGTTGGAAAGTTGAACGCTTCCTGCTCACTACTTAAACACAAGTGACATCATATAACCATGATGCCAACCAATTTATGGCTTTAATGGTATGTTTTAATTTCTTCAACTTTCCATTAAACAAGGGTGATGCTGGCCCAACTGGTGCGCGTGGTCCTGAAGGTCCTCAAGGTCCAAGAGGTGAAACTGGTTCCCAAGGACATGCCGGATCACAAGGTATCCAGGTATGTTTGTTTTCATGGGAATTTGGAAGTGAAAGTGCACCATACAATAAAAAAGCTTCAAAAAAGAAAAAGGGCAACAGAAGAGAATGCAATAATACAATGAATAATTACCACATAAGTTAGCTTTAAATGTGGTAATAATAATTAAATCTGTTTTATTTTGCTTTCAGGGTACACCAGGGACTGATGGAACTGGTGGAGCTAAAGGACCAACTGTAAGTAAAATGTAACTAACAATGACATTTTCCATGGAATATGTGCATTTTTTGACATACATTATATTTTCTCTCCCAGGGAGGTCCTGGTGTTGCAGGTTCTCCTGGACTTATAGGACCACCTGGGTCTCCTGGACCTCAAGGAAGTACTGGAGCTCCTGGTATCAGAGGCTCAGTGGTAAGTATAACATACAATATAGTTTCCCATAGTAATCACAGTCATTTCCATTATAGGTTGTTATTCAAAGTATGAGGTTGGTTCTGAAGATGAGGCTGCTTCATGCCAGGCTGATGAGGATTGCTGTAATTAAAGCATTTAAATGGCATCATCAATCACTAGTCTCTGATAGCGATATTTAAATGACACCATGCTGGTGCTTCACAACATGATTATGGGGAGCCAAAGGAAGATGTTACCATTACTGCCAGGGGCCCACTGAAGGCCCCCATGGCTGGCATCTTGATGCTTAATCCTCCTACAATACTGTGCTATTGCAGTTTATAGTACAAGCAATCTCAGGTTTAAGTACCCTAGGCATACTAAAACTTGAAAAAAAAGTTTTATTTATATTAAAGTTAAATTTTCAACTTTTCTCCCTTCAAAAATAAAGAAATAAAAATAATGTAGAAAATTAACATATTTGGTATTGTTGTGTCTTATAAAGTTCGATCTATCAAAATATTTAAAATAGATACAAGAGAAAAAAGATATCTAGAATTCTAGCTTATGTCCCATCTCCTGATGACGTGGTGAAACATGTTGGGGGGACGAGTATGCTAAATCTATGTCCTATTCTGCCAGATACGGGCTAGCACCCTGGGGTGCTACCGAATGTGTACAAATGATAGCAGTGAGCTATAGTACAATGATAATTAAAGTATCTAGGCAGATTAGGGACATTTTATTTCATACCCTATTTTAATTTTAATACAATAATAAAAGCTATTTTTAGGCTTTCTAGTGAGGTTTTAGTTGGGTTTCATTACAATTTATTAATAATTAATGTATCCTTCCAAAGCCTGTATGTGCTCAAATTTGTAATTTTATTTTTGGATTTCGCTTTTTTCAAACTAAGCAATTTCCTCCTTTTGAAGCTACAACTCCATTTTAAATAATCTGTAGTTTAATATGCATGATAAATACATCTAAAAATAAAACAGTATTTGCACCAAAATGCACCAAAATTTCAGGAGCAATAAGGAAAGTATCTGACTGAGTATATTTTTTCAAGCTATATTAGCTTCTTTAAATCTTCACTCATATATATTTAAGTCTTGAATGCAAGGTTTACAACATAGGTCTCTGCATATTCGGGCTTTCACTTGGCTTGGGCTTGCAGACCCTCATAGGCTGCTTGTCTATAGAATTCAGAACAGTCATCATAATATTTTGCACTGTCCTTGTGCCGATAAGAGGTTCTGCACCCTCTATGCGCAATTTTGTTTTACCCATTTAATGTCTGCTCAGAATAGGAGAAAGCAGGGAAAGCTAGGGAAAGAGCCAAGTGCGTAAATCATGTGAGCACTGACATTTTACCACTTATGGATGTGGAGTGGACAGTCTTTCATTTGCTTCGTCATGTCCATGGGCAGAAAGGTGCTTTCCAGTGAATAACTGGGGTAAGGAATATTTGCAGTACCACTTACTGATATAGGATGATACTATTGCATAATCATTTTACTGTTAAGTATTTTTGTAGTACTGTATATGCTTGGTAATGTTAAAAATATATTTGTGCAATAAACCACTTCATACACATTTGTTATTGCTCAAAGGGTGATCCAGGTGTCCCTGGTTTTAAAGGTGAAGCTGGACCCAAAGGGGAACCTGTAAGTATTTGTAGGAACTTATATTTACTTATATTACTGTAACTTGTATATGATGTCCACTGGGAAGAACTCTTTAACAAAGCAAGAAATAATTAAAGAAAACTAAAGAAAACTTTGTGTTGAATCAGGGTCCACATGGTCCACAAGGTGCAACAGGTCCACAAGGTGAAGAGGGGAAAAGAGGTCCCCGTGGAGACCCCGGATCAATAGGTCCTCAAGGACCAGTTGGAGAAAGGGTATTTCAGTTTTTATTGATAAAATAATGGATTGTATTATCCAAAATGAACGTAAAAGGATTTTCCTGTACAGATTTTCATAGCTTATGCGGGCAGTATTATATGTGATGGGATGACAACTTCTTATGTGGAAAACCCTGTCGTCCTGATGTATTGATTTGAAATTAAGATTAAATAGAAAACTTTATATTAAGGTCTAACGGAAATTCAATAAATCAGTTCACAGTCATTGTCCTTTTTATGTACATCTCTGTAGTTGTACCCAAGGTTAGTAATAATTAAATCACTGAATAATGCTTTGGAAATGCAAAATTTGTGGAGGAACTGTAGGAAAATAAATTGTAGTAATTTTAGGCTTTTGCCCATTATGTTTGGTGGGATGGCTTGTAACAGTCCTACTGACATAAGAATAAAATATTTTCCTGTGTAAACAGGTTCAGTGATTACAGTACATTGGTCGCTGAGTTCTGAGACCCTAATTATGAACAGTAATGTTTGACGTTTATACTACATTAAGCTTTGTTACAATGCAGTCTTTGAATGGGTAATGATTCAGTACAAAAGGGTCTACTTGTGAAAACCTAAATAATACATTATGTTCAAAATGTATAATTATTAACATATATCACTTTTATCATTAGGGTGCCCCTGGTAATCGTGGGTTTCCTGGATCAGATGGGCTTTCTGGCCCCAAGGTAACAATATTAGCTTTGATGTGTTCATTACCTAATGTGCTTATAAATACAAAGTAAATGGTGCCTATAATAGATATAGTACTCACCTATTACCATCACTCTAACATTACTTACACAACACACAATCCATAAAATACACTTATAATACTAGTATTTATTCTTATATGCCAAGAATATAAAACATAGAAGTATTACATTCAAACATATTTCCATTGTAGATATCTGCATTCAATTTGTTCAGTTATTTATTAGATATTCTTTAAATCAACATATTTTATTAGTTCTTCTGTATTCTAAAATATTAACACAAACCTTTGCAGGGTGCTCAAGGAGAACGAGGAATAGCTGGGGTTTCCGGACCTAAAGGAGCTACTGGGGACCCTGGTCGTCTAGGAGAACCTGGTCTTCCTGGTGCTAGAGTAAGACAGATCTGCACATATAATGCCTTTGTAATATTTTCTGATTTACATTTCTATTAAATATCTATATTTTTTATTCATATTTGTTTAACAGATGTAAGGCAAGATATACCTTATAGTCTAGAAGCGTAAGGCAGATCCATGCTACATGGTTATTTTCCCTTTAGAAACACAGTAGAAATCAATGAATTTACTGTTTAATTGTATAATCAAATTCCTGCACAACATAAGAGTAGGTTTCCTATAAGATACCTATTGCTAGGGGTCGAGTTCCTGCCTCTGCACAGGGGGAATCTCGAGCCATCTCCGCTGCGGTCTCCCATTCTTCTCCTGACGCAGTGGAGCCTGCTCAGCGGAGGCGTCGGTCCCAGCGCCATGCTCAGTCTGACACTGTGCGAAGGGTTACTGCTGTCCTTCCAGCTTCTACCATTGTAGCCAGTACTGGTCAGCAGCAAGCAGACGTCTTTGGGACTAAATCCTACTTTTCCCCTTCTGAGCATGCCCAGAGTAAGATCTCTCATTGGAGATCAAGGGTCCTGAAGGTGTTCAACGTCTGTGGCAGCCTCTCATTGGTCCTTCTAGGAAGGTCCTGTACTTGCTGCAGCTATAAGAGGTGTGCATGACCACACGACCATGCGCTAGTATCAATTTATGTATGAGCTCAGTGCCTGTGTGGTCATGTTTGTATGCAGTCAGGGACCCGGCTGAAATAAGCCCCTAGAATGCTGGCACCTCCGGCGAGGAGTTTTGTGTGTGTGTATTCAGGGACCCGGCTGAAATAAGCCCCTAGAATGCTGGCACCTCCGGCGAGGAGTTTCATGCTTGCATTTGACTGCATGACCACCATCTGCTCTACTAAGTAGCTGTGTTCCTCTGTGAGCTAAACAGGGCACAGCGCTATCTTTGTTAACAGACTGTGAAGTAACAGAGTCTGTTTATATTACTTTATTGTACCGCCATATCTAGCAGCAGGTGCTTTCCTGCACAGTGGATCCCGGGTTGCGAACGCACCAACTTATTCTAATAAATAAATATTTGGTGCGTTCCGCCAACCCTAAAACCTAGCATGTGAAGGCGGTGATCTTTAGACAATTGCCCAACACCAACTAGTGCCCAACACCAACTAGAAAGCGGGTCTGGCACGTAGAGGAACAATCCCTTCTTACTTTCTAATGTATGGAAGAATGGGAACTCATTCCCTTTTCCTCCTTTATGTCTTCTCCCAAGCACTCACCTTTTCTTAAGCTCCTACAAACCCCATACAGTGCTTAGTGGGATTTTTCACCACTGAATTTCTTTTTAATTTTTAGAATTTTTAAACTTCCTGTTCCGCTGGGTAGGCTTGCAATGCAGTACTAAATTCTCTATGTTATCTTGTAACACTATGCAATAAATAATTTGGATACTTTCTACTCTAAAACCCTGCAGCTAAATGCAGTGCTATAACCCAGTTACCCATATGCTCTGGTATTTTTGCCATTGTAACTTTTTTTTGTGGTTTTACACTGTTTTATAGAGATGTCCAGTTTCATTTAAACTCAATCTTGCACATAGAAAATTTTGCCTCAAAGCATCACATCATATTTTCCACTGATCATTGAAGTATCCAGGGATTTGCTTTGTAATGAAAAGCATGTATCATGTTGGAAGCGCTGTTCATGCAATATATCTCCCGAGGGAGGTATGAGAAGATTACTAATGTATCTTACTTCTGTTTTAGGGTCTGACTGGAAATCCTGGAGTCCTAGGTCCAGAAGGCAAACCAGGACCAGTGGTAATGCATATTTTTTATATTATTTACCTACGGATATTTAAGAAGCTGAAAAATCAAAGACATTTTGTTGCTTAAGATTTAGGCATATTCTCTTGACACCCATTGAGCAACGCCCTTGGGCCTGAATACAAATATTGTAAATCTAGGTGCAGAAATCAATCCAGGACAAGTGGCAAAATGTATTATATTATATATATATAGTATATTTAACATTATGATTTTAACTACTGTAATTAATTATTAGGAGAGCAAATTCCGGTTGTTGATTAAGATTTAAGCAGGGTTGCCCAGGTGAGCATTCTCACTAGTTCACTCTGCGTGGTACAGCTAGCGAGAAACCAGTCCAAAATTCGTCATGCTTGAGTCTCAATCTAATTAATGGCAACTGAATAGCCCAGTAGCCCATCAAGTTCTTACTGCCCACACTAGAAGAAACAACACTTCTTCGACATTCAGCCTCATTGTTACGATTCCATCAGTGTAAGGCTACTTTCACACATAAGGTTTTCACCGTAAGGCCGGCATCACACTCGGCGTAAGACAATACGGTCCGTAAATTACGGCCGTAATACGCAGAAAAGTCCCCAAAATAGTGGTCCGTATCTCCTCCGTAGGCAGGGTGTGTCAGCGTATTTTGTGCATGGCATCCTCCGTAAGTAATCCGTATGGCATCCGTACTGCGAGATTTTCTCGCAGGCTTGCAAAACCGACATAGGGACTTACAATGGACCCATGTGCTCCCAAAAACATAAAAACATATGTACTGTCTATATATATATATATATATATATATATATATATATATATATATCAGTGAGACACATATATATATGTATATTAATATTTCATCCAGCGCGAGATAGCTTAAAAGCCGGTAATTCAATTTCCGGCTTTTGCTATCTCCTTCCTAAACCCGACATGATATGAGACATGGTTTACATACAGTAAACCATCTCATATCCCCAATTTTTTTGCATATTCCACACTACTAATGTTAGTAGTGTGTATGTGCAAAATGTGGGCTCTCTAGCTATTAAATTAAAGTGTTAAATGGCGGAAAAAATTGGCGTGGGCTCCTGCGCAATTTTCTCCGCCAGAGTAGTAAAGCCAGTGACTGAGGGCAGATATTAATAGCCTGGAGAGGGTCCATGGTTTTTGCCCCCCCCCCCCCCCGGCTAAAAGCATCTGCCCCCAGCCACCCCAGAATAGGCACATCTGGAAGTATTTTAATGAAAAACACACAGGCTGTTGTAATATTTTATTCCAATTGAATTACGGGCTTTTAAGCTATCTCACGCTGGATGAAATATTAATATACATATATCTATATATGTGTGTCTCACTGACATATATATATATATATATATATATACCTATTCTATGTGTACACATTTGTTCTACCTATTCTAATGTAAGCTGTCAGTGTGATTTTACTGTACACCGCACTGAATTGCCGGCTTTTCTCTCTAACACCGCTGTGTATTTCTCGCAAGTCACACTGCTGGTCCGTGTGTAATCCATATTTTTCTCGCCCCCATAGACTTTCATTGGCATATTTTGTGCACAATACGGTGACAAACGCAGAATGCTGCAATTTTGTACGGCCGTAGAAAGCCGTATGATACGGATGCGTAATATACGGCTGATAGGACCTGACCCGTTGAGAATCATTGGGCCGTGTGTAATGCATGTTTTACGGACGTATTTTATGTGCTCATACGTCCGTAAAACTCGCTAGTGTGACGCCGACCTTAGGCACAATCTGGCGAATTAAAAAAAAAACAGGTCCAGTAAAATTTCCCGCCGGATCTGTTTTTTTCTCATAGACTTGTATTAGCGCCAGATGGCCTCACGTTTCATCCGTTTTTTGCTGGATCCACCGAAAATTAGTTTTCCAACTGCCAGAGAAAACGTACATAGAAACATTTTTTCTGTCCATCGAAAAACTAAACAGCAATGTTTCTGGTGGAAAACGGATTAAATGTGAGGTGAAATGATGAATCCGGCAACCGATTCTGTTTTTTTTTTCATTTTTCTCTCTCTCTCCACCCCGGACTAGCTAGTGCCCGGATATCAGATAGTTGGATCCGGCAAAAAAAAAAACGGATCCGTTGCATCAGTTTTTCACAATTTGCAATGGATCCGTTTTTTCCAAAAGTGGCCGGATTCAGACTGACGGCAAAAACCTGATGTGTGAAAGTAGCCTAATTGCTGCATGGATAAACAGATATACTGTTTATATTACTTGTAATTTAAAAAAAAAAAAAAAGACATATAAGTGTAAAGAAAGCTTACATTTTCAATTAAAATGACAACAGTTTTCATTTTGGATCATTCTGTATTTTTTCTGTAAATTAAATAATCAGTTTGGTTTTGGTTTGCAATTCATTCAAGTTGTCCTGTATTTAATTTTACTGTTAATGTTTTTCATTCTATTTTTTTTTTCTTGCAGGGAGGTCCTGGAGAAGATGGTCGCACTGGTCCACCTGGTCCAATCGGAATACGTGGTGAAACTGGAACTATGGGGCCTGCTGGTCCAAAAGGCAACAGTGTATGGGCTATATCAGTTTCTCTTAATTCAAAACCTTCATTATTTTTGTAATTTTCAGAATAATTTAAAAAAAATATTCAACAGGGAGATCCTGGAAAGCCTGGAGAGCAAGGCACTTCAGGAGCATCTGGACAAAGAGTATGTTACTATCTCATTTATTTCAGAATTATTCTTTAGTCACCAAATATATATTTCCAAAAATGTTACAATTTTTCTTATCATAATCAGGGAGCTCCAGGAAAAGATGGTGAAGTTGGTCCTTCTGGTCCTGCTGGCCCACCAGTAAGGAAAACAAAACTTATCAATATTTAGTAAGGATTATACATATATTTATTTTTTTAAAACCTGTTTTTCAATCATGTAGGGCCCAGCTGGGGAAAGAGGTGAACAAGGACCTCCTGGCCCCACTGGATTTCAGGTATGTTTCAAAATTCAATATTAGATTTTGGGTAATCCAATGTAGATCGCTTGTAGTGACTTAAAGGGGTTGTCCAGTCTAAGAAGGATAGTCTGCAGTCATTCTATGTGATTGCAAACTACTGAATCATGACAGTGTGTGATGCGCACACTGTTACTATTCTCCTGTATTCTTGTGCACATAGGAGGTCACGCACCAACTGGACTCTCCTCCACTTCTCAGTATCTTAGCAGAGGAGTGTAGTCAGCATGGCGCCACACAGGGAATACACGGAAATCGTGATAACACTCTTATGATTCAGCAGTAGCACTAAGTGACTTCAGACTTTTCTATTGAATCTCGACACCCTGTTTAAACTGCACATGGCACATGGTTTCCACTTCATTCATGTAACTGTACCTTAAATTCTCACATATGTAAGCACATTAACTAGAATGGTAGCTCCTTCACCTGTTTACACCCAACCCAGAGCCGTGTTTTTTACAGTAACAAAACCATGACTGCACTACACGGAGACCCTGTCCTATTCACAAATCCTCCCTGTATCATTCCATACTTTACATGAGCAAAATCTGGCTTGTAGTTCATCCTGCTGACCGCGGCAGTCAAATACTCCTTTTCAATAGGACCCATGTATTATGCTTTTCAAATGTCATAAGGTTGCCCTGTGGGAATTGTGCAGAAGTGAGTCACAATGTGTGATTGGACAGGAGAGAGTTAGTGGAGGTTCGCTGATTTTTTTTTTTTTTTAGCACATACAGATAGGGTAATAGTGAGTGAGTGACACCACTTTGCAACCAATCAGTGACACGGGACTTCTAAATGGATTTAGTATTGGACATAATCAGGGAGTCTCAAGTCTTACACCAAACTCATATTTTATTATAATGTGGAGTATTAAAATGAGTGATGTTGTATTACTGTAGTATTTATTGCTCAACAAACAATATGGTACACGTTGCTGTAATGGTGTCAATCTTTGACAACTGTTCAAAGGTCTATAGCCAATGTTTTTGGTAACAACAGCACCTGTTGAGGTATTATATTAAGTAATTTGACATAAAAATTAATTAAGAAAAACATTCTAAAATTTCCCCCATACATGTTCCATTATTGCCATTTGAAACCATTCAACCATTGAAATGTGATTATTAGAGGGGAAAAAAGGATAGGGAATGCTAAATTTTATTGCACAGTTCTTTTATTTCTGCGGAAGATCAGCCAGTGTCTGAGCTGTCTGAAAGCATAGGTGTGCCCAGCTGAAGATGCTTGTGTACGGTGGAGTCAGAACAGATAATTTTTGTCAATTGAGCATTTGGCTGACTGCCAGCTAAGGTGTGTGGGCATCATAAAGAGTAACCGTCGTTTTAATCAGTCATTTTCAAGTTTCTCAATTCACCTTTAAAATCTGTATTCAGTGAAGACAGATTGTTACATTACTGAGATAGGAGATGGAAATACCTACTGATAAGATTATATGTAAACGAGAAGGGAGAAACTCTTCTTCTACCTCCCTCAAAGTCTTCAACATCCCATCTACATAGAATACTGGGGTTGTTCACTGTGGCTGCGGTGGTGTCTCTGCCATTTGGTAATGTGACCCATGTCACTATTAGTGTGTACATGCTTTCATGGTTCATTTTGTTAATCCTGTATGACAGCTTTACACGCCATGTTTTGTGTCTGTAACTCTGAAAGGCTAATGATTATTTGATATGGGAGACTGATATAGTATTTTTTCATATTAGATGCAGCATGTCACAAAAATGACATCAAATTCCCACCTCAAGATATAATCTGAATAGTATCTCAATTATTTCTAGTTGTATATTCGCAGAGCACCACTACTGTGTGTCTTTGCTTTGCACTTTTCTGAGTGTGATTTAGTGTGTATTGTTTTAGGTGCTAATAAAGTAATTTTTGTACATTTGTAAACACTCCTATGTTTCTCATGTTTTATAATGCCAATTTTGGAGTGATTATACTGTGGCCGAGTGCACTGTGCTTTGTCCATATATCAATATGAGTCTGGGTCTTTGGTCATTAATAGAATCCTATTAGTAGCATCTGTGATCTCCTATCTTAGTCAAATAAAAATCTGTCATCACCAAATACAGATTGGAAACATGAATTGAAAATTTAAAAAACAAAAGAGAAGTCTTGACGAAGAAAGAGGCATATTTCTCTGATAAGAAATATTACAAATTTTATTATTTTCACGTGCACTATTCATTTATGAAATACAACGTTAAATGACGGTTGATCTCTTAAGTTAATTTATCTATGCACTCGCCTAGGAAAATCATAAAAGCACAATAATCAAATAGTATATCACATTGTGCTCTATGTACTTTACAGGGTTTACCAGGACCACCTGGACCCCCTGGAGAAACAGGGAAGCCAGGAGATGAGGTAAGCCATTACTTGCATATGAAATATGATAGGATAATTAAAACGTTCAATATGTGCAGAATTGAAATATGAAAAGTGAGAAGTTGTATACAATGTACAGTATAATATTCTGTATGTATATATATATATATATGTACATTGAAAACTAGAAGTTTACATACACTATATAAAAAGACACATGTGCATGTTTTTCTCAATATGTGACATGAAATCAGAATAAACCTTTCTTGTTTTAAGACAATTAGGATTACCATAAATTATTAATATTTGCCAAATGCCAGAATAATGAGAGATAATGTTTTAAGGCATTTTTATTACTTACTGCAAAGTCAAAAGTTTACATTCATTTCATTAATATTTGGTACCATTTTCCTTAAACTGAATGACTTGGGTAAAATATTTGGGATATCATTCCACGAGCGTCTCACAATAGTTGGTCTAAATTTGGGCCCATTCCTCCTGACAAAACTGGTGTAACTGATCAAGGTTTGTAGGTCACCTTGCTCATGCCTGCCTTTTCAGCTTTGCCCATAAATTTTCAATAGGATTGAGATCAGGGCTTTATGATGGCCACTCCAAAACATTGACTTTGTTATCCTTAAGCCACTTTGTTACCATTTTGGCAGTAAGCTTCGGGTTATTGTCTATTTGGAAGACCCATTTCCGCCCAATCTTTCACTTCCTGGCTGACGTCTTGAGATGTTTCTTCAGTATTGCCACATGACCTTCTTTTCTCATAATGCCATATATTTGTGAAGTGCACCAGTACCTCCTGCAGCTAAACAACCCCACAATATGATGCTGCCACCCCTGTGTTTCACAGTTGGGATGGTGTTCTTAGGCTTCCAGCTTCTCCCTTTTCCTCCAAACATAATGAAGGTCATTATGCCCAAACAGTTCAATTTTAGATTCATCAGACAGGACATGTCTCAAAAAATGTTGTTCTTGTGTGCATTTGCAAACATTAATCTGGCTTATTTTATGTATCTGTTGGAGTAATGGCTTCTTCCTGGCAGAGTGGCATTTCAGCCCACGTTGATACAGTACTCGTTTAACTGTGGATATTGGCACAATCTTACCAGCTTTTGCCGTCATCTTCACAAGGTCTTTTGCTTTTGTCCTTGGGTTGATATGCACATGTCGGATCAAAGCACATTCATCTCTTGGACACAGAACCTATCTCCTTCCTGAGCAGTATGTGGTTCCCATCTTGATTATTCTTGCATATAATTGTTTGTACAGATGAATGAGGCACCTTCAGGTATCTTGAAATTGTACCTAAGGATGAGCCAGACTTGTTCCTGGTAGCTTGGTTGATCTCTTTAGACCTACCCATGATGCTACACAAAGAAGCAGTATGTTTCAGGTGTGCATTAAAATACATCCATAAATGCGTCTCTAATTAACTCAGATATTGGCAAAAAATCTCACAGAAGCTCCCAAACACATGACATCATCATATGGGCTATCCAAAATTGTTTAAAGGCATAGTAATCTCAGTGTATGTAAACTTCTGACTTTGCAGTAATAAAATTGCCTTAAAACATTCTCTCTCATTATTCTGGCATTTGGCAAATAATTATGGTAATCCTAGTTGACCTAAAACGGGAAAGGTTTATTCTGATTTCATGTCAGATATTGAGAAAAACATGCATACGTGTCTTTTTATATAGTGTATGTAAACTTCTAGCTTCAGCTATATATACAGCTCTGGCAAAAATTAAGATACCACTGCAAAATTTTCAGTTTGTCTGATTTTTCTTTTTATAGGTATATTTTGAGTAAAATTTAAATTGTTCTTTTATTCTATAAACTACTGACAGCATGTCTCCGAAGTTCCAAGCAATACATTTTGCATTTATTTTCTGAAAATGAGAAATGGTCAAAATAACAAAAAAATGCATTGCTTGCAGACCTCAAATAATGTAAAAAAACAAGTTTATAATCATTTAGAAACAAGAATACTAATGTTTTAACTCAGGAAGAGTTCAGAAATCAATATTTTGTGGAATAACCATGATTTTTAGTCACAGCTTTCATGCGTCTTGGCATGCTTTCCACCAGTCTTTCACACTGCTTTTGGGTGAGCATATGCCATTCCTGGTACAAAAATGTAAGCAGTTCTTCTTTGTTTGATGGCTTGTGACTATCCATCTTCCTCTTGGTTACATTCCAGAGGTTTTCAATGGGGTTCAGATCTAGAGATTGGGATGGCCATGACAGGGATTTGATGTGGTGGTTCTTCATCCACACCTTGATTGACCTAGCTGTGTGGCATGGCGCATTGTCCTGCTGGAAAAACCAGTCCTCAGAGTTGGGGAACATTGCCTGAGCAGAAGGAATCAACTGTTTTTCCAGAATAACCTTGTATATAGCTTGATTCATACGTCCTTCGCAAAGATTAACCTGCCCAATTCCAGCCTTGCTGAAGCATCCCCAGATCAACACCTGGTCATCTAATAGTTAGTCGGAGACCTGGAGAGGCATACAAGCCACAGTGTCTTTCACCCATTGTGAAATTTGGTGGAGGATAGATGATGATCATTGTGATAAAAAATATACCTATAAAGAGAAAAATCAGACAAACTGAAAGTTTTGCAGTGGTCTCTTAATTTTTTCCAGAGCATACATATATATATATATATATATATATATATATATATATATATATACCGTATATACTCGAGTATAAGCCGAGAATTTTTGGGCTGAAAGTGCCCCTCTCGGCTTATACTTGAGTCACGGTAGCAATGGGGTCGGCGGGTGAGGGGAAGAGGGCGCTGAGGCATACTTACCTAGTCCCGGTGCTCCTGGCGCTCCCCCTGCCTTCCCACGGTCTTCGGGTGCTGCAGCTCTTCCCCTCTTCAGCGGTCACGTGGGACCGCTCATTAGTAAAATGAATATGGACTCCACTCCAATAGGGGTGGAGCCGCCTATTCATTTCTCTAATCAGCAGTAACGGTGACCGCTGATAGAGGAAAAAGCTGCGGCACCGAAGACCAGCTGTGCGGGAGAAGGAGCTGGACGCCGGGACCAGGTAAGTATCACATATTTACCTATTCCCGTTCCACACGCCGGGCATCGCTCCATCTTCCCGGCGTCTCTCCACTCTAACTGTGCAGGTCAGAGGGCGCGATGACGCATATAGTGTGCGCGACGCCCTCTGCCTGATCAGTCAGTGCGGAGAGACGCCAAGACCGGACGCTGGGAGCTGCAAGCAAGAGAGGTGAGTATGTGTTTTTTTTTTTATTGCAGCAGCAGCAGCAATGGCACAGCTTTCTATGGTACATCTATGGGGCAATAATGAACGGTGCAGAGCACTATATGGCACAGCTATGGGGCAATAATGAACGGTGCAGAGCACTATATGGCACAGCTATGGGGCAATAATGAACGGTGCAGAGCACTATATGGCACAGCTATGGGGCAATAATGAACGGTGCAGAGCACTATATGGCACAGCTATGGGGCAATGATGAACGGTGCAGAGCACTATATGGCACAGCTATGGGGCAATAATGAACGGTGCAGAGCACTATAAGGCACAGCTATGGGGCAATAATGAACGGTGCAGAGCACTATATGGCACAGCTATGGGGCAATAATGAACGGTGCAGAACACTATATGGCACAGCTATGGGGCAATAATGAACGGTGCAGAGCACTATATGGCACAGCTATGGGGCAATGATGAACGGTGCAGAGCACTATTTGGCACAGCTATGGGACAAAAATGAACGGTGCAGAGCACTATATGGCAGAGCTATGGGACAATAATGAACGGTGCAGAGCACTATATGGCACAGCTATGGGGCAATAATGAACGGTGCAGAGCACTATATGGCACAGCAATGGGGCAATAATGAACGGTGCAGAGCACTATATGGCACAGCTATGGGGCAATGATGAACGGTGCAGAGCACTATATGGCACAGCTATGGGACAAAAATGAACGGTGCAGAGCACTATATGGCAGAGCTATGGGACAATAATGAACGGTGCAGAGCACTATATGGCACAGCTATGGGGCAATAATGAACGGTGCAGAGCACTATATGGCACAGCTATGGGGCAATAGTGAATGGTGCAGAGCATTGTATATGGGGCACAGCTTTATATGGAGCATCTATGGGGCAATAATGATCTGTATGGAGCATTGTATGTGGCACATTTTTATATAGAGCATCTTATGGGCCCATCATGAACTGTATGGAGCATTATATGGGGCTCCTGATTCAATATGGATATTCAAAAACACTTAACCTACTGATGTCTCAATTAATTTTACTTTTATTGGTATCTATTTTTATTTTTGACATTAACCGGTAGCTGCTGCATTTTCCACCCTAGGCTTATACTCGAGTCAATACGTTGTCCCAGTTTTTTGTGGCAAAATTAGGGGGGTCTGCTTATACTCGGGTCGGCTTATACTCGAGTATATACGGTATATATATGATCGTCTGATCACTTATACTGTATTTTGCAATACTGCCGTGTTGTAGTATTTATACTGTAGTGGTAAAAAAAATCAGTTTTCTATAAATGCCAGCCACAGGTTGGGCATAAAGGCAATCACGGAGGTCCTCAGCAGAGCCCTGGCAGTCATGGCAGCCCTTAGTCACCCTGTGATCGCCTTACACACAGGGAATCGATGGACTCTTGGAACACGTGACTCCCAAACTGTACACTATAAATACTGCTGTCAGAAAATGATCGGGGCATTTAAGGAGTTAGTAGCAGCTGATGGAACTCAACTCCATCCCCTGCTGTTAGAAGCAGGTGATGGCTAAGTAGCCCAGCCATCGTCTGCCGACAGCTTTATCAAATACCCTGCAGTAAATAAATAAATAGCACAAGTGCATGAAAATAATATAGGGTACTTAGTTAACATAATTTTGATTAAAAAAAAATAAAAACCATCCCATCACATCAAGGTGACACCATTTGGAATGGTCCTAACCCCTAGCATTAAAACTGTACCAAATGTCAAGTGATGCAATGCGAATAAGGGTGGAGAAGAACTTAGAACCAGCTAATGGACATTCAGCCACAAGGAACTACATGAATTTAAGCTCAAGGAAAAGGGAGGCCACACTCTTATTAAAGATTAAAGAACCATATTTCTGCTTTCTCTGCAAATGTTAAGGTGGTGGTTCAGCAGGCTTACAAATCATCAAATTTCTGTCATCTTCCCCCTTTCTACTCCAGCGCTATGATTGACTGCCAAGATGTTCCTGAAATAGTGGATGTAGAAAAACAAATGGCGGTTTGTAGAAGGAGCACTAGCGGCCGTCACAATGAGGAGGAAATAAGTGCACAGGTCCCCGCAGCTCCAATTGGATACCCCACAACGGGGGAGAAAAACTTACAACAGGAACAGAATAGCCGGTCTCAGGAGCGAAAAAGAACACAGACACCAGTTAGGGTAAAACCACAACGTGTTTCAACGACGTACACCATCTTCTTCAGGTGGAAATATCCACCTGAAGAAGACAGCGTATGCCATTGAAACGCGTTGTGGTTTTACCCTAACTGGTGTCTGTGTTCTCCTTTTGCGCTCCTGGGACCGGCTATTCTGTTCCTGTTGTAAGATGTTCCTGAAGTCTGAGACAATCTACTATTGTATGACATGAATATAATGTACATAGCCAGAGTTATCCTTAGTGTACTTAGTTCTATCAGCCAATGGTGATATAAATTATATAACATACTGGAAATGCTGCTGGAAGACGAGCTGGAGACTGCAACTTCTTCTGAGCATGTACTGCATTTCAGCAGCCGGCGCAGGGAGTTGGAGCCTGGTATACTGTAGAGTTTGCAGTTTAAATACACTTGAATAAAATCTGGTAGTATATAGCTGGAGCATTCAGAAAGGATTATAAAGTCATTATATAATTGATTTGCGCAGTAAGTTCACCATCCTCATGACTCATGAGGTTTAGGTGATCTACAGTATTTTGATATGTATTCTGATTTTATTGTTAGAACTGGTGACAAACTTTTTAATACAAAATCTTAAAAAAATGCTAATGCTTTGGAGCAATACAGTATTATGTATTGAAATATTTGCAGAAATGTTTAGTATAAATTGTATATCTTATGTAGGGAGTACCTGGAGATTCTGGAGCTGCAGGTCCACTTGGTCCAAGGGTAAGTAATTTAAGAAACATTCATAGACATAATTATACAGTATGTATACGCTTTATAAGGCAGTTAAGGATTAAGCTTATTGTTTGGCAATGAAGATAATCCTTTCCTTTTGATAGGGAGAACGTGGTAATCCTGGTGAAAGAGGAGAACCTGGGGCTTCAGGACTTCCTGGTGAAAAGGGTATGGCTGGTGGTCATGGACCTGATGGACCAAAGGTGAGTTAGCCGTGGTTGACTGGATGTAAGAGAAATAAGGGAAACACTAAGCTACTTATTATTAATTATGATATATCATAGTAGATTAACATAAAAATATTGAAACATAAATAATACCTCATAATATTGAATGATCATATATGTACTTTTTTGACTACTGTCCTATTAAATATTTCATGAACCTTTTTAAGACATTTTTTTAAAGATTTTGTTCCATGCGATTCACATTTTTACTTCAAAAATGTTATACTAGGTTATGTTCTCTATCTATTCTGCCCTGTTACACATTGCTAACTTCTTATTAATATTTGATTATTACCATAGGGAAGTCCTGGCCCATCTGGTACTGTCGGTGATACAGGACCTCCTGGTCTACAAGGTATGCCAGGAGAAAGAGGCATTGCTGGAACACCAGGTCCAAAAGGTGACAGGGTAAGTCATTATTTTCTTTTAACTACTATGTAAAATCCTCCTATAAAAACACTAGTTTATTGGATTTACATTAAAAGACCATGGAAAAAAACACACCTACTGATCAAATTGTAACTGACCCAAAAGATAAATTCCAATCCCATTAAGGATTAGAGTTTTATCTTTTCTTTTTTGGTCATTTTTTTTATCACCAGTATTTGTGTTTCATTTGTGGGTTTTTTATGTATATCCTAAAAACTAGGGTTTTTATTGGGGGGTTGTTTTGTCTGTGACCTATTTTTTATACTTTCCTGTATCTGTATCCTTTTTTTCTGTGAATCACTAAATGTAAAATTGATGGACTCAATTGCACTGTTTCTTTTATATTTTAGGGAGGCATTGGCGAGAAAGGATCTGAAGGAACCCCCGGTAATGATGGTGCTAGAGTAAGTGTAAATACTACGACTTATCAACGTTATTTATTTAGGGAAAGAACGTTAAAATGGTTTTACACTTACAGAATAATATAAATTAACCAATGTGTCCTCACTGTTTATTTTATTTCTGTCAATGAAAAATGGAGGACATTGAAAAAAAAGTGAAGTTATAGTTTTTTGCTGCTGATTAGGAGAAGCAAAAAAATAGAATCCAAAAAGTGGAAATGTATTAAATTAAATAATGTAAAAAATGGTGCATAAAAAGGCAACACTTACCTGGCAACTTCTTCCTAGCCTCTTAATTTACTGCGTGCTAACAAGCCTTTAAACTATCGAGCGCCCTGTTTCTTTTTTTCTGTTTTAGTTATTAATTTTATTTTAGGCCCATTATGAATTTTTATTTTGGCTTTTATTATTTGACAATTGTTGCTTTTTGGGGTTTTCGATAAAGTTATGGAGAGTTGTGTAGTTTTACAATTTAGTTAGTATTTCTACCTGTTTTGTTTTACAGTAGATCCCATGAACACCCCATTATGGATACATATTATTCTTAGTGGACTATAGTACCTCTCGAGGTGGTGCTGAAATGGCAGTCTAAAGTTCGAGTACACTCAGACACAGCAAACTTTTATGACAAAGCACAAAACAACACATATATAAATGAGATCTTAAAATCTCATGCAATCTCATGCAGGGCATTCACTCAGTTTGGATATAAATTCATGCCGTGGGTCTTCAAATCTATGGTTTCCCTGTTATATTGTCACAGATTATGTTGCTTCCATTTTTTACATGGATTTCACTCTTTGTAAAGCAAATAATAAAATCTGTGACTAAATCTGTGTCCGAACCAACACTGGAATCATAAAATTCACCCTTGTATGTGATCTTTCACATAATCTCTGTGACTGAAGGGGATGTCTTATGAAGGCAACACTTGTTAGGGTTGGCGGAACGCACTAAATAAAATATAATAATAAAGTACGTTCACCACCCGGGGTCCACCGTGCAGGGATGTTAAAGGGAACCTGCCACCCCGTTTTTTCAGATTGAGATAAAAATACCGTTAAATAGGGCCTGAGCTGTGTGTTACAATACTGTATTTTTTGTACCCTGATTCCCCACCTATGCTGCCGAAATACCTTACCAAAGCCGCCGTTTTCGCCTGTCAATCAGGCTGGTCTGGTCGAATGGGCGTGGTGACATTGCTGTTTCTTCCCCCAGATCTTGCTCATCTTTCCGTTGGTGGTGTAGTGGTTTGCGCATGCCCAACTGCCGAATCCACTGCGCAGGTGAAGAAAAAGAGCGCGATCTGCGCTATTCCCCTGGTTATCGGTGGGGGCGGCCATCTTCCTGAGGCCGCGCGTGCGCAGATGGAGTGCTCTGCTGCCTGGGGCTTCAGGAAAATGGCCGCGGGATGCTGCGCGTGCGCAGATGGAGATCGCGGTGGCCATTTTTCTGAAGCCGAGTTCGCATCTCGGCTTCAGAAAAATGGCCGCCGCGATCTCCATCTGCGCACGCGCGGCATTCCGCGGACATTTTCCTGAAGCCCCGGGCAGCAGAGCACTACATCTGCACACGCTCGGCCTCAGGAAGATGGCCGCCCCCACCGATAACCAGGGGAATAGCGCAAATCGCGCTCTTTTTCTTCACCTGTGCAGTGGATTCGGCAGTTGGGCATGCGCAAACCACTACGCTACCAACGGAAAGATGAGCAAGATCTGGGGGAAGAAACAGCAATGTCACCACGCCCATTCGACCAGACCAGCCTGATTGACAGGCGAAAACGGCGACTTTGGTAAGGTATTTCGGCAGCATAGGTGGGGAATCAGGGTACACAAAATACAGTATTGTAACACACAGCTCAGACCCTATTTAACGGTATTTTTATCTCAATCTGAAAAAACAGGGTGACAGGTTCCCTTTAAATTGCAGCTAGTAAGGACAATAATGAAACAAAGCAGCGAGCGTATAGTTTTCCGGGACTGAATTAAATGTCATTCAGTGCTGAAATACGTGCTGTGCCAATCGCACACAGTGACAGAAAGATACTCTGCAGCAGAGCTGTGCTATAAGCACACAGCCACAGCATTGTTTAGACGCTAAGCATGGACCCTGCTAGTTTCACAGGTGTTTGCTACCTGACTGAGGCAAGGGAACCGGTAGTGGACTCAAACACAGCGCGTGCACACACAGAACTCCTCTCCGGAGAAGCCGGAATCCTAAAGGCTAAATGCCCGCCCTGAACCCACACAAACAATCTCCTTCCCGGAGGTGCCGGAATTCTAAAGGCTCTAGGCCTGCCCTGTGCACATGCAAACAAGTCCACACTACCATTAGGTTCCACACTCTCACAGAACATAAAAGATCTTAGTGCACTGATGGGCGAGCCAAATATCCTTTTATAGATCCGAAGCCGGACCAGGACCTGAGCATGTGACAGTTGCCCACCAAGAGATATCACCTCATGAGCATGCTAAGTAGAGCGAATCCTGGACTTAGTCTCAGGAGAGATCACTTTCTGCTGTCTATTATTAGTCACCATAGCTGAACCTGGAGAGGCAGCGTTAACCAAGCGCGCAGACTGAGTCTGAGCAAGACGAGGAGACCGTCGTCCTTGCTGAGCAACATCCACTGCGATCGGGACTGAATGGAAGACCGCAGAGGAAGATAGGGCTTGGGAAGCTATCCTGTGCAGAAGAAGAATCCCAATGCCTAACAACACTTGGACATCATAGAGGGAAACCTTCATTCTGGGGCCCTCACTCTCACAGCCAGAACAAATCATCACTCTGTTATGAGCATTTACCATTCATATGGACTTGAGCTATCATCTATTTTATGGACAACCAATTATCTAAATGATTACAATGTATCCATGTGTGAATTGATTTCATAGAAATTGAATTTGAGTCAGATTTTTGGAAATTCGATGAACCTGGAGAATTTGAACAATTTGCACAAATCATTACAAATGGAGACCTAAATGCAGTCCATTTAGTCTGGTAGTGGTCAGTAAGTGGTTAAATATGGGGAAACATTTTATAGAAACAACAGTATTATTAATTCACGAAAGCCAGTGTTTTGGAATCATTAGCAAAACAGATGTTATTTCTATTTCTTCTCTTAGAAGAAATTGACTGAATAAATAGAAGTAATATTTACAACTGTCTAATAATCATTCATATTATAAATAAGTTACATACAGTAGGTATGCACAGGGATTTTTGATTACTTTTGATCTATATGTCTACTTGGTACATTAGTTTACCAAGACAATATTTGCCTATATTATGTAAATATAATTCATTGAATAATGTGCAGAACGATGCTAATGGTAAAGTACTTGTGGTTTGTGGTCATCCAGCGATATTAACGTTTCTCCCGTCCGGAATGCAAGCTCAATCTCCCCTAACCAAATGGTTCATATTGGCTTCTAGTTTCTAGAGTACAGTTGTTTTCAGAAATGCTGTATCTTTAATTTTCTTTATAATACATTTCACAAATCCAATATGTTTCTTACAGGGTCTTCCAGGACCTCTTGGTCCTTCAGGGGCAGCGGGTCCAGCTGGTGAAAAGGTAAATATCTGATTTACTGTTCTCTTACTACAAGGTTTTTAACAGCAGATTTAACACATTAGATTTTTATTCTAGGGTGAACCAGGACCAAGGGGTGTAATGGGACCAGTTGGATCACGTGGAACTCCAGTAAGTAATGTTTTCTTAACACTTGTTTTATGTAGATTAATAGAATTTACAGTATATGGCCAGATGAGGCACCGGTTTCTTACATATTGTATATTACAGATTTTGAAAATGTAACATATTGTTTCACAGATTTTTTTTATAGTTTTTTTTAATCCGCTTACACAAGTCTCAAAGGGTTATCCACTACTCAGACAACCCCTTCTGACTTGTTATGTTTCCTCTCAATAAAACAATAACACCTATTCTCATCTCCTGTGCTGGTAACATTCCAGTGGTCTCAGCACTGACTCACATGGGACTGGTGTGACATTGTTATGTCACGTGATCCTTGTGGCCAATCAACGCTGGCTTCACGCTTCTCTTCTTCAGATGTAATTGTTATTGGGAGGAAGGGAAAGCTGCAGCTGCTCTCTAACTTCCTCCCGATGTCTTAATTTGTTCACAGGTCGGGAGAGTGAAGCAAGTGCTGACTGGCTGCAGGGATCTCTTGATCCTTGAGAAAGGGTTGTCCGAGTAATGAACAACCCCTTTAAAACTGTAAAAAAAATAGTATGCAAATTGCCTCTTCAGAGAAAAAGAGGACTTGAACTCTTTATTGCCACCTGTTGGAAGTAGCGATCCTACAAGTCACAATCAACCCTTTAATGAGTCTTGCAATATGACTCAATCAGTATCTCAATTCGCAGACATGGTGTTTCGGGCTGTTGGCCCTCGTCAGTGCAAAGCATGAGAACTGAGCAAAATGATGGCTCAGTGGATAGCACTGCAGCCTTGCAGCGCTGGAGTCCTGGGTTCTATTCCCACCTTGGACAACATCTGCAAGGAGTACTCTGGTTTCCTCCCACATTCCAAAGACATAATGGTAGGGAATTTAGATTGTGAGTCCCATCGAGGACAGTGATAATGTGTGCAAACTGTAAAGCGCTACGGAATATGTTAGCGCTATATAAAAATCAAGATTATTATAAATAAAGATTTTTAACTGATTTGAATAGGTGAGAGGCTCTAGACTGAGGTCTAAGGGTTTCTCCTTGTGGAGAGTGACATACCATCTCTGGCTTGTTATGGTAAGGAGGCTTTTTCGCCGTGCAATGCTTCTCTGGGAAATTTAACATGCAAATTGCCTCTTCAGAAAAAAAGTGGACTTGAACTTTATATAGCGCCACCTGTTGGAAGTAGTGATCCTACAAGTCACAATCAACCCGAATCACAATAAAGCGAGTCTTGCAATAAGACTTAGGATAAAAGCCAAATCAGTATCTCAATTTGCAGACACGAATAGAGCATAATTAAGAGTACTTATTCATAATGGCAAAGTCATGATCATTTTTTTCCTTCTGTTTTTCTTTCAGGGTTCACGAGGGGAAAATGGTCCCACAGGTCCTGTTGGATTTGCTGGACCACCGGTATGAACTTTTTATGCATGTGCTTTAATGCATAACATATTTTTAAGTTACGATGTGTCACCTTCCGTTTTTGGTGCTTTGATTGAAAACATGCATGACTATGTCATGTCATGAAAAAAGACTGTTGCTGCTGTCGTCAGTTTAAGCACAGTGCAGCTAAATATGCTCTACAATGTGGCAACAAATACAATGTTATTAACACTCTGATGCAATGCTTTAAGTTTGTTCTGATAAGAGGTTAAAAATTATTCACCTTGTTCAAATAAAATGTATAAATATTGAATTATTTACCGTATTTAATGATAAAAATGATACAAAAATTTTCCCCTGAAAAAATAAGGCCTATCCTGATAACAAGCCTTACCATGATTTTAGATGATTTTTGGGGCATGCTTGAAAAATAAGTCCTACTCCAAAAAATAAGCCCTAGACACAGTCACGACTTAGTTGGGTGGGGGGTGAACTTATCAATTGCCCAGGGCCCTCACTCTCTTCGGGGTCCCTAGCATTCTTATTGCAAAGTTAAAACTGCTGAAGGACCTTTGGTGACATTACATTAATGTGACCATGATGTAACCAAAAGTCATTAAACTGCAGAAGTCTCAAGGAACTATGGAGGAGACAGGCTGGTATGCAGGGCTAGAGTTAGGAGTAAGCAGGGTGAATGGGCAATTTCTCAGGAACCCCACTTTCTTAGAGGCCCCCAGCATTTTTATTCTGAGGTTAGACTGCTTTGGTGACATAATGGTCATATGACTGCAGGAGTCTAGAGGAACTGAAAAGGAAACAGGCTAGAATGTACTGTATGTGCATTGTGTGTTTGTATATAAATGTGTATGATGACACGATTATAATTGAATAAATATTGATTTATTTGTTTAAGAATAAATGTTGTTTGTTGTTAATAGAAAAAAATAAGACATCCCAAAAAATAAACCCTAACCCATCTTTCAGAGCAAAAATAATATTAGACCCTGTCTAATTTTTGGAGAAACACAGCAGTTATGCTGCACATTTCTTAGGCACACTTACTATGAAACCATAGCAGTGATGATGGTATATTCAGTATAGAATAAAGCTTATTGGCCACTGAAGAAATAAAATATTTTTAATTTTATTTCATGAAAAAAATAAATTGTTTAATTTTAAGGGACCAGATGGACAACCTGGTGTTAAAGGAGAGCCTGGAGAGCCTGGTCAGAAGGGCGATGCTGGAGCTCCCGGTCCACAAGGTCTCTCTGGATCTCCTGGTCCTCATGTGAGTATTGGATCCCATAGATATGTAATGTGCAGTTCACAGCACTGTAACTAATGCAAACTCATGTATTGCATGCAAAATGGCACTCCTCAATAAAATAATTAAAAAACAGCTGTGTGTTATATAGATACTGGTCTGCCAAGGTTAGGGTCAGGTCTATTGGCTTACTTTCTCAAACAAAAGCTGGACAGAACCATATGTGATTTCAGCATGCACTGCATGTTCTTAAGCACAGATGGACTTTACCAGCAGATGTTCATGTCCTGTTTCAGTATTTGGAAGAGAACGTGACATGAAAAGATGAGCATGAAAGCTTAAAGATGAAGAAAAAAACTAATGAATCTTGATTCCTTGAATAGATCCTAATGGTAGATGTGGTTGTGTTTTGTAGAATCAGAATATTACTCGAATTTGATAAGATTATAATTATGATCTTCTAGGTACCACTGAATGGTGCATGTTACCATTTTACCTAAATGTTTTCTTCAAACTTTGACTGCTTACTTCTAATAAGACTAAAATAGAAAGGTGTTCAAAGATTAAAGATGGGTTCTACATTTTGAGATAATAAAATAAGTAGAAAATATTTGCATTTATGCATGATTTGTTGTCTGTAGTGTCCAGTATTTCTTACTATGTGTTCTAATTACTCTTAAATATGGTTTTGTGTGTGATACATTAAAAGGAATCTGTGAGCAGGTTTTTGCTGTGTAATCTGAAGTCAGCAGGAGAAAGAGGCTGAAACAGATTTCAGGGATGCCTCTCTTATCAAGCTCCCTGGTTTTGTTACTTGTAATTATTGTTTTAGCACCAGGAGCTTATCCTGGGCACAGCAGACTCCACCTCCTTCGTTCATAAGCAGCTCAGGGTCTATAAACATTGTATAAAAAGAGCTTATTGACTGTGAAGGATTTATCATTCAGAAATTTACATTGGTGGGCTGCACTAGTCTGGCAACCCCCTCTCCTGTGAGGAGAACCTCACTGTCTATAACTATGTACACAGAGAGCCTGGTGGGGCGAGGACAGCTTTTTCAGCTCTGCATCATTCTAAATCTAAAAGCTCTGATTATGTCAAAATGGCTGCATCCAGTAATCTAAATGATACATTGTTGGATTTACCTTTTTTGCCTACAGTACACTGCTCTCAGATGAGGATGCAAAAATCTAAGGACAGATTCCCTTTAATACTAGTGAAATACTATTGTACATTATTAAAGTTTTTATGCTTTAAGACTGCACTTTGGCATTGAGGGACTGATATTCATCCATTATACATATTCATATGCATAAAATGTAGAAATAAATTAATATATTGGATGAAAATTAAATTATTATCAATTTTGTTGGACATTCGCTGGACTCAATGAACTTGAATAATTTCCAATTCCCTTCACGTGAATTACCAAAAATACTTGCCACGCATTTTACACAATGAGAGGATGGAATCAGTCAGAGAAGGCTGACCTTGGTATCGAGAAAGAACCATAATATGGTAGACAAATTCAAAATATAGAGAATATTGTCTTATATACCTCTTCATCATTCTCCTAAATCAACAGGGCATTACCAACATCAATAGGGCAGAATATTGCATCCTCTCCTCATTCTTTTTATTCTTGTAAGTTTAAGTGTTGTCAAGCTGTTTTACAGCTAATTAGCATGTGCAACAAAAGCCATACAGCGCACAAGTTGCTGCTATGCATTAAACACAAAATCTCATGATAGATTTCTTAAAGAAATAAACCAACTTAAATAAGTGGTAGACATAGCGAGAAGAGTTCTTGGACATTTCAGTCATTCTTATGTGGGAAATCAAAAACAAAATGGTCTGCCTGAGCACCTCCTGATCTTCAATGTTGCAACATGATGGAATTCAGAGCTTCATATGTTGAAAGGTCTCAAAAGCCGCCTGCAACACTTACTGATTATATCATACGGCAGGCAAAGTGGAGCTTGGGTTACTTAAAAATTTGCATTTGGCAGCTGATATGTCGCCTACCGAAGCTTTTCAATTGGGCTACTAAATTTTTCAGTTGGGTCTAGAGGTGCTTCAATGATGTCATCCTTCTCTCATTTATTTATATTGAAAAAAAGCACTAACAAAGACAGAACAATAGATGCAGAAAGAACAGAAACTTCTATGTGTTCATGGCCATATTGGAGCTTTTTAGGACCCTTAAAGATGATAACTCTTAAATGTTGCATGCAGGAGGATGTGAAAGATTGGGGAGGAAAATCAGTAGCAGATAGATATGGATAGGGACATCGATTTATTCCAGGTACAGGCATGGGCAAGGTTGATGATTAGTGTGAAAGTGTGAAATTAATGATGATGACAAAATTGACTTTGATGACAAAGGATACTTCTAGACCCTCACTAGACCAATAACGTTAGCATCAAGCAAAAGATTCCTCGATGAAAGCAAAATGAGACATTTTTTCTGGCTTCACAAAGAGAGACACAACTTACACATTATAAGGATAAGCTGTGTTCCCTGCTCAATGAAGCTTACTGCTGAGCAGACAACTGCCAACCCTATGTGTTACCAGGAGATCCTGCAACCCCGCCTGTGCCAGTATTCCGGCTACAAGTAGCTGAAGCAGCAGCAATTATAATATATACAATATGATGCATCAGATGTTTCATCTGCCACTGTGCCAACCTGACAAAATAGCAAACAGAGATCTATCACCAGATTATCCAGGTTTAGTCATATCTTCACTGTGTCCTTCCTTTAGCAACCCGATACCATGGAGCCACAACTCCATGGATTTCTGGTCAGCAGATTGGCTCAGTAACAATAACTGGCACAGTTTACCATGGGTGTACAGTTTTTTCCAGCCTCCAGAGTAGTACAAGGAAGTTATTTTTTAGCATGGAAGTTGTCTTTTTCATGACTAAGCAAACCAGATTGCCTTCCGCAAATGTGGAAAACTTTGAAAACCTTATATTTGGCAAAATAAATTAGACATGGATCAGTGTGAATTTTCATTCACCTATGGCTGATACCAATTAGAACATCCTAGCATCTGTCTGGCTGTCCATTGTGTTTTATTCTATTCTGCAGTTGCCAGTGCTAATGTGTAGAGCAGGGTAGAGTATGTCACCACGGAACAGCCAGACCAACTGTTGAGGGGAATTTATTAACAGGAGTAAGATTCTCCTCGCAGGGAGTAAACAGGGGGTTAATAGAGATAAAGTAAACAGTTAAGCGCAATCAAAATGGTTAACGAGTGTTCTTGTAACTTATCAATCCAGGGAGGTCCTGACTGGAGGGTCCTTATTCCAATGTGGGTACAGTCACCAGCAGCGCTTGAGATCCTGAAGTTTCTCCTCTGTCTCCTGGGAACTGGAGAGTGCGAGGTTAAGTCTTTGCAGTCTTTTCTCCCAGTGAAGCTGGAAGCAGGAAGTAAATCAGCCACTCTGCTGCGAGTCTCTGTATATTAGCCTGGCAGTCTTTCCGCAGTATCAATGCTACACACACACTGAGCAGTTTGTCACACTCAGGGATCCTGGCTTGTCACTGCAGTCACTGGGGCTGCGCGCTCAGGTCACTGTCAGGGAATACGCCTTTCTGATTATGGAGGCTTCCAAGTCCACACTCTCACATCCAGCCTTCACTATGGCTGGTATCTCAGCCTCAGTGCCCTCACGGGGAGCACTCTCTCTCGGAGAGCATGGCGCTGCAGCCTGCTTTCTCTCTGGTGCGCTGTCCCCTCTGTCTCACGCACTCTGCTTGCCCGCTTTTTTCTGACCACACCCCTCTCTCTTCCTCTCTGCCCCCAGCATTCACATGGTCCCTTCTGTCCAGAGCAGAAAGTCAGCCCCCCGACAACCCAGCTGTCTGACTAAGTGGTTCCAGGTAAGGAGCAGGGAAAGCAACCTCCTTACCTTCCCCCTCTCTTGAAGCACGCCATTCCATGGGCGAGGACTCTTCGTGGTTCTCTTTGTTCTTTTGAGGGAGTCAGATACCTGCAATTCTCGCATCTCCTTCTGCCTTTCTTCTTTTACATACTGCCAAACTAAATGGTCGAGGAGTTGTTCATCAGTCAGGTTGAGATATTCTTCCTCTACCTCATCTGCAGGCATAGAAGAAAATTCCTCAGATGAATTTTGTGTTGTCACATTACATTTTTCCAACGGCATCCACTGTCCTCTTCTTCTTTTTCTTCTTTTTTTTTGGCTTTGCCGCTAGCAGATGCTTGCATAGACGATTCATCCTTTTCCTTGTCGTTATCGGAAACTTTAGGGACTTCTTGCCCGGGCTCCTCAGTCTGGGGGCTTAGTACAAGTAATTCTTCTCCATAGCTCCCCCTCTCTTTGACATGAGCATTCTCATTGAAACTAGAATCAGATGAATTAAGACCATGCAGGCCGGACTCTTCGTCATCTGCGCCGGGCTCTGCGGGTATCACTTCCCAGGGCTTCTCAGCCACACGCCCTGTCTCACACAGCTGTTCCATTTCCTCTGTCCGATCAGAAACTGGTGAGCTGACAGCCAGCATACTCTTCATCTCAGGTGACGACATCAGTGGTTCCTCCTTCTCATCAACTAGGACCTTGAAAACGAGCGTCGCAGGAACACTTGGCACTTTCTCCCCTTCTCCTGGGCGTCCGAAATTGTAGTACTGTCTTGCTCTAGGTGGGGCTCTTCTCTTCCTGCCGTACCACTCCCTCCAGAGGCGTTGTTTCCTCCACTTAGCAGGACCCTCAGAGGGGTGAGCGGATCTCTGCCACCACTCTTCTTGGGTAGTGCAATTTCTGGACATGTGTCCCACCCTTCTGCACAACCAGCACTCATGTCTGCATCTGTCTGGAGGGCGCTTTAGTCTGGATCTTCGACCTCGGCGAGAGACATCTCTCATCTGCGGTTGATCTTCACACCAGGATACGGAGTTACACTCTGGGGCCACCAATAAAACCTTCTTCATGCAACGCACCTCTCCACTATCTCTTTCTCGCTGCTTCCGCACTTTACCTCGGGGTATGCCGCTGATCCCCAAAACGGCAGTCAGGGCTTTCCCCAGACTCTCAATCTCTTCCCAGATTCTTCTTATCTTCAACCGGGAATCCCAGGTCCATGTCATCTTCTCTTCATTCTGACTGGGTGCTCCGCAATTGTAGCATGTCGGCAGTCTTCTTTACCGAGCGGCACTAGTCTCACTTTGGGGGGTGGTCTCTCTTTCTCGCACCGGAGGGCTGTACTCTGCAGTAGGGGTTTTCTTATATGCAGCCACTTCCTCACGGACCCGCTTAACCTCCTTATTCAAGTCTTCTACCCATTGAGGGACTGTTACCTCCCCGCTCCATACCTTCCCCACTGGCACTAGCACCCCTTGCTCTTGCTTGCGTGTGTGTGCCTCACTCCCGACCTCAGGGAAGGTCATATTTACGCGCATGCGCTCTCGCAGGGCCTGTTTCATCAACACATCTCGCAAGACTGTCACCAGTTGGTCTCGCACCACAACGTCAATTGACCCCACACCTACGTCATCCTTCCGTATAATGGCAATACGACACCTGGCCTGAATTGGCAGAATATGCATTACAGGAGCTTGCTTGCCCTTCTTCTAGTGTGCTATCAGAAAGAGTCTTTAGTGCTGCTGGTTCAATACTGACCGAAAAAAGGACACATCTGGCTACCCAGAATGTTACATATAGTTATTAAGGTTGAAGGAAGACTATAAGTCCATCTAGTTCAACCCATAGCCTAACCTAACATGCCTTAACATGTTGATCCAGAGGAAGGCAAAAAAAAACCATGTGGCAAAGAGTAAGCTCCACTTTGGGGAAAACAATTCCTCCCCGACTCCACATACGGCAATCAGACTTGTTCCCTGGATCAACACCCTATCAAGGAATCTAGTGTATATACCTTGTAAAATTATACTTTTCCAGAAAGGTATCCATTCCCCTCTTAAATTTAAGTAATGAATCACTCATTACAACATCATACGGCAGAGAGTTCCATAGTCTCACTGCTCTTACAGTAAAGAATCCGCATCTGTTATTATGCTTAAACCTTTTTTCCTCCAAACGCAGAGGATGCCCCCTTGTCCCTGTTTCAGGTCTATGATTAAAAAGATTATCAGAAAGGTCTTTGTACTGTTCCCTCATATATTTATACATTAAAATAAGATCACCCCTTAGTCTTCGTTTTTCCAAACTAAATAGCCCCAAGTGTAATTACCTATCTTGGTATTGCAGACCCCCCAGTCCTCTAATAACCTTGGTTGCTCTTCTCTGCACCCGCTCTAGTTCAGCTATGTCTTTCTTATACACCGGAGACCAGAACTGTGCACAGTATTCTAAGTGTGGTCGATCTAGTGATTTGTATAGAGGCAAAATTATGTTCTCCTCATGAGCATCTATGCCTCTTTTAATGCATCCCATTATTTTATTTGCCTTTGTAGCAGCTGCCTGACACTGGCCACTGAATATGAGTTTGTCATCCACCCATACACCCAGGTCTTTTTCATTGACGGTTTTGCCCAGAGTTTTAGAATTAAGCACATAATTATACATCTTATTACTTCTACCCAAGTGCATGACCTTACATTTATCCCCATTAAATCTCATTTGCCATTTATCAGCCCAAGCTTCTAGTTTACATAAATCATCCTGCAATATAAAATTGTCCCCCTCTGTATTGATTACCCTGCAGAGTTTAGTGTCATCTGCAAATATTGAAATTCTACTCTGAATGCCCTCTACAAGGTCATTAATAAATATGTTAAAAAGAAGAGGGCCCAATACTGACCCCTGTGGTACCCCACTGCTAACCGCTACCCAGTCCGAGTGTGCTCCATTAATAACCACCCTTTGTTTCCTATCCCTGAGCGAGCTCTCAACCCACTTGCACATATTTTCCCCTATCCCCATTATTCTCATTTTATGTATCAACCTTTTGTGTGGCATCGTATCAAAGGCTTTTGAAAAGTCCATATACACTACATCCACTGGGTTCCCTTGGTCCAATCCGAAACTTACTTCTTCATAGAAACTGATCAAATTAGTCTGACATGAACGGTCCCTAGTAAACTCGTGCTGATACTGGGTCATGAGGTTATTCCTCTTCAGATACTCCAGTATAGCATCCCTTAGAATGCCCTCCAGGATTTTACCCACAGTAGAGGTTAAGCTTACTCTCCTATAATTTCCGAGTTCAGTTTTTGTCCCCTTTTTGAATATTGGCACCACATTTGCTATACGCCAGTCCTGTGGTACAGACCCTGTTATTATGGAGTCTTTAAAGATTAAAAATAATGGTCTATCAATGACTGTACTTAATTACTGCAGTACTCGGGGGTGTATCCCATCCGTGCCCGGAGATTTGTCAATTTTAGTGATTTTTAGACGCCACCGCACTTCCTGCTGGGTTAAGCAGGCGACATTTAATTGGGAATTTTTATCACTAGTCATTTTGTCTGCCATGGGATTTTCTTGTGTAAATACTGATGAAAAAAAGTCATTTAGCATATTGGCTTTTTCCTCATCCTCATCCACCATTTCACCCAGACAATTTTTAAGGGGGCCAACACTATCATTTTTTAGTTTCTTACTATTTATGTAGTTAAAGAATATTTTAGGATTATTTTTACTCTCTCTGGCAATGAGTCTCTCTGTCTCAATCTTTGCTGCCTTGATTTGCTTTTTACAAAATGTATTTAATTTTTTGTATTTATTTAATGCCTCCTCACTACCTACTTCCTTTAATTCTCTAAATGCTTTCTTTTTGTCACTTATTGTGCCCCTTACAGCTCTATTTAGCCATATTGGTTTCCTCCTATTTCTAGTATGTTTATTCCCATACGGTATATACTGTGCACAGGTCCTATCCAGGATGCTAATAAATGTCTCCCATTTTCTTTGTGTATTTTTGTGTCTCAGGATATCGTCCCAGTTAATTGCACCAAGATCCTCTCTCATCCGTTGGAAATATGCCCTCCTGAAGTTTAGTGTACTTGTAACCCCTCTATTACACATCTTTTTAAAGGATACATGAAAACATATTATTTTGTGATCGCTATTTCCCAAGTGACCCCGAACCCTTATATTTGCTATGCGGTCTGGCCTGTTGGTTAATATTAGGTCTAGCAGTGCCCCCCTTCTTGTTGGGTCCTGAACCAGTTGTGAAAGGTAATTATCTCTCATAGTTGTCAAAAAACCGATTACCTTTGCTGGAACTGCAGGTTTCTGTTCCCCAATCTATTTCAGGGTAGTTGAAGTCCCCCATAATAATGACTTCTCCTTGAGTCGCAGCTTCATCTATTTGCTTTACGAGGATATTCTCCATTGCTTCCATTATTTTTGGAGATTTATAACAAACCCCTATCAGTAATTTATTATTTTTCCCCCTCCCCTTATCTCCACCCACAGGGACTCTACATTTTCATTAAATTCACCTATATTATCATGCAGGATGGGTTTTAAGGACGATTTTACATATAGACACACCCCTCCCCCTCGCTTATCTGTACGGTCATTTCTGAACAGGCTATAGCCCTGCAAGTTAACAGCCCAGTCATGGCTCTCATCCAGCCACGTTTCAGATATCCCCACCATGTCATAATTATGCTCTAACAACATTAGTTCTAATTCGTCCATTTTGTTGGCGAGGCTTCTGGCATTAGTATAAATGCACTTGATTTTCCTCTCTGTACCTCTATTTCTTAAATTACTAAGTACTTGTATATGAGCGGGCACCATCAAATCTTACAATATAAAGGGGGGATCACCATATGCATACCAACGAACAGTATAATACAACAAGAAGAGCAAGTGTATGCACAGAAATTGAGATCACCACACCATGTTATAGCAATATAATAAATCTTTTATTCAAAGAACAACGTACACAAAACATTTAAAAACATCTAAAAACAGAAAGGACATAAAGGGTCCATGAATACAATATATAGCATAAATGCTGCAAATACGCCAATGTCCCACACAGCTTAATCTAGAATTGTACCACAATTAGGCATAAGAACACACCTATTGCTGACAGCTCTTTACCACCCCACATATACACTCCAAAAAATGTCTAGGAGCCCAATACCATATAGGAACTAATGCCCAAATATAGGTGGGACATTGGCGTATTTGCAGCATTTATGCTATATATTGTATTCATGGACCCTTTATGTCCTTTCTGTTTTTAGATGTTTTTAAATGTTTTGTGTACGTTGTTCTTTGAATAAAAGATTTATTATATTGCTATAACATGGTGTGGTGATCCCAATTTCTGTGCATACACTTGCTCTTCTTGTTGTATTATACTATTTCTTAAATTATTAAGTGCACGGTGGCACAGTGGTTAGCACTGCAGCCTTGCAGCGCTGGGGTCCTGGGTTCTAATCCAGGACAACATCTGCAAAGAGTTTGTATGTTCTCTCCGTGTTTGCGTGGGTTTTCTCTGGGTACTCCGATTTCCTCCCACATTCTAAAGACATACTGATAGGGATTCTAGATTGTGAGCCCCATCGGGGACAGTGATGATAATGTGTGCAAAACTGTAAAGCGCTGCGGAATATGTTAGCGCTATATAAAAATAAAGATTATTATTAAAGATTATTAACTGTTCTAACCCCACACCCATGCCACCGCCACCTCCATATTCCTTATTTGTGCCCAGGTCTCTATCTGCACTATCTTCCCCTCCTATAAAATGAATACCCTCCCCCCCAATCCCTAGTTTAAACACTCCTCCAACCTTCTAGCCATTTTCTCCCCCAACACAGCTGCACCCTCCCCATTGAGGTGCAGCTCGTCCCTAGCGTAGAGCCTGTAGCCAACTGAGAAGTCGGCCCAGTTCTGCAGGAACCCAAACCCCTCCTTCCTACACCAATTCTTGAGCCACTTATTAACCTCCCTAATCTCCCATTGCCTTTCTGGCTTGGCACGTGGTACAGGCAGTATTTCAGAAAATACCACGTTGGAGGTCCTTGCTTGCAGCTTGCAGCTTAATTCCCTGAAATCATCTTTAAGGACCTTCCACCTACCTCTAACTTTGTCATTTGTGCCAATGTGCACCATGACCGCTGGGTCCTCACCATCCCCTCCCAATAATCTGTCCACCCGATCAGTGATGTGTCAGACTCGAGCGCCAGGTAGGCAGCACACCGTTCGACGATCCCTGTCTTTGTGACAGATTGCCCTATCTGTTCCCCTAATAATTGAGTCCCCCACTACCAGCACCTGTCTGGCCTGCCCTGCTGTCCTGTTTCCCTCCTTACTGGAGCAGTCACTCCTCCGGCTTTCAGAGGACATGCCTGGCTGCAGCAGTGCTACCCCTGTACTGGCACCCCCCTCATCTGCCAACTTAGTAAACTTATTGGGGTGTTCCAGATCAGGACTAGCCTCCCTGGCACTCTTCCCTCTACCCCGCTTCCTAACTGTCACCCAGCTTGCTACTTCATCGTCCTGCAGCTCCATCCCACCATCCCCCCCTCATCTGTCCCATTGAGCGTCTGCTCCGTGAGCAGAAGACTCCTCTCCATATTGTCTATGGATCTCAGTGTTGCCAGCTGCACATTTAGATTCAGAATCTGGTTTTGCAAATGCACAACGTGCTCACATCTCGCACAGCAGTATGCACCCTCGATCGGCTGCTCAAGGACTGCATACATGTGGCAAGATGTGCACTGGATGGCATTAACAAGAGTGGAGCACATTTCCTAATGGGGATTGCACCAGACAGAAAAGTTAAATAAAAAAAAAAATAATTAATACAAAGTATTAATAAAAAACAGACAGTAATTCCTCCCTTGGAAACTCCCTGAATCCAAAGTCACTGAATCACAAGTCACACTTACCCCTGTTCACACTTACACTCAGCTCACACTCAGCTCGCTCACACTCGCTATGCTGAAGATTTATAGATTTTTTTCTTTAGTTCCCTTACCAGCAATCCACCTTGCTGTTCAAATGCACTTCCAAAAAGGACTTGAGCCCCAAACAGCTGCCCCTTATAAACCCTTAATTATTAGCCCTTTCTCTAAGTTAACCCTTATGAATATAGCTACCCCCAATTCAGCAACTCACACCAATTCACACAGGTATCTGTTAAAGGCTTTCCAAATACCTCTTCACTGAATCACAAGTCACACTTACCGCCGTTCACACTTACGCTCAGCTCACACTCAGCTCGCTCACACTCGCTATGCTGAAGATTTATAGATTTTTTTTTCTCTAGTTCCTTTAACAGCAATCAACCTTGCTGTCCAAATGCACTTCCAAAAAGTTGATGATCTAACCTTCATTAAAATGAACCAATCAAGGATTTTAAATTATTTTGCCCCACATTCTCCTGCTGACACGTAGCTTGCCTGAAAAATGTCTTGCTTTTGGCTTCCTCTTACTGACTTCTCCAATTCCACCATTTGCAGCTGCTGAATGTCCACCATAGGCCATTTTCTATACCTCCCTAAATGGGCTGACTCCTCCCACAGGGCCGTGGTCACCACCTAGCGCATGCACCCGTGCGAGTGCCGTTTGCCTGGACAGGTGGGTGCGCCCACTCTTGGGCGACGGCACTGGCACAGGGTCCCTCATAGTACAATGAAGTGTCTCTGACGGTGGTGGTGCACAACCAACGTCAGACACACCGTCGTAATATGAGGGGCCCTGTGCCAGTACCGCCGCCCACGAGAGAGTGTTCCCCCCAGCTCGATCAGTGCTCTACCACTTGCAATACTTACCTGTCCCTGCTCCACCACTGTGTAGTCTGTGCTCTTAAATCCTTCAATGGCACTGCCAATACAAATTTGTTGAAATGATAGATGATAGTTAAAATATTTAGGGGCCCTGGCCTCCATTTAGACCAGTTACTACTTTGCGCCTACTACCACTGTCTGCTACTCAGCAGAGGAGCCCACCCCAGTACCTAGCTATGCCGCCTGTTTAGTCCTGTTACCAATTTTGAACTGCTTTTAGCCTACTTTTTTATTGTGGGCCTACAAACTGTGTCTGCACCATTCATTACAGTTGTCCTCCACTGAACAAAGCAATGCCGCCTGTTTAGTCCTGTTACCAATTTTGAACTGCATTTAGCCTACTTTTGTATTTGGGCCTATATCTGTGTTTCCTCCTCATCCTGCCCATTGCCCAGCCACTATTGGTGAGTCTGCTGGTACATTGACCCAGACCACTACATTCACCTTGCACTCTACACAGCAAGAATCTAACCCTGCTGAAAGTCAGGTTCCCCTTCCCGCATACTATAGGTGCAGATGAAAGTGCAGGTTCCTTCATCAGGTGGGGGGGGCATACTCATTGGCGAAGTCATTGGCACAGGGCCCCTCATAGTACGCAAAAAAGTCTCTGACAATTGGAGGCACCACCCGCCGTCAAACACACCGCCGTACTATGAGGGGCCCTGTGCCAGTGCCAAGTGCCTACGAATGCCCCCCCGCTTGCTCAGGATCACAGCACTTGCAAAGTTGAAATACTTACCTCTCCCTGGTCCACCGCCATGAGGTATTCCGCGTTTCCTGGGCCCACGAAAATCTTGAGCCAGCCCTACCCCCCCACAACTTTAGCCAAATGACCCCCTGTTTTCAATGCCTAACTATTATTATAAAGTAAATTAAGATTGAGAAGCTTAAGAAATAAGAATTGATGTTTTTGGCATTAAAATGGACACTGTAGGTGTTTTCCTGTCCTCCACTCACTGCCGACTTTGATTCCCCATTGACTTGCATTGGGTTTTGTGTTTCGGTCGCCCCCCGACTTTTCGCAATAATCGGCCGATTTCACCCGACTCGAAACCCGACTCGATCCTAAAAAAGTAAAAGTTGCTCAACTCTAGACTGCAGTATATCCACTTTGTGAGAAATTGAATCTCACTTTTTTGGGGGGGACTGAACCAAAACTCAGGCCCAGTGCATAAAACAACACAATGTAAGTGGCAGAAAGTGGCTGGAAGATATATGAAAAAAATACAAGGACTGTAGTACAATTTTAATCTCCCTACAATGATCTCAGGACAAGTATGGAAGCAATAAAAAGGACTGCTGCGCACAAAAGTGTGGACAAATAAACAAGATAACTGTGCAGAAAGGAGCAACAGGATTTTTGCTTTTTAAAAAGCAGTTGGTTTGCACAGCGACGTACAAACAGCAATGCAGCTATCATGGAGCCTTATAAGGCAGCCTAATAAGCTACAGAGCTGATGCACAAAAATATAGCCTCCACTGTCCCTGCAAAAAAATGGTGGTGTTGGACAGTGGAAATCGCTGCACAAGCGGTTGGGGGGTTAATCTTCCCTCCCTAAATATATCCCTTCTTCTGATGAAGCTTAGATCGGCAGAAGTAAGATGGCGCCCGGCGTGCATGCCCCTTTATAGCCCCTGTGACGCCGCAGAAAGCAAGCCTATCACTGTCATGCCCTTCTCTAAGATGGTGGGGACCGAGACCTATGTCATCACGCTGCCCACACTCTGCGTCCACCTTCATTGGCTGAAAAATGGCGCTGAAAGCGTCATACGAAACGCAACTTTTGCGCGCAGATCGCCGACCTCATGGCCGATCCCATACTAGGATCAGGTCGGGTTTCATGAAACCTGACTTTGCCGAAAGTCGGCGATTTTTGAATTTGTCCGATCCGTTTAGCTCAACCCTATTTATTATTACTTTTCTCAGATTCCAGTTATTTCTGTAACCATTGTGGGTTTTTCTGTCATTAAACGAGGGGTACCAACAATTTTGACCACGTCTGTACTATATTAATGATGGCTGGGCTGCCAGTTCTGACCCTACACAGTTGGTTATCACCCATCATATCTTATACTGTCCAGGTGGTTGTTGTCTGTGCCGATAGACAGCCACACATCTCCTATCAGTCCTTTGTGTTCTGAAGACAAACTACATTTCTGCTGAGAACCTTACCATGCACAAGTTAATAAGCCTCAAAAACTGGTTCCAAAAAGTTAGTTTTTATATAGCTTTTTAAAAAGCCATTAATTCCTCGTTGTACAAACAGAGAACCTGTTGTTGTGCCCCCTCCCCCCCAAAAATAAGTTATATAAGTTAAAAAGTCAGTGTCTTTATTTTCCAAACAGCAAACCTCTTGCTGTTCAAAAAAATGGATAATGTTTGGAAAGATTGTTTCAAAGTAATTAAATTGTCAACTGCCAAACAGTAAACAACAGGCTTTATAAAAAAAAACTAGATGGTGGCCCGATTCTAATGCATCGGGTATTCTAGAATATGCATGTCCACGTAGTATATTGCACAGCCCACGTAGTATATTGCCCAGCCACGTAGTAGATTGCCCAGCCACGTAGTATATTGCCCAGCGACGTAGTATATTGCCCAGCCACGTAGTATATTGCACAGTGACGTAATATATTGGCCAGCCACGTACTATATTGCCCAGCAACATAGTATATTGCCCAGCCACATAGTATATTGCCCAGTTACGTAGTATATTGCCTAGTGACGTAGTATATTGCGCAGCCACATAGTATATTGCCCAGCCACATAGTATATTGCCCAGTTACGTTATATATTGCTGAGCTACGTAGTATATTGCCCAACCATGTATTATATTGCCCAGTGACGTAGTATATTGCCCAGTGACATAATATATTGGCCAGCCACGTAGTATATTGCCCAGTGACGTAATATATTGGCCAGCCACATAGTATATTGCCCAGTCACGTAGTATATTGCCCAGTGACATAATATATTGGCCAGCCACGTAGTATATTGCCCAGTGACGTAATATATTGGCCAGCCACATAGTATATTGCCCAGTCACGTAGTATATTGCCCAACCACGTAGTATATTGCCCAGTTACATAGTATATTGCGCAGCCATGTAGTATATTGCCCAGCCACAATGTATATTGCCCAGTTACGTAGTATATTGCGCAGCCACGTAATATATTGGCCAGCCACATAGTATATTGCCCAGCCACGTAGTATATTGCCCAACCACGTAGTATATTTCCCAGTGACGTAGTATATTGCCTAGTGACTTAGTATATTGCGCAGCCATGTAGTATATTGCCCAGCCACATAGTATATTGGCCAACCACGTAGTTTATTGCCCAGTGACATAGTATATTGCCTAGTGACATAGTATATTGCGCAGCCACGTAGTATATTGCCCAGCCACATAGTATATTGCCCAGTTACGTAGCATATTGCGCAGCCACGTAGTATATTGCCCAGTGACATAATATATTGGCCAGCCACGTAGTATATTGCCCAGTGACATAATATATTGGCCAGCCATGTAGTATATTGCCCAGCCACGTAGTATATTGCCCAACCACGTAGTATATTGCCCAGTGACGTAGCATATTGCGCAGCCACATATTATATTGCGCAGCCACGTAGTATATTGCCCAGCCACGTAGTATATTGCCCAACCACATAGTATATTGCCCAGTGACGTAGTATATTGCCTAGTGACGTAGTAAATTGCGCAGCCACGTAGTATATTGCCCAGTTATGTAGTATATTGCGCAGCCACGTAGTATATTGCCCAGTGACGTAGTATATTGCCCAGCCACGTAGTATATTGCACAGCGAAGTAATATACAGCACAGAGCCATGTAGTATATTGGCCAGTCACGTAGTATATTGCCCAGCTACGTAGTATATTGCCCAGCCAGGTTTGTCACAGGTGAAAAAATAAAAAATAAACATATACTCACCTTTCTGAGGGAGCCCTTGTTGTCCACGGCAGGTTCCGGTCCCAGGGTTGGTATTAGCGCAGGACCTGTGATGACGTCGTGGTCACATGACCGTGACGTCATGGCAGATCTTTGTAGCGCAGGCGCGCAGGGCCTGTGATGACGTCGCGGTCACATGACCGTGACGTCATGGCAGGTCTTTGTAGCGCAGGCCCGCAGGGCCTGTGATGACGTCATGGTCACATGACCGTGACATCATGGCAGGTCCTTGTCGCGCAGGCGCACAGGGCTTGTGATGACGTCACGGTCACATGACCGTGACGTCATGGCAGGTCCTTCTGCCACCGGAACCTGCAACGGAAGATGGCGGCCGGCGCGAGCTGTAACGGAGGGTGAGTATAGCATGTTTTTTTTATTATTATTTTTAACATTACAATTTTTACTATTGATGCCGCATAGGCAGCGTCAATAGTAAAAAGTTAGGGACACACAGGGTTAATAGTGGCGATAACGGAGTGCATTTCTCACGGCATAACGCGGTCCATTACCGCCGGCATTAACCATGTGTTAGCGATGACCGGAGGGGAGTATGCGGGCGACAGGCACTGACTGCGGGGAGTAAGGAGCGGCCATTTTCTTCCGAACTTTGCCCGTCGCTGATTGGTCGCGGCAGCCATGACAGGCAGCTGGCGAAACCAATCAGCCAATGAATAATCGTGACAGAAGGACAGACAGACAGACGGAAGTGACCCTTAGACAATTATATAGTAGATGCTATAGCTCCTTAATTTTCCAAACAAAAAAGCTGTTATCAAAAAGCCATACTTTTTTCTTTGCAAACTGGCTATGTATAAACGATATATGTGGCCAGCATCTGTTCCTAAAAATGAGAGAATTCATTTTTTTAACTATTTTTACATTATATATAATAAAAACTCTGTCAGTGTGGTGTGTAATAAAACACAAGTGGTTACTATCTATTTACCTATAGCAATATATGCTGAGGTTACTTTGACTCTATTTAAGGTATGTGCACATGACATCTTTTTCAGGTGAGGCTAGAATCATAGAATGTTAAAGTTGGAAGGGACCTCCAAGGTAATCATGTCCAACCCCCTGCTCAATGCAGGACTCAACCATTTCAGACAGATGTCTGTCCAGTCTCTGTTTGAAGATTTCTATTGAAGGAGAACTCGACACCTTTCCTGCCAGCCTGTTCCATTCATTGATCAACCACACTGTGAAAAAGTTTTTTCTAATCTCTAATCTGTATCTCCTCTCTTTCAGTTTCATTCCATTGCTTCTCACGTTTCCATGTGCCACTGTAGTAGGGGACTGCTGTGATCACTGTAAGAAGGGACTATCCTTTCATTTTCATTCTATTGCTTTTTCTGACTCCATGGGTTAATGATAGTAAGGATGATCCCTCTACACAGGGACATCCCTTCAGATATTTGCAAAAAACTATTTAGTCTCCTCTTAGCCTTCTTTTTTACAAGCTAAACAATCCTAGATCCTTTAACTGTTCCTCGTAGGACAGTTTGTTGTCCACTCACCATCCTGGTACCTCTTCTATGAACTTGCTCCAGTTCTTTAATGTCTTTTTTAAAATGTGGTGTCCAAAACTGGACACTGTATTCCAGATGAGGTCTGACCTAGGGTTGAGCGAAACGGGTCGGCCATTTTCAGAAGTCGCTGACTTTTGGCAAAGTCGGGTTTCATGAAACCCGACCCGACCCCTGTGTGGGGTCGGCCATGAGGTCGGCGATCTTCTGAATCTGGTATCGGAATTCCGATACCGAGTTCCGATATGTTTGCAATATCGGAAATCGGTATCGGAATTCATATTTAAGTGTAAAATAAAGAATTAAAATAAAAAATATTGCTATACTCACCCTCTGACGCGCCCTGGTACTAACCGGCAGTTTTCCTTCCTTAGAATCAGCGCGTGAATGACCTTAGATGACGTCGCGGCTTGTGATTGGTCGCGCGACCGCCCATGTGACCGCTCACGCGACCAATCACAAGCTGCGTCGTCATCTAAGGTCATTCATGCGCTCATTCTAAGGAAGGAAAACTGCCGGTTAGTACCAGGGCGCGTCAGAGGGTGAGAACGTCAATCCAATATTGCAGCCAGCATGCAGCCAGCGGGTAAGGAAAGGGTGAATCAAACACCCGAAAACCCCACCTCTATGGCTGAAAATTGTTCCCTCCAAATTCAGGTGACAGAGTCCCTTTAATTATTTTTCGTAAATCAAGTTTATTGAGTTGCAAATGAAAAACATAGTTGAAATCAGATGTTCAAATGCAATTATAGGCACATACAAGAATGTGAAAATGATACAATATATGGACAACTGTATAATAAAATGCTTTAGCACTTAAGCATTAAACAACAAATTAATATAGTTGTAACTTTGAGAACAAATTACCTCTAACTGAGTCAGAGGTCTATTGATTTTGAAAAGATTTGCTTATGATGTATATATCAGATGCTCCCACTCAGCCGACAACTAGCTCCAGGTGAAACCAAGTCGTCGGATGAAATCAAGAGTGCCTAGGCTCATCAAAATACTCAATGTCAACTAAGGAATCTAAATAAGGCCCAGGCCAAGCATAGACCAGAGAAAAAGTAGAAAAGAGAGGTGGAGAGAGAGAGAAGAAGAAGAGAGAGAGAGAAGAGAGGAAGAAAAGAAAGAAAAAAGAAAAAGAAAAAAAAGGGGGGGGGGAGGGGTGGAAAAGAGGGGTGGGTGGGTAAGGGTAAGAGGGATCTGGTCTTCAGTCCCAACTAATTTGAAACTATTATTCTTTTATACAAAGGTACGGATGTTAAATTAATGTTTGCTATCTAGGGAAGTTATGGATATGGGCCTCAAGGGGACCAATAGGATCGATCAATGTAGCCAAGTATTCAGCTCCTCAGTCTCTCTGAAAGCAATCCAAGGAGACCAAGTGTTAAACACTTTATCTGCAGGTTGTTTAATAATTTGTTCAAAGATATTTAATAGTATAGACGTAAGGCTCACTGGCCTGTAATTTCCTGGCTTCATCATCTTTTCTTTTTTGAAGGTAGGGACAACATTTGCCCTTCTCCAATCTTCTGGGGCGTCTCTTATTCTCCATTAATTTTCAAAGATTCTGGCTAGTGGTTCTGCAATTTCCTCGGCTATCTCTTTTAGTACCCTAGTATGTAATTCATCTGAACCAGGAGATTTAAATTCATTTAAATTAGCAAAAGGTTCCCTCGCCATCTCTCTATTTATAGATAGTGTGATTCTTTTATTCATTTAATAGCACAGCGAGTTAATTTTACATTTGTTTTCTTTGAGAACACAGATGCAAAATAGGAATTAAAAAGTTCTCAACATCATTTTTGGCCACTTCACCCTCTATAACACACCTTACGAAATGAAAAGAACAAACGTGCACAGCAATGCAAAAATGGCTTGCTGTGCATATGTTCATTCTTTTGAGCTTCTTTTAATAGCTTCAGGTTTCCAAAGATGCCAAGTGGTTAAAAGAAGTGACCTGACCATGTTTCAGATGGCTTTTGCTTGGATGAAAGAAAAGAAAAAAATTGCCAATAAAAATATTGCAAAAAATATACCATAAGACAACAAAAAAAAAAGATTCATGACAAAAGCTGTCTGAGTGTCCGGAAGCATCTTTCTTCTGAAAACTGACAAAAAAAAGGCTTTGATTTCATATACCCACAACTATATCTGCATTAAAGGCTTGAAACTGAAGAGAGTGAACCAATTATATTTTTCTTTTAAAATTTCACAACAAAAATAGTCATTCTACAATCTAATACTTTGTATTGTATTCAATTCAATTTTTAATATATTAATAACTATATGTTACAATGTTGTAAATTTTCTGTTGGGAAATAAGCAAACATATGAACATCTTCTATGATGTTTTTTCTTTGCAAATTAAAGCAGCCAGCTTAACTACATTAATTTAGAGCAATTCAGAGCAAATATACTCCCATTCTCTCTTTTAAAACATTAAATATATCATCCAACATTAATTTTGAATCCCATATAAAACATTAAGAAAAAAAAATTCTATTCCTCAAGAATCTCAAAGTATCCTGTAAATATAGTGATGAATCATTAAAGAGGTTTTCCACTTTCAGCAAAGTGGACCTCACATACTCTAAATTAAAAAACGTAGCCGGTGCTCGCCCTCCCCATGTCTAGCACTGAATGTCCATCAGTCTCTGTGTTTTAGCAGCTGCAGTCACATCGAGTTGACAATGTGCATTCTGCCATCTACGCTCAGTTATTGGTTCAGTGGTTGTGCGTATTGTGGACATGATGACACTGCTGAAGCCAAAACAACAAGATATGAGGAGGGTGTGGTGCCAGCTCTGGACCTGTGGAGGATGAGTGCCTAATCTATTTGTTATTTTAGGTGCTTTAGAATATATTGGGGTTCTCTTTCCTAAAAGTGGAAAACCATCTTAACATTTATGTAATTAAGAGGTATGTCTTCATTTTTAACTGCGGACCAAACAGCAATGGATGTCTCCATTTATTATATAGCTGGTTGTCTTTTGCTACAGTAGAATACATTTTAGGCATTTACATAAGAAATATGTGCAGTATGAATAATAGCACATCGTGTATATTATGTGCTATATTATTATTGACTTTATATAGTTACATTTGTTTCTGAAATCCACATGACAAAATACTCTTGTAACATAGATAAAATATATCAATTGAAGGCAATTTAATAGCAAGTTTAAATAATCATTTATACCTAAACTTGTAAAAATGTTGTTTTAGGGACCTCATGGTGTGCCTGGACTGAAGGGTGGTAGAGGAACACAAGGACCCCCTGTAAGTAAGGCACATACATCACACCAACATACATTTGTTCTCTTCTTTTCATCCTACCACATTTAACATATAATTACTTTTCAAGGGAGCAACAGGATTTCCTGGATCTGCTGGACGGGTTGGACCACCTGGTTCCTCTGTGAGTAAAGTTTCAAGATATTTAACTGAAAATGTATTTTACAATTTTGATAACATTTTCATTGTAGCAAATTCACTTTAACTATTGCTTTATGTATTGAATGTTCCTGCACTTTTGTGAAGTCTACTGTATACATAAATATTTTTAGGGAGCTGTTGGTCCTCCTGGCCCAATAGGTGAACCCGGAAAGGATGGTCCACCTGGTCTACGTGGGGAGCCTGGAGCACATGGTAGAATTGGAGACAGAGGTCCTGCTGGCCCTGCTGGCAGCCCTGGTGATAAAGGAGATCCTGGAGATGATGGACAGCCGGTAAGTTGAAAACTTTTAATTTAAAATCTTTATTATAATTATTGGTTATAGAGTATTAACATGATTGTATGAACTTAAATATATTTCTAGTGAATACCCAGGTGTGAAAAACTTTGTGCTGTTTCCATACCTCTGCCTTAAGTCTGCTGTTTACACTTTATTGTATATTCTGATAAGTATTGTATAGATAACAGAATACGTTAGCAAAGGGGAAAATACCAAAATATCTCTGAGACTGTCCGTGCCTGGAGATCAGTGGCTGACTACCACATGTGTGCAAATAGAAATAGAAGACTTCCGGCACAGGAATATTTTTCAGTAAAAAATCATTTATTTCTTTATTTAAATATCTTCAGCAATAAAAAATAGCATTGTGGGGGACCTCCATAGGCCTATCAGGGGGTCTCCATGATGTTGTTTTTTATTGCTGAAGATGTTTAAATAAAGAAATAAAGATTTTGTTTTACTGAAAAAGGATTCCTGTGCTGGAAGTCTTCTATTTCTATTTACAAAATATTTTGCTTTCCTTCTTTACCATGTTTAATGTACAGTAGACATACATAGATATTAGAAACATACTGTATGTATAAATGTATTTGGTTTCTATAATGTAGTATGGTAATACTAATGGTTGACTCTTGTATTATTTTGTGCAGGGTCCTGATGGCCCTCCTGGTCCATCTGGAACAACTGGCCAGAGGGGTATAGTTGGCATGCCTGGTCAGAGGGGAGAAAGAGGCATGACTGGGCTTCCAGGTCCTGCTGTGAGTATCATGACCAATGTTTTATTACTTATATTACTGTAAAAAGGTGTAGAAGCTTGGTAAAGATTTCAGCACAAGAAACCTCATGCCATCGAATATATAAAGTCTACAAAGAGAAGGAAATCTGCAGTTTAGTACAAGTGTATATTTGATTACATTTTAATACCTCATGGATAACTTGTTCACATTGAATGAGAAATAATTTTGAGATTTATCCAGCATTTCACCTCTGGCAGACTATCACACTTTGATATCTTGTTATTTAGATATAGACATAGTAAAAACAATGCTTAGCACAATAAATGCGTTATATCATTTCTCCAGCATACTAAAAAATCAAATGTGATGTTTGCAAAAAAAAAGAGTTGCATATTTTTGTAATTATTCCCAACCTAATACAGTGAATTGTACTAATGCGATTGCACTGTACAGTATTGTGAAGCACTGTTCAAGTACAGCAAATATTAAATCACTAGATGGAGGCCCGATGCGATAATGGGCGGTAATGACTAGATGGGGACAGGCTTTGCAGCGCTGAGAATCTCTCCCCCATGTTCTCACCGACCTATCCACTCGCTCTTTCCCCATGTGCTGACTTCTCCCATCTGTGCTTTATTCTTTGACCTGTCTACCCATGTGTTATCCTCCTTGTCTCCTGTCTCTCTCTTTCTGTGCTGTTTTCTCCCATTATGTGCTGTCCCATTTGAACTGTCTCCACCTGTTCTTTGTCTCTCTCACCCCTGTGCGCTTTCTCTCTCCCCCATCTGCTGTCTTCTCCTCTCATGTCATCTCTTCTTTGACCTGTGTACCCCATGTGCTCTCCCCCTGTGCTGTACATCAGCTCCGGGGCAGGGGAGAAAGCAAAAGGCAATACTGGCATTACAGCAGGAGATTGCAGAGGATACATTTTGTGAGGTAAAATATTGTTTAAAAACAGTCAGTGAAATATTTTACCTGACAAAAGAAATCCTCTATGATCCCCTGCTGAAATGTCAGTATTGTCTTTTGTGTCCTCCTCTGCCCAGGAGATGTGGTATGCTCCGTACACAGACACAGAAAATTTTTAAAACGAACTTTCGTTCGTGGGAAAACGCCCTTAATGTGCTTCCTCTGCCTGTAGACACGTCGCGCATCTTCCGCCGGGATCAGCCAATTGATTCACTGCGCCTGTGCGGAAGTTGCGCAGGCGCAGTAAATTGGACTGCTATCATCTTTGTGCAGACAGATAGCGGCGGTCACATTAAAACTTCGCATGCACTCCTCCTGTACAAAGATGGCGGCGGTCAGTGAATCATTCGGCTGATCCCGGCGGTGGCGTGTTCACGATGATATTCTGCTGGCGGTACCGCACAAGAGGCTGTGTATGGCGTTTACAGTGTATGTGTGTGTGTGGTGCATATGGCGTATACAGTGTGTGTGTGTGTGGTGCGTACGGCATATACATTGTGTTTTTATGTGTGCGTGTGTGGTGCATATGGCGTATCTAGTGTGTGTGTGTGGTGCGACGATGTTCCGCTGGTGGTACTGTGCAAGAGGCTGATACCACCAGCAGTCTCCATATTGTGACACCCATCACTTGGGTGTACCAATATGGAGGTTGGTGAACTTCCGCCGCTTGGAATTCTGGGATCCGGACACATCTGGATGGAACAGGGTGTGAAGATATTATTATTATTATTATTATTATTTATTATTATAGCGCCATTTACTCCATGGTGCTTTACATGTGAGGAGGGGTATACATAATAAAAATAAGTACAATAATCTTGAACAATACAAGTCAAAACTGGTACAGGAGAAGAGAGGACCCTGCCCGCAAGGGCTCACAATCTACAAGGGATGGGTGAGAACAGTAGGTGAGGATAGAGCTGGTCGTAGGCTTGTCGGAAGAGGTGGGTCTTCAGGTTCTTTTTCAAGGTTTCGATGGTAGGTGAGAGCCTGATATGTTATGGTAGAGTATTTAGTCAGTCAGCAATAGTGCAAGTTCCACCACTTAAAAAGATGAGAGGCGTCTGTAATTTACATCATAGGTAGACCTCAACTATGGGAGACAAACTGAGAAAAAAAAATCCATAAAATCACATTGTCTGTTTTTTTTACATTTTATTTGCATATTATGGTGGAAAATAAATATTTGGTCAGAAACAAACAATCAAGATTTCTGGCTCTCACAGACCTGTAACTTCTTCTTTAAGAGTCTCCTCTTTCCTCCACTCATTACCTGTAGTAATGGCACCTGTTTAAACTTGTTATCAGTATAAAAAGACACCTGTGCACACCCTCAAACAGTCTGACTCCAAACTCCACTATGGTGAAGACCAAAGAGCTGTCAAAGGACACCAGAAACAAAATTGTAGCCCTGCACCAGGCTGGGAAGACTGAATCTGCAATAGCCAACCAGCTTGGAGTGAAGAAATCAACAGTGGGAGCAATAATTAGAAAATGGAAGACATACAAGACCACTGATAATCTCCCTCGATCTGGGGCTCCACGCAAAATCCCACCCCGTGGGGTCAGAATGATCACAAGAACGGTGAGCAAAAATCCCAGAACCACGCGGGGGGACCTAGTGAATGAACTGCAGAGAGCTGGGACCAATGTAACAAGGCCTACCATAAGTAACACACTACGCCACCATGGACTCAGATCCTGCAGTGCCTGACGTGTCCCACTGCTTAAGCCAGTACATGTCCGGGCCCATCTGAAGTTTGCTAGAGAGCATTTGGATGATCCAGAGGAGTTTTGGGAGAATGTCCTATGGTCTGATGAAACCAAACTGGAACTGTTTGGTAGAAACACAACTTGTCATGTTTGGAGGAAAAAGAATACTGAGTGGCATCAATCAAACACCATACCTACTGTAAAGCATGGTGGTGGAAACATCATGCTTTGGGGCTGTTTCTCTGCAACGGGGCCAGTACGACTGATCCGGGTACATGAAAGAATGAATGGGGCCATGTATCGTGAGATTTTGAGTGCAAACCTCCTTCCATCAGCAAGGGCATTGAAGATGAAACGTGGCTGGGTCTTTCAACATGACAATGATCCAAAGCACACCGCCAGGGCAACGAAGGAGTGGCTTCGTAAGAAGCATTTCAAGGTCCTGGAGTCCTGTCTCCAGATCTCAACCCTATAGAAAACCTTTGGAGGGAGTTGAAAGTCCGTGTTGCCAAGCGAAAAGCCAAAAACATCACTGCTCTAGAGGAGATCTGCATGGAGGAATGGGCCAACATACCAACAACAGTGTGTGGCAACCTTGTGAAGACTTACAGAAAACGTTTGACCTCTGTCATTGCCAACAAAGGATATATTACAAAGTATTGAGAATAAATTTTGTTTCTGACCAAATTCTTATTTTCCACCATAATATGCAAACAAAATGTTAAAAAAAGCAGACAATGTGATTTTCTGGATTTTTTTTTCTCAGTTTGTCTCCCATAGTTGAGGTCTACCTATGATGTAAATTACAGACGCCTCTCATCTTTTTAAGTGGTGGAACTTGCACTATTGCTGACTGACTAAATACTTTTTTGCTCCACTGTATATTAAGAAGATGATTAGAAAGAACTTGAACCATTCACTAAAGAATACAGTAAATGTATTCATTAGAAGAAAAACTGACAAATATTAAATATATTTAGAGTGATTTTGCATGTTATACACCTTTTACAAATGTTTTAATATTGTATCATTAAGGGATCCCCGGGAAAACCAGGTCCTACTGGATCCTCTGGAGAAAAAGGCCCATCTGGTCCTATTGGTCAGCCTGGTGCTAATGGTCCTGTTGGAGAACCTGGTGCAGAGGTCGGTGCCACCCTTCCTTTTGTTAATGAAGACAGTCAATAGAACTACTGATTCAAGTTATTAGCAGCAGTATGTGCCACTGCATTCTGTATTTGAAATATATCATCCTAAAATGTAAAAATATTATTTGTCTATAGACTGAATCACCTATTTATAGACTCTTACTGCATGTACATATCATTCAGGAATACGCTAAACTGTGGATAAGTTGCCCTGATATTCAAAGAAATAGCAAAAATGCCAATGTCCTATTATATTTTTCTGTGGAAACAATCTATGAATTCATAGCAAACTGTGATGGTACATATGGATTGTTGACTTATTCTACAGGCTTTGATTGGTCATAGAATATTAGATGAATACAAATAAATTTAGTTGTGAGCATGTTTATGTTACTAATATGCTAATGTGAACATTTTTTAGGGTCTTCATGGAAATGATGGAGCTCCTGGACGAGACGGAGCTTTGGGAAAGAGGGTATGTGTTTTTAATTTTTACATGCACAAGCAGTTTTGCTATATCTGCAGTAGCAAGGAGAATATAACACATAGTATGTTTATTGGTATCATTTTTTACTTTAGTTTAACTTTTTTAGCATAAGCATTAGATATTATAATGGGGCATTTTTGTAGATGTAATGTGTGAATTTATTAATTTTAGGGTGATCGTGGAGATCCAGGACCTGAGGGTCTTGCTGGTGCTCAAGGTTCTCCAGGAACTTCAGGACCAGTTGGTGCACCAGGGGAAGCTGGGCCAAGAGGTGAACCAGTAAGTTATTGAATACATCTTTCATTATTATAATGCTTTTGGATGTGTTTGTATAAATGTGCATCTATTTAGCCTAATCCTTTTTTTCTTGCAATTGTTTCCTAGGGTTCCCGTGGACCAATGGGCCCACCAGGAAGAGCTGGGAAACGTGGCTTGCCGGTACATCTAATGATTGATTCTAAGTAATCTCTTGGCAGCTCTGAAATGTTTAGGTGTTGCTGATCAACATGAGGGGCACTAGTGATTAGCAACTATTTTCTTGGTATCCTTAGCTGATACAACTAAGGGGTATAGCCAGATGTTACATGCCCCTAGTGTCACATTATAGTCCATATGGGAGATCTTTTATCTCTACACTGCTGCAATGTGTAGTAAATATACAATTCTTCTTTGTGTAGTGTGTCGGGGATTAAAGGGAACCTGTCAGTAGATTTTGCCGCTATAAGATTCAGCCATTGCCTTTCAGGGCTTATTTACAGCATTCTATAATGCTGTAGATAAGCCCCCGGTCTGACCTGCAAGTGAAAAAAAATAAGTTATATTATACTCACCCGGGGGGTGGTACTCTCCGATGGGTGTCGCAGGTCTGGGTCTGGCGCATCCGATGTTCTTGTGACACTGCCCTCCTGCTTCTTCATCGCTCCCCAGCATCGGCGCTCCTGCTGTAGATACGTCCTGAAAAGCAGTGGCCGCATTTTATAGAGGCAAAATCTGCTGACAGGGTCCCTTTAAGCACATTTATTAATTTGATAATATTTGGTAATACTTGGTTAACATATTGTTTGGTAACAAAGTCCATATAGAGCTTTTTCTACCTCCAGAACCATAATCACCTGCCTTTAGAGTCTATATTTACGATTTGCAGGGGTTGGACAAAATAATGGAAACACCTAACGTTTTGGCATCATAATCTACCAACATGTGATAAACATGCAAACCGTGACATATAGTAATGTTTTGTAGTTGATTATTTGTGTTATGTGATGTGTGTATGTAAATTAACTGTTTGTTTTGCATAATTGTAAGAACATTGATGAGAACCTGATACCAATGGCAGACCTCTCAGATTTTCAAAGAGGCCAAATTATTGGTGCTCGTATGGCAGGCGCTAGTGCAACAGAAAGTGCCCGAATGCTTGGCATGTCAAGAGGTACTGTCTCCAAAGTAATGACTGCATTTGAAAGAGAAGGAAAAACATCCGCAGCAAAGCACAGGTCTGGCCGAAAGTCAAAGTTGACCAAGAGAGATCGTTCGGACTCTAAAGCGAATTGTGAAAGAGGATTGCAAGACCACGGCTCCGAAAATCAATGCTGAGCTCAATGAACACCTACAGAACCCAGTTTCCCTGAAAACTGTTCGTCGGGAGCTGCATAAATCTGGATTCCATGGAAGAGCTGCCATTAGAAAACCGCTGCTCTCAATGACAAATGTTTCCAAGCATTTAGAGTGGTGTAGAAACCTCCAGAATTGGTCCCTCGAGCAGTGGAAACATGTGATATTCTCAGACGAATCATCGTTTACCCTATTTCCGACCTCCGGCCGAGTGTACATTTGGAGACAGCCGAAAGAAGCATTCCATCCAGACTGCCTTCTCCCAACCGTAAAACATGGTGTAGGTTCTGTGATGATCTGGGGTGCTATTTCGTGGAGATCCGCCGGGCCAATGATATCCCTTCATGGAAGAATTAACAGCCGAGATTATTTAGGCATTATGGGCGACCAAGTGCATCCAATGGTTCAAGCACTGTTCCCGGAGGGGAACGCCATCTTTCAGGATGATAATGCACCAATTCATACAGCTAGAATCGTTAAAGCATGGCACGAGGAACATTCTAATGAAGTTGAGCATCTCATCTGGCCCCCACAATTCCCAGACCTCAACATTATTGAGCATCTATGGTCGATTTTAGAGATTCAAGTTAGATGTCGATTTCCACTGCCATCGTCGCTCAAAGAACTGGAAGGTGTTTTAACTGCAAAATTGGCTAAAATTCCTTTGGAGACAATTCACACCCTGTATGAATCCATACCTCGGAGAACTGAGGCTGCAATCGCCGCAAAAGATGGATCTACACCATATTAAACCAACTTTTGTTGATGTTTCCAGGTGTTTCCATTATTTTGTCCAACCCCTGTACATTAACTTTGCTGCATGGTGCCTATTCTTAGTTGTATAAAGTAGGACTGCCTAGAAATGCTATGATGGCACTCAGCTGACTGGGAGGACAGCTCCCCAATCCTGTAATCAGGACTTTACTGGTTGGTCAGCCTCAAATCAGTCTGTGATAGTGTGTGTAATTGACCAAGTAGACTTGACACTTTACAGTTAGCACCACTGCATTATATTAGCCAAATTACCTTGCAGGCTAGTGATTAACAAGTTTTATTAATCGAATCTGTGACACTTGCTATGAAATATATTGGCACTCTGGGAGGCTTTTTTTGGTCAAACTAGAAAAAAGTGTTCAGAGGAAGCATTAGTTTGAGCTTGATATAATATATTGGCTCTCTTTGATGCTTTTTGGGTCAAACTATGGCAAACTTTCAGCACAAGCCTCAGATCTGACTTTATGATGTATGTGATATATCGTTTACATACCTGAATGCTAACTAAACCCATTACTGGATGTAATTTCTGATTTATTCCTGTGATTTGTTTGTGATGTCATTTTCTCTGTGTAGTATTGAATTTTGATCAAAGAAACGTTCTTTTATTGTTTCCCCTAAAAGGGACCACAAGGACCTCAAGGTGATAAAGGAGATAATGGTGAACGTGGAGAAAGAGGGCAAAAGGGGCATAGAGGTTTCACTGGTTTACAAGGTCTTCCAGGTCCTCCTGTAAGTATTATTTAAAAATTATAGATACATAACCAATATTAGAATAATTTTTGGTTGTTTTATTTCAGGAGATAGTATAGATTAAACACTAGACTTGTTATTCAGTATGTCCTGCATTTTTACACATTTATCAGGAAATTAACTAGCTACAGATGTAGGAGATGCTCATTTGATTAACAGATCATTTCTGCGGTCATGTATTTATTGTTCCAATTTAGTTTTATTTTCATTTTGTGGGAATAATAAAACATACAGGCAGTGTCAGGAGGGAAAGCAAGATTCTATACAGTAAAGAATCGCCATAAGAACGTATGATACAAGTAACAACTTCCTATCTATTCCATCACGCGTCATGTTAATCATTACAACCGCAGAGCAGCCTATCGTTATTGGAAAGACAAAAATATTCACTTTGTCAGTAAAAGAGTCCTATGACGACCAACTCTACAAGAACTTATTATATTTTTATCATGAAGAAGGGCTGTCAAGTATTGCTTTGAACTAATGTATTTTTTCTGATTAACTTATTTGTATTTACTTTGGAAGACGAAGCTCATCTCTACAAAAAAGTGGCATTAAACATTTTGCTACTATCAACAAATGAAATAGAAGTCTAGCACTGCTTTTGCTTATGTCTTTATGTCACAAGTATACAAATAACATGGTCTAAGGGTATAAGATTTTCAGAAATCCTTCTTTATCAATTCTTCCATCTCTTCATTTTGATACAGGAAAGATATATATCTTTGTACCGTGTTAGCCAGTAGATAGAATAATATTTGGAATTGAGAGTCCTCAGTGAGGACTCTCAATTCCAAATATTATTCTATATCTTCAGTAATTCATTATTAGAGGACAAGTCCTGAAATTATGGTAGATTGAGCCTATGTCAGTTATTTCTCCATTTCTCTGACATCGCTGGCTAAACTTTGTACAAACCTCTGGTTATGGTACCATGTCATAAATATGCTGATTTGTTTTCCCTTATAAAACATTCACATGTACTTGTTAAAATGATCTAGACCTTATCATTCAGTTGGCCACTCCCTATTGCGCAAAGAAGGACTTTTTTTTGTTTAGGACTGTATAAATACCAGAGGTCAAATTCTTAGTGAAAGGGCTTTATGATTGTAAACACACAAAATGAGATGTAATAGGGGCCACTGTCGACCACAGTGCTGATGAAAAGTAATGAGATATTTGCTGATAGGTAAAGTAAGCAAATGTTGATATATTGGGTTTAACGCATAAATGATTAAGCAGTCTAATTTTACTAGTGTTTGGCTTACTGAAATAAAAAGTCCAGCCATAATCCAATGTTTAATCATAAAAGGTGTAAGACTTTGGAAGGTGGGGAGTAAGTAAAAAAGAGTCATCAGGATGTATGAGTGGCAAGTTGATATTTTATTGTGCATCTGCACCAAATCTTTTTTGAGAAAGCCATTAGGCCTAGCAAACGTAGGGAGCAAGATCAATTATTGTCCTCCTGATCAGTTATGCTAGGTTGGAGCAACCCACAATTTTTCTATTTCCGTCCACCTGTTATATTTATACAGAGTTGACGAAGGAACTAGGTGATGCAGATGTACTTCTTGTAATATAAAGTAAATTGGGGATAAGCTAGTTTCTCTTGTGGCAGATGGACATAGGACTGAATTAGAAGTGCATTGCCACCCAGAATGCCAAATTAACCTAATAAAATGAATCTGACATGACCTTTGTGGAGAAACTTTGGTAGCCAATCACTGTGGTGATTAGCAAATAATTTAGTGAAAATCTTAAATTCAGAATTCAAAAAGCTTATGGGATGACATTTTGCACATTCAGATCTTTACCAGATTTATGCATTTCTATAATAAAGGAGTGCAAAATGTATCTGGAATATGCTCACATTCCATAAACAAATTAAAAAACTGAACTTTATATGCTGGAAGCACATAATATTAATAATAATAATAATAAATAAATTATCTAAATAAATACATTTAAATTTAAATAAATACATTTAAATAAATTATAAAATAAATATTATTATTAGTATTATTATTATATACATATAAGGTTTATAGTATGTATATGGCAGTCAATCTGGACTTGGTAACTTACATCCTTGTAATTCTTCAATGATCATTTCCAGTTCATCCACACTGTGCTGTCATGTTTTGAAATGAGTCTCCAGCTCTACAACATTGATTGCTTATTCTTTGGGGGTCTGACTTACAGATCCACTACAAATTAATTTTTTGTAGTGATTGAGCCTGGTAAAGTCACATCCAAGTGAATAGGATTGATTTGCATTACCAGACACAATCAGTACTAAAGGTTTTTATCAGAGCCTAGTAAAGATTAAAGGCGGGCACAGTGATAATTGCCGTGTCGTGGCCCCATCGATCATTTAGTCAATGGAGGTTTTGCAGGCCAGACCCCTATTGATATTTATATGCAGATTTATTTAGTCATCTTGAACTTATTGAAAGCTGGTCATACAAAGTAGATGTTTGGGCCAATTAAATTCATTGATCTTTTTGTGCTCAGGGAGAACTGAGAAAACATGCACAGATAGCTGTCCAGCGATATTGACCTGGAAGATCACATGAAATTTACATTAATAATGAGAGGAGCTGGTTTTACTTAGCTTTTACTTATTTTTTGGAGATATTTCAAGGAGCTTACTGGGAAATAAGTCTTATCCTAACTTTAGGATAGATTATTATGTGTGAACAGCAAGCTATGATTTTAGATCCTCACTTTTATCCATTCAGTCTAGTCTGGCACCACAGCTCAGTCATAAGGCACTGCCACAGGTACATGAATGGCACTATTTATGGTACTCTAGCTATGGTTCTCCTAATGGGGTTTCCTATGTCCTTTCAAAACTGATCTGACTGGTCCATATTTTGCAACAAAAACTACATACATTTTAATAGATCTCTTAGACCCAATGAAGTGTAGCAGTTAATTTCAAAATCCAGGTCAGAATGGCTGTGTAATCATTTTTGAAAGTGTTCTTTTCCAATCTTATTTCCTTGCCAAAATATGCTGAAGATGTTTGTCACACATCGGTGTTTGGAGAAAGCTCAGGAGCTAATAAAGCCAGTACCTACCTCTAGCAGCATCAATCGGAGCAATCACTGCTATTATGACTATTTAGATGTTGCTTTCAATTTCTGATGATGACATGAACATTTCTGGACAGAGGTCCATTGCAGTAACCATCGCTCTCCTTCAAGACCCATGAAGCTATTGTGGAGTGCCAATGGAGTATGATGCAAAATGTAGTGAAAAAATAACACTTTAGTTATTGCAGTATCCATAAAAGTCTTATCGTATTCAAATCTGAAATTATTTATCCCATACAGCATGTACATATACAATGTGGGAAATAAGTATTTGATCCCTTGCTGATTTTGTAAGTTTGACCACTGACAAAGACATGAACAGTCTATAATTTCTCCTTCGCCTCATTGGGGGACACAGACCGTGGGTGTATGCTGCTGCCACTAGAAGGCTGACACTAAGTGATACAAAAAAAGTTAGCTCCTCCCCTGCAGTATACACCCTCCTGCTGGCTCTCAGCTAAGGTTAATTTTAACATTGAGAGATAGAATATCAAAAATAAAATCCAGAAAATCACATTGTGTACATTTTTTATAAATGTATTTGCATTTTGCAGGGATAATTTAATATTTGATCCCCTACCAACCACTAAGAGTTCTGGCTCCTACAGACCAGTTAAACGTTCCTAATCAACTCGTTACCTGCAGTAAAGACAGCTGTATTACATAGTCACCTTTATAAAAGACTCCTGTCCACAGACTCAGTTAATCAGTCAGACTCTATCTTCTATAACATGGGCAAGACCAAAGAGCTTTCTAAGGATGTGAGCCCTTTGGCATTAACTCAACTCGCCATGTTTGGAGGAAGAGAAATACTGCCTATGACCCAAAGAACACCATCCCCACTGTCAAGCATGGAGGTGGAAACATTATGTTTTGGGGGTGTTTCTCTGCTTAGGGAACAGGACTACTTCCCCGCATCAATGGGAGAATGGATGGAGCCATGTACCATAAAATCCTGAGTGACAACCTCCTTCCCTCCGCCAGAACATTAAAAATGGGTCGTTGCTGGGTCTTCCAGCAAGACAATGACCCAAAACATGCAGCCAAGGCAACAAAGGAGTAGCTAAAAATGAAGCACATTAAGGTCAAGGAGTGGCCTAGCCAGTTTCCCGACCTTAATCCCATAGAAAACTTATGGAAGGTGTTGAAGCTCCGAGTTACCAAGAGACAGCCTCAAAATCTTAATGATTTAGAGACGATCTGCAAAGAGGAGTGTGTTATGATTAGGTAATTCAGTACCACAATGGACATAGAAGTCAGAGCACATACAGTGACCTGATAATAACCCAAAAACATAGAACGAGCTCTGAGACGTGGGAACTCTGCTGACCGCAATCCCTAATCCTCTCCAACCACACTAGAGGCAGCCGTGGATTGCGCCTAACGCTCCCTATGCAACTCGGCACTGCCTGAGAAACTAGCTTGCCTGAAGATAGAAAATAAGCCTACCTTGCCTCAGAGAAATACCCCAAAGGAAAAGGCAGCCCCCACATATAATGACTGTGAGTTAAGATGAAAAGACAAACGTAGAGATGAAATAGATTTAGCAAAGTGAGGCCCGACTTTCTGAACAGAGCGAGGATAGGAAAGGTAACTTTGCGGTCAACACAAAACCCTACAAACAACCACACAAAGGGGGCAAAAAGACCCTCCGTACCGACTAACGGCACGGAGGTACACCCTCTGCGTCCCAGAGCTTCCAGCAAGCAAGAAAAACCAAATAAGCAAGCTGGACAGAAAAAAACAGCAAACAAAATAACAAAAGCGGAACTTAGCTATGCAGAGCAGCAGGCCACAGGAACGATCCAGAAGGAAGCAAGTCCAATACTAGAACATTGACTGGAGGCCAGGATCAAAGCACTAGGTGGAGTTAAAAAGAGCAGCACCTAACGACTTCACCACATCACCTGAGGAAGGAAACTCAGAAACCGCAGTACCACTCTCCTCCACCAACGGAAGCTCATAGAGAGAATCAGCCGAAGTACCACTTGTGACCACAGGAGGGAGCTCTGCCACAGAATTCACAACAGTACCCCCCCCTTGAGGAGGGGTCACCGAACCCTCACCAGAGCCCCCAGGACGACCAGGATGAGCCATATGAAAGGCACGAACAAGATCGGGAGCATGGACATCAGAGGCAAAGACCCAGGAATTATCTTCCTGAGCATAACCCTTCCACTTAACCAGATACTGGAGTTTCCGTCTTGAAACACGAGAATCCAAAATCTTCTCCACAATATACTCCAACTCCCCCTCCACCAAAACCGGGGCAGGAGGATCAACAGATGGAACCATAGGTGCCACGTATCTCCGCAACAATGACCTATGGAATACGTTATGGATGGAAAAAGAATCTGGAAGGGTCAAACGAAAAGACACAGGATTAAGAACCTCAGAAATCCTATACGGACAAATGAAACGAGGTTTAAACTTAGGAGAGGAAACCTTCATAGGAATATGACGAGAAGACAACCAATCCAAATCCCTAACACGCAGTCGGGGACCCACACAGCATCTACGATTAGCGAAACGTTGAGCCTTCTCCTGGGACAAGGTCAAATTGTCCACTACATGAGTCCAAATCTGCTGCAACCTGTCCACCACAGTATCCACACCAGGACAGTCCGAAGACTCAACCAGCCCTGAAGATAAACGAGGATGGAACCCAGAGTTGCAGAAAAACGGCGAAACCAAGGTAGCCGAGCTGGCCCGATTATTAAGGGCGAACTCAGCCAAAGGCAAAAAGGACACTCAGTCATCCTGATCAGCAGAAACAAAGCATCTCAGATATGTTTCCAAGGTCTGATTGGTTCGTTCGGTCTGGCCATTAGTCTGAGGATGGAAAGCCGAGGAAAAAGACAAGTCAATGCCCATCCTAGCACAAAAGGCTCGCCAAAACCTCGAAAAAAACTGGGAACCTCTGTCAGAAACGATATTCTCTGGAATGCCATGTAAACGAACCACATGCTGGAAGAACAATGGCACCAAATCAGAGGAGGAAGGTAATTTAGACAAGGGTACCAAATGGACCATCTTAGAGAAGCGATCACAAACCACCCAAATGACTGACATTTTTTGAGAGACGGGAAGATCTGAAATAAAATCCATAGAGATATGTGTCCAAGGCCTCTTCGGGACCGGCAAGGGCAAAAGCAACCCACTGGCACGAGAACAGCAGGGCTTAGCCCGAGCACAAATCCCACAGGACTGCACAAAAGAACACACATCCCGCGACAGAGATGGCCACCAAAAGGATCTAGCCACTAACTCTCTGGTACCAAAGATTCCAGGATGACCAGCCAACACCGAACAATGAACCTCAGAGATAACTTTATTCGTCCACCTATCAGGGACAAACAGTTTCTCCGCTGGGCAACGATCAGGTTTATTAGCCTGAAATTTTTGCAGTACTCGCCGCAAATCAGGGGAGATGGCAGACACAATTACTCCCTCTTTGAGAATACCCGCCGGCTCAGATAAACCCGGAGAGTCGGGCACAAAACTCCTAGACAGGGCATCCGCCTTCACATTTTTAGAGCCCGGAAGGTACGAAACCACAAAGTCAAAACGGGCAAAAAACAGCGACCAACGAGCCTGTCTAGGATTCAACCGCTTGGCAGACTCGAGATAAGTCAAGTTCTTATGATCAGTCAAGACCACCACGCGATGCTTAGCTCCTTCAAGCCAATGACGCCACTCCTCGAATGCCCACTTCATGGCCAGCAACTCTCGGTTTCCAACATCATAATTTCGCTCAGCAGGCGAAAACTTCCTGGAAAAGAAGGCGCATGGTTTCATCACCGGGCAATCAGAACTTCTCTGCGACAAAACAGCCCCCGCTCCAATTTCAGAAGCATCAACCTCGACCTGGAACGGAAGCGAAACATCTGGTTGACACAACACAGGGGCAGAAGAAAAACGACGCTTCAACTCTTGAAAAGCTTCCACAGCAGCAGAAGACCAATTGACCACATCAGCACCCTTCTTGGTCAAATCGGTCAATGGTTTAGCAATACTAGAAAAATTGCAGATGAAGCGACGATAAAAATTAGCAAAGCCCAGGAACTTTTGCAGACTTTTCAGAGATGTCGGCTGAGTCCAATCATGGATGGCTTGGACCTTAACATGGTCCATCTCGATAGTAGAAGGGGAAAAAATGAACCCCAAAAATGAAACCTTCTGAACACCAAAGAGACACTTTGATCCCTTCACAAACAAAGAATTAGCACGCAGGACCTGAAACACCGTTCTGACCTGCTTCACATGAGACTCCCAATCATCCGAGAAGATCAAAATATCATCCAAGTATACAATCAGGAATTTATCTAGGTACTCTCGGAAGATGTCATGCATAAAGGACTGAAACACTGATGGAGCATTGGCAAGTCCGAATGGCATTACTAGATACTCAAAATGGCCCTCGGGCGTATTAAATGCAGTTTTCCATTCATCGCCTCGCTTAATACGCACAAGATTATACGCACCACGAAGATCTATCTTGGTGAACCAACTAGCCCCCTTAATCCGAGCAAACAAATCAGATAACAGCGGCAAGGGGTACTGAAATTTAACCGTGATCTTATTTAGAAGGCGGTAATCTATACAAGGTCTCAGCGAACCATCCTTCTTGGCCACAAAAAAGAATCCTGCTCCTAATGGCGACGATGACGGGCGAATATGCCCCTTCTCCAAGGACTCCTTCACGTAACTCCGCATAGCGGCGTGCTCAGGCACAGATAAATTAAACAGTCGACCTTTTGGGAATTTACTACCAGGAATCAAATCGATAGCACAATCACAATCCCTATGCGGAGGCAGGGTATCGGACTTGGGCTCATCAAATACATCCCGGTAATCAGACAAGAACTCTGGAACCTCAGAAGGGGTGGATGACGAAATAGACAGAAATGGGACGTCACCATGTACCCCCTGACAACCCCAGCTGGACACAGACATGGATTTCCAATCTAATACTGGATTATGGACTTGTAGCCATGGCAACCCCAACACGACCACATCATGCAGATTATGCAACACCAGAAAGCGAATAACCTCCTGATGTGCAGGAGCCATGCACATGGTAAGCTGGGACCAGTACTGAGGCTTATTCTTGGCCAAAGGCGTAGCATCAATTCCTCTCAATGGAATAGGACACTGCAAGGGCTCCAAGAAAAACCCACAATGCCTAGCATACTCCAAGTCCATCAAATTCAGGGCAGCGCCTGAATCCACAAATGCCATGACAGAATAAGATGACAAAGAGCAGATCAAGGTAACGGACAAAAGAAATTTTGACTGTACCATACCAATGGTGGCAGACCTAGCGAACCGCTTCGTGCGCTTAGGACAATCAGAGATAGCATGAGTGGAATCACCACAGTAGAAACACAGCCCATTCTGACGTCTGTGTTCTTGCCGTTCAACTCTGGTCAAAGCCCTATCGCACTGCATAGGCTCAGGTTTATGCTCAGATAATACAGCCAAATGGTGCACAGATTTACGCTCACGCAAGCGTCGACCGATCTGAATGGCCAAAGACATAAACTCATTCAGACCAGCAGGCATAGGAAATCCCACCATGACATCCTTAAGGGCTTCAGAGAGACCCTTTCTGAAAATAGCTGCGAGCGCACCTTCATTCCATTGTGTGAGTACGGACCACTTTCTAAATTTCTGACAATATACCTCTATCTCATCCTGACCCTGACACAGAGCCAGCAAATTTTTTTCTGCCTGATCCACTGAATTAGGTTCATCGTACAGCAATCCGAGCACCAGGAAAAACGCATCAATATTCCTTAATGCAGGATCTCCTGGCGCAAGAGAAAATGCCCAGTCCTGAGGGTCGCCACGTAAAAAAGAAATAATGATCCTAACTTGTTGAACTGGGTCACCAGAGGAGCAAGGTTTCAAAGCCAGAAATAGTTTACAATTATTTTTGAAACTCAGAAATTTAGTTCTATCTCCAAAAAACAAATCAGGAATAGGAATTCTTGGTTCTAACATAGAATTCTGAACCACAAAGTCTTGAATATTTTGTACTCTTACCGTGAGCTGATCCACACATGAAGACAGACCTTTAATGTCCATCGCTACACCTGTGTCCTGAACCACCCAAATGTCTAGGGGAAAAAAAAGGCAAAACACAGTGCAGAGAAAAAAAAATGGTCTCAGAACTTCTTTTTTCCCTCTATTGAGAATCATTAGTACTTTAGGCCTCCAGTACTGTTATGATTAGGTAATTCAGTACCACAATGGACTTAGAAGTCAGAGCACATACAGTGACCTGACAATAACCCAAAAACATAGAACGAGCTCTGAGACGTGGGAACTCTGCTGACCGCAATCCCTAATCCTCTCCAACCACACTAGAGGCAGCCGTGGATTGTGCCTAACGCTCCCTATGCAACTCGGCACATCCTGAGAAACTAGCTAGCCTGAAGATAGAAAATAAGCCTACCTTGCCTCAGAGAAATACCCCAAAGGAAAAGGCAGCCCCCACATATAATGACTGTGAGTTAAGATGAAAAGACAAATGTAGAGATAAAATAGATTTAGCAAAGTGAGGCCCGACTTTCTGAACAGAGCGAGGATAGGAAAGGTAACTTTGCGGTCAACACAAAACCCTACAAACAACCACACAAAGGGGGCAAAAAGACCCTCCGTACCGACTAACGGCACGGAGGTACACCCTCTGCGTCCCAGAGCTTCCAGCAAGCAAGAAAAACCAAATAAGCAAGCTGGACAGAAAAAAACAGCAAACAAAATAACAAAAGCGGAACTTAGCTATGCAGAGCAGCAGGCCACAGGAACGATCCAGAAGGAAGCAAGTCCAATACTAGAACATTGACTGGAGGCCAGGATCAAAGCACTAGGTGGAGTTAAATAGAGCAGCACCTAACGACTTCACCAAATCACCTGAGGAAGGAAACTCAGAAGCCGCAGTACCACTCTCCTCCACCAACGGAAGCTCATAGAGAGAATCAGCCGAAGTACCACTTGTGACCACAGGAGGGAGCTCTGCCACAGAATTCACAACAGGAGTGGATCAAAATTCTTCCTGACATGTGCGGAAACCTCATCATCAACTACAAAAAAGTCTGACTGCTGTGCTTGCCAACAAGAGTTTTTCCACCAAGTATTAAGTCTTGTTTGCCAGAGGGATCAAATACTTATTTCTCACTGCAAAATGCAAATGCATTTATATAACGTATACAATGTGATTTTCTGGATTTTATTTTTAATATTCTATCTCTCAATGTTAAAATAAACCTACCCTTTAAATTATAAACTGTTCATATCTTTGTCAGTGGGCAAACTTTTCAAAATCAGCAAGGGATCAAATACTTATTTCCCCCACTGTATGTAGGATTACAGTTTATATGTCTATAAACTAATCCATACTGACATGCAGAATCATATTGCAAGGTCATTTTTATCTCACATTGAATGCCGTGAAAGCAAAACACTTATTTTCATGATTTCCTTCAGCGTTACATTATTTTCACATGTTGCAGTACATCTTGGTTAATGGTAAAGAAAAGTGGATGGTTTCATTCAAATCTACAACTTGTCACTCATATGACTATATCATCCAAAAAATCAAAAAATATGTCTTTTTGAAGGGGAGAAGGAAAAAACACAACAGCAAAATTGAAAATTGGCTCATACAGCATAGGGTTAATATTTGCATTTTATAAGTTTAGCCCTAGCTCATAAAATGCTCATCTTAAAATAATTATTGTACAGCCATTTTGTGTGAATTTTCAAAGTAAGTACACCATTCACACCAGCTGTTTGAGATCTATTTAATAATATATGTAGTTTGCATTGTGAAACTTGATGTCAGATCCACTGTTATTCCTTAGAAAATCCTTTTATTTGGATTCTCATGAAAATAGTGCTTAGGGTAGTTAATCAAGATAAACAAAAGTCAAATACTGCACAGAACTGTGTATGTAAACTAAACAAATGTGAATAGAGTCCAACTTTTTCTTTATGGCAATGTAAATGTGGTAATCCCAATATTTGCAGATTTTTTATTTTAAAGTGAATAAAGCTAATCCAATAAAACAGCAAGCATTGCACAAATGTCACCATGAAACCACATTGCCCACAAATGGGCAAACATTTTTTGGTAAACAGAATTGCATGTTTCTTTCAAACACAACATTTAAATCTTATATCTGCTGTTTATGATGTCTGTTTTATGTTTTTAGGGTCCAATAGGTGAGCAAGGAGCTACAGGACTTCCCGGCCCTTTTGGTCCCAGAGTAAGACCCTTCCTCATGTAAAATAATTTGCTACTAAAACAATTTTTCTCCTAATTCATTCCAACATCTTTTTACTTTTGTAGGGACCTCCAGGTCCAGTTGGACCTCCTGGTAGGGATGGTAATCAAGGAGCTACTGGACCAGTTGGACCTCCTGGTGTTAGAGGAACTGTTGGAGAAGCTGGCCCAGAGGTAATAATCACAAATGGTGAATGAAGCTTATTGCATTGAGGCAAGTGAATGCAAATATATATAAATACATGTTAACCATTTTTTTATGTTTAGGGTCCTCCTGGTGACGCTGGTCTACCTGGTCCTCCGGGTCCTCCAGGACTTCTCACAGCTGCACTAGATGATTTAATAGGTGGCTATGATGATACTATGCCAGTTCCACTTCCCGAATTTACTGAGGATGAAGCTGGTGGTGATCCTAAAAAGAATGACCCAGGGGTTCAAGCAACTCTGAAATCACTAAGTAGTCAAATTGAAACAATGCGCAGTCCGGATGGCTCCAAAAAGAATCCAGCACGTACATGTGATGATTTAAAACTTTGTCATCCCACAAAGAAAAGCGGTAAGAATCTCAAAACACTTTAAAGCCACAGCAATGTTTGGTTAGGTTTTGAAATTCATTAATTTATAGAGACATGTTCTATGAATTGTGAAGTAGTTAAAAGGGGAACTTTCATAGGTGCTCACACTCACCAGCATAAATAAAATCGCTCCAATGTTGTTGCTGAAAAGTAGGACGAGTGTCATGTGAGTATCCTGCAAGTACAAGGCGAGTTTTCTCATCTAGCATCCATATGACATCCATATGACATGCATATGCAATCCGTATGCAATGCGCTTTTAACATCATCTTTTACGCACAGTAATTGTTTGTCATTTCAAGCTAGCTTACTAACTAATAAAACAATCTTACATACAGAGATAAATTAATAGATAAATGTCATTGAGATATATAATCAGTGCAGTGTGTGTGTAGCTTACTGTACATGTATTTAGCTCATAATTAAATAAATATAAAAAATATAAAAAAAGGTGTCCCCCTCCCCCCCCCCCTAATTTTTTTACCCAGCTAAAGGAAAGCTGACTTCTGGGGGCTGATGTTTATATTCTGACAAGGGGTTAATAAACATGGAGCTTCCCAGGCTATTAATATCAGCTCACAGTTGTCTACTTAGCCTTTACTGGTTATTAGCAAGGAATGCCCCCCCCCCCCCCGCCAAAAGAAAATGATGTGGGGTTCCCCTGTAATTTGTCTTGGTAGGGTGACAGGTAGAGTTATAGCATTGGGTTGATGTCAGCTTTGTAGTGATATCAAGCCAAGGGGTTAGTAAGGGAGGGGCATCTATAAGACACCCCCGTTATTAACCCCATAGTCAAATGTAATTAAAAATTAAAAGAAACAAACAGAGTCCTTTATTTGAAATAAAAACTACCCCACCCTCTTTTACTCATTTATTACTGTAAAAATAAAAAATAATAAAACACCATATTCCTCGCCTGTCTGCAGATAATCCCTATGTGATGCTGTCACATGAAGAACTCCAGCTCTGCTACATCCGGATGGTTTGTTGAGCTGTGGCATGCTGCGACCATTCAGTAAACCAGATAGGAGCTGAGATAGGAGTGTGATCACACTCCTGCAGTGTCTAGCACTGAAGTGACTAATGCACCAGAGTTTATAGTCTATAAACCCCGTCACCTTACTGATGTAACCACTTGCATAATTAGAATTTTAATACAAGTCCTTTCTGTGCTTCCTTCAATTAAATGACTTTTTTTCTGTGTGTCTTTATTACATTTTACTATGGGGTTAGTAATGGAGGTGTTTTATAGACGCTTCTCCATTTCTAAACCATGTTTTGGATGTTATCTTACATCAACTCCAATACTATTACCTCACTTGCCACCACACCAGGGCAAGTGGGAAGAGCGGAGGCTATGCTCCAGAACTGGTGCATCTAAAGGATGCGCCATTTCAGGGACAGCTGAGAGCTCATGTTCTTAGTCTGGGAGGAGGCCAATATTGATAGCCCCTTTGTGGATTATTAATATCAGCCTGCACTGTCTGCCTAGCTTTTGTTGGTTTTAATTATAAGGGCACCCAAAGTCATTTTTTGGGAGGGTCACTGCTTGTTAATAACCAGTAAAAGCTAAGTAGACAGCTGTGAGCTGATATGAATAGCCTGGAAAGCTCCATGTTTATTACCTTCTTCCCAGACTATATACAGCAGCTCCCAGCAGTCAGCTTTCCCTCAGCTGGTTAAGAAAAATCAGGGGGACCACATGTAATTCTTCCTTTTAATTATTTATTTTCTAGCTAAATACATGGACCTTAAACTACACATACATTGCACTAATTATATAGGTCACTGACATCTTTCTATCAATTCTATGATTATATCTATTCTATTCTAACAGGTCATGCTGTGAATTTACTGTACTTGTCTCATGAAATGTTGGGTTTCCTATGAGATGGGTTGGTCATTATGCCTTGCGATTTTTTTTTTTCTCGCACCCATTTCCTTGCATCGGCCTGTCTTGTCTGATACACGCGGCCACTAAGCTGCAATTTTTTTCTCAGTCCAATCTGTGCTGACAAAATAAATCACAGATAAACACAGAATCTTTAACTAACAATTGGTTAAAGTGCAATCCGATTTTTTTATTGAATTGCACTTGACCAATTTAAACACTAATGAATATGAGCCCTAAGGCCCATACTCTGTTTTATTTGACTTGTGTACGTGCATTATGGAGTTTTCCAACTATTATACATTAATTTACCCTGTTAAGAATAATACTTTATTTTGAATAATTTAAAAACTGCTTATATGTGTAGATATTGCCGTTACATATTTAATAGTGCCTCCTGGTGTTTATTTATTCCCATCAAAATGTCTATTTAATGTTTTTAGCGCTGGGGGTCACACACACCCATGGCCTGAATCCTTTTGTTAACAAATAGTGGGATAGAAGAGACTTCTTGTCACCAACACTGAACACATCAGGTGACTGTTTTAACCCCTTAACATTTAATGACGGATATTTCCGACATTGGACACCTCCCCCTGTTCGGTGCAGGCTCTGGCGATGAGCCTTCACATTTTCTGGCACATGACAGATTGTAGCCTCCCACGGAGACTATTGAAGCATGTAAAAAGTAAAAAAAAAATTTAACCCCTTTCTGCCATTAGATGTACTATTCCGTCCATGTGGGGTGGGCCCTACTTTCCAAGGATGGAATAGTACATCCAGCGCGATCAGCTGCGCTCACGGGGGGAGCGCAGCCGATCGCGGCCGGGTGTCAGCTGACTACCGCAGCTGACATCCGGCACTATATGCCAGGAGTGGTCACGGACCGCCCCGACACATTAACCCCCGGCACACTGCGATCAAACATGATCGCAGTGTTCCGGCAGTATAGGGAAGCATCGCACAGGGAGGGGGCTCCCTGCGTGCTTCCCTGAGACCCTCGCAGCAACGCGATGTGATTGCGTTGCTGCGAGGGTCTCTTACCTCCCCCTCCCTGCAGGCCCGGATCCAAAATGGCTGCGGGGCTGCATCCGGGTCCTACAGGGAGGTGGCTTACCGCATCCCTGCTGTGCCTATGTGATCGCTGATCTGACACAGTGCACAGCAAAGTGTCAGGTCAGCAATCTGTCAATAAAATGTGATGCCCCCCCCCCCAGGGCAAAGTAAAAAAGTAAAAAAAAATTCTTTTACGTGTGAAAAAAATTTCCTAAATAAATAATAATAAAAAAAAATATTGTTCCAACAAATATATTCCTTTATCTAAATAAAAAAACACAATAAAAGTACACATATTTAGTATCGCCGCGTCCGTAACGACCCGTCCTATAAAACTGTCCCACTAGTTAACCCCTTCAGTGAACACCGTAAAAAAAAACAAAAAAAAAACAAGGCAAAAAACAACGCTTTATTGTCATACCGCAGAACAAAAAGTGGAACAACACGCAATCAAAAAGACGGATATAAATGACCATGGTACTGCTAAAAATGTCATTTTGTCCTGCAAAAAACGAGCTGCCATACAGCATCATTAGCAAAAAATAAAAAAGTTATAGTCCTCAGAATAAAGCGATGCAAAAATAATTATTTTTTCTATAAAAGAGCCCAAACAAAAAAAAATTATATAAATGAGGTATCGCTGTAATCGTACTGACCCGAAGAATAAAACTTGCTTTCTCCATTTTACCAAAAGCGGAACGGTATAAACGCCCCCCTCCCCCCCCCAAAAAAGAAATTCATGAATAGCTGATTTTTGGTCATTCTGCCTCACAAAAATCGGAATAAAAAGCGATAAAAAAAGTCACGTGCCCGAAAATGTTACCAATAAAAACTTCAACTTGTCACACAAAAAAAAAGACCTCACATGACTCTGTGGACCAAAATATTGAAAATTATAGCTCTCAAAATGTGGTAATGCAAAAAATATTTTTTGCAATAAAAAGCGTCTTTTAGTGTGTGATGGCTGCCAGTCATAAAAATCCGATAAAAACCCGCTATAAAAGTAAATCAAACCCCCTTCATCACCCCCTTAGTTAGGGAAAAATAAAAAAAATAAAAAAAATGTATTTATTTCCATTTTCCCATTAGGGTTAGGGATAGGGTTAGGGTTGGGCTAGAGTTAGGGTTAGGGCTAGGGTTATGGTTGGGCTAGGGTTAGGGATAGGGCCAGGGTTTGGGTTAGGGCTAGGGGTGAAATTGGGGCTAGGGTTAGGGCTACAGTTATGGTTAGGGCTAAAGTTAGGGTTGGGGCTAAAGTTAGGGTTAGGGTTTGTATTACATTTATGGTTGGGAATAGGGTTGGGATTAGGGTTAGGGGTGTGTCAGGGTTAGAGGTGTGGTTAGGGTTACCGTTGAGATTAGGGTTAGGGGTGTGTTTGGATTAGGGTTTCAGTTATAATTGGGGGGTTTCCACTGTTTAGGCACATCGGGGGCTCTCCAAATGCGACATGGCGTCTGATCTCAATTCCAGCCAATTCTGCGTTGAAAAAGTAAAACAGTGCTCCTTCTCTTCCGAGCTCTCCCGTGTGCCCAAACAGGGGTTTACCCCAACATATGGGGTATCAGCGTACTCAGGACACATTGGACAACAACTTTGGGGGTCCAATTTCTCCTGTTACCCTTGGGAAAATACAAAACTGGGAGCTAAAAAATTATTTTTGTGGAAAAAAAAAGATTTTTTTATTTTTTCGGCTCTGCGTTATAAACTGTAGTGAAACACTTGGGGGTTCAAAGTTCTCACAATACATCTAGATAAGTTCCTTGGGGGGTCTAGTTTCCAATATGGGGTCACTTGTGGGGGGTTTCTACTGTTTAGTTACATGAGGGGCTCTGCAAATGCAACGTGACGCCGGCAGACCAATACATCTAAGTCTGCATTCCAAATGGCGCTCCTTCTCTTCCAAGCTCTGCCATGCAAACGGTGGTTTCCCCTCACATATGGGGTATCAGCGTACCCTATAATGGCAGGTCAGTTTTAGCATTTAGTGAGCATGGTATCAAAAATAAAAAAAAAACCATTTGTGGAATTGCATTTTTTTTGCAATTTCACCTCATTTGGGATTTTTTTCCTGTTTTCCAGTTTTGCATAACACTAGAATAGATTGGGGTTTACACTTCACCCATCAAGCATTGTAAAAGTAGACATTGTGCACTGAAAGTAAAAGTTAACTTTGTATGAAATTACAATTTTACTTCTATTGCAAATTTTTATCAGTTGCGATGTTAAAGGAAACAGTCAGCAGGATTGTGCACCGTAAGGCCGGAATCACACATGCGAGAAATACGGCCGAGTCTCGCATGTTAATACCCGGCATTGCCGCCATCACTCAGGAGCGGAGCGTGCAGCCACATAGCAATACATACAGCAGTACGCTCCGCTACTGAGTGACGGTGGCAATGCCGGGTATTAACATGAGAGACTCGGCCGTATTTCTCGCATGTGTGATCCCGGCGTTAAACTGAATAAAATGATACCTTCGTTGATGAAATCCGTCTTCTGGCTGTTGTTTAATCTTTATTTTCAGACTTGAGTTAATGATATGCTTGTGCTTCTGGGTGGCCTGTGGGGGGTCTTCCTGTGATGCTCGGATTAGGTATTCCCTAGTATGGCTGCTGACAGGTCACTGCTCCCTCACTGACCTGCCCCCTGGTTTGCATAATGAATACCTGCACATTCTGAAGAATAAAAAACACTTTTGCAGGCAGATGCTGGCTGTGGCACCTGCGCTGGAGTATAATCACATGTATAGTGTCCAGTTAATAAGTATTCTTGATGTTACTGAACAAGTGTAAAAAAAATAAAAATAAAATAAATTTGAAAATGGCGCCCGCAGCACCTGTGCAGTAGCAGCTATCGGTGTATATAGAGATCTGACAGCTACTAATAATTAAATACTAATAATTACACAGAACACCACATGCAGACCCCCTCCAGGCTCACCCCGCAGCACGGGCATCTCATTAACTCAAATCTGAAAATAAAGATTAAACAACAAGCACAAGACGGATTTCATCAACTACGGTATCATTTTAATCAGTATAACGGCACCGACCTGACAGTATCTGTCAGGTGTTTCACATTGTCACTCAGTAAATGTCAAGGCAGAGAACATTTTCTTAACACCCTTACCCATTTTTTACTGGTAAAGACGGGAGTATCCCCCCAAAAATGTGTCTGTCTGCCTCCATCCAAATCCATAGAGGAATATCCTCTCAAGAAGAATTACTTCAACACAGTATCTGCTTACTTGAATTTCTGTACATGAATAGTGCCTACTTTCTGTAGGCCTCTGACTGTTAGGCTATGTGCACACGTAGGGTCAGGTCCCTGCAGGTTGTAAACCGCTGCGTTTCTGCGCTGTTTTTCCCACAGCATGTGCACAGCGGTTTGTGGTTTCCCATTGGTTTACATGTTACTGTAAACGCAATGGAAACTGCTGCGGACCCGCAGCATCAAAATCGCCGCGGTTCCGCGGTAAAAACCGCAACGTGTGCACATGGCCTTAGACTGAGTATAACAGTCTAAGGCCGGGGTCACACTAGAGAGGAATATGGACGTATGAGAGGCGCAAAAAAAAACCGCATTGCACACTGACCAATGTTTCTCTATGGGGCAGCTCTTATCTGGCGTATATTTCTTGGCCGTATTTTACGGGCTGAGAAAATCGCAGCATGCTGCGTTTGTCAGCGTATTGAACAGAAAATCCACCAATGAAAGTCTATGGGGGTGAGGAAAATACGGATAACACATGGACCATGCGTGTGACTTGCGAGAATTACGCACCGGTGTTCTATAGAAAAGCCGGTAATTCAGTGCGGTGTACAGTAAAATCACACCGACAGGTTAGCATAGAATAGATAAAGTAAATGTGTACACATAGAATAGGTATATATATATATATATATATATATATATATACACAGTATGTCACTGAGACACACATATGTGTGTGTATATATATATATATATATATATATATATATATATATATATATATATATATATATTTATTTATATTTAATACAGAGCTAGATAGCAGAAAAGCTGTTAATTCAATTGCCGGCTTTTGCGATCTCTTCATCAAACCCGACAGGATATGAGACATGGTTTACATACAGTAAACCATTTCATATCCCTTATATTGTTAAATATTCCTCACTAATAATGTTAGTAGTGTGTGTGTGTGTGTGTGTGTGTGTGTGTGTGTGTGTGCAAAATTTGGGAGCTCTAGGTGACTGAGGGCAGATATTAATAGCCTAGAGGGACCATGGTTATTGGCCCCTTCCCTGGCTAAAAACATCTGCCCCCAGCCACCCCAGAAAATGCGCATCTGTAAGATGCGCCTATTCTGGCACTTAGTCTCTCTCTTCCAAATTCAAGCTCTGTCCTGCGACACATCGCACTTTCAACTATATTGGTATCCTGGATGTTGATAGAGTTGAAAGCATTGATGGAGGAAAAAGTGTCAGCTGACGCTCCCTCTCCCATCATCCCCCTTCCACGCCAGACGTCTCAGTGCAGTGGATGCGATGACATAATTACAATGTGCATGCTGAACTGAGATATTAAGAGGATCTGAAGACACCATGAATAGACCAGAACAGTGGCAGAACGTGAGGATTTATTTATTCACTGTATGGAGCACTATGTGAGCACTTTTATACTGTATGGAGCTCTATGTTGGTCCTATCATACTGTATGGAGCACTATGTGGGGACTATTATATGGTAAGGAGCACTATGTGGGGCGCATTATACTTTATAGATCACTATGTTGGAAGCATTATACTGTATGTATAACTATATGGGGCCCATTGTACTGTATACAGCACTATGTGAGCGCCATTATATTGCATGGAGCACTATGTGGAGCTTATTATACTGTATGGAGCACTATGTGGGGTGCGCTATACTGTATGAAACACTATATGGGGCCACTATAGTGTAAGGAGCTCTATGTGGGGCCAATCTACTGTATAAAGCACTATATGGGGTAATTATATTGTAAGGAGTACTATGTGGAGCCATTATTCTGTATGGAACAGTATGTGAGGCCCCTTATACTGTATGGAGCACTATGTGGTGTTCATTATACTGTATGCAGCACTATGTGAACACTATTATACTGTATGGAGAACCATGTGGGTGCTTTATACTGTATGGAGCAGCTTGTTGGGCCATTATACTGTAATGAGCACTATGTGGGGCCATTATAATGTAGAGACCTCAACCTTTCCAAAACTAAACTTCTTCTGCTCCCACCATCTACTAACCTCCCTAAAACTGTCGTTTCCCTCTCCGTGGGTGGCACCATAATAACACCCCGGCAGAAGGCGCGCTGTCTGGGTGTTATGTTTGACTCCGATCTCTCCTTCACATCCCATATACAATCTGTTGCCCACTGATGCCACTTACACCTAAAGAACATCTCTAGAATCCGCCCTTTTCTCACCATAGAAACAACAAAAACCCTCACTGTCACCCAGATCCACTCCCGCCTGGACTACTGCAACGCTCTATTAATTGCCCCCCCCCCCTCACTCGACTTTCCCCTCTCCAGTCTATCCTTAATGCAGCAGTCAGGGTCATCTATCTAGCTAATCATTACTCAAACGCTTCCGCTCTTCGTCAGTCATTACACTGGCTGCCCATTCATTAAAGGATGCAATTCAAAGTACTTGTTCTCACCCACAAAGCTCTCCACAGTGCAGCACCCCCTTACATCTCCTCCCTCATTTCTGTCTATCGGCCTAACCGACCTCTGTGCTCTGCAAATGACTTTCGACTAACCTCTGCACTAATCCGTACCTCCCACTCCCGACTGCAAGACTTCTCCCGTGCTGTGCCAATCCTCTGGAATGCTCTACCCCAAGAAATTAGGACCATCCACAATTTGCATAGTTTTATGCGCTCCCTCAAAACACATTTGTTCAGAGCGGCCAATCATGTTCCCTAATCAGTTATTTTGTTTGTGTGTAGCCCATTCACTACTTCCATCTATCCCCCACTCCCTGAAGATGGCTGGACCATCATTGTAAATACATAATTGTAAATACACACCTGTACTTTGTATTTCCCCACCTCATTGTAGATTGTAAGCTCTCACGAGCAGGGTCGTCTTGTGTTGCTTTAATTATTGTATTGTTTAACATTGTTACTTATGACTGTAGTGTTTGAAGCTGTTAAACTGTAAAGCGCTGCGGAATATGTTGGCGCTATATAAATAAAGATTGTTATTAGAGAGCACTATGTGGGGCCATTATACACTGTGTGCAGAATTATTAGGCAAGTTGTATTTTGATCACCTGATACTTTTTATACATGTTGTTCTACTCCAATCTGTTCAGGCTTGAGAGCCAACTACCAATTAAGTAAATCAGGTGATGTGCATCTCTGTAATGAGGAGGGGTGTTGTCTAATGACATCAAAACCCTATATAAGGTGTGCTTAATTATTAGACTTCCTTTACGTAGGTAAAATGGGTCAGAAGAGAGATTTGACAGGCTCTGAAAAGTCCAAAATTGTGAGTTGTCTTGCAGAGGGATGCAGCGGTCTTGAAATTGCCAAACTTTTGAAGCTTGATCACCGAACAATCAAGCGTTTCATGGCAAATAGCCAACAGGGTCGCAAGAAGAGTGTTGGGCAAAAGAGGCGCAAAATAACTGCCCATGAATTGAGGAAAATCAAGCGTGAAGCTGCCAAGATGCCATTTGCCACCAGTTTTGCCATATTTCAGAGCTGCAACGTTACTGGAGTAACAAAAAGCACAAGGTGTGCGATACTCAAGGACATGGCCAAGGTAAGGAAGGCTGAAAAATGACCACCTTTGAACAAGAAACATAAGATGAACCGTCAAGACTGGGCCAAGAAATATCTTAAGACTGACTTTTCAAAGGTTTTATGGACTGATGAAATGAGTGACTCTTGATGGGCCAGATGGATGGGCCAGAGGCTGGATCAGTAAAGGGCAGAGAGCTCCACTCCGACTCAGATGCCAGCAAGGTGAGGTGTGGTACTGGTATGGGCTGGTATCATCAAAGATGAACTTGTGGGACCTTTTCGGGTTGAGGATGGAGTGAAGCTCAGCTCCCAGACCTTCTGCCAGTTTTTGGAAGACATCTTCTTCAAGCAGTGGTACAGGATGAAGTCGGTATCGTTCAAGAAAAACATGATTTTCACGCAGGACAATGCTTCATCACATGCCTCCAACTACTCCACAGCGTGGCTGGCCAGAAAAGGACTCAAAGAAGAAAAAATAATGAAATGGCCCCCTTGTTCACCTGATCTGAACCCCATAGAGAACCCGTGATCCCTCATAAAATGTGAGATCTACAGGGAGGGAAAACAGTTCACCTCCTTGAACAGTGTCTGGGAGGCTTTGGTGGCTGCTGCACAAAATGTTGATCGTAAACAGATCAAGCAACTGACAGAATCTATGGATGGAAGGCTGTTGAGTGTCATCATAAAGAAAGGTGGCTATATTGATCACTAATTTTTGAGGGTTTTGCGTTTGCATGTCAGAAATGTTTATTTCTAATTTTTGTGCAGTTATATTGGTTTACCTGGTGAAAATAAACAAGTGAGATGGGAATATATTTGGTTTTTATTAAGTTACCTAATAATTCTGCACAGTTATAGTTATCTGCACAAACAGATATTCTCCTAATGCAGCCAAATCTAAAAAAAAACACTCCAACTTCCAAAAATATTAAGCTTTGATATATATGAGTCTTTTGGATTGATTGAGAACATAGTTGTTGATCAATAATAAAAATAATCCTCTAAAATACAACTTGCCTAATAATTCTGCACACAGTGTGCTGTATGGAACAGTATGTGAGGCCCCTTATACTGTATGGAGAACTATGTGGGGCCCATTATACTGTACGCAGCACTAAGTGAGCGGCATTATACTGTATGGGCCACTATGTGGAGCCTATTATACTGTATGCAGAACCATGTGGGGTGATTTTGTTACAGTGGTATTGCCTTCCTCACAGTGAGGGTGATGCCATGCTTGGAAGCAACAAGGATCCCTTTAACAGACCAGAAGGGGAGCTTCAGACCCAGATTCAGGGGAAATTCCCTAGATATATTCTGGCTGGAGGAGGAGTTAGTTGTCTGTGAGAGTGAGTCTGTCAGAGACAGAGGGAGAGAGCAGTCAGACAAAGAAAGTCTGTCAGAGAGGAGTGGAAAGCTGGGGCCATGCAGACAAGTGGTTCTGCAGCTCCCTGAAGGGGGAAAGAGAATCAGAGCAGTCTGTAGGAGACTGATAGGGGAGAAGAAGCGAAGGAGAGGAAAGAGCTGGAGGGGAGCTGCGACTCAGCTCCCTCCATGCTGAAGTGCAGAATACTGGAGGCCGGAATTCCGTGGTTGTGGGGGTAACTGTATGCCCCACAGCAGAAACCAGCGGACAGGAGGTTTCAAGTCGCCTGTCCAACATTAACACCCGAAGGCACAGCAGCACATAGAGCCCGAAGTCATAATTAGAGACGCCTGTAAAAAGGCTCGATTTGACTGCCATGCGGGTAGTGTCCTACTTAAAGGGACAGAGAAAGAGTGAGGACCTTGTGTGAAGCCTTAGGCAGCAAGGGACCCAGAAATTCAGGAATTCAGAAATCCCGCTAGCCAGGTGGGGTTGGAAGCCTTCCTTTCTGTGCTGTGTTGTAACACAGCACAGAAAGGAAGGCTTCCAACCCCACCTGGCTAACGGGATTTCTGAATTGCTTCCAAGCTGGCTGGACCACACCAGCACATGTAATCCATACCCTGGACTGTGGCTGCATCATACCAATAAAAGGTAAAGAGACTGCAATCTTGTGTCCTCTTATTCTTTTCTGAACTTCGCCATCTACCATCTTTACCTACTACACCTGGAGCCCTGGGGACTAAGCTCCACCTGTGGGAAGCAATACCATCCCTACTGCAGTACCATCACCCCAGTGGATCCCTTTAAGCAGCGTCATTCATCCCTGACCGACAGGTGGCGTCACAAACAAACTTTATTCTTTATTCAACAACCCCTTTAAAGTCATTCCCTTTAACTTGGATGCCCAGGGCCATGGACCGGGTTGCTGCCACCATGACTACCTCTTTAATGACCACTGGACCCGGTACCGAATACCCCAGGGTCCTAATGGGGCACTCCACTTTATACTGTATGGAGCTCCATGTGGGGCCATTATATTGTAAGGAGCACTATGTAGGGCCATTATACTGTATAGAGCACTATGTGGGGCCATTATACTGTATGGAGCACTATGTGGGGCCATTATACTGTATGGAGCATAATGTGAGGCCCATTATATTGTATGGAGTACTATGTGGGGCCTTTTATACTGTATGGAGCACTATGTTGGACTATTATACGATATGGAGCACTTTATGGGGCCATTATACAATAAGAAAAGCAATGAGAACACACAGAGGGACAATATAAAGGTGATACTTCCAAAATAACATATGTATTCAAAGAGAGGGAAGCAGACAAATCCCATATGGTGAAAAAATGATCTTTATTACCATTGCAAAACATGCTTCGTGGTCCCTATTCCTTTAATCCCCAGCCTATACAGAGGTACTGAATCTTAAATCTGATATTACTTCTGTTATTGCCATGATGTTATAATTTATGCATGAGCTTTCTTTAGCTTAAGCAGCATTTATTGTGTATTTAAATGGTTTGTTATATTTCTCTTACCATTAGCTTTATATGGCCGGGGTCACACTTGGGAGTGCAATGTGAGAAACTCGCGCGAGTCTCTCGCCTCAATACCCGGCACTGGCACTCAGGACCGGAGTGTGCAGCTGCATTTCTTTCTGTGCAGCTGAACGCTCCAATCCAAACCGCTGGCAGCAGTGCCGGGTACTGAGGCGAGAGACTTGCATGAGTTTCTCACATTGCACTCGCAAGTGTGATCCCGGCCTGTAGCATATATTACCTCTGTTGCTGCCATGATGTTAATACTTATGTATGAGCTCTTCTGATTGTAAGCAGCCTTCATTTTTTATAACCACACCACTGTGTGTATATAACTGACTATCATGTCTTTCTTACCATTATTTTTTTTCTTATAAACTCTCTCTTGAACTGCTGTGGACCATTTCACCTCATACATATACAGTGGGGCAAAAAAGTATTTAGTCAGTCAGCAATAGTGCAAGTTCCACCACTTAAAAAGATGAGAGGCGTCTGTAATTTACATCACAGGTAGACCTCAACTATGGGAGACAAACTGAGAAAAAAAAATCCAGAAAATCACATTGTCTGTTTTTTTAACATTTTATTTGCATATTATGGTGGAAAATAAGTATTTGGTCAGAAACAAAATTTAATCTCAATACTTTGCAATATATCCTTTGTTGGCAATGACAGAGGTCAAACGTTTTCTGTAAGTCTTCACAAGGTTGCCACACACTGTTGTTGGTATGTTGGCCCATTCCTCCATGCAGATCTCCTCTAGAGCAGTGATGTTTTTGGCTCTTCGCTTAGCAACACGGACTTTCAACTCCCTCCAAAGGTTTTCTATAGGGTTGAGATCTGGAGACTGGCTAGGCCACTCCAGGACCTTGAAATGCTTCTTGCGAAGCCACTCCTTCGTTGTCCTGGCGGTGTGCTTTGGATCATTGTCATGTTGAAAGACGCAGCCACGTTTCATCTTCAATGCCCTTGCTGATGGAAGGAGGTTTGCACTCAAAATCTCACGATACATGGCCCCATTTATTCTTTCATGTACCCGGATCACTCGTCCTGGCCCCTTTGCAGAGAAACAGCCCCAAAGCATGATGTTTCCACCACCATGCTTTACAGTAGGTATGGTGTTTGATGGATGCAACTCAGTATTCTTTTTCGTCCAAACACGACAAGTTGTGTTTCTACCAAACAGTTCCAGTTTGGTTTCATCAGACCATAGGACATTCTCCCAAAACTCCTCTGGATCATCCAAATGCTCTCTAGCAAACTTCAGACGGGCCCGGACATGTACTGGCTTAAGCAGTGGGACACGTCTGGCACTGCAGGATCTGAGTCCATGGTGGCGTAGTGTGTTACTTATAAGGCCTTGTTATATTGGTCCCAGCTCTCTGCAGTTCATTCACTAGGTCCCCCCGCGTGGTTCTGGGATTTTTGCTCACTGTTCTTGTGATCATTCTGACCCCACGGGGTGGGATTTTGCGTGGACCCCCAGATCGAGGGAGATTATCAGTGGTCTTGTATGTCTTCCATTTTCTAATTATTGCTCCCACTGTTGATTTCTTCACTCCAAGCTGGTTGGCTATTGCAGATTCAGTCTTCCCAGCCTGGTGCAGGGCTACAATTTTGTTTCTGGTGTCCTTTGACAGCTCTTTGGTCTTCACCATAGTGGAGTTTGGAGTCAGACTGTTTGAGGGTGTGCACAGGTGTCTTTTTATACTGATAACAAGTTTAAACAGGTGCCATTACTACAGGTAATGAGTGGAGGAAAGAGGAGACTCTTAACCCCTTAGTGACAGAGCCAATTTGGTACTTAATGACCAAGCCAATTTTTGCAATTTTGACCACTGTCACTTTATGAGGTTATAACTCTGGAACGCTTCAACGGATCCCGCTGATTCTGAGACTGTTTTTTCGTGACATATTGTACTTCATGTTAGTGGTAACATTTCTTCGATATTACTTGCGATTATTTATGAAAAAAACGGAAATATGGCGAAAATTTTTAAAATTTTGCAATTTTCAAACTTTGTATTTTTATGCCCTTACATCAGAGAGATATGTCACGAAAAATAGTTAATAAATAACATTTCCCACATGTATACTTTACATCAGCACAATTTTGGAAACAAAATTTTTTTCTGTTAGGGAGTTACAAGGGTTAAAAGTTGACCAGCAATTTCTCATTTTTACAACACCATTTTTTTTTAGGTACCACATCACATTTGAAGTCATTTTGAGGGGTCTATATGATAGAAAATAATGAAGTGTGACACCTTTCTAAAAACTACACCCCTCAAGGTTCTCAAAACCACATTCAAGAAGTTTATTAACCCTTTACGTGCTTCACAGGAACTGAAACAATGTGGAAGGAAAAAATGAACAATTAACTTTTTTTTGCAAACATCTTAATTCAGAACCATTTTTTTTATTTTCACAAGTGTAAAAACAGAAATGTAACCATAAATTTTGTTATGCAATTTCTCCTGAATACGCCAATACCCCATATGTGGGGGTAAACCACTGTTAGGGCGCACCGCAGAACTTAGAAGTGAAGGAGCGCCGTTTTACTTTTTCAATGTAGAATTGGCTGGAATTGAGATTGGACGCCATGTCGCGTTTGGAGAGCCCCTGATGTGCCTAAACAGTGGAAACCCCCCACAAGTGACACCATTTTGGAAACTAGACCCCTTAAGGAACTTATCTAGATGTGTGGTGAGCACTTTGAACCCCCATGTGCTTCACAGAAGTTTATAACGTAGAGCCGTGAAAAAAAAAATCGCATTTGTTCTACAAAAATGATCTTTTTGCCCACAAATTTTTATTTTCACAAGGGTAACAGGAGAAATTAGACCACTAAAGTTGTTGTGCAATTTCTCCTGAGTACGTTGATACCCAATATGTGGGGGTAAACCACTGTTAGGGTGCACCGCAGAGCTTGGAAGAGAAGGAGTGCCGTTTTACTTTTTCAATGTAGAATTGGCTGGAATTGAGATCGGACGCCATGTCGCGTTTGGAGAGCCCCTGATGTGCCTAAATAGTAGAAATCCCCCACAAGTGACCCCATTTTGGAAACTAGACCCCCCATGGAACTTATGTAGATGTGTGGTGAGAACCTTGAATGCCCAAGTGCTTCACAGAAGTTTATAATGCAGAGCCGTGAAAATAAAACATTTTTTTTTTCCACAAAAAAGATCTTTTAGCCCCCAACTTTTTATTTTCACAAGGGTAACAAGAGAAATTGGACCCCAAAAGTTGTTGTCCAATTTGTCCTGAGTATGCTGGTACCCCATATGTGGGGGTAAACCACTGTTTGGGCGCACGGCAGAGCTCGGAAGGAAGGAGCGCCGTTTTGGAATGCAGACTTTGATAGAATGGTCTGCGGGTATTATGTTGCGTTTGCAGAGCCCCTGATGTACCTAGCCAGTAGAAACCCTCCACAAGTGACCCCATTTTGGAAACTACACCCCCCAAGGAACTTATCTAGATGTGTGGTGAGAACTTTGAATGCCCAAGTGCTTCACAGAAGTTTAGAATGCAGAGTCGTGAAAATAAAAAATATTTTTTTTTCCACAAAAAAGATATTGTAGCCCCCAAGTTTTTATTTTCACAAGGGTAACAGGAGAAATTGGACTGCAATAGTTGTTGTCCAATTTATCCCGAGTACGCTGATGTGCCATATGTGGGGGTAAACCACTGTTTGGGCGCACGGCAGAGCTCGGAAGGGAAGGAGCGCCTTTTTGGAATGCAGACTTTGATAGAATGGTTTGTGGGCATTATGTTGCGATTGCAGAGCCCCTGATGTACCTAAACTGTAGTAACCCCCCACAAGTGACCCCATTTTGGAAACTAGACCCCCCAAGGAACTTATATAGATGTGTGGTGAGGACTTTGAATGCCCAAGTGCTTCACAGAAGTTTAGAATGCAGAGTCATGAAAATAAAAAATATTTTTTTTTTCACAAAAAAGATTTTGTAGCCCCCAAGTTTTTATTTTCACAAGGTTAACAAGAGAAATTGGACCCCAGAAGTTGTTGTCCAATTTATCCCGAGTACGCTGATGCCCCATATGTGGGGGTAACCCACTGTTTGGGCGCACGGCAGAGCTCAGAAGGGAGGGAGCGCAAAATTGGCTGTCGTGTTTGGAGACCCCCTGATGTACCTAAACAGTGGAAACCCCCCAATTCTAGCTCCAACCCTAACCCCAACACACCCCTAACCCTAATCCCAACCTGATCCATAATCCTAATCACTAACCCTAACCATAATCACAACCCTTATCCCAAAACAACCCTAATGTCAACCCTAACCATAACCCTAATCAAAACCCTAAATCCAACACACCCCTAATCCTAACCTTAACCCTAATCCCAAACCTAACCCTAATCCCAAGCGTAACCCTAATGCCAACCCTAACCCTAATACCAACCCTAATCCAAACCCTAACCCTAATCCCAGCTCTAACCCTAACTTTAGCCCCAACCCTAGCCCTAACTTTAGCCCCAACCCTAACCCTAGCCCTAAGGCTACTTTCACACTTGCGTCGTTTGGCATTCCGTCGCAATCCGTCGTTTTGGACAAGAAACGGATCCTGCAAATGTGCCCGCAGGATGCGTTTTTTGCCCATAGACTTGTATTGCCGACGGATCGTGACGGATGGCCACATGTCGCGTCCGTCGTGCACTGGATCAGTTGTGTTTTGGCGGACCGTCGGCACAAAAAAACGTTCAATGAAACGTTTTTTTGTACGTCGCATCCGCCATTTCTGACCGCGCATGCGTGGCCGTAACTCCGCCCCCTCCTCCCCAGGACATAGATTGGGCAGCGGATGCGTTGAAAAACTACAGCTGCTGCCCACGTTGTGCACAATTTTCACAACGTGCGTCGGTATGTCGGGCCGACGCATTGCGACGGCCCCGTACCGACGTAAGTGTGAAAGAAGCCTAACCCTAAATTTAGCCCCAACCCTAAATTTAGCCCCAACCCTAACCCTAAATTTAGCCCCAACCCTAGCCCTAACCCTACCCCTAACCTAACCCTACCCCTAACCTAACCCTACCCCTAACCTAACCCTAGCCCTACCCCTACCCCTAACCTAACCCTAACCCTACCCCTAACCTAACCCTAGCCCTAACCCTAACCCTAACCCTACCCCTAACCCTACCCCTAACCCTAACCCTACCCCTACCGCTAACCCTACCCCTAACCCTACCCCTACCCCTAACCTAACCCTACCCCTAACCTAACCCTACCCCTAACCTAACCCTAGCCCTAACCCTAACCCTAGCCCTAACCCTACCCCTAACCCTACCCCTAACCCTAACCCTACCCCTAACCCTAATTTTAGCCCTAACTGCTGTTCTCCTGCCGGCCGGCAGATGGAGACAGATGGCGGGCGCACTGGGCATGCGTCCGCCATGTTCTTCTGCCGGCGGCCAGGAGGAGCAGCAAGAGGATCCAGGGACCTAGGGGAGTATGCTAGGGTCCCCGAATCCCCCTATTTCTCTGTCCTCTGATGTGCGATCACATCAGAGGACAGAGAATTACACTTTACTTTTTTTTTTTTTTTTTTTTTTTTGCGGTCGCCGGTAAACAGTTCATTACCGGCGATCGCAAAACAGGGGTCGGTAATACCGATCCCGATCATGCTCTTTGGGGTCTCGGCTACCCCAGGCAGCCGAGACCCCAAAGATTCTCCCGGTGCCGGCCGGCGGGCGCACTGCGCATGCGCCCGCCATTTTGAAGATGGCGGCGCCCACCGGGAGACACGAGGAGCATCGGGGGAGCTAGGTGAGTATTGGGGGGCCATCTGGGACCCCTTTTCTCTGTCCTCCGATGTGCGATCACATCGGAGGACAGAGAAATTAAAAAGAGATTGCTTTTTTTTTTTTTTTTTGCGATCGCCGGTAAACGGTTAATTACCGGCGATCGCAAATGCGGGGAGGGTTAAAAACCCCCCGAATCATGTTCTCTGGGGTCTCGGCTACCCCCGACAGCTGAGACCCCGGAGAAAATCGGCCTGTGGGGGGCGCTATGTACTTTTTCCACAGTGCCGTTAATTAACGGCGCTGTGGTTTAAGTACCCTTAGTGGCCGCCGTTAAAAGGCGTATCGGCGGTCGCTAAGGGGTTAAAGAAGAAGTTACAGGTCTGTGAGAGCCAGAAATCTTGATTGTTTGTTTCTGACCAAATACTTATTTTCCACCATAATATGCAAAAAAAATGATAAAAAAACAGACAATGTGATTTTCTGGATTTTTTTTTCTCAGTTTGTCTCCCGTAGTTGAGGTCTACCTATGATGTAAATTACAGACGCCTCTCATCTTTTTAAGTGGCGCAACTTGCACTATTGCTGACTGACTAAATACTTTTTTGCCCTACTGTATTTGTGTCATTATCCACACTATCAGATATAGTCAGTCTCCCTATTGGTGCTCTTTACTTGCTTTACACTTTTACTATTATGGTATACGGTAATTATTTATTTGATCATTTGGTGTTTTTATTCTACTAATATATAAGATATATACCGTACTTTGCAATGGGTCTCTGTAGCTTTTATACCTATTTATTTATGTAATAGCACCTTTGCCATAATTATGTATACATATATATTTGTATGCACCCTAGTACTTAAACCATGGCATGATCATTGCTTGACCTCATGTACTTTGCATCTTTATAGACTTGTATGAAGGAGATTCTCTCTCCCTATTCACCTTCTAATACATAAATAAATAAAGTTTTACTACATTGTTAATAAATATATTTTTTACAATTTGGGATTTGTCAGCTTCCCACTCTTTGAATATGTTTGGAAGGCAATGCTGGAGATGGTTATACTGTATACTGTGGAAATTACACTGCATGGAGGGCTGTATGAGATTTACAGTTGGGGAGTCATACTGTAATGTGTCACCATTTTTTGTCGAGGAGATTGAGGGAGGGGGTACAGTAGGGTCATCATACCGTGTGTGTGGAGGAATTCACTATGGGGGTATCTTTCTGTGTTTTGAGAGAACTTTTGTTGGCATCATACTTTAATATCTGTGTTGTTTAAGTTTTTTATCCATTGTTATTACATATTTAGATTAGACCATTTGGCCATATGGTTTTTACTGCTCTTACATAACCGCTTTAGGTTTGTTCCCATATTAAAATGTTCCTCATTATAATTGATGAGAAGGAAAAACTTCCTCAATTGTAGACATTTATTAATAAATATCAAGGATGGACTATGACTTTGTCCAAGCTTTTAATTTTGTCTCTCTGTGTATTTGAGTTTGACATCCCTGGTCTAACTATTACTACCGGTGACACAAAAGAAGTGGTAACAGTCGACTCTACGAATGCCTTTCTAACAGTTACAGGTTTATTATCTACTTTCCATGAGGAAATCATTCACCTTCTCGATTTCTTGACTCTTTCTATCTACTAAAATTCCATCCTAAAACTGCCCAGTCTAGATCCACTCACAGCTCAATACAACTCCGTGCAGCTCCTCCTTTCAGCAGTGTATTCAAGTCTGCCTCACCGTGGTTCCATTTATGTCCTCCTGCAGCCTCTACTCGCCCCTTAGTAGATGTTAGCTCTAACGTGTCTCAAGAGGGATTCTAAATTCTCAGCTCAAATGTTTTTACATTCTCAGTATGATTATGCATCACTGTTATAACGCAATGCCAAATTTATGTAATTTTATACTACTACTTTATAATAAAAAATACTTTTTATTGCCTCATTCCTACATGCATTACATACTTTTTCATCCGCAGAGTTGAGGACTGATTTCTTGTTAGGCCAGCTGCAACTTATAAATGAGTTTTTAATTGCTCTTTGTTTCATTGTTTTGCTAGATAGCATTTTTTTTTTAATGTGTTCATGGAATCACTCGGAATTGAACCATAATGCATGAAATATACTGTATATTTGTCACATCGATATTAAATGAATACCATTTACCTTATGTGTGTTCACAGGAGAATACTGGATAGATCCAAATCAGGGATGTTCAGAAGATGCCATTAAGGTTTACTGTAATATGGAAACCGGAGAGACGTGCATATCTGCAAATCCTTCCAAAATACCTGTTAAGACTTGGTGGACAGGCAAAAGTGGAGATAATTTCAAGCCCATATGGTACGGTGTGGATATGAATAGAGGATCTCAGGTAAATAAGTGAATATCATGTAATATTAGACTCTTCGATGATATAAGTGCAGTTGGGTTAAATTGTCAGGGCCCAATGATCTTTACATTTACGGGGCCACATGGGGCATTTACTTCTTAGTCTAAATTTATACAAATTTATAAGATACAATATCCCTTTCAAATCTAGTTGCTTAAACCTTGGAGGAAAGTTTCATGTAGCTAATACTTTTGTTACATTTTTTTGTTACATTTTTTTCTATTGTGCTACCATTTGTAATTTGTCTTTTTTTTGTTTTTTTTTAGTTTGTCTATGGAGAAAGTGACTCGCCTAACACAGCAGTGACTCAAATGACCTTTTTACGTCTTTTATCAAAAGAGGCTTCACAAAATATTACCTATCATTGTAAAAATACAATTGGATTCTTAGATGAAAAAAATCAAAATTTAAAGAAAGCCGTAATACTCAAAGGTGCTAATGATCTGGATATTAGAGCAGAAGGAAACAGCCGCTTCAGATACACTGTTTTGGAGGATACTTGTTCGGTAAGTGCAAGATCATATACTCAGCTCACAAGAAAATGTATGGAATAATGAAAGCAAGTTAATGTATCAGTACCAATGGCGACAAGATAAAATTTGAAACAATTCTAATAATAATGTCATCTAGGGCCCAACTGGGAAATGGCAGTTTCTCATACACAGGACCATGTACATCGCTCTTTTTCTTACTAGATCTGTGCCAGCTTCCAAGCTTAGCACTTGTACATTTATAGCAGAAACAAGGGGTTGGTAATTTTTTCCTGTTTAACCCCTTAATGCTGATTGATGTATGTGTCATAATGAGCACTTAGCGTCCTATGAAAGATATAGCCATAATACTGAAAGATCAGGACGGCTTCTGTCCCAGTGCAATCAGCTGCTGGATCTCGACTGTTACATACAGCCGGGCTCCTGCTGTCACTGTTAGGATCAGTGTTTTCATCGATCATAGCAATTAACACCTCATTTGCCACTGTCAGCAGCACATGTGAAGTTAGACAGAGGGAAAGCGATCCCTCTGTCAGTCCATCAGCACCCCACAGTGCGTCACAGCCAATCAGATCCTGCCAGGGGAGGGGTTTGAAATGCTGTCAGTCAAACACTTACATTATAACAATGGTGTAATGTAACACTCAGTACTGCTAATACAGAACTGTGTATTAATAATGCCATCATGACATCACAGGGTAATGTCCACTGGGGGACTAATACATATTGGAAGAATAAAATACATTTTTTAAGTGTTAAAAAGGTAAAACATTATCCCATAAAATGATAACTTTTCCATCTACACAGTTGTGTAAAGGCTTAGTTTTACTTTATTTTGTAAATAGTTTTGACATTTGAATTGCTTTTTATTCCTTCTTCTGAAAGGTGGGATGGAGAAAAAAACTGAAATTTCAGTGTTGTTTTTAATATTGTGTAAGGCAAATAAGATTTAGTTCAGATAGTATTTGGTGATGCCCTTTTGTGCAATTCTTCAAGGTCTTTCGAAAGAAACAAAGTGTTGTTTTTTTTAGTGCCATGCTTTAAGTATTACACCTGTTAATTTTATGCTGATAAACAGCCTGTTAGGTAATCTTGCTTTCGTTAAAAGGGTTTATAAATTTTTAACCCCTATATGTCCAATGACAGACATAGAATGTCATGAACGGGTGTCAGTTCCCGCAGCAGGATGTGCTACATCCATCATAATTTTGAACTGTCACTGCGTGTAAACACACAGAGACAGTTCATTGCTGACAGTTGTCATTGACAGCTGAGAGGCACAGTAAGAGGTGTAGGGACCCATGTCTTCTGCCCATGCACTCAGATTGCTGTGATACATCAGTCAATCTGACTTAGTCCACTCAAAATACGAAAAAAAAAAAAAATACTTTACCCTGAATAAATTCCAAGAAAGTGTTTTGTAGTTTTTTTTTTGTAGTATTACATGTAGGGAAAAACATACTGAAAGTTTACCAAGATAGGGCTACCACAAAGGGTCCAAATGTGATGTCAAAAATATGTCCGCCAAAGCTGTAAAATGTTAAATGCGACTCGCCTTGCAGTGTCTATCAAATTGTCCACCTCTTGTCCACCAAAAGAAACGGATTATCCGCTCACTCTCGTACCAGTAAACTATGGCTGAATTACCAACAGATGGTTGGAATAGCAAGGGAGCTTATCAAGGCCGATCGTACAGGATCCTGGCTGATGCACCTTCATGCTGTAGCCGAATGTTTGCCCATTCTTGCAGCTGCTGGGCATGGGAACTATGTGAAGGCCGCCTACCTTTACCTCCAGTCTATGATCACTCTGGAAGATGATAGGCCACCAGTCTTCCATAGATTTATGATTGGCTTGCATGTTGTAAGGCAGACTGATCAGTACTGGGCAGGCCTGGGTGGCGACCTAGTCATCGAGCAAGCTCTGATGTAATCCCTAAAAACTGCAGGAGGACTCACCAGAGGAAGTGGAATGTCCGAACATCAGAGGGCCTTGTGGACTCGGTCTGTGCCAGTGTCCTCTTCCTACAGTGATGCAATGCAGGGTTTCACTCGCCAGAGCTTTGTCATCAGTGAAGAACACAAGGAGGCAAGAACGTCAAGGACGAGAAGAGATTGTGAAGACCTGGAGAAAATTGTAGATAAACTCAAGACCTTTTCACCTTTCTCTGATGAAGTGTCTCTTTGCAACATTATCACCGGTGTCAATGCAAATAAGGATGTGAATGTTCATAACCTGTTCACCATTGGCAGAGAAATAGTGGCAACAATGGAGGGTCAATCACTGTTTTCAGTTAAGTACAAGCGGTCAATGAAAGCCAAGACCCTGGCATCCAGTGAGGCTATTGACGTTGATAAGGACAAAACAATAGACCCCGCTCTTTTGTTCCAAAGGTTTCTTGTGGTGTCTCAAACTGCTGATCTTTCCCTTGATGAGGTGATGGCCTATGAACTTTCACCATACCCACCATCCCTCTTTGAGGCAAAACATCTCTTATGCAAACCAAACAAAGCATAACTGATGGCTGCTATAAAAGAACAGGGTTCACATGACGCAGTACTCAAGGATGTACCTGAAGTGGAACATCATGTTCTTGATGGAGGTTCTCTTCTCTATCGACTGAAGAGGTCAGAAGGAAAGACATATTGTTCAATCGCTGAAGACTATGCATTTTTCACACTAAAGCACTATGGTAAGGCTATGATAGTATTTGATGATTACATTGGAGGACCAAAGACTAAGGACATTACCCATCAGTGACAGCGCAAAAAACAAACAAGTAACAAAGTGAACATTGCTGAAGGAACAAAATTTGTCGGGAAAAAAGAAGACTTCCTTTCAAAAGTGGAGAACAAACAGTCTCGTATCAATCTTGTTTCACAGCGCATGAATGACAGAGGTTGCCACATAATACAATCAGAGGGGGATGCAGATGTGGAGATTGCTAAGGCAGCAGTGTCAATGTCATCCAACAAAAGTACTAGTCTCATTGGCGAAGATACAGATCTTTTGGTGTTGTTACTTCATCACGCGTCAACCAGCGATGTCAGCAAGCTTTATTTCTACTCAGATAAAGGGAGTCCTGCAACAGTATACGACATTAAGGTTATGAAGAAGTTCCTGGGAAACCATGCCTGCAGCAGTCTTCTGTTCCTTCATGCATTCACGGGTTGCGATACCACTTCCGCGGTTTTGAAGGGAGACTCGGTCTTAAATAGCTGTGCTAAAATCTTTTCCACACCTAACAAAAACAGAGCTGAGATTGAAGACGCTGGGTGTAAAGCGATGGTGACATTGTTTGGGGGCAAACCTGGAGACAATCTGTCTGCAATCAGGTATTCTACTCTCTGCAAAAAAGTTGGTTCAGCCAAAATCTTTGTTACACCTGAACGACTGCCACCAATCTCCTCTGTAACGAAGTATCATGCCCTTTGGAGTTACCTCCAAGTCATGCTTTGGATGGACAATGGTGAGGCCATGGACACTACTGAATGGGGATGGGAATTGCAGAACAAGAGTCTAGTTCCAGTGATGATGGATACTTCACCCGCGCCAGAAACACTTCTGAAAATAATTCACTGCAATTGTTCTCGTGGTTGTAGTACACTTCGGTGCACTTGCAAAAGACACAGACTTACCTGTTCACGGGTATGCGGACCATGTCAAGAAGGGCATTGTGACAATATGAGTGAGGAAGCAGTGTCTAATGATGAAAATAGTGACTATTGACCTGACACGCTTGTTCAGTGATGAAGTAGGTCTTAAAATGCACTGTGTATTAATTCTATAATTTGTAGAAATGTACATATATGTCATGACGTCATGGATGATGTCATGACCTCGCCTGTCCATGTACAGTACAGACCAAAAGTTTGGACACACCTTCTCATTTAAAGATTTTTCTGTATTTTCATGACTATGACATTTGTACATTCACACTGAAGACATCAAAACTATGAATTAACACATGTGGAATTATAAACTTAACAAAAAAGTGTGAAACAACTGAAATTATGTCTAATATTCTAGGTTCTTCAAAGTAGCCACCTTTTGCTTTGATGACTGCTTTGCACACTCTTGGCATTCTCTTGATGAGCTTCAAGAGGTAGTCACCGGGAATGGTTTTCACTTCACAGGTGTGCCCTGTCAGTTTTAATAAGTGGGATTTCTTGCCTTATAAATGGGGTTGGGACCATCAGTTGTGTTGTGCAGAAGTCTGGTGGATACACAGCTGATAGTCCTACTGAATAGACTGTTAGAATTTGTTTTATGGCAAGAAAAAAGCAGCAAAGTAAAGCAAAACGAGTAGCCATCATTACTTTAAGAAATGAAGGTCAGTCAGTCCGAAAAATTGGGAAAACTTTGAAAGTGTCACCAATTGCAATGGCAAAAACATCAAGCGCTACAAAGAAACTGGCTCACATGAGGACCGACCCAGGAAAGGAAGACCAAGAGTCACCTCTGCTTCTGAGGATAAGTTTATCCGAGTCACCAGCCTCAGAAATCGCAGGTTAACAGCAGCTCAGATTAGAGACCAGGTCAATGCAACACAGAGTTCTAGCAGCAGACACATCTCTATAACAACTGTTAAGAGGAGACTTTGTGCAGCAGGCCTTCATGGTAAAATAGCTGCTAGGAAACCACTGCTAAGGACAGGCAACAAGCAGAAGAGACTTGTTTGGGCTAAAGATCAGAAAGAATGGACATTAGACCAGTGGAAATCTGTGCTTTGGTCTGACGAGTCCAAATTTGAGATCTTTGGTTCCAACCACCGTGTCTTTGTGCGACTGCAGAAGGGGTGAACGGATGAACTCTACATGCCTGGTTCCCACCGTGAAGCATGGAGGAGGTGTTGTGATGGTGTGGGGGTGCTTTGCTGGTGACACTGTTGGGGATTTATTCAAAATTGAAGGTATACTGAACCAGCATGGCTGCCAAAGCATCTTGCAGCAGCATTCTATTCCATCCGGTTTGTGTTTAGTTGGACCATCATTTATTTTTCAACAGGACAATGACCCCAAACACACCTCCAGGCTGTGTAAGGGCTATTTGACCAAGAAGGAGAGTGATGGGGTGCTACACTAGATGACCTGGCAAGATGATGGTTTGGGGCAAGCTGGACCGCACAGACTGAAGGCAAAAATGTCAACAAGTGCTAAGCATCTCTGGGAACTCCTTCAAGATTGTTGGAAGAACATTCCCGGTGACTACCTCTTGAATCTCATCAAGAGAATGCCAAGAGTGTGGAAAGCAGTCATCAAAGCAAAAGGTGGCTACTTTAAAGAACCTAAAATATAAGACATATTTTCAGTTGTTTCACACTTTTTTGTTAAGTATATAATTCCACATTTGTTAATTCATAGTTTTGATGCCTTCAGTGTGAATGTACAATTTTCATAGTCCCGAAAATACAGAAAAATCTTTAAATTAGATGGCGTGTCCAAACTTTTAGTCTGTACTGTAGCTAGTATAAAACTTTGTATAAAAATTGTTATATGAAAATATATAGTATACAAAATGCAAACTCTTCTGTAACCTAAAGCTACAGCTTTGAAATATGGAAATATTCGTTATTTTTAGTGTGATGGCTGTCATCGTCTTATGACATCATAGTTAGGACCTTTGTGGTGATCAATTTTTGGAAAACTTTTAATATGTTGTTCCCCACATATAATAGTAATAAAAAAAATCATAAAACGCTTTCTTGGAATTTGTTCCGGGTCAAACCTTATTTTGACTGGACTAACTGACCAATAAGAGCAAGATGGCACAGGAGGTGATGAAATATCAGCGCCTTCTGCCTGATCAAAGCAAGAGCTTGGTGCTGCTAGTGGCCAAGCTCCTGCACTAACAGCCAGGCACAGTACCAGCACCACTCCTGGCTATCTAACCCCTAAATGCTGCAATTGAGAGTGATCGCCACATTTAGAAGGTAGGCAGAAGGACAGCCTTCAGATCACTGCAGGGGCCTGATCGTTGCCATGGTGACCCAGGGTCGTCATGATAAACCCCAGGAAACTAAGCATACAGAGCATGGTTTAGGAAGCTTTCTGTACAGGATCTGCTAATGTGACATGGCATCCTCAAACAAATCCAGCAAAATCTGAACTCCAACATGGCGCTTCTTCTCTTCTGATCCTTGCCATGTTCCTCAAAAGTAGTTTTCGACCACAAATGGGGTATTGGTGCACTCGGGAGAAATTGCACAGCAAATTTTGGGGTCCATTTTCTCCTGTTACCTTTGGGGCTAATATTACATTTTTGTGGGAAAAATTAGATTTTTTTGCTTTTCATGGCTCGATGTTATCAACTTCTTCGGTGAAGCACCTGGGGACTCAAGTGCTCACCACACAACTAGATATATTGCTTCAGGGGTCTAGTTTCCTAAATGTGGTCAATTGTGGGTTTTTTCCACTGTTTAGGCACATCAGGGGCTCTCCAAACTTGACATGGCGTTAGATTTTGATTCCAGCTATTTTTGTGTTAAAAAAGTAAAACATCACTCCTTCCCTTCTGAGCTCTCCCATGCACCCAAACAGTGGTTTCTTCTACATATTGGGTATTGGCGTACTCAGGTGAAATTCCTCACCAACTTTTATGGTTCATTTTCTCCTGATACCCCTGTAAAAAAAAAATGGGGCTAAAGTAAAATTTGTCTGAAAAATTCTTGTGATGCACCTGAAGGGTTAATACAATTCTTGAATGCACCTTGAGGGGCGCAGTTTTTATAATGGTGTCATTTTTGGGTATTTTCAGTCATATAGACCCCTCAAAGTCACTTCAAATGTGCTGTGGTCCTAAAAAAAATGGTTTTGTAAATTTTGTTGTAAAATAAGAAATTGCTGATCAACTTTTAACCCTTCTAACTTCCTAGCAAAAAAGCGATGTTTCAAAAATTGTGCGGATGTAAAGTAGACATGTGGGAAATGTTATTTATTAACTATTTTGTGTGACTCCACTCTCTTATTTAGAAGCATGAGAATAAATTTTTTTAAAAGTGTGCGATTTTCAAAATTTTTGCCAAATTTCCAATATTTTCACAAATACACGTAAGTCATATCAAACAATTTTACTACTATTAAGAAGTACAATATGTCAGGAATAAACATTCTCAGAATCAGTGGGATCCGTTGAAGCGTTCCAGAGTTATTACCTCATAAAGTGAGACTGGTCAGATTTAAAAAATGTCTTTAACGTACAAAGTAGCTCAGTCCCTAAGGGGTTAAAGTGAACCTGACAGTAGATTTATGCTTCCAAAACCACTGGGAAAGCATACTTTAAAAATCCAATTGGGGACTATATGAGTATGGACACACATTTGCGTTTTTGCAGCTTTTTTTATGCATTTTGTTAATCCATATGAAAAGCTGCCTTTTACAATAGCAGCAAAAGCTCTGAGATTTCAGAACTCTCATGCACACAATTGTTCTTTATCCTCACTTAATAGGATAACTGCAGTATGTCAATTCTTTCTGAGTTTTTACAGCTTTTTTGCATTTTTTTTCAATTTAGAAAGCAATAAGAGTATGTGCACACGTTGCGGATTTTGCTGTGGATCCGCAGCGGATTGGCAGCTGCAGATTCGCAGCAGTTTTCCCTGAGTTTACAGTACCATGTAAACCTATGGAAAACAATATCCGCAGTGCACATGCTGCGGAAAAAAACGCACGGAAACGCAGTGTTTATTCTGCAGCATGTCAATTCTTTGTGCAGATTCTGCAGCGGTTTACACCTGCTCCATAATAGGAATCCACAGATGTAAAACCGCAGGTGGAATCCGCACAAAATTCGCAAAAAAATGGGGGTAAATCCACGGTAATTCCGCAGGAAATCCGCAGCGTGGTTTACCTGCGAATTTACCAAAATCAGTCCGGAAAAATCTGCAACACTTTCCGCAATGTGTGTACGTGGCCTAAGAAAGTGTATAAACACTGCAACAAATGCCACTAATGCATTTTTGTTGGTGTTTTTGTGAATGAAATTAACTTTGAGTAACGTGTACTGTAAACAAATGACACATATAATTTGTATGAAAAAAGGAAGAAAATACTTCTTTTTGTAAGCAATTTTTTACTGCCTAGAGAGCAGGTCTTGGCTGCAGAAAGAAAACGTGAAAAAGCAGCATGTAAACATAGCCTTAATCTCAAATGACTAATCCCAGACATGACAGCGGTGGCTTCTACTTGTACACATATGTATAGACCTGTTTGTCATCTGTCATTGTCAGTGAGGAGAATCCACCCTGGGCCATCCTGAGACTTGTCATCTCAGACACATTGTCGCTGTCCGGTTTTTCAAAATATGTTTTCTCTGAAATGCTGCAGTTTCAGTGTAAAGCATAGATGGCTGCAATAACACATCCAATTGCTTAGCATACACATGGCGAAACACTTTTACAAACATTTTGCAGCCAATGTCTGATTCATGCTACCTCTAGTTTAACCCCTTAGTGACAGAGCCAATTTGGTACTTAATAACCGGGTCAATTTTTGCAATTCTGACCACTGTCACTTTATGAGGTTATAACTCTGGAACGCTTCAACAGATCCTGCTGATTCTGAGATTGTTTTTTCGTGACATATTGTACTTCATGTTAGTGGTAACATTTCTTCGATATTACTTGCGATTATTTATGAAAAAAATGGAAATATGGCGAAAATTTTTAAAATTTAGCAATTTTCAAACTTTGTATTTTTATGCCCTTAAGGCCGGCTTCACATTCAACGTATGAAAATACGATCCGTATATTACGGCCATAATACGCTGAAAAGTCCCGAAAATAGTGGTCCGTAGCTCCTCCGTAGGCAGGGTGTTTCAGTGTTTTTTGCGCATGGCATCCTCCGTATGTAATCCGTATGTCATCCGTACTACGTGTTTTTATCGCAGGCTTGCAAAACCGACATACGGATATACACGGGATCCATGTTTAAAAAAAAAAATATATATATATACTGTCTATATATATATATATATATATATATATATATATATATATATATATATATATATATGTCAGTAGACACATATATGAATATATATTAATATTTCATCCAGCGCGATGTAGCAGAAAGCCGGTAATTCATTTACCGGCTTTTGCTTTCTCCTTCCTAAAACCCGACATGATATGAGACCTGGTTTACATACAGTAAACCATCTCATATCACCATTTTTTTGCATATTCCACACTACTAATGTCAGTAGTGTGTATGTGCAAAATTTGGCCGTTCTAGCTAGTAAATTAAGGGGTTAAATGGCGGAAAAAATTGGCGTGGGCTCCCGCACAATTTTCTCCGCCAGAGTAGTAAAGCCAGTGACTGAGGGCAGATATTAATAGCCTGGAGAGGGTCCACGGTTATTGCCCCCCCCCGGCTAAAAAAACCTGCCCCCAGCCACCCCAGAAAAGGCACATCTGGAAGATGCGCCTATTCTGGCACTTGGCCACTCTCTTCCCATTCCCGTGTAGCGGTGGGATATGGGGTAATGAAGGGTTAATGCCACCTTGCTATTGTAAGGTGACATTAAGCCAGATTAATAATGGAGAGGCGTCAATTATGACACCTATCCATTATTAATCCAATACTAGTAAATAGGGTTGAGCAAAACGGGTCGGCAATTTTCATAAGTCGCCGACTTTTGGCAAAGTCGGGTTTCATGAAACCCGGCCCGACCCCTGTGTGGGGTCGGCCATGAAGTCGGTGATCTTCTGAATCTGGAATCGGAATTCAGATTTAAGTGTAAAATAAAGAATTAAAATAAAAAATATCGCCATACTTACCCTCTGACGCGCCCTGGTACTAACCGGGAACCTTCCTTCCTTAGAATCAGCCTTCCAAGACCTTGCGGTGACGACGCGGTGACGTCGCGGTGACGTCGCGGCTTGTGACTGGTCGCACGGCCGCCCATGTGACCGCTCGCGCAACCAATCACAAGCCGCGACGTCACTGCGACGTAACCGATGGTCCTGAAAGGGCTGATTCTTAGGAAGGAAGGCTGCCGGAAAGAAGCAGGGCGCGTCCAAGGGTAAGTATATACCTAATAGGAATATACTCACCCTCGGACGCGCCCTGCTTCTTTCCGGCAGCCTTCCTTCCTAAGAATCAGCCCTTCCAGGACCTTCGGTGACGTCGCGGTGACGTCGCGGCTTGTGATTGGTCGCGCGAGCGGTCACTGTTATGAACTGGTGGTTTAGAACCACAATGGACCTGGTGGTTAAGAGCACACAAAATGACCTGATAGTCACTAATAACATAGGACGAGCTCTGAGACGTGGGAACTCTGCTGACCGCAATCCCTAATCCTATCATACCACACTAGAAGTAGCCGTGGAGCGCTCCTGACCAGACCTAGGCGCCTCGGCACAGCCTAAGAAATTAGCTAGCCCTGAAGATAGAAAAATAAGCCTACCTTGCCTCAGAGAAATTCCCCAAAGGAAAAGGCAGCCCCCACATATAATGACTGTGAGTAAAGATGAAAATACAAACACAGAGATGAAATAGATTTTAGCAAAGTGGGGCCCGACTTACTGAATAGACCGAGGATAGGAAAGATAGCTTTGCGGTCAGCACAAAAACCTACAAACAACCACGCAGAGGGCGCAAAAAGACCCTCCGCACCGACTAACGGTACGGAGGTGCTCCCTCTGCGTCCCAGAGCTTCCAGCAAGCAAGACAAACCAAAATAGCAAGCTGGACAGAAAAAATAGCAAACAAAAGAAACACAAGCAGAACTTAGCTTATGCAGGGAAGACAGGCCACAAGAACGATCCAGGAGAGAGCAAGACCAATACTGGAACATTGACCGGAGGCAAGGAACAAAGAACTAGGTGGAGTTAAATAGAGCAGCACCTAACGACTTAACCTCGTCACCTGAGGAAGGAAACTCAGAAGCCGCAGCCCCACTCACATCCACCAGAGGAAGCCCATGGACAGAACCAGCCGAAGTACCACTCATGACCACAGGAGGGAGCTTGACCACAGAATTCACAACAGTACCCCCCCCTTGAGGAGGGGTCACCGAACCCTCACCAGAGCCCCCAGGCCGACCAGGCTGAGCCAAATGAAAGGCACGAACCAGATCGGCAGCATGAACATCAGAGGCAAAGACCCAGGAATTATTTTCCTGACCATAACTCTTCCACTTAACCAGGTACTGGAGTTTCCGTCTCGAAATACGAGAATCCAAAATCTTCTCCACCACGTACTCCAACTCCCCCTCAACCAAAACCGGGGCAGGAGGATCAACGGATGGAACCACCGGTGCCACGTATCTCCGCAACAATGACCTATGGAATACATTATGGATGGAAAAAGAAGCTTGAAGGGTCAAACGAAACGACACAGGATTAAGAACCTCAGAAATCCTATACGGACCAATGAAACGAGGCTTAAACTTAGGAGAGGAAACCTTTATAGGAACATAACGAGACGACAACCAAACCAAATCCCCAACACGAAGTCGGGGACCCACGCAGCGCCTGCGGTTAGCGAAACGTTGAGCCTTCTCCTGGGACAAGGTCAAATTGTCCACTACATGAGTCCAAATCTGCTGCAACCTATCCACCACAGTATCCACACCAGGACAGTCCGAAGACTCAACCTGCCCTGAAGAGAAACGAGGATGGAAACCAGAATTGCAGAAAAACGGCGAAACCAAAGTAGCCGAGCTGGCCCGATTATTAAGGGCGAACTCAGCCAAAGGCAAAAAGGACACCCAATCATCCTGATCAGCAGAAACAAAGCATCTCAGATATGTTTCCAAGGTCTGATTGGTTCGTTCAGTTTGGCCATTTGTCTGAGGATGGAAAGCCGAGGAAAAAGACAAATCAATGCCCATCCTAGCACAAAAGGCTCGCCAAAACCTCGAAACAAACTGGGAACCTCTGTCAGAAACGATGTTCTCCGGAATGCCATGTAAACGAACCACATGCTGGAAAAACAATGGCACCAAATCAGAGGAGGAAGGCAATTTAGACACGGGTACCAAATGGACCATCTTAGAGAAGCGATCACAAACCAACCAAATGACCGACATCTTTTGAGAGACAGGGAGATCCGAAATAAAATCCATAGAGATATGAGTCCAGGGCCTCTTCGGAACCAGCAAGGGCAAAAGCAACCCACTGGCACGAGAACAGCAGGGCTTAGCCCGAGCACAAGTCCCCCAGGACTGCACAAACAAACGCACATCCCGCAACAGACGGCCACCAAAAGGATCTAGCCACCAAATCTCTGGTACCAAAGATTCCAGGATGACCAGCCAACACCGAACAATGAACCTCAGAGATAACTCTACTCGTCCATTTATCAGGGACAAACAGTTTCTCCGCTGGGCAACGGTCAGGTCTATTAGCCTGAAATTTTTGCAGCACCCGCCGCAAATCAGGAGAGATGGCAGACAAAATTACCCCCTCTTTGAGAATACCCGCCGGCTCAGGCAAATCCGGAGAGTCGGGCACAAAACTCCTAGACAGGGCATCCGCCTTCACATTCTTAGAGCCCGGAAGGTACAAAACCACAAAGTCAAAACGGGAGAAAAACAGCGACCAACGAGCCTGTGTAGGATTCAACCGTTTGGCAGACTCTAGATAAGTCAAGTTATTGTGATCAGTCAAGACCACCACACGATGCTTAGCTCCTTCAAGCCAATGACGCCACTCCTCGAATGCCCACTTCATGGCCAGCAACTCTCGATTGCCAACATCATAATTACGCTCAGCAGGCAAAAACTTCCTGGAAAAGAAGGCACATGGTTTCATCACCGAGCCATCAGAACTTCTTTGCGACAAATCAGCCCCTGCTCCAATCTCAGAAGCATCAACCTCGACCTGGAACGGGAGCGAAACATCTGGCTGGCACAACACAGGGGCAGAAGAAAAACGACGCTTCAACTCCTGAAAAGCTTCCACAGCAGCAGAAGACCAATTGACCACATCAGCACCCTTCTTGGTTAAATCAGTCAACGGTTTAGCAATACTAGAAAAATTATTGATGAAGCGACGATAAAAATTAGCAAAGCCCATGAACTTTTGCAGACTCTTCAGAGATGTCGGCTGAGTCCAATCATAAATGGCCTGAACTTTAACAGGGTCCATCTCGATAGTAGAAGGGGAAAAAATGAAACCCAAAAATGAAACCTTCTGAACACCAAAGAGACACTTTGACCCCTTCACAAATAAAGAATTTGCACGCAGGACCTGGAACACCATTCTAACCTGCTTCACGTGAGACTCCCAATCATCCGAGAAGACCAAAATATCATCCAAGTGTACAATCAGGAATTTATCCAAGTACTCTCGGAAGATGTCATGCATAAAGGACTGAAATACTGATGGAGCATTGGAAAGCCCGAATGGCATAACCAGGTACTCAAAATGGCCCTCGGGCGTATTAAATGCTGTTTTCCATTCATCGCCCTGTTTAATACGCACAAGATTATACGCACCACGAAGATCTATCTTGGTGAACCAACTAGCCCCCTTAATCCGAGCAAACAAATCAGACAGCAGCGGCAAGGGGAACTGAAATTTTACTGTGATTTTATTAAGAAGGCGGTAATCAATACAAGTTCTCAACGAACCATCCTTCTTGGCCACAAAAAAGAATCCCGCTCCCAATCGCGACGACGACGGGCGAATATGACCCTTCTCCAAGGATTCCTTTACATAACTCCGCATAGCGGCGTGCTCCGGTACAGACAAATTAAACAGTCAACCTTTAGGAAACTTACTACCAGGAATCAAATCGATAGCACAATCGCAATCCCTATGCGGAGGTAGGGCACTGGATTTGGGCTCATCAAATACATCCCGGTAATCCGACAAGAACTCTGGGACCTCAGAAGGGGTGGATGATGAAATAGACAGAAGTGGAACATCACCATGTACCCCCTGACAACCCCAGCTGGACACAGACATAGATTTCCAATCTAATACTGGGTTATGGACCTGTAGCCATGGCAACCCCAACACGACCACATCATGCAGATTATGCAACACCAAAAAGCGAATATCCTCCTTATGCGCAGGAGCCATGCACATGGTCAGTTGGGTCCAGTACTGAGGTTTATTCTTGGCCAAAGGCGTAGCATCAATTCCTCTCAATGGAATAGGATACTGCAAGGGTTCCAAGAAAAACCCACAGTGCCTAGCAAACTCCAAGTCCATCAAATTCAGGGCAGCGCCTGAATCCACAAATACCATGACAGAATAGGATGACAAAGAGCAGATCAAAGTAATGGACAAAAGAAATTTCGACTGTACCGTACCAATGGTGGCAGACCTAGCGAAACGCCTGGTGCGCTTAGGACAATCGGAGATAGCATGAGTGGAATCACCACAGTAAAAACACAGCCCATTCCGACGTCTGTGTTCTTGCCGTTCAGCTCTGGTCAAAGTCCTATCACATTGTATAGGCTCAGGTTTATGCTCAGATAATACCGCCAAATGTTGCACAGTTTTACGCTCACGTAAGCGTCGATCGATCTGAATGGCCAAAGACATAGACTCATTCAGGCCAGCAGGCATAGGAAATCCCACCATGACATCCTTAAGGGCTTCAGAGAGACCCTTTCTGAAAATTGCTGCCAGAGCACATTCATTCCATTGAGTGAGCACAGACCACTTCCTAAACTTCTGACAATATATCTCTACCTCATCCTGACCCTGACACAGAGCCAGCAAGATTTTCTCTGCCTGATCCACTGAATTAGGTTCATCATAAAGCAATCCGAGCGCCAGAAAAAAATGCATCAATATCACATAATGCAGGATCTCCTGGCGCAAGGGAAAATGCCCAGTCTTGAGGGTCTCCACGTAATAAAGAAATAATGATCTTTACTTGTTGAACTGGGTCACCAGAGGAGCGGGGTTTCAAAGCCAGAAACAGTTTACAATTATTTTTAAAATTCAGAAACTTAGCTCTATCTCCAGAAAATAAATCAGGAATAGGAATTCTAGGTTCTAACATAGGATTCTGAACCACTAAATCTTGAATGTTCTGTACACTTATAGTGAGATTATCCATCAAAGAGGACAGACCTTGAATGTCCATGTCTACACCTGTGTTCTGAACCACCCAGATGTAAAGGGGAAATGAAAGACAAAACACAGTGCAAAGAAAAAAAAATGGTTTCAGAACTTCTCTTTTCCCTCTATTGAGAAGCATTAGTACTTTGGGCCTCCAGTACTGTTATGAGCTGGTGGTTTAGAACCACAATGGACCTGGTGGTTAAGAGCACACAAAATGACCTGATAGTTACTAATAACATAGGACGAGCTCTGAGACGTGGGAACTCTGCTGACCGCAATCCCTAATCCTATCATACCACACTAGAAGTAGCCGTGGAGCGCTCCTGACCAGACCTAGGCGCCTCGGCACAGCCTAAGAAACTAGCTAGAAAGATAGAAAAATAAGCCTACCTTGCCTCAGAGAAATTCCCCAAAGGAAAAGGCAGCCCCCCACATATAATGACTGTGAGTAAAGATGAAAATACAAACACAGAGATGAAATAGATTTTAGCAAAGTGAGGCCCGACTTACTGAATAGACCGAGGATAGGAAAGATAGCTTTGCGGTCAGCACAAAAACCTACAAACAACCACGCAGAGGGCGCAAAAAGACCCTCCGCACCGACTAACGGTACGGAGGTGCTCCCTCTGCATCCCAGAGCTTCCAGCAAGCAAGACAAACCAAAATAGCAAGCTGGACAGAAAAAATAGCAAACAAAAGAAACACAAGCAGAACTTAGCTTATGCAGGGAAGACAGGCCACAAGAACGATCCAGGAGAGAGCAAGACCAATACTGGAACATTGACCGGAGGCAAGGAACAAAGAACTAGGTGGAGTTAAATAGAGCAGCACCTAACGACTTAACCTCGTCACCTGAGGAAGGAAACTCAGAAGCCGCAGCCCCACTCACATCCACCAGAGGAAGCCCATGGACAGGACCAGCCGAAGTACCACTCATGACCACAGGAGGGAGGTTGACCACAGAATTCACAACAGGTCACATGGGCGGCCGCGCGACCAATCACAAGCCGCGACGTCACCGCAAGGTCCTGGAAGGCTGATTCTAAGGAAGGAAGGTTCCCGGTTAGTACCAGGGCGCGTCAGAGGATAAGTATGGCGATATTTTTTATTTTAATTCTTTATTTTACACTTAATTATGGATCCCAAGGCCTGAAGGAGAGTTTCCGCTCCTTCAGACCCTGGGAACCATTGGAAACCCAATGCATTGCATTGGGTTTCGAGTTTCGGCCGACCCTGACCCCGACTTTTTTATAGGATCGGCCGATTTCACTCGACCCGTCTTTTGAAAAAGTCGGGTTTCGTGAAACCCGACCTGATCCTATAAAAGTAAAGGTCCCTCAACCCTACTAGTAAAGGGTTAAAAAAAAACACACACACATTATTAAAAATTATTTTAATGAAATAAAAACAAAGGTTGTTGTAATATTTTATTGAACGCCCAATCCAATGACTGAAGACCCTCGTTCTGTAACAAAAAAATCATAATAAACCAACAATATCCTTACCTTCCGCAGATCTGTAAAGTCCAACGATGTAAATCCATCTGAAGGGGTTAAAATATTTTGCAGAAACGAGCTTTGCTAATGCAGCAGCTCATGTCTGCAAAACCCCGGAGAATGTAGGTAAAGTAGGTCATTGACCTATATTTACCTGCATTTGCGGTGAGGCGCCCTCTGCTGGCTGTTCCTAGATCGTGGGAACTTTCCTAGAAAGCTCCCAGGCTCGAGTTCATAAGAGGCGCCCTCTGCTGGTTGTCCTCATATGAACTCGAGCCAGGGAGCTTTCTGTGAAAGTTCCCACAATCTAGAAACAACCAGCAGAGGGCGCCTCACCGCAAATGCAGGTAAATATAGGTCAATGACCTACTTTACCTACATTCTCCAGGGTTTTGCAGACATGAGCTGCTGCATTAGCAAAGCTCGTGTCTGCAAAATATTTTAACCCCTTCAGATGGATTTACATCGTTGGACTTTACAGATCTGCGGAAGGTAAGGATATTGTTGGTTTATTATGTTTTTTTGTTACAGAACGAGGGTCTTCAGTCATTGGATTGGGCGTTCAATAAAATATTACAACAACCTTTGTTTTTATTTCATTAAAATAATTTTTAATAATGTGTTTGTTTATTTTTTTAACCCTTTACTAGTATTGGATTAATAATGGATAGGTGTCATAATTGACGCCTCTCCATTATTAATTTGGCTTACTGTCACCTTACAATAGCAAGGTGGCATTAACCCTTCATTACCCCATATCCCACCGCTACACGGGAATGGGAAGAGAGTGGCCAAGTGCCAGAATAGGCGCATCTTCCAGATGTGCCTTTTCTGGGGTGGCTGGGGGCAGATGTTTTTAGCCAGGGGGGGGGGGGGGGCAATAACCGTGGACCCTCTCCAGGCTATTAATATCTGCCCTCAGTCACTGGCTTTACTACTCTGGCGGAGAAAATTGTGCGGGAGCCCACGCCAATTTTTTCCGCCATTTAACCCCTTAATTTACTAGCTAGAACGGCCAAATCTTGCATAGACACACTACTAACATTAGTAGTGTGGAATATGCAAAAAAATGGTGATATGAGATGGTTTACTGTATGTAAACCATGTCTCATATCATGTCGGGTTTTAGGAAGGAGAAAGCAAAAGCCGGCAATTGAATTACCGGCTTTAAAGCTGTCTAGCGCTGGAAGAAATATTAATATATATATATGTGTCTCACTGACACATATATATATATATATATATATATATATATATATATATATATATATATATACCTATTCTATGTGTACACATTTATTCTACCTATTCTACTGTAAGCTGCCAGTGTGATTTTACTGTACACCGCACTGAATTGCCAGCTTTTCTCGCTAACACCGCTGCGTATTTCTTGCAAGTCACACTGCTGGTCCGTGTATGATCCGTATTTTTGGGGCTTCCATAGACTTTCATTGACGTTTTATTTGCGCAATACGGTGACAAACGCAGCATGCTGCGATTTTCTACGGCCGTAGAAAGCCGTATAATACTGATCAGTTTAATACGGCAGATATAAGCAGGGGCATAGAGAATAATTGTGCCGTTTGTTTTGCGAGTTTTACGGACGTAGTTTCTGCGCTCTTACGTCCGTAAAACTCGCAAATGTGAAGCCGGCCTAAATCAGAGAGATATGTCACAAAAAATAGTTAATAAATAACATTTCCCACATGTCTACTTTACATCAGCACAATTTTGGAACCAAAATTGTTTTTTGTTAGGGAGTTATAAGGGTTAAAAGTTGACCAGCAATTTCTCATTTTTACAACACCTTTTTTTTTTAGGGACCAGATCACATGTGAAGTAATTTTGAGGGGTCTATATGATAGAAAATACCCAAGTGTGACACCATTCTAAAAACTACACCCCTCAAGGTTCTCAAAACCACATTCAAGAAGTTTATTAACCCTTTACGTGCTTCACAGGAACTGAAACAATGTGGAAGGAAAAAATGAACATTTAACCTTTTTTTGCAAACATTTTAATTCAGAACCATTTTTTTTATTTTCTCAAATGTAAAAACAGAAATGTAACCATAAATTTTGTTATGCAATTTCTCCTGAATATGCCAATACCCCATATGTGGGGGTAAACCACTGTTTGGGCGCACCGTAGAACTTGGAAGTGAAGGAGCGCCATTTGACTTTTTCAATGCAGAATTGGCTGGAATAGAGATCGGACGCCATGTCACGTTTAGAGAGCCCCTGATGTGCCTAAACAGTGGAAACCCCCCACAAGTGACAACATTTTGGAACCTAGACCCCTTAAGGAACTTATCTAGATGTGTGGTGAGCACTTTGAACCCCCATGTGCTTCACAGAAATTTATAACGTTGAGCCGTGAAAATAAAAAATCACATTTTTTCTACAAAAATGATATTTTTTCCCCCAAATTTTTATTTTTACAAGGGTAAAAGGAGAAATTAGACAACAAAAGTTGTAGTGCAATTTCTCCTGAGTACGTCGATACCCAATATGTGGGGGTAAACCACTGTTTGGGCACACCGCAGAGCTTGGAAGTGGAGGAGCGCCGTTTTACTTTTTCAATGTCGAAATGGCAGGAATTGAGATTGGACGCCATGTCGCATTTGGAGAGCCCCTGATGTGCCCCACAAGTGACCCCATTTTGGAAACTAGTCCCCCCATGGAACTTATCTAGATGTGTGGTGAGAACTTTGAATGGCCAAGTGCTTCACAGAAGTTTAGAATGCAGAGTCGTGAAAATAAAAAATATTTTTTTTTCCACAAAAAAGATTTTTTAGCCCCCAAGTTTTTATTTTCACAAGGGTAACAAGAGAAATCGGACCCCAAAAGTTGTTGTCCAATTTGTCCTGAGTATGGTGGTACCCCATATGTGGGGGTAAACCACTGCTTGAACGCACGGCAGAGCTCGGAAGGAAGGAGCGCCATTTTGGAATGCAGACTTTGATAGAATGGTCTGCGGGCGTTATGTTGCGTTTGCAGAGCCCCTGATGTACCTAAACAGTAGAAACCCTCCACAAGTGACCCCATTTTGGAAACTAGACCCCCCAAGTAACTTATCTAGATGTGTGGTGAGAACTTTGAATGCCCAAGTGCTTCACAGAAGTTTAGAATGCAGAGTCGTGAAAATAAAAAATATTTTTTTTTCCACAAAAAAGATATTGTAGCCCCCAAGTTTTTATTTTCACAAGGGTAACAGGAGAAATTGGACCCCAAAAGTTGTTATCCAATTTATCCAGAGTACGCTGATGCCCCATATGTGGGGGTAACCCACTGTTTGGGCTCAGAAGGGAGGGAGCACCATTTGACTTTTTGAGCGCAAAATTGGCTGTCGTGTTTGGAGACCCCCTGATGTAACTAAACAGTGGAAACCCCCCAATTCTAGCTCCAACCCTAACCCCAACACACCCCTAACCCTAATCCCAACCCGATCCATAATCCTAATCACTAACCCTAACGATAATCACAACCCTAACCCCAAAACAACCTTAATGTCAATCCTAACCATAACCCTAATCAAAACCCTAAATCCAACACACCCCTAATCCTAATCTCAACCCTAACCTCGAACTCAACCCTAATCCCAATACACCCCTAATCACAACCCTAACCTTAACCCTAATCCCAAACCTAACCCTAATCCCAAGCGTAACCCTAATGCCAACCCTAACCCTAATACCAACTCTAATCCAAACCCTAACCCCAAATCTAACCCTAACTTTAGCCCCAACCCTAGCCCTAACTTTAGCCCCAACCCTAACCCTAAATTTAGCCCCAACCCTAACCCTAGCCCTAGCCCTAACCCTAGCCTTAGCCCTAACCCTAGCCCTAACCCTAGCCCTAATCCTAGCTCTAACCCTAGCCCTAACCCTAGCCCTAACCCTAGCCCTAACCCTACCCCTAGCCCTAACCCTAGCCCTAACCCTAGCCTTAACCCTAGCTCTAACCCTAGCCCTAACCCTAGCCCTAATTTTAGCCCCAACCGCTCTTTTCCTGTCGGCCGGCAGATGGCGATAGATGGCGGGCGCACTGCGTATGCGCCCGCCATTTTCTTTTTCCCGGCAGCCAGGAGGAGCAGCAAGGAGGATCCAGGGACACTGGTAAGTATAATAGGGTCCCCAAATCCCCCTATTTCTCTGTCCTCTGATGTGCGATCACATCAGAGGACAGAGAATTACACTTTGATTTTTTTTTCTGCGGTCGCCGGTAAAAAGTTAATTATCGGCGATCGCAAAACCGGGGTCGGTAAAACCGACCCCGATCATGTTCTTTGGGGTCTTGGCTACCCCCGGCAGCCGAGACCCCAAAGATTCTACCGGTGCCGGCCGGCGGGCGCACTGCGCATGCGCCCGCCACTTTGAAGATGGCGGCTCCCACCGGGAGCCATGAGGAGCACCGGGGGAGACAGGTGGGTATCGGGGGGCTATCTGGGACCCCTTTTCTCTGTCCTCCGATGTGCGATCACATCGGAGGACAGATAAATTAAAAAGAGATCGCGTTTTTGTTTGTTTTTTGCGATAGCCGGTAAACGGTTAATTACCGGCGATCGCAAATGCGGGGTCGGTAAAACCCCCCCCGAATCATGTTCTCTGGGGTCTCGGCTACCCCCGGCAGCCGAGACCTCAGAGAAAATCCGACTCTGGGGGGCGCTATTTACTTTTTCCACAGCGCCGTTAATTAACGGTGCTGTGGTTTAAGTACCCTTAGCGGCCGCCGTTAAAAGGCGTATCGGCGGTCGCTAAGGGGTGAAGCAACATGAGTCTGCTGACTCTTTCCCTTTAAATGTAAACATACAAAACGGCAAACCATATAGACATATGTGTTATCACTGTAAGTGTAATAACCTGTGGAAAAGATATAGCACATAATTTATGGTATAACAAAATCACAATTGTTTTCTTTTTCATTTTACCCCTCAATAAAACTGTATTTAAATCAAGTGCTTACATATGTATAGTGTCAAAATTAAGTATTTTATACACTGCCAATTTTGCATCTTTTCCCGCCTTCAAGGAATAAAGAGGTCTGTAATTTTTATTGTAGGAACACTTCAACTGTGCGAAAAAAAAAACAGAAAATCACATTGTATGATTTTTAAAAAATTAATTTGCATTTTATTGCATGAAATAAGTATTTTATACAATAGAAAAACAGAACTTAATACTTGGTACAGAGACTTTTGTTTGCAATTACAGATCTTCTCCAGATCTTTCAAGTTTTGTGGCTGTTGCTGGGCAACACTGAGTTTCAGCTCCCTCCAAAGATTTTCTATTGTGATCAGGTGTGGGGACTGGCTGGGCCAAGCAACCCAGCATAGCCAGCCACTAGATTCTAAAACTTAACATTTAATATGTATACCTCTAAAAATAGTATATTTACTTTAAAATCACAATTTGGTGCTCATGTTTAACCGTGCACTAGACGAGAAAATTGGCATGATCTCACCCAGTCGCTGTCTCTCTCCTTGCTGTGGATTCCTGTGCTTGTTGAGAGCACGGCGTGGGGAAGAGACCAATAGACCTTTTCCAATGGGGGGAGAGAAAAGGGGGGGGGAATAGTTTAAAGCTATCTTCCCTGTCGTGCCCTGTGTATAAGACTCCCGCCCTAACAAGGGCAGTCCCCAAGTTTGAGCCTACTTAAATGAAGCCCTTTGATTTATATAGCCACCCTGGATAGTGTATCCTCTTTTTCTTCCCAAAGCGTTTCCCTCCCCGTTATGGGGGTTCATCAGGGGAAAATTGTCCAGGTTAATGGAGGTATTCTGCCGTGGCAGACATGACCTCATTCAACAGCGTCCTCCATGTGAGGGTAAGGCAGTCTCTCTCTTGTCCGATCGGGTTGCCATTAAATAAGGGAGGGGGAGGTACTTAGATTCCGCGTCTGTCATCACTTCCCTTTAGCTTATGTCAATCATACACTCAGTTCAAATCACTCCTTTCTGAGCCTATCAAAAGGTCTCACATTGCTTTCAGGATGGTTTATCAGGCTCTTTAAACAGTCCATATATACTTTTTAGTTAGGTTCGAGACCCTTTTTGCCATTGAGCGTACCTCATTAACACCTCTGTGTAGTGGAGTATCTGTGCATGTTCCCTTGAGCCAGTGGCTCCTTATTCCCGTCCTGGAGTCCCAATCAATGATCTCCCGGTCTACTGTATTACCCATGCGCCCCTTAAGTGACCTGGCGTATGATCCCGTGTCCTTGTTGTACTATGTCTATTAGCAATGTCCCCCGTTTATTTGTCCGCACCTAAGTATACACCTCCGTGTATTAAAACTACAGCGCATGCGCACTCTAGCCTATTCGGCTTCTCTATCACCTGACCACAGGTCCTGGTCGGTGTCTTCTAAGTGCGCTTCCCGGCGCACGCGCCCCTGAGTTAATCAGCTGGTTCATGACTGCAGGTCCTGGTTCATCCCTTTCATCGGCCGTCTACTGCGCCTGCGTCTTCCTTTTTCAATTAGACACGCGACAGGCATCTATTGCCCTGTGACATTAGATCGGTCACCTGATCAGGGGAATATTTCTCTAGTGTCCACAGGGGAAAAATTGTACATTATTGGAGGTATCTTCAATTTATGGGTACGCTCTAAGTAGTATTTACTGCGCTTTTAGTTATTTATTATTGTTTGACTGAGTCCCTATTATATTTAACTCCTTAGTTACTTTTTGGCTTTAATTTGATACTAATGGGACTATGATATATCATAGTATTTGATCTTAGTGGAGCCATGGTATATCACTGTATTCGTACCCTCTAGAGGCATAATGGAAGCCTCGATATTCAGATTTCCCTTCTCTTACATGCGATATCATTTTATTGTAACTAGTGTAAATATTAGGAGTTAAATTAAAAATAGTAATTTCTTTTTTATATTCATGTACCTCCCTTGTTCCGAGTATACATATATGCATAATTCTTTCACATTATAGCGTAGCTGTTCACACATTATCCGTTAGTACCCCACGCTGATGTCTACTGGTGATATAGTGAAAGATATCCTTGTGAGCTGCCAATTGCAGCCAGAGTTCAATTTTAATGGTTAACCATTTAACCTATTTTGAAGGTCATTTACAATGACTCGGTAGGCACCCCCCCACACCATCACACTTTATATCACTTAGAAGCTTATATGATTAATGAGGATGGAGGAGTTAAAGAAAACAACTGAAATTCAGCTGTTCATTAAGCCCTAGGGGCCATTGGGTATCTAGTCGATAGATCCATCGACATTCTCTTTGCAAGATCATTTTGTCATAGTTCCCACCTCTTATTGGTGGTTTTACTCGGTCTATACCCATAAAACTAACCACTTTACTGTTGCCATCATGACAACTGTTCACGTGTTTCGCTAGCGGTGTATCTCTGTCATTTCTTATGTCCACCAAATGCTCCCCCACCCTCTGCCTAAATTCTCTGAGTGTTTTTGCCGCAGATACAAGAAGCCTTATAAATCACCCCTGTTGTCTTTCAGTTAATGAATTGCTCAATTGTAAATTTCTCTTTTGTAGTGTCATTCTCATATTCCTTCCCTGTTTGTATATGATTACAAACCACACATAGTCCACATTTGTAACAACCCTTCAGTTTTTCTGGTAGCCATGTTGTCCCTCCTTCTGGTTTACTCAGGTGGCTATGCACCAGTCTATCCTTAAGGGAGCGGCCCTTCTTATACGTAATTTGGGGTGTCGTTCCTATGACCTTGGCCAGTTGTTGGTCCATTAGGAGGACATTCCAGTGTCTTTTTAGGACCTCCCGTACTGCTGATGCCCCATTATCAAAAGTGGTAATAAAACGAATGATATTTTGATTCTCTTCATTTCTAATCTTAGTTTTTAATAGATCCTCTCTCGGTTGTGCTTGTGCATGTTGGAATGATTCCCTTAATATCCTATCCGGGTACCCCTTCTCTGGAATCTCTCTCTCAAATCGTTTGCCCAGTATTTGAAGTTATTTGTCTCTGAGCAATTCCGTTTCATCCTCAGATATTGCCCTTTTGGGATTCCCTTTTTCTGAGCTATAGGGTGGTGACTATCCCATCTTAACAGGGAGTTAGTTGATGTGGGTTTACGGAAAGTGGAGGTTGTTAGTACCCCTCTTCTCTGTTGCCTTACTGATACGGATATCCAGAAACGGTAATTCGTGTGTTTCAATTACCGATGTAAACCGTAAACCAATTTCATTGATGTTTAGAGCTGCCACAAATAATTCAAATCTGTCCTTGGTGCCACTCCACAAAAAAAAAAAAAAATCTATAAATCTTACCCAGAGATCTATAAATCTGGTAAAGTCACCCAAAGCTTCTGAGAAGACCGTTGTATCCTCCCACCAGCCCAGGAACAAATTAGCGTAACTTGGTGCACATGGATGTTGCTGGGCAACACTGAGTTTCAGCTCCCTCCAAACATTTTCTATTGTGATTAGGTGTGGGGACTGGCTGGGCCACTCCAGGACCTTGAAATGCTTCTTATGGAGCCAATCCTTAGTTGCCCTGGCTGTGTGTTTTGGGAAATTGTCATGCTGGAAGACCCAGGCACGACCCATCTTCAATCCTCTTACTGAGGGATGAAGGTTATAGGCCAAAATTTCCCGATACATGACCTCTTCTAATCTCTCTTCAAAACGGTGCAGTCATCCTGTCCCCTTTGCAGAAAAGCCCCACCAACGTATGATGTGTCCCCCACCAACTTCACAGTTGGGATGTTGTTCTTGGGTTGTACTCATCCTTTTCCCTCCATACACGATGATTGGAGTTGATACCAAAGGGTTCTATTTTAGTCTCATATGACCACATGACCTTCTCCCATGCCTCCTCTGGATCATCTAGATGGTGATTAGCAAACGTCAAATGGGCCTGGGCATGTGCTGGCATGAGCAGGGCAACCTTATGTGCCCTGCAGGATTTTAATCCATGATGGCATAGTGTGTTACTAACAGTAATGTTTGAGACTATGGTCCCAGCTCTCTTCAGCCCATTAATCAGATCTTCCCATGTAGATCTGGGCTGATTCCCGACCTTTCTCAGAATCATCCTTACCCCACAAGGCAAGATCTTGCATGGAGCCCCAGACAGAGGAAGACTGACAGTCATGATGTGTTTTACTCTTTCTAATAATGGTGCCAACTAGAGTTGAGTGACTTTTACTTTTTTAGGATCGAGTCGGGTTTCGCGAAACCCGACTTTCTAAAAAGTCGGGTCGGGTGAAATCGGCCGATTATTGCGAAAAGTCGGGGGCCGATTGAAACACGAAACCCAATGCAAGTCAATGGGTAATCAAAGTTGGCAGTGAGTGGAGGACAGGAAAACACCTACAGTGCCCATTTTAATGCCAAAAACATCAATTCTTATTTATTAAGCTTGTCAATCTTAATTTACTTCATAATAATAGTTAGTCATTGAAAACAGGGGGGTCATTTGGCTAAAGTTGTGGGGGGGGGTAGGGCTGGCTCAAGATTTTCGTGGTCCCAGGAAACGTGGAATACGTCATGGTGGTGGAGCAGGGAGAGGTAAGTATTTCAACTTTGCAAGTGCTGTGATCCTGAGCAAGCAGGGGAGGCCCACTAGTTGGCACTGGCACAGGGACCCTCATAGTACGGCGGTGTGTTTGACGGCGGGCGGCGCCTCCCACTGCCAGAGACACTTTTGTGTACTATGAGGGGCCCTGTGCCAGTGCCAACGAGTATGCCCCCCCACCTGATGAAGGAACCTGCACTTTCATCTGCACCTTCCTCTTTGTCCCCGTGTAAGGTGGTATAGTATGCGGGAAGGGGAACCTGACTTTCAGCAGGGTCAGATTCTGGCTGTGAAGATTGCAAGAGGAATGTAGTGGTCTAGGTCAATGTACCAGCAGACTCATCTAGCAGTGGCTGGGCAATGGGCAGGATGAGGAGGAGACACAGATATAGGCCCAAAATGAAAAAGTAGGCTAAAAACAGTTCAAAATTGGTAACAGGACTAAACAGGCGGCATTGCTTTGTTCAGCGGAGGACAACTGTAATGAGAGGCTCACACAGACTTAGTAGGCCTAAAATAAAAAAGTAGGCTAAATGCAGTTCAAAATTGGTAAGAGGAGTACACAGGCGGCATAGCTTTGTTCAGTGGAGGAGGTTAACTTTAATGAGAGGCTGACACAGTTACTAGGCCCAAGTAAGTAAGTAGGCTAAATGCAGTTCAAAATTGGTAAGAGGAGAACACAGGCAGCATAGCTTTGTTCAGCGGAGGAGGACAACTTTAATGAGAGGCTCACACAGTTACTAGGCCCAAGTAAGTGGGCTAAATGCAGTTCAAAATTGGTAAGAGGAGAACACAGGCAGCATAGCTTTGTTCAGTGGAGGAGGACAACTGTAATGAGAGGCTCACACAGTTACTAGGCCCAAGTAAGTAAGTAGGCTAAATGCAGTTCAAAATTGGTAAGAGGAGTACACAGGCGACATAGCTTTGTTCAGCGGAGGAGGACAAATGTAATGAGAGGCTCACACAGACTTAGTAGGCCTAAAATAAAAAAGTAGGCTAAATGCAGTTCAAAATTGGTAAGAGGAGTACACAAGCGGCATAGCTTTGTTCAGCGGAGGACAACTGTAATGAGAGGTTCACACAGTTACTAGGCCCAAGTAAGTAAGGAGGCTAAATGCAGTTTAAAATTGGTAAGAGGAGTACACAGGCGGCATAGCTTTCTCCAGCCGAGAAGGAGAACTGTAATGAGAGGCCCAAACAGACTTAGTAGGTCTAGAATAAAAAGTAGGCTAATTGCAGTTCAAAATTGGTAACAGGAGTACACAGGTGGCATTGCTTTGTTCAGTGGAGGACAATTGTAATAAGTGGCTGACACAGTTAGTAGGCCAAAATAATAAAGTGGGCTAAATGTCAGCCAAAAAAATGTTCATAAATAAGCTGGTGGCATAGCTAGGTACAGGGGTGGGCTCCTCTGCTGAGTAGCAGACAGTGGTAGTTGGCGCAAAGTATTAACTGTTCTAAATGGAGGCCAGGGCCCATGTATATTTTTACTATCATCTATCATTTCAACAAATGTGTATTGGCAGTGCCATTGAAGGATTTAACAGCACAGACTACACAGTGGTGGAGCAGGGAGAGGTAAGTTTTGCAAGTGGTAGAGCACTGTTTGAGCTGGGGGGGAAAACTCTCTCGTGGGCAGTGGTACTGGCACAGGGCCCCTCATATTACGACGGTGTGTCTGACGTTGGTTGTGCACCACCACCATCAGAGACACTTCATTGTACTATGAGGGACCCTTTGCCAGTGCCGTCGCACAAGAGTGGGCACACCCACCTGTCCAGGCATACGGCACTCGCTAGGGTGCTTGCACTAAGTGGTGACCAAGTGACTAAGTGGCTCTGTGGGGGGAGTCAGCCCATTTGGGGGCGTATAAAAATGGCCTATGGTGGACATTCAGCAGCTGCAAATGGAGGAATTAGAGCAGTCAGTAAGAGGAGGCCAAAAGCAAGACATTTTTCAGGCAAGCTACGTGTCAGCAGGGGAAGGTGGGGCAAAATAATTTGAAATCCATGACTGGTTCATTTTAATGAAGGTTGGATCATCAACATTTCTGGTAACCAGATGTGTCCTTTTTTCGGTCAGTATTGAACCAGCAGCACTGAAGACTCTTTCTGATAGCACACTAGCAGCTGGGCAAGCGAGCTCCTGTAATGCATATTCTGCCAATTCAGACCAGGTGTCTATTTTAGATGCCCAGTAATCAAAGGGGAATGACCTGTGAGGGAGAACATCGATAAGGGAGGAAAAATAGTTGGTAACCATACTGGACAAATGCTGTCTCCTGTCACTTTGAATCGATGCAGCAGTACCTGTCCTGTCTGCGGTCATTACGAAATCACTCCACAACCTGGACATAAAACCCCTCTGTCCAATGCCACTTCGGATTTGTGCACCTCTAAAACCTCTGCCATGTTGCCCCCTAGAGCTCGTGTGAGAACCATCACCGCTGCTGTGGGCTGGGAATGCCTGAACCAAACGGTCTACAAGAGTTGCTTGTTTGGTAGCCCATATTTGCTCAGGGTTCTCATGTGGCATGATATTTTGCAATTTTCCTTTGTAACGTGGATCCAGGAGGCAGGCCAACCAGTAATCATCATCGGTCATCATTTTGATAATGCGGGGGTCCCTTTTTAGGATACGCAAGGCATGCTCTGCCATGTGGGCCAATGTTCCAGGTGTCAATCACTGCTTGTGCTGGGTTGAGGAGCACTTTCTTGCAAATCAACATCACTTGTTGCCCGCAAAAATCCTGCACCTGACCTTGCAGCGCCACCAGTTTCTATTGCCCCCATCCTCCTCCCATAAATATTGATCCCCATCATCCTCCTCCTCCTCTTCATCCCCCACCTCGTCCAGGAGAGTTCCCTGAGCAGACAATGGCTGACTGTCATCAAGGCTTCCCTCCTCCTCGGCTGCAGACGCCTGCTCCTTGATGTTCGTCAAACTTTGCATCAGCAGACGCATTAGTGGATGCTCATGCTTATGATGGCGTCGTCTGCACTTACCAGCCATGTGCATTCCTCAAAACACTGAAGGACTTGATAGAGGTCTTGGAGCTTCGACCACTGCACACCAGACAACTCCATGTCTGCCATCCAACTACCTGCCCATGTATGTGTATCCTCCCACAAATAAATGACAGCACGCCTCTGTTCACACAGCCTCTGAACCATGTGCAGTGTGGAGTTCCACCTTGTTGCAACATCGATTATTAGGCGGTGCTGGGAAAGATTCAGCGATCGCTGGGTGTTCAACATATGGCTGGAGTGTACAGGCGACCGGCGGATGTGGGAGCAAAGTCTTCGCACCTTCAGGAGCAGGGCTGGTAACTCCGGATAATTTTTCAGGAAGCACTGCACCACCAGGTTCAAGGTGTGAGCCAGGCAAGGTATGTGTTTCAGTTCTGAAAGGGCTATGGCAGCCATAAAATTCCTTCCGTTATCTCTGACTACCTTGCCTGTCTCAAGATGTACACTGCCCAGCCATGACTGAGTTTCTTGCTGCAAGTACTCTGCCAGTACTTCCGCGGTGTGTCTGTTGTCACCCAAACACTTCATTTGTAGCACAGCCTGCTGACGCTTACCACTAGCTCTTCCATAATGGGACACCTCTTGTGTAACACTGGCTACTGCGGATGGAGTGGTCATGCGAGTGCGCTCTGTGGATAAGCTTTCACTTCTGGAGGAGGAGGAGAAGGGGTGGCGAACGCCTACAGCAAACTGTTTCCTAGACCGTGGGCTAGGCAGAACTGTCCCACTATGGCTGTCCCCTGTGGACCCTGCACCCACCACATTAACCCAGTGTGCCGTGATGGACACGTAATGTCCCTGGCCATGCCTACTGGTCCATGCATCTGTTGTGAGGTGCACCTTTCTACTGACTGCCTCAGTGCATGGACAATGCGGTCTTTGACATGCTGGTGGAGGGCTGGGATGGCTTTTCTCACAAAGAAGTGTCGACTTGGTAGGTCATAGCGTGGTACTGCACAGGCCATCAAGGCTTTGAAAGCTTGGCTTTCAACCAACCGGTAGGGCATCATCTCTAACGAGATTAGTCTAGCAATGTGGGCGTTCAAACCCTGTGTATGCGGATGACAGGATGAGTACTTTCTTTTCCTAGAGTCTCTTGTAGGGTGAGCTGGACTGGAGAGCTGCATATGGTGGAACTACTTAAGCAGCAAATGTGGAGGTATATGGTGGAACTAGCGGGGGTGGTGGTGGACATGGCAGATTGAGAGAGGGTTGGTGATGGAATTCTTGATGTTGGCCTACCTACAGTGTTTCCTACCAAGAACCTTGTGATTCCCTGACTGCTTTGGCCTTGCGACGATACCTCCACATTTGCTGCTGGTGGTGTCCTAACTGGTGGGCTTACTGTGAGTGTAGCAATGTAGCGTTGCTGACTACCTTCATTCTGAGCAAGTGCACCAACGGTACTAGACGTTTGGTAGTTAGTCCAGGCTTGCAAGTGCATGCTGGTTAAATGTCTACGCATGCACGTTTTATTTAAATTTAGGAGATTCTTCCCTCTGCTAAAGGTATTTGAGCACTTCTTACAGATAACTTTGCACTGATCATTCTGATCTTGGTTAATAAATTCCCACACTGCACTCTTCCTACTATGGATTACCTTTTCAGGCATTGCACACTGTGCTATTTTCACCGGATGGCCACGCTGTCCTAAAACTGTTTTTGGTTTTGACAAACATTTTTTGCCAGATACGGGCCTGCCAGATGAAAGCTGTTGCGATGTAGATGGCTGCTGTGGATCATCCTCCTCCGCTTCTGAGCTACTGGCAGTGGCACCCTCTTCCCCCAATGGCTGCCAATCTGGGTCAACAACTGGGTCATCTATCACCTCCTCTTCAATGTCATGTGCACCTTCTTCTGTGTCACCGTGTAAGGTGCTATAGCAATCGTGACGGGGCACCATAGTCTCATCAGGGTCAGATTCTGGCTCAGTACACTGCGAGGACAATGTAGTGATCTGAGTCAATGGAACAGCATAATATTCTAGCTGTGGCTGTGCATCTGTGCACTCCATGTCCGATTCATCTTGAAATGGGCTTTTAACAATTTCCCTCTCTAACCCAGGCACAATATGTGTAAAGAGCTCCATGGAGTAAACTGTAGTGTCGCCTGCCGCATCCTTCACTTTTGGTTTGGGTGAAGGACACAAGGAAGCGACTTGTTCCTGACTGGGAGCATCCACTGACGACTCGCTGCTTTTAGATTTCGAACCTTCTGAAGAGAAGGCGAAAGAGCTAGAGGCTGAGTCAGCAAGGAAAGCGAAAACTTTTTCCTGCTGCTCCGGCTTTAAAAGCTGTTTTCCTACTCCCAGATAAGGGAGCCTTAGAGGCCTTGTGTAGCCAGACGATGATGCTGGCTCAACACCTCGAGCCTTTGGTGCTATTTTTCTTTTCCCACTACCACCAGATGCTCCACCACCACTACCATCAGTATCAGCTGGCAATGACCGGCCACGGCGTCTTCCACCAGACTTCCTCATTTTTGTAAACATCTAACCAAAATAACAACCGTTATATGGTACTGTGAAACAAGGTAGAAAGTGTATATAAACTTGTGGATAATTTAAATCTCCCTTTTTTTTGGGGGAGACTGCAACAAAACTCTGGCATAGTGTATTACACTACACAATGTAAGTGGCAGAACGTGGCTGGAAGATGTACCTCAAACTAACAGAACTGTGACATAGATCCACTTAGTGCCAATTTAAATCTCCCTTTTTTGTGGGGGAGACTGCACCAAAACTCAGGCCCATTGTATTACACTACACAATGTAAGTGGCAGAATGTGGCTGGAAGATGTACGACAAACTAACAGAACTGTGATGTAGATCCATTTAGTGCCAATTTAAATCTCCATTTTTTTGGGGGGGAGACTGCACCAAAACTCAGGCGTAGTGTATTACACTACACAATGTAAGTGGCAGAACGTGGCTGGAAGATGTACAACAAACTAACAGAACTGTGACGTAGATCCACTTAGTGCCAATTTCAATCTCCCTTTCTTTGGGGGGAGACAGAAAAGGCCGGAGCAAGCCGTACCCCTCCCCCCACGGCGTAGGCGGAGGCCTGCATGACAATGGGGGGAGAGGGGTAGGAAATAGGTTAATGAGGGGGGAGGGAGTTTCAGGCCCGGGGGTTTGTGGGATTTTGGGAGGTAACGGTCACTTCCCGCTCTTTTGTGGACCCGAGCAGTCATACCTCAGGATGGCTGGCGTTGACGCGATTCTAGAAGGCCTCAGGACGGCGGCAGCGTCCCATCCTCCTGGGTGGCTTCAGGCGCAGGTGGCCCGCATCATGGCTGACGGTGCGGGTCCGTCCGGCGCTGATGTTGGATCCGGCGCAGCGGCGCCGCTGGAGCGGCGTTCTCGGAGGACGCGGCCCCCCGAGCGCCTTTCCCCGGATTCCGGACCTCGAGCCCCCCGAAGGCGCCGGAGCCCCTCCCGGGACCCTCCAGGCCGGGTGCCGGTAAGATCAGCGGCGACGCGGCCCCGGCCTTGGAGGAATCCATCTGCTGGTCGGGGCTCAGCGGCGGCGAGTAGGCCTACTTCCCGCAGTGCGGCGGGGGCGGGGCCTCGGCGCGCCGGGCAGCGCCTGGGGCCTGTTGGAGCGGGAGGCCGCAGCGGTGAGCCTCCTGCCGCGCGGCCTGCCTCGGCTGTGTCTTCAAGTCCGGCGGGGGTGGCGAGTGACGGTGGCGCGGGCGACCCGAGGCTGGATGTGTCCGGGCCGGCTCAATCGTCAGCGGCAGGGCCCGTTCCTGTGGCAGGTCGTCAGGATGGCTGCATGATAGCAGCGGTCGGCTCTGGGCCGGATCTGAGTCGGTGCGCTGCCAGCTCATCCACGCAGGCACCGTTCTCCCCGGGAAGCCAGCACCTGGACCCCTTGCACACCGGGCCTGTATCTGGACTGGATATGCAGGTGGACCTCCTGGGCCTTCCTCATCATCGGGATTCGGGTGGATCTTTTGTGAATACGGCGAGCCGTGGACGTCTGGATGCCAGCACTTCGGCTGGGGGGACCACAGATCCCTTGCAGCCCGGTGAGTATTCATCTATGTCTGGTCTTCGTACACCTAGCTTGGCGTCGCCCGCTTTAGTAGGAAGTCAGGGGGCTAGTGGTGTGGACAGGGTGGCGGGTGACGCGGGTGCAGCGGGGGTGCAGGAGCTTTTGAGTAGCGTGCAGGGTTTGTTATCTGGATTGGAGCAGGGGATGTCCGCGCAGAGACATTTGGGGGCTTGGTTGAGCCCACAGGTGGGGGTTTTCGGGGCTGTTGGGTCGCCGATGGCGGCGCCGGCACCAGTATCGGTTTCAGTGCAGACGGAGAAGGAGTGTAGGGTGCACTTAGATGATAGGGCCCATGGCGAAGTTTATGTTTGTTTTGAGGGCCCTCTGGGGGCGCATCTAAAAAAGGAAGTTAGAGAAAAGATTGCGAAGGATGAGTACGTCGAGATTTTTTCGTTACTTCCGTTAGAAAAATTTAATCTGGATAAGAAGAAAAAGGAGGAGAGCAAGAAGGAAGATGAGGAAAAGCGGCGGTGGCGCTTGATTCCTCAGACTTTTGGTAACTGGTTGCAGGCCTTTGCGATTCTGGCTAGTGTGATTGGTGAAAAGGCGCCCGAGAATTGCTCGGGTCTGTTCTGTTATCTGGATTCGATTAGTGAGGCTCATAGGGTTTACGGTGGTCAGGCGTGGCTCAGGTATGATGAGCAGTTTAGACAGAGGAAAGCGGTTCGGCCAGCAATTCGCTGGGATCAAAAGGATATCGGGCTATGGTTGCGTGTGATGGCGCAATACAAGTTCGGCAATCCCTTTCATGGGGGGGGCCGGCGGTTCCGGCCAGGGTTTTCAGTCCAGTTCGGCAGGGTCCTCTAGTTCCGGCAGTCAGGGAGGGGGTCAGAAGTTGGGGGTCTGTTGGCAGTTTAACGAAGGTCAGTGTAGATTCGGAGGTAACTGCAAGTTTAAACACTTGTGTTCCCACTGCAGCGGCTCTACACATGGGGCCGCAAAATGCTTTAAAAAGGGGAAAGGAAAGTCAGGAAGCGGTAATTCCCATGGGGGAGACACCGGTGAGGTGGGAAAGGATGGTCCCTTATCTAGATAGATACCCAGATAAGGAGAAGGCGGAGTTATTGTTGTCAGGTTTTCAGTCAGGTTTCGTAATCCCGGCTCCTTCCTTCGAGGTTCCGTGTGTGAGGAAGAATTTGCGGTCGGCTTTGTTACACGCCGAAGTGGTTTCTGAAAAGTTGCGGAAGGAGGTCGCGTTGGGTCGCATGGCGGGCCCGTTTGAGTTGCCGCCTTTTGCGGATTTGGTGGTTTCCCCGTTGGGGGTGGTGCCTAAGAAAGAGGAAGGAAAATTTCGTTTGATTCAGCATCTGTCTTATCCCAGAGGTATGTCGGTTAATGACGGGATTGATCCTGGGCTTTGTTCGGTGGTGTACGCGTCGTTTGACATGGCGGTGGAATGGGTTCAAAAATCCGGTAAAGGGGCTCTGCTAGCTAAGACAGATATTGAGTCCGCCTTCCGTTTGTTGCCGGTTCACCCAGACAGCGTTCGGTTGCTGGGTTGTTATTGGGAGGATCGTTTCTTTGTTGATAGGTGTTTGCCCATGGGGTGTTCACTGTATTGCGCGTTGTTTGAGGCGTTTAGCTCATTTTTGGAGTGGGTGGTGCGTGATGTGTCAGGTTGCGAGTCTGTCATTCATTATTTGGATGACTTCTTGTGTGTCGGCCCGGCCGGGTCTGACCGTTGTAGGATGATTTTGAGAGCTATTGAGTTGGTGGCGGGTCGCTTTGGAGTTCCGTTGGCTCCGGGTAAAACGGAGGGCCCGAGCACGTGTTTATCCTTCCTTGGTATCGTAATTAATACTGTGCAGTGGGAGTTCAGGTTGCCCATGGAAAAAATTGTGAGTTTGCGCGAGGAGGTGTTGCGGGCTTGTCGTTTGCGGAAGTTGTCTTTAAGGGATTTACAATCGCTCCTTGGTAAGCTTAATTTCACTTGTCGAGTTATGCCTATGGGCAGAGTTTTTTCCAGGCGGTTGGCCATGGCTACAGCAGGAGTTCGTGCTCCTCATCATTTTGTGCGGTTGTCAGCTGAGCATAAGGAGGATTTGACGGTGTGGAGTAGTTTTTTGCAGAACTATAATGGCCGGTCATTGTTACAGGAGGGAGTGGTTGATAACGAGTCGTTGGATTTGTTTACGGACGCTGCCGGGGGGTCAGGCTTCGGTGCGTATTTTCAGGGGCAATGGTGCGCTGCATCGTGGCCGCCATCGTGGATTTCTTCTGGCTTAGTTCGGAATATCACGCTTCTGGAAATTTTTCCTATTTTGGTGGCGGTGCATTTGTGGCAGCAGGTTTTTCAGAACAGGCGTGTTCGTTTTTACTGTGATAACATGGGGGTGGTTTGTGCGATAACAATCTGTCGGCTTCGTCGTCCCCTGTTGTGCGGGTGTTGAGACAGCTGGTTTTGGTGTGTTTAAAATTGAACGCGCATGTCACTGCGTCACATGTTCCTGGTGCCCACAATTCCATAGCAGATTCTCTCTCTCGTTCACAGTTCGGTCGTTTTCGGTCGCTGGCGCCGGATGCGGAGGTCGTTGGGTTGGAATGCCCTGCAGAACTTTGGCTTGTGGTGTCCGAGACGCGGAGGCACTGATCAAATCGTCGTTGGCTCCCAGAACATGGGAGGCTTACCAGGCTACTTGGCTGGAGTGGGTGGAATTGTTGGGGGTTGTTGGGTGTGGGCCGAGTGAGCAGGAGCAAGTGGGAGTGTTGTTGTCTTGGATGAGTCGCGGAGCTGCAGCGGGTTGGTCTCCTGCTAAGGTTTCACGTGTCATGTCAGCTTTGGCATTCGGTTTTAAGTTACGTGGACAATCGGATTTAACTAAGTTTTTTCTGGTAAAGCAGGCTGTAAAGGGTTTTCGGCGGAGGCCGCGGCGTTTGGATGCCAGACGGCCCGTGTCTTTCTGCTTGTTGGAAAGATTGGGTGGGGTTTTGCCTTCAGTCTGCGTGTCGGGGTTTGAAGTGTGTTTATTTCGGCTGGCCTTTTCTTTGGCCTTTTTTGGGGCATTGCGTGTTGGCGAGTTGGTTTCACCTAGTAAGAACGTTGTGGGAGGTTTGTTGGCTCGCGATGTGTTTATATCGGTAGGAAGGGTTGAGCTGTGGTTGCGGCGGTCTAAGTCTGATCAGGAAGGTAGGGGTAGTAGGATCGTGTTAGGTGCGGTGCCGGGGTCGGTTATGTGCCCGGTTACCTGTTTGTCAAAATTTTGGGATTTGCGGCCCAGTCGCGAGCGGTCGTTATTATGTCATGTTGATGGTTCATTGCTGTCTCGGTATTAGTTTACGGTGGTTTTTAGGAAGGCGATCGGGTTGCTGGGTTTGGATGGGGGCAGTTTTGCTCCTCACTCTTTCAGGATTGGGGCAGCAACGGAAGCAGCGTTAGGGGGACTTGGGGTTCCGGCAATTCAGCGCATTGGCAGGTGGCGTTCTGATAGATATCGGGGTTATGTGCGCCCGTGAATCAAGGTGCGCTTGTATAGGTGGGGCGGATTGGCCGGTGGTTTTTGGATGTTGATTTGAGTTCTGTTTTGTGTTTTTTCAGGTTCCTCGCCTTTGTTGATATGGATCTTCGGCCATTCGTATGTCTATTGGGGAGCGCAGCGTGCTGACGTGCGGAACGAAGGGCGGCAATTGGGCTTTGATCGCGAGGTGGCGGTAATTCGTTGGTTGGGTGTTAGGGGGTTGGTTTGGCATAGAGTGTTAAAGGAAATTAATGATGGCGTCAGGCTTGACAGGGTTCCTGACATTCTAGTTTTGCACGTCGGGGGGAATGATTTGGGGGCCCGACCCTTTCAGGATTTGATAAAGGACATTAAGCAGGATTGCCTTCGTTTGTGGGTCATGAACCCCGGCTTGACCATTGTTTGGTCAGAAATTGTGCCGCGGAAAAGGTGGAGGAACATGAGGTCGTTGGACAAGTTGAACAAAGCTCGGATAAAGGTCAATCGGGCGGTATCCGGGTTCGTGGCTAGGAACGGTGGCGTGGCAGTGCGGCATTTTGAACTTGAAAAAGGGGAGGGGGTTTTTTGGTTGGCGGATGGGGTACATTTGAACGCGGTTGGAATGGACTTTTGGGCCCTTGCTATTCAGGAGGGCATTGAACGGGCCATATTTTTTCGGAGTGGTGGGGTCTCGGGCCTTTGAGGTTTCAAAGGGCCTTTCGTTGTGGCGGCTGGGGGGAGTCCTGGGAGTTGGTAAAAATTGGGTTTTGGGGGATCCATCTTGGCATATGGCTCCTCTGTTTTAGTGTTGGTATCTTTTGAATCTGGTGAATGGTGGTTGGGGAGTTCCGGCAGGGGTGGCCGGATCTCCTGGGATTTTTTACCGTGAACAGTGAACCCTCGTTTGGGTTTTTGGTGCTCCCGAGCCAGGGTTTTGATCAGCTGGGAGTAAAGTTGGTGTTATGTATGTTCGCGGTATGGGTTGTCAATCACCAGATTCTTGGGGCTCCAAGGACTCCTTCTAGCCTTTAAAATGTTATTATTTACAATGTATTTATTGTTATATGTTTAATAAAAAGGCTACTGTGGCCTATATCATTCCAAAAGAATTACGGTGGTTGTGTTTTTATTGTGGGGCTGGAATGGTAGCGGGGGAGGCCACGGGTGGGGATAGAGGGGTGGAGGAGTTTTACTTTAAAGGACTACTCCGTCGACAATACCAGGGTCAAGAAAAGGCCGGAGCAAGCCGTACCCCTCCCCCCACGGCGTAGGCGGAGGCCTGCATGACAATGGGGGGGAGAGGGGTAGGAAATAGGTTAATGAGGGGGGAGGGAGTTTCAGGCCCGGGGGTTTGTGGGATTTTGGGAGGTAACGGTCACTTCCCGCTCTTTTGTGGACCCGAGCAGTCCCGCCCTCCCGCCCTCCCGCCCTTATTGCTGTTTTTTTTTTTTTGTAAAGGGGGTCGTTTTTAGATTTGTTCATTTTATGGCGAGGTAATTTTTTTTTTTCTTTCGGGTCATTGTGGCCTTGGCGGCTGGGGGGAGTCCTGGGAGTTGGTAAAAATTGGGTTTGGGGGATCCATCTTGGCATATGGCTCCTCTGTTTTAGTGTTGGTATCTTTTGAATCTGGTGAATGGTGGTTGGGGAGTTCCGGCAGGGGTGGCCGGATCTCCTGGGATTTTTTACCGTGAACAGTGAACCCTCGTTTGGGTTTTTGGTGCTCCCGAGCCAGGGTTTTGATCGGCTGGGAGTAAAGTTGGTGTTATGTATGTTGCCGGTATGGGTTGTCAATCACCAGATTCTTGGGGCTCCAAGGACTCCTTCTAGCCTTTAAAATGTTATTATTTACAATGTATTTATTGTTATATGTTTAATAAAAAGGCTACTGTGGCCTATATCATTCCAAAAGAATTACGGTGGTTGTGTTTTTATTGTGGGGCTGGAATGGTAGCGGGGGAGGCCACGGGTGGGGATAGAGGGGTGGAGGAGTTTTACTTTAAAGGACTACTCCGTCGACAATACCAGGGTCATGCACCAAAACTCAGGCCCAGTGTATTACACTACACAATGTAAGTGGCAGAACGTGGCTGGAAGATGTATAACAAACTAACAGAACTGTGACGTAGATCCACTTAGTGGCAATTTAAATCTCCCTTATTTGGGGGGGGGGGACTGCAACAAAACTCAGGCCCAGTGTATTACACTCCACAATGTAAGTGGCAGAATGTGGCTGGAAGATGTACGACAAACTAACAGAACTGTGACGTAGATCCACTTAGTGCCAATTTAAATCTCCCTTTTTTGGGGGGGAGACTGCAACAAAACTCAGGCGTAGTGTATTACATAAGTGGCAGAACGTGGCTGGAAGATATATAAAAAAATACAAGGGCTGTAGTACAATTTCAATCTCCCTACAATGATCTCAGGACAAGTATGGCAGCAATAAATAGGACTGCTGCACACAAAAGTGTGGACAAATAAACAAGAGAACTGTGCAGAAATGAGCAACAGGATTTTTGCTTTTAAAAAAGCAGTTGGTTTGCACAGCGGCGTACAAACAGCAATGCAGCTATCAGAGAGCCTTATAAGGCAGCCTAATAAGCTACAGCGCTGATGCACAAAAATATAAACTCCACTATCCCTGCAAAGAAAAGGTGGTAATGGATAGTGGAAATCGCTACAGCACAAGCAGTTTCGGGGTTAATCTTCCCTCCCTAACTATATCCCTTCTTCTGATGCAGCTGCAGCAACCTCTCCCTATGTTAAGATTGGCAGAAGTAAGATGGCGGTCGGCGTGCACGCCCCTTTATAGCCCCTGTGACGCCGCAGAAAGCAAGCCAATCACTGTCATGCCCTTCTCTAAGATGGTGGGGACCGAGACCTATGTCATCATGCTGCCAGCACTTTGCGTCCTCCTTCATTGGATGAGAAATGGCGCTGAAAACATCATACGAAATGCGACTTTGGCGCGCTGATCGCCAACCTCATGGCCAATCCCACACTAGGATCGGGTCGGGTTTCACGAAACCCGACTTTGCCGAAAGTCAGCGATTTTTCAATTTGTCCGATCCGTTTCGCTCAACCCTAATGCCAACAGCTGTTGTCTTCTAGTCAAGCTGCTTGCTTATTGTACTGTATCCCATCCCAGCCTTGTGCAGGTCTACAATTGTGTCACTGGTGTCCTTAGACAGCTCTTTGTTCTTGGCAATGGTGAAGAGGTTGAAATGTGATTGGGTGTGTGGACAGCTATCTTTTTATAGGTAACGTGTTTAAACAGGTGCAATTAATACAGGTAATGAGTGTAGAGATGGAGGGCTTCATAAAGAACTACTAACAGGTCTGTGTGAGCCAGAATCCTTTCTGGTTATTAGGTGATCAAATACTTATTTCATGCAATAAAATGCAATTTAATTATTTTAAAATCATACAATGTGATTTTCTAGTTTTTATTTTTAAATTCTGTCTCCCACAGTTGAAGTGTGCCTACGATAAAAATTACAGACCACTCCATTCTTTGTTGGTGGGAAAACTTGTAAAATCGCAGTGAATCAAAAACTTATTTCCAAAACTGTGTATCATAAACTATATTAAACCTGTATAAAACCTCACAGAACAACGTCTATGTAAAATATAAAAGATCTTAATATTATGACTTTACATGTGTACTGTATGTGTCTGATATGTGAGTCGTGTGTTGCTGCATGTGTCTGACATGTGAGCAGTGTATGCTCCATGTCTCTGATATGTGAGCAGTGTGTTGTTACATGAGCCTGATATGTGAGCCGTGTTGCTGCATGTGTCTGATATGAGAGCCGTGTGTTGCTGCATGTGTCTGATATGTGAGCCGTGTGTTGCTGCATGTGTCTGTTATGTGAGCTGTGTGTTGCTGCATGTGTCTGATATGTGAGCCGTGTGTTGCTGCATGTGTCTGATATGTGAGCCGTGTGTTGCTGCATGTGTCTGATATGGGAGTCGTGTGTTGCTGCATGTGTCTCTTATGTGAGCCGTGTGTGCTGCATGTGTCTGATATGTGAGCTGTGTGTTGCTGCATGTGTCTGATATGTGAGCTGTGTGTTGCTGCATGTGTCTGATATGTGAGCTGTGTGTTGCTGCCTGTGTCTGATATGTGAGCCGTGTGTTGCTGCATGTGTCTGATATGTGAGCCGTGTGTTGCTGCATGTGTCTGATATGTGAGCAATGTGTTGCTGCATGTGTCCGATATGTGAGCCGTGTGTTGCTGCATGTGTCTGATATGTGAGCCTTGTGTTGCTGCATGTGTCTGATGATGTGTGAGCCGTGTGTTGCTGCATGTGTCTGATATGTGAGCCGTGTGTTGCTGCATGTGTCTGATATGTGAGCTGTGTGTTGCTGCATGTGTCTGATATGTGAGCAATGTGTTGCTGCATGTGTCTGTTATATGAGCCGTGTGTGCTTCTTGTGCCTAATATGTGAGCCGTGTGTTTCTGCATGTGTCTTATATGTGAGCCGTGTGTTGCTGCATGTGTCTTATATGTGAGCCGTGGGTTGCTGCATGTGTCTGATATGTGAGCTCTGTGTTGCTGCATGTGTCTGATATGAGAGCCGTGTGTTGCTTCTTGTGTCTGATATGTGAGCCGTGTGTTGCTGCATGTGTCTGATATGGGAGCTATGTTTTGCTGCATGTGTCTGATGATGTGTGAGCCATGTGTTGCTGCATGTGTCTGCTATGGGTGCTATGTGTTGCTGCATGTGTCTGATGATGTGTGAGCCGTGTGTTGCTGCATGTGTGTGATATGGGAGCTATGTGTTGCTGCATGTGTCTGATATGTTAGCAATGTGTTGCTGCATGTGTCTGTTATGTGAGCTGTGTGTTGCTGCATGTGTCTGATATGTGAGCCGTGTTGCTGCATGTGTCTGATATGGGAGCTATGTGTTGCTGCATGTGTCTGATATGTGAGCCGTGTGTTGCTGCATGTGTCTGATATGTTAGCAATGTGTTGCTGCATGTGTCTGTTATGTGAGCTTTGTGTTGCTGCATGTGTCTGATATGTGAGCCGTGTGTTGCTGCATGTGTCTGATATGTGAGCTATGTGTTGCTGCATGTGTCTGATATGTTAGCAATGTGTTGCTGCATGTGTCTGATATGTGAGCCGTGTGTTGTTGCAAGTGTTTGATATGTGATCTGTGTGTTTCTGCATGTGTCTGATATGTGAGCCGTGTGTTGCTGCATGTGTCTGATATGTGAGCTGTGTGATGCTGCATGTGTCTGATATGTGAGCCGTGTGTTGCTGCATGTGTCTGATATGTGAGCTGTATGTTGCTGCATGTGTCTGATATGTGAGCCGTGTGTTGCTGCATGTGTCTGATATGTTAGCAATGTGTTGCTGCATGTGTCTGTTATGTGAGCTTTGTGTTGCTGCATGTGTCTGATATGTGAGCCGTGTTTTTCTGCATGTGTCTGATATGGGAGCTATGTGTTGCTGCATGTGTCTGATATGTGAGCCGTGTGTTGCTGCATGTGTCTGATATGTGAGCTGTGTGTTGCTGCATGTGTCTGATATGTGAGCTGTGTGTTGCTGCATGTGTCTGATATGGGAGCTATGTGTTGCTGCATGTGTCTGATATGTGAGCAGTGTGTTGCTGCATGTGTCTGATATGTGAGCCGTGTGTTGCTGCATGTGTCCGATATGTGAGCCGTGTGTTGCTGCATGTGTCTGATATGTGTGCCTTGTGTTGCTGCATGTGGCTGATATGTGAGCCGTGTGTTGCTGCATGTGTCTGACATGTGAGCTGTGTGTTGCTGCATGTGTCTAATATGTGAGCAATGTGTTGCTGCATGTGTCTGTTATATGAGCCGTGTGTGCTTCTTGTGTCTAATATGTGAGCCGTGAGTTTCTGCAAGTGTCTTATATGTGAGCCATGTGTTCCTGCATGTGTCTTATATGTGAGCCGTGTGTTGCTGCGTGTGTCTGATATGTGAGCTGTGTGTTGCTGCATGTGTCTGATATGTGAGCCGTGTGTTGCTTCTTGTGTCTGATATGTGAGCCGTGTGTTGCTGCATGTGTCTGATATGTGAGCCGTGTGTTGCTTCTTGTGTCTGATATGTGAGCCGTGTGTTGCTGCATGTGTCTGATATGGGAGCTATGTTTTGCTGCATGTGTCTGATGATGTGTGAGCCATGTGTTGCTGCATGTGTCTGCTATGGGTGCTATGTGTTGCTGCATGTGTCTGATGATGTGTGAGCCGTGTGTTGCTGCATGTGTGTGATATGGGAGCTATGTGTTGCTGCATGTGTCTGATATGTTAGCAATGTGTTGCTGCATGTGTCTGTTATGTGAGCTGTGTGTTGCTGCATGTGTCTGATATGTGAGCCGTGTTGCTGCATGTGTCTGATATGGGAGCTATGTGTTGCTGCATGTGTCTGATATGTGAGCCGTGTGTTGCTGCATGTGTCTGATATGTTAGCAATGTGTTGCTGCATGTGTCTGTTATGTGAGCTTTGTGTTGCTGCATGTGTCTGATATGTGAGCCGTGTGTTGCTGCATGTGTCTGATATGTGAGCTATGTGTTGCTGCATGTGTCTGATATGTTAGCAATGTGTTGCTGCATGTGTCTGATATGTGAGCCGTGTGTTTTTGCAAGTGTTTGATATGTGAGCTGTGTGTTTCTGCATGTGTCTGATATGTGAGCCGTGTGTTGCTGCATGTGTCTGATATGTGAGCTGTGTGATGCTGCATGTGTCTGATATGTGAGCCGTGTGTTACTGCATGTGTCTGATATGTGAGCTGTATGTTGCTGCATGTGTCTGATATGTGAACTGTGTGTTGCTGCATGTGTCTGATATGTGAGCCATGTGTTGCTGCATGTGTCTGATATGTGAGCTGTGTGATGCTGCATGTGTCTGATATGTGAGCCGTGTGTTGCTGCATGTGTCTGATATGTGAGCTGTATGTTGCTGCATGTGTCTGATATGTGAACTGTGTGTTGCTGCATGTGTCTGATATGTGAGCCATGTGTTGCTGCATGTGTCTGATATGTGAGCCTTGTGTTGCTGCATGTGTCTGATATGTGAGCCGTGTGTTGCTGCATGTGTCCGATATGTGAGCCGTGTGTTGCTGCATGTGTCTGATATGTGAGCCTTGTGTTGCTGCATGTGTCTGATGATGTGAGCCGTGTGTTGCTGCATGTGTCTGATATGTGAGCTGTGTGTTGCTGCATGTGTCTGATGATGTGTGAGTCGTGTGTTGCTGCATGTGTCTGATATGTGAGCTGTGTGTTGCTGCATGTGTCTGATATGTGAGCCGTGTGTTGCTGCATGTGTCTGATATGTGAGCTGTGTGTTGCTGCATGTGTCTGATGATGTGTGAGTCGTGTGTTGCTGCATGTGTCTGATATGTGAGCTGTGTGTTGCTGCATGTGTCTGATATGTGAGCCGTGTGTTGCTGCATGTGTCTGATATGTGAGCCGTGTGTTGCTGCATGTGTCTGACATGTGAGCTGTGTGTTGCTGCATGTGTCTGTTATATGAGCCGTGTGTGTTTCTTGTGTCTAATATGTGAGCCGTGAGTTTCTGCATGTGTCTTATATGTGAGCCATGTGTTCCTGCATGTGTCTTATATGTGAGCCGTGTGTTGCTGCATGTGTCTGATATGTGAGCCGTGTGTTGCTTCTTGTGTCTAATATGTGAGCCGTGAGTTTCTGCATGTGTCTTATATGTGAGCCATGTGTTCCTGCATGTGTCTTATATGTGAGCTGTGTGTTGCTGCATGTGTCTGATATGTGAGCCGTGTGTTGCTTCTTGTGTCTGATATGTGAGCCGTGTGTTGCTGCATGTGTCTGATATGTGAGCTGTGTGTTGCTGCATGTGTCTAATATGTGAGCCATGTGTTGCTGCATGTGTCTGATATGTGAGCCGTGTGTTGCTGCATGTGTCTGATATGTGAGCCGTGTGTTGCTGCATGTGTCTGATATGTGAGCCGTGTGTTGCTGCATGTGTCTGATATGTGAGCTGTGTGTTGCTGCATGTGTCTGATATGTGAGCTGTGTGTTGCTGCATGTGTCTGATATGTGAGCCGTGTGTTGCTGCATGTGTCTGATATGTGAGCCGTGTGTTGCTGCATGTGTCTGATATGGGAGCTATGTGTTGCTGCATGTGTCTGATGATATGTGAACTGTGTGTTGCTGCATGTGTCCGATATGTGAGCTGTGTGTTGCTGCATGTGTCTGATATGTGAGCCGTGTGTTGCTCCATGTGTCTGATATGGGAGCTCTGTGTTGCTGCATGTGTCTGATGATGTGTGAGCCGTGTGTTGCTGCATGTGTCTGATATGTGAGCCGTGTGTTGCTGCATGTGTCTGATATGTGAGCTATGTGATGCTGCATGTGTCTGTTATGTGAGCTGTGTGTTGCTGCATGTGTCTGATATGGGAGCTATGTGTTGCTGCATGTGTCTGATATGTGAGCCGTGTGTTGCTGAATGTGTCTGATATGTAAGCTATGTGTTGCTGCATGTGTCTGATGATATGTGAACTGTGTGTTGCTGCATGTGTCTGATATGGGAGCTGTGTGCTGCTGCATGTGTCTGATATGGGAGCTGTGTGTTGCTGCATGTGTCTGATGATATGTGAGTCGTGTGTTGCTGCATGTGTCTGATATGTGAGCTGTGTGTTGCTGCATGTGTCTGATATGTGAGCCGTGTGTTGCTGCATGTGTCTGATATGTGAGCCGTGTGTTGCTGCATGTGTCTGATATGTGAGCTGTGTGTTGCTGCATGTGTCTGATATGTGAGCCGTGTGTTGCTGCATGTGTCTGATATGTGAGCTGTGTGTTGCTGCATGTGTCTGATGATGTGTGAGTCGTGTGTTGCTGCATGTGTCTGATATGTGAGCTGTGTGTTGCTGCATGTGTCTGATATGTGAGCTGTGTGTTGCTGCATGTGTCTGATATGTGAGCTGTGTGTTGCTGCATGTGTCTGATGATATGTGAGCCGTGTGTTGCTGCATGTGTCTGATGATATGTGAGCCGTGTGTTGCTGCATGTGTCTGATATGTGAGCCGTGTGTTGCTGCATGTGTCTGATGATATGTGAGCCGTGTGTTGCTGCATGTGTCTGATGATATGTGAGCCGTGTGTTGCTGCATATGTCTGATGATATGTGAGCCGTGTGTTGCTGCATGTTCCTAATGATGTGTGAGCCGTGTGTTGGTGCATGTGTCTGATGATATGTGAGCCGTGTGTTGCTGCATGTGTCTGATATGTGAGCCGTGTGTTGCTGCATGTGTCTGATGATATGTGAGCCGTGTGTTGCTGCATGTTCCTAATGATGTGTGAGCCGTGTGTTGGTGCATGTGTCTGATATGTGAGCCGTGTTTTGCTGCATGTGTCTGATATGTGAGCCGTGTTTTGCTGCATGTGTCTGATGATGTGTGAGCCGTGTGTTGCTGCATGTGTCTGATGATGTGTGAGCCGTGTGTTGCTGCATGTGTCTGATATGTGAGCCATGTGTTGCTGCATGTGTCTGATATGTGAGCCGTGTGTTGCTGCATGTGTCTGATATGTGAGCCATGTGTTGCTGCATGTGTCTGATATGTGAGCTGTGTGTTGCTGCATGTGTCTGATGATATGTGAGCCGTGTGTTGCTGCATGTGTCTGATATGTGAGCCATGTGTTGCTGCATGTGTCTGATATGTGAGCCGTGTGTTGCTGCATGTTCCTAATGATGTGTGAGCCGTGTGTTGGTGCATGTGTCTGATGATATGTTAGCATTGTGCACTGTATGTGTTAAAAGAAAAAAATTTATCATAACTACAAGATTATCTTGCTTTTCACACTGAGAGCATTACTGTATGTGTGTGATATATGAGTAGTGTGTGCGCTAAATGCATCTACTGTGTAAGCGCTGTGTTCTGTATATGTCCAATATGTGAGGGGTGAATGTGAAGAATGTCTAATGTTAAACTCTGTGTGTATAGTGTGCATCTGATAGCTGTGTGCTGTTTGTTTAATATTTTAGCATTGTTTACCGTATGCATCATATTTATGAGCAACATTTTTTCTGTTTTTTCATAAAGAAACCTGAAAAAAACCTTTGTATATCTTCCATTAAACTAATTGCCACAGTAGGGCTGCAGGGTTCTGTAAAGCCCCCTAGAAATCTAATGGTGCCCTTTTTTTGTCTATATTTCTTACCTTTTTATTAGGAGACAGATTCATCTCTGTTTTTCTTTTCAGAAGCGCAGTGGAAATATCGGTAGAGCCGTGTTTGAGTACAAGACCCAAAATGTGAAACGTTTACCCATTATTGACATTGCTCCCGTGGACGTTGGAGGTGCAGACCAAGAGTTTGGAGTTGACATTGGGCCAGTCTGCTTTTTATAAATTACACCAACAAACAAACTAAGAACTTAAAGTGACTGAAGTTATCCTGAGACTCTTGAAAACTCTAGCTGGCTGTGCACCAGCACTGCATATACAGTTGTCAATTATTTTCCACTTTTATAAACTACTTGGCCTTTCTTCAAAATATTTATTTTCCATTCTTAAGCCAGCTTAAGAGCAGAAAGATAATAAATGGATCAATGTTGTTATAGTGTTCACTATGTTTGATATCCATTAAATAAATTAGCCAAATTAAGAAATGTAGCTGCAAAATATTCAGGGTTTTCCTTTCTATGCAGGATGCAAAGGTTTGATAGAATTGACATTTTTCCAATATGATGGACTTTTGTTTTACAACATTTTGGGATTAATTCATCAAGCTTTCTAAATTTGCTGTGATTAACTTTACATTCTGACATAAATTAACATTACTAATACTTAGCAGTATTAAAATAAATTAATTTATGTTCACTAGTTCTTCAATATTGGGCTTTGGTTACTGCTTAAAGCTTTGTGCTTATATTTACTGCACATGTATACAGATTACATAGGGCCGAGAAATATGACATTGATTTCAGACTGCCACAGAAATGTATCCATAACTATCTGCAATGGTGTATTAATACTTTGCAGTAAATGCTGTAGCTACAAAGCTTGATGATTTTCCCATTTTGATTTAATTTTCAGTGATTATTACTTTGCAGATCATTTTTAAGAATTTGTATTTGTTCTTTGTTGTACTGCAAAGAGTCAAACCTCTAAAAATATTTATTTACAAGGTATAAAGACAATATGTTTTTTTTTCAAGTCTTAATAATGTCAGTAGTGTGCTACAAACTGCGTTGCTATCAAGGGTCAGTTACTGTTCAGGGAATTACATTGTATGTAGAGAACTGTTATGTACAGCATATGATCAAATTCTTATTTTTACCCATGGATTGTCACGTACAAAAGGATTCAAAGTTTCTTAGCATAAGCTACCTCATCTCTAGATGCTGGGATGCACATAGTATACATAAGTTGTATTTCTTGTTCGATATTAAAAGGTGCTATGCTTTTGTTGTTGTTCAGAGATTGGAGAGAGTCAGTAAACTTGTTTGATGGTGCTAAAATTCCTTTTGTAAAATCCTGAATAAATAAAATTTAACAGCTGCCCATAAATATTATTTGACATGTGGGCTTAGTGCGCTTTTTAATACTTACCGAATCCAAAGGAAGTCTCCAATAGCTACACAAGCTTGCATTAAAAAAAAAAAATATACCATTAGCTCTATCAGTGTATTTTTGCAAAGCTTTTACTTACATCTCGTATGTTGCTATGTGAGGAATTGAAAATTAATAAGAAAAGAAAATATACATTCCACAATTTATTAAACTGTAGAAATAGTTTGGTGTTACTTTTATTATGGTAAATATGAGGTAGGTATTGATCATTTCTCTTATTAAGTGGGAATAAGTATATAGGATATACAACAGGTAAAAATAAAAGTTTTATTGAGCGCTGAAAATTCAGACAGGGAAGAACAGAGCAGCATCAGCTCCAAGGTAAATGCTTAAATAAAGCAACTTCATAGCAATTGGCGCATAGTATTGATTCACAATCAGAATAGATCCACAATCAAAGTAATTCAACCTACCACGTTTATGAACACTTGGAATGCAGCTCTTGCCACTATCAGAGAGCCAAACAGCGCATTCTGCCACAGCTCAAATATGACGTATGCATGCACAGGATAGTTAAGTGGATCGATCCGTAGAGGATTGACTTTGTACCTGTGAATTTGAAACCTCTGCCATTCAAAGGATCAGCAAATAAAAATGGCACCAGTTCTCACACTGCTGAAGATGGAAAGAGCGGGCTAATGATATCTGGCATGACCACGTGGGGTTTCCCATAATGCCCGACAGCTATCATTTCACAGGATCTAGTGCAGCCAAATAGGGGACTATTACAGCCAGTGTAAAAGGTACAGTGTACAGTTTAAGCATAGGTGATCAGAGCGCACAGCCCATTCCACGTAGGGATAGAAAATGCTTAATCTGATTGTGGTGTGCAACCTCAGTGCTGATGTACCACATTACAAACGGGAGTCGTCGTCTCAGTCTGTGACTACTAATACAAACATTCAAGCAATGTACAGGGTGGTGCTGTACTTCTATTGTCACTCAGTGTGACTATGAAATGATTGATCAGCGATATACTCCAGTTAAAGCACCTCAATAACAGCATTTTTTTATTCTTCACACACTGCAAATATGGAGGGTCAGTATTAAACTCATCATCTCAAAGTTTTTTGTAAATCAAAAAGAGAAATCTCCATGATCCTGAAATGTAAACAAGTGATGGGTGAGCACTAAAATGCTCGGGTGCTCGGTGCTCGGGTCGAGCAAATTGGAATACTCGGGTACTTGGCCAGAACAAAGAGCCCAATGTAAGTCCATGGGAGACCCGAGTATTTTTACCGCGATCCCCCCCGGGGGTCCTTTTAAGGTCTAAAAACATCTGAAAATGATGGAAACACTGCTCAAATGACACAGGGACCTCATGGGGATCACCCCTGGAAGTATTCCTGACTCCCAGCTCACAGCTTTAATCATTTTTTTCCGAGATTTATGCCATTTTTCCCGGTGCCACAAAAGACACATTAAAATTAAACCAAAACGGGTTTTGCTTGGAAATATGTCAAGGCACATCCTTTGCATGTTAATGACTTGCCTGTAAGGCCAAATATTTAACCTCAGACCGAAAATTTCCTTTCCCACTTAGGCTTAGTTCAGACGCAGCGTTTTTAAAGCATTTTTCAACTTTAACATTGCTTTCAACCACTTCAAATGCATTCACTGGGAAATCTCATTGTAACATTTAACACCCCTAGCTGACCATGTGGTGTCTGACACATAAGCAGACCCATCTTGTTTTATTTAAGAAGGAGGGACTCTCAAAGGCACAGAGCCTATTTTACTGGTGAATCAGGCGGCATGAATCTTCTCAAAGAGCCATTATGAAACAGTGGGTCTCTGTTGTAGCCTATGATGTGAATGGATGGGCTGCCAAGAATTACGACGCACCACAATACATCTGTCATAAGATGTCCAGGGGGACTCCTGAAAAAGTGTTGCATTGAATTCAAGGCCTGCCCTGCTACCAATTCATATGCACCCCAATAAGCCTTTGAAACCACATACTGGATGGGCCCATGAAAATCCACTTCACAATATGTATTTTGTACTCCGTACTCATTTGTTTTGCACATTGGCGGCAAGGCCAGCCCTACTGCACAGTCAGTCATATGTACCCCATTAGGCCTTGGAACCCACATACTGAATGTGACCATGAAAATCCACTTCACAATATGCATTTTGTACTCCCGTACTGCTTGGTTTTCCACAATGGCAGGAAGGCAAGCCCTGCTGCATACTCAGTCATATGCACCCCAATAGGCCTTGGAACCCACATACTGGATGGGCCCATGAAAATCCACTTCACAATATGCATTTTGTTCTCCCGTACTCCTTGGTTTTACACATTGGCAGGAAGGCGAGCCCTGCTGCATACTCAGTCATATGCACCCCAATAGGCCTTGGAACCCACATACAGGATGGGCCCATGAAAATCCACTTCACTATATGCATTTTGTACTCCCGTACTCCTTGGTTTTACATATTGCCAGCAAGGCCAGCCCTGCTGCAGAGTCAGTCATATGCACCCCATTATGCCTTGGAACCCACGTACTGGATGGGCCCATGAAAATCCACTCGTATTTTTTAATTGTATGATGGTTCCCTCTTTGCAGAATCATTTACAGGAGAATTTTGTTTTTAACACTTTTGTTAACACTAAGGTTCAGATACGGCTTTAAAAAAGCTAATCTTGGCAATACAAAGCAATTTCATTGCAAACTACAAAATTCAAGGAATATTAAGATTGAATAGTGTAAGTGCGTACATTTTTGTATATGTTAACAACAACATGCAAAGGTTAATAAGTATGTATAAGGATTACATAAATATACTGATTATGTATATGAAGATTAACTTCATACAGTCTACTTAGATCATCACCAAGAGGTTTTTAAATATCATCGGTCTGGAATATCCGAGAAGCAACACCAAGACAGAGAACCCCTGGGAGATTACCTACACTGCATTGGCATCCCCAATTATGCAGGTATCAGCACACTGTACATGTACAGGTACCCCAGTTTTGGCATCTGTCTTAGTCATGTTTCTCTGGTTTTATATAGTGGTTTACACTATGTAGTAACTCCAGTTTCACCCAGACCTTCAAGTGGCCACTTTTCAAGGTTGGATAAAACTGAGATATCATGGACTCATCAGATGAAGGGCCATAAACCCCTACAAAATAAAAGCCACAAGGATTTAGATCAAACCACCAGAGGCAGAGTTTCAGTAAACCTTAATGTTTTACAATGACCAACAGCAAACATATAGAGGCTTCAAATTGTTTGTAAAGTGAGTTAACAAACATTTATCAAGATTGTGTCACTATGAGCATTGTCTGTCACATCTGTAAATGTTTTACAAGACATACAGCTATGCGATTGCCTGAATGCATTCGGTGTACAGTATTTCAATCTTGTTTACAAATCGCCATTTGTATATTCGCAATTTGTACATTTGAGGCAGCCAAAGTTATGGTTCTCAAGGAGAGAAACTAATATAGTGGACAAAGCTATATTTTTAATGAGCTACTGAGCCTAACTAACAGCATTGCTTTATCAAATTTATATCAAGTACATTGTGTCCAATTTGAGCAACCAGGCAACACAAAAAGGAACTTTTCAAGTGAGCTCTTTAAGGTACACAAATGTGAAGTGTTTGCCATAAAGGATGTGGTTTCACCAATGGGTGGTACCTTTTTAAAAATATATTATTGCCATCACAGCCCCCTGCCCAAACTTCACAGGCCTATAACAGTACAAAGCATGTTCCCCAAGTCATGTCAACGGAGATAAGTAAGAGACATTGCAGGAGACAGAGATAAGAATTAGGGCCAATGTAGTGGTTTGGGTCTCTGAGACTTGTAATTCAGTGCATGATTTGCCAAATGATTCCCCAATGGGGATACCTTTTGTAAAAATACACTAGTGCCATCGCATGCCCTTAGCCCAAACTTCAACGGCCTATAACAGTACTGAGTACGTTCACCCTGGTGATCTAGTGGCAGGTACATTATAGATTGCAGGAGACCAAGTTAAGAAGTCAGTCCAATGTAATGTCATTCCCAATTCCCCAATGTGGGATTCTTTTTAAAAAAAAATAAGAGTGCCATCACAGCCCCCTTGAACAAAATTCACTGGCCTATAACAGTACAGAGCACATTCACCCTGGTGATCTACTGGTAGGTACAGGACAGATTGCAGGAGACCGAGTTAAGAAGTAGGCCCAATGTAATGTCATGCCCAATACCCCAATGTGGGATCCTTTTTTAAAAAAATAAAAGAGTGCCATCACAGCCCCCTTGGCCAAAATGCATCGTACAGAGCACGTTTACCCTGGTGATTTACTGGCAGGTACAGGACTAGTGTTGAGCGATACCTTCCGATATCGGGATCGGATTGGATTGGCCGATATCCCAAAAATATCGGATATCGCCGGTACCGATACCGGAAACCAATGCAAGTCAATGGGACACAAATATCGGAATTTAAATAAACCCTTTCTTTCTTTGTAGGTTTATTGTACATGAAGGAAAACAACTAAGAATAATGTAGAATGTATTGGAGGAGGTTTTTAAGATGTTCGAAGTTACAAAGATATTGACTATGTTTAGATTTTTATATTTTGTCAGATATTTATGTTTCACTACTTCCATGCTCTTCACTAGGGTTGAGCGAAACAGGTCGGTCATTTTCATAAGTCGCTGATTTTTGGCAAAGTCGGGTTTCATGAAACCCGACCCGATCCCTGTGTGGGGTCGGCCATGCGGTACGCGACTTTCGCGCCAAAGTCGCGTTTCACTGACGCGAAAAGCGCCATTTCTCAGCCAATGAAGGTGGACGCAGAGTGTGGGCAGCATGATGACATAGGTCTCAGTCCCCACCATCTTAGAGAAGTGCATTGCAGTAATTGGCTTGCTTTCTGCGGCATCACAGGGGCTATAAAGGGGCGTTCCCGCCGACCGCCATCTTACTGCTGCTGACCTGAGCATAGGGAGAGGTTGCTGCCGCTTCGTCAGAAGCAGGGATAGCGTTAGGCAGGGTCCATTAACCCCCAAACCGCTTGTTCTGTAGCGATTTCCACTGTCCAACACCACCTTTTGTTTGCAGGGACAGTGGAGGCTACATTTTTTTTTCCTCAGCGCTGTAGCTCATTGGGCTGCCCTGGAAGGCTCCCTAATAGCTGCATTGCTGTTTGTACACCGCTGTGCAAACCAACTGCTTTTTTCAAAGCACAAATCCTGTTGTTCCTTCCTTTCTGCACAGCTTTCTTGTTTGTTTGTCCACACTGTTGACTTTTTTTGTGCAGCAGTCCACTCCTTTTTATTGCTGGCTGCCATACATTGCTGAGATTACTGCAGAGAGATAGTAATTGTAGGACAGTCCCTTTTTTTTGTTTCGTTACATCTGTTAAAACCACTTTCTGCCACAGAAAATATACTCTAATACAGTGGCCCAGATTTATTCACTAGTCTCCCTGAAGAAAAAAAAAAGGGTGCAGATTAAAATTGGCAAATCTGTATAAGTGCCAGTCCTGTGTGTGCCACCTGTCTCAAATTGTGTGCCACATTAAACCTAGTGTGTAATACTGGGTCAGATTTCTTTTAAATTCTCCCTGAAAAAAAAATAGTGGGAGATTAAGATTGGCATTTCTGCTTCAGTGCCACTCCTGTGTGTGCCACCTGTCTCAAATTGTGTGCCACATTAAACCCAGTGTGTAATACTGGGTCAGATTTCTTTTAAATTCTCCCTGAAAAAAAAATAGTGGGAGATTAAGATTGGCATTTCTGCTTCAGTGCCACTCCAGTGTGTGCCACCTGTCTCAAATTGTGTGCCACATTAAACCTAGTGTGTAATACTTGGTCAGATTTCTTTTAAATTCTCCCTGAAAAAAAAAAATAGTGGGAGATTAAGATTGGCATTTCAGCTTCAGTGCCACTCCAGTGTGTGCCACCTGTCTCAAATTGTGTGCCACATTAAACCTAGTGTGTAATACTGGGTCAGATTTCTTTTAAATTCTCCCTGAAAAAAAAAATAGTGGGAGATTAAGATTGGCATTTCCGCTTCAGTGCCACTCCTGTGTGTGCCACCTGTCTCAAATTGTGTGCCACATTAAACCCAGTGTGTAATACTGGGTCAGATTTCTTTTAAATTCTCCCTGAAAAAAAAACTAGTGATAGATTAAGATTGGCATTTCAGCTTCAGTGCCACTCCAGTGTGTGCCACCTGTCTCAAATTGTGTGCCACATTAAACCTAGTGTGTAATACTGGGTCAGATTTCTTTTAAATTCTCCCTAAAAAAAAAAATAGTGGGAGATTATGATTGGCATTTCCGCTTCAGTGCCACTCCTGTGTGTGCCACCTGTCTCAAATTGTGTGCCACGTTAAACCCAGTGTGTAATACTTGGTCAGATATCTTTTAAATTCTCCCTGAAAAAGAAAAATAGTGGATGATTAAGATTGGCATTTCAGCTTCAGTGCCACTCCAGTGTGTGCCACCTGTCTCAAATTGTGTGCCACATTAAACCTAGTGTGTAATACTGGGTCAGATTTCTTTTAAATTCTCCCTGAAAAAAAATATTGGGAGATTAAGATTGGCATTTCAGCTTCAGTGCCACTCCAGTGTGTGCCACCTGTCTCAAATTGTGTGCCACATTAAACCTAGTGTGTAATACTGGGCCAGATTTCTTTTAAATTCTCCCTGAAAAAAAATAGTGGGAGATTAAGATTGGCATTTCAGCTTCAGTGCCACTCCAGTGTGTGCCACCTGTATCAAATTGTGTGCCACATTAAACCCAGTTTGTAATACTAGGTCAGATTTCTTTTAAATTCTCCCTGAAAAAAAAAATAGTGGGATATTAAGATTGGCATTTCAGCTTCAGTGCCACTCCAGTGTGTGCCACCTGTCTCAAATTGTGTGCCACATTAAACCCAGTGTGTAATACTGGGTCAGATTTCTTTTAAATTCTCCCTGAAAAAAAAAATAGTGGGAGATTAAGATTGGCATTTCAGTTTCAGTGCCACTCCAGTGTGTGCCACCTGTCTCAAATTGTGTGCCACATTAAACCTAGTGTGTAATACTGGGCCAGATTTCTTTTAAATTCTCCCTGAAAAAAAAAGTGGGAGATTAAGATTGGCATTTCTGCTTCAGTGCCACTCCAGTGTGTGCCACCTGTCTCAAATTGTGTGCCACATTAAACCCAGTGTGTAATACTGGGTCAGATTTCTTTTAAATTCTCCCTGAAAAAAAAATAGTGGGAGATTAAGATTGGCATTTCAGCTTCAGTGCCACTCCAGTGTGTGCCACCTGTCTCAAATTGTGTGCTACATTAAACCTAGTGTGTAATACTGGGTCAGATTTCTTTTAAATTCTCCCTGAAAAAAAAAAGTGGGATATTAAGATTGGCATTTCCGCTTCAGTGCCACTCCTGTGTGTGCCACCTGTCTCAAATTGTGTGCCACATTAAATCCAGTGTGTAATACTGGGTCAGATTTCTTTTAAATTCTCCCTGAAAAAAAAAAACAGTGGGTGATTAAGATTGGCATTTCAGCTTCAGTGCCACTCCAGTGTGTGCCACCTGTCTCAAATTGTGTGCCATATTAAACCCAGTGTGTAATACTGGGTCAGATTTCTTTTACATTCTCCCTGAAAAAAAATAGTGGGAGATTAAGATTGGCATTTCAGCTTCAGTGCCACTCCAGTGTGTGCCACCTGTCTCAAATTGTGTGCCATATTAAACCCAGTGTGTAATACTGGGTCAGATTTCTTTTCAATTCTCCCTGAAAAAAAAATAGTGGGAGATTAAGATTCGCATTTCAGCTTCAGTGCCACTCCTGTGTGTGCGCCACCTGTCTCAAATTTTGTGCCACAGAACATATACTGTATGAGAGTGGGCCACATTTCTTCAATATTCTCCCAGAAAAAATAAAAATGGGGAGATTTGAATTGTTAGTGTCTGCATCTGCGTCAGTCCTGTTAGTGGCATATCTGTCTGCCACTGAAGCTGTGTACTGTTATACATTGGGCCTGGTTTTCCCTGCAGTCTGACCCACCTATAAAGGGATATATAAATCCAACAGAAGTTAGAGTTCACCTTGTAACTGGTTTTACAGTAGCAAATACAGTTAGTTTGCTCACGTTTTTCAAACAATGAGGAAGTCTGGTGGAAGAGGTCGTGGCCGTGGGCGGTCATTGCCAGCTGGTAATGATGGTAGTGGTGGGAGAGCATCAAGTGGTCGTGGGAAAAGCAATATAGCACCTAAGTCTCGAGTTGTTGAGCCAGGTTCATCGTCTGGCTAAACAAGGCCTCGAACGCTCCCTTTTCTGGGAGCAGGAAAACCGCTTTTAAAGCCGGAGCAGCAAGAACAAGTTTTGGCTTTCCTTGCTGACTCAGCCTCTAGCTCTTTTGCCTCCTCTTCTGAAACTGCTAAATGTAAAAGCAGCGCGTCGGTAGTGGATGTTCACAGTCAGGGACAAGTCGCTCCCTTGTCTTCTTCACCAAGAACAACAGAGAAGGATGCGTCAGGCGACACAACGGGTTACTCCATGAAGCTCTTTACACATACCGCTCCTGGGTTAGAAAGTGAAACAGTTAACAGGCCATGCCCATTACAAGTTGAATCGGACATGGAGTGCACAGATGCACAGCCACAGCCAGATTACTATGCTGTTCCTTTGACTCAGACCACAACATTGCCCTCGCGGTGTACTGATCCAGAAGCAGACCCCTATGAGACTATGGTGCCCCGTCACGAACGCTATACCACCGGCTTACACGGTGACACAGACGAAGTTGCACACGAGATAGAAGAGGAGGTCATAGATGACCCAGTTGTTGACCCCGATTGGCAGCCATTGGGGGAACAGGATGCAGGCGGCAGTAGCTCTGAAGCGGAGGAGGAGGAACCGCAGACGGCATCAACATCGCAACAGGTTCCATCTGCCACCCCCGTATCTGGCCAAAAACGCGTTGCAAAACCAGTTGTAGGACAGCGTGGACATACGTTTAAAGAAGCTCAGTCTGCAATGCCTGAAAATGTATCTGATAGTAGAAAGAGTGCAGTCTGGCATTTTTTTAAACAACATCCAAATGATCAGTGCAAAGTCATCTGTCAAAAATGTTCAACTACCTTAAGCAGAGGTCAGAATCTTAAAAATCTAAATACAAGTTGCATTTAACCACCATGCATTTGCAAGCCTGGACTAACTACCAAACGTCCCTTAAGGTTGTAGCACCCTCGGCCAATGAAGCTAGTCAGCAACGCTACATCCCTTCCCTCACTGTAAGCCCACCATTTCCCGCACCACCTGCAGCAAATGTGCAGATTTCGTCGCCCGGCCAAAGCTGTCAGGGAATCACCAGTTTCGTAGTAGGAAACACTGCATGTAGGGCACCAGCAAGAATACCATCTCCAACCCTCTCTCAGTCTGCCATGTCCACCGGCACCCCCGCTAGTTCACGATCTGCAGCTCTCCAGTCCAGCTCACCCTACATGAGACTCTCGTTAGGAAAAGGAAGTACTCATCCTCGCATCCGCGTACACAGGGTTTGAACGCCCACATTGCTAGACTAATCTCATTAGAGATGATGCCCTACCGGTCAGTTGAAAGCAAAGCTTTCAAAGCCCTGATGGACTACGCTGAACCCCGCTACGAGCTACCCAGTCGACACTTCTTTTCGAGAAAAGCCATCCCAGCCCTCCACCAGCATGTTAAGGACCGCATCGTCCATGCACTCAGGCAATCTGTGAGTACAAAGGTGCACCTGACAACAGATGCATGGACCAGTAGGCATGGCCAGGAACGTTACGTGTCCATCACGGCTCACTGGGTTAATGTGGTGGATGCAGGGTCCACAGGGGACAGCAATATTGGGACAGTTCTGCCTAGCCCATGGTCTAGGAAACAGTTGGCTGTAGGCATTCGCCCCCCCTCTTCCTCCTCCTCATCCTCCTGCAGAAGCGAGAGCTCGTCCACAGACCGCAGTCGCACGACCAATCCATCCGCAGCTGCCACTGTTGCACACGAGGTGTGCCATTATGGGACACCTAGTGGCAAGCGTCAGCAGGCTGTATTGGCAATGAAGTGTTTGGGCGACAACAGACACACCGCGGAAGTTCTGTCCGAGTTCTTGCAGAAAGAAACTCAGTCATGGCTGGGCACTGTACATCTTGAGGCAAGGTAGTGAGTGATATCGGAAGGAATTTTATGGCTGCCATAGCCCTTTCACAACTGAAACACATTCCTTGCCTGGCTCACACACTAAACCTGGTGGTGCAGTGCTTCCTGAAAAGTTATCCGGGGTTACCCGACCTTCTCCTCCAAGTGCGCAGACTTTGCTCACATATCCGCCGTTCGCCCGTGCACTCCAGCCGTATGCAGAACCATCAGCGGTCTTTGAACCTTCCCCAGCATCGCCTAATCATCGACGTTGCAACAAGGTGGAACTCCACACTGCACATGCTTCAGAGACTGTGCGAACAGAGGCGTGCTGTTATGTATTTGTGGGAGGATACACATACACGGGCAGGCAGTTGGATGGCAGACATGGAGTTGTCAGGTGTGCAGTGGTCGAAGCTACAAGACCTGTGTCAAGTCCTTCAGTGTTTTGAAGAATGCACACGGCTGGTTAGTGCAGACAATGCCATAATAAGCATGAGCATCCCCCTAATGCGTCTGCTGATGCAAAGTTTGACGCACATAAAGGAGCAGGTGTCTGCAGCCGAGGAAGAGGGAAGCCTTGATGACAGTCAGCCATTGTCTGGTCAGGGCAGTCTACAGGACGAGGTAGCGGGTGAAGAGGAGGAGGACGAGGGGGATGATTGGGATGAGTATTTTTTGAATGAGGAAGCTTCTCCGGGGCCAATAGCAACTGATGGCGTTGCAAGGCCGGGTTCTGTTTTTTTTAGGAAGACAAGTGACGTAGGTTTGCCTGAAACTGCCCCTCAAACCAGCACAACCGCAGATTTGACAACTGGAACTTTGGCCCACATGGCGGATTATGCCTTACGTATCCTCAAAAGGGACCCACGCATTATTAAAATGATGAGCGATGACGATTACTGGTTGGCCTGCCTCCTTGATCCTCGCTATGAAGGCAAATTGCAAAATATCATGCCACATGAGAACCTTGAACAAATATTAGCAACCAAACAAGCAACTCTTGTAGACCGTTTGATTCAGGCATTCCCAGCACACAGCGCCGGTGATGGTTCTCACACGAGCTGCAGGGGGCAACAGGGCAGTGGTGTTAGAGTTGCACAAATCAGAAGTGGCGTTGGACAGAGGGGTTTTCTGACCAGGTTGTGGAGTGATTTCGCAATGACCGCAGACAGGACAGGTACTGCAGCATGAATTCATAGTGACAGGAGACAACATTTGTCCAGCATGGTTACTAACTATTTTTCATCCCTTATCGATGTTCTCCCTCAACCGTCATTCCCATTTGATTACTGGGCATCCAAAATAGACACCTGGCCTGAATTGGCAGAATATGCATTGCAGGAGCTTGCTTGCCCAGCAGCTAATGTGCTATCAGAAAGAGTATTCAGTGCTGCTGGTTCAATATTGACCGAAAAAAGGACTTGTCTGGCTACCCAAAATGTTGATGATCTTACCTTCATTAAAATGAACTACTCATGGATTTCGAATTATTTTGCCCCACCTTTCCCGGCTGACACCTAGCTTTCCTATAATAAGGTCTTGCTTGTGGACTCGTCTTACTGACTGTTCCTACCTCTTAATTTGCAACAGCTGTTTGTCCAGCATACAACATGTTGACACCTCCCTAAATGGGCTAACTCCCCCCATGGGGCAAAGGTCGCGCCACTTGGCGCAAGCACCCGTGAGAGTGCCATTTGTCTGAAGAGGTGGGTGTGCCCGCTTTTGGTTGATGGCACTGCAACTGGGTCCCTCATAGTACAATAAAGTGTCTCTGGCGGTGGTGGTGCGCACCCAACGTCAGACACACCGTTGTAACATGAGGGGCCCTGAGCCTGTACCGCTGGCCACAAGAGAGTCCCCCCCAGCTCAAACAGTGCTCTACCACTTGCAAAATTATCTCTCACAGCTCCACCAATGTTTAGTCTATGCGCTGACATCCTTCAATGCCTGGCACTGACAATACCAATTTGTTGACATGTATGATGCTCATTAAAATAGTCAGGGTCAGTGTCCTATATTGACACCAGTAAATACTTAGCGCATCCAAAATAGACACCTGGCCTGAATTGGCAGAATATGCATTGCAGGAGCTTGCTTGCCCAGCAGCTAATGTGCTATCAGAAAGAGTATTCAGTGCTGCTGGTTAAATATTGACCGAAAAAAGGACTTGTCTGGCTACCCAAAATGTTGATGATCTTACCTTCATTAAAATGAACCACTCATGGATTTCGAATTATTTTGCCCCACCTTTCCCGGCTGACACCTAGCTTTCCTATAATAAGGTCTTGCTTGTGGACTCGTCTTACTGACTGTTCCTATCTCTTAATTTGCAACAGCTGTTTGTCCAGCATACAACATGTTGACACCTCCCTAAATGGGCTAACTCCCCCCACGGGGCAAAGGTCGCGCCACTTGGCGCAAGCACCCGTGAGAGTGCCATTTGTCTGAAGAGGTGGGTGTGCCCGCTTTTGGTTGACGGCACTGCAACTGGGTCCCTCATAGTACAATAAAGTGTCTCTGGCGGTGGTGGTGCGCACCCAACGTCAGACACACCGTTGTAACATGAGGGGCCCTGAGCCTGTACCGCTGGCCACAAGAGAGTCCCCCCCCCAGCTCAAACAGTGCTCTACCACTTGCAAAATTATCTCTCACAGCTCCACCAATGTTTAGTCTATGCGCTGACATCCTTCAATGCCTGGCACTGACAATACCAATTTGTTGACATGTATGATGCTCATTAAAATAGTCAGGGTCAGTGTCCTATATTGACACCAGTAAATACTTAGCGCCAAATTACTATGTTTGAAACTCAGCAGAGGAGCCCACCCCTGTACCTAAGTATGCCACCCTTTTGTTTTTTGGTTTTGTTGTTTTGCGAGACATTAACATCTATTTATTTTTGGGGAGTACTAACTGTGTTAGACACCACTTCCAATCGTCCTTCGCTGACCACACCAATGCTGCCTGTGTACCTCTGCAAGATAATTCAAACTGCTTTGAGCCTAATTTTTTTATTTTAGGCCTACTAAGTCTGTCTGCGGTCCCTCCTTCCATTTGTCCTCCGCTGAGCACAACAATGCCGACCGTGTACCATTATAACTTTTTGTCATCCTGCAGTGAGCCAACTTTGTGGTGTAAGGCCTACTAGCCGTGTCTGTCTGCGCCACTTAATACAGCTGTCCTCCTCTAAAAATAATACAAAAAAAAGGTGGATTTTCAGCTTGTAAGAATTATAAAACGGCATTGGGGCCACAAGTTTCGTCGTGGTCTACAAACTGAGTCTTCCGCTCCAAGGTGTTCTCTCTGTTGCCTCTCCCTCGCTTCTAGCTTGAAGCTCTTGTTAAGTAGTTGTTGAAAAAAACACTGCATTAGGCCTACAAGTTTGGTCTGGGTTGTAGAGACGGTGTCTGCCGCTCCAAGGTGTTCTCCTGGTTGCCTTTCCTGAGCTTCAATCTTCAGGCTCGTCTTTAAATAGTTTTGTAATCGAACAACTGCAGTGGGGCTACTAGTTTGGTTGGGGCCTACTAAGATTGTCTGTCACTCCAAGGTGTTCTCCTGATTTACTTTCCTGAGCTTCAATCTTCAGGCTCGTCTTAATTAGTTTTTTAATTGAACAACTGCAGTGGGGCTAATAGTTTGGTTGGGGCCTTGTTATGAACTGGTGATTCAGAACCACAATGGACCTGGTGGTTAAGAGCACACAAGTGACCTGATAGCTACTAATAACATAGGACGAGCTCTGAGACGTGGGAACTCTGCTGACCGCAATCCCTAATCCTATCATACCACACTAGAGGTAGCCGTGGAGCGCTCCTGACCAGACCTAGGCGCCTCGGGCACAGCCTGAGAAACTAGCTAGCCCTGAAGATAGAAAAATAAGCCTACCTTGCCTCAGAGAAATTCCCCAAAGGAAAAGGCAGCCCCCCACATATAATGACTGTGAGTAAATATGAAAATACAAACACAGAGATGAAATAGATTTTAGCAAATTGAGGCCCGACTTACTGAATAGACCGAGGATAGGAAAGATAGCTTTGCGGTCAGCACAAAAACCTACAAACAACCACGCAGAGGGCGAAAAAAGACCCTCCGCACCGACTAACGGTACGGAGGTGCTCACTCTGCGTCTCAGAGCTTCCAGCAAGCAAGAAAAACCAATATAGCAAGCTGGACAGAACATATAGCAAACAAAAGTAACACAAGCAAAACTTAGCTTATGCAGGGCAGACAGGCCACAAGAACGATCCAGGAGAGAGCAATACCAATACTGGAACATTGACTGGAGGCCAGGAACAAAGAACTAGGTGGAGTTAAATAGAGCAGCACCTAACGACTAAACCTAGTCACCTGAGGAAGGAAACACAGAAGCCGCAGCCCCACTCACATCCACCAGAGGAAGCTCATAGACAGAACCAGCCGAAGTACCACTCATGACCACAGGAGGGAGCTTGACCACAGAATTCACAACAGGGCCTACTAAGAGTGTCTGTCGCTCCAAGGTGTTCTCCTGGTTTACTTTCCTGAGCTTCAATCTTCAGGCTCGTCTTAACTAGTTTTTTAATCGAACAACTGCAGTGGGGCTAATAGTTTGGTTGGGGCCTACTAACAGTGTCTGTCGCTCCAAGGTGTTCTCCTGGTTTACTTTCCTGAGCTTCAATCTTCAGGCTCGTCTTAAATAGTTTTGTAATCGAACAACTGCAGTGGGGCTACTAGTTTGGTTGGGGCCTACTAAGATTGTCTGTCGCTCCAAGGTGTTCTCCTGATTTACTTTCCTGAGCTTCAATCTTCAGGCTCGTCTTAATTAGTTTTTTAATCGAATAACTGCAGTGAGGCTAATTGTTTGGCTGGGGCTTACTAACAGTGTCTGTCGCTCCAAGGTGTTCTCCTGGTTTACTTTCCTGAGCTTCAATCTTCAGGCTCGTCTTAAATAGTTTTTTAATCGAACAATTGCAGTGGGGCTACTAGTTTGGTTGGGGCCTACTAAGATTGACTGCCGCTCCAAGGTGTTCTCCAGGTTGCCTCTCCATAGCTTCAATCTTCATGCTCTCGTTAAGTAGTTGTTGAAACAACACTGCATTAGGCCTACAAGTTGGGTCTGGGTTGTAGAGACGGTGTCTGCCGCTCCAAGGTGTTCTCCAGGTTGCCCCTCCATAGCTTCAATCTTCATGCTCTCGTTAAGTAGTTGTTGAAACAACACTGCATTAGGCCTACAAGTGGGTTCTGGGTCGTAGAGACGGTGTCTGCCACTCCAAGGTGTTCTCCAGGTTGCCTCTCCATAGCTTCAATCTTCATGCTCTCGTTAAGTAGTTGTTGAAACAACACTGCATTAGGCCTACAAGTTGGGTCTGGGTTGTAGAGACGGTGTCTGCCGCTCCAAGGTGTTCTCTAGGTTGCCTCTCCATACCTTCAATCTTCATGCTCTCGTTAAGTAGTTGTTGAAACAACACTGCATTAGGCCTACAAGTTGGGTCTGGGTCGTAGAAACGGTGTCTGCCACTCCAAGGTGTTCTCCAGGTTGCATCTCCATAGCTTCAATCTTCATGCTCTCGTTAAGTATTTGTTGAAACAACACTGCATTAGACCTACAAGTTGGGTCTGGGTCGTAGAGACGGTGTCTGCCGCTCCAAGGTGTTCTCCAGGTTGCCACATAATCGAAGCTGCATAGAGCGTATTTTGTTATTTTAGGCCTACTAAGTCTTTCTGCGGTCCCTCCTTCCAATTGTCCTCCACTGAGCACACCCATGCAGACCGTGTACCCATGTAACCTTTTTTAAACCTGCGTCGAGCCAACTTTGTGGTGTAAGGCCTACTTGTAGTGTCTGGCTGCGCCACTCAATACATCTGTCCTCTTTACAAAAAATGACCTGCAATTATCAGGTTTTCAGCCTATCGGAATTCTAAAACTGCAGTGGGCCTACTAGTTTGGTTGGGGCCTACTAACAGTGTCTGCCGCTCCAAGGTGTTCTCCTGGTTGCCTTTCCTGAGCTTCTATCTTCAGGCTCTTGTTAAATAGTTGTTAAATGGAACAACTGCATTTGGCCTACTAGTTGGGTTGGGGCCTACTAACAGTGTCTGCCGCTCCTTGCTGTTCTCCTGGTTTCCTGTCCTGAACTTCCATTTTCAGGCTCTCGTTAAGTTGTTGTTAATGTTAGACTGCATTTGGCCTACTAGTTGGGTTGGGGCCTACTATCGTTGTCTGCCGCTCCTTGCTGTTCTCCTCCACTGAACAAAGCTGTGCCGCCTGTTTACTACTGTTACCAATTTTGAACTGCATTTAGACTACTTACTGATTTGGGCCTACTCTCTGTGTCAGCCTCTCATTACAGTTGTCGTCCACTGAACAAAGCAATGCCCCCTGGTTAGTCCTGTTACCAATTTTGAACTGCATTTAGCCCACTTTATTCTTTGGGCCTATATCTGTGTTTCCTCCTCATCCTGTCCATTGCCCAGCCAGTGATAGATGAGTCTGCTAGTACATTGACCCATAACGCAACATTCCCCGTGCACGATACACAGCAAGATTGTGACCCTGCTGAAAGTCAGGTTCCCCTTCCCGCATACCATACCTTACACGGGGACAAAGAGGAAGGTGCAGATGAAAGTGCAGGTTCCTTCATCAGGTGGGGGGAGGAATACTCGTTGGCGGCGTCACTGGCACAGGGCCCCTCATAGTACGCAAAAGTGTCGCTGCCGGTGGGAGGCGCCCCCGCCGTGCAAACACAACGCTGTATTTTGAGGGGCCCTGTGCTAGTGCCAATGCCAAAGAATGGGCCCCCCCCCTGCTTGCTCAGGATCACAGCACTTGCAAAGTTGAAATACTTACCTCTCCCTGCTCCACTGCCGTGATGTGGTCCAGATTTCCTGGGCCCACTATATACTTGAACCAGCCCTACCCCCCACAACTTTAGCCAAATGACCCCCAATTTCCAATGCCTTACTATTACTATAAGGTAAATTTAGATTGACAAGCTTCAGTAACAAGAATGTATGTTTTTTGCCATTAAAATGGGCACTGTACATGTTTTCCTGGCCTCCACTCACTGCCGACTATGCTCCCCCAGTGACTTGCATTGGGTTTCGTGTTTCGGTCGATCCCCGACTTTTCGCGATAATTGGACGATTCCACTCGACTCGACTTTTGAGATAGTCGGGTTTTGTGAATCCTGACTTGACCCTAAAAAACTAAAAGTCGCTCAACCCTACTCTTCACCTTCTTTTTTACTTCTCCCACACTTTCTCCTTCATCATCCTCAGCAGCAGCATCTTTTTCATCAATTTCTTCACCTTATTCATCTTGTTCTACTTCACCTTCTTCCTATTATTCTTTTCTTTTACATTCTTCTTATTCTTTTTATTCAACTATTATTCTTCTTCATATTCTACTTCTTCATCTTCTTCATATTCTTCTTCATCATATTCTTATTTGTGACAGGCATTCCTGTAGTTGTTATCTATAAAAGTTTGAAGATTACATCTTCCGTTCTGCCTGTCACAAAAGATTTACAACAGGATTTGTCCGCGTTCAGTTTGGCCTGAAGTAGCAGGTTATTTCCAGGGGCACCACCAGGAGGAACGGACTCACCCCCATACACTGCTTAGTCTTCTTCTGCTTATAATTTAGATCATATCTTTTGCTCTGATTTTTAGTCGTATGCTTAATTTTCTTCTGCTTTTTATTATGCAGCTTCTTGTTCTTCTGCTTCTTGGTCTTCTGTCTCTTGTTCTTCTGTATCTTGGCGGTTGTCTTCTTGTTCTTTGTCCTTTTGGTCATCTTCTTCAGGGTCATCTTCTTGGTCTTCTTTGGGGTGGTCTTCAGGGTCATCGTCTCCGGGGTCATCGTCTTCTTCGGGGTGGTCTTCAGGGTCATCGTCTCCAGGGTCGTCGTCTCCGTGGTCATCGTCTCCAGGGTCGTCGTCTTCTTCGGGGTGGTCTTCAGGGTCGTCGTCAGGGAGATCCAGAGTAATTTCCAAAAACCATTTCAAAAAGCTTGAACTTAGAAATGTAGCAGAAGGTACAAGAAGGCTGAGGAACTGCCGAGAACCAGCTGACGGTACTGGAACTCGGAAGGGTAGCTGAAGGTACAAGAGCCAATGGAACTACTGAGGACCAGCTGATGGTACTGGAACCCGGTTACTAAGCAGGAGGTGCCCGTGCCAGAAAGCACTACCAAGGACCACCTGACGTTGGTGGAACTCAGATACCGAGAAGGAGGCACCTAAGCCAAAAGCTCTGCCTGGAACCAGCTGACAGTACTGGAACCCAGGGGGACCTATTCAAGATTGACTTCCAAAGAACCAGCTAATGGTGCTGGAACTCAGATAGAAAGCAGAAGGTCCACATGAAAAAAATTTTTTAAGGCCGCGAGCCGGCCAGGGTTACCAAAAACGCACAGTCCTACAGGAGGAGCTTGTCCTATTGGCACTATGGAACCAGCCTTGATTACGAGTTCCCGCAGCCCACATAGGAAGCACCTAAATGGCAGGCACCATAGAGTCAGCTAACCCGACCGCAGCCCGACAGGACAACATATTGGAGGCAAAGTGACCTTGACACTACCCGGAAACAGCTGGCGTGTTGGAACCAGGCTGGGCAAGAGGGAGTACCCGTGCCAAAGACACTTCTTTCAATGTTCTTTTTATTAAGAGAATTAAGTTTAACAGCTTAGAGGAAAGATATAATATGGTCATAACAGTATATAAATGAAGTACAAAGAGCTAGAACAATAAGCTCTGAAATTAAACTTTCAAAAGTATGAGACTCAATAATGAAAGGGTGACAACAATTCTTCTGTGAGCAGAGGAATTATATTAACCCCTTCCCGACCTTTAACGCCACGTAGGCGTCATGAAAGTCGGTGCCAATCCGACCCATGACGCCTATGTGGCGTCATGGAAAGATCGCGTCCCTGCAGATCCGGGGGAAAGAGTTAACTCCCATTTCACCCGATCTGCAGGGACAGGGGGAGTGGTAGTTTAGCCCAGGGGGTGTGGCTTCAACCCCCCGTGGCTACGATCGCTCTGATTGGCTGTTGAAAGTGAAACTGCCAATCAGAGCGATTTGTAATATTTCCCCTATTAAACCTTGTGAAATATTACAATCCAGCCATGGCCGATGCTGCACTATTATCGGCCATGGTTGGAAACACTAATGTGCCCCCACCCCACCGATCGCCCCCCCAAGCCACCGATCTGTCCAGTACACTGCTCCGGCTCCCCTCCGTCCTGTGCTCCGCTCCCCCCGTGCTCTTGTCCGCTCCCCCGTGCTCCAATCACCCCCCGTGCTCTGATCCAACCCCCCTGCACTCCGATCCACCCCCCCATTCTCCGATCCACCCCCCGTGCTCCGATTCACCCGCCGTGCTCCGATCCACCCCCCCGCGCTCCGATCCACCCCCCCATGCTCCGAATTCCCCCCCCGTTTTACCCCCCACCCCATCATACTTACCGATCCTCCCGGGGTCCGTCTATCTTCCAAAATGGCGGGCGCATACGCAGTGCGCCCGCCGAATCTGCCGGCCAGCAGATTCGTTCCAAAGTGCATTTTGATCACTGAGATATAACCTATCACAGTGATCAAAATAAAAAAAATAGTAAATGACCCCCCCCCTTTGTCACCTCCATAGGTAGGGACAATAAAAAAATAAAGGTTTTTTTTTTTTCCACTAAGGTTAGAATAGGGTAAGGGTTAGGGTTAGGGTTTCGGTATGTGCACACGTATTCTGGTCCTCTGCGGATTTTTCCGCTGCGGATTTCATAAATCCGCAGCGCTAAACCGCTGCGGATTTATGGCGGATTTACCGCGGATTTTCTGCTCTTTTCGCTGCGGTTTTACAACTGCAGTTTACTATTGGAGCAGTTGTAAAACCCCTGCGGAATACGCAGAAAGAAGTGACATGCTGCGGAATGTAAACCGCTGCGTTTCCGTGCAGTTTTTCTGCAGCATGTGTACAGTGATTTTTGTTTCCCATAGGTTTACATTGAACTGTAAACTCATGGGAAACTGCTGCGGATCCGCAGCATTTTCCGCAGCGTGTGCACATACCTTTAGAATTAGTCTATGTGCACACGGTGCGCATTTGGCTGCGGATCCGCAGCGGATTGGCCGCTGCGGATTCGCAGCAGTGTTCCATCAGGTTTATAGTACCATGTAAACCTATGGAAAACCAAATCCGCTGTGCCCATGGTGCGGAAAATACCGCGCGGAAACGCTGCGTTGTATTTTCTGCAGCATGTCAATTCTTTGTGCGGATTCCGCAGCGTTTTACACCTGTTCCTCAATAGGAATCCACAGGTGAAATCTGTACAAAAAACACTGGCAATCCGCGGTAAATCCGCAGGTATAACGCAGTGCCTTTTACCCGCGGATTTTTCAAAAATGATTCTGAAAAATCTCACACGAATCCGCAACATGGGCACATAGCCTTAGGGTTAGGGTTGGAATTAGGGTTGTGGTTAGGGTTGTGATTAGGGTTATGGCTACAGTTGGGATTAGGGTTAGGGTACTGGAACTCGGAAGGGTAGCTGAAGGTACAAGAGCCAATGGAACTACTGAGGACCAGCTGATGGTACTGGAACCCGGTTACTAAGCAGGAGGTGCCCGTGCCAGAAAGCACTACCAAGGACCACCTGACGTTGGTGGAACTCAGATACCGAGAAGGAGGCACCTAAACCAAAAGCTCTGCCTGGAACCAGCTGACAGTACTGGAACCCAGGGGGACCTATTCAAGATTGACTTCCAAAGAACCAGCTAATGGTGCTGGAACTCAGATAGAAAGCAGAAGGTCCACATGAAAAAATTTTTTTAAGGCCGCAAGCCGGCCAGAGTTACCAAAAACGCACAGTCCTACAGGAGGAGCTTGTCCTATTGGCACTATGGAACCAGCCTTGATTACGAGTTCCCGCAGCCCAAATAGGAAGCACCTAAATGGCAGGCACCATAGAGTCAGCTAACCCGACCGCAACCCGACAGGACAACATATTGGAGGCAAAGTGACCTTGACACTACCCGGAAACAGCTGGCGTGTTGGAACCAGGCTGGGCAAGAGGGAGTACCCGTGCCAAAGACACTTCTTTCAATGTTCTTTTTATTAAGAGAATTAAGTTTAACAGCTTAGAGGAAAGATATAATATGGTCATAACAGTATATAAATGAAGTACAAAGAGCTAGAACAATAAGCTCTGAAATTAAACTTTCAAAAGTATGAGACTCAATAATGAAAGGGTGACAACAATTCTTCTGTGAGCAGAGGAATTATATTTACCCCTTCCCGACCTTTGACGCCACGTAGGCGTCATGAAAGTCGGTGCCAATCCGACCCATGACGCCTATGTGGCGTCATGGAAAGATCGCGTCCCTGCAGATCCGGTGAAAGAGTTAACTCCCATTTCACCCGATCTGCAGGGACAGGGGGAGTGGTAGTTTAGCCCAGGGGGTGTGGCTTCAACCCCCCACCCCCGTGGCTACGATCGCTCTGATTGGCTGTTAAAAGTGAAACTGCCAATCAGAGCGATTTGTAATATTTCCCCTATTAAACCTTGTGAAATATTACAATCCAGCCATGGCCGATGCTGAACTATCATCAGCCATGGCTGGAAACACTAATGTGCCCCCACCCCACCGATCGCCCCCCCAAGCCACCGATCTTTCCGGTACACTGCTCCGGCTCCCCTCCGTCCTGTGCTCCGCTCCCCCCGTGCTCTTGTCCGCTCCCCCGTGCTCCAATCACCCCCCCGTGCTCTGATCCAACCCCCCTGCACTCCGATCCACCCCCCCATGCTCCGATCCACCCCCCGTGCTCCGATCCACCCCCCCGCGCTCCGATCCACCCCCCCATGCTCCGATCCACCCCCGTTCTACCCCCCACCCCATCATACTTACCGATTCTCCCGGGGTCCGTCTATCTTCCAAAATGGCGGGCACATGCGCAGTGCGCCCGCCGAATCTGCCGGCCGGCAGATTCGTTCCAAAGTGCAGTTTGATCACTGAGATATAACCTATCACAGTGATCAAAATAAAAAAAATAGTAAATGACCCCCCCCTTTGTCACCTCCATAGGTAGGGACAATAAAAAAATAAAGATTTTTTTTTTTCCACTAAGGTTAGAATAGGGTAAGGGTTAGGGTTAGGGTTTCGGTATGTGCACACGTATTCTGGTCCTCTGCGGATTTTTCCGCTGTGGATTTATGGCGGATTTACCGCGGTTTTTCTGCGCATTTCGCTGCGGTTTTACAACTGCAGTTTACTATTGGAGCAGTTGTAAAACCCCTGCGGAATACGCAGAAAGAAGTGACATGCTGCGGAATGTAAACCGCTGCGTTTCCGTGCAGTTTTTCTGCAGCATGTGTACAGCGATTTTTGTTTCCCATAGGTTTACATTGAACTGTAAACTCATAGGAAACTGCTGCGGATCCGCAGCATTTTCCGCAGCGTGTGCACATACCTTTAGAATTAGTCTATGTGCACACGGTGCGGATATGGCTGCGGATCCGCAGCGGATTGGCCGCTGCGGATTCGCAGCAGTGTTCCATCAGGTTTATAGTACCATGTAAACCTATGGAAAACCAAATCCGCTGTGCCCATGGTGCGGAAAATACCGCGCGCAAAAGCTGCGTTGTATTTTCTGAAGCATGTCAATTCTTTGTGCGGATTCCGCAGCGTTTTACACCTGTTCCTCAATAGGAATCCACAGGTGAAATCCGCACAAAAAACACTGGAAATCCGCGGTAAATCCGCAGGTATAACGCAGTGCCTTTTACCCGCGGATTTTTCAAAAATGATGCTGAAAAATCTCACACGAATCCGCAACATGGGCACATAGCCTTAGGGTTAGGGTTGGAATTAGGGTTGTGGTTAGGGTTGTGATTAGGGTTATGGCTACAGTTGGGATTAGGGTTAGGGGTGTGGGGGGGTTAGTGTTGGAGGTAGAATTGAGGGGTTTCCACTGTTTAGGCACATCAGGGGTTTCCAAACGCAACATGGCGCCACCATTGATTAGAGCCTATCTTGTATTCAAAAAGTCACTTCCGAGACCCAACGTGCGCCCAAACAGTGGTTTACCCCGACATATGGGGTACCAGCATACTGAGGACAAACTGCGCAACAATTACTGTGGTCCAATTTCTCCTGTTACCCTTGTGAAAATAAAAAAATGCTTGCTAAAACATCATTTTTGAGGAAAGAAAAATGATTTTTTATTTTCACGGCTCTGCGTTGTAAACGTCTGTGAAGCACTTGGGGGTTCAAAGTGCTCACCACATATCTAGATAAGTTCCTTAGGGGGTCTAATTTCTAAAATGGGGTCACTTGTGGGGGGTTTCTACTGTTTAGCCACATCAGGGGCTCTGCAAACGCAACGTGACGCCCGCAGACCATTCCATCAAAGTCTGCATTTCAAAAGTCACTACTTCACTTCCGAGCCCCGGCATGTGCCCAAACAGTGGTTTACCCCCACACATGGGGTATCAGCGTACTCAGGAGAAACTGGCCAATAATTTTTTGGGTCCAATTTCTCCTGTAACCCTTGGGAAAATAAAAAATTCTGGGCTAAATATTTATTTTTGAGGAAAGAAAACGTATTTATTATTTTCACGGCTCTGCATTATAAACTTCTGTGAAGCACTTGGGGGTTCAAAGTGCTCACCACACATCTAGATAAGTTCCTTTCGGGGTCTAGTTTCCAAAATGGGGTCACTTGTGGGGGGTTTCTACTGTTTAGCCACATCAGGGGCTCTGCAAACGCAACGTGACGCCCACAGAGCATACCATCAAAGTCTGCATTTCAAAACGTCACTACTTCACTTCCGAGCCCCGGCATGTGCCCAAACAGTAGTTTACCCCCACATATGGGGTATCACCGTACTCAGGAGAAACTGTTTATACAACACAATGCACCAAGAATATCCAATAAATTATATAATAATATATACCAATAAATATTAATAAAACCCTAATGGTGCACTGTGCAGAAAGTAGTGACCAAACACTAGGGAGAAGAACCAACCACAACTTAAACACGGACAGCCAAAGAAGTGTACCCACACAGAGAATTATTAGAAAATATAAGCCTTTATTTATAGTGGCAACGGCACAATGTTAAAAAAAGGTAATAGTACGCGAGTATTACAGGACAATAAAAATTCTTTAAAATATATAGGATATTAATAAGTGACCTCTGGAAAAATTAATAATGGATATAAATATATTTTGTCACATGTGGTTACAGCCAAAAAAATTATTAAAACAATAATAGAAAGAAATATATATAAAAAAGATGTAAAGTGCGCTGCAGTAAAATGTCAAAAATATAAAAATATAAAAAAATAAGTGCAAAACAGTATATGCACTCAAAATATGTGTGCAACCGCAAATATTTGATAACAACAAAGTGCAAAAAGTGCTAGATAAGTCACAATAACAAAAAACCTATTTAGGGCACAGAATATGTGTAACCACAAGGGGTTAATAGCATCAAAGTGCAAGGAGTGCTAAAACAAATATATAAGGAAATCAGCGGGGCATAGAGTGTACCATAATAGGGTAACATAATAAAGTAAGTGGGCGGCACCACAAAAGTGCAATGTGCAGTGTGCAAATAAAGCGCCAGCCACAAGCTCACAGAAAATAATATGACTCCACAAAAATACCTATGATCCAGAGGTTACAGGGTCCCGTTATCGCGCACCCCACTTATGGGGGGTTTCTACTGTTTAGCCACATCAGGGTCTCTGCAAACGCAACGTGATGCCCACAGAGCATTCCATCAAAGTCTGCATTTCAAAAGTCACTACTTCACTTCCGAGCCCCGACATGTGCCCAAACAGTGGTTTACCCCCACATATGGGGTATCAGCGTACTCAGGAGAAACTGGAAAACAACTTTTGGAGTAAAATTTCTCCTGTTACCCTTGGGAAAATAAAAAATTGCAGGCTAAAAGACCATTTTTGAGAAAATATTTTTTATTTTTTATTTTCATGGCTCTGCGTTATAAACTTCTGTGAAGCACTTGGGGGTTCAAAGTCCTCACCACACATCTAGATTAGTTCCTTTGGGGATCTAGTTTCCACAATGGGGTCATTTGTGGGGGATCTCCAATGTTTAGGCACACAGGGGCTCTCCAAACGTGACATGGTGTCCGCTAATGATTGGAGCTAATTTTCCATTTAAAAAGCCAAATGGCGTGCCTTCCCTTCCGAGCCCTGCCGTGCGCCCAAACAGTGGTTTACCCCCACATATGGGGTACCAGCGTACTCAGGACAAACTGGACAACAACATTTGGGGTCCAATTTCTCCTATTGCCCTTGGCAAAATAGGAGATTTCAGGCTAAAAAATTATTTTTGAGGAAAGAAAAATTATTTTTTATTTTCATGGCTCTGCGTTATAAACTTCTGTGAAGCACCTGGGGGTTTAAAGTGCTCAATATGCATCTAGATAAGTTTCTTGGGGGGTCTAGTTTCCAAAATGGGGTCACGTGTGGGGGAGCTCCAATGTTTAGGCACACAGGGGCTCTCCAAACGCGACATGGTGTCCGCTAACAATTGGAGCTAATTTTCCATTCAAAAAGTCAAATGGCGCGCCTTCCCTTCTGAGCCCTGCCGTGTGCCCAAACAGTGGTTTACCCCCACATATGAGGTATCGGCGTACTCAGGAGAAATTGCCCAACAAATTTTAGGATCCATTTTATCCTATTGCCCATGTGAAAATTAAAAATTGAGGCGAAAAGAAATTTTTTGTGAAATAAAAGTACTTTTTCATTTTTACAGATCAATCTGTGAAGCACCTGAGGGTTTAAAGTGCTCACTAGGCATCTAGATAAGTTCCTTGGGGGGTCTAGTTTCCAAAATGGGGTCACTTGTGGGGGAGCTTCAATGTTTAGTCACACAGGGGCTCTCCAAACGCGACATGGTGTCCGCTAACGATGGAGATAATTTTTCATTCAAAAAGTCAAATGGCGCTCCTTCCCTTCCGAGTCTTACCTTGTGCCCAAACAGTGGTTTACCCCCACATGTGAGGTATCGGTGTACTCAGGAGAAATTGCCCAACAAATTTTAGGATCCATTTTGTCCTGTTGCCTATGTGAAATTGAAAAATTGAGGCTAAAAGAATTTTTTTGTGAAAAAAAATTACTTTTTCATTTTTTCTGATCAATTTGTGAAGCACCTGGGGGTTCAAAGTGCTCAATATGCATCTAGATAAGTTCCTTGGGGTGTCTAGTTTCCAAAAGGGGGTCATTTGTGGGGGAGCTCCAATTTTTAGACACACGGGGGCTCTCCAAACTAGAGTGGAGCCAATTTTTCAATCAAAAAGTCAAATGGCGCTCCTTCCCTTCCAAACCCTGTCGTGCGCCCAAACAGTGGTTTACCCCCACATATGAGGTATCGGCGTACTCAGGACAAATTGGACAATAACTTTCATGGTTCAGTTTCTCCTTTTACCATTGGGAAAATAAAAAAAATTGTTGCTAAAAGATAATTTTTGTGACAAAAAGTTAAATGTTCATTTTTTCCTTCCATGTTGCTTCTGCTGCTGTGAAGCACCTGAAGGGTTAATAAACTTCTTGAATGTGGTTTTGAGCACCTTGAGGGGTGCATTTTTTAGAATGGTGTCACTTTTGGGTATTTTCAGCCATATAGACCCCTCAAACTGACTTCAAATGTTAGGTGGTCCCTAAAAAAAAATGGTTTTGTAAATTTCGTTATAAAAATGAGAAATCACTGGTCAAATTTTAACCCTTATAACTTCCTAGCAAAAAAAAAATTTTGTTTCAAAAATTGTGCTGATGTAAAGTATACATGTGGGAAATGTTATTTATTAACTATTTTGTGTCACATAACTCTCTGGTTTAACAGAATAAAAATTCAAAATGTGAAAATTGCGAAATTTTCAAAATTTTTGCCAAATTTCCGTTTTTATCACAAATAAACGCAGAATTTATTGACCTAAACTTACCACTAACATGAAGCCCAATTTGTCATGACAAAACAGTCTCAGAACCGCTAGGATCCGTTGAAGCATTCCTGAGTAGAGTTGAGCGACCTTGACCTTTTTAGAGTCGAGCCGGGTTTCGCGAAACCCGACTATCTCAAAAGTCGGGTCGAGTGAAATCGGCCGATTATGGCGAAAAGTCGGGATCGACCGAAACACGAAACCCAATGCAAGTCAATGGGGCAGCATAGTCGGCAGTGAGTGGGGGCCAGGAAAACACCTAGAGTGCCCATTTTAATGTCAAAACCATCCATTCTTCTTAATGAAGCTTGTCAAGCGTAATTAACCTTATAATAATTGGAAGGCATTTGAAATTGGGGGTCATTTGGCTAAAGTTGTGGTTGGTAGGGCTGGTTCAAGTAATTAGTGGGCCCAGGAAATCTGGACCACGTCACGGCAGTGGAGCAGGGAGAGGTAAGTATTTCAACTTTGCAAGTGCTGTGAACCTGAGCAAGCAGGGGGGGCCCACTCGTTGGCATTGGCACTAGCACAGGGCCCCTCAAAGTACAGCGGTGTGTTTGCACGGCGGGGCGCCTCCCACCGGCAGCAACACTTTTGCGTACTATGAGAGGCCCTGTGCCAGTGACGTCGCCAACTAGTATTCCTCCCCCCACCTGATGAAGGAACCTGCACTTTCATCTGCACCTTCCTCTTTGTCCCCGTGTAAGGTGGTATGGTATGCGGGAAGAGCAACCTGACTTTCAGCAGGGTCACAATGTTGTTGTGTAGCATGCACGGGGAATGTTGCGTTATGGGTCAATGTACCAGCAGACTCATCTATCACTGGCTGGGCAATGGGCAAGATGAAGTGGAAACACAGAGATAGGCCCAAAGGATAAAGTGGGCTAAATGCAGTTCAAAATTGGTAACACAGGAATAACCAGGGGGCATTGCAGTGGAGGACAACTGGAATGAGAGGCTGACACAGAGAGTAGGGCCAAATCAGTAAGTAGTCGAAATGCAGTTCAAAATTGGCAACCGTAGTAAACAGGCGGCACAGCTTTGTTCAGTGGAGGAGAACAGCAAGGAGTGGCAGACACCGATAGTAGGCCCCAACCCAACTAGTAGGCCAAATGCAGTCTAACATTAACAACTACTTAACGAGAGCCTGAAAATGGAATTTCAGGACAGGAAACCAGGAGAACAGCAAGGAGTGGCAGACACCGATAGTAGGCCCCAAACCAACTAGTACGCCAAATGCAGTTGTTCCATTTAACCACAATTTAATGAGAGCCTGAAGATCGAAGCTCAGGAAAGGCAACCTGGGGAACACCTTGGAGTGTAACACACCATCTCTCTACACCCCATACCCATTTTGTAGGCCTAATGCAGTGTACTTTTCTACACCTACTAAACGAGAGGCGGAAGACCGAAGCAATGGCAAGGAAACCTGGGGAACACCTTGGAGTGTAACACACCCTCTCTCTACACCCCATACCCAATTTGTAGGCCTAATGCAGCGTAGTTTCCGACAACTACTAAACGAGAGCATGAAGATCGAAGCTCAGGAAAGGCAACCTGGGGAACACCTTGGAGTGTAACACACCCTCTCTCTACACCCCATACCCAATTTGAAGGCCTAATGCAGCGTATTTTCCAACAACTACTAAACGAGAGCCGGAAGATCGAAGCTCAGGAAAGGCAACCTGGGGAACACCTTGGAGTGTAACACAACCTCTCTCTACACCACGGAAGGGCTGATTCTTAGGAAGTAAGGCTGTTGGAAATAAGCATTGCGCGTCCGAGGGTGATTAGATTCTTATTAGGTATATACTCACCCTCGGACGCGTCCTGCTTCTTTATTTGTAATGAATGTTTATTTGCAATGTGGTTTTGACTTACTCTATTATTTTTGTAATTAATGATTTTATTATTTTCATTGTTTTGCATCTTCTTGGCAATAATATAAAGAAGACGCGACAGGACAACACTCGGTGGATGCCATATCTGTGTTTTCAATTTAAAAAACCTTTCAGTTAACTACTTGCAGGAGAAAGTAATTGTAGCTGGTGGCCATTTTTAGTACTGTACCAGATTTTAGTTGTGTGTTTGTTTTTAATGTTAAAATGTCTGCATTTGATATCTCACCAGTATTTTCTTTTTTATAAGCAAAATACTTATTTTTTTATTTTATGATGTTGGTTCAAGGGGTACACGGGCAGCAGTAGACAGGTCAGTGGAGGCCTAGTGGAAGGAGGGACCGCAGATGCGCCAATGTTTCCCCCATACCAAATTTGTAGGCCTAATGCAGCGTAGTTTACAACAACTACTAAACAAGAGCCGGAAGATCGAAGCTCAGGAAAGGCAACCTGGGGAACACCGTGGAGTGTAACACACCCTCTCTCTACACCCCATACCATATTTGTAGGCCTAATGCAGCGTAGTTTCCGACAACTACTAAACGAGAGCATGAAGATCGAAGCTCAGGAAAGGCAACCTGGGGAACAGCTTGGAGTGTAACACACCCTCTCTCTACACCCCATACCATATTTGTAGGCCTAATGCAGCGTAGTTTCCGACAACTACTAAACGAGAGCATGAAGATCGAAGCTCAGGAAAGGCAACCTGGGGAACAGCTTGGAGTGTAACACACCCTCTCTCTACACCCCATACCCAATTTGTAGGCCTAATGCAGCGTAGTTTCCGACAACTTCTAAACGAGAGCCGGAAGATCGAAGCTCAGGAAAGGCAACCTGGGGAACACCGTGGAGTGTAACACACCCTCTCTCTACACTCCATACCCAATTTGTAGGCCTAATGCAGCGTAGTTTCCGACAACTACTAAACGAGAGCATGAAGATCGAAGCTCAGGAAAGGCAACCTGGGGAACACCTTGGAGTGTAACACACCCTCTCTCTACACCCCATACCCAATTTGTAGGCCTAATGCAGCGTAGTTTCCGACAACTACTAAACGAGAGCATGAAGATCGAAGCTCAGGAAAGGCAACCTGGGGAACACCTTGGAGTGTAACACACCCTCTCTCTACACCCCATACCCAATTTGAAGGCCTAATGCAGCGTAGTTTCCAACAACTACTAAACGAGAGCCGGAAGATCGAAGCTCAGGAAAGGCAACCTGGGGAACACCTTGGAGTGTAACACAACCTCTCTCTACACCACGGAAGGGCTGATTCTTAGGAAGGAAGGCTGTTGGAAATAAGCATTGCGCGTCCGAGGGTGATTAGATTCTTATTAGGTATATACTCACCCTCGGACGCGTCCTGCTTCTTTATTTGTAATGAATGTTTATTTGCAATGTGGTTTTGACTTACTCTATTATTTTTGTAATTAATGATTTTATTATTTTCATTGTTTTGCATCTTCTTGGCAATAATATAAAGAAGACGCGACAGGACAACACTCGGTGGATGCCATATCTGTGTTTTCAATTTAAAAAACCTTTCAGTTAACTACTTGCAGGAGAAAGTAATTGTAGCTGGTGGCCATTTTTAGTACTGTACCAGATTTTAGTTGTGTGTTTGTTTTTAATGTTAAAATGTCTGCATTTGATATCTCACCAGTATTTTCTTTTTTATAAGCAAAATACGTATTTTTTTATTTTATGATGTTGGTTCAAGGGGTACACGGGCAGCAGTAGACAGGTCACTGGAGGCATAGTGGAAGGAGGGACCGCAGACAGGCTTCGAAGACCTAACATCATAAATTGGGCTGCCTGTAGGCAATTTAAAATTGGTTCCAGGGGAACACGGGCAGCAGTAGACAGGTCAGTGGAAGTCTAGTGGAAGGAGTGACGGCAGACAGGCTTCGAAGGCCTAACATAACAAAATTGGGCTGGCTGTAGGCACTTTTAAATTGGTTCCAGGGGTACACGGGCAGCAGTGGTCTGGTCAGTGTAGTAGTAGTTGAAAGAACGGACCGCAGACAGGCTTCGAAGGCCTAACATAACAAAATTGGGCTGGCTGTAGGCACTTTTAAATTGGTTCCAGGGGTACACGGGCAGCAGTGGTCTGGTCAGTGGAGGCCTAGTGGAAGGAGTGACGGCAGACAGGCATCAAAGGCCTAACATAATAACATTGGGCTGTTGGCAATTTAAAATTGGTTCCAGGGGTACACGGGCAACAGTGGTCTGGTCAGTGGAAGTCTAGTGGAAGGAGTGACGGCAGACAGGCTTCGAAGGCCTAACATAACAAAATTGGGCTGGCTGTAGGCACTTTTAAATTGGTTCCAGGGGTACACGGGCAGCAGTGGTCTGGTCAGTGTAGTAGTAGTTGAAAGAACGGACCGCAGACAGGCTTCGAAGGCCTAACATAACAAAATTGGGCTGGCTGTAGGCACTTTTAAATTGGTTCCAGGGGTACACGGGCAGCAGTGGTCTGGTCAGTGGAGGCCTAGTGGAAGGAGTGACGGCAGACAGGCATCAAAGGCCTAACATAATAACATTGGGCTGTTGGCAATTTAAAATTGGTTCCAGGGGTACACGGGCAACAGTGGTCTGGTCAGTGGAAGTCTAGTGGAAGGAGTGACGGCAGACAGGCTTCGAAGGCCTAACATAACAAAATTGGGCTGGCTGTAGGCACTTTTAAATTGGTTCCAGGGGTACACGGGCAGCAGTGGTCTGGTCAGTGGAGGCCTAGTGGAAGGAGTGACGGCAGACAGGCATCAAAGGCCTAACATAATAACATTGGGCTGTTGGCAATTTAAAATTGGTTCCAGGGGTACACGGGCAACAGTGGTCTGGTCAGTGGAAGTCTAGTGGAAGGAGTGACGGCAGACAGGCTTCGAAGGCCTAACATAACAAAATTGGGCTGGCTGTAGGCACTTTTAAATTGGTTCCAGGGGTACACGGGCAGCAGTGGTCTGGTCAGTGTAGTAGTAGTTGAAAGAACGGACCGCAGACAGGCTTCGAAGGCCTAACATAACAAAATTGGGCTGGCTGTAGGCACTTTTAAATTGGTTCCAGGGGTACACGGGCAGCAGTGGTCTGGTCAGTGGAGGCCTAGTGGAAGGAGTGACGGCAGACAGGCATCAAAGGCCTAACATAATAACATTGGGCTGTTGGCAATTTAAAATTGGTTCCAGGGGTACACGGGCAACAGTGGTCTGGTCAGTGGAAGTCTAGTGGAAGGAGTGACGGCAGACAGGCTTCGAAGGCCTAACATAACAAAATTGGGCTGGCTGTAGGCACTTTTAAATTGGTTCCAGGGGTACACGGGCAGCAGTGGTCTGGTCAGTGTAGTAGTAGTTGAAAGAACGGACCGCAGACAGGCTTCGAAGGCCTAACATAACAAAATTGGGCTGGCTGTAGGCACTTTTAAATTGGTTCCAGGGGTACACGGGCAGCAGTGGTCTGGTCAGTGGAGGCCTAGTGGAAGGAGTGACGGCAGACAGGCATCAAAGGCCTAACATAATAACATTGGGCTGTTGGCAATTTAAAATTGGTTCCAGGGGTACACGGGCAACAGTGGTCTGGTCAGTGGAAGTCTAGTGGAAGGAGTGACGGCAGACAGGCTTCGAAGGCCTAACATAACAAAATTGGGCTGGCTGTAGGCACTTTTAAATTGGTTCCAGGGGTACACGGGCAGCAGTGGTCTGGTCAGTGGAGGCCTAGTGGAAGGAGTGACGGCAGACAGGCATCAAAGGCCTAACATAATAACATTGGGCTGTTGGCAATTTAAAATTGGTTCCAGGGGTACACGGGCAACAGTGGTCTGGTCAGTGGAAGTCTAGTGGAAGGAGTGACGGCAGACAGGCTTCGAAGGCCTAACATAACAAAATTGGGCTGGCTGTAGGCACTTTTAAATTGGTTCCAGGGGTACACGGGCAGCAGTGGTCTGGTCAGTGTAGTAGTAGTTGAAAGAACGGACCGCAGACAGGCTTCGAAGGCCTAACATAACAAAATTGGGCTGGCTGTAGGCACTTTTAAATTGGTTCCAGGGGTACACGGGCAGCAGTGGTCTGGTCAGTGGAGGCCTAGTGGAAGGAGTGACGGCTGACAGGCATCAAAGGCCTAACATAATAACATTGGGCTGTTGGCAATTTAAAATTGGTTCCAGGGGTACACGGGCAACAGTGGTCTGGTCAGTGGAAGTCTAGTGGAAGGAGTGACGGCAGACAGGCTTCGAAGGCCTAACATAACAAAATTGGGCTGGCTGTAGGCACTTTTAAATTTGTTCCAGGGGTACACGGGCAGCAGTGGTCTGGTCAGTGTAGTAGTAGTTGAAAGAACGGACCGCAGACAGGCTTCGAAGGCCTAACATAACAAAATTGGGCTGGCTGTAGGCACTTTTAAATTGGTTCCAGGGGTACACGGGCAGCAGTGGTCTGGTCAGTGGAGGCCTAGTGGAAGGAGTGACGGCAGACAGGCATCAAAGGCCTAACATAATAACATTGGGCTGTTGGCAATTTAAAATTGGTTCCAGGGGTACACGGGCAACAGTGGTCTGGTCAGTGGAAGTCTAGTGGAAGGAGTGACGGCAGACAGGCTTCGAAGGCCTAACATAACAAAATTGGGCTGGCTGTAGGCACTTTTAAATTGGTTCCAGGGGTACACGGGCAGCAGTGGTCTGGTCAGTGTAGTAGTAGTTGAAAGAACGGACCGCAGACAGGCTTCGAAGGCCTAACATAACAAAATTGGGCTGGCTGTAGGCACTTTTAAATTGGTTCCAGGGGAACACGGCCAGCAGTGGCCTGGTCAGTGTAGTAGTTGTAGAAAGAACGGACCGCAGACAGGCTTCGAAGGCCTAACATAACAAAAATGTCAAAACAATGGTATTGTCAGTGCCAGGCATTGAAGGATGTCAGCGCATAGACTAAACATTGGTGAAGCTGTGAGAGATAATTTTGCTAGTGGTAGAGCACTGTTTGAGCTGGGGGGGGGAACTGTCTTGTGGCCGGCGGTACAGGCACAGGGCCCTTCATATTACAATGGTGTGTCTGACGTTGGGTGCGCACCACCACCGCCAGAGACACTTTATTGTACTATGAGGGACCCAGTGGCAGTGCCGTCGACCAAAAGCGGGCACACCCACCTCTTCAGACAAACAGCACTCTCACGGGTGCTGGCGCAAAGTGGCGATACCACGGCCCCGTGTGGGGAGTTTGGCCATTTTGTTAGGAGTAAACATGTCGTATGCTGGACAATCAGGTGCAGAAAATTACGAGATTGGAAAAGTCATTCAGAAGAGTCCACAGGCAAGACCTTTTCATAGGAAAGTTAGGTGTCAGCCGGGCAAGGTGGGGCAAAAGATTTCGAAATCCAGTTGTGGTTCATTTTAATGAAGGTTAGATCAACTACATTTTGGGTAGCCAGACGAGTCCTTTTTTCAGTTAGTATTGAACCTGCAGCACTGAATACTCTTTCTGATAGGACACTAGCTGCCGGGCAAGCAAGCTCCTGCAATGCATATTCTGCCAATTCTGGCCAGGTGTCTAATTTGGATGCCCAGTAATCAAATGGGAATGACGGTTGAGGGAGAACGTCGATAAGGGATGAAAAATAGTTTGTAACCATACTGGACAAATGTTGTCTCCTGTCACTTTGAATTGATGCTGCAGTACCTGTCCTGTCTGCAGTCATAGCAAAATCACTCCACAACCTGGTCAGAAAACCCCTCTGGCCAACGCCACTTCTGATTTCTGCCCCTCTAACACCTCTGGTCTGCTGCCCCCTGGAGCTCGTGTGAGAACGATCACGGGCGCTGTGTGCAGGGAATGCCAGAAGCAAACGGTCAACAAGAGTTGATTGTTTTGTTGCTAATATTAGTTCCAAGTTCTCATGTGGCATAATATTTTGCAATTTGCCTTTATAGCGAGGATCAAGGAGGCAGGCCAACCAGTAATCGTCATCGTTCATCATTTTAGTAATGCGTGTGTCCCTTTTGAGGATACGCAAGGCATAATCCGCCATGTGGCCCAAAGTTCCAGTTGTCAAATCTGCGGTTGTGCTTGGTTGAGGGGCAGTTGCAGGCAAATCTACGTCACTTGTGTCCCTCAAAAAACCAGAACCCGGCCTTGCCACGCCACCAATTTCCAGTGACCCCGGGAAAGCTTCCTCATTAAAAATATACTCATCCCCATCATCCTCCTCATCCTCCACCTCCTCTTCGCCCGCTACCTCGTCCTGTACACTGCCCTGACCAGACAATGGCTGACTGTCATCAAGGCTTTCCTCTTCCTCTGGTGCAGACGCCTGATCCTTTATGTGCGTCAAACTTTGCATCAGCAGACACATTAGGGGGATGCTCATGCTTATTATGGCGTTGTCTGCACTAACCAGCCGTGTGCATTCCTCAAAACACTGAAGGACTTGACACATGTCTTTAATCTTCGACCACTGCACACCTGACAACTCCATGTCTGCCATCCTACTGCCTGCCCGTGTATGTGTATCCTCCCACAAAAACATGACAGCCCGCCTCTGTTCGCACAGTCTCTGAAGCATGTGCAGTGTTGAGTTCCACCTTGTAACAACGTCTATGATTAGGCAATGCTGGGGAAGGTTCAAAGAACGCTGATAGGTCTGCATACGGCTGGAGTGTACAGGCGAACGGCGGATATGTGCGCAAAGTCCACGCACTTTGAGGAGCAGGTCGGATAACCCCGGATAACTTTTCAGGAAGCACTGCACCACCAGGTTTAAGGTGTGAGCCAGGCAAGGAATGTGTTTCAGTTGGGAAAGGGAGATGGCAGCCATGAAATTCCTTCCGTTATCACTCACTACCTTGCCTGCCTCAAGATCTACAGTGCCCAGCCACGACTGCGTTTCTTGCTGCAAGAACTCGGACAGAACTTCCGCAGTGTGTCTGTTGTCGCCCAAACACTTCATAGCCAATACAGCCTGCTGACGTTTGCCAGTAGCTGCCCCATAATGGGAGACCTGGTGTGCAACAGTGGCAGCTGCGGATGGAGTGGTTGTGCGACTGCGGTCTGTGGACGAGCTCTCGCTTCTGCAGGAGGACGAGGAGGAGGAGGAGGAGGAGGGGGTGCGAACGGCTACAGCCAACTGTTTCCTAGACCGTGGGCTAGGCAGAACTGTCCCAAACTTGCTGTCCCCTGTGGACCCTGAATCCACCACATTTACCCAGTGTGCCGTGATGGACACGTAACGTCCCTGGCCATGCCTACTGGTCCATGCATCTGTTGTCAGGTGCACCTTTGTGCTCACAGATTGCCTGAGTGCATGGACGATGCGCTCTTTAACATGCTGGTGGAGGGCTGGGATGGCTTTTCTGGAAAAAAAGTGTCGACTGGGTAGCTCGTAGCGTGGTACAGCGTAGTCCATCAGGTCTTTGAAAGCTTCGCTTTCAACTAACCGGTAGGGCATCATCTCTAACGAGATTAGTCTAGCTATGTGGGCGTTCAAACCCTGTGTACGCGGATGCGAGGCTAAGTACTTCCTTTTTCTAACCATAGTCTCATGTAGGGTGAGCTGGACTGGAGAGCTGGAGATCGGGGAACTAGCGGGGGTGCCGGTGGGCATGGCAGACTGAGAGACGGTGGGAGATGGTATTGTTGCCGCCGGTGCCCTAGATGCAGTGTTTCCTACTACGAAACTGGAGATTCCCTGACCCTGACTGCTTTGGCCTGTCAAAGAAACCTGCACAGATTCTGCAGGTGGTGCAGAAAATGGTGGCCCTACACTGCCGGAAGGGATGTTGCGTTGATGACTAGCTTCGTTGGCCGAGGGTGCTACAACCTTAAGGGACGTTTGGTAGTTAGTCCAAGCTTGCAAATGCATGGTGGTTAAATGTCTATGCATGCAACTTGTATTGAGACTTTTCAGATTCTGCCCTCTGCTTAAGGTAGTTGAACATTTTTGACAGATTACTTTGTGCTGATCAATTGGATGTTGTTTAAAAAAATGCCAGACTGCACTCTTTCTAGCATCGGATACCTTTTCAGGCATTGCAGACTGAGCTTTAACCGGATGGCCACGCTGTCCTCCAACAGGTTTTGACTTTGCCACGCGTTTTGGGCAAGATACGGGCCCGGCAGATGGAACCTGTTGCGATGTTGATGCCTGCTGCGGCCCCTCCTCCTCCGCTTCAGAACTGCTGCCGCCTGCACCCTGTTCCCCCAATGGCTGCCAATCGGGGTCAAGAACTGGGTCATCTATTACCTCTTCTTGTAGCTCGTGTGCAACTTCGTCTGTGTCACCGTGTCGGTCGGTGGTATAGCGTTCGTGATGGGGCAACATAGTCTCATCAGGGTCTGATTCTTGATCAGCACCCTGCGAGGGCAATGTTGTGGTCTGAGTCAAAGGACCAGCATAGTAGTCTGGCTGTGGCTGTGCATCAGTGCACTCCATGTCAGATTCAACTTGTAATGGGCATGGACTGTTAACTGCTTCACTTTCTAAGCCAGGGACGGTATGTGTAAAGAGCTCCATGGAGTAACCCGTTGTGTCGCCTGCTGCATTCTTCTCTGTTGTTGTTTTTGCTGAAGAGGACAAGGAAGCGACTTGTCCCTGACCGTGAACATCCACTAACGACGCGCTGCTTTTACTTTTACCAGTTTCACGAGAGGAGGCAAAAGAGCTAGAGGCTGAGTCAGCAAGATAAGCCAAAACTTGCTCTTGATGCTCCGGCTTTAAAAGCGGTTTTCCTACTCCCAGAAAAGGGAGGGTTCGAGACCTTGTGTAGCCAGACGACGAACCTGGCTTCACAGCTCCAGACTTAGGTGCAATATTCTTTTTCTCACGACCACCTGATGCTCCACCACTACCACTACCCTCATTACCAGCTGACAATGAACGCCCCCGGCCATGACCTCTTCCACCAGACTTCCTCATTGTTTTAAAAACGTTACCAAACGAACGGTATTTGTTGCTGTCACACAACTTACACGGTGAGCTATAACTTCAGTATGATTTAGCTACCCCTTTACAGGTGGGTGAGACCACAACGGAAATCAGCCACAATGTTACACACTCTGTAGTTGTTGGCAACAAATGAGATGCCACACACGCAGGACTGTCACTGAAGCGCAAATGTAAATATTTATCTCCCACTGATTTGTGTTTGTTTTTTTTAAAAGGGAGACTTCAGAAAAAATGAAAAAAAAAAAAAAAAAATTTTTTTACAGAAGAATTTATAAAACAAATAAAATGAAATGATTGTTTCAGGGAGAATTTAGGGAAAAAAAAAAAAAGGCTTTGTAGGGCCCACTGAGTGATATAGTACGCACACAGGAGTCAGGAGTGGCAAACAAGCCCAGAGGCCAATATTAATCTCCCACTGATTGATTTAGTGATTTTTTGTGGTAGATTTTGGAACCCAAATCAAGCAAAAAAATTAATAGGCTTTCTATGGCCCACAATTGGGGAGAGAGAGAGAGAGATGGCACACCCAGGAGTCAAGACTGGCACACAAGCAGAAGGGGCAATAAGAATCTCCCACAGATTTTTTTTATTTTTTTTTTTCAGGGAGACTTTAGAGAAAAAAAAAATACAAAAAAAATGATTTTTTTCAGGAATAATTTAGAAACCATAGAAAATAAAATGATTTTTTCAGGGAGAATTTAGAAAACAAATAAAACAAAAAATAGGCTTTCTCGGGCCCACTGAGTGACAGACGACGCACACAGGAGTCAGGAGTGGCACACAAGCCCAGAGGCCAATATTAATCTCCCACTGATTGATTTAGTGATTTTTTGTGGTAGATTTTGGAACCCAAATCAAGCAAACAAATTAATAGGCTTTCTATGGCCCACAATTGGGGAGAGAGAGATGGCACACCCAGGAGTCAAGACTGGCACACAAGCAGAAGGGGCAATAAGAATCTCCCACAGATTTTTTTTTTTTTTTTTTTTTTCAGGGAGACTTTAGAGAAAAAAAAATACAAAAAAAATGATTTTTTTCAGGAATAATTTAGAAACCAAAGAAAATAAAATGATTTTTTCAGGGAGAATTTAGAAAACAAATAAAACAAAAAATAGGCTTTCTCGGGCCCACTGAGTGACAGACGACGCACACAGGAGTCAGGAGTGGCCCACAAGCCCAGAGGCCAATATTAATTTCCCTTTTTTTTTTTTTCCAGGGAAAATTTATAAACCCAATAAAAAAAAAAAATAATAAATAGGCTTTCTATGGCCCACTATCTGAGAGAGAGAGATGGCACGCTTAGGACTGGCACACAAGCCCAAAGGCCAATATTAATCTCCCACTGATTGATTGATTTTTTCAGGTAGAATTATGAACCCAAATCAACCAAAAAAATAAATAGGCTTTCTATGGCCCACTATTTGTGAGAGAGATGGCATGCTCAGGACTGGCACACAAGCCCAGAGGCCAATATTAATCTCCCACTTTTTTTTTTTATCCAGGGAAAATTTATAAACCCAATAAAAAAAAAAAAATAAATAGGCTTTCTATGGCCCACTATCTGAGAGAGAGAGATGGCACGCTTAGGACTGGCACACAAGCCCAAAGGCCAATATTAATCTCCCACTGATTGATTGATTGATTGATTTTTTCAGGTAGAATTATGAACCCAAATCAACCAAAAAAATAAATAGGCTTTCTATGGCCCACTATTTGTGAGAGAGATGGCACGCTCAGGACTGGCACACAAGCCCAGAGGCCAATATTAATCTCCCACTTTTTTTTTTTTTCCAGGGAAAATTTATAAACCCAATAAAATAATAAAAAAATAGGCTTTCTATGGCCCACTATCTGAGAGAGAGAGAGATGGCACGCTTAGGACTGGCACACAAGCCCAAAGCCCAATATTAATCTCCCACTGATTGATTTATTGATTTTTTCAGGTAGAATTTAGAACCCAAATCAAGCAAAAAAATTAATAGGCTTTCTATGGCCCACTGAGTGAGAGATGGCACACACAGGAGTAAGGAGTGGCACACAAGCCCTGAGGCCAATATTTTTCTCCCACTGATTGATGTTGTGATTTTTTCTGGTAGATTTTGGAACCCAAATCAAGCAAAAAAATAAATAGGCTTTCTATGGCCCACTGAGTGAGAGATGACACAGACAGGGATGGCACTCTAGCAGAAATGCCAATCTTAATCTCCCACAAAAAAAAAAAAAAAAAAAAAAAAAAAAAAGGAACTGTCCTTCAATTACTATCTCCCTGCAGTAATCTCAGCCAGGTATGGCAGGCAGCAATAAGGAGTGGACTGATGCACAAATTAAATAAAAAGTGTGGACAAACAAACAAGATAGCTGTGCAGAAAGGAAGGAACAAGAGGATTTGTGCTTTGAAAAAAGCAGTTGGTTTGCACAGCGGCGTACACACAGCAATGCAGCTATCAGGGAGCCTTCTAGGGCAGCCCAATGAGCTACAGCGCTGAGGAAAAAAAAAAAAAAAAAGGAGCTTCCACTGTCCCTGCACACCGAAGGTGGTGTTGGGCAGTGGAAATCGCTACAGCACAAGCGGTTTTGTGGTTAATGGACCCTGCCTAACGCTATCCCTGCTTCTGACGAAGCGGCAGCAACCTCTCCCTAAGCTCAGATCAGCAGCAGTAAGATGGCAGTCGGCGGGAACGGCCCTTTATAGCCCCTGTGACGCCGCGGACAGCAAGCCAATCACTGCAATGCCCTTCTCTAAGATGGTGGGGACCAGGACCTATGTCATCACGCTGCCCACACTCTGCGTTTACCTTCATTGGCTGAGAAATGGCGCTTTTCGCGTCATTGAAACGCGACTTTGGCGCGAAAGTCGCGTACCGCATGGCCGACCACGCACCGGGGTCGGATCGGGTTTCATGAAACTCGACTTTTTCAAAAGTCGGCGACTTTTGAAAATGTTCGACCCGTTTCGCTCAACCCTATTCCTGAGTTATTACCTCAAAAAGGGACACTGGTCAGAATTGCAAAAAACGGCCAGGTCATTAAGGTCCAAATAGGCTGGGTCATGGAGGGTTAAACAATTATCAATCCAATAAAGAGGAAGAGAGAAAGTGCAGGAAAGTTAGAAAAGGAAAGAGTGAAGGATGGAAGGATGGGAGGGGAAGGGGGAGAGAGTATAGACACCTTGGGGTGAGTACACTAATTTAATGGTACTGTCGTCGAATAAAAAATGGGTTGTGACCTGAACCGAGTCCAGGGTTTCCAGATATTTTGGAATTTAGTAGTAGAATTATTAACTCTCGCAGCTAGTTCCTCTATGCGGTATAATTGATCCACCTTGAGGAAAATTTGTCTAGCTGTGGGTATAGTTTTAGTGTTCCAATTTGAAGGGATTAAGGACTTCCCTGCCGCCATAATGAATTGTGACAATTTGGAAGCAATCTCGTCTCTTGGCCATAGTGGTATGTTCAAAAAGACATTTTCCGGTTTCAAAGTGACATTATTTTCCAGTAGTTTTTAAATGGTGGAGGCAATCACCCTCCAAAAGGGAAATAGGGATGGGCAGGACCACCATATGTGTATGAAGTTACCATCGACGGCATCACACCTCCAACAATTAGAATTTGTTGAATGATACCATTTCTGGATTTGGTTAGGGGTTAAGTACCATCTGGAATAATTTAAAATGAGTTTTCCTGGATTCGTACACAGGTAGAAGGGCCATGTGTATTTCTATATATATTGTTGATCTGAGAAGGTAGTACCCAAATCCTTTTCCCAACTAGACAGATATGCTCATTTCAGAGAAGTGTTTATTTTGAGAAAAGAATGATATATTGTCGAAAGGCACTTAGTGGGTGTTTTCAAACTGGCACATAATGTTTCATAAGGGGTTAATGGTCTACTGAGATCAGCTGACTGGCCATATTGGCGTAAGAGATGGGTGAGTTTACCGTATTGCAAAAAAAGTTAGGCCCGATAGTCCAGGGATTTTGAGCAAATCTTGTAGGGGGAAGAGTGCTCCATCTTCGATTAGTTGTTGAGAGAGGAGGTGCTATGGTGTGGTGAACTTTTCTCCATATTTTAAATGTGGCTAAAGTGTGAATATTTTTTAGTTTAGGTGGGATCAAATCGTTGCAAAGAATGCAGAGGTAAAGGGGAGATTGCTTCTTTAATGTTTAACTATTGTTTATCTTCGGATTTTCTGATCCAGTGAATCGTTCTTAATATATGTGCCGCCTGGTAGTATTTTATAATGTCTGGAGCGCCCATCCCTCCCATATTTTTGGGGAGAGAAAGTGTTTTGGAGTTAATGCGTGATTTACCTTTTTGCCAAATGTAATGAAAAAAAAAGAGAATGAACTTTAGCTAGAAAAGAGCACGACATATGAATTAGGAGCATGTAAAAGATGTAGATAAATTTTGGGAGGATTAGGCTTTTTAAACTATTTTTCCTTCCTATCCAAGATAGGTACTTATTAGTGTTGAGCATTCCGATACCGCAAGTATCGGGTATCGGCCGATACTTGCGGTATCGGAATTCCGATACCGAGATCCGATATTTTTGTGATATCGGGTATCGGTATCGGAAGTGTAAAATAAAGAATTAAAATAAAAAATATTGTTATATTCACCTCTCCGGCGGCCCCTGGACATCAGCGGGAGGATCCGGCGTCCGGCACGGCTTCTTTCTTCAAAATGCGCGCCTTCAGGACCTGTGGAATGACGTCCCGGCTTCTGATTGGTCGCGTGCCGCCCATGTGACCGCCACGCGACCAATCAGAAGCCGCGACGTCATTCCTCAGCTAAAGTCCTAGAATGAGCGCCTTCTAGGACCTGAGGAATGACGTCGCGGCTTCTGATTGGTCGCGTGGCGGTCACATGGGCGGCACGCGACCAATCAGAAGCCGGGACGTCATTCCACAGGTCCTGAAGGCGCGCATTTTGAAGAAAGAAGCCGTGCCGGACGCCGGATCCTCCCGCTGATGTCCAGGGGCCGCCGGAGAGGTGAATATAACAATATTTTTTATTTTAATTCTTTATTTTACACTTTAATATGGATCCCAGGGCCTGAAGGAGAGTTTCCTCTCCTTCAGACCCTGGGATCCATGAGGATACATTCCGATACTTGATGTCCCATTGACTTGTATTGGTATCGGATATCGGTATCGGCGATATCCGATATTTTTCGGGTATCGGCCGATACTATCCGATACCGATACTTTCAAGTATCGGACGGTATCGCTCAACACTAGTACTTATCTTTCCATGAGCGGAGAACTGAGGCAGTGCCTCCTAATAGTTGGTTATAATTAAGTGAGAAGAGATCTTTGTCTGAAGCGCATAACTGTATGCCTAAATGTGTTAAACTTTTCGGTTTCCAAGGGAAGGGGAAAGTAGATTTAAGGCTGTTAACTACATTATTAGGTAATCCTAGGTTTAGTAGCTCAGATTTAGATTCATTTATTTTAAAAGTACGGTACGTAAAATGCTGTACCTCGCCAATGTGTTCATAATAGCCATGATACTTCTTAGGGGTTTAGCAATTACTAGTAATAGGGAGTGTTGATACCAATGCAAGTCAATGGGACCAAAATATCGGAATTAAAATAAACCCTTTCTTTCCTTGTAGGTTAATTCTACATGAAGGAAAAGAACTAAGAATAATGTAGGATGTATTGGGGGAGGTGGCGGAGACATTAAAAGCATAGAGGTTTAGCCCAATCAAATAGAATAGCAGGAATTTTTTTTTTTAAGATGTTCGGAGTTACAAAGATATTGACTATGTTAAGATTTTTTTTTATTTTGTCAGATATTGATGTTTCACTACTTCCTCGCCCTTCACCTTTTTTTTAACTTTTCCCACACTTTCTTCTTCATCATCATCAGCATCTTTGACATCAACTTCTTCTTCACCATATTCATCTTCTTCTTAATCTTCTACCTATTTTTTTTTTGTTACATTCTTCATATTCTTTTTATTCAACTATTATTCTTCTTCATATTCAACTTCTTCATCATATTCTTATTTGTGACAGGCATTCCTGTAGTTGTTATCTATAAAAGTTTGAAGATTACACCTTCCGTTCTGCCTGTCACAAAAGAGTTACATTTGTCCGCGTTCAGTTTGGCCTGCAGCATCAGGCATTATCCAGGGGCACCACGATGAGGAACGGACTCACCCCCATACACTGCTTAGTCTTCTTCTGCTTATAATTTAGATAATATCTTTTGCTCTGATATTAAGTGTTATGCTTAATGTTCTTCTGCTCTTTGTTCTGCAGCCTCTTGTTCTTCTGCTTCTCGGTCTTCCATGTCGTCGTCTCCGGAGTCGTCGTCGTCATCGGGGTGGTCTTTAGGGTCATCGTCTCCAGGGTCGTTGTCATCTCAGTGGTTGTCGTCTCTGGTGTCGTCGTCATCTTAGGGGTGTTCTTCCGGGTCGACGTCTTTAGGGTCTTGAACTTGGAAATGTAGCAGAAGGTACAAGAAGGCTGAGAAAATGCCGAGAACCAGCTGATGGAACTGGAACTCAGATGGCTACCCGGAGGTTCAAGAGCCAATGGAACTACCGAGGACCAGCTGACTAGGGTTGAGCGAAACGGGTCGAACATTTTCAAAAGTCGCCGACTTTTGGCTAAGTCGGGGTTTCATGAAACCCGATCTGACCCCTGTGCGGGGTCGGCCATGCGGTACGCGACTTTCGCGCCAAAGTCGCGTTTCAATGACGCGAAAAGCGCCATTTTCAGCCAATGAAGGTAAACGCAGAGTGTGGGCAGCGTGATGACATAGGTCCTGGTCCCCACCATCTTAGAGAAGGGCATTGCAGTGATTGGCTTGCTGTCTGCGACGTCACAGGGGCTATAAAGAGGCGTTCCCGCCGACCGCCATCTTACTGCTGCTGATCTGAGCTTAGGGAGAGGTTGCTGCCGCTTTGTCAGAAGCAGGGATAGCGTTAGGCAGGGTCCATTAACCACAAAACCGCTTGTGCTGCAGCGATTTGCACTGTCCAACACCACCCTCGGTGTGCAGGGACAGTGGAAGTTTTTTTTTTTTTTTTTCCCCTCAGCGCTGTAGCTCATTGGGCTGCCCTAGAAGGCTCCCTGATAGCTGCATTGCTGTGTGTACGCCGCTGTGCAAACCAACTGCTTTTTTCAAAGCACAAATCCTCTTGTTCCTTCCTTTCTGCACAGCTATCTTTTTTGTTTGTCCACACTTTTTATTTCATTTGTGCATCAGTCCACTCCTTATTGCTGCCTGCCATACCTGGCTGAGATTACTGCAGGCAGGGAGATAGTAGCTGCCTGCCATACCTGGCTGAGATTACTGCAGGCAGGGAGATAGTAATTGTAGGACATTCCCTGTTTTTTTTTTTTTTTTTGGTGGGAGATTAAGATTGGCAATTTGGCATTTCTGCTAGAGTGCCATCCCTGTGTGTGCCATCTCTCTCACATAGTGGGCCATAGAAAGCCTTTTCATTTTTCTGTATTTTTTTTGTGGGGTGTATAAATTCTCCCTGATAAAAATACAGTGGGAGATTAATATTGGCCTTTGGGCTTGTGTGCCAGTCCTGAGTGTGCCATCTCTCTCACAAATAGTGGGCCATAGAAAGCCTATTTTATTTTTTTTTGGGTTTTATAAATTCTCCCTGAAAAAAAGGGAGATTAATATTGGCCTCTGGGCTTGTGTGCCAGTCCTGAGCGTGCCATCTGTGCCAGCCCTGAGCGTGCCATCTCTCTCACAAATAGTGGGCCATAGAAAGCCTATTTAATTTTTTTTTTGGTTTTATAAATTCTCCCTGAAAAAAAGGGAGATTAATATTGGCCTCTGGGCTTGTGTGCCAGTTGTGAGCGTGCCATCTGTGCCAGTCCTGAGCGTGCCATCTCTCTCACAAATAGTGGGCCATAGAAAGCCTATTTAATTTTTTTTTTGGTTTTATAAATTTTCCCTGAAAAAAGGGAGATTAATATTGGCCTCTGGGCTTGTGTGCCAGTTGTGAGCGTGCCATCTGTGCCAGCCCTGAGCGTGCCATCTCTCTCACAAATAGTGGGCCATAGAAAGCCTATTTAATTTTTTTTTTTGGTTTTATAAATTCTCCCTGAAAAAAAGGGAGATTAATATTGGCCTCTGGGGTTGTGTGCCAGTTGTGAGCGTGCCATCTGTGCCAGTCCTGAGCGTGCCATCTCTCTCACAAATAGTGGGCCATAGAAAGCCTATTTAATTTTTTTTTTGGTTTTATAAATTTTCCCTGAAAAAAGGGAGATTAATATTGGCCTCTGGGCTTGTGTGCCAGTTGTGAGCGTGCCATCTGTGCCAGTCCTGAGCGTGCCATCTCTCTCACAAATAGTGGGCCATAGAAAGCCTATTTAATTTTTTTTTTGGTTTTATAAATTTTCCCTGAAAAAAGGGAGATTAATATTGGCCTCTGGGCTTGTGTGCCAGTTGTGAGCGTGCCATCTGTGCCAGTCCTGAGCGTGCCATCTCTCTCACAAATAGTGGGCCATAGAAAGCCTATTTAAATATTTTTTTGGTTTTATAAATTCTCCCAGAAAAAAAGGGAGATTAATATTGGCCTCTGGGCTTCTGTGCCAGTCCTGAGCGTGCCATCTGTGCCAGTCCTGAGCGTCCCATCTCTCTCACAAATAGTGGGCCATAGAAAGCCTATTTTTTTTTTTTTTTGGGTTTTAGAAATTCTCCCTGAAAAAAAAAGGGAGATTAATATTGCCCTTTGGGCTTGTGTGCCAGTACTAAGCGTGCCATCTCTCTCTCTCTCTCAGTCAGTGGGCCATAGAACGCCTATTTTTGGTTTTATTTGTTTTCTAAATTCTCCCTGAAAAAATCATTTTATTTTATTTGGTTTCTAAATTCTTCCTGATAAAATCATATTTTTTTTATTATTTTTTTTTCTAAAGTCTCCCTGAAAAAAAAAAAAAAAAAACAACCAAAAAAAACAGTGGGAGATTAATATTGGCCTTTCTGCTTGTGTGCCAGTCTTGACTCCTGGGTGTGCCATCTCTCTCTCTCTCTCTCTCTCTCTCTCTCCAATTGTGGTCCATAGAAAGCCTATATTTTTTTTCCTTGATTTGGGTTCCAAAATCTACCAGAGAAAATAACTACATCAATCATTGGTAGAAAAATATTGGCCTCTGGGCTTGTGTGCCACTCCTGACTCCTGTGTGCGTCATCTCTCAGTCAGTGGGCCATAGAACGCCTATTTTTGTTTTTATTTGTTTTATAAATTCTCCCTGAAAAAATCATTTTATTTTATTTGGTTTCTAAATTCTTCCTGATAAAATCATATTTTTTTTATTATTTTTTTTTCTAAAGTCTCCCTGAAAAAAAAAAAAAAAAAAAAAAAAAAAAACCCAAAAAAAAAATGGGAGATTAATATTGGCCTTTCTGCTTGTGTGCCAGTCTTGACTCCTGGGTGTGCCATCTCTCTCTCTCTCTCTCTCTCTCCAATTGTGGTCCATAGAAAGCCTATATTTTTTTTCCTTGATTTGGGTTCCAAAATCTACCAGAGAAAATAACTACATCAATCATTGGTAGAAAAATATTGGCCTCTGGGCTTGTGTGCCACTCCTGACTCCTGTGTGCGTCATCTCTCAGTCAGTGGGCCATAGAACGCCTATTTTTGTTTTTATTTGTTTTATAAATTCTCCCTGAAAAAATCATTTTATTTTATTTGGTTTCTAAATTCTTCCTGATAAAATCATATTTTTTTTATTATTTTTTTTTCTAAAGTCTCCCTGAAAAAAAAAAAAAAAATGGGAGATTAATGTTGGCCTTTCTGCTTGTGTGCCAGTCTTGACTCCTGGGTGTGCCATCTCTCTCTCTCTCTCTCTCTCTCTCTCTCTCTCTCCTCTCTCTCTCTCTCTCTCCAATTGTGGTCCATAGAAAGCCTATATTTTTTTTCCTTGATTTGGGTTCCAAAATCTACCAGAGAAAATAACTCCATCAATCATTGGTAGAAAAATATTGGCCTCTGGGCTTGTGTGCCACTCCTGATTCCTGTGTGCGTCATCTCTCACTCAGTGGCCCATAGAAAGCATATAGTTTGTTACATTTGTTTTCTAAATTCTCCCTGCAAAAATCTATTTTTTTTTTTTTGGGGGGTTTCTAAAGTGTTCCTGAAAAAAATAAAAATAAAAAAAAAATAATAGTGTGACATTAATATTAACATTTGTGCTTCAGTGACAGTCCTGCGTGTGGGGCATCTCTCTAATTTGCAGCCACCAAAAAAAGAGTGTGTAACATTGGGCCTGATTTTCGCTGTGGTCTCACCAACCTGTAAAGGGGTAGCTAAATCATACTGAAGTTATAGCTCACCGTGTAAGTTGTGTGACTGCAACAAATAACGTTAGTTTGGTTACGTTTTTAAAACAATGAGGAAGTCTAGTGGAAGAGGTCGTGGCCGGGGGCGTTCATTGTCAGCTGGTAATGAGGGTAGTGGTAGTGGTGGAGCATCAGGTGGTCGTGGGGAAAAAAATATTGCACCTAAGTCTGGAGCTGTGGAGCCAGGTTCGTCGTCCGGCTACACAAGGCCTCGAACGCTCCCTTTTCTGGGATTAGGAAAACCGCTTTTAAAGCCGGAGCAGCAAGAGCAAGTTTTGGCTTATCTTGCTGACTCAGCCTCTAGCTCTTTTGCCTCCTCTCGTGAAACTGGTAAAAGTAAAAGCAGCGCGTCGTTAGTGGATGTTCACGGTCAGGGACAAGTCACTTCCTTGTCCTCTTCAGCAAAAACAACAACAGAGAAGAATGCAGCAGGCGACACAACGGGTTACTCCATGGAGCTCTTTACACATACCGTCCCTGGCTTAGAAAGTGAAGCAGTTAACAGTCCATGCCCATTACAAGTTGAATCTGACATGGAGTGCACTGACGCACAGCCACAGCCAGACTACTATGCTGGTCCTTTGACTCAGACCACAACATTGCCCTCGCAGGGTGCTGATCAAGAATCAGACCCTGATGAGACTATGTTGCCCCATCACGAACGCTATACCACCGAACGACACGGTGACACAGACGAAGTTGCGCAGGAGGTACAAGAAGAGTTATTAGATGACCCAGTTCTTGACCCCGATTGGCAGCCATTGGGGGAACAGGGTGCAGGCGGCAGCAGTTCTGAAGCAGAGGAGGAGGAGGGGCCGCAGCAGGCATCAACATCGCCACAGGTTCCATCTGCCGGGCCCGTATCTTGCCCAAAACGCGTGGCAAAGCCAAAACCTGGTGGAGGACAGCGTGGCCATCCGGTTAAAGCTCAGTCTGCAATGCCTGAAAAGGTATCCGATGCTAGAAAGAGTGCAGTCTGGCATTTTTTTAAACAACATCCAATTGATCAGCGCAAAGTCATCTGTCAAAAATGTTCTACTTCCTTAAGCAGAGGTCAGAATCTGAAAAGTCTCAATACTAGTTGCATGCATAGACATTTAACCACCATGCATTTGAAAGCTTGGACTAACTACCAAACGTCCCTTAAGGTTGTTGCACCCTCGGCCAATGAAGCTAGTCATCAACGCAACATCCCTTCCGGCAGTGTAGGACCACCATTTAGTGCACCACCTGCTGTATCTGTGCAGGTATCTTTGCCAGGCCAAAGCAGTCAGGGTCAGGGAATCACCAGTTTCGTAGTAGGAAACACTGCATCTAGGGCACCGGCGGCAACAATACCATCTCCCACCGTCTCTCAGTCTGCCATGTCCACCGGCACCCCCGCTAGTTCCACGATCTCCAGCTCTCCAGTCCAGCTCACCCTACATGAGACTATGGTTAGAAAAAGGAAATACTTAGCCTCGCATCCGCGTACACAGGGTTTGAACGCCCACATAGCTAGACTAATCTCGTTAGAGATGATGCCCTACCGGTTAGTTGAAAGCGAAGCTTTCAAAGACCTGATGGACTACGCTGTACCACGCTACGAGCTACCCAGTCGACACTTTTTTTCCAGAAAAGCCATCCCAGCCCTCCACCAGCATGTTAAAGAGCGCATCGTCCATGCACTCAGGCAATCTGTGAGCACAAAGGTGCACCTGACAACAGATGCATGGACCAGTAGGCATGGCCAGGGACGTTACGTGTCCATCACGGCACACTGGGTAAATGTGGTGGATTCAGGGTCCACAGGGGACAGCAAGTTTGGGACAGTTCTGCCTAGCCCACGGTCTAGTAAACAGTTGTCTGTAGCCGTTCGCACCCCCTCCTCCTCCTCCTCCTCCTCGTCCTCCTGCAGAAGCAAGAGCTCGTCCACAGACCGCAGTCGCACAAACACTCCATCCGCACCTGCCACTGTTGCACACCAGGTCTCCCATTATGGGGCAGGTCTCCCATTTTTTCGGCCTTACTAACTATGTTACTATGAACTCAGTCGAGGGGTTCAAGAGAGGCCTGGATGTCTTCCTGGAGCAGAACAATATTGTATCATACAATTATTAGGTTCTGTAGAAGGACGTAGATCTGGGGATTTATTATGATGGAATATAGGCTGAACTGGATGGACAAATGTCTTTTTTCGGCCTTACTAACTATGTTACTATGTTACTATGGGGCAGCTACTGGCAAACGTCAGCAGGCTGTATTGGCTATGAAGTGTTTGGGCGACAATAGACACACCGCGGAAGTTCTGTCCGAGTTCTTGCAGCAAGAAACGCAGTCGTGGCTGGGCACTGTAGATCTTGAGGCAGGCAAGGTAGTGAGTGATAACGGAAGGAATTTCATGGCTGCCATCTCCCTTTCCCAACTGAAACACATTCCTTGCCTGGCTCACACCTTAAACCTGGTGGTGCAGTGCTTCCTGAAAAGTTATCCGGGGTTATCCGACCTGCTCCTCAAAGTGCGTGGACTTTGCGCACATATCCGCCGTTCGCCTGTACACTCCAGCCGTATGCAGACCTATCAGCGTTCTTTGAACCTTCCCCAGCATCGCCTAATCATAGACGTTGCAACAAGGTGGAACTCAACACTGCACATGCTTCAGAGACTGTGCGAACAGAGGCGGGCTGTTATGTTTTTGTGGGAGGATACACATACACGGGCAGGCAGTAGGATGGCAGACATGGAGTTGTCAGGTGTGCAGTGGTCGAAGATTCAAGACATGTGTCAAGTCCTTCAGTGTTTTGAGGAATGCACACGGCTGGTTAGTGCAGACAACGCCATAATAAGCATGAGCATCCCCCTAATGCGTCTGCTGATGCAAAGTTTGACGCACATAAAGGATCAGGCGTCTGCACCAGAGGAAGAGGAAAGCCTTGATGACAGTCAGCGATTGTCTGGTCAGGGCAGTGTACATGACGAGGTACCGGGCGAAGAGGAGGTGGAGGATGAGGAGGATGATGGGGATGAGTATATTTTTAATGAGGAAGCTTTCCCGGGGGCACGGGAAATTGGTGGCGTGGCAAGGCCGGGTTCTGGTTTTTTGAGGGACACAAGTGACGTAGATTTGCCTGCAACTGCCCCTCAACCAAGCACAACCGCAGATTTGACAACGGGAACTTTGGCCCACATGGCGGATTATGCCTTGCGTATCCTCAAAAGGGACACACGCATTACAAAAATGATGAACGATGACGATTACTGGTTGGCCTGCCTCCTTGATCCTCGCTATAAAGGCAAATTGCAAAATATTATGCCACATGAGAACTTGGAACTAATATTAGCAACAAAACAATCAACTCTTGTTGACCGTTTGCTTCTGGCATTCCCTGCACACAGCGCCCGTGATCGTTCTCACACGAGCTCCAGGGGCCAGCAGACCAGAGGTGTTAGAGGGGCAGAAATCAGAAGTGGCGTTGGCCAGAGGGGTTTTCTGACCAGGTTGTGGAGTGATTTTTCTATGACCGCAGACAGGACAGGTACTGCAGCATCAATTCAAAGTGACAGGAGACAACATTTGTCCAGTATGGTTACAAACTATTTTTCATCCCTTATCGACGTTCTCCCTCAACCGTCATTCCCATTTGATTACTGGGCATCCAAATTAGACACCTGGCCAGAATTGGCAGAATATGCATTGCAGGAGCTTGCTTGCCCGGCAGCTAGTGTCCTATCAGAAAGAGTATTCAGTGCTGCAGGTTCAATACTAACAGAAAAAAGGACTCGTCTGGCTACCCAAAATGTAGATGATCTAACCTTCATTAAAATGAACCACAACTGGATTTCAAAATCTTTTGCCCCACCCTGCCCGGCTGACACCTAGCTTTCCTATGAAAAGGTCTTGCCTGTGGACTATTCTGAATGACTTTTCCAATCTCGGAATTTTCTTCACCTGATTGTCCAGCATACGACATGTTTCCACCTCACGAAATGGCCAAACTCCCCACACGGGGCCGTGCTATCGCCACTTTGCGCTTGGACCCTTGAGAGTGCTGTTTGTCTGAAGAGGTGGGTGTGGCCGCTTTTGGTCGACGGCACTGCCACTGGGTCCCTCATAGTACAATAAAGTGTCTCTGGCGGTGGTGGTGCGCACCCAACGTCAGACACACCGTTGTAATATGAGGGGCCCTGTGCCTGTACCGCCGGCCACAAGACAGTTCCCCCCCCCAGCTCAAACAGTGCTCTACCACTAGCAAAACTATCTCTCACAGCTTCACCAATGTGTAGTCTAGGCGCTGACATCCTTCAATGCCTGGCACTGACAATACCATTGTTTTGACATTTTTGTTATGTTAGGCCTTCGAAGCCTGTCTGCGGTCCCTTCTTTCTACAACTACTACACTGACCAGGCCACTGCTGGCCGTGTTACCCTGGAACCAATTTAAAAGTGCCTACAGTCAGCCCAATTTTGTTATGTTAGGCCTTCGAAGACTGTCTGCCGTCACTCCTTCCACTAGACTTCCACTGACCAGACCACTGCTGCCCGTGTACCCCTGGAACCAATTTAAAAGTGCCTACAGCCAGCCCAAGTTTGTTATGTTAGGCCTTGGAAGCCTGTCTGCGGTCACTCCTTCCACTAGACTTCCACTGACCAGACCACTGCTGCCCGTGTACCCCTGGAACCAATTTAAAAGTGCCTACAGCCAGCCCAAGTTTGTTATGTTAGGCCTTCGAAGCCTGTCTGCGGTCACTCCTTCCACTAGACTTCCACAGACCAGACCACTGCTGCCCGTGTACCCCTGGAACCAATTTAAAAGTGCCTACAGCCAGCCCAAGTTTGTAATGTTAGGCCTTGGAAGCCTGTCTGCGGTCACTCCTTCCACTAGACTTCCACTGACCAGACCACTGCTGCCCGTGTACCCCTGGAACCAATTTAAAAGTGCCTACAGCCAGCCCAAGTTTGTTATGTTAGGCCTTCGAAGCCTGTCTGCGGTCACTCCTTCCACTAGACTTCCACAGACCAGACCACTGCTGCCCGTGTACCCCTGGAACCAATTTAAAAGTGCCTACAGCCAGCCCAAGTTTATTATGTTAGGCCTTCGAAGCCTGTCTGCGGTCACTCCTTCCACTAGACTTCCACAGACCAGACCACTGCTGCCCGTGTACCCCTGGAACCAATTTAAAAGTGCCTACAGCCAGCCCAAGTTTATTATGTTAGGCCTTCGAAGCCTGTCTGCGGTCACTCCTTCCACTAGACTTCCACAGACCAGACCACTGCTGCCCGTGTACCCCTGGAACCAATTTAAAAGTGCCTACAGCCAGCCCAAGTTTGTTATGTTAGGCCTTGGAAGCCTGTCTGCGGTCACTCCTTCCACTAGACTTCCACTGACCAGACCACTGCTGCCCGTGTACCCCTGGAACCAATTTAAAAGTGCCTACAGCCAGCCCAAGTTTGTTATGTTAGGCCTTCGAAGCCTGTCTGCGGTCACTCCTTCCACTAGACTTCCACAGACCAGACCACTGCTGCCCGTGTACCCCTGGAACCAATTTAAAAGTGCCTACAGCCAGCCCAAGTTTGTAATGTTAGGCCTTGGAAGCCTGTCTGCAGTCACTCCTTCCACTAGACTTCCACTGACCAGACCACTGCTGCCCGTGTACCCCTGGAACCAATTTAAAAGTGCCTACAGCCAGCCCAAGTTTGTTATGTTAGGCCTTGGAAGCCTGTCTACGGTCACTCCTTCCACTAGACTTCCACTGACCATACACTGCTGCCCATGTACCCCTGGAACAAATTTAAAAGTGCCTACAGCCAGCCCAAGTTTGTTATGTTAGGCCTTCGAAGCCTGTCTGCGTCCCGTTCTTTCAACTACAACTACACTGACCAGGCCACTGATGGCCGTGTTCCCCTGGAACCAATTTTAACTTGCCTACAGCCAGCCCTATGTTATTATGTTAGGCCTTCGAAGCCTGTCTGCGTCCCGTTCTTTCAACTACAACTACACTGACCAGGCCACTGATGGCCGTGTTCCCCTGGAACCAATTTTAACTTGCCTACAGCCAGCCCAATGTTAGGCCTTTGATGCCTGTCTGCCGTCACTCCTTCCACTAGGCCTCCACTGACCTGTCTATTGCTGCCCGTGTACCCCTTGAACCAACATCATTAAATATAAAAAAAATTAATTTGATTATAAAAAATAAGATCGTGTTGAGATCTCAAATGCAGACATTTTAACAATCAAAACAAACACACAACAAATATCTGGAACTGTACTACAAAGGTCCAACAGCTACAATTTCTTTCTCCTGCAAGAAGTTAACTGAAAGTTTTTTGGAGTTGTTAGCACAGATATGGCATCCACCGAGTGTTGTCCTGTCGCGTCTCCTTTAAATTATTTCCAATAAGATGTTAAACTATTAATTTAATAAAATCAATAATTAAAAAAATAATTGAGTAAGTCAAAAGCACATTGCAAATAAACATTAATTACAAATCAAGAAGCATGGCGCGTCCGAGGGTGAGTAGATACCGAATAAGAATATAATCACCCTCGGACGAGCAATGCTTATTTAAAACAGCCTTCCTTCCTAAGAATCAGCCCTTCCATGGTGTAGAGAGAGGTTGTGTTACACTCCAAGGTGTTCCCCAGGTTGCCTTTCCTGAGCTTCGATCTTCCGGCTCTCGTTTAGTAGCTGTTGGAAACTACGCTGCATTAGGCCTACTAATTGTGTATGGGTGAAACAGTGGCGCATCTGCGGTCCCTCCTTCCACTAGGCCTCCACTGACCTGTCTACTGCGGCCCGTGTACCCCTTGAACCAACCTAATAAAATATTTAAAAAATTAATTTGATTATAAAAAATAAGATCGTGTTGAGATCTCAAATGCAGACATTTTAACAATCAAAACAAACACACAACAAATATCTGGAACTGTACTACAAAGGTCCAACAGCTACAATTTCTTTCTCCTACAAGAAGTTAACTGAAAGTTTTTTGGAGTTGTTAACACAGATATGGCATCCACCGAGTGTTGTCCTGTCGCGTCTCCTTTAAATTATTTCCAATAAGATGTTAAACTATTAATTTAATAAAATCAATAATTAAAAAAATAATTGAGTAAGTCAAAAGCACATTGCAAATAAACATTAATTACAAATCAAGAAGCATGGCGCGTCCGAGGGTGAGTAGATACCGAATAAGAATATAATCACCCTCGGACGCGCAATGCTTATTTAAAACAGCCTTCCTTCCTAAGAATCAGCCCTTCCGTGGTGTAGAGAGGTTGTGTTACACTCCAAGGTGTTCCCCAGGTTGCCTTTCCTGAGCTTCGATCTTCCGGCTCTCGTTTAGTAGCTGTTGGAAACTACGCTGCATTAGGCCTACTAATTGTGTATGGGTGAAACAGTGGCGCATCTGCGGTCCCTCCTTCCACTAGGCCTCCACTGACCTGTCTACTGCGGCCCGTGTACCCCTTGAACCAACCTAATAAAATATTTAAAAAATTAATTTGATTATAAAAAATAAGATCGTGTTGAGATCTCAAATGCAGACATTTTAACAATCAAAACAAACACACAACAAATATCTGGAACTGTACTACAAAGGTCCAACAGCTACAATTTCTTTCTCCTGCAAGAAGTTAACTGAAAGTTTTTTGGAGTTGTTAACACAGATATGGCATCCACCGAGTGTTGTCCTGTCGCGTCTCCTTTAAATTATTTCCAATAAGATGTTAAACTATTAATTTAATAAAATCAATAATTAAAAAAATAATTGAGTAAGTCAAAAGCACATTGCAAATAAACATTAATTACAAATCAAGAAGCATGGCGCGTCCGAGGGTGAGTAGATACCGAATAAGAATATAATCACCCTCGGACGCGCAATGCTTATTTAAAACAGCCTTCCTTCCTAAGAATCAGCCCTTCCGTGGTGTAGAGAGAGGTTGTGTTACACTCCAAGGTGTTCCCTAGGTTGCCTTTCCTGAGCTTCGATCTTCCGGCTCTCGTTTAGTAGCTGTTGGAAACTACGCTGCATTAGGCCTACTAATTGTGTATGGGTGAAACAGTGGCGCATCTGCGGTCCCTCCTTCCACTAGGCCTCCACTGACCTGTCTACTGCGGCCCGTGTACCCCTTGAACCAACCTAATAAAATATTTAAAAAATTAATTTGATTATAAAAAATAAGATCGTGTTGAGATCTCAAATGCAGACATTTTAACAATCAAAACAAACACACAACAAATATCTGGAACTGTACTACAAAGGTCCAACAGCTACAATTTCTTTCTCCTGCAAGAAGTTAACTGAAAGTTTTTTGGAGTTGTTAACACAGATATGGCATCCACCGAGTGTTGTCCTGTCGCGTCTCCTTTAAATTATTTCCAATAAGATGTTAAACTATTAATTTAATAAAATCAATAATTAAAAAAATAATTGAGTAAGTCAAAAGCACATTGCAAATAAACATTAATTACAAATCAAGAAGCATGGCGCGTCCGAGGGTGAGTAGATACCGAATAAGAATATAATCACCCTCGGACGCGCAATGCTTATTTACAACAGCCTTCCTTCCTAAGAATCAGCCCTTTCGTGGTGTAGAGAGAGGTTGTGTTACACTCCAAGGTGTTCCCCGGGTTGCCTTTCATGAGCTTCGATCTTCCGGCTCTCGTTTAGTAGTTGGTGGAAACTACGCTGCATTAGGCCTACAAATTTGGTATGGGGTGTAGAGACAGGTTGTGTTACACTCCAAGGTTTTCACCAGGTTGCCTTTCCTGAGCTTCGATCTTCATGCTCTCGTTTAGTAGTTGTAGAAAAGTACGCTGCATTAGGCCTACAAAATGGGTATGGGGTGGAGAGAGATGGTGTGTTACACTCCAAGGTGTTCCCCAGGTTGCCTTTCCTGAGCTTCGATCTTCATGCTCTCGTTTAGTAGGTGTCGGAAAGTAGGCTGCATTAGGCCTAAAAAATGGGGAATGGGGTGGAGAGAGATGGTGTGTTACACTCCAAGGTGTTCCCCAGGTTTCCTTGCCATTGCTTCGGTCTTCCGACTCTCGTTTAGTAGTTGTAGAAAAGTACACTGCATTAGGCCTAAAAAATGGGTATGGGGTGGAGAGAGATGGTGTGTTACACTCCAAGGTGTTCCCCAGGTTGCCTTTCCTGAGCTTCGATCTTCATGCTCTCGTTTAGTAGGTGTCGGAAAGTAGGCTGCATTAGGCCTACAAATTGGGTATGGGGTGGAGAGAGATGGTGTGTTACACTCCAAGGTGTTCCCCAGGTTGCCTTTCCTGAGCTTCGATCTTCATGCTCTCGTTTAGTAGGTGTCGGAAAGTAGGCTGCATTAGGCCTACAAATTGGGTATGGGGTGGAGAGAGATGGTGTGTTACACTCCAAGGTGTTCCCCAGGTTTCCTTGCCATTGCTTCGGTCTTCCGACTCTCGTTTAGTAGTTGTAGAAAAGTACACAGCATTAGGCCTACAAAATGGGTATGGGGTGGAGAGAGATGGTGTGTTACACTCCAAGGTGTTCCCCAGGTTGCCTTTCCTGAGCTTCGATCTTCATGCTCTCGTTTAGTAGGTGTCGGAAAGTAGGCTGCATTAGGCCTAAAAAATGGGGAATGGGGTGGAGAGAGATGGTGTGTTACACTCCAAGGTGTTCCCCAGGTTTCCTTGCCATTGCTTCGGTCTTCCGACTCTCGTTTAGTAGTTGTAGAAAAGTACACTGCATTAGGCCTAAAAAATGGGTATGGGGTGGAGAGAGATGGTGTGTTACACTCCAAGGTGCTCCCCAGGTTGCCTTTCCTGAACTTCGATCTTCATGCTCTCGTTTAGTAGGTGTCGGAAAGTAGGCTGCATTAGGCCTACAAATTGGGTATGGGGTGGAGAGAGATGGTGTGTTACACTCCAAGGTGTTCCCCAGGTTTCCTTGCCATTGCTTCGGTCTTCCGACTCTCGTTTAGTAGTTGTAGAAAAGTACACAGCATTAGGCCTACAAAATGGGTATGGGGTGGAGAGAGATGGTGTGTTACACTCCAAGGTGTTCCCCAGGTTGCCTTTCCTGAGCTTCTATCTTCAGGCTCTCATTAAATTGTGGTTAAATGGAACAACTGCATTTGGCGTACTAGTTGGTTTGGGGCCTACTATCGGTGTCTGCCACTCCTTGCTGTTCTCCTGGTTTCCTGTCCTGAAATTCCATTTTCAGCCTCTCGTTAAGTAGTTGTTAATGTTAGACTGCATTTGGCCTACTAGTTGGGTTGGGGCCTACTATCGGTGTCTGCCACTCCTTGCTGTTCTCCTCCACTGAACAAAGCTGTGCCGCCTGTTTACTACGGTTGCCAATTTTGAACTGCATTTCGACTACTTACTGATTTGGCCCTACTCTCTGTGTCAGCCTCTCATTCCAGTTGTCCTCCACTGCAATGCCCCCTGGTTATTCCTGTGTTACCAATTTTGAACTGCATTTAGCCCACTTTCTTCTTTGGGCCTATATCTGTGTTTCCACTTCATCGTGCCCATTGCCCAGCCAGTGATAGATGAGTCTGCTGGTACATTGACCCATAACGCAACATTCCCCGTGCACGCTACACAACAACATTGTGACCCTGCTGAAAGTCAGGTTGCTCTTCCCGCATACCATACCACCTTACACGGGGACAAAGAGGAAGGTGCAGATGAAAGTGCAGGTTCCTTCATCAGGTGGGGGGAGGAATACTAGTTGGCGACGTCACTGGCACAGGGCCTCTCATAGTACGCAAAAGTGTTGCTGCCGGTGGGAGGCGCCCCCGCCGTGCAAACACACCGCTGTACTTTGAGGGGCCCTGTGCCAGTGCCAATGCCAACGAGTGGGCCCCCCCTGCTTGCTCAGGTTCACAGCACTTGCAAAGTTGAAATACTTACCTCTCCCTGCTCCACTGCCGTGACGTGGTCCAGATTTCCTGGGCCCACTAATTACTTGAACCAGCCCTACCCCCCACAACTTTAGCCAAATGACCCCCAATTTCAAATGCCTTCCAATTATTATAAGGTAAATTACGCTTGACAAGCTTCATTAAGAAGAATGGATGGTTTTGACATTAAAATGGGTACTCTAGGTGTTTTCCTGGCCCCCACTCACTGCCGACTATGCTGCCCCATTGACTTGCATTGGGTTTCGTGTTTCGGTCGATCCCGACTTTACGTCATAATCGGCCGATTTCACTCGACCCGACTTTGGACATAGTCGGGTTTCGCAAAACCCGGCTCGACTCTAAAAAGGTCAAGGTCGCTTAACTCTACAGCTGACGTTACTGAAACCCGGTTACTAATCAGGAGGTACCCGTGCCAGAAAGCACTACCAAGGACCACCTGATGTTGGTGGAACTCGGATACCCAGAAGGAGGCACCTAAGCCAAAGGCTCTGCCCGGAACCAGCTGACGGTACTGGAACCAGGATGGGGAGCAGAAGGTACAAGAGCAAAAGACACTGCCGAGAACCATCTGACGGTACTGGAACCTGGATGCGTTGACCACGTTAGCAAGAGCCAATGGCACAACCGAGGACTAGCTGACGGTGCTGGAACCCGGTTACTAAGCAGGAGGTACCCATGCTAAAAAGCACTACCAAGGACCGCCTGACGTTGGCGGAACTCGGATACCCAGAAGGAGGCACCTAAGCCAAAGGCTCTGCCCGGAACCAGCTGACGGTGCTGGAACCAGGATGTGGACCAGAAGGTCCACAGGAGAAGAGAGAATAGCTAGGCCGCGAGGCTGCCGCAGTTACCGAACACCAACAGTCCTACAGGGGGAGCTTTGCCTACTGGCACTACAGAACCAGCCTTGATTGCCACTTCCCACAGCCCACATAGGAAGCTCCTAAACTGGAGGCACCATGGAGTTGGCTAACCTGACCGCAATACGACGGAACAACGTATAGGCGTGTAAGTGACCTTGACACTACCCGGAACCAGCTGACGGTGCTGGAACCAGGCTGGGCAGGAGGGAGTACCCGTGAAAAAGACACTGCCAAGAACCAGCTGACGGTACTGGAACCCAGATGCGTTGGTCAAGTGTGCAAGAGCCAATGGCACGACCCAGGACCAGCTGACGGTGCTGGAACCAGGTTACTAAAGCTACCACAAAATGAGTACCAAGTACCCACAGACCACTATATCACACTGCTATAAAATCAATAAAGTTTATTGAAAAAACAAGTTAAAAGAATTTTTTGTACATAATACCATGTGAGATTTATCAAAGAGAATTAGTCAAAATTCCATGAACAGCGGAAATACCGCATCCAACCATGTCATGTCAAGCATTGAAATACACAGATGCACTACAATCAGTATTACTCTCATTTGAATATAAGATTCCCAAAGACATCCTTTAAGGTTATTTTAACATCTATTGTTCCCGGATGATGAGAATTCGATATATAATATGAAAGTCAGATATTATAGGTGAATCAATGCTTACCCATGGTTTGTGTGCCGCTGCCCAGGAACGCCCCTGGGCAGCGGCACACAAACCATGGGTAAGCATTGATTCACCTATAATATCTGACTTTCATATTATATATCGAATTCTCATCATCCGGGAACAATAGATGTTAAAATAACCTTAAAGGATGTCTTTGGGAATCTTATATTCAAATGAGAGTAATACTGATTGTAGTGCATCTGTGTATTTCAATGCTTGACATGACATGGTTGGATGCGGTATTTCCGCTGTTCATGGAATTTTGACTAATTCTCTTTGATAAATCTCACATGGTGTTATGTACAAAAAATTCTTTTAACTTGTTTTTTCAATAAACTTTATTGATTTTATAGCAGTGTGATATAGTGGTCTGTGGGTACTTGGTACTCATTTTGTGGTAGCTATATGGACTTGTCCACTATTTTGTATTAGGTTGGTTATTATTGATAGGGAAGCAAGTACAAGAATGCTTCTGGCTATGATTAGCTATTTCTGCTTTTTGAATCTGTATCTTGAACCAGGTTACTAAGTAGGAGGTACCCATGCTAAAAAGCACTACCAAGGACCGCCTGATGTTGGCGGAACTCGGATACCCAGAAGGAGGCACCTAAGCCAAAGACTCTGCCCGGAACCAGCTGACGGTGCTAGAACCAGGATGTGGACCAGAAGGTCCACAGGAGAAGAGAGAACAGCTAGGCCGCGAGGCTGCCGCAGTTACCGAACACCAACAGTCCAACAGGGGAAGCTTGGCCTACTGGCACTACAGAACCAGCCTTGATTGCCAATTCCCGCAGCCCACATAGGAAGCTCCTAAACTGGAGGCACCATGGAGTTGGCTAACCCGACCACAACACGACAGGACAGCGTATTGGAGTCTAAGTGACCTTGACACTAACCGGAACTAGCTGACGGTGCTGGAACCAGGCTGGGCAGGAGGGAGTACCCGTGACAGACACTGCCGAGAACCAGTTGACGGTACTGGAACCCGGATGCGTTGCCTAAGTATGCACGAGCCAATGGCATGACCGAGGACCAGCTGACAGTGCTGGAACCCGGTTACTAAGCAGGAGGTACCCGTGCTAAAAAGCACTACCAAGGACCGCCTGACGTTGGCGGAACTCGGATACCCAGAAGGAGGCACCTAAGCCAAAGGCTCTGCCCGGAACCAGCTGACGGTGATGGAACCCGGATGTGGACGAGAAGGTCCACAGGAGAAGAGAGAACAGCTAGGCCACGAGGCTGCCGCAGTTACCGAACACCAACAGTCCTACAGGGGGAGCTTTGCCTACTGGCACTACAGAACCAGCCTTGATTGCCAATTCCCGCAGCCCACAAAGGAAGCTCCTAAACTGGAGGCACCATGGAGTTGGCTAACCCGACCGCAACACGACTGGACAACGTATAGGCGTGTAAGTGACCTTGACACTACCCGGAACCAGCTGACGGTGCTGGAACCAGGATGTGGACCTATTCAAGATTGTCTTCCTAGAGCCCCAACTAGCAGTGTTGGAGCAAAGGATCAGCAGGGGGAGCAGAGTGTAGGCCGAAGCCTGCACTGGAGGCAGCTTTGTGTCTGTGTTGCGTTTGCAGGACACGTTGCCGGCTACATAGCAGGGGAACAGCTGGCGTTGCTGAACCCCACTGACACATTGGCGGGTGTTTTTCTCTGTGCAGCCAGCACTTCCGGGCACAAACTGGCGGTGTTAGAGCCCAGGGTCTGCAGGAGGAGTAGAGTGTAGGCCGAAGCTTCATTAAACCAATTTCAAAGGTAACCTTTAACCCCCCTCAGGTGTTACAAACTAGAGGAGCCACACCTTGTGCAGCAGTAATGCTGCACAAGTAAAAGGTTGCTCTTTAAATTTTGCTCCTTGCACACGCTGGAGGCGTGACTTGCCTTCTTAATGAGACGCAGCACAACTGTCAAAAATTCCCACCTTGGTGCTGGGCGCAGCCTCCTGGGCGTCGTTATTTGCTGTACAGGAATCTGCGCTCTTGTGTTATCCCTTGGCCATACGCTGTTAGCTCTGCCCGTCTTCTGACCTCATTTCATGTCGGCTGGTGCGGTTAGCGATGCCCATGAATCCCAGACCCGCAGTGTCTTTTTATTAATTCCCACTGCAGGGCTGGGATTCATGGCCGTGCGCAGTAAATATGTTTGCCTCTCACTCATGTCCTTACACCTGCTTCAGACTGGGCGGCTTCCGCTGATCCCTTATCGCATGCCACGGCCATGAGGCCGCACAGTCTGAAGAAGGCAGAAGGAGATGAGTGAAGACAGGCGAAGATATGCACTGCTCATGCCCATCAATCACACCCTCGCAGTCAAAATAAATAAGATAACGAGGGGCGTTGTGTCGGGCAGGGCGGTCGCAGAGGCGCAGCCAGCCAACCAATGATGTCAGAAGAGGGGCAGCGCTACCAAGGGGGTTGCTGCATGTCATTAAAAAGGAAAGTCACACCTCAGGGACGGTTTCATGGTCTCAGGGGACACATTTTTTACGTGTTGAGTTCGACGTGTGCAAGGAGAATAAGTGAGCCACCTTGTACAAATGCAGCATTACTGCTGTACAAGGTGGCTATTATACATATAAACGCCTGGGGGGGCAGGTTCCCTTTAATTTCAGTTCAGGTGTCTGCGTGGCATTTGCAGGACACGATGCCGGCTACACAGCAGGGGAACAGTTGGCGTTGCTGAACCCCACTGACACATTGGCGGGTGTTTTTCTCTGTGCAGCTAGCACTTCCGGGCACCAACTGGCGGTATTAGAACCCAGGGTCAGCAGGAGGAGGAGAGGAGCAGAGTGTAGGCCAAAGCCTACACTGGTGGCAGCTGTGGGGTGGTGTCTGTTGTGTCTGCGTGGCGTTTGCAGGACACGTTGCCGGCTACACAGCGGGGGAACAGCTGGCGTTGCTGAACCCCACTGACACATTGGCGGGTGTTTTGCTCTGTGCAGCCAGCACTTCCGGGCACCAACTGGTGGTGTTAGAGCCCAGGGTCTGCAGGAGGAGCAGAGTGTAGGCCAAAACCTCATTGAACCAATTTAAAAGGAATCCTTTAACCCCCCCCTCAGGTGTTACAAACTAGAAGAGCTACACCTTGTGCAGCAGTAATGCTGCACAAGTAAAAGGTTGCTCTTTAAATTTTTCTCCTTGCACACGCTGAATGAAACACGTATACAATTTAGCCCATTATACAGTCAAACTGTCTTGGAGGCGTGACTTGCCTTCTTAATGAGACGCAGCACAACTGTCAAAAAATCCTACCTTGGTGCTGGGCGCAGCCTCCTGGGTGTCGTTATTTGCTGTACAGGAGTCTGCGCTCTTGTGTTATCCATTGGCCATGCGTTGTTAGCGCTGCCCATCTTCTGACCTCATTTCATGTCGGCCGGTGCGGTTAGCGATGCCCATGAATCTCAGACCCGCAGTGTCTTTTCATTAATTCACACTGCGGGCCTGGGATTCATGGCCGTGCGCAGTAACCAATGATGTCAGAAGACGGGCAGCGCTACCAAGGGGGTTGCTGCGTGTCATTAAAAAGGAAAGTCACACCTCAGGGACGGTTTCATGGTCTCAGGGGACACATTTTTTACTTGTTGAGTTCGACGTGTGCAAGGAGAATAAGTGAGCCACCTTGTACAAATGCAGCATTACTGCTGTACAAGGTGGCTGTTATACATACAAACGCCTGGGGGGGCAGGTTCCCTTTAATTTCAGTTCAGGTGCCTGCGTGGCGTTTGCAGGACACGATGATGGCTACACAGCAGTGGAACAGCTGGCGTTGCTGAACCCCACTGACACATTGGCGGGTGTTTTTCTCTGTGCAGCTAGCACTTCCGGGCACCAACTGGCAGTGTTAGAGCCCAGGGTCAGCAGGAGGAGGAGAGGAGCAGAGTGTAGGCCGAAGCCTGCACTGGTGGCAGCTTTAGGTCTGTTGTGTCTGCGTGGCGTTTGCAGGACACGTTGCCGGCTACACAGAGGGGGAACAGCTGGCGTTGCTGAACCCCACTGACACATTGGCGGGTGTTTTGCTCGGTGCAGCCAGCACTTCCGGGCAACAACTGGCGGTGTTAGAGCCCAGGGTCAGCAGGAGGAGGAGAGGAGCAGAGTGTAGGCCGAAGCCTGCACTGGTGGCAGCTTTAGGTCTGTTGTGTCTGCGTGGTGTTTGCAGGACACGTTGCCGGCTACACAGCGGAGGAACAGCTGGCGTTGCTGAACCCCACTGACACATTGGCGGGTGTTTTGCTCTGTGCAGCCAGCACTTCCAGGCACCAACTGGCGGTGATAGAGCCCAGGGTCTGCAGGAGGAGCAGAGTGTAGGCCGAAGCCTCATTGAACCAATTTCAAAGGTAACCTTTAAACCCCCCTCAGGTGTTACAAACTAGAAGAACAACACCTTGTGCAGCAGAATAGCTGCACAAGTAAAAGGTTGCTCTTTAAATTTTGCTCCTTGCACACGCTGAATGTAACACGTATACAATTTAGCCCCTTATACAGTCAAACTGTCTTGGAGGCGTGACTTGCCTTCTTAATGAGATGTGGCACAGCTGTCAAAAAATCCCACCTTGGTGCTGGGCGCAGCCTCCTGAGCGTTGTTATTTGCTGTACAGGAGTCTGCGCTCTTGTGTTATCCCTTGGCCATGCGCTGTTAGCGCTGCCCGTCTTCTGACCTCATTTCATGTCGGCTGGTGCGGGTAGCGATGCCCATGAATCCCAGACCTGCAGTGTCTTTTCATAAATTCACACTGCGGGCCTGGGATTCATGGCCTTGCGCAGTAAATATGTTCGCCTCTCACACATGTCCTTACACCTGCTTCAGACTGGGCGGCGTCAGCTGATCCCTTATCGCATGCCACGGCCATGAAGCCACACAGACTGAAGAAGGCGGAAGGAGATGAGTGACAGTCGAAGATATGCACTGCTCATGCCCATCACTCACACTCTCGCAGTCAAAATAAGTAAGACAACGAGGGGCGTTGTGTCGGGCAGGGCGGACGCACAGGCGCAGCCAGCCAACCAATGATGTCAGAAGATGGGCAGCGCTACCAAGGGCCTTGCTGCGTGGCATTAAAAAAGAAAGTCACACCTCAGGGACGGTGTAATGGTCTCAGGGGACACATTTTTTACGTGTTGAGTTCGACGTGTGCAAGGAGAATAAGTGAGCCACCTTGTCCAAATGCAGCATTACTGCTGTACAAGGTGGCTGTTATACATATAAAAGCCTGGGGGGGGCAGGTTCCCTTTAATTTCAGTTCAGGTGGCGTGGCGTTTGCATGACACGATGCCGGCTACACAGCAGGGGAACAGTTGGCGTTGCTGAACCCCACTGACACATTGGCTGGTGTTTTGCTCTGTGCAGCCAGCACTTCCGGGCACCAACTGGCGGTGTTAGAGCCCAGGGTCAGCAGGAGGAGGAGAGGAGCAGAGTGTAGGCCGAAGCCTTCACTGGTGGCAGGTTTGTGTCTGCGTGCCGTTTGCAGGACACGTTGCCGGCTACACAGCAGGGGAACAGCAGGCGTTGCTGATCCCCACTGACATATTGGCGGGTGTTTTGCTCTGTGCAGCCAGCACTTCCGGGCACCAACTGGCGGTGTTAGAGCCCGGGGTCAGCAGGAGGAGGAGAGGAGCAGAGTGTAGGCCGAAGCCTGCACTGGAGGCAGTTTTAGGTCTGTTGTGTCTGCGTGGCGTTTGCAGGACACGTTGCCGGCTACACAGCAGGGGAACAGCTGCCGTTGCTGAACCCCACTGACACATTGGCGGGTGTTTTTCTCTGTGCAGCTAGCACTTCTGGGCACCAACTGGCAGTGTTAGAGCCCAGGGTCTGCAGGAGGGGCAGATGGTAGGCCGAAGCCTGCACTAGAGCAAGTTGAAAGGGAACATTTAACCCCCCCCCAGGCGTTTATTGCTGAAAGAGCCATCTTGTACAGCACTAATGCTGCAAAAGGAAAAGGTGGCTCTTTTAATTATGCTCCTTGCAAACGCTGAACTACACACTCATGTAATGTGTCCCCTCACACCGTAAAACCGTCCCGGAGGTGGGACTTTCCTTTGTAATGTGACGCAGCACAGCCGTCATTCCAACCCCTTTGTTGTGAATTCCGCTCTTGGGCTCCCTCCGGTGGTTGTAAGTGGCACTTTTGTGAGTTCTGCTCTTGGGCTCCCTCCGGTGGTTTTAAGTGGTATGGCTGCTCCTTGGATTTAGCAGTCTGCAGCTGCTTCCACTGATTGTCTTTCTGCTCGGCTATTTATGCCTGGCTCTCTCTTCAGCCAGTGCCACTTGTCAATGGTTCCTGGTTGGATTCACATCTCTCTTAGATTTCCCTGATATCCTGACCAGTTTTGCAAAGTTAAGTCCTTGCTTTGCTCTTTTCTGTCCATATGTTGTGGACTTATTCGTTCTGTGCATTCTATGTTTTGTCCAGCTTGTCAGTATGGATTAATTCAGTTAAGCTGGAAGCTCTCGGAAGCAGATTTACCCTCCACACCTTTAGTCAGGTGTGGAGACTTTTTGTAAACTCTGTGTGGATTTTTGTAGTTTTTAATACTGACCGCACAGTATTCTATCCTGTCCTATCTATCTAGCTAGACTGGCCTCCTGTGCTACATCCTGGTTTCATTCTGTGTATGTCATTTCCCTCTCCACTCACAGTCATTATTTGTGGGGGGCTATCTATTCTTTGGGGATTTTCTCTGAGGCAAGATAGCTTTCCTGTTTCTATCTTTAGGGGTAGTTAGTTCTCAGGCTGTGACGAGGTGCCTAGGGAGTAACAGGAGCATCCCACGGCTACTTCTAGTGTTGTGTTGAGCTTAGGGACTGCGGTCAGTACAGGTACTACCTCCTTCAGAGCTCGTCCCATGTTGCTCCTAAACCACCAGTTCATAACACCCCTTGGTGCCGTGCGATGCCTCCTCAGCGTTGTTTGAAGCGGTCACGGAGCCTGCGCTGTAATGCTATCCCTTGGCCATGCACACTTAGCGCTGCCCATCTTCTAACATCATTTGGTGTCGGGCTGGCTGTGCCTGTGCGTCCACGCTGCCCGAGATCCCACCTTGCAGTGTCGTCTAATGTAATCCCACTGCGGGCCTGGGATCCATGGGCATGCGCAGTGCATATCCTCGCCTCAAACTCCCCTCCTTCCTGCTTCTTCAGACTGTGCGCCGTGACGGCCGTGGCATGCTATTAGGGATCAGCTGACGCCGCACAGTCTGAAGAGGCCGGAAGGAGGGGAGTGAGAGGCGAGGATATGCACTGCGCATGCCCATGGATCCCAGGCCCGCTGTGGGATTACATTAGACGACACTGCGAGGTGGGATTTCGGGCAGCGTGGATGCACAGGCGCAGCCAGCCCAACACCCAATGATGTCAGAGGACGGGCAGCGCAAACTGTGCATGGCCAAGGGTTAACATAACAGCGCAGGGTCTGTGACAGAATCAAACAACGCTGAGGATGTGGCACATGGAGCCAAGGGGGTAGGAATGACGGCTGTGCTGCATCACATAACAAAGGAAAGTCCCACCTCCAGGACGGCTTAACGGTGTAAGGAGACACATTTCATAAGTGTTAGGTTCATCGTGTGCAAGGAGAACAATGAAAATAGGCACCTTTTCCTTGTGCAGCATTACTGCTGCACAAGGTGGCTCTTTCAGTAACAAACGTCTGGGGGGGGGGGCAGGTTCCCTTAAATTTTAGTAGTGCCAGCGTGGCGTCCTTATGACATGTTGCCGGATACACAGCAGGGGAGCAGCAGGCGTGACTGAACCCCACTAACACATTTGGCAGGGGTGTTTGGCTCCATGCAAACAGTACTTCCGGGCAGCAACCAGCAGTGTTGGAGCCCAGGGACAGCAGGAGGAGCAGAGTGTAGGCCGAAGCCTGCACTGTAGGCATGTAAATGTCTGTTAGTGTGCCAGCGTGGCGGTCGCATGATACGTTGCCGGATACACAGCTGAGAATCAGCTGACGTTACTGAACCCCAATAACAGAGGAGCGACTGTTGACTGTGCAGACAGCACTTCCAGGCACCAACTGGTGGTGTTAGAGCCAAGGGACAGCAGGAGGAGCAGATTGGAGGTATTGCCGCACACACAGCTGGGGAACAGCTGACGTTACTGAACCCCAATAACAGAGGAGCGACTGTTGACTGTGCGGACAGCACTTCCAGGCACCAACTAGCGGTGTTAGAGCCCAGGGACAGCATGAGTAGCAGAGGAACAAAGTGTTGGCCGAAACCTGATTGGAGCAAGTTGAAAGGGAACCTTTAACCCCCCCCCCCAAGGCGCTTGTAGCTGAAAGAGCCATCTTGTGCAGCACTAAGGATGCAAAAGGAAAAGGTTGCTCTTTTAATTATGCTCCTTGCAAACACAGAACTAAACACTTATAAAATGTGTCCCCTGACACCGTGAAACCGTCCCGGAGGTGTGAATTTCCTTCGTAATGGGACGCAGCACAGCCATCATTCCTATCCCCTTGGTGCCGTGCGCCGCCTCCTCAGCGTTGTTTGAAGCGGTCACGGAGCCTGCGCTGTAATGTTATCCCTTGGCCATGCACACTTAGCGCTGCCCGTCTTCTGACATCATTTAGGTGTCAGGCTGGTAGTGCCTGTGCGTCCACGCTTCCCGAGATCCCACCTTGCAGTGTCATCTAATGTAATCCCACTGCGGACCTGGGATCCATGGGCATATACAGTGCATATACTCACCTATCACTCCCCTCCTTCTGTCTTCTTCAGACTGTGCGGCGTCACGGCCGTGGCATGCTATTAGGGATCAGCTGACGGCGCACAGTCTGAAGAAGGCGGAGGGAGATGAGCGAGAGCCTGAGGTGAAGATATGCACTGCGCATGCCCATGGATCCGCAGTGTGATTAAATCAGAAGACACTGCGAGGCGGGATCTCAGGCAGCGCGGCCGCACAGGCGCAGCCAGCCTGACACCAAATTATGTCAGAAGACAGGCAGCGCTAAGTGTGCATGGCCAAGGGATAACAGAACAGCACAGGCTCCGTGACAGCTTAAAACAACGCTGAGGAGGCGGCGCGCAGCACCAAGGGGGTAGGAATGATGGCTGTGCTGCGTCACATTACGAAGGAAAGTCCCACCTTCGGGACGGTTTATGTTGTGAATTCCGCTCTTGGGCTCCCTCCGGTGGTTGTAAGTAGCATTTTTGTGAGTTCTGCTCTTTGGCTCCCTCCTGTGGTTTTGAGTGGTATGGCTGCTTCTTGGATTTAGCTTCAGCAGCTGTTTTCACTGATCGTCTTTCTGGCTCGGCTATATTAGTCTGGCCTTATCCCTCATTCAATGCCAGTTGTCAATTGTTCCTGCCTGGAGTCATTGCTCTTAGGACTTTCCTGACACTCTGACCAGTTCATCAAATGCTAAGTCCTTGCTTGTCCTTTTGCGGTTCTCTTGTTGTGGACTTGTTGTTCAGCACTTTCTTTGTTTTTGTTCATTTGTCCAGCTTTTCAGTATGGATCTATTCAGTTAGGCTGGAAGCTCTGGGCAGCAGAGTTTGCCCTCCACACCTTTAGTCAGGTGTGGAGATTTTTGCATTTCTCTGCAGTGGACTTTTTCTAGTTTTTTTTACTGACCGCACAGCGTTCTGTTCTGTACTATTTCTATTTAGCTAGAAGTGGCCTCCTGTGCTAAATCTTGTTTCATACTACGTATGTCATTTCCTTCTCCTCTCACAGTTATTATTTGTGGGGGGCTAATCTATCCTTTGGGGATTTTCTCTGAGGCAAGATAGTTTTCCTGCTTCTATCTTTAGGCGTAGTTAGCTCTTAGGCTGTGACGAGATGCCTAGGCCGAGTTAGGAGCATTCCACGGCTGCTTCTAGTGTTGTGTTGAGCTTAGGGACTGCGGTCAGTATAGTTGCCACCTGCTCAGAGCTAGACGCATGTCGCTCCCTAATCACCAGATCACAACAGTACAGCTGGCCAGAAATTAGCTGAATGCCTCTCAAAAGAAGGAAGAGAAAAAGAGTTCTGAGCCTTTTTTTTTTCTTTAGTTTGTTTTGTCTTTTTTCTTCCTCTTGATCTCTGGGTGATTCGGGATTTGGATGCAGGCATGGATGTTCAGGGTTTGTTTTCTCGTGTGGATCAGCTTGCTGCAAGAGTACAGAGTATTCAAGATTATGTGGTTCAGACTCCGGCCTTAGAGCCTAGAATTCCTACTCCGGATTTGTTTTACGGGGATAGATCTAAGTTTTTGAACTTTAAAAATAACTGCAAATTGTTTTTTGCTCTGAAACCCCGTTCCTCTGGTGACCCCGTTCTGCAAGTAAAGATAGATATTTCTCTACTGCGTGGCGACCCTCAGGACTGGGCATTCTCACTTGAGTTAGGGAAACCGGCATTGCTTAATGTAGATGCATTTTTTCAATCGCTCGGATTATTGTATGACGAACCTAACTCTGTAGAGCATGCTGAGAAAACACTGTTGGCCCTGTGTCAGGGTCAGGAAGCGGCAGAATTATACTGCCAGAAATTTAGAAAATGGTCTGTGCTCACTAAATGGAATGAGGATGCTCTGGCAGCAATTTTCAGAAAGGATCTTTCTGAAGCCCTTAAAGATGTTATGGTGGGGTTACCCACGCCTGTTGGTTTGAGCGAATCTATGTCTCTGGCCATTCAGATTGATCGGCGCCTGCGCGAACGCAAAGTGGTGCACCATATGGCAGTGTCTTCTAAGCAAAGTCCTGAGCCCATGCAATGTGATAGGATTTTGACTAGAGCGGAACAGAGGGGATACAGACGTCAGAATGGGCTGTGTTTTTACTGTGGTGATTCTGTTCATACTATTTCTGATTGCCCTAAGCGTATTAAGAGGGTCGCTAGATCTGTTACCATTAGTACTGTGCAGCCTAAGTTTCTCCTGTCTGTGACCCTGATTTGCTCATTGTCATCTTTTTCTGTCATGGCATTTGTGGATTCAGGCGCTGCTCTGAACTTAATGGACTTAGAATTCGCTAGGTGCTGTGGTTTTTCTTTGCAGCCTTTGCAGAGTCCCATACCCTTGAGGGGTATTGATGCTACACCATTGGCCAAGAATAAACCTCAGTACTGGACGCAGATGACTATGTACACGGCTCCTGCACATCAGGAAGATTGCCGTTTTCTGGTGTTACATGTTGTTGTTGTACTGGGTTTTCCATGGCTACAAGTACACAATCCAGTGCTGGATTGGAAATCAATGTCTGTGACTAGTTGGGGTTGTCAAGGGGTACATAGTGACGTTCCTTTGATGTCAATTTCCTCTTCCCCCTCTTCTGAGGTCCCTGAGTTTTTGTCGGATTTCCAGGATGTATTCGATGAGCCCAAGTCCAGTTCCCTTCCACCACACAGGGACTGTGATTGTGCTATTGACTTGATTCCTGGCTGTAAGTTCCCTAAGGGCCAACTTTTCAACCTGTCTGTGCCAGAGCATGCCGCCATGCGGAGCAATGTTAAGGAGTCTTTAGAGAAGGGGCATATTCGGCCGTCTTCGTCACCATTGGGAGCGGGATTCTTTTTTGTTGCCAAGAAGGATGGCTCCTTAAGACCCTGTATTGATTATCGCCTTCTTAATAAGATCACGGTCAAATTCCAATATCCTTTACCTTTGCTCTCTGATTTGTTTGCTAGGATTAAGGGGGCTAGTTGGTTTACCAAGATTGACCTTCGAGAGGCATATAATCTTGTTCGTATTAAACAGGGTGACGAATGGAAGACTGCATTTAATACGCCCGAAGGCCATTTTGAATACCTTGTGATGCCATTTGGGCTCTCTAATGCTCCATCTGTGTTCCAGTCTTTCATGCATGATATTTTCCGCAATTATCTTGACAAATTCCTGATTGTGTATTTGGATGATATTTTGATTTTTTCCGATGATTGGGAGTCTCATGTGAAGCAGGTCAGGATGGTATTCCAGATCCTTCGTGATAATGCTCTATTTGTGAAGGGGTCTAAGTGCTTATTTAGAGTTCAGAAGATCTCTTTTTTGGGGTTTATTTTTTCTCCTTCGTCTATAGAAATGGATCCTGTTAAGGTCCAAGCCATTCATGACTGGATTCAACCCACATCTGTGAAGAGCCTTCAGAAATTTTGGGGCTTTGCTAATTTTTATCGCCGTTTCATTGCAAACTTCTCTAGTTTGGTTAAACCCCTGACCGATTTGACGAAGAAAGGCGCTGATGTGACTAATTGGTCCTCTGAGGCTGTTGAGGCCTTTCAGGAGCTTAAACGCCGATTTACTTCTGCCCCTGTGTTGCGTCAACTGGATGTTTCTCTTCCTTTTCAGGTTGAGGTTGACGCTTCTGAGATTGGGGCAGGGGCCGTTTTGTCACAGAGGAATTCTGATGGTTCCTTGATGAAGCCATGTGCCTTCTTTTCCCGAAAGTTTTCGCCTGCGGAACGCAATTATGATGTCGGCAATCGGGAGTTGTTGGCTATGAAGTGGGCATTTGAGGAGTGGCGACATTGGCTTGAGGGAGCCAAGCACCGCATTGTGGTCTTGACCGATCATAGGAATTTGATTTACCTTGAGTCGGCCAAGCGGCTGAACCCTAGACAGGCTCGGTGGTCCCTGTTTTTCTCCCGTTTTGATTTTGTGGTCTCATATCTTCCAGGATCTAAGAATGTTAAGGCGGATGCCCTCTCTAGGAGTTTTTTGCCGGATTCTCCTGGAGTGCTTGAGCCGGTTGGCATTCTTAAGGAAGGGGTGATTCTTTCTGCCATCTCCCCTGATTTGCGTCGGGTGCTTCAGGAATTTCAGGCTGATAGGCCTGACCGCTGTCCTGTGGGGAAGCTGTTTGTTCCTGATAGATGGACGAGTAAGGTGATTTCTGAGGTCCATTGTTCAGTGTTGGCTGGTCATCCTCGGATTTTTGGTACCAGAGATTTGGTTGCTAGGTCCTTTTGGTGGCCTTCCTTGTCGCGTGATGTCCGTGCTTTTGTGCAGTCCTGTTGGACTTGCGCCCGAGCCAAGCCTTGCTGTTCCCACGCTAGTGGGTTGCTTTTGCCTTTGCCTGTCCCGGAGAGGCCTTGGACGCATATTTCCATGGATTTTATTTCGGATCTTTCTGTGTCCCAGAGGATGTCTGTTATCTGGGTGGTTTGTGACCGGTTCTCTAAAATGGTCCATTTGGTACCTTTGCCTAAATTGCCTTCCTCCTCTGATTTGGTTCCATTGTTTTTTCAGCATGTGGTTCGTTTGCATGGCATTCCGGAGAATATTGTGTCTGACAGAGGTTCCCAGTTTGTTTCCAGGTTTTGGCGGGCCTTTTGTGCTAGGATGGGTATTGATTTGTCTTTTTCTTCGGCGTTCCATCCTCAGACCAATGGCCAAACTGAGTGAACTAATCAGACCTTGGAAACCTATTTGAGATGCTTTGTGTCTGCTGATCAGGATGATTGGGTGACTTTCTTGCCGTTGGCCGAGTTTGCCCTTAATAATCGGGCCAGTTCGGCTACTTTGGTTTCGCCTTTCTTTTGTAATTTTGGTTTCCATTCTCGTTTTTCTTCAGGGCAGGTTGAGCCTTCTGATGTCCTGGTGTTGATTCTGTGATGGACAGGTTACAGCGGATTTGGGCTCATGTGGTAGACAATTTGACGTTGTCCCAGGAAAAGGCTCAGCGTTTTGCTAACCGCCGTCGTTGTGTTGGTCCTCGGTGTGACAATCTGACTACACTCTGATGTAATCTGAGCGCAGTCCAAGTGACCGTGAGGACGGAAGACTGAGACAATCTGACTGCACTCTGATGAAATCTGAGCGCAGTCCTATAGTGACCGTGAGGACGGAAGACTGTGACAATCTGACTGCACTCTGATGAAATCTGAGCGCAGTCCTATAGTGACCGTGAGGACGGAAGAACCGGACAGAGAGTGGACCCTCTGGGTCACGGTACTGATACACCCAGGGGCGAGCGAACCCGAGATGACAACCCCTATACAGGGATAGTTGGGGAGCAGGCCCGAGGGGAACAATACCGCAACAGCTGGCACCAAGAGTGACGGCTCTGGAAAGGACAGAAGGGAAGGACGGAAGTGGAGGAGAAATCCTGGGAATGAAAGTAAAAGGGAGAGGGGAGGAAGGGACGAACCAAGGGAGACAGGCTGGGAAAACGGAGGGAAGACAGGAGGAGAATGAGCCTGAGAAAACGGACCAGACCGGAGCAGAAAAGGATCTGAACCAGACAGGGCCAAACGAAGGTACAAACTGCACACAACAATCAGGCACCTCCATTATGGAGGCGAGGCCTGATATAGCCCAAAGAAGTACCTGATTGGAGGAGACAGGAGCAGGGAGGGTCCGAAATGGTTAACTGGAGGAAGAAGTGCACGCCCGCGTCCTAAGGCGCATGTGTGGAGCAGGTACAGGACGGGAGGGAAGAGGAGCGCGCACCCCACGCCGAAATCCCCGAGCAGCAGGAAGAGGACGCGGGGAACCGGCGCGACACTGAGAGCGGCAAGAAGAAATGGAGAGAGCGGGACTGATAGGAGAAGCGGCCGCAGCGTCAGAGAAGGCCGGTATGACACTCGGCTTCGTGTGGGGGATTTGGTTTGGTTGTCCTCTCGTCATGTTCCTATGAAGGTTTCTTCCCCTAAGTTCAAGCCTCGGTTTATTGGTCCTTACAAGATTTCTGAGATTATCAATCCTGTGTCTTTTCGTTTGGCCCTTCCAGCCTCTTTTGCCATCCACAATGTTTTCCATAGATCTTTGTTGCGGAGATATGTGGTGCCCGTTGTTCCATCTGTTGATCCTCCTGCCCCGATGTTGGTTGAGGGGGAGTTGGAATATGTGGTTGAGAAAATTTTGGATTCTCGTTTTTCGAGGCGGAAGCTTCAGTATCTTGTCAAGTGGAAGGGTTATGGCCAGGAGGATAATTCTTGGGTTGTTGCCTCCGATGTTCATGCTGCCGATTTGGTTCGTGCTTTTCATTTGGCTCATCCTGATCGGCCTGGGGGCTCTGGTGAGGGTTCGGTGACCCCTCCTTAAGGATGGGGTACTGTTGTGAATTCCGCTCTTGGGCACCCTCCAGTGGTTGTAAGTAGCATTTTTGTGAGTTCTGCTCTTTGGCTCCCTCCTGTGGTTTTGAGTGGTAAGGCTGCTTCTTGGATTTAGCTTCAGCAGCTGTTTTCACTGATCGTCTTTCTGGCTCGGCTATATTAGTCTGGCCTTATCCCTCATTCAATGCCAGTTGTCAATTGTTCCTGCCTGGAGTCATTGCTCTGTGGTGGACTTTTTCTAGTTTTATTTTTTACTGACCGCACAGCGTTCTGTTCTGTACTATTTCTATTTAGCTAGAAGTGGCCTCCTGTGCTAAATCTTGTTTCATACTATGTATGTCATTTCCTTCTCCTCTCACAGTCATTATTTGTGGGGGGCTAATCTATCCTTTGGGGATTTTCTCTGAGGCAAGATAGTTCTCCTGCTTCTATCTTTAGGGGTAGTTAGCTCTTAGGCTGTGACGAGATGCCTAGGCCGAGTTAGGAGCATTCCACGGCTGCTTCTAGTGTTGTGTTGAGCTTAGGGACTGCGGTCAGTATAGTTGCCACCTGCTCAGAGCTAGACGCATGTCGCTCCCTTATCACCAGATCACAACAGGTTTAACGGTATCAGTGGACACATTTTATAAGTGGATAATAGGAAAAATAACCTTCGGCACTCAAAATCAATTCCACACTTGTTTCTTTCTTGAGAAAATTATTATTTATTTATCTTCAACACTCAGCCGATATTCATGAACAATAGACATCAAAAGCATCCAACGTTTCGGCAAATTATGCCTTTCTCAAGGAAGTCTACAATATTAGAAATAAAAAACAGTATAAATAATGACATATATGATACTCAACGACATAGGTTGAGAGGAGAAAAAGAAAAAAGTCCACCCAGGACGTGAAGATAAATATAAAATAAGCAGAAAAAACTGGTGTTCAATAAATGAGAAGTAACATAGTAACATACATAGTAACATAGTTAGTAAGGCCGAAAAAAGACATTTGTCCATCCAGTTCAGCCTATATTCCATCATAATAAATCCCCAGATCTACGTCCTTCTACAGAACCTAATAATTGTATGATACAATATTGTTCTGCTCCAGGAAGACATCCAGGCCTCTCTTGAACCCCTCGACTGAGTTCGCCATCACCACCTCCTCAGGCAAGCAATTCCAGATTCTCACTGCCCTAACAGTAAAGAATCCTCTTCTATGTTGGTGGAAAAACCTTCTCTCCTCCAGACGCAAAGAATGCCCCCTTGTGCCCGTCACCTTCCTTGGTATAAACAGATCCTCAGCGAGATATTTGTATTGTCCCCTTATATACTTATACATGGTTATTAGATCGCCCCTCAGTCGTCTTTTTTCTAGACTAAATAATCCTAATTTCGCTAATCTATCTGGGTATTGTAGTTCTCCCATCCCCTTTATTAATTTTGTTGCCCTCCTTTGTACTCTCTCTAGTTCCATTATATCCTTCCTGAGCACCGGTGCCCAAAACTGGACACAGTACTCCATGTGCGGTCTAACTAGGGATTTGTACAGAGGCAGTATAATGCTCTCATCATGTGTATCCAGACCTCTTTTAATGCACCCCATGATCCTGTTTGCCTTGGCAGCTGCTGCCTGACACTGGCTGCTCCAGGTAAGTTTATCATTAACTAGGATCCCCAAGTCCTTCTCCCTGTCAGATTTACCCAGTGGTTTCCCGTTCAGTGTGTAATGGTGATATTGATTCCCTCTTCCCATGTGTATAACCTTACATTTATCATTGTTAAACCTCATCTGCCACCTTTCAGCCCAAGTTTCCAACTTATCCAGATCCATCTGTAGCAGAATAGTATCTTCTCTTGTATTAACTGCTTTACATAGTTTTGTATCATCTGCAAATATCGATATTTTACTGTGTAAACCTTTTACCAGATCATTAATGAATATGTTGAAGAGAACAGGTCCCAATACTGACCCCTGCGGTACCCCACTGGTCACAGCGACCCAGTTAGAGAAGCGGACCTAAGTAAGCGGACCTAGAACCCTCATAGTCCTTATAGAAGTGACTGGTGTAAGAAAGACACAATCTACACCAAATAAAACCAGACCCCATCCCATGAACCACCATGAGGTGAACAGCGCTACATAGTGTGACTGAGAGGAAATCCCATGAAACTCCTATTAGACATGTTACAACACCGGTAACACAGCGATACAAAAAAGACCATATCTACCTATTTCACAAGGATTAGCTGCCAAGATGTACCAAAAGCTGTCAGGCTAACACTTATACTGGCACTATGTAGAAAAGAACAAGGCACAGAAAAATCATAAACAAAATAGGGAAACTCCATCCCGATATCCACAAACACTAAGGAGCAGACCGTGACATACCTGTAGCTCTGCACGCAATCGGCGTGTGTCAGATGAAGACAGGAGGTAGCGTACAGCTAGTGGCCGCAAAGCGGAGTATAAATGCTGTAAAAGTGCTGATGTAATATCCGGTATACGATCTCTGAGGAACGCAAAAAAACCCGAGAGACAAACGAAAGTGCGCGCCTGCGCAGATCGCCACCAAGGAGCAGGAAGAACCCAGAGTCCTAAAAGATACCGGAGGCGCACACGGCGCACGCGCAGTACGACGCACAGCTCATTCAATGAACCAGAGTACTATCTACTCATTATACTAATATTCAAGGAAAAGCATCGCTAAAAAAAGGGAAAAACCAAGGGAAATATCCGTACTCTGGGCAAATATAACAAATCCGCCAAAAAAGAGCTCGCGAACATGCGCACTCTGTCACCAAGAATGCAAATGCAATAAAGGACCAGCAGCCATACCAAGGAGATAATGAACAGCCCCAGATGTACAAAGCACTCAAAGCTACACGTACCATAACACAAACAAAAGAAAAAGTATATACAAATCTCCAAGGCATCATGATAATATATACAAAAGAATATACATGTGAACATGATGAATCTTTATTAAGTACAAAAATCAGGCAAAAAACATAAAAAACATAAAAATTATTCAGTCGATAGACTTCTAAGCTCCACAGATGATAGGGGTAGAGAGAGAAAAAGGGTGTCACCCAGTAGAAGAACAGCCTTGAGGAGAGGTATCAGTATCACGAAGGAATCTATAGAAAGAGAAAATCAGAATATACATAATTAGTATCATATACACTCCAATGGAGCTACATAAACATATTTTATCTCTGTAGGGCATCATATTCCCTATTCATCCCATATGGATGAAGTGTCTGAAGTGTGTATATCCAAAAAGCCTCCCTCTCCTTCAATTTTTGGACTCTGTTACCACCACGTCTAGAGGCAGGGACACATTCAAGTACCTGAAATCTCAGCTGGGCAACCGTGTGCCCCGCTGAGATAAAATGAGCAGGGACAGGTAACAACGTGCGTTGACACCTAATCGTAGATCTATGTTGAGATATGCGGTCACGGATATGCTGAGTAGTTTCCCCAACATATCTGACTGCATGGACACTTGATTAAATAGACCGCAAATGAAGAATCGCACGTATAGAAACCTTTTATATGGAAAAGTTTCCCAGATCTTGGGTGAGAAAAAGTATTTTCCTTAGTGATATTAGAGCACTGGGGACAATGCAAACAAGGGAATGTACCACATTTCTGAGTAGCCAAGAGGGACTGCCGTTGCACCATCCGAGTTGAACCAATATCGGCCCTCACCAACATATCTTTTATATTTTGAGGCCTCTTGTAGCACAACAAAGGAGGGAGGGAGAATTCAGGAACAGAGGGATAAGCTTTACCCAATATGGGCCAATGTTCAAGTATACATTTCTTAAAGAAATTCGTATAAGGGTGATATGTGGTAACAAACGCTACCCTCTTAGAATTCTCCACACGCTGAGAGGTATCTTGTGAAGCTTTTTGTAAAGCCGATAGTGGGTAACCGCGATCTGAAAATTTATTGGTCATCTCTGTAATGCGTTGATGTTTCAGCCTTGAATTTGTAACAATACGTTGAACTCGCTGTATCTGGGATTTGGGCAATGAATGTTTGACGTGAGTAGGGTGACAGCTAGAGAAAAGTAACAGATTATTTCTATCCGTAGGTTTGGTATACAAGTCAATATCCAGAAGTCAATATTTGTGTACAAGCTGTTTATATCCATGGTTACAAGAAAACACCCATCTGGTAGAGTACCCAACGATTTAAGTCCATACAAAAAATCTGGAGTGTCCTTAATAAAGGACACTATATGGCCAAGTAGGGGAGTAAGAATTTTTTCAACCGTTTTCGCTAGTGGTGAGAGTAGTGAATCGGTCGACGCCACAATAGGTCGTCCCGGAGGGCGAGTCTGATGCTTGTGAATTTTAGGCAGCGTGTAAAAGACAGGGACCACTGGATGTGTATTTACTAAATATTCGGCTAATTTGGAGTCAATAACATTATGTTCCCTAAAGGAATCCACTAGCTGTTTAATTTCCTGAGTTATTTCTCTCGTGGGATCCCTGTCTATAGGTATATATGTATTCACATCATCTAAATGTTGGCGGACCATTGAAACATAAAACGAGGTGTCCATTACCACTATCCGCCAGTTTTATAGTAATTAATTTATTACTTCTAAGATCTTCCAGGGCCCTCTTTTCAATTAGGGTACAATTCCTTTTGACAAATAGTAGTCCCTGTCTCTGTATGTCATGTGAGACAAATGAAATATATGTCTCCACCGGGTGGTAAGTCTTCGGGGGATTGTAATTACTTAGTAAAGACAAGTTAAGTTCTTTAAGACTAAAAATACTCCTATCAGAGACTGAGGTTGAACTAGAGTGGATAGTGGTAGAATCAACAGTAGCAAAGTGGGCCTTCAATCTTAGGTTCCTGAAGAACCTTTGGAGTTCCTGATCTAGTTGGAATTCTCTAAAGGATGGTGTAGGACAAAACGAAAGGCCCTTTTGTAGTACTATAAAGCTACTAGAAAGAGGGCACCATCAAAATATTCTAGTTAGAGTGCTCAACCCGCTGCATGTTAAACACAAATAGAATCAAACCAAAAGAAAAGAAACATGCATATACGCAGGGATCACAAAAATATAGCAAAGTTTATTAATAACAAATCCTTAAACCACATACACAAGCTTAAAAACACTTAAAAAATCCATACTAACAGAAATACATGTTTACCCAAGAAAAAACCACACAGGGATCCAAACCCCCCCTCCTCCCCCCCTAAACAAAACCCTCTCCTCTAGTTATAAAGCGACATATAAAACTAAGCGATGTCTTGCCCTGATACAGCTGTAACCAATGGTTATGTAAAAACCAACAAATGTTAACTCTAAAACGCGTACCTGGGGCCTCGCAGGCCTGCTAGGTTACTTGTTTTCTATTATCTGTAAAACTACATTAGTTAGAATTTTGAAACTCAAGTTAATCCTCAGGTATATAGTTGTTAGTAATATCCAGTTGTTCATATATTTTTATGTTATAGGCATCTCGTATAGCAACGCTTTTTTTGTGACTACCCCAGATTCACGTACCTGGGGCCTTTGAGGCCTGCTTTGGTTTACATGTACTCCTCAGTCTTTTTGTCTGTACTGTTGTTGGGGAAGAACTTATGACTCAGTCTTTATGACTATTGGTCGATGGCTGTTGCTGGGAAGAGTGTGGATTCTGCCTGACATGGTAATGTGATCCTGGAAGGGAGTTTCCCCTCACAAAGTAACGTGATTATGATGTCATAGTAACATAGTAACATAGTTAGTAAGGCCGAAAAAAGACATTTGTCCATCCAGTTCAGCCTATATTCCATCATAATAAATCCCCAGATCTACGTCCTTCTACAGAACCTAATAATTGTATGATACAATATTGTTCTGCTCCAGGAAGACATCCAGGCCTCTCTTGAACCCCTCGACTGAGTTCGCCATCACCACCTCCTCAGGCAAGCAATTCCAGATTCTCACTGCCCTAACAGTAAAGAATCCTCTTCTATGTTGGTGGAAAAACCTTCTCTCCTCCAGACGCAAAGAATGCCCCCTTGTGCCCGTCACCTTCCTTGGTATAAACAGATCCTCAGCGAGATATTTGTATTGTCCCCTTATATACTTATACATGGTTATTGGATCGCCCCTCAGTCGTCTTTTTTCTAGACTAAATAATCCTAATTTCGCTAATCTATCTGGGTATTGTAGTTCTCCCATCCCCTTTATTAATTTTGTTGCCCTCCTTTGCACTCTCTCTAGTTCCATTATATCCTTCCTGAGCACCGGTGCCCAAAACTGGACACAGTACTCCATGTGCGGTCTAACTAGGGATTTGTACAGAGGCAGTATAATGCTCTCATCATGTGTATCCAGACCTCTTTTAATGCACCCCATGATCCTGTTTGCCTTGGCAGCTGCTGCCTGGCACTGGCTGCTCCAGGTAAGTTTATCATTAACTAGGATCCCCAAGTCCTTCTCCCTGTCAGATTTACCCAGTGGTTTCCCATTCAGTGTGTAATGGTGATATTGATTCCTTCTTCCCATGTGTATAACCTTACATTTATCATTGTTAAACCTCCTCTGCCACCTTTCAGCCCAAGTTTCCAACTTATCCAGATCCATCTGTAGCAGAATACTATCTTCTCTTGTATTAACTGCATTACATAGTTTTGTATCATCTGCAAATATCGATATTTTACTGTGTAAACCTTCTACCAGATCATTAATGAATATGTTGAAGAGAACAGGTCCCAATACTGACCCCTGCGGTACCCCACTGGTCACAGCGACCCAGTTAGAGACTATACCATTTATAACCACCCTCTGCTTTCTATCACTAAGCCAGTTACTAACCCATTTACACACATTTTCCCCCAGACCAAGCATTCTCATTTTGTGTACCAACCTCTTGTGCGGCACGGTATCAAACGCTTTGGAAAAATCGAGATATACCACGTCCAATGACTCACCGTGGTCCAGCCTATAGCTTACCTCTTCATAAAAACTGATTAGATTGGTTTGACAGGAGCGATTTCTCATAAACCCATGCTGATATGGAGTTAAACAGTTATTCTCATTGAGATAATCCAGAATAACATCCCTCAGAAACCCTTCAAATATTTTACCAACAATAGAGGTTAGACTTACTGGCCTATAATTTCCAGGTTCACTTTTAGAGCCCTTTTTGAATATTGGCACCACATTTGCTATGCGCCAGTCCTGCGGAACAGACCCTGTCGCTATAGAGTCCCTAAAAATAAGAAATAATGGTTTATCTATTACATTACTTAGTTCTCTTAGTACTCGTGGGTGTATGCCATCCGGACCCGGAGATTTATCTATTTTAATCTTATTTAGCCGGTTTCGCACCTCTTCTTGGGTAAGATTGGTGACCCTTAATATAAGGTTTTCATTGTTTCTTGGGATTTCACCTAGCATTTCATTTTCCACCGTGAATACCGTGGAGAAGAAGGTGTTTAATATGTTAGCTTTTTCCTCGTCATCTACAACCATTCTTTCCTCACTATTTTTTAAGGGGCCTACATTTTCAGTTTTTATTCTTTTACTATTGATATAGTTGAAGAACAGTATGGGATCAGTTTTACTCTCCTTAGCAATGTGCTTCTCTGTTTCCTTTTTGGCAGCTTTAATTAGTTTTTTAGATAAAGTATTTTTCTCCCTATAGTTTTTTAGAGCTTCAATGGTGCCATCCTGCTTTAGTAGTGCAAATGCTTTCTTTTTACTGTTAATTGCCTGTCTTACTTCTTTGTTTAGCCACATTGGGTTTTTCCTATTTCTAGTCCTTTTATTCCCACAAGGTATAAACCGCTTACACTGCCTATTTAGGATGTTCTTAAACATTTCCCATTTATTATCTGTATTCTTATTTCTGAGGATATTGTCCCAGTCTACCAGATTAAGGGCATCTCTAAGCTGGTCAAACTTTGCCTTCCTAAAGTTCAGTGTTTTTGTGACTCCCTGACAAGTCCCCCTAGTGAAAGACAGGTGAAACTGTACAATATTGTGGTCGCTATTTCCTAGATGCCCAACCACCTGCAGATTTGTTATTCTGTCAGGTCTATTAGATAGTATTAGGTCTAAAAGTGCTCCTCCTCTGGTTGGATTCTGCACCAATTGTGAAAGATAATTTTTCTTGGTTATTAGCAGAAACCTGTTGCCTTTATGGGTTTCACAGGTTTCTGTTTCCCAGTTAATATCCGGGTAGTTAAAGTCCCCCATAACCAGGACCTCATTATGGGTTGCAGCTTCATCTATCTGCTTTAGAAGTAGACTTTCCATGGTTTCTGTTATATTTGGGGGTTTGTAACAGACCCCAATGAGAATTTTGTTACCATTTTTCCCTCCATGAATTTCGACCCATATGGACTCGACATCCTCATTTCCTTCGCTAATATCCTCCCTTAAAGTGGACTTTAGACAAGACTTTACATAGAGACAAACCCCTCCTCCTCTCCGATTTTTACGATCCTTTCTAAACAGACTGTAACCCTGTAAGTTAACTGCCCAGTCATAGCTTTCATCTAACCATGTCTCGGTTATTCCCACTATGTCAAAGTTACCTGTAGATATTTCTGCTTCTAGTTCTTCCATCTTGTTTGTCAGGCTTCTGGCATTTGCGAGCATGCAGTTTAGAGGATTTTGTTTTGTTCCAATCTCCTCGCTGTGGATTGTTTTAGAAATGTTCTTACCTCCCTTCTGAGTATGTTTTCCTGGGTCTTCTTTGTTCAAGTCTAATGTTTTTCTTCCCGTCCCCTCTTCTTCTAGTTTAACGCCCTCCTGATGAGTGTAGCGAGTCTTCTGGCGAATGTGTGTTTCCCAGGTTTGTTGAGGTGTAGTCCGTCTCTGGCGAGGAGTCCATTGTACAAGTAATTCCCACCGTGGTCCAGGAATCCGAATCCTTGTTGTCTGCACCATCGTCTTAGCCAGTTGTTCCATCTCCTGGTGCCATGCCCGTCTGCTGGAAGGATAGAAGAAAAAACTACCTGTGCATCCAGTTCCTTTACTTTCTTCCCCAACTCTTCAAAGTCCTTGCAGATTGTCAGTAGGTCCTTCCTTGCCGTGTCATTGGTGCCAACATGTATCAGAAGAAATGGGTGGACGTCCTTGGAGCTGAAGAGCTTTGGTATCCTATCGGTCACATCCTTGATCATCGCACCTGGAAGGCAGCATACTTTTCTTGCAGTTATGTCCGGTCTGCAGATGGCTGCTTCTGTGCCTCTCAGTAGTGAGTCTCCCACCACCACCACTCTTCGTTGCTTCTTGGCTGTACTTTTTGCTGTCACTTGTTGCTGTGTGCCCTTTTCTTTTTTGCTTGCTGGTATTGCTTCATCCTTAGGTGTGCCATCTTCATCCTCTACAAAGATTTGATATCGGTTCTTCAGTTGTGTGGTTGGTGATTTCTCCATGGTCTTCTTGCTTCTTTTGGTCACATGCTTCCACTCATCTGCTTTTGGAGGTTCTCTGAAACTTTTTTCACCTTTTGTGACCAGTAGAGATGCTTCTGTTCTGTCTAGAAAGTCTTCATTCTCTTTGATGAGTTTCAAAGTTGCTATTCTTTCTTCCAGACCCCGCACCTTTTCTTCTAAAAGGGCCACTAGTCTACACTTCTGACAGGTGAAATTTGATTCTTCTTCTGGTCGATCTGTGAACATGTAGCACATGCTGCAGCTCACCATGTAGGTTGTCACATCTGCCATGTTGCTCCTAGATCCTGCTGACTTGCTGTGTGTTTTCCTTCTTGTGTAATCTACTCAGCCAAGCTCTCTTGCAATAATGTCCTACAGGCAAAAATTTGCGCGCCGTACGGCGCGCGGTTTGGTGATGCTTTCCAAGCAGCTGGTCCCGGCTGTACCCAACGATCTTCTAGCTTAGGGAGACTCCTTGCTTTTCCCAGAAGGCTCCTGGAATATGCAAATTAGCCTCCTCTAGCTTGAATCCCTGGTTTGGTGATGCTTTCCAAGCAGCTGGTCCCGGCTGTACCCAACGATCTTCTAGCTTAGGGAGACTCCTTGCTTTTCCCAGAAGGCTCCTGGAATATGCAAATTAGCCTCCTCTAGCTTGAATCCCTGGTTTGGTGATGCTTTCCAAGCAGCTGGTCCCGGCTGTACCCAACGATCTTCTAGCTTAGGGAGACTCCTTGCTTTTCCCAGAAGGCTCCTGGAATATGCAAATTAGCCTCCTCTAGCTTGAATCCCTGGTTTGGTGATGCTTTCCAAGCAGCTGGTCCCGGCTGTACCCAACGATCTTCTAGCTTAGGGAGACTCCTTGCTTTTCCCAGAAGGCTCCTGGAATATGCAAATTAGCCTCCTCTAGCTTGAATCCCTGGTTTGGTGATGCTTTCCAAGCAGCTGGTCCCGGCTGTACCCAACGATCTTCTAGCTTAGGGAGACTCCTTGCTTTTCCCAGAAGGCTCCTGGAATATGCAAATTAGCCTCCTCTAGCTTGAATCCCTGGTTTGGTGATGCTTTCCAAGCAGCTGGTCCCGGCTGTACCCAACGATCTTCTAGCTTAGGGAGACTCCTTGCTTTTCCCAGAAGGCTCCTGGAATATGCAAATTAGCCTCCTCTAGCTTGAATCCCTGGTTTGGTGATGCTTTCCAAGCAGCTGGTCCCGGCTGTACCCAACGATCTTCTAGCTTAGGGAGACTCCTTGCTTTTCCCAGAAGGCTCCTGGAATATGCAAATTAGCCTCCTCTAGCTTGAATCCCTGGTTTGGTGATGCTTTCCAAGCAGCTGGTCCCGGCTGTACCCAACGATCTTCTAGCTTAGGGAGACTCCTTGCTTTTCCCAGAAGGCTCCTGGAATATGCAAATTAGCCTCCTCTAGCTTGAATCCCTGGTTTGGTGATGCTTTCCAAGCAGCTGGTCCCGGCTGTACCCAACGATCTTCTAGCTTAGGGAGACTCCTTGCTTTTCCCAGAAGGCTCCTGGAATATACAAATTAGCCTCCTCTAGCTTGAATCCCTGGTTTGGTGATGCTTTCCAAGCAGCTGGTCCCGGCTGTACCCAACGATCTTCTAGCTTAGGGAGACTCCTTGCTTTTCCCAGAAGGCTCCTGGAATATGCAAATTAGCCTCCTCTAGCTTGAATCCCTGTCAGGTCCTTTAGTCCTAAATCCTTGCTGCTGGATAGACTTTGGAGGAAGAAGTCAGCTTTCTTTGGTCTGTAACAAAGAACCTTTCTGAGCTCCAAAACCAGAGGCTTCTACTGCACTTACAAGAAAGTGATCTGTTGAAGGTAAGAGTAGGGGGGCTGTACTTTACCCTAAGCACACAAACACTAACAAAGTCTTAGCACACACAGTGTATAGTGCACAAGCCTGATTGTAATCTTTATTTTTTACTTTTCATTTTAGTTTACTCACATCTAAGATTACAATGGCACAGTCTACATCAAGGGGATTGACTGTCCAAGAAATTGAGGCGATTATTTTCAATAGTGATGAAGACAATGACATTTCTTTGTCGGATGAAGAGTATATTCCACCAGCTAATGTATCAACTTCATCGTCCAGCGATTCCTCAGATGATGAAGAAGTAATGGATCCAGCAGAATGTGCAAGTAGAACATCTAAAACAAATGTTTTTTGGAACAGTACTGCTGTGGCTCATGCACGCACCCCATCACATAACATTATTAGAGTTCCTCAAGGAGCTGTCGGAATTTCCCAATTCATGTCCAAAAAAGATGTTTTCAGTAAATTTGTTTCAGATGATAATGCAGATGAGGTAGTTTTGTGTACGAATGTGGAAGGTAAACGTATTGCTTCGGAAAAAAAAAAAACTTGGAAAAATTTAACTAAAGAGGAACTATATGCCTATATTGGCCTTACTCCTCTGGCAGGGTCGACTGAATCATATGATGTGCCAATCAGAGAGTTATTTCTGAACCCATTTGCAGATCCACATTACAAAGCCACTATGTCCGTAGATAGATTTGAGGCTATTCGGAGATGCATTCGTTTTGATGAAAAGAGAACTCGGCCTGTGAGGTTGGCAACCGATAAATTAGCGCCTATTAGCTATATATGGAATCTTTTTATCAAGAACTGTTACAAACTTTACAATTCTAGCGAATATGTGACAGTGGACGAACAACTTCTTGCCTTTAGGGGACGTTGCAAATTTATCCAATATATGCCCAGTAAGCCAGCTAAATACGGCATAAAAATTTTCTGGATGTGCGATTCAGCAACTTATTATGGGATGAATGGCCTGATTTACTGTGGAAAAGAAGCTGACGCTCCAGTCCAGAAAGATTTATGTTCCAACATAGTGAAAACACTAGCTTTACCAATTTTCCATTCTGGAAAAAATATCACTATGGATAACTATTTTACTAATTTAGAACTGGCCAATTTTTTGCTTCAGAAACAACTAACACTTGTTGGTACAATGAGACCAAACCGCCGAGAAATTCCACCAATAATGAAGCACAATGCACAGCGACCAATCTACGAGAGTGTATTCGGTTTCTGCAATGAGGCAACAATGGTGTCCTATAAAGCCAAGAAAGAAAAATCTGTGATATTACTGAGTACAATGCATCACGATGAAACTATTGACACCAATGACAGGAAACAAAAGCCTGAAATTATGCTTCATTATAATAAGACAAAAGGAGGTGTCGACAAGATGGACGAAATGATTACTGAATATTCGTGTAAAAGGCAGACTAAACGTTGGCCTGTTGCCCTTTTTTCCAATATCCTTGATGTGTCATCCCTCAATAGCTATATTGTTTATTGTCAAACTAATCCAGAATTCCATGCCAACAGGAATGACAAGAGACATCTATTTTTGACAGAACTTTGTTATGAACTTTTGATGCCTACTATGCTAGAGAGAAGCAGCACAAAATGCTTATCAAGGCAAATTACAGAGGCAATGATCCGATGTGGAATATGCTTTCAGGAACAGCCAGAGCAAAGAGAAAAAAAAAAGAAAGCGCTGCTATATTTGTCCAGCAAAGAAAGAAAGAAAATCGGAGCGTTTCTGTTCTACTTGCGGACAAAATGTATGCAGGGAACATTCTGAAGAAAAAATAATATGCAAGAATTGTCGGGGGAATATGTAAAGTGGAAAATAAATATTCCTGCACCAAGTTTGCTACAGACTTTATGTAAAAACTTTTTATAAGAAAAAATGTATCCATCATAAAAAATTGTACTGAGTGAATATATTGAGCGTGCCTGTTTAGTTACATTTTTGTTGTTTTATGTACATAATTTTTTTGGGGAATTATACACATCTTAGGCTATGTTCCAAGTAGCGCTGGGGTTCACCAGAATGGGATCCATAATGGATCTGACCTCCTGGTAACTCCAGCTAAGTCTGATGGAATGCCGGGATTCCACCAGCCTTAGCTGAGGTCACCAGGAGGTCAGATCCATTACGGATCCCCTCCTGGTGGACCCCAGCGCTAGTGGGAATGCATCCTTACTTTGCAAATTTAAAATAAACTTTGAAAAGTATTTTTATTTGAGTTATTCCATGTTATTTGCACACAGGCCTAAAAGGCCCCAGGTACGTGAATATGGGGTAGTCACAAAAAAAGCGTTGCTATACGAAATGCCTATAACATAAAAATATACAAACAACTGGAAATTACTAACAACTATATAGCTGAGGAATACCTAGAATTTCAAAATTGTAACTAAAGTAGTTTTACAGAAAATAATAATAAAGTAACCTGACAGGCCTGCGAGGCCCCAGGTACGCGTTCTACCAGCCTTAGCCGGGGTCACCAGGAGGTCAGATCCATTACGAAATCCCGTCCAGGCGGACCCCAGAGCTAGTGGGAATGCATGCTTACTTTCAAATAACTTTGAAAAAAAATTTTTTTTGAGTTATTCCATGTTATTTGAAAACAGGCCTCAAAGGCCCCAGGTACGTAATAGTGTAGATTTCTATGGTCACGCATTCTAGTTAAGGACTAAATAAAAGTACCCAATGCAGAGAGAGGGATACTATTAAAGCAATAGGGCAAGTAAAGGCAAAGCTTTTGCGGACAAATCAGTATGAATACCGCTATACAAGAGGCTTGATATCAATAATTACAATAAACTCCTAATGGACAAACTCATGTTCAATGTTCAATCATACCGCTCAGTAGGGGATGTGAGGGAGAGGGAGCCGATTCCCATGTGGTCAACCCGACGCGTGTCGTCACAAATGTGACTTCATCAGGGGTAACAAGGATAAAGTGGTTAGCATATCTGTTATGGCCGGCAATCAGGCAACACAGCGTGCAGTAATCAGCGCACATACAGAGATCAGGCAATAACCAAAAACAATAGGACGAGCTCTGAGACGTGGAATCTCTGTAGACTGCAGTACCTGATCTATCCTCACACAACTATAAGCAGCAGTGGATTGCGCCTATCACTACCTATGCAACTCGGCACTGCCTGAGGAGCTGACTAGCCTGAAGATAGAAATACAAGCCTGACTTACCTCAGAGAAATACCCCAAAGGAATAGGCAGCCCCCCACATATAATGACTGTTAGCAAGATGAAAAGACAAACGTAGGAATGAAATAGATTCAGCAAAGTGAGGCCCGATATTCTAGACAGAGCGAGGATAGCAAAGAGAACTATGCAGTCTACAAAAAACCCTAAAACGAAAACCACGCAAAGGGGCAAAAAGACCCACCGTGCCGAACTAACAGCACGGCGGTGCACCCCTTTGCTTCTCAGAGCTTCCAGCAAAAGTTAATAGCAAGCTGGACAGAAAAAACAGAAAACAAACTAGAAGCACTTATCTAGCAGAGCAGCAGGCCCAAGGAAAGATGCAGTAGCTCAGATCCAACACTGGAACATTGACAAGGAGCAAGGAAGACAGACTCAGGTGGAGCTAAATAGCAAGGCAGCCAACGAGCTCACCAAAACACCTGAGGGAGGAAGCCCAGAGACTGCAATACCACTTGTGACCACAGAAGTGAACTCAGCCACAGAATTCACAACAGTACCCCCCCCTTGAGGAGGGGTCACCGAACCCTCACCAGAACCCCCAGGCCGACCAGGATGAGCCACATGAAAGGCACGAACAAGATCTGGGGCATGGACATCAGAGGCAAAAACCCAGGAATTATCTTCCTGAGCATAACCCTTCCATTTGACCAGATACTGGAGTTTCCGTCTAGAGACACGAGAATCCAAAATCTTCTCCACAATATACTCCAATTCCCCCTCCACCAAAACAGGGGCAGGAGGCTCCACAGATGGAACCATAGGTGCCACGTATCTCCTCAACAACGACCTATGGAATACATTATGTATGGAAAAGGAGTCTGGGAGGGTCAGACGAAAAGACACCGGATTGAGAATCTCAGAAATCCTATACGGACCAATAAAACGAGGTTTAAATTTAGGAGAGGAAACCTTCATAGGAATATGACGAGAAGATAACCAAACCAGATCCCCAACACGAAGTCGGGGTCCCACACGGCGTCTGCGATTAGCGAAAAGCTGAGCCTTCTCCTGGGACAAGGTCAAATTGTCCACTACCTGAGTCCAGATCTGCTGCAACCTGTCCACCACAGAATCCACACCAGGACAGTCCGAAGACTCAACCTGTCCTGAAGAGAAACGAGGATGGAACCCAGAATTGCAGAAAAATGGAGAGACCAAGGTAGCCGAGCTGGCCCGATTATTAAGGGCGAACTCAGCCAACGGCAAAAATGACACCCAATCATCCTGGTCAGCGGAAACAAAACATCTCAGATATGTTTCTAAGGTCTGATTGGTTCGTTCGGTCTGGCCATTAGTCTGAGGATGGAAGGCCGAGGAGAAAGATAGGTCAATGCCCATCCTACCACAAAAGGCTTGCCAGAACCTCGAGACAAACTGGGAACCTCTGTCAGAAACAATATTCTCAGGAATGCCATGTAAACGAACCACATGATGGAAGAACAAAGGCACCAAATCAGAGGAGGAAGGCAATTTAACCAAGGGCACCAGATGGACCATTTTAGAAAAGCGATCACAGACCACCCAAATGACCGACATTTTTTGAGAAACGGGAAGGTCAGAAATGAAATCCATCGAAATATGTGTCCAAGGCCTCTTCGGGACCGGCAAGGGCAAAAGCAACCCACTGGCACGTGAACAGCAGGGCTTAGCCCTAGCACAAATTCCACAGGACTGCACAAAAGCACGCACATCCTGTGACAGAGATGGCCACCAGAAGGATCTAGCAACCAACTCCCTGGTACCAAAGATTCCTGGATGACCGGCCAGCACCGAACAATGAAGTTCAGAGATAACTTTACTAGTCCACCTATCAGGGACGAACAGTTTCTCGGCCGGACAACGATCAGGTTTATTAGCCTGAAATTTCTGCAACACTCTCCGCAAATCAGGGGAGATGGCAGACACAATGACTCCTTCCTTGAGGATACTCGCCGGCTCAGATAACCCCGGAGAGTCGGGCACAAAACTCCTAGACAGAGCATCCGCCTTCACATTTTTAGAGCCCGGAAGGTATGAAATCACAAAATCAAAACGAGCAAAAAATAACGACCAACGGGCCTGTCTAGGATTCAAGCGCTTGGCAGACTCAAGATAAGTAAGGTTCTTATGATCAGTCAATACCACCACGCGATGCTTAGCACCCTCAAGCCAATGACGCCACTCCTCGAATGCCCACTTCATGGCCAGCAACTCTCGGTTGCCCACATCATAATTACGCTCAGCAGCAGAAAATTTCCTGGAAAAGAAAGCACATGGTTTGAACACTGAGCAACCAGAACCTCTCTGTGACAAAACCGCCCCTGCACCAATCTCAGAAGCATCAACCTCGACCTGGAACGGAAGAGAAACATCAGGTTGACACAACACAGGGGCACAGCAAAAACGACGCTTCAACTCCTGAAAAGCTTCCACGGCAGCAGAAGACCAATTAACCAAATCAGCACCCTTCTTGGTCAAATCGGTCAATGGTCTGGCAATGCTAGAAAATTTACAGATGAAGCGACGATAAAAATTAGCAAAGCCCAGGAATTTCTGCAGACTTTTTAGAGATGTCGGCTGAGTCCAATCCTGGATGGCCTGAACCTTAACCGGATCCATCTCGATAGTAGAAGGGGAAAAGATGAACCCCAAAAATGAAACTTTCTGCACACCGAAGAGACACTTTGATCCCTTCACGAACAAGGAATTAGCACGCAGTACCTGGAAAACCATTCTGACTTGCTTCACATGAGACTCCCAATCATCTGAGAAGATCAAAATGTCATCCAAGTAAACAATCAAGAATTTATCCAGATACTCACGGAAAATGTCATGCATAAAAGACTGAAAAACAGATGGAGCATTGGCAAGTCCGAACGGCATCACCAGATACTCAAAATGACCCTCGGGCGTATTAAATGCCGTTTTCCATTCATCTCCCTGCCTGATTCTCACCAGATTATACGCACCACGAAGATCAATCTTAGTAAACCAACTAGCCCCCTTAATCCGAGCAAACAAGTCAGAAATCAATGGCAAGGGATACTGAAACTTAACAGTGATCTTATTAAGAAGGCGGTAATCAATACACGGTCTCAGCGAACCATCCTTCTTGGCTACAAAGAAGAACCCTGCTCCCAGTGGTGATGATGATGGGCGAATATGTCCCTTCTCCAGGGACTCCTTCACATAACTGCGCATAGCGGTGTGTTCAGGTACGGACAAATTAAATAAACGACCCTTAGGGAATTTACTACCAGGAATCAAATCGATAGCACAATCACAATTCCTATGCGGAGGTAGGGCATCAGACTTGGACTCTTCAAATACATCCTGAAAGTCCGACAAGAACTCTGGGATGTCAGAAGGAATGGATGACGAAATAGACAAAAATGGAACATCACCATGTACTCCCTGACAACCCCAGCTGGTTACCGACATAGAGTTCCAATCCAATACTGGATTATGGGTTTGTAGCCATGGCAACCCCAACACGACCACATCATGCAAATTATGCAGTACCAGAAAGCGAATAACTTCCTGATGTGCAGGAGCCATGCACATGGTCAGCTGGGCCCAGTACTGAGGCTTATTCTTGGCCAAAGGTGTAGCATCAATTCCTCTCAACGGAATAGGACACCGCAAAGGCTCCAAGAAAAATCCACAACGTTTAGCATAATCCAAATCCATCAGATTCAGGGCAGCGCCTGAATCCACAAACGCCATGACAGAATACGATGACAAAGAGCATATTAAGGTAATGGACAAAAGGAATTTGGACTGTACAGTACCAATAACGGCAGAGCTATCGAACCGCCTAGTGCGTTTAGGACAATTAGAAATAGCATGAGTAGAATCACCACAATAGAAACACAGTCTGTTCAGACGTCTGTGTTCTTGCCGTTCTACTTTAGTCATAGTCCTGTCGCACTGCATAGGCTCAGGTTTACTCTCAGACAATACCGCCAGATGGTGCACAGATTTACGCTCGCGCAAGCGACGACCGATCTGAATGGCCAAGGACATAGACTCATTCAAACCAGCAGGCATAGGAAATCCCACCATTACATCCTTAAGAGCTTCAGAGAGACCCTTTCTGAACAAAGCCGCTAGTGCAGATTCATTCCACAGAGTGAGTACTGACCACTTCCTAAATTTCTGACAATATACTTCTACATCATCCTGACCCTGGCATAAAGCCAGCAGATTTTTCTCAGCCTGATCCACTGAATTAGGCTCATCGTAAAGCAATCCCAGCGCCTGGAAAAATGCATCAACATTACTCAATGCAGAATCTCCTGGTGCAAGAGAAAACGCCCAGTCCTGTGGGTCACCGCGCAAAAAAGAAATAATAATCAAAACCTGTTGAATAGGATTACCAGAAGAATGAGGTTTCAAGGCCAAAAATAGCTTACAATTATTTCTGAAGCTCAGGAACTTAGTTCTGTCACCAAAAAACAAATCAGGAATCGGAATTCTTGGTTCTAGCATCGATTTCTGATCAATAGTATCTTGAATCTTTTGTACATTTACAACGAGATTATCCATTGAGGAGCACAGAGCCTGAATATCCATGTCCACAGCTGTGTCCTGAAGCACTCTAATGTCTAGGGGAAAAAAAAGACTGAAGACAGAGCTAAGAAAAAAAAATGATGTCAGGATTTCTTTTTTCCCTCTATTGGGAATCATTGGTGTGGCTCCTTGTACTGTTATGGCCGGCAATCAGGCAACACAGCGTGCAGTAATCAGCGCACATACAGAGATCAGGCAATAACCAAAAACAATAGGACGAGCTCTGAGACGTGGAATCTCTGTAGACTGCAGTACCTGGTCTATCCTCACACAACTATAAGCAGCAGTGGATTGCGCCTATCACTACCTATGCAACTCGGCACTGCCTGAGGAGCTGACTAGCCTGAAGATAGAAATACAAGCCTGACTTACCTCAGAGAAATACCCCAAAGGAATAGGCAGCCCCCCACATATAATGACTGTTAGCAAGATGAAAAGACAAACGTAGGAATGAAATAGATTCAGCAAAGTGAGGCCCGATATTCTAGACAGAGCGAGGATAGCAAAGAGAACTATGCAGTCTACAAAAAACCCTAAAACGAAAACCACGCAAAGGGGCAAAAAGACCCACCGTGCCGAACTAACAGCACGGCGGTGCACCCCTTTGCTTCTCAGAGCTTCCAGCAAAAGTTAATAGCAAGCTGGACAGAAAAAACAGAAAACAAACTAGAAGCACTTATCTAGCAGAGCAGCAGGCCCAAGGAAAGATGCAGTAGCTCAGATCCAACACTGGAACATTGACAAGGAGCAAGGAAGACAGACTCAGGTGGAGCTAAATAGCAAGGCAGCCAACGAGCTCACCAAAACACCTGAGGGAGGAAGCCCAGAGACTGCAATACCACTTGTGACCACAGAAGTGAACTCAGCCACAGAATTCACAACACATATCCTGGATTAAATAGTACTTACTCATTTGATGATCTAATACAGCTGTAGGGAGAATGCTGCAAGGAGCCCAACACCCCCACAAGATCCCAGACAATCAGCGTCCTGGAAATACCAACTGCACATGTCTGGTGGTCACCTAGGTAACATGACAACACCATCCATAACACGCAAATAGCGCCGACACCATGGGAACATATATCGCGGATATATAGCAATGTTGGTCCGGTTCCTATATCCAATCAGCCCGCACCACCACAAGTGCAGCGTCCCCACATGCTGCCGACAATCAATAACCGGGCGCCCAGTACCATTGCGCATGACCGGAAATAGCCCGACACACCGCAGTGAAGAGGAATGGTTCCCCCGGTAACAGGCAAACAAACCCTCTATGCGCAAACTCCAACCCGCCGACCAAGACCCAGCTCCAAGACTCACAGCATGCAGATATTCAGAGAGCAGGGCAGACACCGGGACGATGAGCCGCTGCGACGGGCCCCATCGCGCATGCGCACCGCCCACATACAGCCCAACCTCAGAAACTGCAACTGCGCAAGCATCATCCAATTCAATAGGATCACCTCCATTGGATGGTATATATTCCTCATGTCTGACTCATCACGCCCCCAAACAAGGGCAAATATAGATCCTGGTGGCATAATCAAGGCAGACCTAAGGCAAACATACAGTGAGTACCACTTCATGCAATACCTCTTTAATGTTATACCAATAAACAATAAAAAATGATGAACATAAATAAGTGAATAAATGTCCATCATAATAAGTCCAATAACCTCACCAAACCTTAATACTCAACGAGACCTGACTGCCACATAATGTAAATACAGATCATTGGAGGAGGAAGCCTTACAGGATTCTATTCAAGCAACAAAACCCACACGTATAGAAATTGCATACTGAACAAGAGGGCCAGAAATACAATATACTATCACCCATTACTGGCTGATCCGCCTAAACGTTGAACAATATCCAAGCGGCAAAAGGTAAGGCTAACTTAAATTCATTCCCCAGCTATACAGTTTAATTTAATTGGGTGCAACAATACACCTATGACTAATCTCTCTCATATAGAATTTTTTCCTCGGTGCTATTGTTCAAAAAAACATTATACGCCAAGAATTATATACATGAGATAACAAAAGAAGGGGAACAAAGACATCCTAAAGTTGTTTGTAAAATCCAGTAAATAAAAGTTCCTCATTAAGTCCTCTCAGTGCAAGACTCTTCAATCTGTAGATCCACTTAGATTCACATCACAGCAGTTGGTTGGTCAAATTGCCTCCTCTGATAGTGGCATTAACGTTCTCCAGTCCCATCACTTTGAGGCCTCTGAGGTTACCGCCGTGTACTTCCAAAAAATGTTTTGCCACTGATGTCAATTTCTTCCCCCTTGAGAGGTCCTGTCTGGCCATATTGATGTTAGAGATGTGCTGCTGACACCTCCTCCTCAATTGCTGAGATGTCTGGCCCACATAGAGTTTAGGGCAATCACATAATAGCACATACACAAGATTAGTTGACCTGCAGTTGAAATAAAAGTTACACTTAAGCGGGGATGATAGTACATCAATCGAGATTTCTTCTCGTGCAATCATGAACTGGCACACATTACACCCCCCACAAGGAAAGGTGCCCCTAATCCTCTGACCCGTCCTTAATTTACTCTTGGGGTGTTGGTAGTGACTATGGCACAATTGGTCTTTCAAGTTGGTGGCTCTTCTTGCCACTATTTTAGGGGACGGTGTAATGTGTGATACCAATTTAGGCTCACTAAGAAGGATATTCCAGTTTTTATTTAAAATTCTATACACATAAGACCACTGGTTGTTATAAGTGGTGATTAAAGAGAGCGGTTGGACTGATTCATGCTCCTGCCGACCAAAGAGGCTGAGTCTATCTCTCTGTTTTGCCGCCTGAAAACCCCGGGATACTATTTTGTAGTACCGTCAATTCTGGTGGTGAGAGATTATAGGAGGAAATATTGTAGACCAGCATGTCCCTACCTGTGATCGAGTTCTGACCCTGGAGCTGTCGTTTATGTGATCCAGAGCCCCTCCTCGTCGGTTTCTGTTTGACCGACCTCGCCTTTGCTCTAAAAAAGGAGAGGTCGTACGGGAACTGGATTCATTGTCAGAACTGGAGGATGTAGTATAAAAATTATTGTCACGCCTATATTGGCGTCGATCCTTCTGGGTATTAATATCACACCATCGATACACTGTATTACGATGGTAATCCTCCGTATCTCGAAGGAATTTACTACGTTTCCTCTCTTGTAACACATTTTTAAATTCATCGATAGTTTTATCTATCTTTTGTTTGAGGGTGTCACATTTGTCGGTTGCTAGTGTACTACTAAGTTGTTGTTGTATACCCTCTATCTGTTTATCCATCTCAGTAATCTCCCTCTGTAAATATTCTATAGTAAGTATAATAATGTCCATTGAACATTTATTGAGGATCCCCTCAAATTTTAAACAATAGTCCGATTTATCCTGGAACAAAGTTGGACGTAATGACACTCGTAGACCACGTGGGATACGTTTCACTTTGTGATATTCTGCCAGTGTAACGTAATGCAGTTCCAAGGAAGTCTTCTTCCTGAGCTCCCTTTCCCAGTCTCTAGATCGGATTTCCTCTACTGGGGTATAAAGAAATTCACCAGGGATTTTAACATGTGACATAATCTCATCCACCTCCGCTTGGCCATAAGAGAGACTGTTAAATGACATAATTCTTGATCCACAGCGGTGCAGCCAACTTAAAAAATGAAATAGTCCAAACAGTCAATAGTGGCGCACTCACTAAGAATTGGTGCCCAGAGGAAAAAATAATCATATAATAGGAAAAATAACCTCCGGCACTCAAAATCAATTCCACACTTGTTTCTTTCTTGAGAAAATTATTATTTATTTATCTTCAACACTCAGCCGATATTCATCATGAACAATAGACATCAAAAGCATCCAACGTTTCGGCAAATTATGCCTTTCTCAAGGAAGTCTACAATATTAGAAATAAAAAACAGTATAAATAATGACATATATGATACTCAACGACATAGGTTGAGAGGAGAAAAAGAAAAAGAAAAAAGTCCACCCAGGACGTGAAGATAAATATAAAATAAGCAGAAAAAACTGGTGTTCAATAAATGAGAAGTAAGCGGACCTAGAACCCTCATAGTCCTTATAGAAGTGACTGGTGTAAGAAAGACACAATCTACACCAAATAAAACCAGACCCCATCCCATGAACCACCATGAGGTGAACAGCGCTACATAGTGTGACTGAGAGGAAGTCCCATGAAACTCCTATTAGACATGTTACAACACTGGTAACACAGCGAAACAAAAAAGACCATATCTACCTATTTCACAAGGATTAGCTGCCAAGATGTACCAAAAAGCCGTCAGTGAGCGATAGTGGTAATGGACACCTCGTTTTATGTTTCAATTGTTCGCCAACATTTAGATGATGTGAATACATATATACCTATAGACAGGGATCCCACGAGAGAAATAACTCAGGAAATTAAACAGCTAGTGGATTCCATTAGGGAACAGAATGTTATTGACTCCAAATTAGCCAAATGTTTAGTAAATACACATCCAGTGGTCCCTGTCTTTTACGCGCTGCCTAAAATTCACAAGCATCAGACACGCCCTCCGGGACGACCTATTGTGGCGTCGACCGATTCACTACTCTCACCACTAGCGAAAACGGTTGAAAAAATTCTTACTCCCCTACTTGGCCATATAGTGTCCTTTATTAAGGACACTCCGGATTTTTTGGATGGACTTAAATCGTTGGGTACTCTACCAGATGGGTGTTTTCTTGTAACCATGGATGTAAACAGCTTGTACACAAATATTGATCATAATAGAGGCCTTGAGGCTGTCAATTGGTTTTTGGATACATATACTGATTTTACATCTGTTCAGACAACTTTTTGTTTGACACTACTGCGGCTTATTCTTACAAAAAAATTCTTTCTGTTCTCTGATCAGTTTTTTATTCAAAAAGTTGGGACCGCTATGGGGTCGAATATGGCGCCACCTTACGCCAACATTTTTATGGTGTTTTTTGAGGAGAATTATGTATATACTCATGTCCTGTTTCAGAGGTACTCGCTGTACTGGAAGAGGTTTATTGATGATGTGTTTTTAATATGGGGGGGAGATGAGGTCTCCCTAACTCAATTTTTCCAGGATATGAATGTTCAGATACCTAACTTGACATTCACGATTTCTAAAAGCCAACAAAGTGTGAACTTTCTGGACACATTGGTAACAATTAAAGATGATGGTCTTCTGGATATTGACTTGTATAACAAACCTACGGATAGAAATAATCTGTTACTTTTCTCTAGCTGTCACCCTACTCACGTCAAACAATCATTGCCCAAATCTCAGATACAGCGAGTTCAACGTATTGTTACAAATTCAAGGCTGAAACATCAGCGCATTACAGAGATGACCAATAAATTTTCAGATCGCGGTTACCCACTATCGGTTTTACAAAAAGCTTCACAAGATACCTCTCGGCGTGTGGAGAATTCTAAGAGGGTAGCGTTTGTTACCACATATCACCCATATACGAATTTCTTTAAGAAATGTATACTTGAACATTGGCCCATATTGGGTAAAGCTTATCCCTCTGTTCCTGAATTCTCCCTCCCTCCTTTGTTGTGCTACAAGAGGCCTCAAAATATAAAAGATATGTTGGTGAGGGCCGATATTGGTTCAACTCGGATGGTGCAACGGCAGTCCCTCTTGGCTACTCAGAAATGTGGTACATTCCCTTGTTTGCATTGTCCCCAGTGCTCTAATATCACTAAGGGGAATACTTTTTCTCACCAAAGATCTGGGAAACTTTTCCATATAAAAGGTTTCTATACGTGCGATTCTTTATTTGCGGTCTATTTAATCAAGTGTCCATGCGGTCTCGGATATGTTGGGGAAACTGCTCAGCATATCCGTGACCGCATATCTCAACATAAATCTACGATTAGGTGTCAACGCACGTTGTTACCTGTCCCTGCTCATTTTATCTCAGCGGGGCACACGGTTGCCCAGCTGAGATTTCAGGTACTTGAATGTGTCCCTGCCTCTAGATGTGGTGGTAACAGAGTCCAAAAATTGAAGGAGAGGGAGGCTTTTTGGATATACACACTTCAGACACTTCACTCATATGGGATGAATAGGGAATATGATGCCCTACAGAGATAAAATATGTTTATGTACCTCCATTGGAGTGTATATGATACTAATTATGTATATTCTGATTTTCTCTTTCTATAGTGTTGTGAATTCTGTGGCAGAGCTCCCTCTTGTGGTCACAAATGGTACTTCGGCTGATTCTCTCTGTGAGCTTCCGTTGGTGGAGGAAAGTGGTACTGCGGCTTCTGAGTTTCCTTCCTCAGGTGATGTGGTGAAGTCGTTAGGTGCTGCTCTATTTAACTCCACCTAGTGCTTTGATCCTGGCCTCCAGTCAATGTTCTAGTATTGGACCTGTCTCCTCCTGGATCGTTCCTGTGGCCTGCTGCTCTGCATAGCTAAGTTATTTTTTGCTATTTGCTTGCTGTTTTTTTCTGTCCAGCTTGTCTATTTGTTTTTTCCTGCTTGCTGGAAGCTCTGGGACGCAGAGGGTGTACCTCCGTGCCGTTAGTTCGGTACGTGGGTCTTTTTGCCCCCTTTGCGTGGTTTTTGTAGGGTTTTGTGTTGACCGCAAAGTTACCTTTCCTATCCTCGCTCTGTTCAGAAAGTTGGGCCTCGCTTTGCTAAATCTATTTCATCTCTACGTTTGTCTTTTCATCTTAACTCACAGTCATTATATGTGGGGGCTGCCTTTTCCTTTGGGGATATTTCTCTGAGGCAAGGTAGGCTTATTTTCTATCTTCAGGCTAGCTAGTTTCTCAGGCCGTGCCGAGTTGCATAGGGAGCGTTAGGCGCAATCCACGGCTGCCTTTAGTGTGGTTGGAGAGGATTAGGGATTGCGGTCAACAGAGTTCCCACGTCTCAGAGCTCGTTCTTGTTTTTTGGGTTATTGCCAGGTCACTGTATGTGCGCTGACCTCTATGTCCATTGTGGTACTGAATTACCTTTCATAACACTATAGATTCCTTCGTGATACTGATACCTCTCCTCAAGGCTGTTCTTCTACTGGGTGACACCCTTTTTCTCTCTCTACCCCTATCATCTGTGGAGCATAGAAGTCTATCGACTGAATAATTTTTATGTTTTTTATGTTTTTTGCCTGATTTTTGTACTTAATAAAGATTAATCATGTTCGCATGTATATTCTTTTGTATATATTATCATGATGCCTTGGAGATTTGTATATACTTTTTCTTTTGTTTGTGTTATGGTACGTGTAGCTTTGAGTGCTTTGTACATCTGGGGCTGTTCATTATCTCCTTGGTATGGCTGCTGGCCCTTTATTGCATTTGCATTCTTGGTGACAGAGTGCGCATGTTCGCGAGCTCTTTTTTGGCGGATTTGTTATATTTGTCCAGAGTACGGATATTTCCCTTGGTTTTTCCCTTTTTTTAGCGATGCTTTTCCTTGAATATTAGTATAATGAGTAGATAGTACTCTGGTTCATTGAATGAGCTGTGCGGCGTACTGCGCATGCGCCGTGTGCGCCTCCGGTATCTTTTAGGACTCTGGGTTCTTCCTGCTCCTTGGTGGCGATCTGCGCAGGCGCGCACTTTCGTTTGTCTCTCGGGTTTTTTCGCGTTCCTCAGCGATCGTATACCGGATATTACGTCAGCACTTTTACAGCATTTATACTCCGCTTTGCGGACGCTAGCTGTACGCTACCTCCTGTCTTCGTCTGACACACGCCGATTGCGTGCAGAGCTACAGGTATGTCACGGTCTGCTCCTTAGTGTTTGTGGATATCGGGATGGAGTTTCCCTATTTTGTTTATGATTTTTCTGTGCCTTGTTCTTTTCTACATAGTGCCAGTATAAGTGTTAGCCTGACAGCTTTTGGTACATCTTGGCAGCTAATCCTTGTGAAATAGGTAGATATGGTCTTCTTTGTATCGCTGTGTTACCGGTGTTGTAACATGTCTAATAGGAGTTTCATGGGATTTCCTCTCAGTCACACTATGTAGCACTGTTCACCTCATGGTGGTTCATGGGATGGGGTCTGGTTTTATTTGGTGTAGATTGTGTCTTTCTTACACCAGTCACTTCTATAAGGACTATGAGGGTTCTAGGTCCGCTTACTTCTCATTTATTGAACACCAGTTTTTTCTGCTTATTTTATATTTATCTTCACGTCCTGGGTGGACTTTTTTCTTTTTCTTTTTCTCCTCTCAACCTATGTCGTTGAGTATCATATATGTCATTATTTATACTGTTTTTTATTTCTAATATTGTAGACTTCCTTGAGAAAGGCATAATTTGCCGAAACGTTGGATGCTTTTGATGTCTATTGTTCATGAATATTGGCTGAGTGTTGAAGATAAATAAATAATAATTTTCTCAAGAAAGAAACAAGTGTGGAATTGATTTTGAGTGCCGGAGGTTATTTTTCCTATTATATGATTATTTTTTCCTCTGGGCACCAATTCTTAGTGAGTGCGCCACTATTGACTGTTTGGCACATTTTATAAGTGTTAAGTTCTGCGTGTGCGAGGAGCTAAACTATAAGCATTACTGCTGCACAAGGTGCTCTTTCAGTAACAAACGCCTGGGGGGGACAGGTTCCCTAATATTTCAGTTGTTGTGTCAGCGTGGCGGTCGCAAGACACATTGCCGGCTACACAGCTGGGGATCAGCTGACGTTACTGAAACCCAATAACACTGGGTCGTATGTTTTGACTGTGCAGCCTGCACTTCTGAGCCTCAAGTGGCGGTGTTGGAGCCCAGGAATTGCAGTTCAGGTGGTAGAAAGATGAACACATCAGGAGACCTGGATCACACCCAATTACTTAATCAGGCAGAGGAGTGGCAAATTCCTGCGAGTTCCAGGCCTGGTTCATTTTCAGAAAAGTAAGCCGGGCAACGTTATCGGAGGATAGTCGCATGCGACGATCTGTTAGTACACCACCTGCGGCACTAAAGACGCGTTCCGATAAGACACTAGCCGCAGGGCAAGCCAGCACCTCCAATGTATACTGGCTTAGCTCTGGCCATGTATCCAGCTTAGAGAACCAAAACTTGAAAGGGGAAGAGCCGTCTGGGAGTACAGTAAGAGGGCAAGACATGTAGTCTGTCACCATCTGACGGAACCGTTGCCTCCTGCTGACTGGAGCCGCCAGTGATGGTGTAGACATTTGGGGCGGGCACACAAAACTATGCCACAGTTGGGCCATACTGGTCTTGCCTTGGGCAGCTGCACTGCTTCTGCTCCCTCTTTGTGCAGAGCCTCCTCCACTGCCTCGACGCACTGAGCTGCTTTGTAAAGCACTAGCAGCACTCCTCTCAGTTGGACTGGAGAAGATGATGGAATTCACCAGTGTGTCTTGGTACTCCCGCATTTTACGCTCCGGGGTCAACGGTGTGATGAGGTTGTGTACGTTGTCCCGGTAGCGAGGATCGAGGAGCGTGTACACCCAATAATCAGGCATGTTGAGAATGTGGTCGATGCGGCGGTCGTTTCTCAGGCACTGCAGCATGAAATCAACCATGTGCTGCAGACTGCCAACTGGCCAAGAAACGCTGTCCCCTGCTTGAGACGTGATCTCTGCCCGCTCTTCATCACCCCACCCTCGCTGTACACACAGACTACTGGACAATTGTGTAACTCCCTCCTCTGGATGGATGTCTTCCTCCTCCATTGACTCCTCCTTATCCTCCTCACAAAGTCTCCCCTGCCTATGCCTTTGTGAGGAACCACGTGGCGCTGACTGTCCAGAAGCTGATGGAAATGGTGAATCCTCATCCTCCACCTCTTCCCCAACATCATCCCTTAGCGCTTGCAGTGTTTGTTGAAGCAGGTAGATAAGGGGGACAGTCATGCTGACTAGTGCATCATCTGCACTCGCCATCCGCGTGGAATAATCAAAGGGACGCAAAACCTGGCAGACGTCCTTCATAGTGGCCCACTCTGTAGTTGTGAAGTCTGAACGGCGCGGAGTGCGACTTCTTTGCGCCTGATGCAGCTGGTACTCCATTACTGCTTGCTGCTGCTCACACAACCGCTCCAACATATGTAACGTGGAATTCCACCTGGTGGGTAAGTCACATATGATGCGATGTTCCGGAAGGCGGAATCGGCGCTGCAGAGCTGCAATGCGCGATCTTGTCGTGCTGGAACGCTGCAAGTGAGCACACTCTAGGCGGACCTTGTGCAGCAGTGCATCAAGATCCGGATAGTCCCTCAGAAAACTCTGCACAACCAAATTGAGCACATGTGCCAGACATGGGATGTGAGTGAGGTTACCAAGGGCCAAAGCTGCCACCAGATTTCGGCCATTGTCACACACTACCATGCCTGGCTGGAGATTCGCTGGCACAAACCACACATCGCTCTCCTGCTTGATGGCATTCCAGAGCTCCTGCGCTGTGTGGCTTCGATTCCCCAAAGAAACTAATTTCAAGACGGCCTGTTGATATTTGGCCACGGCTGTGCTCATGTCGGTCGTAACAGGTAAATGTTCACGGGTCCATGTGGAGTTGGACTGTGACGGCTCCTGCAGCGATGATTCTGAGGAACTTGTGTAAGAGGAGGAGTCAATGCGTACAGACTGGATTCCTGCAATCCTTGGAGTGGGCAGGACACGTCCTGCGCCACTCACACGATCTGTACCCAGCTCAACAACATTAACCCAAAGGGCAGTGAGGGAAAGGTATCGCCCCTGTCCATGTTGACTGGTCCACGCATCGGTGGTGAGGTGGACCTTGCTACTGATGGCATTTTATGTGTCCCTCCACATTCTTGTGCAGGGCAGGGACGGCTTGCCTGCTGAAATAAAAGCAACTGGGCACATTGTACTGTGGGACTGCCAATGCCATCAAGTCACGGAAGCTGTCAGTCTCCACCAGCCTGAATGAGAGCATTTCAAGGGCCAGTAATTTTGCAATGCCAGCATTCAGAGCCTGTGCTCGGGGGTGGTTTGCCGAGAATGGCCGCCTTTTCTCCCATGCCTGTACTACCAATGGCTGTAGACTGGGCTGGGAGTGTGAGGATGACTGGGAACGTGGTGCTGTGGGTGGAATTACAGTGGGTCTCTGGACAACAGTGCCAGAGGTTCTTCCATGGCGATCCTAGGAGGAAGCCGAACCAGCTGTGTGTGAGCTGGAGGAAGAGGCAACACGAGCTGAAGAGGTGGTAGCTGCCGCTGTTGGTTGGCCTAGGTCTTCAGTGTGTTTTTGTAACTCCACCGCGTGCCTGTTCCGCACATGTTTCCACATATTTGTGGTATTGAGGTTGCTGACACTTTTCCCTCTTTTGACTTTCTGATGACACAGCTTGCATTTGACAAAGCAAATGTCATCTGCAACTGTGTCAAAAAAGGACCAGGCACTGCAAGTCTTGGGAGCGCCCTTTTTGACTTTTGGAAGAGACAAGCTCCTAACGGGTGCCAAAGTGGAGGCTACATGCTCCGCAGTCTTCCCCCTCCCCCTCCCTCTTTGGCCTGTTCGGGGAATCTCTTCCTCAGAGCTGCTCCCACCACCTTCCTGTACCTCACGCCACGATGGGTCAAGGACCTCATCATCTACACTACCCTCTGCCACCAACTGCTCCTCCTGGGTAGTCTCGGCAGTAGAGTACGCACCAGAAAGCGGCACCTGAGTCTCATCATCAGATGCGTACTGCACTGTGGTGACCAGAGGCACTGGCCCACCCACCTCTTCAGAGTCAGAGAGACAAAGCTGTTGGGCATCACTGCACACTGCCTCTTCTTCCATTTCTCCAATACTGCTTGGCTGGCCCCCTGTTTCCAAGCCAAGAGATTCAGAGAATAGAAGTGGAGACGGCTCCTGTCCTGGGCTCTCTGACTGCCTGGCCAATTTGGCAGGTGGTGAAGAGACAGATGGCTGCTCTCCAGTGCTTTGTGCCTGAGAGGATGTGGCACTAATTGAAGTCGATGCGTTAGCTGCCATCAATCCGACAATCTTCATGCAGCAGCGGTGTACGGCGCTCTCCTACAAAGCTGCGCATGAAGGATTGTTCCCTGCTGAAACTGGGTGATGATGAGTCACCCGTGCCCGCAGCAGGCACAGAATCACCACGTCCTCTCCCAGCTCCGTGCCCTGTTATGATGCGGTGGTCTAGGAGCAACATGGAACGAGCTCTGAAGGAAGTGGTAACTGTACTGACCGCAGTCCCCAAGCTCAACACAACACTAGAAGTAGCCGTGGAATGCACCTAACTCTCCCTAGGCATCTCAGCCTAAGAGCTAACTACCCCTAAAGACAGAAGCAGGAAAACTATCTTGCCTCAGAGAAAATCCCCAAAGGATAGATTAGCCCCCCACAAATAATGACTGTGAGTGGAGAGGAAAAAGACATACACAGAATAAAACCAGGATGAGCACAGGAGGCCAGTCTAGCTTGATAGATAGGACAGGATGGAATACTGTGCGGTCAGTATAAAACACTACAAAAATCCACGCAGAGCTTACAAAAAAAATCTCCACACCTGTGGAGGGTAAATCTGCTTCCCAGAGCTTCTAGCAAGACAGAATTCATTCATACTGATAACGCTGGACAAACATAGAAAGCACTGAACGGATAAGTCCACAATCTGTGAACAGAAAAGCGCAAGCAAAAACTTAGCTTAGCAGAACTGGTCAGGATAACAGGGAAATCCAAAGAGATGTGAATCCAACCAGGAACCATTTACAAGTGGCACTGGCTGAAGGAACAGCCAGGCCTAAATAGCCGAGCAGAAGAGACGATAAGTGGAGGCAGCTGAAGACGGCTAACCCCAAGGAGCAGCCATACCACTTGAAACCACAAGAGGGAGCCCAAGAGCAGAACTCACAAAAGTGCCACTTACAACCACCGGAGGGAGCCCAAGAGCGGAATTCACAACAGCACCCACGCCCACGTGCCTTACTCCCTGCCCTCTTCATCTTGGTTGACAGATAAAGAAGCAGAAAAGTACTAAGGCCTTAGTGTGCGTATTCCTGAACAGCTCCTCCTAACAGGTATAAGAAACACTAATTTTCTAAAGTGTGGACTAGACTTTATTATGAGTTAATGTGGCCTACACAACTGTTAAGTGGTGTGTTTGGTGAACTTTACTTTCTTTTTTTTTTTTTGGGCAGATCGGACTACAGAGCGAGTTGCACTCACACGGAGACCGTGCAGACAGCCGTAAACGGCGCTGCAAGGCCCAAAAAACCTCCTCTATGTTATCCTATGTAGTGTTTTTCCACAACTTTGCTGGATACGGGTGGAAAGCCACTAATAGGAAATTTTTGAAAAAATGTGCACCAGGATGCACTATTAGCAAAAAAGGACACTGTATTTTACGGTATGAGGCAGTAACGCACCCTGAGCTGAATACAACCAGCTGTGGCTGCACACAGACTACAGGGCGAGCTGCACTCACACGGAGACCATGCAGACAGCCGTAAACGGCGCTGCAAGGCCCAAAAAACCTCCCCTATGTTATCCTATGTAGTGTTTTTCCACAATTTCACTGGATACGGGTGGAAAGCCACTAATAGGAAATTTTTGAAAAAATGTGCACCAGGATGCACTATTAGCAAAAAGGGACACTGTATTTTACGGTATGAGGCAGTAACGCACCCTGAGCTGAATACAACCGGCTGTGGCTGCACACTGTTGTCCTCCGCTGAACAAAGAAATGCCGCCTGTTTAGTCCTGTTACCAATTTTGAACTGGATTTAGCCTACTTTCTTATTAGGGCCTATATCTGTGTTTCCTCCTTATCCTGCCCATTGACTAGCCACTGCTAGATGAGTCTGCTGGTACATTGACCCAGACCACTACATTCCCCTTGCACTCTACACAGCCAGAATCTGACCCTGCTGAAAGTCAGGTTCCCCTTCCCGCATACTATACCACCTTACACGTGGACAAAGAGGAAGGTGCAGATGAAAGTGCAGGTTCCTTCATCAGGTGGGGGGCATACTCGTTGGCACTGGCACAGGGCCCCTCATAGTATGCAAAAGTGTCTCTGGCAGTGGGAGGCGCCACCCGCCGTCAAACACACCGCCGTACTATGAGGGGCCCTGTACCAGTGCCAACGAGTGGGCCCCCCCTGCTTGCTCAGGATCACAGCAGTTGCAAAGTTGAAATACCCACCTCTCCCTGCTCCACCGCCGTGACGTATTCCGCGTTTCCTGGGCCCACGAAAATCTTTAGCCAGCCCTACCCCCCCACACCATTAGCCAAATGACCCCCTGTTTTCAATGCCTAACTATTATTATAAAGTAAATTAAGATTGACAAGCTTCAGTAATACGAATTGATGTTTTTGGCATTAAAATGGGCACTGTAGGTGTTTTCCTGTCCTCTCACTGCCGACTTTGATTCCCCATTGACTTGCATAGGGTTTTGTGTTTCTGTCGGACCCCGACTTTTTGAAATAATCGGCCGATTTCACCCGACCCGACTTTTGAGAAAGTCGGGTTTCGCGAAACCCGACTCGATCCTAAAAAAGTAAAAGTCGCTCAACTCTATTGGAAAGGATTTGTGAGCAGAAGAGGGCAGTTGTTGACTACCAGCATCAACAAGTCTTTCGATATTCTGTTCAGACTACACACATAAGACCTCAGGAGTGGACATGGATGCCAGTCATATGTACCATTCTTAAAAACTTTGAGGACTGCATTAAGATGGTGAGCGGCGATGACGCCATAATTAACATTACCATTCCACTTCTTTGCATTCTGAAAATCTCTCTGCTTACAATTAAAGAGGATGCATTGCAGGCAGAGCACGAGGACATGGAGGAAGGAACCATACAGGGGGATTACACTCAGCCCAGCCTCATGTGTTCCCAACCTGGATTGGTAGGCAATAAGGAGGAGGAGGAAGAACAGGAACTACTTTAATGCGCTATAGACAGTACTACAAGCACAGCTGTCATACCATCTGTTCAGCAGGGATGGCCTGAGGACAAGGAGGAGGAGGACAGCATGGTCAGTTGTCCTGCTGGTGAGGACACGGAAGTCTTGCCTGTTAGCAGTCTGGCACGCATGGCTGACTTTATGTTGCTCTGCATTTCACGTGACCCTCGCATTATAAAAAAAATTTCTGACACTCATTATTGGTTGGTGACACTTCCAGAACCACCCTGTTAGGGCTAGCGGAACGCACCAAAGAATAAAGGAATTGATATGAGGTGAGTTCGCAGCCGGGGGTCCACCGTGCAATGATGGTACCAGCTGCTATGTAATGGCGGATGGACACTTAGCTCACACGTGGGTTAGACCACACCCCGTGTGAAATGGTAGCGAGTTCTGTTGCTTCACAGTGTCAAACAATACGCTGCACCCTGTTAGCAGTCACAAGATGCAGCTAAAAGACCCTAGTGGGATCCCTAAGAATCACTCCTACTAATCTGGTGATTGAACTGGCTCTGACTCTCGGTGGCTTTTGAGCCCACGCCTGAGGACGCCCTGAGTCAGATGATCAGTTCAAGTGGGAATTCCCACCCTATACTGATGCTTGTCAGGAGAGCGCACAGATGGCGCATGGTGCTGTAGAGACAGGCACTGCAACATTTGCTTAGTGAACAGATAGCACTGTCGGGCGCTAGATAGCATGCATCCACCATTCGCGAGCAGTCAACAACACTAGGAAGGGGGATGATTAATGAGCGACAGTCACACATCTACACACACACGTTTTCAAGTATACACCGAGCGGCCATGCAAACGTTTTATAGCAGCAGTGCTATGGGACCTTCCAGATGGTCCAATGGGAGCCGCAACAGGACCTGAGCATGTGACCCCCGACCTTCCATGGGAGGTCATCCTGTGGTCATGCTCAGTATGGGAAAAGCAGGACTTAGTCCCAGAAAGACCTGCTTGCTGCTGATCAGTGCTGGCTACAAAGGCAGAGCCTGGAAGGGCAGCAATAACCAGTTGCACAGTATCAGCTTGAGCCAGATGCTGGGACAGACGTCTCTGCTAAGCAGGCTCCACTGCAGCTGGAGAAGAATGGGAGACCGCAGCAGAGAAGCTTCGAGATTCCCCCTGTGCAGAGGGGAGACCTCTACACCTAACACACGCTACAAGGAGAACTTTAAATCTCTTCTGCCAGAGGCAGAGAGGTGTACTAAAATTTTGTAGTACCAAAGGGCCCTTGTAGCAGAATAACTTAGAAAATTCCCATGTGAGAACGCTGGCAGCAGACGTCAGAGTTTGTTGTACAACCAATGAGTCCAAGTGAGAGAGACAAAAGTACAATCCAGCTCAGGCAGGGGAACAATGTCAACGTTCTGGGACAGTTTTCTCAGACCCTCCCATCGTGGCGGCACAGATGCAAGGAGTGCTGTTACAAGAAATGCAATCTTTGGGATGATGCTGAGGTTGTACCTTGCAGATTGTACAAACATCCTCCGTGATTCCTCTGTGCCTTTTAATTATTGGGTATCCAAGCTGGACACGTGGCATGAACTGGCTCTCTACGCCTTGGAGGTCCTGGCCTGCCCTGCTGCTAGCGTTCTGTCTGAATGGGTTTTTAGCGCTGCTGGTGAAATTATACCAGATAAGTGCATCCGCCTGTCAACTGAAAATGCTGACAGGCTGACTATTATAAAAATGAACAATGGATGGATTGAGCAAGACTTCTGTACACCACCAAGTGAAAACAGCGAAACATAACCTCTAATACATTCTGTTTTTTGGGGAGGTGTATTCTCATCAGGGGCGGATTATCAGAGGGTCAATATGGGCGGTAGCCCAGGGCCCAGTGGTCTGGGGGGGCCCTGGGCTACCGCACAGATTGACCCTCCACTAATTGTCTGAATGCCCGCCGGCATTTGTGTGCCCCCGGACCCGGTGGGCAGAGAGAGGGGGCCCGCATTGGTTGGGAGGTGCGTGTATCAGCCGGTCAGCTGAGAGCTCCGAGTCCCTGCACCAGGCCTGCACAGCAGCACACCACATAATGGCTGCTCTGTGCACAGGACCTGTGATGAGGTCACAGGATGGGAGGAGTCAGGGGTCACATGATCGGGAGGAGGACCTCCGTGTACAGGACTTTGCTGGTTGCCATGGCGCCGGAGGAGGGCAAGGCAGCGTATGTGTGAGGTCAGGAGGTGTTTACAGGGTGGATGTAGCAGAGCCGTGTGTGTACGAGGTGTATGGATCAGAGCAGCGTGTGAAAGGTCTATGGAGCGGAGTCGTGTGTGTACGATGTGTACGGAGCCGTGTGCATGAGGTGTACGGAGCGCAGCCGCGTGTGTACGAGGTGTACGGAGCAGAGCAGGGTGTCTATGAGGTGTACGGAGCGGAGTCGTGTGTACAAGGTGTACGGAGCACAGCCGCGTGTGTACGAGGTGTACGGAGCACAGCCGCATGTGTACGAGGTGTACGGAGCACAGCCGCGTGTGTACGAGGTGTACGGAGCGCAGCCGCGTGTGTACGAGGTGTACGGAGCGGAGTCGTGTGTAAGAGGTGTACGGAGCCATGTGTACAAGGTGTACGGAGCACAGCTGCATGTGTACGAGGTGTATGGAGCGGAGTCGTGTGTAAGAGGTGTACGGAGCCATGTGTACGAGGTGTACGGAGCACAGCCGCGTGTGTACGAGGTGTACGGAGCGGAGCCGTGTGTACGAGGTGTACGGAGCACTGCCGCGTGTGTATGAGGTGTACGGAGCACAGCCGCGTGTGTATGAGGTGTACGGAGCACAGCCACGTGTGTATGAGGTGTACTGAGTAGTGCCGTGTGTGTACGAGATGTATGGAGAGGAGCCGTATGTGTATGAGGTGTACGCAGCGCAGCTGTGTGTGTGCAAGGTATGCGGAGCAGTGTGTGCAATGTGTATGGAGCGGAGCGGTGTGTGTATGAGGTGTACGGAGTAGTGCCGTGTGTACGAGATGTATGGAGCGGAGCCGTGTGTGTATGAGGTGTATGGAGCGGAGCTGTGTATGAGGTGTATGGAGCAGAGCCGTGTGTGTATGAGGTGTATGGAGCAGAGCCGTGTATGAGGTGTATGGAGCGGAGCTGAATGTGTACGGAGCGGAGCCGTGTGTGTATGAGATGTATGGAGTGGAACCGTGTGTACGGAGCGGAGGCGTGTATGCAAAGTTTACGGAGCGCAGCCGCGTGTGTAGGAGTAGCTATGTGTGGCCATTATCATGTGCGGCCAATATACTGTATAGAGCATCATGTGTGGCCATTATACAGTATGGAGCATCATGTGCGGTCATTATACAGTATTATTGAGCATCATGTGCGGTCATTATACACTATGGAGCATCATGTGTGGTCATTATACAGTATGGAACATGATGTGCGGTCATTATACAGTATGGAGCATGATGTGCAGTCATTATACAGTATGGAGCATCATGTGCGGCTATTATACAGTATGGAACATCATGTGCGGTCATTATACAGTATGGAGCCTCATGTGCGGTCATTATAAAGTATGGAGCCTTATGTGCGGTCATTATACAGTATGGAGCATCATGTGCGGCTATTATACAGTATGGAACATCATGTGCGGTCATTATACAGTATGGAGCATCATGTGTGGCCATTATACAGTATGGAGCATCATGTGCGGCTATTATACAGTATGGAGCATCATGTGTGGCCATTATACAGTATGGAGCCTCATGTGCGGTCATTATAAAGTATGGAGCATCATGTGTGGCCATTATACAGTATGGAGCATCATGTGTGGCCATTATACAGTATGGAGCATCATGTGCTGCCTGTCATTATACAGTATGGAGCATCATGTGCTGTCATTATACAGTATGGAGCATCATGTGCAGTCATTATACAGTATGGAGCATCATGTGCTGTCATACAGTATGGAGCATCATGTGCAGTCATTATACAGTATGGAGCATCATGTGCGGCTATTATACAGTATGGAGCATCATATGCGGTCATTATACAGTATGGAGCATCATGTGTGGCCATTATGGAGCATCATGTGCGGTCATTATACAATATGGAGCATCATGTGTGGTCATTATACAGTATGGAGCATCATGTGCGGTCATTATACAATATGGAGCATCATGTGCGGTCATTATACAGTATGGAGCATCATGTGCAGTCACTATACAGTATGGAGCATCATGTGTGGCCATTATACAGTACTGAGCATCATGTGGGGTCATTATACAGTATTGAGCATCATGTGGGGCCATTATACAGTATTGAGCATCATGTGGGGTCATTATACAGTATTGAGCATCATGTGGGGCCATTATACAGTATTGAGCATCATGTGGGGTCATTATACAGTATTGAGCATCATGTGGGGCCATTATACAGTATTGAGCATCACGTGGGGTCATTATACAGTATTGAGCATCATGTGGGGCCATTATACAGTATGGAGCATCATGTGTGGCCATTATACAGTATGGAGCATCATGTGTGGCCATTATACAGTATTGAGCATCATGTGGGGTCATTATACAGTATTGAGCATCATGTGGGGTCATTATACAGTATTGAGCATCATGTGGGGCCATTATACAGTATTGAGCATCATGTGGGGTCATTATACAGTATTGAGCATCATGTGTGGCCATTATACAGTATTGAGCATCATGTGGGGTCATTATACAGTATTGAGCATCACGTGGGGTCATTATACAGTATTGAGCATCACGTGGGGTCATTATACAGTATTGAGCATCATGTGGGGTCATTATACAGTATTGAACATCATGTGGGGCCATTATACAGTATTGAGCATCACGTGGGGTCATTATACAGTATTGAGCATCATGTGGGGCCATTATACAGTATGGAGCATCACGTGTGGCCATTATACAGTATGGAGCATCATGTGTGGCCATTATACAGTATTGAGCATCATGTGGTCATGTGGGGTCATTATACAGTATGGAGCACTGTGTGGCCATTATACAGTATCGAGCACTATGTGGCCATATTTTTTTTTTATAATTTTTCTTTATGAACAATGTGATCAGCAGTGCTAAATGGGTGTGGTTGAGACATGGATATGGGTGTGACTAGTGAATGGGTGTGGTCACAGGTGTGGCCTAAAATGTGCTGCAGCGCGCAACGCGCGCCGCAAACTTTGTCCCTCTTTCCCAACTTCAAAAGTTGGGAGCTATGGTAATATGTGGTCTGGAAATGGTGCGGTGGTATTTGTCCCTTGTATGTGTTATTATTCGATCACTGTGGTTGTAATTTGTGGTCTGGTCATGGTGCTGTGGTATTTGTTCCTTGTATGTGATATTATTGGTCAAGATATACCTAAATTGTATTGCAGATTTTAACAAATATTTCCTAGGTTACAGTAGAGTAGGGCCCGGCCCTTTTTCTGGAATAATCTGGTTCGGGTATATCATGACCCCCCCGTCACATGACCCCCGTCACATGACCGGGGGGCCCACAGTGTGTGAACAGCCCGGGGCCCTGGCTACCCTTAATCCACCCCTGATTCTCATGCACATCTTCACAACCACACATGGGTATACGTTTCCAGATTTGGACTGTTTATTGTTTTCGTCTTCCTTATCCTCATCATCCACAATCAGTAGAACACCAGGGTGAATGGATTCCGTGATGCCAAAGTCACAAATATTTTTGTACATGGGTGTTTTTATGATGCCCGTTACTAATTGGAAACCAAAACAAACATTACTCCCACAGGGGAAAATGTCATAAAAAAGAAATGCACGTCTATTATTCTCATTTATTCTTATATTTTCCATTTTACCTATCTATGGACAGTCCTCTAATGAGGTAGTGTATACCTCTACAATAGAAAATTATTCAAAGACTTTTATATTATATTTTTATTTATACCCCTGCCTCTGAGCTGTTGCTATGGACAAACATATCTCTTTGGACACATTATGGCTTCAAATCTATGAACCTGTGTTCGCCCCTCCATTTTGTTATTTACTTTCATCTGTGGATTCACATCATTTTTTTTTTTAATTTCATTATGTTTTTGCTTTATGTCTTCTCATTCTCCACCACTAGATCACCAGGCTTAACATCTTCTGTGCCTCTACAGGCAGTCCATTTTTTGGCAAGGGTGTCTATGATGCATATAGTATATTTAAAAAAAAATGTATCCAAATTGGGGAAATGTTTGTCAGCCCATGCACTGCATGTATGGGCATTACAAGCCTAGGAGACACACTCCTTTACATTGGGCCTAGTTTTTAATGAGGTCTTCAGCAATGTTTCCTCATTCTCTACCACTAGATCACCACGCTGAACATGTTCTGTGCTGCTATAAACAGTCCATTTTTGGCAAGGGTGTCTATGATGCCCATGGTATATTTTTTTTAAATTTACCCCCATGGGGAAATGTTTGTCAGCTCATACAAATAGTGTATGGGCATTACAAGCCTAGGAGACTCGCTCCTTTTAATTGGGCCTAGTTTTTAATGAGGCCTTCCTCCACCTCTCATCATTTTCCACCACTAGATCTCCAGGGTTCACGTGTTGCTACAGACAGTCCATTTTTAGAAAGGGTGTCTATCATCCCCATTCAATATTTTTTTTTAAATTTACCCCCATGGGGAAATGTTTGTCAGCCCATGCACTTAGTGTCTAGGAGACCCGCTCCTTTGTAATGGGACAGTTTTTTTAAAAGGCCCTCCTCCAAGTTTCTTCCAAAGGGGGATTGGGGTGCGTGCAAATTTGGGTCAAGGCGGCCCTTACATTCAATGCATAAGGAAACAGTATGGCAGGACCAACTGAAGAATGTGAGTTTTCCTGTGGCCATCCAGTACCTGGGTTCAAAGGCTTATTGGGGTGCATATGACTTGTTAGCAGGGCAGGCCTTGCAGTCAACACATAAGAAAACAGTATGGCAGGACCAACTGAAGAATGTGAAGTGGGTTTTCCTGTGGCCATCCAGTACCTGTGTTCAAATGCTTATTGGGGTGCATATGACTTGATAGCAGGGCAGGCCTTGCATTCAATGCAATGTTTTTTCAGGACGTCCTCCTGTACCTCTCATGAAAGTGGTATTGGGGTTCGTCGTAATTCTTGGCAGCCCAGCTACTCACTGCATAGGCAATAACATCATAGGAGACCCACTGTTTAATAATGGTCCTTTAAGAATATTAATGCCGCCTAATGCCACTATAAAAATAGGATTTGTGACTTTAAGAGTCCCTCATTCAGAAATGAAACAAGATGTGTCTCCTTATGTGTCACACACCACATGGCCAGCTGGGGTTGTTAAATGTTAGAATGACAGTTCCAAGTGAATGCATTTGTATTGGTTGAAAGCAATGTTAAAGTTGAAAAACTCACCAAAAACACTGCGTGTGAACATAACCCAAGTGGAGGAGGAAAATTTTAGTCTAGAGTTAATTATTTTTCCTTATATACAAGTCATTAGCCTGGAAAGGACGTACCTTAACATATTTCCAAGCAAAATTCATTTTGGTTACATTTTTGTATGTTTTTGGTGCATTTGTAAAAATGGGGTGAAACTCTGACAACATTGCTTACAGCTGTGACCTAGGAGTCAGAAATGTTTCCAGGGGCAATCCCCATGATGTTCCTGTGTCGCTTGAGCTGTGTTTCCATCATTTTCTGACGTTATTAGACCTTAAATGGACCCCCGGGGGATCCCGGTAAAAATACTCGGGTTTCCCATAGACTTACATTGGCCTCATTGCTCGGGTCAAGTACCCGAGTATTCCAATTTGCTCGACCCGAGCAATGAGCACCCGAGCATTTAGTGCTCACCCATCACTACTTGTTATCCTGGATACGTCTGTATGTAGTGGCTCTTGAAGCAATGACTCCAGCAGCAATCCACTCTTTGTGAATCTGCCCAAAATTTTTGAATAGTCTTTTCTTAACAATTCTTTCAAGGCTACGGTTATCCCGATTTCTTGTGCACCTTTTTCTACCACACTTTTTCCTTCCACTCAACTTTCCATTAATATTCTTGGATACAGCACTCTGAACAGCCAGCTTCTTTAGCAATGACCTTTTGTGGCTTACCCTCCTTATGGAGTGTGTCAGTGACTGCCTACTGGACATCTGTCAAGTCAGCAGTCTTCCCCATGATTGTGGAGCCTACTGAAACAGACCATGGAAGGTTTTTAAATGCTTAGGAAGTCTTTGTAGGTGTTTTTGTTAATTATTCTAATTTACTGAGATAATGAGTTTTGGGTTTTCATTGGCTGTAATCCATAATCATAAACATTAACAGAAATAAACACTTGAATTAGATCACTCTGTTTGTAATGACCCTTTTTGTATTGAAGAACTGAAATAAATTAACTTTTTGATGATATTCTTATTTTGTGAGAAGCATCTGTATATATATATATATATATATATATATATATATATATATATATACTGTATATATATACACCGTATATACTCGAGTATAAGCCAAGATTTTCAGCCCATTTTTTTGGGCTGAAAGTCCCCCTCTCGGCTTATACTCGGGTCATACCCGGGGGCCGGCAGGTGAGGGAGGGGCGGGGGCTGTCTAATAATACTCACCTACTGCTGGCGCTGCGTCCCTGATTCTTCCAGCGCTGCATATTCTTCCTGTACTGAGCGGTCACATGGTACCGCTCATTACATTAATGAATATGTGGCTCCACATCCCATAGAGGTGGAGCCGCATATTCATGACTGTAATGTGCGGTAACTGTGATCGCTCAATACAGGAAGAAGATGCAGCGGTGGAAGAAGCAGGGACACAGCGCCAGCAGTAGGTGAGTATACGGGGAGGGGGAGCGCAGCGCTGCGCGATATTTACTGCTCCTCGTTCTGGTGTGGCTCCGTCTCCAGCGTCCTCTGGTAGTGACGCTCAGGTCAGAGGGGGCGGTGACGTAGTCAGTGTGCGCCCTCTGCTGAACATCAGTGCCGAAGACGGAGCCGCACAAGGAGCAGGTAAATATTGCCTATGCCGGGGGTCCTGAGCGAAGAGAGGTGAGTATGTGATTTTTTTTTTTTTATCGCAGCAAAAGCATATGTGGCAAGTGGCTGTACGGAGCACTATATGGAGCCATAACACTTGTGCAGCACTATATGGGGCAAGTGGCTGTATGGAGAACTATATGGGGCCATAACACTTGTGCAGCACTATAAGGGGCAAGTGGCTGTACGGAGCACTATATGGGGCCATAACACTTGTGCAGCACTATATGGGGCAAGTGGCTGTACGGAGCACTATATGGGGCCATAACATTTGTGCAGCACTATATGGGGCAAGTGGCTGTACGGAGCATCTGTATGGGGCCATAACAATTGTGCAGCACTATATGGGGCAAGTGGCTGTACGGAGCACTATATGGGGCCATAACACTTGTGCAGCACTATATGGGGCAAGTGGCTGTACGGAGCACTATATGGGGCCATAACACTTGTGCAGCACTATATGGGGCAAGTGTCTGTATGGAGCATCTTATGGGGCCATAACGCTTGTGCAGCACTATAATGGGGCAAGAGACTGTATGGAGCATCTGTATGGGGCCATAATGTTTGTGCAGCATTATATGGGGCAAGTGGCTGTACGGAGCATCTTATGGGGCCTTAACACTTGTGCAGCACTATATGGGGCAAGTGACTGTACGGAGCATCTTATGGGGCCCTTATTAACCTTTATGCAGGATTATGTGGGGCATATTTTAATATGGAGCATCTTATGGGGCCCATCAAACTTTATGGAGCATTAAATGGGGCTCCTGATTCAATATGGATATTCAAAAACACTTAACCTACTGATGTCTCAATTAATTTTACTTTTATTGGTATCTATTTTTACTTTTGAAATTTACCGGTAGCTGCTGCATTTTCCACCCTAGGCTTATACTCGAGTCATTAAGTTTTCCCAGTTTTTGTGGCAAAATTAGGGGGTCGGCTTATACTCGGGTCAGCTTATACTCGAGTATATACGATATATATATATATATATATATATATATATATATATATTAATTTTTTTCAACATTGGCATGAGGTGTTACCATCTAGCATATAATAATAAAACAACAGCTCCAAAAAAGCATGAATGAGTTTGTACATCATTTTATTATGTGTATCTTTACACAACAACCATAATGAGAAGTTTACAAAGATGATTAAAGCCTGCCAACTGTGGTGTAGTATTGCAGCAGCATACTAACATTGCTGACTAATATTGACTAATGCCACATGTCATTGACAGATGTCATTAAAGAAGTTGTCAGCAAATCATTTTAAACAGAAGACAGACATTTTTCTTGTGTTGTAAAACTTTTTTTTCCCTTGTGTTCAGTTATTGTGTTCAGTCAATACTTCGCACAAAGTTTCTGAATGGAAAGATGTTAAGATTTAGCACCATGATGTCCAATTTCAAACTTCTCTTATATTTTAGTGGTCTTGGCCAGCAATGACAGGAACATATAGACAGCACCGAGCAAAACTGAATTTGTTTACGAGTTCAGGACAGTAGATCTTATACAATTAGTATTTGTGCTTGACAAAATGTTTAAAAAAACAAATAACAACGAGTGTGTTGACTTTCAGCCCGGTCTAGCACACTGTGATGCGTTATCAAACTCTCTCCACATTCTGCCCATGATGAGGTAGATGAAACATAGAAGTTCTTTCTGTTTGCTACGAACTTCATCTTGGTTAGAAAGTTGGGTGAAGTTTGATGAATGCATTGATCAGTGCTTGTTTTGCCACAAATTAAAAAAAAATTACACAGTGTTCTTTAATTTTTCATTTTGATATTTATAGCACCATTCAGAGGTCTTCAAAATAGGAATTTTTGTAGAAAAAAATAGAGCAAAGCATTTACTTTGTGTTATTGCAAAATATTTAGCGCCTCTCCATCAAAACATCCCTGTTTTCCACAATGTGTGGAAAATAAATAACTATTTTGGTGATGCAGTTATAATAGGGACAAAAACCGGAGTGCTGATTGTTTGCTGTGGTTTAAAATTAAGTAATACCCTAAATCTACAAGAAGCAAACTGGTCCCACTTCAACACCAAATTCTTGATCTGGTCCTCCAATATCCAATGGTGCAATATCTACAATTGGCAATCTCATAGTCTTGCGTGTTCTGTACTCGAAAACTGTTTTACCCCATTCTCCTGTGTGTTTCTGTAAAGCAATAAGAAATAGAGCACACGGTTAACTAGGGTTGACATAGGAATAATGAATGCCACAAAAATATAGTAACTATTAAGTTACCAAAGTATCTGCCCAGACTTTGTACGTACGTACTTTGTATATTTACCAGTTACTACATTTCGCAATACTAACTGCATACATTATTAAGTAGATCCCTTAGACCTGACAAAGTTGGTGTAATTATATTTAAAGTAAATATTATAATGGGTGTATAATTATTTTTGAAAAATCTCCTCCCTGATATTTAAATGTACTTTTTTGGTATCCAGCTTTACTGTATTTCTAGTTGAATTGAGAAAATTATTATCTTTAAAATAGGTGGGCCTATTCTGGAGAGCTCTACCTTACAATGCATGTCATTTGTATTGTGAATATAAGAAATACCCACTTCCAACAATACATGGAAACACAACTTAGCTAGAAATCATGATTTGACTACAAACAAATGAAAGGGATCAAAGAACGCCGGTGTGGTGAAATATGTGTGTATATATCTATATGTGTGTAGTGACATATGTCTAGGGTTATATGTGTGACTAGTGATAATGTAACATCTGTCCTGAAGGCAAGTCGCACCTAGGTGTTAATAGGTACTTCCTTGGGACTAGTAGAAATTGTGTCTCCATATCTCACCAGGAGGTCTTCCTAAGGCCAAGAAGAAAGGAACACTTGACACCCCCTAGTGCTTAGAGGGGAGATGCTAATTGCGGCCCGAGGGTTCGCTATTCCTGGGAACCATCTCACAAGTGTCTCCAGAGGAAAATAATATATATTCATTAGTAGAGCGGCAGTGCCGAATCAAACAAACCGCAATTATGATATTAACCTGGGGGGGCCGGTCTAGAAACCTGACCTCAGACCAAAGTTATAAATTTAGGCTGCAGACAGAGAATTGTGTTCACATGATGGGGGCAGCCTGAGAAGCTGGTGTGATCCAATCTACATCGTCCTACCCTCAGGGAGCAGAAAGCAACTACCAGTTAGATAATTTCTGTAAGTTTCTCCTGTTTATTTTGACACTGTTCTGCATAAGTTGTATGTCTTTTTATTATCATATTTTTATACCTTTTTCTTGTAAGCATTGAACCTTTTGTTATTAAAGTATAAAACTTTAACCAGTTGAACCTTGAATGTTCTAAAAGAATCCATAGCCTAAGGTGTTTGAGCCTTATGAGTGATAGGCATATTTTTATTAGCATTGTTAGTTCCGGGACTCATCGCCCGTGTATTTGATGAGTGGTGGCAGCGTGTATGAGCGGGTGTGTGGCCTGGGTTGGTGTGTGATTTATGCTCCCATTACAGCATAGGACAGAAGTTGAATGCTGGACTGAGAGTGGGGAGATAGATTAACCCTTGCAGGCACAACCCCAAGTCACATGTGAGAGCAGGCACGTGACGAATTAGTGACACCACAGAGTACGGATCCGTGACAGCCGGCAATAGTAAAACTAAATATAAAGCCATATAAATGTCTTCATTATTTCATAGATAAATAGACAATTTAAAAAAAACTAATAGAATCAAAAATCAATAGAACACGAGACCCGAGCAGAATGGTCTGGCCCAAATAAATTGGTAGGCTGACAATAGACAACTAGTAGGTTTGACCAATGTTGTGTGTAGAAACTATAATTCAAAGCGCAAATTCCTGAAATAAGGCAGGACTGGCATACAAAAATATAATAAATCACTGTAAGGAAAATGCAAATTATAATCCTTCCAAAAAGTCGAAAATATCCAACAACAATTCCAAAAAGGTTGCTATGCTAAACAGAATGTAAAGAAAACAAAAATGCAATGATTGGAAAATCTCTAATAGACATATTTTATTCCCAACAGAACACAGAACAGAAGGTGAAAATGAGACTTTTTCTATTTCATTTGAAAAAATTACCTCATTTAATAATTGAAGGAAGCAGCATATCTGATAAAAGTAGGGACACGGCCATGTCTACCATTGAGTAGCATTAACTTTTTACAAAAATCTGTTAATGTCTGTAAAGTTAGCAGACCATTGCTGGAGCTTTGGGTGATAAATGTTGTCCCATTTTTGGTACGATGCAGGATTTTCGCTGCTCAACAGTCCTGGGTCTTCTTTGCCTGATTTTTAATTTTATTATGCACCAAATGTTTTCTATTAGTAAGATGTCTGGACAGCAGGTTTATCACATGAACTCTTCATCTGTGAAGCCATGTTGTCATGGATGCAGTATGTGGTTTAGCATTGTCTTGCTGAAATACTGTATGCAAGACTTTCTCTGAAATAGCCATTTTCTGCATGGGAATTGTCCTAGAACCTCTATATTGCAAGGTATGCTCAGCACAGATAGTGCCTTTCAAGATGTGTAAGCTGCCCATGTCATAGGCACTAATTCAACCTCATAACATCAGAGATGCAGGAACTGTGCACTGCATCCATGCATAACAAGCTGGAGGGTCTTCTACTCTTCAGTCTGCAGGACACTGTGCCTATGGTTTCCATAAAATAAATTCTAATTTTGATTAATCTGACCACAGAACAGCCTTCCATTTGACTCCGTCCATTTTAAACAAGCTTTGGCCCAGATATGACAAGCGGCTCACAAAAAACTATACCTTAAAATATAACCTTTAATTTTTATCCAAAAAATTACCCAAACCTCAAAAACCAATAAAAAAACACCTGGCCAGGCTAAACAATTGGTACTAAATAAATTGATATGTATTCTACCTCACCCTATCAAGCCCTAGTAAACCACTTCCTACCAATGGAGGTTGGCACCCAAGCTTTGTCACAATATGGTGCCTCCGCTCAACGATAGCTCTCCCTGGTAAACCCTGTTGGTCCCTAGCTAGTCAGAGACAAAGTCTGGTTAAACCAGCCAAATAAAACAATCAAGTCTAAACCAGCCAAAAAAAAAATTCCAGAAAAATCAAACCTAGGGTAAAGAGGAAGATGTAAGGAACATCTTTTTTGAAAAGGGGTAAGTTAGAAGGGTAAAGAGGATAGATTTTGTCCAAATAGTGGACTACTGTCTAAAGGACAATCCTAATAGAAGAAAATTCAAATCAGTACCAATACAATACATAACCACAGGCAAAACTTATGCCACAGTTTAAACAAATCCTATGTACAGTAGATCAGACAGATACGTTTCTAAAGGGTTTGTCTCTAAACTAATAGTCTAAAATAACTTACCCTCCAAAACCCTATTTTGGTGTCCCTTCTGTTATGACCTGGTGGTCAGGACAATAATGGACCTGGTGGTTAAGAGCACACGGAATGACCTGATAGTTACTGATAATAAAGGAGGAGCTCTGGGACGTGGGAAATCTGCTGACCGCAATCCCTAATCCTATCAAACACACTAGAAATAGCCGTGGATTGCGCCTAACGCTCTCTATGCAACTCGGCACAGCCTAAGGAACTAGCTAGCCCTGAAGAAAGAAAAATAAAGCCTACCTTGCCTCAGAGAAATTCCCCAAAGGAAAAGGCAGTCCCCCACATATAATGACTGTGAGTAAAGATGAAAATACAAACACAGAGATGAAATAGATTTAGCAAAGTGAGGCCCGACTTACTGAACAGACCAAGGATAGGAAAGGTTACTTTGCGGTCAGCACAAAAACCTACAAAAAGACCACGCAGAGGGCGCAAAAAGACCCTCCGCACCGACTCACGGTGCGGAGGCGCTCCCTCTGTGTCCCAGAGCTTCCAGCAAGCAAGACAACAATTAAAAAAAACAAGCTGGACAGAAAAATAGCAAACCAAAGAAATACAAGCTGGAACTTAGCTTCTGCTGGGAAAACAGGTCACAAGAACGATCCAGGAATGAAGTAGACCAATACTGGAACATTGCCAGGTGGCATGGAGCAAAGATCTAAGTGGAGTTAAATAGAGCAGCCTGCTAACGAATTAACCTCGTCACCTGTGGAAGGAAACTCAGAAACACCCACCAGAGGAAGTCCATGGACAGAACCAGCCGAAGTACCATTCATGACCACAGGAGGGAGCCCGACAACAGAATTCACAACAGTACCCCCCCCCTTGAGGAGGGGTCACCGAACCCTCACCAGAGCCCCCAGGCCGGCCAGGATGAGCCAAATGAAAGGCACGAACCAGATCGGCAGCATGAACATCAGAGGCAAAAACCCAGGATTTATCTTCCTGACCATAACCCTTCCACTTGACCAGGTACTGGAGTTTCCGTCTCGAAACACGAGAATCCAAAATCTTCTCCACCACATACTCCAACTCCCCCTCAACCAACACCGGGGCAGGAGGATCAACGGATGTAACCACAGGCGCCACGTATCTCCGCAATAACGACCTATGGAACACATTATGGATGGCAAAAGAAGCAGGAAGGGCCAAACGAAATGACACAGGATTGATAACCTCAGAAATCTTATACGGACCAATGAAACGAGGCTTAAACTTAGGAGAGGAAACCTGCATAGGAACATAACGAGATGACAACCAAACCAAATCCCCAACACGAAGTCGGGGACCCACACAGCGCCGGCGGTTAGCGAAACGTTGAGCCTTCTCCTGGGACAATGTCAAATTGTCACCACATGAGTCCAAATTTGCTGCAACCTATCCACCACAGTATCTACACCAGGACAGTCCGAAGACTCAACCTGCCCTGAAGAGAAACGAGGATGGAAACCAGAATTGCAGAAAAACGGCGAAACCAAAGTAGCCGAGCTGGCCCGATTATTAAGGGCGAACTCAGCCAACGGCAAAAAGGACACCCAATCATCCTGATCAGCAGAAACAAAGCATCTCAGATATGTTTCCAAAGTTTGATTAGTTCGTTCGGTTTGGCCATTTGTCTGAGGATGGAAAGCCAAGGAAAAAGATAAATCAATGCCCATCCTTGCACAAAAGGATCGCCAAAATCTCGAAACAAACTGGAAACCTCTGTCAGAAACGATGTTCTCCGGGATACCATGTAAACGAACCACATGCTGGAAAAATAATGGCACCAAATCAGAGGAGGAAGGCAATTTAGACAAAGGTACCAAATGGACCATCTTAGAAAAGCGATCACAAACCACCCAAATCTTTTGAGAGACGGGGAGATCCGAAATAAAATCCATAGAAATATGCGTCCAGGGCCTCTTTGGGACCGGCAAGGGCAAAAGCAACCCACTGGCACGAGAACAGCAGGGCTTAGCCCGAGCACAAGTCCCACAGGACTGCACAAAAGAACGCACATCCCGTGACAAAGACGGCCACCAAAAGGATCTAGCCACCAAATCTCTGGTACCAAAGATTCCAGGATGCCCAGCCAACACTGAACAATGAATCTCAGAGATAACTCTACTAGTCCATCTATCAGGGACAAACAGTTTCTCCGCTGGGCAACGGTCAGGTCTATCAGCCTGAAATTTTTGCAGCACCCGCCGCAAATCAGGGGAGATGGCAGACAAAATTACCCCCTCTTTGAGAATACCCGCCGGCTCAGGAACACCCGGAGAGTCAGGCACAAAACTCCTTGACAGGGCATCAGCCTTCACATTCCTAGAGCCCGGAAGGTACGAAACCACAAAATCAAAACGGGAGAAAAATAACGACCATCGAGCCTGTCTCGGATTCAACCGTTTGGCAGACTCAAGATAAGTCAAATTCTTGTGATCTGTCAAGACCACCACACGATGCTTGGCTCCTTCAAGCCAATGACGCCACTCCTCGAATGCCCACTTCATGGCCAAAAACTCACGATTTTCAACATCATAATTACGCTCAGCAGGCGAAAACTTTCTAGAAAAGAAAGGACATGGCTTCATCACCGAGCCATCAGAACTTCTTTGCGACAAAACAGCCCCTGCTCCAATCTCAGAAGCATCAACCTCAACCTGAAACGGGAGCGAAACATCTGGCTGGCACAACACAGGGGCAGAAGAAAAACGATGCTTCAACTCCTGAAAAGCCTCTACAGCTGCAGAAGACCAATTGACCACATCAGCACCCTTCTTGGTCAAATCAGTCAACGGTTTAGCAACAGTAGAAAAATTAGCGATGAAGCGCCGATAAAAATTAGCAAAGCCCAGGAACTTTTTCAGGCTCTTCACAGATGTCGGCTGAGTCCAATCGTAAATGGCCTGGACTTTAACAGGGTCCATCTCGATAGTAGAAGGGGAAAAAATGATCCCCAAAAATGAAACCTTCTGAACTCCAAAGAGACACTTTGACCCCTTCACAAACAAGGAATTCGCACGAAGTACCTGGAACACCAATCTGACCTGCTTCACGTGAGACTCCCAATCATCCGAAAAGACCAAAATATCATCCAAATACACAATCAGGAATTTATCCAGGTACTCTCGGAAGATGTCATGCATAAATGACTGAAATACTGATGGAGCATTGGAAAGCCCGAATGGCATAAGCAGGTACTCGGGCGTATTAAATGCTGTTTTCCATTCATCGCCTTGTTTAATACGCACAAGATTATACGCCCCTCGAAGATCTATCTTGGTGAACCAACTAGCCCCTTTAATACGAGCAAACAAATCAGACAGCAACGGCAAAGGATACTGAAATTTGACTGTAATTTTATTAACCCCTTCATGACCCAGCCTATTTTGACCTTAAAGACCTTGCCGTTTTTTGCAATTCTGACCAGTGTCCCTTTATGAGGTAATAACTCAGGAACGCTTCAACGGATCCTAGCGGTTCTGAGATTGTTTTTTGTGACATATTGGGCTTCATGTTAGTGGTAAATTTAGGTCAATAAATTCTGCGTTTATTTGTGATAAAAACGGAAATTTGGCGAAAATTTTGAAAATTTCGCAATTTTCACATTTTGAATTTTTATTCTGTTAAACCAGAGAGTTATGTGACACAAAATAGTTAATAAATAAAATTTTCCACATGTTTACTTTACATCAGCACAATTTTGGAAACAAAATTTTTTTTTGCTAGGAAGTTATAAGGGTTAAAATTTGACCAGCGATTTCTCATTTTTACAACAAAATTTACAAAACCATTTTTTTAGGGACCACCTCACATTTGAAGTCAGTTTGAGGGGTCTATATAGCTGAAAATACCCAAAAGTGACACCATTCTAAAAACTGCACCCTTCAAGGTACTCAAAACCACATTCCAGAAGTGTATTAACCCTTCAGGTGCTTCACAGCAGCAGAAGCAACATGGAAGGAAAAAATTAACATTTAACTTTTTAGTCACAAAAATTATCTTTTAGCAACAATTTTTTTACTTTCCCAATGGTAAAAGGAGAAACTGAACCACGAAAGTTGTTGTCCAATTTGTCCTGAGTACGCTGATACCTCATATGTGGGGGTAAACCACTGTTTGGGCGCACGGCAGGGCTTGGAAGGGAAGGAGCGCCATTTGACTTTTTGAATCAAAAATTGGCTCCACTCTTTAGCGGACACCATGTCACGTTTGGAGAGCCCCCGTGTGCCTAAAAATTGGAGCTCCCCACAATTGACCCCATTTTAGAAACTAGACACCCCAGGGAACTTATCTAGATGCATAGTGAGCACTTTGAACCCCCAGGTGCTTCACAAATTGATCCGTAAAAATGAAAAGTACTTTTTTTTCACAAAAAAATTCTTTTAGCCTCAATTTTTTCATTTTCACATGGGCAACAGGATAAAATGGATCCTAAAATTTGTTGGGCAATTTCTCCTGAGTACACTGATACCTCATATGTGGGGGTAAACCACTGTTTGGGCACATGGTAAGGCTCGGAAGGGAAGGAGCGCCATTTGAGTTTTTGAATGAAAAATTATCTCCATCGTTAGCGGACACCATGTCGCGTTTGGAGAGCCCCTGTGTGACTAAACATTGAAGCTCCCCCACAAGTGACCCCATTTTGGAAACTAGACCCCCCAAGGAACTTATTTAGATGCCTAGTGAGCACTTTAAACCCTCAGGTGCTTCACAAATTGATCTGTAAAAATGAAAAAGTACTTTTTTTTCACAAAAAAATTATTTTCGCCTCAATTTTTTCATTATCACATGGGCAATAGGATAAAATGGATCATAAAATTTGTTGGGCAATTTCTCCCGAGTACGCCGATACCTCATATGTGGGGGTAAACCACTGTTTGGGCACTCGGCAAGGCTAGGAAGGGAAAGTGCGCCATTTGACTTATTGAATGGAAAATTAGCTCCAATTGTTAGCGGACACCATGTCGCGTTTGGAGAGCCCCTGTGTGCCTAAACATTGGAGCTCCCCCACAAGTGACCCCATTTTGGAAACTAGACCCCCCAAGGAACTTATCTAGATGCATATTGAGCACTTTAAACCCCCAGGTGCTTCACAGAAGTTTATAACGCAGAGCCATGAAAATAAAAAATAATTTTTCTTTCCTCAAAAATGATTTTTTAGCCTGGAATTTCCTATTTTGCCAAGGGTAATAGGAGAAATTGGACCCCAAATGTTGTTGTCCAGTTTGTCCTGAGTACGCTGATACCCCATATGTGGGGGTAAACCACTGTTTGGGCGCACGGCAGGGCTCGGAAGGGAAGGCACGCCATTTGGCTTTTTAAATGGAAAATTAGCTCCAATCATTAGCGGACACCATGTCACGTTTGGAGAGCCCCTGTGTGCCTAAACATTGGAGATCCCCCAGAAATGACCCCATTTTGGAAACTAGTCCACCAAAGGAGCTAATCTAGATGTGTGGTGAGGACTTTGAACCCCCAAGTGCTTCACAGAAGTTTATAACGCAGAGCCATGAAAATAAAAATAAAAAATTATTTTCTCAAAAATGATCTTTTAGCCTGCAATTTTTTATTTTCCCAAGGGTATCAGGAGAAATTTGACCCCAAAAGTTGTTGTCCAGTTTCTCCTGAGTACGCTGATACCCCATATGTGGGGGTAAACCACTGTTTGGGCACATGCCGGGGCTAGGAAGTGAAGTAGTGACGTTTTGAAATGCAGACTTTGATGGAATGCTCTGTGGGCGTCACGTTGCGTTTGCAGAGCCCCTGATGTGGCTAAACAGTAGAAACCCAACACAAGTGACCCCATTTTGGAAACTAGACCCCGAAAGGAACTTATCTAGATGTGTAGTGAGCACTTTGAACCCCCAAGTGCTTCATAGAAGTATATAAAGCAGATCCGTGAAAATAATAAATACGTTTTCTTTCCTCAAAAATAATTATTTAGCCCAGAATTTTTTATTTTCCCAAGGGTTACAGGAGAAATTGGACCCCAAAAATTGTTGCTCAGTTTCTCCTGAGTACGCTGATACCCCATGTGTGGAGGTAAACCACTGTTTGGGCACACGTCGGGGCTCAGAAGGGAAGTAGTGACTTTTGAAATGCAGATTTTGATGGAATGGTCTGCGGGCGTCACGTTGCGTTTGCAGAGCCCCTGGGGTGCCTAAACAGTAGAAACCCCCCACAAGTGACCCCATTTTAGAAACTAGACCCCCCACGGAACTTATCTAGATATGTGGTGAGCACTTTGAACCCCCAAGTGCTTCACAGACGTTTACAACGTAGAGCCGTGAAAATAATAAATCATTTTTCTTTCCTCAAAATTGATGTTTTAGCAAGCATTTTTTTATTTTCACAAGGGTAACAGGATAAATTGGAACCCAGTAATTGTTGCGCAGTTTATCCTGAGTATGCTGGTACCCCATATGTGGGGGTAAACCACTATTTGGTCACACGTCGGGGCTCGGAATTGAGGGAGCACCATTTGACTTTTTGAATACGAGATTGGCTGGAATCAATGGTGGCGCCATGTTGCGTTTGGAGACCCCTGGTGTGCCTAAACAGTGGTAACCCCTCAATTCTACCTCCAACACTAACCCCAACACACCCCTAACCCTAATCCCAACTGTAGCCATAACCCTAATCACAACCCTAACCCCAACACACCCCTAACCACAACCCTAACCCCAACACACCCCTAACCCTAACCACAACCCTAATTCCAACTGTAGCCATAACCCTAATCACAGCCCTAACCCTAACCCTAACCCCAACACATCCCTAACCCTAATCCCAACTGTAGCCATAACCCTAATCACAGCCCTAACCCTAACCCTAACCCCAACACACCCCTAACCCTAATCCCAACTGTAGCCACAACCCTAATCGCAACCCTAACCACAACACACCCCTAACCACAACCCTAATTCCAACCCTAACCCTAAGGTTATGTGCCCACGTTGCGGATTCGTGTGAGATTTTTCAGCATCATTCTTGATGTGTTTCCAGTGTTTTTTGTGCGGATTTCACCTGCGGATTCCTATTGAGGAACAGGTGTAAAACGCTGCGGAATCCGCACAAAGAATTGACATGCTGCGGAAAATACAACGCAGCGTTTCCGCGCGGTATTTTCCGCACCATGGGCACAGCGGATTTGGTTTCCATATGTTTAAATGGTACTGTACACCTGATGGAAAACTGCTGCGAATCCGCAGCGGCCAATCCGCTGCGGATCCGCAGCCAAATCCGCACCGTGTGCACATGGCCTAATTCTAAAGGTATGTGCACACGCTGCGGAAAACGCTGCGGATCCGCACCAGTTTCCCATGAGTTTACAGTTCAATGTAAACCTATGGGAAACAAAAATCGCTGTACACACGCTGCGGAAAAACTGCACGGAAACACAGCGGTTTACATTCCGCAGCATGTCACTTTTTTGTGCGGATTCCGCAGCGGTTTTACAACTGCTCAAATAGAAAATCGCAGTTGTAAAACCGCAGTGAAATGCGCAGAAAAAACGTGGTAAATCCGCCATAAATCCGCAGCGGTTTAGCACTGCGGATTTATCAAATCCGCAGCGGAAAAATCCGCAGAGGAACAGAATACGTGTGCACATACCGAAACCCTAACCCTAGCCCTACCCCTACCCCTAGCCCTAACCCTACCCCTACCCCTAGCCCTAACCCTAGCCCTAACCCTACCCCTAACCCTAGCCCTACCCCTAACCCTACCCCTAAAAAAATCCGCAGAGGAACAGAATACGTGTGCACATACCGAAACCCTAACCCTAGCCCTACCCCTAACCCTACCCCTATCACTAGCCCTAACCCTAGCCCTAATCCTAGCCCTAACCCTACCCCTAACCCTAGCCCTAACCCTACCCCTAACCCTACCCCTAACCCTACCCCAAACCCTAACCCTATTCTAACATTAGTGGAAAAAAAATCTTTATTTTTTTCATTGTCCCTACCTATGGGGGTGACAAAGGGGGGGGGGTCATTTATTATTTTTTTTATTTTGATCACTGAGATAGATTATATCTCAGTGATCAAAATGCACTTTGGAACGAATCTGCCGGCCGGCAGATTCGGCGGGCGCACTGCGCATGCGCCCGCCATTTTGGAAGATGGCGGCGCTCGGGGAGAAGACGGACGGACCCCGGCAGGATCGGTAAGTATGATTGGTGGGAGGGAGCACGGGGGGGGGATCGGAGCATGGGGGGTGAATCGGAGCGCGGGAGGGGTGGAACGGAGCACGGGGGGGGTAGAACGGAGCACGGGGGGGTGGAACGGAGCACGGGGGGGTGGAACGGAGCACGGAGGGGGGTGGATCGGAGTGCAGGGGGGGTGATCGGAGCACGGGGGGGTGATTGAAGCACGGGGGGAGCGGACAAGAGCACGGGGGGGAGCGGAGCACAGGACAGAGGGGAGCCGGAACAGTATACCGGACAGATCGGGGGGCTGGGGGGGCGATCGGTGGGGTGGGGGCACATTAGTATTTCCAGCCATGGCCGATGATATTGCAGCATCGGCCATGGCTGGATTGTAATATTTCACCCGTTATAATAGGTGAAATATTACAAATCACTCTGATTGGCAGTTTCACTTTCAACAGCCAATCAGTGCGATCGTAGCCACGAGGGGGTGAAGCCACCCCCCCTGGGCTAAACTACCACTCCACCTGTCCCTGCAGATCGGGTGAAATGGGAGTTAACCCTTTCACCCGGCCTGCAGGGACGTGATCTTTCCATGACGCCACATAGGCGTCATGGGTTGGATTGGCACCGACTTTCATGACGCCTACGTGGCGTCAAAGGTCGGGAAGGGGTTAAGAAGGCGGGAATCAATACAAGGTCTCAAAGAACCATCCTTCTTGGCCACAAAAAAGAACACTGCTCCTAACGGTGATGACGACGGGCGAATATGACCCTTCTCCAAGGATTTCTTTATATAACTCCGCATAGCGGCGTGTTCTGGCACAGATAAATTGAACAATCGGCCCTTAGGAAACTTACTACCAGGAATCAAATTAATTGCACAATCGCAATCCCTATGAGGAGGTAGGGCACTGGATTTGGGCTCATCAAATACATCCCGATAATCCGACAAAAACTCTGGAACTTCAGAAGGAGTGGAAGACGAAATAGACAAAAATGGAACATCACCATGTACCCCCTGGCAACCCCAGCTGGACACAGACATAGATTTCCAGTCCAATACTGGATTATGAACCTGTAGCCATGGCAACCCCAAAACGACCACATCATGCAGATTATGCAACACCAGAAAGCGGATATCCTCCTGATGTGCAGGAGCCATGCACATGGTCAATTGGGTCCAGTACTGAGGCTTATTCTTGGCCAAAGGCGTAGCATCAATTCCTCTCAATGGAATAGGATACTGCAAGGGCTCCAAGAAAAAACCACAGCTCCTAGCATACTCCAAGTCCATCAAATTCAGGGCAGCGCCTGAATCCACAAATGCCTTAACAGAATAGGATGACAAAGAGCAAATCAGAGTAACGGACAATAGAAATTTAGACTGTACTGTACCAATGGTGGCAGACCTAGCGAACCGCTTAGTGCGCTTAGGACAATCGGAGATAGCATGAGTGGAATCACCACAGTAAAAACATAGCTCATTCCGACGTCTGTGTTCTTGCCGTTCAGCTCTGGTCAAAGTCCTATCACATTGCATAGGTTCAGGCCCATGCTCAGATAGTACCGCCAAATGGTGCACAGCTTTACGCTCACGCAAGCGTCGATCGATCTGAATGGCCAAGGACATAGACTCATTCAGACCAGCAGGCATGGGAAATCCCACCATGACATCCTTAAGGGCTTCAGAGAGACCCTTTCTGAAGATTGCTGCCAGGGCACATTCATTCCACTGAGTGAGCACAGACCACTTTCTAAACTTCTGACAATATATCTCCGCTTCATCCTGACCCTGACACAGAGCCAGCAAGATTTTCTCTGCCTGATCCACTGAATTAGGTTCGTCATAAAGCAATCCAAGCGCCAGAAAAAACGCATCAACATCACGCAATGCCTGATCTCCTGGCACAAGGGAAAATGCCTAGTCTTGAGGGTCACCACGTAACAAGGAAATAATGATCTTTACTTGTTGAACAGGGTCACCTGAGGAACGAGGTTTCAAGGCAAGAAACAATTTACAATTATTTTTGAAATTCAAGAACTTAGATCTATCACCAAAAAACAAATCAGGAATTGGAATCCTAGGCTTTGACATCGGATTCTGAACCACTAAATCTTGAATGTTTTGTACCCTTGTAGTGAGATTATCCATCCAAGAGGACAGACCTTGAATGTCCATGTTTACACCTGTGTCCTGAACCACCCAGAGGTAAAGGGGAAAAGAGAGACAAAACACAGTGCAAAGAAAAAAAAATGGTCTCAGAACTTCTCTTATCCCTCTATTGAGATGCATTAGTACTTTGGGCCACCTGTACTGTTATGACCTGGTGGTCAGGACAATAATGGACCTGGTGGTTAAGAGCACACGGAATGACCTGATAGTTACTGATAATAAAGGATGAGCTCTGGGACATGGGAAATCTGCTGACCGCAATCCCTAATCCTATCAAACACACTAGAAATAGCCGTGGATTGCACCTAATGCTCCCTATGCAACTCGGCACAGCCTAAGGAACTAGCTAGCCCTGAAGAAAGAAAAATAAAGCCTACCTTGCCTCAGAGAAATTCCCCAAAGGAAAAGGCAGCCCCCCACATATAATGACTGTGAGTAAAGATGAAAATACAAACACAGAGATGAAATAGATTTAGCAAAGTGAGGCCCGACTTACTGAACAGACCGAGGATAGGAAAGGGTACTTTGCGGTCAGCACAAAAACCTACAAAAAGACCACGCAGAGGGCGCAAAAAGACCCTCCGCGCCGACTCACGGTGCGGAGGCGCTCCCTCTGCGTCCCAGAGCTTCCAGCAAGCAAGACAACAGTAAAAAAAAAACAAGCTGGACAGAAAAATAGCAAACCAAAGAAATACAAGCTGGAACTTAGCTTCTGCTGGGAAGACAGGTCACAAGAACGATCCAGGAGTGAACTAGACCAATACTGGAACATTGCCAGGTGGCATGGAGCAAAGATCTAAGTGGAGTTAAATAGAGCAGCCTGCTAACGAATTAACCTCGTCACCTGTGGAAGGAAACTCAGAAACACCCACCAGAGGAAGTCCATGGACAGAACCAGCCGAAGTACCATTCATGACCACAGGAGGGAGCCCGACAACAGAATTCACAACACCCTTCCTTGCTGCGGAGGCTGGCACCCTAACTGGCGCCCCCGCTCACCAATGGCCCACCCTAGCTTCCCCTGAATACTATCCCTTCAACTGTCTAAATACTAAGACCAGGAGGGAAGTGTGAAAGGATTAGAGGGGAGAGAAGGGACAATATGGCAGGGATTTATGATATACCAAAGATTGATTCTTAATAACAGCAAAGATTGTCAAAAGTGCATATAATCATCGTAAATAGAAGATACTTGACATTTTGACAGACCTGATCACAGGCACTCAGATAGCACAACAAATGAAAGGACACAGTATCACACAGATGAAAAGATATCCTTAGATAGTGATAGCAGTAAAAGGTGCTAAGTTCATATGACAATCCACCAGCAATATTTATCTCTAATGTGGTAGCGCACTATTCCCTAATGAGTCACAAAAATAACCAATAATTAGCAAGGGTAATTTCCAGGAGTAGGGCAAAAATCAGCCTCAACGTGCATTTTTTTCATTAGATTTATCGGAGGGTGCAGACAAATATTTAAGGTCTATTTGGCACTTTATTTAAGCCTCACCATTCTGCTCCAGTTACATATCCTATGAATTTGTAATTCTACAGGAGCACTTCATCATGCTTTCTCCCCAGAAAACTGATGTGAAATTCTTTAAAAAGTCACAGTTCATTGCGCAACAAGAAGTTGGCAATTTCACATCAGTTTGAAGCAGCTCCACCAAAATCAGTAAAGCTGAGGAAGAGCAGGGTCAGGCCAAGATGTGAGTAACCCCACAATGCCAGTCTTAGGGTGGTTTCATATTTGCATCTTTGTGCGCAGCATTTGATCCACATAGATCGTCATGCGTACCTATCTTTAACATGGTGTACGCATGGACATGCGTTTGCATGCGTTCGCATGCTTTTGCATACACATGCTTTTTTTTGTGGTGGCTAACGCAATTGTTGCATTCTTGGAAGCGTCAAAACTCCGTCAAATATGCGCAGGCATGCCCATGCAGATGAGTGAGTTAAAAAAAGCATTACTGTCTATGGGAACGCATGCGTACGCATGTCCTTGCGTACCCCTGCGTTCGATGTGCTTGCGTACTTTGGACTGCGCACTGATTGAGACACGCCCATTGAGACATGCCCTCCTGGAAATATCGAACGCATATGCGTAAAAAATGCAAACGCAGGCAAAAAACGCATACAAATGCATGCACACGCAGCGTTTATTTTTGCTGTCATGTGTAAGCCGATTCGGATAAAAACATTGCGTAGCCATGCGTTGGCATGCATTTCGGCATGCGTTTGCGCATGCAGATGATACACTGCACACATATACAGTACAGACCAAAAGTTTGGACACACATTCTCATTTAAAGATTTTTCTGTATTTTCATGACTATGAAAATTGTACATTCGCACTGAAGGCATCAAAACTATAAAATATCACATGTGGATCTATATACTTAGCAAAAAGTGTGAAACAACTGAAAATATGTCTTATATTCTAGGTTCTTCAAAGTAGCCACCTTTTGTTTTGATGACTGCTTTGCACAGTCTTGGCATTTTCTTGATAAGCTTCAAGAGGTAGTCACCGGGAATGGTTTGTCTGGGAATCAAAATATTTTCTGAGATTTCTAATATAATAAGACTGAGAACAACTGTTCCAGATAAGGTTGTATTAATTATAATTGAGAAGGAAGGGAGATAATAAATATTTTCAAAGTAAAACAAACGTTTTATGCCAAGCATACCTACTGTTAGCAAATATAAAACAACATGGTAGTAATAAAGGCAAGAAGATGAGACACAAAGAGCAGGACGAACTGAGTAAGGAGGTGATAAAATACTTACAGTGCAACCATCTTCCAAAACAGTGTATGTGAATTTGCTGTTTCCTTCTGCCTTTAGTTCACTTTCAGTCGAGCTCATAAATTTCAGAGCTTTCTTAACATTTCCGTTCTGTCCATCCATGTATGCGACACTGTTCTTGCAGTGGTAAGTGATATTTTGAGAGCCTCGGCTGGAAAGAATTCTTAGGAACGCCATTTGCACATCAGAAACATCTTCTGGGAGCTCAGGATCACCATAGCTGAACTGCAAAGTGCACATAGGAAATAATATTACTACATTAGAAAAAAAATAAAAAAACAATGATAAATATTTATTAGTCAGATTTTAAAAGAGTATATACAAGAGTTGTAGGCAACATTATGTTCTGTCTTCGCTAGATCAAAAAAGCCCAGTGAAATGAAATCTGTATCGAATATTACAATATTAAACAATGTACTTTTTAACATGCTCATTATTATTGGTGTATGGAAAAAAAAAACAACATCTTTCTTTTAGTCCTACCTGGAAACCTCCACTCATAGACTCGCCAAACCAGACATGTTTCTTAACCCCTTCTGTGCGGCTGTACCAGTTCTTTTGTGGGATATTTCTGGGATTGGCATTAATGCATGTTTCACCAGATTCCATATTGCAGAACACTTTAATGGCATCCATTTTACAACCTTGGTTGGGGTCAATCCAGTATTCTCCTGTGAATGAAAAAAAGCCATGTCTATACACAATTCAAAGCTTTGTTGACACTAGAAAAAGAAGGACATCAGTATACAGCGATATTTTTCTATTAAAATGACTTCACACCTAATGGAACCTTCATGCATTTTATCTTTTCCTGCATTAATACATCTTTTCTGTTCTTATCATGGAATGGAAAAACAACAGCAAGCAGCCTAATAAGTGACACATCAATGGAATCAGGGTCCCTCTAACATGCTGCTCTCAGATTCCCCTTAAAATGCAATATATATGTGTATATATATATATATATATATATATATATATATACACAGTGGGTACAGAAAGTATCCATACCCCCTTAAATTTTTCACTCTTAGTTTCATAGCAGCCATTTGGTAAATTCACGTAAATTCAAAAAAGTTCATTTTCTCCCATTAATGTAAACTCTGCACCCCATCTTGCCTGACAAAAAACAGAAATGTAGTAATTTTTGCAAATTTAATAAAAAAGACAAAATGAAATATCATATGGTCATAAATATTCAGACCCTTTGCTCAGACACTCATATTTAAGTCACATGCTGTCCATTTCCTTATGATCCTCCTTGAGATGGTTCTACTCCTTCATTGGAGTCCAGCTTTGTTTAATTAAACCGATAAGACTTGATTTGGAAAGGCACACACCTGTCTACATCATACCGACAGCTCACAGTGCATGTCAGACCAAATAAGAAACATGAGGTCAAAGGAACTGGCCAAGGAGCTCAGAGACATAATTGTGGCAAGGCACAGATCTGGCCTAGGTTACAACAGAATTTCTGCAGTATTTGAGGTTCCTAAGAGCAAAGTGGCCTCAATAATCCTTAAATGGAAGATGTTTGGGACCACCAGAAGTCTTCCTGGACCTGGCGGTCCAGCCTAATAGAGCAATTGTGGGAGAAGAGCCTTGGTGAGAGAGGTAAAGAAGAACCCCAAGATTACTGTAGCTGAGCTCCATAGATGCAGTAGAGAGATGGAAGAAAGTTCCACAAAGTCAACTATCACTGCAGCCCTCCACCAGTCAGGCATTTATGGCAGAGTGGCCCAACAGAACCCTCTCCTCAGTTCAAGACATATGAAAACCCACATAGAGTTTGCTAAAAAACACATTAAGGACTCCCAGAGTATGAGAATTGAAATTCTCTGGTCTGATAAGATGAAAATAGACCTTTTTGATGATAGTTTTATGCGGTATGTGTGGAGAAAACCAGGCACTGCTCATCACCTGCCCAATATAATCCCAGCAGTAAAACATGGTGGTGGCAGCATCATGCTATAGGGGTGTTTTTCAGCTGCAGGGACAGGACAACTGGTTGTCATTGAAGGAAACATGAATGCGCCAAGTACAGAGATATCCTGGATGAAAACCTCTTTCAGAGTGCTCTGGACCTCAGACTTGGCCGAAGGTTCAACTTCCAACAAGACAATGACCCTAAGCACACAGCTAAAATAACAAAGGAGTGGCTTAAGAACAACTCTGTATCCATTCTTGACTGGCCCAGCCAGAGCCCTGACCTAAACGCAATTGAGCATTTCCGGGGAGACCTGAAAATGGCTGTCCACCAACGTTCACCATCCAACCTGACGGAACTGGAGAGGATCTGAAACTAAGATTGGCATAGGATCCCCAAATCCAGATGTGAAAACTTGTTGCATCATTCCCAAGAAGACTCATGGCTGTACTAGCTCAAAAGGGTGCTTCTACTCAATACTGAGCAAAGAGTCTTAATACCTATCACCATGTGATATTTCAGTTTTTCTTTTTTAATACATTTGCAAAAGCTTCTAAATTTAATTTTTTTCACTGAAGATGGGGTGCAGAGTGTATATTAATTATATTAATGAGAAAAAATGAACTTTTTAGAACTTACCAAATGGCTGCTATGAAACAAAGAGTGAAAAATTGAAAGAGGTCTGAATACTTTCCGTACCCACTGCACGTATATATATATATATATATATATATATATATATATATATATATATACACGTTAGGTGTCAAGTTCCCGCCGCCGCACAGGGGGAATCTCGAACCATGTCTACTGTGGTCTCCCATTCTCCTCCAGCCACAGTGGAACCTGCTCAGCAGAGACATAGATCCTAGCGTCTGGCTCAAGCTGATACTGTGCTCTGCCTTTGTTGCCAGCACTGATCAGCAGCGAGCAGGCATTTCTGGGACTAAGTCCAGCTTTTCCCATGCTGAGCATGCCCACAGGACGACCTCCCATTGGAGGCTGGGGGTCACATGCTCAGGTCCTGTTGCAGCTCCTATTGGACCATCTGGAAGGTCCTGGAGTGCTACTTCTATAAAAGATTTGCATGGCCGCTCGGCCATGCGCTAGTATAAACTTGATAACGTCTGTGTGTAGATGAATGTCTGTCGATGGATGAAAGCTCCTTAATGATTCCCATTCCTAGTGTTGATGACTGCTCGCGAATGGTGGAAGCTACCTTGCGCCCGACAGTGCTACCTGCACAATTAGCACACGATTCTGCGTCTATTCGCAGTGCCCGCCTGTACGGCACCGTGCGCAATCAGTGCACTTTCCTGACAGCTGGTCAGTGTAGGGTGGTAATTCGACTTGGACTTAGCATCTGATTCAGGGCATCCTCAGGCACGGGCTCAAAAGCCACCGAGGGTCAGAGCAAGTCCAATCACCAGTTTAGTGGGGGTGTTTCATAGGGATCCTACTAGTGTCTTTCAGCTGCACCCTGTGACTGTTAACAGGGCACAGCATATTTACGCCGACTCTGTGAAGCAACAGAGTTCGCTTCCATTCACACTGGGTGAGGTCTAACCCACGTGTGAGCAAGCGTCCATCCTCCATTACTCAGCAGCATGTGTCATCTCTGCACGGTGGACCCCGGACTGCGAATGCGTTCCGCCAGTTCTAACATATATATATATATATATATGAGAGAGAGAGAGAGAGAAAAGCCAACCAGCACTCCCAATGTGAACACATGCAAGCTGCAAGCTGTATCATATAGATATAAAAGAACACAGCAGCACATGTACATGAATCTAGGCCATGTGAAAACACAGTCAAATGTTCAATATGAATCATACTTCTCAAAAATTTTTTTTTCATAAATCTTACAGTTATAGATAAAATGAAGATTCTTAGCGCATAAATTGGCCAATTCATGTGTGCCCATCAACCACGGCAAGGTGATCTACCTCTGATGGGTCCTATTCTACCGTACATGCCACAGAGTGACATGTTTGTCCAAAGTTGTAGGCTGGTGGCCCAAGAGTGGCATGTACGGTAGAATAGGACCCATATATTTTTGCGAAGTATGAATCATATTGAACATTTGTCTGTGTTTTCACATGGCCTAGATTCATGTACATGTGCTGCTGTGTTCTTTTATATATATATAATTATATATATATATATATATATATATATATATATATATATATATATATATATATCCATCTTTCTCTCTAAATATATATATACACAGTCATGGCCTAAAGTGTTGGCACCCTTTGAATTGTTCCAGAAAATTAAGTATTTCTCCCAGAAAATTATTACAATTACACATGTTTTGCTATATACATATATACATGACAAATTGAACATCATTTAACAAAAAACCCCACAAATGGTTTGGACATAATTGTTGGCACCCTTAACTTATTTGGCTACATACCCTTTGGAATAAATGAATGCAATCAATCGCTTCCAATAACAATCAACAAGCTTCTTACAACTCTCAACTGGAGTTTTAGACCACTCTTCTTTTGCAAACTACTTCAGGCAGTGGCGTAGGAAGGGGGGTGCGGGGGGGTGCGGGGGGGGGGCGGGCCGCCCCGGGCGGCACAATGTGGGGGCGGCTATCAGCGTGGCTGCGCGCACTCATTCTCTGCTCCTTCCTCCCAGCATTATGAGGACTGGAGCAGAGCGCTGGCAGTGCGCGCGGCCGTGCAGAGTTGCTGGCTGCAGTGTAGCAGGGGCACACAGTCACACACGCTGTGACTCACCCCCGGACCTGCAGTCAGCAGCAGAAGCTCCGATCCCGCCCCTCCAGCAGCGTCACAGCTCTCACAATGTGAAGAGCCATGGAGGGGCGGGGCTAAATGTCGGGGGCGGAGCCACGGACAAGCAGGAAGAAGAGGCAGAAGGAAATATGAAAATCAGAGCGGGAGACAGAAAAGATGTGAGAACAGAGACAGAAAACAACAGAGAGGCAAGACACAGGTGAGAAGTATATATATATATATATATATATATATATATATATATAACATCATTGTCTAAGGGTCACACTTCCGTCTTTCTGTCTGTCCTTCTGTCTTTCTTTCTTTCACGGATATTCATTGGTCGCGGCCTCTGTCGTCGCTGATTGGTCTCGGCAGCTGCCTGTCATGGCTGCCGCGACCAATCAGCGACGGGCACAGTCCGATTAGTCCCTCCGCTGCAGTCAGTGCCCGGCGCCTGCTCTATACTCCCCACAATCAGCGCCCGCTCCATAATCCCCTCCAGTCACCACTCACACAGGGTTAATAGCAGCGGTAATGGGCCGCGGTGTAACGCACTCCGTTACCGCTGCTATTAACCCTGTGTGTCCCCAACTATTTACTATTGATGCTGCCTATGCAGCATCAATAGTAAAAATATGTCATGTTAAAAATAATAAAAAAATGAAAAAACCTGCTATACTCACCCTCCATCGCCTTTCCCGCTCCTCGCAACGCTCCAGTGCCCGCTCCATGCAAGCGGCAGCTTCCGGTGCCAAGGATGGTATGTGAGAAGGACCTGCCATGACATCACGGTCATGTGACCGCAACGTCATCACAGGTCCTGCGCTCATACCAACCCTGGGACTGGAAGCTGCCTCGTGCGATACAGGGCCAAAATTCATCGGAGGGTGAGTATATGTTTATTTTTTATTTTAAGTCTGTATACTACGTGGCTCTGTGCTGTATACTCCATCACTGGGCAATATACTACGTGGCTGGGCAATATACTACGTGGCTGGGCAATATGCTACGTGGGCTGTGCAATATACTACATGGCTGTGTTATATACTACGTGGCTGGGCAATATGCTACGTGGGCTGTGCAATATACTACATGGCTGTGTTATATACTACGTGGCTGTGTTATATACTACGTGGCTGTGCTATACGCTATGTGGGCTGTGCTATATACTGCGTGGGCTGTGTTATACACTACGTGGCTGTGCTATATGCTACGTGGGCTGTGTTATATGCTATGTGGCTATGCTATATTTCTCTGCTGTATCTGCATCATGAATCATGCTATATGTTAAAGGGGGGGCCCACTGAGACTCTTTCGCCCGGGGCCCTCTAAAACCGCAGCCGGCGCTGCAGCTCTTTAACGCTATTGACGTGCGGGCCCGCGCCCGTACGTCAATAGTTAACAACAGCCACCAGCCATTTGGAGGCTGGCAGCTGAAGTCGGCCGCAGCGCACACGTCGACGGCTTCTGACGTCATTGTCAGTCGCCGGCGAGTGCACGCTTCAGCTGCGTGGAGAGAGCAGGAGCGCGGTCAGGTAAGCAGAACTTGGTTTTTTTTTTGCAGACCCTATCATGTGTGCTGCCCTATTTTTGGTAACCTTTATGTGTATTGAGCCGAGGGGGGGGGGGGGGGGGGGGCGCCAAACTCGGGAGCAGCCCCGGGCGGCAAAAGCTCTAGCTACGCCCCTGACTTCAGGTCTCTCATATTTGAAGGGTGCCTTATCCCAAAAGCATTTTTAAGATTTCTGCACAGGTGTTCAATAGGATTTAGATCCGTAGTCTGCAGTGCTTTGTTTCCATTTCTGCGTCCTTCTTGAAGAATGTTTGGGGGCATTGTCCTGCTTGTAGACACATGAACTACTTCAAAACCTAGCTTTCTGACACTGGGCACTACATTGTGACCCAAAATCTTTTGACACGCTTCTGATTTCAAGATGTCTTATACACAGCCATAGCACCCGATGCCAGATGCAGCAAAACAACCCCAAAACATCTTTGAACCTCCATTGACTGTTGTTACTGAGTTCTTTTGTTTATAGTCCTCATTCCTTTTTTTGGTAAACAGGAATGAGGTGCTTTAGCAAAAAGCTTTATCTTGGTCTCATCTGTCCACAAGATGCTTTCTCAGAAGGATTTTGGCTTACTCACGTACATTTGGCAAACTGCAGTCTAACTTTTTTATGTCTGTGTCAACAGTGGGGTCATCCTGGGTTTCCTGCCATAGCGTTCCATTTCATTCAAATGTTCACAGATAGTTTGCCCTGACACTGATGCATGCTGAGCCTGCAGGACAGCTTAAATTTCTCTAGAACTTGATTCGGGCTGCTTATCCTATCCTGTACTCCAACCTTTCATCAATTATTCTCTGCCGTCCACATCCAGGGAGAATAGTTACAGTGCCATGGATTGTAAACTTTTTGATTATGTTGCTCACCATAGACAAAGGAACATCAAGATCTCTGGAGATGGACTTGTAACCTTAAGATTGTTGATATTTTTGAAAAATGTTGGTTCTCAAAATCATCAGACAATTCTCTTCTCCTTTTTCTGTTCTTCGTGCTTAGTGTGGCACACACAGACACACAATGTAAAGATTGAGTCAACTTCACCCCTTTTCATCTGGTTTCAGGTGTGATTTTAATATTGCTCACACCTGTTTCTTGCCACAGGTGAGTTTCAACAAGCATTACATGCTTGAAACAAAGTTGTATAACCATAATTTTGGACCATTTTGGGGGTTTTGTGTGAAATTATGTCCAATTTGCCATTTTTACTGAATTTTTGTGTTGTTCCAATACACACACAAAGGAAATAACATGTATAACAAGACACATGCAATTGCAATAATTTTCCGGGAGACATACTCTACTTTCTGGACAAATTCAATTTTTCAATTTCGGCCATGACTAATATATATATATATATATATATATATATATATATATATATATATATATATATATATATATATATATATATATATATATATATATATATATATATATATATATCTATATATATAGATATATATATAGATATATATATGTATAGTGTGTTCCAAATTATGATGCAAATTGAATTTAAGTGTCATAACGATTTAATTGTTTTGTTTTTCAAATAAGCTTGTGGATGGTATTGTGTCTCACGGCAATGGATCACTGAAAAATACACATGTGATAATTAGCTTTCCAGGTGATTCTACTTAAAGGAAAACTACTTAAAAATGATGTTCCACGTTATAAAGCAGGCCACAGGTTTTAAGCAATATGGGAAATAAAAAGGATCTCTCTGCTGCTGAAAAGCGTTAAATAGTGCAATGCCTTGGACAAGGTATCAAAACATTAGATATTTCACGAAAACTTAAGAGTGATCATCATACTGTGAAGAGATTTGTGACTGAAACAGCACAATAAACATAAGGATGAATGACCTCGGGGAGATCAAAACATCCAACACCGCGTAGACACCATCACGTGTTTCTTAACGCAGTGATCCAGAACACTGCTCCCATACCTTATGAGAAATATGCAAATACATGTAGAAAAGCCGCGGAGACACCGTGATGGTGTCTACGTGGCTTTTCTACATGCATTTGCATATTTCCTTCCCGGTGAAAGACCTGGCTATTTATTGCTTGCCTTGAGAAACACGTGATGCTGTCTCCTCGGCTTTTTTACATGCATTTGCATATTTCCCATAAGGGATGGGAGCAGTATTGTGGATCACTGCATTGAGAAACATGTGATGGTGTCTCCGCGGTGTTGGATGTTTTTGATCTCCCCAAGGTCCTTCATCCTTATGTTTATAGTCCTTTTGCAAGGCACTGCTCCTAATAGCCAGTTTCCTACTGCACACTGATGAGGTGCAAATACCCCAAAACAGCTGTCTGTGGATGGATACCATGTTTTGGCATAGGTGGTTTTCCTTTTTGGATGCTGCCCTTCCTGTGGTTGTTCCTTCCCGGTGAAAGACCTGGCTATTTATTGCTTGCATTGAGAAACACGTGATGGTGTCTCCGCGGCTTTTCTACATAAAACAGCACAGAGTTCATGCAGATAAAGGCATAATGAGGAAGGTTTCTGCTAGACAAATTCATTGGATTAAGATAGCAGCTTCCAAAATACCATTACAAAGCAGTAAAACAGTTATTTGAAGCTGCTGGTGCCTCTGGAATCCCACGAACCTCAAGGTTTTTGATCATTCAAAGGCTTGCTGTGGTGCATAAACCTACTATTCAGCCACCCCTAAACAGCGTCCACAAGCAGAAACGGTTGTAGTGGGCCCAGACATACATGAAGACTCATTTTCAGTCTTGTTTACTGATGAGTGTCGAGCAACCCTGGACGGTCCAGATGGATAGAGTAGTGGATGGTTGGAGGATGGCCACCATGTCAAAACAAGGCTGCGACACCATCAAGAAGGTGGAGGAGTCATGTTTTGGGCTGGAATCATGGACAAAACAGCTGGTAGAGCCCTTTAAGGTTTCTGAAGGTGTGAAAAAGACCTCTGCAAAGTATATAGAGTTTCTGACTGACAACTTTCTTCCATGGTATAAAAAGCAGAAACGTGCCTTCAGGAGCCAAATCATCTTCATGCATGACAATGTACCATCTCATGCTGCAAAGAATACCTCTGAGTTATTGGATGCTTGGGCATAAAAGGAGATAAACCCATGGTGTGGCCACCATCTTCCCCTGACCTCAACGCAATAGAGAACCTTTGGAGTATCATCAAGCAAAAGATCTATGAGGGTGGAAGGCAGTTCACATAAAAAAAAAGCAGCTCTTGGAGGCTATTCTGACTTCATGCAAAGAAATAGAAGCAGAAACTTTCCAAAAACTCACAAGTTCAATGGATGCAAGAATTGTGAAGGTGATATCAAAGAATGGTTCCTATGTTAACATGTAACTTGGCCTGTTAAGATTTTATGGTGCTAAATAGCTTTTTTTTCAGTGAATGTGACCTCCTAATGCTGCAAATTCGACAAATGAGTATTTTCAGTTCTTTAAAATATATCAAAATGTTTAGAAATTCTACTGTGCATAAAAATTTGGAACAGTGCATTTTGAGTTTTTATTCTTTTTGGAGATCATGCTGTTATTATTGGGAGGTTTCTTGAATAAATGTTGATGTATTCTCTAATGAGTGATGACTTTTATTAGACTGTCATTTTCACTAACCATTTAGGAAAATCTGAGCAAAATATCATTTGCATAATAATTTGGAACATGGTGTATATGTACAGACCAAAAGTTTGGACACACCTTCTCATTTAAAGATTTTTCTGTATTTTCATGACTATGAAAATTGTAAATTCACACTGAAGGCATCAAAACTATGAATTAACACATGTGGAATTATATACTTAACAAAAAAGTGTGAAACAACTGAAAATATGTCTTATATTCTAGGTTCTTCAAAGTAGCCACCTTTTGCTTTGATGACTGCTTTGCACACTCTTGGCATTCTCTTGATGAACTTCAAGAGGTAGTCACTGAAAATGGTCCTTCCAACAATCTTGAAGGAGTTCCGAGAGATGCTTAGCACTTGTGGCCCTTTTGCCTTCACTCATGCTTCAAGCATAAAGATACGAAATGTAAATGTTTGGTGAAGAATCAACAAGTGGAACACATTTGTGAAGTTGAACGAAATGTATTAGTTATTTTAAATGTTTGAGGAAATTCAAAACTGAAAAGTGGGGCGTGCAATATTATTTGGTCACTTTACTTTCTGTGCAGCAAACTCACTCGAGAAGTTCATTGTGGTTCTCTGAATGATCCAATGTTGTCCTAAATGCCTAATGATGATAAATATAATCCACCTGTGTGTAATTAAGTCTCCGTATAAATGCACCTGCTCTGTGATAGTCTCAGGGTTCTGTTTGAAGCACAGAGAGCATCATGAAGACCAAGGAACACAACAGGCAGGTCCGTGATACTGTTGTGGAGTAGTTTAAAGCCGGATTTGGATACAAAATATTTTCCAAAACTTTAAACATCCCAAGGAGCACTCTGCAAGCGATCATATTAAAATGGAAGGAGTATCATACCACTGCAAATCTACCAAGATTCGGCCGTTCCTCTAAACTTTCATCTCAAACATGGAGAAGACTGATCAGAGATGCAGCCAAGAGGCCCATGATCACTCTGGATGAACTGCAGAGATATACAGCTGAGGTGGGACAGTCTGTCCATAGGACAACAATCAGTTGTACACTGCGCAAATCTGGCCTTTATGGAAGAGTAGCAAGAAGAAGCCATTTCACAAAGATGTCCATAAAATGTGTCATTTAAAGTTTGCAACAAGCCACCTGGGAGACACACCAAACCTTTGGAAGAAGATGCTCGGTTCAGGAGAAACCAAAATCAAACATTTTGGCAACAATGCCAAATGATATGTTTGGCGTAAAGGTAACACAGCTCATCAACCTGAACACACCATCCCCACTGTCAAAAATGGTGGTGGCAGCATCATGGTTTGGGCCTAATTTTCTTCAGCAGGGACAGGGAAGATGGTTAAAATTGATGGGAATATGGATGGAGCCAAATACAGGACCATTCTTGAAGAAAACCTGTTGGAGTCTGCAAAAATCCTGAGACTGGGACGGAGATTTGTCTTCGAAGGCTACGTTCACATTTGCTTTGTTGGGCGCAGCGTCGTCGACGCATACCGACGCATGCGTCATGCGCCCCTATCTTTAACATGGGGGGGCGCACGGACATGCGCCGGTATGCATTGTATTGTGTTTTGACGCACCAGACAGGGCGCGGACGACGCTACTTGTAGCATTTTCCCTGTGCCAAAATTCATGAACATTACTAGTTTATGTCAACGCATGCGTAAAAAAATGCAGCATTGTGTATATGCATTGTTGGTTGCGTCGACGACGCTGCGCCCAACAACGCAAATGTGAACGTAGACCAACAAGACAATGATCCCAAACAAAAAGCAAAATCTACAATTGAATAGTTCACAAATAAGTGTATCCAGGTGTTAGAATGGCCAAGTCAAAGTCCAGACCTCTAACCAATCGAGAATCTGTGGAAAGAGCTGAAAACTGCTGCTCACAAACAATCTCCATCAAACCTCACTGAGTTCAAGCTGCTTGCCAAGAAAGAATGGGCAAGAATTTAAGTCTCTCGATGTACAAAACTGATAGAGACATACCCCAAGCGACTTGCAGCTGTAATCGCAGCAAACGGTGGCTCAAGAAAGTATTAAATTAAAGGGGCCGAAAAATATTGCACACCCCACTTTTCAGTTTTTGAATTTCTACAAAAATTTAAAATCTACTATATAAAGCTGAATGTGTGTATGTGTGTGTGTGTGTGTGTGTGTGTGTGTGTGTGTGTGTGTGTGTGTGTGTGTGTGTGTGTATGTCCGGGATTGGCATCTGCACCGTCGCAGCTACAGCCACAAAATTTTGCACAGTCACACGTCTGGACCCCGAGAGCGTCATAGGCTATATTGTGAGGCGAAATTTTAACCCCACGCGTTCCAATTCACCAAACAATTTTGCCCCTATCTTCATAATGGGGAAAAAAGTGAAAGGAAAAGTGTTGGAAGCGTCGCAGCTACAGCAACAAAATTTTGCACAGTCACACGTCTGGACCCTGAGAGCGTCACAGGCTACGTTGTGAGGTGAAATTTTAACCCCGCGCTTTCCAATTCACCAAACAATTTTGCCCCTATCTACATAATGGGGAAAAGTGAAAGGAAAAGTGTTGGAGGCAAATTGACAGCTGCAAGATGTGAACAAGGGGGACTTAAAGAGTGAGAGCGATGGCGCCAAAGAGTATATACCGTACAGTTGCTAAGGTGGGGCCCCGACATGGGATACTCACCACACACGGCGATATGAACACACACACAAAACGCGCCACACACTACCACGTGCGTGAACACATATAAAACCCTCAGCACACATTTCATGACACATACACCAACCTCGCCACATAAAAGTCGAAACACAAAAGTCGCCGCTCAAAACTCGCCACGCGCAAAACTCGCCACATGCAAAAACTAGGCTCACGCAAAACTCGCCACAAGTGCAAAACTCACCTCATGGAAAACTCGCCACACGCAAAACTTGCACACGCAGAAAAATTGCCACATGCACAAAAGTTGCAAAAGTTGCCTCACACAAAACTTGCACAAACTCAAAATGCACCACACATAAAACTTGCCACGCGCAAAAACTCGCCATGCGCAAAACTTGCTGCACACAACTTGCTACACTAACCTGTCACATGCAACTCGACACACAAAAAGTTGCTACACGCATGTTGCCACACAAAACTCATCTCACAAAAGTCGCTACATGCATGTCGCCACACGCAACTCAACACACACAACTTGACAAACGAAACTCACGCTAAAACACACACAAGTCTGGTATTATCCTTCAAAAATAAAAATCTGATTAATAAGTAGACAAAATACAATAGCAACAAATGTACCATATAGGAAATACGGCAGCTGTCAGTCACATGACCTGTCTATTATGTGTATGTGTGAGCTAATATATACTGCCATGGGGAGGGCTTCCTGTTGGCTGGGGATTTATCAGGCTGCCAATTTAGCTTACAAATACTGAGGTAAAAATACTGAGCAAATAACATGTGAACGAGGTCTAATACAGGAGGAGATGACACACAGGTATATACTATATACAGGGGAGATGACACACAGATATCTACTATATACAGGAGAGATGACACACAGGTATATACTATATACAGGAGGAGATGACACACAGGTATATGCTATATATAGAAGATGACATACAGTTATATACTATATACAGGAGGAGATGACACACAGATATATACTATATACAGGGGAGATAACACAGGTATATACTATATACAGGAGGAGATGACATACAGGTATATACTATATATAGGAGGAGATGACATACAGGTATATACTATATACAGGGGAGATGACACGCAGCAGGTATATACTATATACAGGGGAGATGACATACAGGTATATACTATATACAGGAGATGACATACAGGTGTATACTATATATAAGGGAGATGACAAACATGTATATACTGAGGTGAAAATGAGAGGTGTGAGGTGAAAATGAAAAGATGTGAGTGCAAAATGAGAGGAGTGAGGGAAAATAGTGGAGTGATCGGAAAAGGACAGATGTGAGGTCGAAATGACAAGTGTTAGGGGGGAATGAGAGGAGTGAGGGAGAAAATGAGAGGTGTGAGGGAGAAAATGAGAGATGTGAGGGGGAAAATGAAAGATGTGATTGGAAAAATGAGAGGCGTGATGGGAAAATAAGAGAAGTGAGGTGCTATAACTAACCACAGATATTTACTATGCCCAGGCAACGCCGGGCTCTTCAGCTAGTCTAATATATAAAGCTGAATGTGTGTATGTGTGTATGTGTGTGTGTATGTCCGGGATTGGCATCTGCACCGTCGCAGCTACAGCCGCAAAATTTTGCACACTCACATGTCTGGACCCCGAGAGCGTCATAGGCTATGTTGTGAGGTGAAATTTTAACCCCGCGCGTTCCAATTCCCCAAACAATTTTGCCCCTATCTACATAATGGGGAAAAAGTGAAAGGAAAAGTGTTGGAGGCGTCGCAGCTACAGCCACAAAATTTTGCACAGTCACACGTCTGGACCCTGAGAGCATCATAGGCTATATTATGAGGAGAAATTTTAACTCCGCGCTTTCCAATTCACCAAACAATTTTGCCCCTATCTACATAATGGGGAAAAAGTGAAAGGAAAAGTGTTGGAGGCAAATTGACAGATGCCAGATGTGAACAAGGGGGACTTAAAGAATGAGAGCGATGGCACCAAAGAGTATATACCGTACAGATGCTAAGGTGGGGCCCCAACATGGGATACTCACCACACACGGGGATATGAACACACACACAAAAGGCGCCACAAACTACCACGTGCTTGTACGCATATACCACCCTTAGCACACATTTCACCACATAAAAGTTGAAACATAAAAGTCGCCTCTCAAAACTCGCCACATGCAAAACTAGGCTCATGGAAAACTCGCCACACGTGCAAAACTCACCTCATGGAAAACTCGCCACACGCAAAACTTGCACCCACGGAAAAATTGCTACATGCACAAAAGTTGCAACACATGCAAAAGTTGCCTCACTCAAAACTTGCACATACTCAAAACGCACCACACATAAACTCGCCACGCGCAAAACTCGCCATACGCAAAACTTGCTGCACACAACTTGCTACACTAACCTGTCACATGCAACTCGACACACATAAAGTTGTTACACGCATGTCGCCACACAAAACTCATCTCACAAAAGTCGCTACATGCATGTCGCCACATGCAACTCAACACACACAACTTGACACATGAAACTCGCCCTAAAACACACACAAGTCTGGTATTATCCTTCAAAAATAAAAATCTGATTGATAAGCAGACAAACTACAAGAGCAACAAATGTACCATATAGGAAATACAGCAGCTGTCAGTCACATGACCTGTCTATTATGTGTATGTGTGAGCTAATATATACTGCCAGGGGGAGGGCTTCCTGTTGGCTGGGGATTTATCAGGCTGCCAATTTAGTACTATATACAGGAGAGATGACACACAGGTATATACTATATACAGGAGGAGATGACACACAGGTATACACTATTTACAGGAACAGATGACACACAGGTATATACTATATACAGGAGCAGATGACACACAGGTATATACTATATACAGGAGCAGATGACACACAGGTATATACTATATACAGGAGGAGATGACTTACAGGTATATACTATATACAGGAGCAGATGACACACAGGTATATACTATATACAGGAGGAGATGACATACAGCAGGTATATACTATTTACAGGGGAGATGGCATACAGGTATATATTATATACAAGAGAAGACATACAGGTGTATACTATATATAAGGGAGATAACAAACATGTATATACTGAGGTGAAAATGAGGGGTGTGAGGTGAAAATGAAAAGGTGTGAGTGCAAAATGAGAGAAGTGAGGGAAAATAGTGGAGTGATCGGAAAATGACAGATGTGAGGTCGAAATGACAAGTGTTAGGGGGGAATGAGAGGAGTGAGGGGGAAAATGAGAGGTGTAAGGGAGAAAATGAGAGGTGTAAGGGAGAAAATGAGAGGCATGATGGGAAAATAAGAGACGTGAGGTGCTATAACTAACCATAGATATTTACAATGCCCAGACAACGCCGGGCTCTTCAGCTAGTAACCAATACATTTCATTCAACTTCACAATTGTGTTCCACTTGTTATTGATTCTTCACCAAAAATTTACATTTGGTATCTTTATGTTTGAAGCATGATATGTGGAAAAAGGTTGAAAAGTTCCAGGGAGCCGAATACTTTTGCAAGGCACTGTATATATTGTTAGGAAAATATGAATTATTTTCCATTGTCCTGGTTACACAGCCTCTCCGGCGACTACTTATCCTAGGTACAGTACCCTGACCGACCTGAGGGTAAGGGGGTGCCAGAGAGCTGCCAGTGCAAGTTCTTGACTAAAAATGAATGAGGATTTCCATGACATATATTGGTTAGTGTGAGCAATTATTACTTTATGAAGCATACAAGTCATCTGTAAATTTTTGCAAATACATTTTTCAAAATCCTAACCTAAAGCATTCACTGACATGTGAATAACTACAACTTTTGGACACATTGTGGTTAGAAATGAGAGAACCCTGCTTGAAAATCGGGGTTTGTACCGAACAGTTAGTGTCTTGTGCTAAATGCCAAACACAAAATTCTCTGGGAAGTCAGTGGCAATATTCGGCGTTCTGGGGAAGTCTATTTCAAAGAAAAAGAGAGATTCATTTTCCAGCTCTAAAGTTCCAGTCTTTATTGTTTTCAATGGAGTTCAGGTTCTGTTTCACATTTGGGTACAATTCTGGTACCGGAACCAAACTTTGGAATAAAATTCGGGTTGTGTACCAGAACCTGAACTTTCACAGGTTCGCTCATCCCTAATTGTGGTTGGTACAATACACATATTTGATAAATGACATGAAAAGGTTATCTGTCCAAAGGCCTTTTTCCTGTATTTAAAAAAAAGGTTTACTGCAAAAAGATATCCACATTTATGGAAACTATATTCAGATAGATGTGTCAAAAAAGGTTTCTAGTTGCATAGCATTGCCATCTGTTTGGGAGATGCTTTTTCACTTTTGATGTATGTATAGATTGTGAATGTATGGAAACACAACTTTTTACATTTGGATATGTGTACATTTGATTTACACATTAGTTACAAGATGTTAAAAATGGAGGAATTTTAGATTCTCATTTTTAATGTCTCAACAATTGGTAAAATGGACTACTTACCACTCTTCATCTCTGGATAACAGAATTTTAGGTCACGACAGTTACGAGCTGGGTTCTTTCTGGTACCGTCAGGACTGATCATGTTTTCTATTTGACTATTGATGGATTTAAGTGATGACATAATCTCAGATGTTGCCGTTGCATCAATTGGTTGGTCACCATAATATGGGGCTGATGGTCCCTTTTCTCCACCGAATGAACCAAGATTAGCTCCTCCACCATCACAGCAAGGGCCTGGGGGGCCAGGCTGCCCTGGTGGTCCAGGTTGACCAGCTGCGCCCTAGAAAATACAGAACAATTATCACTATTGCTAGTTTGATAGTCATATTTTCAGATGTAACTAATCTGTTAGATTGTATTCTTTATATAATTGTATTAAATTCAGAAATCATAATTCTGGAATCATTCTGCACAACATACACACATCTAAATATTTGCTTAGAAATTACCTCTGACCCAGGTTCTCCTCTGCTACCGCGTGGACCTGGAGGGCCCAGGGGTCCAGGATAACCACTAGTGCCATCTTTACCAGGAGCTCCATTAGATCCTGGTGAGCCCTAAAACCATAATTTAATTAACCAGTTCAACATTTTATCTATTCTTAAATCAATACCCAAAATTGTAATTTTTGTACAAATATTTACTTACTCTAGGACCTTGAGGACCTGGTGATCCAGCAGAACCTTGCTCTCCTGAAGATCCCTTGTATAAGAGAGAAGTATTCAAGTCTTAAAAATCCTTTCATACACAAAGAGTGAGCATTATTCGTGATGTCAACTATTCTTTAAAGAAACCAATTTAACTCATTTTTTTAAATTATAACTGATCAAGATAATTTTTGAATCAATTTTGATATAAACTCACAGGAGGGCCAGGAAGACCAGGGTTGCCAGGGAATCCACGATGACCTTTAATTCCATTTGTACCACGCTCTCCTGCTTCACCTTTATCACCACGTGTACCCTGAGGACCCTAGAGAAAACATGAAAATTGTACCATTAGCTTCTAAATCAACATTAACTGCCTCTTTTCTCTCTCCCTCTCTCTCTCTCTATATATATACAGTGTATGTGTATTGAAGGAAAGCAGGAGGTAAGATCCTCGATGGTAGGTATTTGTTGATACACTGTTTTACAAAGGTTTTGTCCCTTGGACAATTTTGAGTGTTCCTATCCTGATAGATTTTTTCATGTTGATTTTAGAAATGACTTCAGATTTTTCCTATCACGTAAGGTTTTTGAGAAATGATATGAAACATTATAATATTCTGTTATAATTCCAAAAACTCATATGAACTTTTTCTGAAACAGTATATTCTGATTTTTCCACTGAAATAACATAAATTGCTGATCTACAGGTATGAAAGTACTTATTATGCGAATTGCGCAGAGGCGCAGTGAGTCATTTGGCTGACCGTGTACGGAGCACACCAGATCTCCTGGGCAGGGGAGAAATCAATAGACAATACTGACTTTACAACAGGGGATCACCGAGGATTCATTTTGTGAGGTAAAATATTTCACTGACTGTTTTTAACCCCATTCACCCCGAAGCCTGTTTTCAACTTCCTGACCAAGCCATTTTTTTCAATTCTGACCACTGTCACTTTATGAGGTCATAACTCTGAAACGCTTCAATGGATACTGGTGATTTCTCATGACATATTGTACTTTATGGTAGTGGTAAAATTTATTCGATATTACTTGCGTTTATTTGTAAAAAAAACAGAAATTTGGCGAAAATTTTGAAAATTTTTGCAATTTTTTTTAACTTTTAGTTTTTATGCCCTTAACCCCTTCATGACCTTGGTATTTTCCATTTTTCCATTTTCGTTTTTCACTTCCCTCCTTCCCTGAGCCATAACTTTTTTATTTTTCCGTCAACATGGCCATGTGAGGGCTTATTTTTTGTGAAACAAGTTGTACTATTAAACAACATCATTGGTTTTAGCATGTCGTGTACTAGAAAACGGGAAAAAAATTCCAAGACCAGTGAAATTGCAAAAAAAGTGCAATCCCACACTTTTTTTTGTTTGGCTTTTTTTGCTAGGTTCACCAAGTGCTAAAACTGACCTGCCATTATGATTCTCCAGGTCAGTACGAGTTCATAGACACCTAACATGACTAGGTTACCTTTGCTAAAAAAAAAAAAAAAGTGCCATTTTCCGATATCCGTAGCGTCTCCATTTTTCATGATCTGGGGTCAGTTGAGGGCTTATTTTTTGCATGCTGAGCTGGCATTTTTAATGGTTCCATTTTGGTGCAGATACATTCTTTTGATCGCCCGTTATTGCATTTTAATGCAATGTCGCGGTGACTAAAAAACATAATTCTGGCGTTTCAAATTTTTTTATCGCTACGCTTATCAGTAGGTTAATGCTTTTTTTTAATTGATAGATTGGGCGATTCTGAACGCAGCGATACCAAATATGTGTAGTTTTGATTTTTTTTATTGATTTATTTTGAATGGGGCAAAAGGGGAGTGATTTAAACTTTTATATTTTTTTTATTTTTTTCAAATTTTTTAAATCAGGTCAGAAAGGGGTTAAATTAGAGTCATATCATACAAAATAGGTAATAAATAACATAATAAATAACATTACCCACATGTCTGCTTTACATTAGCACAATTTTGTAAGTGTAATATTTTTTGTTAGGAAGCTATAAGGGTTAAAAGTTGACCAGCGATTTCCCATTTTTACAACAAAATTTGCAAACTTTTTTTTTTTAGGGACCACCTCACACTTGAAGTGACTTTGAGGGGCCTATATAACAGAAAATGCCCAAAAGTGACACCATTCTAAAAACTGCACCCCTCAAGGTACTCAAAACCACGTTCAAGAAGTTTATTAACCCTTCAGGTGCTTCACAGGAATTTTTGAAATGTTTAAAAAAAATTGAACATTTAACTTTTTTTCACAAAATTTTTACTTCAGATCCAATTTGTTTTATGTTAGCAAGGGTAACAGGAGAAATTGGACCACAAAAGTCGTTGTACAATTTGTCCCGAGTACGCCTAAACCCCATATGTGGGGGTAAACCACTGTTTGGGCACATGGCAGAGCTCGGAAGGGAAGGAGCGCCATTTGACTTTTCAATGCAAAATTTGCTGGAATTAAGATCGTACACCATGTTGCGTTTGGAGAGCCTCTGATATGCCTAAACAATTGAAACCCCCCACAAGTGACACCATTTTGGAAAGTAGACCCCCTAGGGACCTAATCTAGATGTGTGGTGAGCACTTTGAATCTCCAAGTGCTTCACAGAAGTTTATTATGTAGAGCCGTAATAAAAAATAAAAAATTTTCACAAAAATGATCTTTTCGCCCCAAATTTTTCATTTTCCCAAGGGTAACAGGACAAATTGGAACCCAAATGTTGTTGTCAATCAATTTGTCCTGAGTACGCTGATACCCCATATATGGGGGTAAACCACTGTTTGGGCGCATCGCAGAGCTCGGAAGGGAAGGAGCGCCGTTTGACCTTACAATGCAAAATTTGCTGGAATTGAGATCGGAACCCATATCGAGTTTGGAGAGCCCCTGATGTGCCGAAACAGTGGAAACCCCCCAAAACTGACCCCAGTTTGGAAAGAAGACCCTATAAGGAACTTATCTAGATGTATGGTGAGCACTTTGAACCCCCAATTGTTTCACTAAAGCTTAGAAGGTAGAGCCGTGAACATTAAAAAAAATTTTTTTTTCCACAAAATGATCTTTTAGTTCGCAATTTTATTTTCCCACGGATAACAGGAGAAATTGGACCCCAAAAGTTGTTGTACCATTTGTCCTGAGTATTCTGATACCCCATATGAGGGGGGAACCACCGATTGGGCCCATGGCAGAGCTCGGAAGGGAAGGAGTGCTGTTTTGGAATGCAAACTTTGATGGAATGGTCTGCGGGTTTCACATTGAGTTTGCAGAGCCCCTGATGTACCTAAACAGTAGAAACTCCCACAAGTGACCCCATATTGGAAACTAGACCCCCCAAGGAACTTATCTAGATGTGTTGTGAGAACTTTGAACCCCCAAGTGTTTTGCTAAAGTTTATAATACAGAGCCGTGAAAATAAAAAAAAAATTTTTTCCACAAAAATGATATTTTAGTCCCCAAATTTTTATTTTCACAAAGGTAACAGGAGAAATTGGACCCCAAATGTTGTTGTACAATTTGTCCTGAGTACGCTGATACCCCTTATGTGGGGGAACCACTGTTTGGGCACACGGCAGAGCTCGGAAGGTAAGGAACACCATTTTACTTTTTCAACACAGGATTGGCTGGAATTGAGATCGGACGCCATGTCGCGATTGGAGAGCCCCTGATGTGCCTAAACAGTGGAAAACCCCCAAATTCTCCAACCCTAACACCAATGTACCCCTAAGCCTAATCCCAACCATAACCCTAACCACACCCCTAACCCGAACACACCCCTAACCCTAATCCCAACCCTAACCATAACACTGACCACACCCCTATCCCCAACACTCCCCTAACCCTAATACCAGCCTTTAGCTCAACTCTAACCATAACCCTAACCACACCCCTAACCCTGACACACCCCTAACTCTAATCCCAACCTTAACCCCAACCGTAAACATAATCCAAACCCTAACTTTAGCCCCAACCCTAACTTTAGCCCCAGCCCTAACCCTAACTTTAGTCCCAACCCTAACCCTAACTTTAGCCCCAACCCTAACCCTAACTTTAGCCCCAACCCTAACCCTAACTTTAGCCCTAACCCTAACTTTAGCCCCAACCCTAACCCTAACGTTAGCCCTAACCCTAATGTGAAAATGGAAATAAATACATTTTTTTAATTTTATTATTTTTCCCTAACTAAGGGGGTGATAAAGGGGGGTTTGATTTACTATTTATAGTGGGTTTTTATAGCTGGTTTTTGTTTGGCAGCTGTCACAAGAGACGCTTTTTATTGCACAAAAATAGTTTTTTGCATCACCATATAATTTATCCATATTTTGGCCCACAGAGTCATGTGAGATCTTGTTTTCTGCTTGACGAGTTGATGTTTTTATTGGTACCATTTTCGGGCACATGACATTTTTCGATTGCTTTTTTTCTGATTTTGGGGAGGCATGATGAACAAAAACCAGCAATTCCTGAATTTCTTTTAGGGGGCCGTTTATACCGTTCCACGTGTGGTAAAATTGATAAAGCAGCTTTATTCTTTGGGCTAGTACGATTACAGCGATACCTCATTTATATCTTTTTTCATGTTTTGGCGCTTTTACACAATAAAAACTATTTTATATAAAAAATAATCGTTTTTGCAACGCTTTATTCTGAGAGCTATAACTTTTTTATTTTTCTGCTGATGATGCTGTATGGCGGCTTTTTTTTCTGGGACAAGATGATGTTTTCAGCGGTACCATGTTTATTTATATCCGTCTTTTTGATCACATTTTATTGCACTTTTTGTTCAGCAGTATGATGATAAATCGCTGATCTGACACTTTGCATAGCACTGTGTCAGATCAGCGATCTGACAGGCAGTGCAGGAGAGCAGTACTAGTACTGCGCATGTCGGGAAGGGGTTAAACAATATTTTGATATTGTTGTTAATGGCGGATTGCTATGAGCACCACCCTGTGGTCGGCGCTCATAGCAAGCCTGTAATTCTGCTGCATAGAGGTGATCTGAGCAGCTTCTAGCCTCCTATGAAGGCTATTGAAGCATGCCAAAAGTAACAAAAAAAGTGTTTAAAAATATAAAAAAAATAAAAGTTCAAATCACCCCCCTTTCGCTTCAATCAAAATAAAACAATAAAAAAAATCAAACCTATACATATTTGGTATTGCCACATTCAGCATCGCCCGATCTATCAATAAAAAAGAATTAACCTGATCGCTAAACGGCGTAGCAATAAAAAAATCAAAATGCCAAAATTAATAATAATAATAAAAAGAACGTATCTGCACAAAAGTGGTATAATTTAAAATGCCAGGCAAAAAATAAGCCCGTACCCAACCTGAGATCACGAAAAATGGAGACGCTATGGGTCTCGGAAAATTGCACAATTTTTTTTTTTAGCAAACTTTTTTTTCACCACTTAGATAAAAGAGAACTTAGACATGTTTGATATCTATGAACACATAATGACCCGAAGAATCATAATTGCAGGTCAGTTTTAGCATTTAGTGAACCTAGCAAAAAAGCCAAACAAAAAACCAGCGTGGGATTGCACTTTTTTGCAATTTCACCGCACTTGGATTTTTTTTCCCAGTTTTGAGTACATGACATGGTAAAACCAATGGTGTCTTTCAAAAGTACAACTCGTCCCGCAAAAAATAAGCCCTCACACGGCCATACTGACGGAAAAATAAAAAAGTTATGGCTCTGGAAAAAAGGAGAGCAAGAAGCAAAAATCAAAAATAGCTCAGGTCATGAAGGGGTTAACAATAGTGATGAGCGAATATACTCGTTACTCGAGATTTCTCGAGCATGCTCGGGGGTCCTCCAAGTATTTTTTAGTGCTCAGAGTTTTTAGTTTTTCTTGCCGCAGCTGAATGATTTACATCTGATAGCCAGCTTAAGTACATGTGGGGATTCCCTAGCAACCAGGCAACCCCCACATGTACTTATGCTGGCTTACAGATGTAAATCATTCAGCTGCGGCAAGAAAAACTAAAACTCCGAGCACTAAAAAATACTTGGAGGACACCCGAGCATGCTCGAGAAATCTCAAGTAACAAGTATATTCGCTCATCACTAGTTAAAAACCTTATGTGATACAGATTTTTGTAGCACATATTCTTCTTCAGTATATCAAAATGTATAAGATACAGTAAAATTTTCTCAGGGGACAAGAACCTCCCAGAAATGTGTTGTGCAGTGTAATGTAAGCTGTACCAATAATACTACTGTAGATCAGTGAGCAGGTTTAATGTGACTGGATTTTGAGCAACCGAAAGAATCTTGCAGGGAAACGTCTTTCCTATGACCTTTATGGGGTTTACAGGCTGGTTAACATCAGGAGGGATAGCTCAGTAGTGTGGAGGGTGTTGACATTGGAGAAAGGCAGAGCTGCTGGTTAGTCTGCTCTGCAAATTGAGATGTTTTAGAGCTAAACAGAGAGGTGTTTGTTTGGTGAAAACATTGAATACAAGTGTGAACTGCTGCTGGAAATACTGAGATTGGTGAGGCGGCTACATTTATGTTGTTTCATCTGCCTGAAGAAAACAATTGTTTATGTTATCCATTGATATTTAAGGAAGGCTGTTTTCATTTTGGAGCTGCAACGTTTATGATGGACAATAAATACATGTTGTTTTGATCTAAAATCCCGTGTCATGTGTATCCATGTATCCAAACAGGTATCTGAGAATGTGAGATATACAGTATATAGGAGGATATATAGGAGGGTATATAGGAGGAATATATCTACTATATAATTGTCTAAGGGTCACTTCCGTCTGTCTGTCCTTCTGTCTGTCACGGAAATCCCAAGTCGCTGATTGGTCGCGGCAAAACAGCCACGACCAATCAAGCGACCGGTGCAGTTCGACAGCAACATAACCGCTCCTTCCTCTCCGCAGTCAGTGCCCGCTCCGTACTCCCCTCCAGTGAGCCCTCACACAGGGTTAATGGCAGCGCTAATGGACCGCGATGTAACGCACTCCATTACCACTGCTATTAACCCTGTGTGACCAACTTTTTTACTATTGATGCTGCTTAAGCAGCATCAGTAGTAAAAAGATCCAATGTTAAAAATAATAAAAAAAATAAAAAATCATCATATACTCACCGTGCGTCGGCCCCCGGATGCAGCCCAGGCCTTTACCACTATTCGCGACGCTTGGGTCCATGCATTGCGGTCTCGCGGGATGATAACGTGCGGTCTCGCGAGACCGCTACGTCATCTCGCGAGACCGCAATGCACTCTTGGGAGTAACTGGCACAGTCCGGCCGCTCCCTACTCCCCTGCAATGAGGGAGTGACCGGCCCTGCAGCTCGCGATGCTCCGGTCCCACCACTTCCCTGATTGGTCGCGCTCAGTCGGCACGACCAATGAGCGACATTGGCGCGGGATATAAATCCCGCTTCCCTGATTTGGTCACGCCCCGCCGGCGCGACCAATCAGCGACATTGGCGCGGGATTTAAATCCCGCTTCCCTGATTGGTCACGATCAGCCGGCGCGACCAATCAGCGACATTGCCGCGGGATTTAAAGCCCACTTCCCTGATTGGTCACGCCCACCAGCACGACCAATCAGGGGAGCGGGATTTCAATCCCGCGCCAATGTCGCGCCGGCTGGGCGCAAGCAATCAGGAAAATAATTAAAAAATAAAAAATCATTACATTCTCACCTTCTGTCGCCTCCGCAGCAGCTTTTCCTGCAGTTGGCGATGCTCCGGTCCCACCGCTTCCCTGATTGGTCACGATCAGCCGGCGCGACCAATCAGCTACATTGCAGCGGGATTTAAATCCCGCTCACCTGATTGGTCGCCCTCAGCCGGCGCGACCAATCAGCGACATTGGCATGGGATTTAAATCCCGCTTCCCTGATTGGTCACGCCCAGCCAGCGTGACCAATCAGCGACATTGCTGCGGGATTTAAATCCGGCTTCCTTGCGCGACCAATCAGCGACATTGGCGTGGGATTTAAATCCCGCTTCCCTGATTGGTCACGCCTAGCCAGCGCGACCAATCAGCGACATTGCCGCGGGATTTAAATCCCGCTTCCCTGATTGGTCACGCCCAGCCGGCGCTAACAATCAGCGACATTGCCGTGGGATTTAAATCGCGCTTCGTGATTTAAATCCCACGCCAATGTCGCTGATTGGTCACGCTGGCTGGGCGCAACCAATCAGGGAAGTGGGATTTAAATCCCGTGCCAATGTCACACTGGCTGGGCTCAAGCAATCAGGAAAATAATTTAAAAAAAATAAAAAATCATTGAATTCTCACCTTCCGTCGCATCCGCAGCAGCTTTTCCTGCAGCTCGCGATGCTCCGGTCCCACCGCTTCGCTGATTGGTGGCGCCGGGTGGCCTCGACCAATCAGCGATATTGCCGCAGGATTTAAATCCCGCTTCCCTGATTGGTCGCGCCGGTTTGGCGCGACCAATCAGCAACATTGGCACGGGATTTAAATCCTGCTTCCCTGATTGGTCACGCCCAGCCGGTGCGAACAATCAGCGACATTGCCGCGGGATTTAAATTGCGCATACTACGTCACTGGGCAATATACTACGTAGTTGGGCAATATACTACGTGGCTGGGCAATATACTACGTCACTGGGCAATATACTACGTCGCTGGGCAATATACTAAGTGGCTGGGCAATATACAACGTCGCTGGGCAATATACTAAGTGGCTGGGCAATATACTACGTGGCTCTGTGCTGTATACTACGTCGCTGTGCAATATACTACGTCACTGGGCAATATACTACGTAGCTTGGCAATATGCTACGTGGCTGGCCAATATACTACGTGGCTGGCCAATATACTACGTGGCTGCGCAATATACTACGTAGCTGGGCAATATACTACGTAGCTTGGCAACATACTACGCCACTGGGCAATATACTACGTGACTGGCCAATATACTACGTCACTGGGCAATATACTACGTCACTTGGCAATATACTACGTGGCTGCGCAATATACTACGTAGCTGGGCAATATACTACGTGGCTGGGCAATATACTACGTGGCTGGGCAACATACTACGTGGACTTGCATATTCTAGAATACTCGATGCGTTAGGAATCGGGCCACCATCTAGTATATATATATATGTATATATATATATATATACACATTTCCTGTGTATACAAACGTATTTATATGTACATGCTGTATATATACACATATATTTATATATGTATATATTTATTACAAATCCTAATGTAGATGTGAGCGATCAAAGAATTGCTTGAAACCTACTGGGAGACCTCGAACACCAGCGGGACCAGCAGGACCAGCAGGACCAGAAGGACCCTAGAAAAAAGAAAAGAAAGTGTGCATGAAAATTTGTTTTCATAAGAACACAAAAGTAAAAATCTTGCTTATTATGCTTTTAAATTGGTAATATTCGAAAAGTAACCCTATCCAATCATAGAACGTTATGACCCTATATGAAAGGGGATGATTTGGGTGAGAATACCACTTTAAAGAATACGGTAACTTGTCAACTTGTTTTTTTCTGTCTTCTCAATTGGCAGCAGAAAGCAGTGACAGACTAATTTTAGCAATGCAGGGATTGTTAGTAGGAATTCCAATGTATTCATGAGATATCAGATCCCCTGCCACACCCATCTCTATTTCACAGTCATGTTACCATGTTACCGGTACTTGCGAGGAAAACGGACGAGTGCAATCCGATAAAAAATCGGATTGCACTCGGACCAATGTTAGTCAATAGGTGTCTTTTCTTTTGCGATTTTTTTCTCAGCCGAAATGGGAAAAAAATTGCAGCATGCTGCATATTGCTGCGATTCTCGGACAAGACTTGCCAATGCAAGTCAATGGGTGCGACAAAAAAACTCACATCATGCGAGTGCTGTCCGATTTTTACGCACCGGTGTCCTTTGAAAAGCCGGCAATTCAGCGCGGTGTACAGTAAAATCACACTCACAGGTTAGATTAGAGTAGATATATACACATAGAATAGGTATATATACATATATATATATATATATATATGTCAGGGAGACACCTATACACATATATATATATATATATATATATATATATATATATATATATATATGTATATATATATATATATGTATATATATATTTATTTATTTATTTATTTATATTTAATGCAGCGTTAGATAGCAGAAAAGCCGGTAATTCAATTGCCGGCTTTTGCTTTCTCCTTCACAAACCCGACATGATATGAGACATGGTTTACATACAGTAAACCATGTCATATCCCTTTTTTTTGCATATTCCACACTACTAATGTTAGTAGTGTGTATGTGCAAAATGTGGGCGCTCTAGCTATTAAATTTAAGGGTTAAATCGCGGAAAAAATTGGGGTGGGCTCCTGCGCAATTTTCTCCGCCAGAGTGGTAAAGCCAGTAACTGAGGGCAGATATTAATAGCCTGGAGAGGGTCTATTGTTATTGCCCCCCCCGCTAAAATCATCTGCCCCCAGCCACCCCAGAAAAGGCACATCTGGAAGATGCACCTATTCTGGCACTTAGCCACTCTCTTCCCATTCCCGTGTAGCGGTAGGATATGGGGTAATGAAGGGTTAATGTCACCTTGATATTGTAAGATGTCATGAACTCGAGCCTGGGAACTCGATGTTTTTAGCCGGGGGGGGGGGGGGGGGGCGGCAATATTCATGGACCCTCTCCAGGCTATTAATATCTGCCGTCAGTCACTGGCTTTACTACTCTGGTGGAGAAAATTGCGCGGGAGCCCACCCCAATTTTTTCCGCGATTTAACCCTTAAATTTAATAGCTAGAGCGCCCAAATTTTGCACATACACACTACTAACATTACTAGTGTGGAATATGCAAACAAAAAGGGGATATGAGATGGTTTACTGTATGTAAACCATGTCTCATATCATGTCAGGTTTGTGAAGGAGATAGCAAAAGCCGGCAATTGAATTACCGGCTTTTCTGCTATCTAGCGCTGCATTAAATATAAATATATATATAGGTGTCTCCCTGACATATATATATGTATATATACCTATTCTATGTGTATATATCTACTCTAATCTAACCTGTCAGTGTGATTTTACTGTACACTGCGCTGAATTACCGGCTTTTCAAAGGACACCGGTGCGTTAAAATCGGACAGCAATACAGATGTCATACGGATGTTGCGATAAAAAAAAAAAAAAAAAAAATCGCATGACACTCGCATGACACTCGCATGACAATCGCATACGTTACATCCGTTTTCTCGGTCCGTAAATCGGACCGTTTTTTTCCTGCCAAGTGGAAAAGAGCCCTAATAGAGAGAAAGAAATCTATCAGTGGTGGGTCGTGTGCATGCATCTCATGAATATATCAGATTTGCAAAACACAGCCAAAAATAATCAACTACTCCTATGAAACAATATCACATCACAACTGTTTTCCACGTGAAATGTCAAATGAACAATGTTTCTCTCATCTAAAAAATGAGACAGTAGAATATATAATAATTTTAATATTGGTAATCAATCCAATGACTTATTTCCATATGTGGAGACAAGAAAAGTTTCTTTTTCTAATGTGGCGCTATATTAGTGTCTTACATAAGAAACTGTATGACTATTCAAAACTGTTCTATATATACTTAGAAATTATTGTTTGTGCACAATATACCAGCAGATAACTTTCTAAATTGCTGTAAAATGTATTTCTTGTAAAGAGTATAATAACGTATCACAGTATGTCAATGATCTAAATATGTTTACACATTGGAAAGCAAATAATTCTTAAATAAATCACTTACATTTTCTCCTCTATCCCCTGATTTTCCTGCTGGACCAACAGGACCTGGGGCACCAGGATGGCCCGGAGATCCAGGAGCACCAGGAGAGCCATTTTCACCACGATCCCCCTGGGAAAGAGCCAAAGGTACAATAGATTAACAAAAGTTTATTGAGAGTAGGTAAACTATCGACAAATTGCTGGATTTGTTATTCATACCTTAGAGCCAGAAGATCCATCCCGTCCAGGCAAGCCATCAGTACCTGGATTACCCTAATGAATAAATGTATTATATTTACTTTCTAGCTGACCATAAAGAAAATCAATATTAATTTATCTCTCCCTCTAAATAATGCATAAAACACCACAAAATGTTTATTTTTATTATATAATGAGATTACTGTAAAAATAATAGAAATCATTCTCTTCTACAAGTCAAGATATAAGTAACTTACATCTCGACCACTTTCTCCAGGAGACCCATTAAGACCAGATGGTCCTGGTGGACCTGGAGAGCCGCGATCGCCAGGAGACCCATTGTTACCTGGTTTACCATCTTCACCCTTAAAAATAAAAACATTATGCTGTATTGGAGGTAAATTACTTAAAATATTTGATATATGAATAAAGTTTCATACATAACGTCACAAAATGGTAATGTCAAATTATTATGGTATGTAGATTAGCATATTAACCCCTTCATGACCCAGCCTATTTTGACCTTAAAGACCTTGCCGTTTTTTGCAATTCTGACCAGTGTCCCTTTATGAGGTAATAACTCAGGAACGCTTCAACGGATCCTAGCGGTTCTGAGATTGTTTTTTCGTGACATATTGGGCTTCATGTTAGTGGTAAATTTAGGTCAATAAATTCTGCGTTTATTTGTGATAAACACGGAAATTTGGCGAAAATTTTGAAAATTTCGCAATTTTCACATTTTGAATTTTTATTCTGTTAAACCAGAGAGATATGTGACACAAAATAGTTAATAAATAACATTTACCACATGTTTACTTTACATCAGCACAATTTTGGAAACAAAATTTTTTTTTGTTAGGAAGTTATAAGGGTTAAAATTTGACCAGCGATTTGTCATTTTTACAACGAAATTTACAAAACCATTTTTTTTAGGGACCACCTCACATTTGAAGTCAGTTTGAGGGGTCTATATGGCTGAAAATACCCAAAAGTGACACCATTCTAAAAATTGCACCCCTCAAGGTACTCAAAACCACATTCAAGAACTTTATTAACCCTTCAGGTGCTTCACAGCAGCAGAAGCAACATGGAAGGAAAAAATGAACATTTAACTTTTTAGTCACAAAAATTAACTTTTAGCAACAATTTTTTTATTTTCCCAATGGTAAAAGGAGAAACTGAACCACGAAAGTTGTTGTCCAATTTGTCCTGAGTACGCTGATACCTCATATGTGGGGGTAAACCACTGTTTGGGCGCACTGCAGGGCTTGGAAGGGAAGGAGCGCCATTTGACTTTTTGAATCAAAAATTGGCTCCACTCTTTAGCGGACACCATGTCACGTTTGGAGAGCCCCCGTGTGCCTAAAAATTGGAGCTCCCCCACAAGTGACCCCATTTTGGAAACTAGACGCCCCAAGGAACTTATCTAGATGCATAGTGAGCACTTTGAACCCCCAGGTGCTTCACAAATTGATCCGTAAAAATGAAAAAGTACTTTTTTTTCACAAAAAAATTCTTTTAGCCTCAATTTTTTCATTTTCACATGGGCAACAGGATAAAATGGATTCTAAAATGTGTTGGGCAATTTCTCCTGAGTACACCAATACCTCACATGTGGGGGTAAACCACTGTTTGGGCACATGGTAAGGCTCGAAAGGGAAGGAGCGCCATTTGACTTTTTGAATGAAAAATTATTTCCATCGTTAGCGGACACCATGTCGCGTTTGGATAGCTCCTGTGTGCCTAAACATTGGCGCTCCCCCACAAGTGACCCCATTTTGGAAACTAGACCCCCCAAGGAACTTATTTAGATGCCTAGTGAGCACTTTAAACCCTCAGGTGCTTCACAAATTGATCTGTAAAAATGAAAAAGTACTTTTTTTTCACAAAAAAATTCTTTTCGCCTCAATTTTTTCATTTTCACATGGGAAGTAGGATAAAATGGATCATAAAATTTGTTGGGCAATTTCTCCCGAGTACGCTGATACCTCATATGTGGGGGTAAACCACTGTTTGGGCACTCGGCAGGGCTCGGAAGGGAAGGCGCGCCATTTGACTTTTTGAATGGAAAATTAGCTCCAATTGTTAGCGGACACCATGTCGCGTTTGGAGAGCCCCTGTGTGCCTAAACATTGGAGCTCCCCCACAAGTGACCCCATTTTGGAAACTAGACCCCCCAAGGAACTTATCTAGATGCATATTGAGCACTTTAAACCCCCAGGTGCTTCACAGAAGTTTATAACGCAGAGCCATGAAAATAAAAAATAATTTTTCTTTCCTCAAAAATGATTTTTTAGCCTGGAATTTCCTATTTTGCCAAGGATAATAGGAGAAATTGGACCCCAAATATTGTTGTCCAGTTTGTCCTGAGTACGCTGATACCCCATATGTGGGGGTAAACCACTGTTTGGGCGCACGGCAGGGCTCGGAAGGGATGGCACGCCATTTGGCTTTTTAAATGGAAAATTAGCTCCAATCATTAGTGGACACCATGTCACGTTTGGAGAGCCCCTGTGTGCCTAAACATTGGAGATCCCCCAGAAATGACACCATTTTGGAAACTAGACCCCCAAAGGAACTAATCTAGATGTGTGGTGAGGCCTTTGAACCCCCAAGTGTTTCACAGAAGTTTATAACGCAGAGCCATGAAAATAAAAAAAAAAAATTATTTTCTCAAAAATGATCTTTTAGTCTGCAATTTTTTATTTTCCCAAGGGTAACAGGAGAAATTTGACCCCAAAAGTTGTTGTCCAGTTTCTCCTGAGTACGCCGATACCCCATATGTGGGGGTAAATCACTGTTTGGGCACATGCCGGGGCACGGAAGTGAAGTAGTGACGTTTTGAAATGCAGACTTTGATGGAATGCTCTGTGGGCGTCACGTTGCGTTTGCAGAGCCCCTGATGTGGCTTAACAGTAGAAACCCCCCACAAGTGACCCCATTTTGGAAACTAGACCCCCAAAGGAACTTATCTAGATGTGTGGTGAGCACTTTGAACCCCTAAGTGCTTCATAGAAGTTTATAATGCAGAGCCGTGAAAATAATAAATACGTTTTCTTTCCTCAAAAATAATTATTTAGCCCAGAATTTTTTAATTTTCCCAAGGGTAACAGGAGAAATTTGACCCCAATATTTGTTGTCCAGTTTCTCCTGAGTACGGTGATACCTCATATGTGGGGGTAAACTACTGTTTGGGCACATGCCGGGGCTTGGAATTGAAGTAGTGACGTTTTGAAATGCAGACTTTGATGGAATGCTCTGCGGGCGACACGTTGCGTTTCCAGAGCCCCTGATGTGCCTAAACAGTAGAAACCCCCCACAAGTGACCCCATTTTGGAAATTAGACCCCGAAAGGAACTTATCTAGATGTGTGGTGAGCACTTTGAACCCCCAAGTGCTTCATAGAAGTTTATAATGCAGAGCCGTGAAAATAATAAATACGTTTTCTTTTCTCAAAAATAATTATTTAGCCCAGAATTTTTTATTTTCCCAAGGGTTACAGGAGAAATTGGACCCCAAAAGTTGTTGTCCAGTTTCTCCTGAGTACGCTGATACCCCATATGTGGGGGTAAACCACTGTTTGGGCACACGTCGGGGCTCAGAAGGGAAGTAGTGACTTTTGAAATGCAGACTTTGATGGAATGGTCTGCGGGTGTCACGTTGCGTTTGCAGAGCCCCTGGTGTGCCTAAACAGTAGAAACCCCCACAAGTGACCCCATTTTAGAAACTAGACCCCCCAAGGAACTTATCTAGATATGTGGTGAGCACTTTGAACCCCCAAGTGCTTCACAGACGTTTACAACGCAGAGCCGTGAAAATAAAAAATCATTTTTCTTTCCTCAAAAATGATGTTTTAGCAAGCATTTTTTTTAGATTCACAAGGGTAACAGGAGAAATTGGAACCCAGTAATTGTTGCGCAGTATGTCCTGAGTATGCTGGTACCCCATATGTGGGGGTAAACCACTGTTTGGGCACACGTCGGGGCTCGGAAGTGAGGGAGCACCATTTGACTTTTTGAATACGAGATTGGCTGTAATCAATGGTGGCGCCATGTTGCGTTTGGAGACCCCTGATGTGCCTAAACAGTGGTAACCCCTCAATTCTAACTCCAACACTAACCCCAACACACCCCTAACCCTTATCCCAACTGTAGCCATAACCCTAATCACAACCCTAACCACAACCCTAATTCCAACCCTAACCCTAAGGCTATGTGCCCACGTTGCGGATTTGTGTGAGATATTTCCGCACCATTTTTGAAAAATCCGCGGGTAAAAGGCACTGCGTTTTACCTGCGGATTTTCCGCGGATTTCCAGTGTTTTTTGTGCGGATTTCACCTGCGGATTCCTATTGAGGAACAGGTGTAAAACGCTGCGGAATCCGCACAAAGAATTGACATGCTGCGGAAAATACAACGCAGCGTTTCTGCGCGGTATTTTCCGCACCATGGTCACAGCGGATTTGGTTTTTCATATGTTTACATGGTACTGTAAACCTGATGGAACACTGCTGCGAATCCGCAGCCAAATCCGCACTGTGTGCACGTAGCCTAATTCTAAAGGTATGTGCACACGCTGCAGAAAACGCTGCGGATCCGCAGCAGTTTCCCATGAGTTTACAGTTCAATGTAAACCTACGGGAAACAAAAATCGCTGTACACATGCTGCGGAAAAACTGCACGGAAACGCAGCGGTTTACATTCCGCAGCATGTCACTTCTTTGTGCGGATTCCGCAGCGGTTTTACAACTGCTCCAATAGAAAATCGCAATTGTAAAACCGCAGTGAAATGCGCAGAAAAAAACGCGGTAAATCCGCCATAAATCCGCAGCGGTTTAGCACTGCGAATTTATCAAATCCGCAGCGGAAAAATCCGCAGAGGACCAGAATACGTGTGCACATACCGAAACCCTAACCCTAACCCTAACCCTACCCCTAACCCTACCCCTAACCCTACCCCTAACCCTACCCCTAACCCTACCCCTAACCCTAAACCTACCCCTAACCCTAACGCTATTCTAACATTAGTGGAAAAAAAAAATTTCTTTATTTTTTTATTGTCCCTACCTATGGGGGTGACAAAGGGGGGGGGGGTCATTTATTATTTTTTTTTATTTTGATCACTGAGATAGATTATATCTCAGTGATCAAAATGCACTTTGGAACGATTCTGCCGGCCGGCAGATTCGGCGGGCGCGCTGCGGATGCGCCCGCCATTTTGGAAGATGGCGGCGCCCAGAGAGAAGACGGACGGGACCCCGGCTGGATCGGTAAGTATGATGGGGTGGGGGGGGACCACGGAGGGGGGGATCGGAGCACGGGGGGGAATCGGAGGACGGGAGGGGTGGAACGGAGAACGGGGGGCGTGGAACGGAGCACGGGGGGGCTGGAATGGAGCACGGGGGGGTGGAACGGAGCACGGGGGGGCGTGGATCGGAGAGCAGGGGGGTGATTGGAGCACGGGGGGGTGATTGGAGCACGGGGGGAGCGGAGAAGAGCACGGGGGGGAGCGGAGCACTGGACGGAGGGGAGCCAGAGCAGTGTACCGGCCAGATCGGGGGGCTGGGGGGGCGATCGGTGGGGTGGGGTGGGGGCACACTAGTATTTCCAGCCATGGCCGATGATATTTCAGCATCGGCCATGGCTGGATTGTAATATTTCACCCGTTATAATAGATGAAATATTACAAATCGCTCTGATTGGCAGTTTCACTTTCAACAGCCAATCAGAGCGATCGTAGCCACGAGTGGGTGAAGCCACCCCCCCTGGGCTAAACTACCACTCCCCCTGTCCCTGCAGATCGGGTGAAATGGGAGTTAACCCTTTCACCCGATCTGCAGGGACGCGATCTTTCCATGACGCCACATAGGCGTCATGGGTCGGATTGGCACCGACTTTCATGACGCCTACGTGGCGTCATGGGTCGGGAAGGGGTTAAGTAAAAAACTATTCAAACATAATATTTAAAATCTTGAAAACAATATCTTGCAGAAACAACCTACCTTACTACCTGGAAGGCCAGAAGTACCTGGTCTACCCTGTAGGCCAGGTAAACCTACAATACCACGGCCACCAGGTGGGCCAGAGATACCAGAAGGTCCTGGTGCACCCTGTGGAAGAAAATAGCAAATGCACAAAATATGTAAATGTTTTAATTATTCACACTCACTGTTCATGTGAATGTTCAGCTAAAATAATATAAGAAATACTTACTGCTTCTCCTCGAGAACCTGGTTGACCCCTCTCTCCTGCTTGACCTGGCTCACCCTTTGGACCTGCGGAACCTGGACTACCAGGAGCTCCAAGACTGCCTGCTGGACCTGGAGGGCCATCTTTTCCTGGGCCACCAGGAGAACCGGGAGAACCAGCATTGCCCTATTAATAAGAAAGAGTTTCTTATTAAATCTTAACTTGAGTGAGAACATTGATTTAAACAAACCATTTTTATTATCTGCCACAAGCAAGAATCACTTTTTAATTAAAAAAAATGAAGAATAAATTCCTGAATTATTGTCATGCATGTCTGTCCTATATTTCCTAGCTAATTAGTGAGTGAGTTAAGGAAAAGCATTTGTTAAGAAGTTAAAAGTTGAAGTTAAAATTCCCATATACTGCTGTAATGTACCGTAATGTTAGTACTATTCTGAATGGTATTCTAGAGCTATGTGTATAGGTACTGTGTTAAATATTGTTAAAATAAATATTATAAATATTTAGTAGGAAAATATATTTAATTGTCATTCATATTTGCCATCTGTCTGTAAAAACTGACTGAGTTTTGATTTTACATAAGTGTCTACTTACATTAGAACCAGGAGGTCCAGGTAAACCACGAGCACCAGGGAAACCAGCAGCACCCTGAAAGGTATCAAGTAAATATAATGAAACCTTATGAAGTCAGAAAATTAAACTACCTATGTCAATTATTTATTTTTTTCTAATTCAATTCAGACTTTCATTAACCTTCAAAATCCACCTGAATATATATATATATACACATATATATATATATATATATATACACATATATATATATATATATATATATATATGTGTATATATACAGTGGGGCAAAAAAGTATTTAGTCAGTCAGCAATAGTGCAAGTTCCACCACTTAAAAAGATGAGAGGCGTCTGTAATTTACATCATAGGTAGACCTCAACTATGGGAGACAAACTGAGAAAAAAAAATCCAGAAAATCACATTGTCTGTTTTTTTAACATTTTATTTGCATATTATGGTGGAAAATAAGTATTTGGTCAGAAACAAAATTTCATCTCAATACTTTGTAATATATCCTTTGTTGGCAATGACAGAGGTCAAACGTTTTCTGTAAGTCTTCACAAGGTTGCCACACACTGTTGTTGGTATGTTGGCCCATTCCTCCATGCAGATCTCCTCTAGAGCAGTGATGTTTTTGGCTTTTCACTTGGCAACACGGACTTTCAACTCCCTCCAAAGGTTTTCTATAAGGTTGAGATCTGGAGACTGGCTAGGCCACTCCAGGACCTTGAAATGCTTCTTACGAAGCCACTCCTTCGTTGCCCTGGCGGTGTGCTTTGGATCATTGTCATGTTGAAAGACCCAGCCACGTTTCATCTTCAATGCCCTTGCTGATGGAAGGAGGTTTGCACTCAAAATCTCACGATACATGGCCCCATTCATTCTTTCATGTACCCGGATCAGTCGTCCTGGCCCCTTTGCAGAGAAACAGCCCCAAAGCATGATGTTTCAACCACCATGCTTTACAGTAGGTATGGTGTTTGATGGATGCAACTCAGTATTCTTTTTCCTCCAAACACGACAAGTTGTGTTTCTACCAAACAGTTCCAGTTTGGTTTCATCAGACCATAGGACATTCTCCCAAAACTCCTCTGGATCATCCAAATGCTCTCTAGCAATCTTCAGACGGGCCCGGACATGTGCTGGCTTAAGCAGTGGGACACGTCTGGCACTGCAAGATCTGAGTCCATGGTGGCGTAGTGTGTTACTTATGGTAGGCCTCGTTACATTGGTCCCAGCTCTCTGCAGTTCATTCACTAGGTCCCCCCGCGTGGTTCTGGGATTTTTGCTCACCGTTCTTGTGATCATTCTGACCCCACAGGGTGGGATTTTGCGTGCAGCCCCAGATCGAGGGAGATTATCAGTGGTCTTGTATGTCTTCCATTTTCTAATTATTGCTCCCACTGGTGATTTCTTCACTCCAAGCTGGTTGGCTATTGCAGATTCAGTCTTCCCAGCCTGGTGCAGGGCTACAATTTTGTTTCTGGTGTCCTTTGACAGCTCTTTGGTCTTCACCATAGTGGAGTTTGGAGTCAGACTGTTTGAGGGTGTGCACAGGTGTCTTTTTAAACTGATAACAAGTTTAAACAGGTGCCATTACTACAGGTAATGAGTGGAGGAAAGAGGAGACTCTTAAAGAAGAAGTTACAGGTCTGTGAGAGCCAGAAATCTGGATTGTTTGTTTCTGACCAAATACTTATTTTCCACCATAATATGCAAATAAAATGTTAAAAAAAACAGACAATGGGATTTTCTGGATTTTTTTTTCTCAGTTTGTCTCCCATAGTTGAGGTCTACCTATGATGTAAATTACAGACGCCTCTCATCTTTTTAAGTGGTGGAACTTGCACTATTGCTGACTGACTAAATACTTTTTTGCCCCACTGTATATATATATATATATATATATACATACATACATACACACACAAGATTAAAAGGATGCACCTTCCTTGTTCTGGTTTCTGTATTACTTAGTGAGGACAAGATAACATAGGGTTTAGCCGGCGTCACACTAGGCGTAAGTAAATGCGGTCCGTTTTTTAAGGCCGTAATATGCAGTAATTGTCCCAAAACACTGTTCCGTATTCAATGCGAGGATGCGATTTTTACGCACAAATTTATCCGTGTGTCATCCGTATGGCATCCGTATGGCTTCCGTACGGCGATTTTTTCACGCAGGCTTGCAAAATGGACATATCATGGATCCACGTAAAAGAAGAAAACGAGGGCACTCACCAGTCTTCTTATTGTGCAAAGATCACTTTATTAGTCCAACATATAAAAGTCCAAGGTCGGGCAACGGCGGAGCCGAAGCTCAGGTGAGCAGGGGGGAGCGGATTCCCTCTTTATCCGCCATGGTGCTTGTACGGCCTGCAGCGTAGCGTCTGGACCTCACAACTGGTGCCGCCGTTTACTGTCCCGGTTCTAGGACCAACTAGAAGTTGGTCCTAGAACCGGGACAGTAAACGGCGGCACCAGTTGTGAGGTCCAGACGCTACGCTGCAGGCCGTACAAGCACCATGGCGGATAAAGAGGGAATCCGCTCCCCCCTGCTCACCTGAGCTTCGGCTCCGCCGTTGCCCGACCTTGGACTTTTATATGTTGGACTAATAAAGTGATCTTTGCACAATAAGAAGACTGGTGAGTGCCCTCGTTTTCTTCTTTTACGTGGACTATGCAGTTGGATCTGTTTTCTTCGAGGAGCACCCGAAGTGTGTGATGTGGCAGCGTTGGTTAACCCATGAAGCACTGAAGTGTTAATACATCACTTGGCTTTGTGTCCTTGTTTTGAAGGCTGTGCCGCCCCATTTACTTTCATATCATGGATCCATCGGCTCACATATTCTTAAAAACATATATACAGTCTATAGATATACAGTATATATATATATATATATATATATATATGTCAGTGAGACACACATATATATATATATATATATATACATATATTTAATTCAGCGCTAGATAGCAGAAAAGCTGGTAATTCAATTGCCGGCTTTTCCTATCTCCATCACAAACCCGACAGGATATATGAGACATGGTTTACTCATATGAACTCGAGCCTGGGAAAATATTCTGAAAAGTTCCCAGGCTCGAGTTCATATGAGTTCATCCAGCAGAGGGCGCATCACCGCGACTCGAGGTAACTACAGTACATTCCCCTGCATTCCATTCATTCACCAAGTTTTACAGTCAGGAGCACAGCTGCATTAGCAGAGCTCCTGGGTGTAAAATGATTTAACACCTTCAGATGGATTTACAGCGTGGGACAAGACTGTAATGACGGAAGGTATGGAATATTGTTGTTTGTTTTTTAAACTTTGTTTCAGGTGACAAGGGTCTTCAGGTGGATTACGAGTATAATAAAATATTAAAACATCATGTGTCTTTATTTCATTAAAATACTTTTTAATAATGTGCGTGTGTTTTATTAACCTTTTCGTACTATTGGATTAATAATGGATAGGTGTCATAATTGACGCCTCTCCATTATTAACCTGGCTTAATGTGACCTTACAATAGCAAGGTCACATTAACCCTTCATTACCCCATATCCCACTGCTACAGGGGAAAGGGTAGAGAGAGGCTAAGTGCCAGAATAGGCACATCTTACAGATATGCCTTTTCTGGGGTGGCTGGGAGCAGATGTTTTTAGCCAGGGGGGTCCTATAACCATGGACCCTCTCCAGGCTATTAATATCTGCCCTCAGTCACTGGCTTTACCATTCTGGCGGAGAAAATTGCGCGGGAGCCCATGACAATATTTTTCCGGGATTTAACCCTTTAATTTAATAGCTAGAGACCCCAAATTTGACACAAAGACACTTCTTACATTACTAAAGATTAACATGTAATAAAAGAAGGGATATGAGATGGAAACCATGTCTCATATCCTGTCTGGTTTGTGAAGGAGATTAGGAAAAGCCAGCAATTGAATTACCGGCTTTTCTGCCATCTAGCGCTGAATTAAATATAAATATATATATATATATATAATGTGTCTCACTGATATATATATATATATATATATATATTCTATGTGTACACATTTATTCTACCTATTCTATTCTATTCTGTCAGGGTGATTTTACTGTACACCGCGCTGAATTGCCAGCTTTTCTATAGAACACCGCTGCGTATTTCTCGCAAGTCATACGCATGGTTCGTGTGTAATCCGTAAGTTTCTCGCCCCCATAGACTTTCATTGGCGTATTTTTTGCGCAATACGCTGACAAACCCAGCATGCTGCGATTTTCTACGCCTGTAACATACCGTATATCACGGATGCGTAATATACGGCAGATAAGAGCTGCCCCATAGAGAATCGTTGGGCCGTGTGCAATGCGCATTTTCTGGACGTATTTTCTGCGCTCATACGTCTGTAAAACTCGCTAGTGGGACGCCAGCCTTATACTTTATGAATTTTGTATGTTGTCTGTGCTTTTGCTCGCACGCTGTAAAAGCAACCCAATAGGTAAATTTGAAATGTAGATATTCAACCCCAATGGGGGCAAGGGCGATGGGGAGGGAAGCCTATCTCTGTACAGAGTTGCAGACTATGTTGATGTTAAATATATAATTTAAAATAATAATATTCTCAAACAACCGAGATTGGCTTGGGAAAACTTGAAGTACAATTTTGCATTGTTTAATGTCAATTTTAATCTTATTTTGTCGCTTGCATAATCATATTGAAAACTGATTTTGAGAAAACTTGACTTTTTTATTTTAGTCATGATAGGCAAAAATGCTTAAAATAATTAAACCGATTATAATACTAATTTAGAGACATTCTAATTATTGTGATATTACAATATGCATATGTGAAAATCGAATTGCCAGACCCTGATCATGAAGTGCAAATATAGGGGTCGATTAGTCTTACTGTACTGTGAGCAGAATTAGGATGTGCCAAATTCAAAAAGCGGCATGCTTCTTCAACTGCCATGTACAATTATTAAATATCAAAAAGCCCACCAGAGTAAATGAGTGATTTAACTCATATAACGTATTCAAAACAAAATTGGTTAAAAAATAACCAGAGAAATATAAACCCTTAAAATCGCTTTTATTAAATTCAATAAATATTAAAATTAATGAATCACATACAGCAATACTAACTACTACTGTATGTAATTACCAAAGAATGGGGACGCCAATAAAATATATCTAATCACATAGTGTCCTGTGCCTTATTCTAGCTCATTGTATCCAGATATACATAACAGTATCAGGGGTACATATTCCCCACATACCAAAATATAGTTAATCATGAATTCATATTTTACTCTTGATGAAGTATTGAAACGAAACGTGCGTTGGGGCGATGGGGACGCTTTCTTCAAATATATACCTCAGTAAGTGTGGCCATCTTGCTTTTTTTGATGTTGTAAAATATGAATTCATGATTAGCTATATTTTGGTATGTGGGGAATATGTACCCCTGATACTGTTGTGTATATCTGGATACAGTTTGCTAAATAAGGCACAGGACAATATATGTTTAGATATATTTTATTGGCGTTCTCATTCTTTTGTAATTACCTAGTAGTATTGCTGTATGTGATTCATTGATTTTAATATTTATTGAATTTAATAAAAAATATTTTAAGGGTTTATACTCCACTGCCATGTACAACTGCCTGAAATTTTACTTCAGTCAGGAACTGGTGTAAATGTTAAGGGTAATTTCTATCACGTTAAGGGCATTCATGATCATGATAGTCTGGTGTGTTTGTTCATGTTTTGTCCTGCCTCATCTCCTTCTCCACCCATTTTTCTAAAAGTTAGCGGAGCTGGCCAACAGTGGCATAAAAATGCAACATTTTTGCTGACAAAAAAGTGACATTGCAAGTATTTTTGCAATAGAATTTTGGCAAAAAATAACTTGATGAATTGGGCCCATAGTGCTCAATTTATTCATTGTCATCATGAATTTCTAATTAACTTCCAATTAATCCAATACAATGAGAGTTTCCAATGCATTTAATTCATATGTTTACAATCATTTTAATTATAACAAAATAAAGTAAAATAATAATAGTAATATTTACTTACAGCTGAGCCTGGAGCACCGCGGTCACCTTTAGTTCCTTGAGGACCGGGACCACCCTATGATTAAGAAGAAGATTGAAAGTAAAACTTTAAATAAGCAGATATGCTATACATTTTGAAACAAAATAAAATATAATTTTGCACATTAATATCTGAAGGTATAAATTAAAATATATACACTGCTCAAAAAAATAAAGGGAACACTAAAATACCACATCCAAATATCACTGAATGAAATATTTCAGTTGCAAATCTTTATTCATTACATAGTGGAATGTGTTGAGAACAATAAAACATAGAATGATCAATGTAAATCAAAATTAATATCTCATGGAGGTCTGGATTTGGAATGATACTAAAAATAAAAGTGGAAAATCAAATTACAGGCTGATCCAACTTCAGTGGAAATGCATAAAGACAAGGACATGTTGTTCAGTTGTGTGTTCATTGCCTCTATTATTATTATTATTATTTATTTATATAGCACCATTGACTCCATGATGCTGCACATGAGAATGTGTTACATACAAGTTACAGATATCGCTTACAGTAAACAAACTAACAATGACAGACTGATACAGAGGGGAGAGGACCCTGCCCTTGCGGGCTTACATTCTACAGGATTATGGGGAAGGAGACAGTAGGTTGAGGGTTGCAGCAGCTCTGGTGTTGGTGAGGCGGTAGCTTCGGTAGTGGTGAGGATGCAGCGGGGTCATTGCAGGCTGTAGACTTTCCTGAAGAGGTGCGTTTTCAGGTTTCGTCTGAAGGATTCGAATGTGGTTGATAGTCGAACGTGTTGGGGCAGAGAATTTCAGAGGATGGGGGATATTCGGGAGAGGTCTTGGAGGCGATTGGATGAGGAGCAAATAAGTGTGGAGGAGAGAAGGAGGTCTTGGGAGGACCGGAGATTACGTGAGGGAAGATATCGGGAGATTAGTTCAGAGATATATGGAAGAGACAGGTTATGGATGGCTTTGTAAGTTAGTATTAGTAATTTGAACTGGATTTGCTGGGGGAATTGGAGCCAGTGAAGAGATTTGCAGAGGGGGGAAGTGGAGGAATAGCGAGGAGAGAGATGAATTAGTGGGGCAGCAGAGTTAAGGATGGACTGGAGAGGTGCAAGGGTGCAGGGAGGCCGCAGAAAAGGATGTTGCAGTAGTCAAGGCGGGAGATGATGAGGTCATGCACAAGCATTTTAGTAGATTGACGGTTGAGGAAAGGACGGATTCTGGAGATATTTTTGAGCTGGAGGCGACAGGAGGTGGAAAGAGCTTAGATGTGTGGTTTGAAGGACAGGGCAGATTCAAAGGTTACTCCTAGGCATCGGACTTTCGGTACGGGGGAAAGCATGATGTCATTGATTGCGATAGATAGGTCAGGTTAGGAAGATCTATGGGATGTAGGAAAGATGATGAGTTCAGATTTGTCCACATTGAGTTTGAGGAAGCGAGAAGAGAAGAAGGAGGATATGGCTGATAGGCACTCTGGGATTCTGGACGGCAGAGTGGTGACGTCTGGGCCAGAGAGGTAGCTCTGAGTGTCATCAGCATAGAGGTGGTACTGGAATCCATGGGACTTTATGAGTTCTTCCAGACCAAGTGTGTAGATTGAGAAGAGTAGGGGTCCTAGAACAGAGCCTTGGGGGACTCCAACAGAGAGAGGGTGGGATGAGGAGGTAGTGTGGGAGTGGGAGACGCTGAATGTGCGGTAGGAAAGGTACGAGGAGATCCAGGATAGGGCGAGGTCCTTGACGCCAAAGGAGGAGAGGATCTGTAGTAGGAGGCAGTGGTCAACTGTGTCGAAAGCAGAGGACAGGTCTAGAAGGAGGAGTACAGAGTATTGTCCATTAGCTTTGGCGGTAAGTAGGTCGTTAGTGATTTTGGTCAGGGCTGTCTCAGTTGAGTGATGGGGGCGGAAACCAGATTGTAGATTGTCAAAGAGCAAGTTAGATGAGAGGTGGAAGGAAAGTTTAGCGTGGAATTTGGAAGCGAATGGGAGCAGCGATATTGGGCGATAGCTGGACATAGCAGTTGGATCGAGAGTTGGCTTTTTAAGGATAGGCGTGATTGTGGCGTGTTTGAAAGCAGAAGGGAAGGTGCCAGAAGTTATTCATAGGTTGAAGAGGTGGGTTAGGGATGGGATAAGTGTGGTGGTGAGGTTGGGGAGGAGGTAGTATGGGATGGGGTCGAGCGCACAGGTGGTGAGGTGCAATTTGGAGAGGAGACAATTAAGCCCACTTCAGTGATGTATCTATGTGCCTGTATGACCTCCCTACAATGCCTGGGCATGCTCCTGATGAGGCGGTGGATGGTCTCCTGAGGGATCTCCTTCCAGATCTGGACTAAAGCTTCTGCCAACTCCTGGACAGTCTGTGGTGCAACGTGACATTGATGGATGGTGCGAGACATGATGTCCCAGATGTGTTCAATCGGATTCAGGTCTGGGAACGGGCGGGCAAGTCCATTGCTTCAATGCCTTCATCTTGCAGGAACTGCTGACACACCCCAGCCACATGAGGTCTGGCATTGTTCTGCATTAGGAGGAACCTAGGGCCAACTGAACCAGCATATGGTCTCACAAGGAGTCTGATGATCTCATCTCGGTACCTAATGGCAGTCAGGCTACCTCTGGCGAGCACATGGAGGGCTGTGAGGCCCTCCAAAGAAATGCCACCCCACACCATTACTGAGCAACTGCCAAACCGGTCATGCTGAAGGATGTTGCAGGCAGCAGATCGCTCTCTACGACGTCTCCAGACTATGTCACATCTGTCACATGCCTCAGTGTGAACCTGCTTTCATCTGTGAAGAGCACAGGGCGCCAGTGGCAAATTTGCCAATCCTGGTGCTCTGTGGAAAGCACAACCCTCATCTGTGGATGTCGGGCACTCAGACCATCCTCATGGAGTCGGTTTCTAACCGTTTGTGCAGACACATGCACATTTGTGGCCTGCCGGAGGTCATTTTGCAGGGCTCTGGCAGTGCTCCTCCTGTTCCTCCTTGCACAAAGGCAGAGGTAGCGGTCCTGCTGCTAGGTTGTTGCCCTCCTACGGCCCTCTCCACGTCTCCTGGTATAGTGGCCTGCCTCCTGGTAGCGCCTCCAGCCTCTGGACACTAGGCTGACAGACACAGCAAATCTTCTTGCCACAGCTCACAATGGTGTGCCATCCCAGATGAGCTGCACTACGTGAGCCACTTGTGTGGGTTATAGAGTGCGTCTCATGCTACCATGAGTGTGAAAGCACAACCAACATTCAAAAGTGACCAAAACATCAGCCAGAAAGCATTGGTACTGAAGTGTGGTCTGTGGTCCCCACCTGCAGAACCACTGCTTTATTGAGTGTGTCTTGATAATTGCCAATAATTTCCATCTGTTGTCTATTCCATTTGCACAACAGCATGTGAAATTGATTGTCAAACAGTGTTGCTTCCTAAGTGGACAGTTTGATTTCACAGAAATGTGATTTACTTGGAGTTATATTCTGTTGTTTAAGTATTCCCTTTATTTTTTGGAGTAATGTGTATATATTTAAAATTTATATAAAGACAACTCACAGCAGGGCCAGGACCACCAGAAGGTCCAGCAACACCTGGAGGACCAGACTCTCCTCTTTCACCGGGACCACCCTTTTCTCCTTTACCTCCTGGTTCTCCATTCTGACCCTAAAGACGAAACACATAAAGATCATATTATTACCAGTAAAAGTGAAATTTTCTAAAGAAAATGTCACTAATTGTTTTGTTTTTTTTCCCCTCAAATTCCCCTCAAAAGACGGAGTTGGTGTCCGGAAACCTAAATTGTTTTAGTGCAGATTAAAACTGTAAAATTTAAAAAGGTAACGTATTGGTTTTAATGTAATGACGATAGTTACTAGCATTAACATATACAGTTATGCTCAGAGAATTCTTAGATCATTTTTCTACAACATTGGCTATAAGGTAGAAAACGTTATTAAAAGAAAACAATTCCATACCCACTTGAATCCCATGCCACTCTGCACCTGCTGGTGCTGAAAGTTGTGATGTTTTGTCCATCATGACTACTGAGGCCAGTGATTGGCTGAAAGAGATTGCACTGAAGCAAGCAGGGATTCAAGGAGTAGTTAATTATTTCCTTATTTTATTAAATGACATTACCTAAATCAGTCCATTTTGCATAAACCTGGAAAACTCCTTTAAGGTGATTATTGACGTGCTTTATTTGTCACAGATTTTTGTGGTGCATTCTGCACTAAAAAAAAATCTGCAACAATTTACAGTTCAAAAACTCCAAATCTGTCCAACATTTAGATAATGTTGAGATTTTCAAATCCACAAAATTTACATATTGTTACAGCAATGTTGCAGATTGTCACCAATTTTATAATCAAATTCACATCAAAATTAAAATCTACATATACCATATTACCCTATTTTAATTAATCAATTTTCATCAAGAAAAATCAAAACACATTTCTAAACTTTTTTCTTGGAATGTTTCCTTCTCTCCTGGATTATGATTAAGAGGGAGCAGAACTCATTGAAGCAAAAATGGACAGATGCTCATGCTGATGGTTTGATGTTCTTTCTGCAGTGTAGACTAAGCATTGCTTTTTGGACTTTTACCAAATAATTTCAAAGGCAAGCACCAGAATATTTTATCCTTATTGGAATTTTCAGGGATTAAGGTATTGATGAACTATCCTTAGGAAAGCTCATAAATATCAGATCTAAGAGGGTCGAATATCAACACCACAACCAATCAGTTCATCATCACCATCATCAGCTCTTTTGATGGCCACATGTAAGTGATGAAACAGGACATCTCCATTCACTGTGCAATGGCTGTTCCCAGTGACTTCATCGCAGTTCTTATTCACTTTGAAAGAAGTTTAGCTGCAGTACCTGAGAATGGCTATTGTACAGGTAGCAAATCTGTACTGTTATGGCTCTGTATTCATCTGGAGCCGCCAGAGCTGAAAACACCTCATCTGCTATATTAAGGAAAGGTCATCAATATCTCAAGCTTGTAAAGGCTAGTGATGAGCGAGTATGCTCATTACTCGAGTTTCTCCAAGCATGCGCAGGTGGTCTCCGAGTATTTCAGCGTGCTTGGAGATTTAGTTTATGGCGACGCAGCTGCATGATTTGCGGCTGCTAGAGAGTTTGAATACATGTGGGGATTCCCTAACAAACAGGCAATCCCCACATCTATTCAAGCTGTCTAGCAGCCTCAAATCATGCAGCTGCATCGACAAACTAAATCTCTGAGCACGCCAAAATACTTGGAGACCACCCAAGCATGTTCGGAGAAACTCGAGTAACGAGCATATTCGATCATCACTAGTAAAGACCCTTCACTAAAACGCTAAAAAATGAGGGTGATATAGATGTAGTGACCTGTACACAAGTCCTTGTTTTATCTGACTACTAGAGATAAATGAATTTTTTTAAATTCAAATTTGCCAGCTTTGCCGAATTTTCCAAGATTTTAATTGCAGTAAATACATTTGTATAAATAATATATACAGTTAGGTCCATATATATTTGGACAGAGACAACATTTTTCTTATTTTGGTTATAGACATTACCACAATTAATTTTAAACAAAACAATTCAGATGCAGTTGAAGTTCAGACTTTCAGCTTTCATTTGAGGGTATCCACATTAAAATTGGATGAAGGGTTTAGGAGTTTCAGCTCCTTAAAATATGCCACTCTGTTTTTAAAGGGACCAAAAGTAATTGGACAATTGACTCCATGGCTATTTCATGGACAGGTGTGGGCAATCCCTTCGTTATGTCATTCTCAATTAAGCAGATAAAAGGCCTTGAGTTGATTTGAGGTGTGGTGCTTGCATTTGGAAGGTTTTGCTGTGAAGTAAACATGTGGTCAATGGAGCTCTCCATGCAGGTGAAACAAGCCATCCTTAAGCTGCGAAAACAGAAAAAACCCATCCGAGAAATTGCTACAATATTAGGAATGGCAAAATCTACAGTTTGGTACATCCTGAGAAAGAAAGAAAGCACTGGTGAACTCATCAATGCAAAAAGACCTGAGCGCCCACGGAAGACAACAGTGGTGGATGATCGCAGAATAATCTCCATGGTGAAGAGAAACCCCTTCTCATCAGCCAACCAAGTGAACAACACTCTCCAGGAGGTCGGCGTATCAATATCCAAATCTACCATAAAGAGAAGACTGCATGAAAGTAAGTACAGAGGGTTCACTGCACGGTGCAAGCCACTCATAAGCATCAAGAATAAAAAGGATAGACTGGAATTTGGTAAAAAAAAAATCTAAAAAAGCCAGCACAGTTCTGGAAGAACATTCTTTGGACAGATGAAACCAAGATCAACCTCTACCAGAATGATGGAAAGAGAAAAGTATGGCAAAGGCGTGGAACAGCTCATGACCCAAAGCATACCACATTATCTGTAAAACACGGCGGAGGCAGTGTGATAGCTTGGGCATGCATGGCTGCCAGTGGCACTGGGTCACTAGTGTTTATTGATGATGTGACACAGGACAGAAGCAGCCAAATGAATTCTGAGGTATTCAGAGCCATACTGTGTGCTCAGATGCAGCCAAATGCAGCCAAACTAATTGGTCGTCGTTTCAAACTACAGATGGACAATGACTCAAAACATAAAGCCAAAGCAACCCAGGAGTTTATTAAAGCAAAGAAGTGGAATATTCTTGAATGGCCAAGTCAGTCACCTGATCTCAACCCAATTGAGCAGCATTTCACTTGTTAAAGACTAAACTTCAGACAGAAAGGCCCACAAACAAACAGCAACTGAAAACCACCACAGTGAAGCCCTGGCAGAGCTTTAAAAAGGAGGAAACACAGCGTCTGGTGATGTCCATGATTTCAAGACTTCAGGCAGTCATTGCCAACAAAAGGTTTTCAACCAAGTACATTTTTAGTACACATTTTATTTTAAATTATTGAATCTGTCCAATTACTTTCGGTCCCTTTCAAAACAGGGTGGCACATGTTAAGGAGCTGAAACTCCTAAACTCTTCATCAAATCTTAATGTGGATACCCTCAAATGAAAGCTGAAAGTCTGATCTTCAGCTGCATCTGAATTGTTTTGCTTAAAATTCATTGTGGTAATGTCTATAACCAAAATTAGAAAAATGTTGTCTCTGTCCAAATATATATGGACCTAACTGTATATATATATATATATATATATATATATATATATATATATATATATATACACACACACACTGGAAAGCTTGCAATAGCTCAGAAAATACATCTGGGGGAGAAGAGAGAAATAACCCTCCTGATCATAAAAGCTTACACTCTACATGAGATAGAGAGAGAACCCTGCTGATCATAAGAGCTTACACTCTACATGAGATAGAGAACCCTGCTGATCATAAGAGCTTACACTTTACATGAGATAGAGAACCCTGCTGATCATAAGAGCTTACACTCTATATGAGATAGAGACAGAACCCTGCTGATCATAAGAGCCTACACTCTACATGAGATAGAGAACCCTGCTGATCATAAGAGCTTACACTCTACATGAGATAGAGAGAGAACCCTGCTGATCATAAGAGCTTACACTCTATATGAGATAGAGAACCCTGCTGATCATAAGAGCTTACACTCTACATGAGATAGAGAGAGAACCCTGCTGATCATAAGAGCTTACACTCTATATGAGATAGAGAACCCTGCCGATCATAAGAGCTTACACTCTATATGAGATAGAGAACCCTGCTGACCATAAGAGCTTACACTCTATATGAGATAGAGAACCATGCTGATCATAAGAGCTTACACACTAAATGAGATAGAGAGAGAACCCTGCTGATCATAAGAGCTTACACTCTACATGAGATAGAGAACCCTGCTGATCATAAGAGCTTACACTCTACATGAGATAGAGAACCCTGCTGATCATAAGAGCTTACACTCTATATGAGATAGAGACAGAATCCTGCTGATCATAAGAGCTTACACTCTACATGAGATAGAGAATCCTGCTGATCATAAGAGCTTACACTCTACATGAGATAGAGAGAGAACCCTGCTGATCATAAGAGCTTACACTCTACATGAGATAGAGAATCCTGCTGATCATAAGAGCTTACACTCTACATGAGATAGAGAGAGAACCCTGCTGATCATAAGAGCTTACACTCTATATTAGAGAACCCTGCCGATCATAAGAGCTTACACTCTATATGAGATAGAGAACCCTGCTGATCATAAGAGCTTACACTCTATATGAGATAGAGAACCATGCTGATCATAAGAGCTTACACACTAAATGAGACAGAGAGAGAACCCTGCTGATCATAAGAGCTTACACTCTACATGAGATAGAGAACCCTGCTGATCATAAGAGCTTACACTCTACATGAGATAGAGAACCCTGCTGATCATAAGAGCTTACACTCTACATGAGATAGAGAACCCTGCTGATCATAAGAGCTTACACTCTATATGAGATAGAGAATCCTGCTGATCATAAGAGCTTGCACTCTATATGAGAGAGAGACATAACCCTGCTGATCATAAGAGCTTACACCCTACATGAGATAGAGAGAGAACCCTGCTGATCATAAGAGCTTACACCCTACATGAGATAGAGACAGAACCCTGCTGATTATAAGAGCTTACACTCTATATGAGATAGAGACAGAACCCTGCTGATCATAAAAGCTTACACTCTACATGAGATAGAGAATCCTGCTGATCATAAGAGCTTACAATCTACATGAGATAGAGAGAGAACCCTGCTGATCATAAGAGCTTACACTCTACATGAGATAGAGAACCCTGCTGATCATAAGAGCTTACACTCTATATGATATAGAGAACCCTACTGATCATAAGAGCTTACACTCTATATGAGATAGAGAACCCTGCTGATCATAAAAGCTTACACACTACATGAGATAGAGAGAGAACCCTGCTGATCATAAGAGCTTACACTCTACATGAGATAGAGAACCCTGCTGATCATAAGAGCTTACACACTACATGAGATAGAGAGAGAACCTTGCTGATCATAAGAGCTTACACTCTACATGAGATAGAGAACCCTGCTGATCATAAGAGCTTACACACTACATGAGATAGAGAGAGAACCCTGCTGATCATAGGAGCTTACACTCTACATGAGATAGAGACAGAACCCTGCTGATCATAAGAGCTTACACTCTACATGAGATAGGGAACCCTGCTGATCATAAGAGCTTACACTCTATATTAGATAGAGAACCCTGCTGATCATATGAGCTTACACTCTATATGAGAGAGAGACAGAACCCTGCTGATCATAAGAGCTTACACCCTACATGAGATAGAGACAGAACCCTGCTGATCATAAGAGCTTACACTCTATATGAGATAGAGACAGAATCCTGCTGATCATAAGAGCTTACACTCTACATGAGATAGGGAACCCTGCTGATCATAAGAGCTTACACTTTACATGAGATAGAGAACCCTGCTGATCATAAGAGCTTACACTCTATATGAGATAGAGACAGAATCCTGCTGATCATAAGAGCTTACACTCTATATGAGATAGAGACAGAATCCTGCTGATCATAAGAGCTTACACTCTACATGAGATAGAGAACCCTGCTGATCATAAGAGCTTACACTCTATATGAGATAGAGACAGAATCCTGCTGATCATAAGAGCTTACACTCTACATGAGATAGAGAACCCTGCTGATCATAAGAGCTTACACTCTATATGAGATAGAGACAGAATCCTGCTGATCATAAGAGCTTACACTCTACATGAGATAGAGAACCCTGCTGATCATAAGAGCTTACACTCTATATGAGATAGAGACAGAATCCTGCTGATCATAAGAGCTTACACTCTACATGAGATAGAGAATCCTGCTGATCATAAGAGCTTACACTCTACATGAGATAGAGAGAGAACCCTGCTGATCATAAGAGCTTACACTCTATATGAGATAGAGAACCCTGCTGATCATAAGAGCTTACACTCTATATGAGATAGAGAGAGAACCCTGCTGATCATAAGAGCTTACACTCTACATGAGATAGAGAGAGAACCCTGCTGATCATAAGAGCTTACACTCTATATGAGATAGAGAACCCTGCCGATCATAAGAGCTTACACTCTATATGAGATAGAGAACCATGCTGATCATAAGAGCTTACACACTAAATGAGATAGGGAGAGAACCCTGCTGATCATAAGAGCTTACACTCTACATGATATAGAGTACCCTGCTGATCATAAGAGCTTACACTCTACATGAGATAGAGAACCCTGCTGATCATAAGAGCTTACACTCTACATGAGATAGAGAACCCTGCTGATCATAAGAGCTTACACTCTATATGAGATAGAGAATCCTGCTGATCATATGAGCTTACACTCTATATGAGAGAGAGACATAACCCTGCTGATCATAAGAGCTTACACCCTACATGAGATAGAGAGAGAACCCTGCTGATCATAAGAGCTTACACCCTACATGAGATAGAGACAGAACCCTGCTGATTATAAGAGCTTACACTCTATATGAGATAGAGACAGAACCCTGCTGATCATAAAAGCTTACACTCTACATGAGATAGAGAACCCTGCTGATCATAAGAGCTTACACTTTATATTAGATAGAGAACCCTGCTGATTATAAGAGCTTACACTCTATATTAGATAGAGAATCCTGTTGATCATAAGAGCTTACACTCTACATGAGATAGAGAACCCTACTGATCATAAGAGCTTACACTCTATATGAGATAGAGAACCCTGCTGATCATAAGAGCTTACACACTACATGAGATAGAGAGAGAACCCTGCTGATCATAAGAGCTTACACTCTACATGAGATAGAGAACCCTGCTGATCATAAGAGCTTACACACTACATGAGATAGAGAGAGAACCCTGCTGATCATAAGAGCTTACACTCTACATGAGATAGAGAACCCTGCTGATCATAAGAGCTTACACACTACATGAGATAGAGAGAGAACCCTGCTGATCATAGGAGCTTACACTCTACATGAGATAGAGACAGAACCCTGCTGATCATAAGAGCTTACACTCTACATGAGATAGGGAACCCTGCTGATCATAAGAGCTTACACTCTATATTAGATAGAGAACCCTGCTGATCATATGAGCTTACACTCTATATGAGAGAGAGACAGAACCCTGCTGATCATAAGAGCTTACACCCTACATGAGATAGAGACAGAACCCTGCTGATCATAAGAGCTTACACTCTATATGAGATAGAGACAGAATCCTGCTGATCATAAGAGCTTACACTCTACATGAGATAGGGAACCCTGCTGATCATAAGAGCTTACACTTTACATGAGATAGAGAACCCTGCTGATCATAAGAGCTTACACTCTATATGAGATAGAGAGAGAACCCTGCTGATCATAAGAGCTTACACTCTACATGAGATAGAGAGAGAACCCTGCTGATCATAAGAGCTTACACTCTATATGAGATAGAGAACCCTGCCGATCATAAGAGCTTACACTCTATATGAGATAGAGAACCATGCTGATCATAAGAGCTTACACACTAAATGAGATAGAGAGAGAACCCTGCTGATCATAAGAGCTTACACTCTACATGATATAGAGTACCCTGCTGATCATAAGAGCTTACACTCTACATGAGATAGAGAACCCTGCTGATCATAAGAGCTTACACTCTACATGAGATAGAGAACCCTGCTGATCATAAGAGCTTACACTCTATATGAGATAGAGAATCCTGCTGATCATATGAGCTTACACTCTATATGAGAGAGAGACATAACCCTGCTGATCATAAGAGCTTACACCCTACATGAGATAGAGAGAGAACCCTGCTGATCATAAGAGCTTACACCCTACATGAGATAGAGACAGAACCCTGCTGATTATAAGAGCTTGCACTCTATATGAGATAGAGACAGAACCCTGCTGATCATAAAAGCTTACACTCTACATGAGATAGAGAACCCTGCTGATCATAAGAGCTTACACTTTATATTAGATAGAGAACCCTGCTGATTATAAGAGCTTACACTCTATATTAGATAGAGAATCCTGTTGATCATAAGAGCTTACACTCTACATGAGATAGAGAACCCTACTGATCATAAGAGCTTACACTCTATATGAGATAGAGAACCCTGCTGATCATAAGAGCTTACACACTACATGAGATAGAGAGAGAACCCTGCTGATCATAAGAGCTTACACTCTACATGAGATAGAGAACCCTGCTGATCATAAGAGCTTACACACTACATGAGATAGAGAGAGAACCCTGCTGATCATAAGAGCTTACACTCTACATGAGATAGAGAACCCTGCTGATCATAAGAGCTTACACACTACATGAGATAGAGAGAGAACCCTGCTGATCATAGGAGCTTACACTCTACATGAGATAGAGACAGAACCCTGCTGATCATAAGAGCTTACACTCTACATGAGATAGGGAACCCTGCTGATCATAAGAGCTTACACTCTATATTAGATAGAGAACCCTGCTGATCATATGAGCTTACACTCTATATGAGAGAGAGACAGAACCCTGCTGATCATAAGAGCTTACACCCTACATGAGATAGAGACAGAACCCTGCTGATCATAAGAGCTTACACTCTATATGAGATAGAGACAGAATCCTGCTGATCATAAGAGCTTACACTCTACATGAGATAGGGAACCCTGCTGATCATAAGAGCTTACACTTTACATGAGATAGAGAACCCTGCTGATCATAAGAGCTTACACTCTATATGAGATAGAGACAGAATCCTGCTGATCATAAGAGCTTACACTCTATATGAGATAGAGACAGAATCCTGCTGATCATAAGAGCTTACACTCTACATGAGATAGAGAATCCTGCTGATCATAAGAGCTTACACTCTACATGAGATAGAGAATCCTGCTGATCATAAGAGCTTACACTTTACATGAGATAGAGAACCCTGCTGATCATAAGAGCTTACACTCTACATGAGATAGAGAGAGAACCCTGCTGATCATAAGAGCTTACACTGTGCAGGATAGGGAGAATGGACTCATTAGGCCATAAGAGCTTAAACTCTACATGTGAAAGAGAGAGAGGACTCTGCTGATCATAAGAGCTTCCACTCTACAGACGAGAGACTTACCCAGTGACTCTGGAGATGGATAATGACTCTGTCCTACAAACTTTGCTTTCATGGCAACTGCTGTTATGTGATAGCCCAGCTACTCACCCCCTACCTGCAGGGCATTAAGAGGGTGCCTGAGCAGCCATGCAAAATCACATTAGTCTGCTCTCTGATGCATCAGCAATGTGGAGAATTGTGTCGAGCAAGTTATTTTTGTATGTGAACCTCAAATTGAATCTCAAAATGTTCAAATATAAGTGGAACCGCGAATGTAAGGAAATTTGAATCAAGTAATGCATTTGCCTTATAGCTTTGGTGTATTTTTGTAACTCATTAAACCACACTGCCAAAAGAGAAGTAATCATTGTAGTGTTGATTGTGATCCATTATCGTATTATTTGTTGATTAATGGGTGAGACACTTACAGGTGCTCCAGGGAAGCCAGCAGGGCCCGGTGGACCAGATTCCCCACGTTCTCCCTAAAATTGAGAAATACACAAAATAAGTTTTAAGAATATGAAATGTTGGTATTCTGTACTCAGTAATTCTGACATTGGAGAAATAAAATGGGCATAGATAACAATAACAATGCAAGTTACGCTACAAATCCACAGACTCTTTTTAATTCAATATTTTTTTTATTCAAAAGGAACAACTTTTTCCTAATTTATTGGTTCAAAAACTGCATCAAAAACTGCATCAGATGCTGCATGATTGTTACCAGCTTAAGGTCTCTTTCACACAACTATAAATCAGCTGTATTTTCTCTGATGTGTTTCAGCCGCCAATTGCAACCAAGTTACTAATAGGATCATGCCAACCTATGATGATGATAGACTGAGTCATGAGGAAAATATGATTGTGTATAAATAAGCTTGAAAGAAAATAATAAAAACAAAAATAAAAAAGCTAGTGATGCAGATATTCAGATATTACTAATTGCATTTTAAGGAGTAAAATCTGCATAATATATTTGCAGCATTACCTCCCTCCATAAATATTATGATTACACAGAATTGTAATGTAACAAATGATGTAACCAGGATCTGATCTGTGACAACGAGGAAAAGGATTCTATGTAAGGATTTTGGGTGTGCCGTCATTTAGTTAGGATCTGTGTACTTTACACTGGGCTCATACATTTGACATATTATATGTTTGTGTAAGGGAATAATAGGATACAAAACAATACTGAAAGGATCCTACAGGCCAAAAAGTATGATAAAACAGTATCACTTTGTGAGGTTTACTATTACATTTTATCCTTTTTTTTTTTACAGTGAATAATACATTATGTTTCAGCATCACACTAACTACTGTGGTGCCATTGTTTAATGATAGAAATAAGCACATGGATCCAAACATACAGCAAACAATTGCCTCTTATAGAAAAAATATAAAAATAAATATCATATTAAACATATCAGTGGCCATATTAATAGTTTGAAAGATCCAAAAAAAAGAGTAAGAACAATGATATTTAATTAATATTTTAAGTCATAAATTCAGTTCCTTTTTTGTAAAATATATTGTATTTCAGAAAGAATATATTCCATTTTTATAAGCATAACACATTTAAAAGAAAACAAACATTGTCTATTAAAAAAATTGTATTTATTTATTAATTCTTCAGTATCAAGTTTGCAAAAAATCATAGTACTTACAGGTCCACCACGTGTACCCACAGGTCCAGGGGGTCCAGCTGGACCACCATCTCCCTATAAAACACAATATTGATTATGTCAAGCCAAGCAATTAAGTTACATGAATTGAAAGTAAAACATGAGAAATTAACATTTTAGCTATTAGATAAAAAAAATACCTTGTCTCCAGATGGACCAGCAGGACCAGGAGGACCAATAGGGCCAGCAAGTCCCTAAATTAAGACAAAAAATATTGAAACTGAATATCCAGTAATCATTGCAGATGTGCTTTAGAAAAATGAATCATCCATTGCTGAGAAATACACATTTATTTTGTATAACCAATAATATTCTGTGATTTATAACTTAATTTTAAAGAAATTTACCCTCATGCCATCCTTTCCTGGAGCTCCATCTGAACCTTTGCCGCCAGGTTCACCCTAAAACAGCAAAACAAATGATTAATACATTATTTTAAAAACATCATTTAGACTACATCTTTTATATCTAAACTAGATGTATTCTAGAATATATATGTCCACGTAGTATATTGCCCAGCCACGTACTATATTGCCCAGTCACGTAGTATATTACCCAGGCACACTGTATATTGCCCAGTGATGTAGTATATTGCCCAACCACGTAGTATATTGCCCAGTTACGTAGTATATTGCCCAGTGACGTAGTATACAGCACAGAGCCACGTAGTATATTGCCCAGTCACGTATGTCACAGGTTAAAAAATAAAAAATAAACATACTCATGTAACGATCCGAGGGCCCCTTGTAGTTCTAACATACTCACCATTCTGGTCGCTGCTCCTCAGCGTCCCGTCTCTCCGCCTCCTGGGATCCAACGGCGCTGTGCCGATGGGCGTGCGGCTGGCGCCATCTTCCGTTCCCAGGATGCTTTGCGAAATTACCCTGATGACATAGCGGTCTCGTGAGACCGCTAGGTCTTCTGGGTAATTTTGCAAAGCATCGCTGGGAAAGGAAGATGGCGGCAGGCGCGAGCGGACAACGGAGGGTGAGTATAGAGGTTTTTAGAGTATAGAGGCAGCATCAATAGTAAAAGGTTGGGGACACACAGGGCTAAGAGCGGCGGTAACGGAGTGCGTTACCCGTGGCATAACGCGGTCCATTACTGCCGGCATTAACCCTGTGTTAGCGGTGACCGGAGGGGAGTATGGAGCGGGTGCCGGGGACAGTGACTGTGGGGAGCATGGAGCAGGCGCCAGGGACAGTGACTGCGGGGAGCATGGAGCAGGCGCCGGGGACAGTGACTGCGGGGAGCATGGAGCGGGCGCTGGGGACAGTGACTGCGGGGAGCATGGAGCAGAGTGCCGGGGACACTGCGGGGAGTATGGAGCGGAGCGCCGGGGACACTTACTGCGGGGAGCGAAGATAATAGAGCGGATCGCCGGGGACACTGCGGGGAGTAAAGAGCGGCCATTTTCTTCCGGACTGTGCCCGTCGCTGATTGGTCGCGGCAGCCATGACAGGCAGCTGCCGAGACCAATCAGCAAATGAATAACCGTGACAGAAGGACAGACAGACAGAAGTGACCCTTAGACAATTATATAGTGGATTCATGTGCAAGCTAGAAGAAAAGTAATGAACAGACCCTTTCTCCTTTTGGCCCAGGACTTCCAAATGTTCCTCTTTCTCCAGGCATTCCTTGAAGACCAGGTGGTCCCATTGCTCCAGATGGTCCAGATGGGCCTGCAGGTCCCTGAAAAAGAATTCATTATTTTAAAAGGTATGATCATAAACAATGACAACACATGATTTTTATTTCTATAACAATTTACTCTAATAAAAGGAGATTTAATGGGCATTTACACTGCACGATAATCGTGAACGAGCATTGATAACAACACTAGTTTCAATATTATCTTGCCATGTAAACAGGCTGCTTATTACCTGATGAGTGATCAAATGCTTGTTCATCGGGTGAAATGATCTTTTATACAGCACAAAAAATAAGCCTAAGAAAACTCTGAAATCTAGGGTAGATCGCTCAGTACACATCATTTACTTTGTTCATCTGTGTAACTGGCATTTAAATATTTCTAAATAAGCAAATAATGGAAATCTTTCATAATGAGTTGGCACACCAGCATCATGCTGAAGTCTCACCTTCTTTGCAAACATATTTGTATGCATCAGAAAAAGTGCACTGGCTACAAATGTTGCCCTGTTGCCACATTTTGTAATTATTATCCTCAAAAAACTGACATCAGCAGACTAACAAACGTGTCTCTTGTGTTCTTCAACCCCATCATCCTCCAAAGGGCAATAATGAGGGCTTACATACAGCACTTGCATATAACAGACAGCAGACACCTTGTTACAATGGCCAGGATTGGAACTAACGCTACACTCAGTCAATAGCGACCATAACCCTTACAGGTGCCCATAAAGAAAAATAACTAATGCTGTGACAAAACTGTAGAAATTTTTGCATTTCTATAATCAAACTAACCTGCAGAATGAAGCTAACATGTCACTTATAGCTTCCGATAAATGCTGTAAGAGCAAAACTCAAAAACAATGGCAGAATAGAAAATTAATTTTAAAAAATCATTACATTTATAGAAGACATTCTGAAAAATAATAGTAGTCTTGCAAAAAAAAGAGAATGTCTTTATATGGGTGTTTTATCAGTACAGTATAAAAATCATTTTGTCCTTGAGGTGTGATGTTATCAAATACAGAACAGATATAGTCACATGTAAAGCGCCATGGAATAAATGGCGCTATAATAATAAATAATAATAATATAGACATAAACATTTTAATTATTGAGTGGGCTGCCACATTTTTTCTAGCAGAGTAAATTTAAACTTACAATAATAAACTACTGAAGCTTTTGATTGGCTGCAGCGGTCACATGGATATGCGCCACATGATTGCTGCAGCAAACTAAAAATAGTTTGGCATTACAGATGGGCAAGAGATGCAGAGAAACTTTGGCTGAATATCATTTTTTTTCTATTGATGAAATTAAATGTGTTTTTGCTCTTCCTTTATATCTACCTTTCCACCATCTGGTCCAGGAGGACCAGCAGCACCTCGTGTACCAGGAGTTCCTGGAGATCCTTGCACACCTCTTTCACCAGGTATACCATTTTCTCCCTAAATTAAATAGAAATTAGAGGTGAAAAAAATTATGAGCAAATGAAAGTCAAATTAAACATATTACAGTATAAATATCAAAGCTTACTTTATTGCCTGGGTTCCCTGGTGCTCCAATTTCACCTTTTGGTCCCTATAAGCAAAGTGAACAGTGCATTATTAAAATTATTATTTAAGTAAAAAAAGGTTTTCAAACTATGAACATTGATGGTTGGAAACTCAGATTAATAACATTTCCAGTTTTTATTAGATTTTGTGAATAAAGAAAAACTCAGTTTTTAAAAGGTACTTACTGCTTCCCCTGGTTTTCCATTTTCCCCTGGGGGTCCATTAGTTCCAGGCAATCCCTATGATAATAAACACATTTTAAGCCAAAAAATAGCATTACATATATGCTAAATATGCAAAATAGTTTAGAGCAAAGACTGTAAACAACTGCAAGCCAATACGATTTCATAAAAGTCTAAGTAACTCATTTAAAGCACCACTTTAGTGTCTTTCATTTCAACTTTGGAGTGATGCAACTAATGCAAGGCCCTTATCCTAGTATTATACTTACCAGCTGCTGTCTTCAGCTTTTCACAGTGCTGCTTTGGTCCCATGGAATCATCTTGTGAGAGCAACTTCTGACTTACCGGAAGTCAGGGGTAATGGCCACAAGCTCTCAATGTGAGTCTATGAGAGCCTTGTTCTGGCCTTGTTCTGTCTTTCATAGACTTACATTGAATTGGGACTTCTGGATCACTTAGCAATCACTGTATCTGGCAAGTCACAATCTAGAGAAGACCAACTGGAGTGGTGCTGACAAAAGCTGAAGATGGCAGCTGGTAAGATTAACAGAAGGGAAGGAAACTTAGGGTTGTGACACCACTTCAGCGCTGCAAAAAGAAAAATGTTGGAGTGGTGCTTTAAGAGAATTAAATGTGGACAAGCTGTTGACATAGACTTGTAGTGCCCTGGTTAATACATATGTACAGTCTATCTGACTACCAAGATAAAACTATTTACCACAAGTAGCCAGCTTATTACAGTAGTTTGTTAGCTGTTAGAAAATGGTACTCTGTACAACCTATTACAAAAAAAATCTTAAAATCGTATTTGTAGTTCCGAACTTGAAGGAATATTTTACGATGCTTTGATTGTCTTTGCTACAGAGACCATTCGCTATAAGGAAGTTGGGTCAATAAAACATGGCATAAATCAAGAAAACACACCCAGTGCAAAATGTAAACAATTACTAATGAAATGCCAACAGAAAAAAAATTCCCCCGGAAAAAGGCAATAGCCGAAACGTGCATAGGTGCAGGCACCATCACCCACAGGAGGTAATTTTTGTACTTGTTTGTTTCTTTGTTTATACAGTTCTTCAAACCTCTTTGACAGGTATTCCGCTTGGAAACTTGATTTTCCTATGTGTTTACAATATGCTGTGAAGGATTGGACTCTAGTTACTTGTATGTACAACCTCTGCATGTGACATGGTGGGTGGTTGGTACTTTTTATTATGAATGGTTCTTGTGTACATTTTTTCTGTCTCAGAGACCATTCGCTGTACATCCATGTGACTTCTATGGCAATCTTAAGTCATATATTAAGTTACCATCACTGAGGGACCCGATTGATAGCAGCGTTTACACAGACGTACAGCACATGATTGCTGGAGCAAACTATACAAACTTTGGTTGAAACAGTGGAGCAGTAGAAAAATTATTGGATTAGTATTGTTTTCTTTTCTGTGAAAGCAGTGCTGTTAAACTTTTAGGCTATGTGCAAGCGTTGCGGATTTGCCTGCGGATTCGCAGTGAAATGGCCGCTGCGGATTTGCAGCAGTTTTCCATTAGGTTTACAGTACCATGTAAACCTAAGGAAAACCAAATCCGTTGTGCCCATGGTGCGGAAAATACCGCGCGGAAACGCTGCATTTTATTTCCACAGCATGTCAAGTCTTTGTGCGGATTCCGCAGCGTTTTACACCTGCTCCTCAATTGGAATCTGCAGGTGTAAGACCGCAGGTGAAATCCGCACAACAAACGCAGGAAATCCGTGGCAAATCTGCAGGTAATCCGCAGGTCAAATGTAGTGCATTTTATCTGCGGAGTTTTCAAAAATGGTGAGGAAAAATCCGAACAAGAATCCGCAACGTAGTCACATAGCCTTAGTTTACGGCAAATCTTTGACAGCACAATGACATAGAAGTGCGCTGTTTCCCATAAAAGTACATTGCACAGTTAGGTGTTTTGCTTTCTACACTTTGGCCTATTCAGAATTTATTCAAACATAGAATTAGCATATATACACTGCTCAAAAAATAAAGGGAACACTAAAATACCATATCCTAGATATCACTGAATGAAATATTCCACTTGTAAATCTTTATTAACTACATAGTGGAAAGTGTTGAGAACAATAAAACAAAAATTATCAATGTAAATCAAAATTAATATCTCACGGAGGCCTGGATTTGAAACGGTACTCAAAATCAAAGTGGAAAATCACATTACAGGTTGATCCAACTTCAGTGGAAATGCCTCAAAACAAGGAAATGATGCTCAGTAGTGTGTGTGTGGCCTCCACGTGCCTGTATGACCTCCCTACAATGCCTGGGCATGCTCCTAATGAGGCGGCAGATGGTCTCCTGAGGGATCTCCTCCCAGACCTGGACTTAAGCAGCCCCAACTCCTGGACAGTCTGTGGTGCAACGTGATGTTCGTGGATGGTGCGAGACATGATGTCCCAGATGTGTTCAATCGGATTCAGGTCTGGGGAACGGGCGGGCAAGTCCATAGCTTCAATGCCTTCATCTTGCAGGAACTACTGACACACTCCAGCCACATGATGTCTGGCATTGTCCTGCATTAGGAGGAACCCAGGGCCAACCGCACCAACATATAGTCTTACAAGGGGTCTGATTATCTCATCTCGGTACCTAATGGCAGTCAGGCTACCTCTGGCGAGCACATGGAGGGCTGTGAGGCCCTCCAAAGAAATGCCACCCCACACCATTAGTGACTCACTGCCAAATCGGTCATGCTAAAGGATGTTGCAGGCAGATCGCTCTCCACAGCGTCTCCAGACTCTGTCACGTTTGTCACATATGTCCAGTGAGAACCTGATTTCATCTGTGAAGAGCACAGGATGCCAGTGGCGAATTTGCCAATCCTGGTGCTCTGTGGCAAATGCCAAGCGTCCTGCACGGTGTTGGCCTGCTGGAGGTCATTTTCCAGAGCTCTGGCAGTGCTCCTGTTCCTCCTTGCACAAAGCTAAGGTAGCGGTCCTGCTGCTGGTTGGTTGCCCTCCTAAGGCCCCCTCCATGTCTCCTGGTGTACTAGCCTGTCTCATGGTAATGCCTCCAGCCTCTGGACACTAGGCTGACAGACACAGCAAACCTTCTTACCACAGCTTGCATTGATGTGCCATCCTGGATGAGCTGCACTACTTGAGCCACTTGTGTGGTTGTAGAGTCCGTCTCATGCTACCATGAGTGTGAAAGCACAACCAACATTCAAAAGTGACCAAAACATCAGCCAGAAAGCATTGGTACTGAGGTGTGGTCTGTGGTCCCCACCTCCAGAAGCACTCCTTTACTGAGTGTGTCTTAATAATTGCCAATAATTTTCATCTGTTGTCTATTCCTTTTGCACAACATCATGAGAAATTTATTGTCAAACAGTGTTACTTCCTAAGTAGACAGTGCGATTTCACAGAAGTTAGATTTACTTGGAGTTATATTCAGTTTTTTAAGTGTTCCCTTAATTTTTTTGAGCAGTGTATATAGCTATAGTTTGGGACCATGAGAAAATGCTACTGGGACAACCATTATATACATATAAGCTAAAAAAATGGTAGTGTGATAGAAATATTTATATCATGTAGATCTCACTTGCATGTATACTCCTCTATAATCATATATACTCATATAAACGCAAATATATCTATATACATTATGATCAATTGCTTAAAATGGCTGACATAAACGGATATAAGCCAGACAGACTGTTCGGTGTTTTCCACCCGAAAAGCAGAAGAACTCCAGATGTATTAAGTGCTGTTGAGATGTCTCAACTTTGTCCCAGATGCAGAGAACTTCATTTTAGTTGCTTAATCAGCAGTCATATGTGCATTAATCACAATATTCCATATATATTCAGATAACCAATAACAGAGAAGCTAGACAATATGTTAATTAACTAACCACCCCTAACCACTCCTTTCTATATGTAATTATAAAACTATGTATTAGGAAATAAAGGATCAGTATTGATGGAATGCTTTCCTGTCACAATTGTGTACAGACTCATTCTTGATGAGCGCTCAAAATACTCAGTCTTATTGGGAACGGCCACAGCACACATGGGATAGATTTATCCAACCCAAATTTCCATATCAAATGGCCCCCAACTGCGCAGCGTGGATGAAACACATGGGACCCTGCTGACCGGAGAGACAGAGGTGTTGGCCATGGCCTTGGTCCACGGGACGGAGACTGCATAGCTCTATAAGTAAGGTAAGAAAATGTTATCATCTTACCTGAAAGTCCCCTGTGCCCAGTCCGGGTCTATACCTCTTGCCGGTCAGGTATGGTCACCACCGCATTCCCAGGTAGTGTAAAAAGTCCAAAGCCTGTACCCAAAACCCTGGGATCAAGGTGTCTGCTGTGTGCTGTGTATGTGTTCTGTGTTTGTGTAGATTCGGGAGAAGCAAGGAACAGTGACTGTTTGTGGTTGCTGGGTAACAGACCGCAGGAGGTCAAATCGCTCGATAAGTTATTGCAGGATTCCCGTGCATAGGAGGGACAGGTAGTCCCGGGGCAGGTGGTTCCAGGCTCCAGGCACGAGTAGTGATAACTTAGAGGGCTACTGCAGATTCCCGTAGTGCCAGCTATCCAGTTAGGATGACGGACCGGGGTGGTAGAATTCCCACCTGCTGTGTTTCTCACTCAGGTGGCCTGGGCACAGGTGTGCTCAGTGCGATTGGCAGTAGTCTGTTTCCCAGCGCAACCTGCACGTGTCACAAAATAATGAAGAGGGTATCGAGTCTCCTGGACGTCGATGTTTTTGTTTGTTAATGTCACGTATTGTTGCTCAACTGCATAGAATTGAAAAAGAAAGTTTTTTTTTTCTCTCTCTCTCCCCTTCGGTTCTCTATTCAGAACTTCCCCTCCTCCATGCAGTTAGAAGAAATATATGCATTGTAAATCACACGGTCACAACCGTTTTTTTTGTTGTTGTTTTTTTTTCTCTTCTTTTTGTTGCTAAGTTTCCTGTTTTTGCATATATCTGGTTATGGTATAACATTTATTTGAAGAGGTGAAACTAAATGATATCTATCATTTTTGATGTGACATACGTGATTTTTTGGTAAAACAAGCTGCTGCTTATAAAAAGGGGAAGTGTGTCTCTGACTGCATTTGAGCGCAGAGTTCAGAAAAAAAAGGGGGAGAAGAGAAGTCGTTTTAATTTTTTTTTATTACTCTTTTGAAGGGTTTTTTCCTTCTGTCCTTCTGTCTTTGTTGCATTTTGAAGTTTTTAGACTTTTTTTTAAGTTTTTCAGTTTCTTTTCTGCCTCTTCACTTTTTTGTTTAAAAGGTTTTTTTTCCTTTTCTGTAAAGATCCTGAGTTTTGGATCGTGTACCGAGTTTTTGATTTTTTTTTATGTTTTGATTTCAACATATTGCACCAATTTTTGGAAGTGTTACTTTCTTTTTTTATTTTATTATTTTTTGTGTTTTTATATACCCATTTGTTTGAAGTTTTTTGTTGTGTTTTTTTTGTTTTTCTTTTTGCAATGGGAAATAAGGTGGCCAAGCAACAGGAGGGTCTTTTACTTCCTGATGAGAAAACGGCCCTTGAGATAGTGGCAGAACACGAAGGTGTTAAGTACGTGAAGAATTTTGGAAGGTATAAAGTATGTGAACGGCAGAATTCAAGCTGCAGAATGGCATGACGTAGAAAGGAAAATAAGGGAAGTTAGCTGATGTTACATTGCTGAATGCTGATACATGGTATACAGTAGCAGCAGAGCTTACATCGCTTAGGTGGTACAGAGAGATATGTGAGCAAACCAGGAAGTGATTTTTATGTATATAAAATGGGGAAAGGTATTAAGCCATCAGCGCCTCCCCATGCTCTCAATAGATTTTTTGCACAGTATGTGGTGTGCCCCGCTCAACCTTTGTACATGGAGATGGCGCTGTTGCTCTGACCATGAAGGCTCAGGCTGCATCTGCCATCAAATAAGAAGGAATTTTCCTTTTTTTTTGTTTTGTTTTTTTGTCTTTCTCCTCCAGCTTTCTCCTCTCTATCCTCCTTTTTCTCTGTCACTCTTTCTCTCCTCCTCTCTCACTCTCTTTTCCTCTCCCTCTCTATCTCCTCTACACATCTACTCCTCCTTCTCCACACCTCTTTCCTCCTTTACTCACCCTCCTTCTCTCCTTCTTCACTCCCCCACCACACCTATCCCCTCCTGCTCTTCCTTCTCCACACCCATCTCCACGCCTTTCTTCTCCTCCTCCTCTCTCTCCTCCACACCTCCCATCTTCTCCTCTCCTCCACTCCTCCCATCTTCTCCTCCCTCTGTTCTCCTCCCTCCTTCTACATCAAACTCCACACCTCCTCCTTCTCTTTCGCCACACCCTTTGCCTCCTTCTCGGCTTTGCTCCCTCTCTCTCTCCCCCTTCTCTAAACCACCCATCTTTTGCTCTATCAGCTCCCCTCCCTCTCTCTTCACCTCCGCACGTCCCGCCTTCTGCGCACCTTACATCTCTACCTCTTTCTTTCCCTCTGCACCATGTATCTCTTCCTGTTTCACACACTCCTTCTCCTGCTTTGTTGCCTGTTGGGCAGATGCCAGATTAAAGCAGTGAAGTGTCTCTGTATCCGGTGCTCACAGCACAAGGCACATTCTATGTTCCTAATACAGCCCAGCCTCTGACAGTCATGGTATCAGGGGAGGAAGGTGGAGATCCCCCTGTAGAAGGCACCCCCCAAGCTGCAGTAGGCGGCAGACAGCTCAGCCCTGGATGCAGAGGAGGGAGGACTGACATCATCATCATCATCTGTTGATAATGTGCAACTTCAGCACCGGTCAGAGCTGCCTACATTCACATCAACATAGAGCTATAAGCCTAGGTCACCACAGCTTCAGCAAGGGGGGAGACATCCTCACACAAAAAGGCAGCTTTTAAGTCCAAAAATCAGCCAGTGTATGACCCCAGCACATGCTATCACAAGTATTCCTCTGATGAAGATGTGGAGGGAACATCATACATGCTGCCCAGTACTAGGAAAAGAAACACACAGGCACCAAGAATGCAGGGGCAGATAGAGGCATCACCATTACACTATGTGCAATGCACTTCAAGTCAGGTGACAATCTTCCAGACCCAGGGATGCATCCCATGCCATTTTACTGAAGAATGTAGCAGAATCAGCGAACATATATAGCCACCTGGAATGATCTCTGGGCCATAAATGGAAGTGAAAAGCAGGTGATGCACTCTGGCCAATCATGAAGGAACAATTCAAACTTCCAGCAGAATAAGATGTACATGCTTGGGAGTCAGGGCCACAGCTAATTGAACAGCTCAGAGTGTGAGCCAAAGGCAGATTGGCAGGACAAGCCCTCAGCTTACATGACATGAGCCAAGACAAGACAGAGTCTGTAAAGAAGTTTCATGGCAGAGTAATGCAAGTAGTCCAAGACTTGGGCTTCACCATTCATGACCAGATACACATGCAAATGTTGGCACAGGCCTTTGTGCATGGACTGAGATAGCCAATCAGGAAACCACTGATAGTGGCTAGGCCCGAGAACAGGTCAATAGCAGTGGACTGACCCAGCAAAACGGGTTATGTGCGCCTGGGAGACTGTTTATTGCCAATTGTCACCAAAACTGCTGCCATTATAGCGCCACAAAGAGCGCGAAGAAGGAAACGGGTGCCGTGCTGCTGAGAACACCGGAAGGGGAGCCAGAGGTGAAGACGCTGCAAAGTGCCGAACGACACACCGGAAGAACTGCTGCAGACTCCGGAGAGGAAACACCAACCTCAATAAGGTTAGCAAAGGGGAGACGCTATGTCAAAGCAGGGGGAAGAAGTGATGGCAGATGCAGCCGCAGCCCCTGTAATGCCCCAAGACCTTGGGTTGGATGAAGCCACCGGTCTCATGGCACCCCCGGGCCTCGCCACGGACGCACCTGCAGGCCCCATCTTACCACCGCAGATTCAATCAGCAGGCCAGACCCCGCTGCCGCTACAGTGTGCATCATGCCGTTGTCCACAGTAGCCAAAGGGATTGAGTCCCAACCAGGAGTGCAGAAGACAGCCCCTCTCATGGTGACCACTGACCTGGAAGCGCAACCACCCTACAAAGACAGAAGAAGTGTCAAGTGTTGCATCTATGGCAAGTTTGGCCATTTCTGGAACCAGTGCAGAGCACCCATGCAACCCAAGGGTTGGTCCAGAGAAACAGGTCAAGGAAGAAGTACAGAAGGCAGTGAAGTACCCCATCCATGGGACAGGGGTAAGCAAGCCAGGTCTGCAAGACACTACGCTCCTGACATGTAAAACCCCGTCTGCAGGACCAATACCTAAAATTGCCCTGAAAGTGGATGGTGTTGTCAGATCTTTTCTTCTGCACACCGGTGCAGCCAGAAGTGTGATGAGACCTGCGGAACTCACTGATCCCACCTGCCTATCAGAATCCTCTGTGTCTTGCATGGGCATTGATGGTCAAGTCAGACATTCTCAGCTTACAAATCCTCTGAGCGTGTGCACTCAGCCAGGATACTCTATCCTGTCCCAGTTTGTGGTGTCAAGAATCTGCCACTCAACCTGCTGGGAGCGGACCTACTGCAGAAGCTGAAGGCAACCACAGTGTTCCAGGAAGATGGGACCATGACACTTTCTTCATCCCTTACCCAAGCAGAATCATGCTGGCGGCGGCCCTACAAGAACCTCAAACAACCGACGGAGGCCTACCCAAGGAAGTACTGGACGTAGTACCAGAAAGTTTATGGTCTAAGGGACCTCAGGATGTGGGAAAACCTCAAGTTGCCCCAGTACGGGTGTCACTCAAGCCAGGTACCCCGTACCCTCATAAGGCCCAGGCCAGGCCTAGAGTCAAGCTGCCTCTGACCAACTGAAGATCTACCTGGAAAGAGTAATCATTGTTCCTTGCACATCGCCTTGCAATACCCCTGTCAAGAAAAAGATTGCAAAGGAGAGCCAGCCAAGTTCAAAATGGTACATAACCTGAGAGATGTGAATGACGCCACAGTGTTTAAAACGCCAATTGTGCCGAATCCCCACACTCTGCTATCAAAAGGTGCCTTCCACAGCAAAAGTGTTCACAGTGACCGACCTGGTTATTGCTTTCTCCAGTGTTCACTTCATCCAGAAGACCAGTACCTGTTTGCCTTAACGCACCAGGGGGGACAGCACACATGGACAGTTATGCCACAGCGGGCCCAGAACAGCCCTTCACAGTTCAACAAAGCAATGACCACAGTCCTTACCAACTGGGTCACAGAACATGCAGAAGTAACCCTGCTACAATATGTGGACAATCTACTCCTTTGTGCACGTGTAAAGCCCAATCCTTGTCTCTCCTACTCTACCTGGCGGAGCAGCACTGTAAGGTCTCAAAGAACCAAGTCTAGTGGTGTCTGAAGCGAGTTATGTTCCAGAGACACTGTATTGCTCACCAGACGAAACATCTGACAGATAACCGGAAGACAACAGTGGAGAAGACGGTTCCTCCAACAACTCCAAAGGCGCTACAGGCCTTCCTTGGTCTAGTTTCATATTGCAGAGCCTGGATCCCTGATGCTTCAGTCCTAATGCAGCCTCTACATGACTGTGTCAACATAACCACGTTCCACCGGACAGATTCAGCCTTCAGCTCGTTCAAGAAGTTAAAAGACTCTGTAGTCTCAGCGCCAGCACTAGGCTTACCCGACTATGAGAAGCCATTCCATCTCTACCTTATGGAAAAAGAAGACCTTGCTACTGGAATCCTGACGCAGCTTCAGGGGGGAAAGCCGAGACCTTTGGGCTAATTTTCAGCTTGCTTGGATCCAGTTGCAAGGGAAGCCCCCTCCTGCATGACATCTCAGCAATCCTAAACCAAACCCAGCCAAAACATCTCTCCACCGCCAGGCATCTTTGCCTCCAGTGCCCTCTACTCCTGCCCGACAATGTCACCATCTCCAGATGCACAGTCCTCAACCCGTCCACTCTACTCCCACTCCCAAGGGGGGATACAGATATGGACCCTCAGATCAAAATTCTGATCAAAATCTGCATGATACCTTCCACAGGGATCTGGATTTGCTCCAGACGGATGACCATGATTGCTTCAGCATCATGCAACAGGAAACAGCAGGACTACCTAAGGTGGCAGAAGAGCCACTGACAAAACCAGAGTTGATCCTCTACATGGATGGCTCCAGATTTGCAGATGATGAAGGAAGATTCCACACGGGATGTGCAGTGACCAGCAATCAAGAGATCCTGTGATCCAGAAGTCTGCCGCCTAGTCTGTCAGCTCAGGAAGCAGAACTGATAGCGCTGACGAAGGCCTGCCAGATTGCAGAAGGCAAAACTGCGAACATATACACCGATTCAAGGTACTCGCATGGCATAGCACACGACTCTGGACCCGTCTGGACTGCAAGAGACTTCATCACAGCAAGCGGAACAACCGTGAAGCATCATGGGAGCCATCAAGGACCTGCTGGATGCACTCCAACTTCCAAAAAATGGTGGCAGTACTAAAAGTCAAAGCACATGGAAAATTGAACACAGTAGAAGCACAGGGTAACAACATGGCGGATATAGCAGCCAAAGAAGCAGCCAAAGGAAGACAAAATGGAGAAGTGGGATAGGTCGCAGAGCCGAACGGCTACTACATGACGACTGAAGACAAGAAACCTGACCAGATAACGTCCTGGGATCTGCTCAAAAAGCTGCAAGAGCAAGCCCCAAAAAAGGACAAGAAGGAATGCTGGATGCGGAAGGGAGCAACACATGAAGAAGGAAGGGTATACACAATGGACTGCAAACCCTGTTTATCCCGAAGCATGTATCCTATGGTGGTCCAGTGGGCACATGGTTTAGTCCCGGGTTAGGGGTATTTCCCTCAGCAGCTGACTATGTAATATGATACTTTGTCTGCTTATGTAATTGAACTCACCAAGAAACTTGCTAATATCCATTCTCGAGTTTTTTCTTCATTGCCAGAAGCAGATTCAGTGTCCGGTACGCACTCCTTGAAGCCAGGAGACTGGGTGTTGGTGAAAAATTTTGTAAGGAGAACACCACTCGATCCCAGATCTGATGGTCATGTCCAAGTGCCGCTGATGACACCAACCTCTGTGAAGCTGGAGGGAAGACCCACTTGGATCCACGCATCGCATTGCAAGAAAGCTCCCGGACCAAAAGTTGACACCCAAGCCAGAACAATGTTGTGGATGCCCTGCTTGACCGAATAGATGACCTACCTGATAAAGAATACACCTCACATGCTATTGACTAAGAGACTGATTGCAACGAACCCCCGTTAGGGACAGATCTCCTGATCGCCCATTTGCGAAAAGTCTGTACGGTGTAGGGCGTAGGCACTAGGCTTGTGTCAGTTCGCCGGCAGCACAAAAGAGTTGCAGCACTTTGGGACAAGAGGCTAGGTTTAGGGCAAGTGATATCTAAGGGGGGCTTGTGATAGAAAAATGTATATCATCTAGATCTCACTTGCATGTATACTCCTCTATAATCATATATACTCATATAAACGCAAATATATCTATATACATTATAATCAATTGCTTAAAATGGCTGACATAAACTGATATAAGCCAGACAGACTGTTCGGTGTTTTCCACCCGAAAAGCAGAAGAACTCCAGATGTATTAAGTGCTGATGAGATGTCTCAACTTTGTCCCAGATGCAGAGAACTTCATTTTAGTTGCTTAATCAGCAGTCATATGTGCATTAATCACAATATTCCATATATATTCAGATAACCAATAACAGAGAAGCTAGACAATATGTTAATTAACTAACCACCCCTAACCACTCCTTTCTATATGTAATTATAAAACTATGTATCAGGAAATAAAGGATCAGTATTGATGGAATGCTTTCCTGTCACAATCGTGTACGGACTCATTCTTGATGAGCGCTCAAAATACTCAGTTTTATTGGGAACGGCCACAGCACACACGGGATAGATTTATCCAACCCAAATTTCCATATCAGTAGTATCATATTTCATGCTCCCAATCTACAGCTATTTTTGCTCATGACAACTATTCTAAAGCTTTAGACCCTTAATCATTATCATATTGTTTACCATTTGGTAAATGATCACTAACCCATCAGTCTAACTTATTTTTTTCTGAATACTTTAGCGCCATGTGTTTTATGAGAGTAGATGCATATTGTAGTTTTCATCACCTAATCAGTTAGTGGTGGAACGCCCAAAAAAACCTTATCCCATAGGTCAGTGCATAAATTTACATCTCTTCAGTTCTGAGAACTTTCAGAAATATTGATCTACTTCCGACACAGGGTAAATGCTTTTAGTGCCTCTTTATGTAATTTTCACTGATAATAAAAACTTACTTTCTGTTTCATAATGCTTCTTTGAAGGGTTTTTCCGAGATCAGAAAAAATAGTCTAAAAGTAATAAGTGGCATGACATAACAAGAGACCTTAAGAGCAGGGCCGTATTTGCCACTAGGCACTGGAGGGCACGTGCCTAGGGGTGCCAGGTTGCAGGGGGCTGCACCAAGACAGGGAAGAATTTTTTTTTATTTTACTTTTTTTTAACCTCCCTTTCCCTCCGTTAGACAATCCAGGAAATCTGTAGTCTTTTCGGGGAAGGTAGGTGGGGGGGGGGGGGTCAGGAGGGGACTGGGGCACCCCTCCATATTCACCTTGATGCAGGGAGTTTACTTGACTGACACAGGAAGTAGTGGCACCGCATCTTCCTGGGTCAGAGAGGTCCATGAATCCGAGGTGCTGCTGCAGCGTCTGTCCATGTGAGGATGATGAGATCATCTCTCACTGCAGACATCACAGCGGAAGAGGAGGAAGATGACATGGGAGGACCCAGGTGCAGGTGAGCGCTCATAGAGCTGAAGATGGGGAGGCTGGTGAACAGGGGAGACTGGTGACAGGGCAGGCTGTGCTGTATACTGGTGAACAAGGGAGGATGGTTGTCAGGGCAGGCTGTGCTGTATACTGGTGAACAGGGAAGTATGGTGAAAAAGGGAGGCTGCTGTGCTGAATATTGGTGAGCAAGGGAGGATGGTGACAGGGCAGGCTGTGCTGTATACTGGTGAACAGGGAAGGCTGGTGAAAAAGGGAAGCTGCTGTGCTGTATACTGGTGAACAAGGGAGGATGGTGACATGGCAGGCTGTGCTGTATACTGGTGAACAGGGAAGGATGGTGAAAAAGGGAGGCTGCTGTGCTGAATATTGGTGAGCAAGGGAGGATGGTGACAGGGCAGGCTGTGCTGTATACTGGTGAACAGGGAAGGCGGGTGAAAATGAAATGCTGCTGTGCTGTATACTGGTGAACAGGGGAGGCTGGTGACAGGGAAGCTCTGCTGCATACAAGGTGAACAGGGGAGGATGGTGAAAAAGGGAGGCTATGCTCAAATCTGGTGAACAGGGGAGGCTGGTGAAAGGGTGGCTGCTGTGATGTATACTGGTGAACAAGGGAAGATGGTGACAGGGCAGGCTGTGCTGTATACTGGTGAACAGGGAAGGCTGGTGAAAAAGGGAGGCTGTGCTGTATACTGGTGAACAGGGGAGACTGGTGATGGGAGGCTGTGCTATATACTGGTGAACAGGGGAGGCTGCTGCTATATACTGGTGAACAGGGGAAGCTGGTGCTGCTATATACTGGTGACAGGGGAGGCTTGTGCTGCTAGATACAGGTGAACAGGAGAGAAAGGCGCTGCTATATACTGGTGAACAGGGGAGACTGGTGTTGCTATATACTGGTGACAGGGAAGGCTGGTGCTGCTATATACTGGTGAACAGGGGAGGTTCGTGCTGCTATATACTGGTGACAGGGGAGGCTGGTGCTGCTATATACTGGTGAACAGGGGAGGAAGGCGCTGCTATATACTGGTGAACAGGGGAGGCTGGTGCTGCCATATACTGGTGAACAGGGGAGGCTGGTGCTGCTATATACTGGTGAACAGAGGAGGCTGGTGCTGCTATATACTGGTGACAGGGGAGGCTGGTGCTGCTATATACTGGTGAACAGGGGAGGAAGGCGCTGCTATATACTGGTGAACAGGGGAGGCTGATGCTGCCATATACTGGTGAACAGGGGAGGCTGGTGCTGCTATATACTGGTGAACAGAGGAGGCTGGTGCTGCTATGTACTGGTGATAGGGGAGGCTGGTGCTGCTATATCCTGATGAACAGGGGAGGCTGGTGCCATGCAGCCTGGGGATTTGGGGAGGCTAACGCTTCCAAATGGGGATTAGGGGGCATATTCTTATAGAATAGTTTTTATTGGCGCTATAAAGTTAAAATCTACTTTATGTAATATGCCAATGAAGGTGTTTTGTAGCACTCTCGTATTTGTGTACTAAAGCTTGTCTTTATTGTCAGCGCTCCAGTAGTAAAAGTGAATGCTGTCTAAAATCAGCTTGCAAGTCTGCTCTTACTCACTGAGGCTGGTTTCACACTTGTGTTTTTTTCAAGTAATGCAAAATCAGGTTTTTCAGCCAAATCCTGATCCTTTAAGGATACAGTTTTTTGTCCATTCACTTTAATGGTGTCAAGAAGCAACCTGAAGTAACTGTATTCTACCTGTCACCATTAAAGTGAATGGGCTAAAACTAGATCCTGAAAGGATCAGAATTTGGCTGAAAAACCTAATTTTGCCTGATTTGAAAAAAAAAACGCAAGTGTGAAACCAGCGACACTGGATGAGTGCAGCAGCTCGCTTCAAGTGTCGGTGTGGATGCACACAATGTGGCTGCAGGCTTGCTCTGACAACAGTTACCTGTCTGCTCTTAGATTCCCTTTGAACACTTTCAGTAAATGGAAGGGGTGAATGAGTAGACAGCATGTCTCTATATCACTAGGCCTCTCCTCACTAAAGCAATGGTTATGCCACCTATTTTAATCTCTTGATGACTTTGAAAAGCTGAAGGTGGTACAAAACGCTCAAAAGACTAAACCTGTGCGCAGCAAGTGCTGATGTTCATTCTTTTAGTGTTTAATTTTAAAAGAAATTTTACAGAGTAGATCTGCCCTAAATAGTAAAATAAAGTGTGACGTCAGTAAGGGGCGCAACCACAAAAAGTGCCTAGGGCAGCATGAAGGGCAAATACGGCCCTGCTTAAGAGACATTAACAAAATAATCTGTAATTGACAACAGTGGTTACATGGTTTGATGGCAAGTGATCTCTGCTGGGAAGTAAAGAGGAAGTGGGAGCACTGGAGCTTTGGTGCCAGGGCAATGTGGGAGTTATCAGAAAAGTAATAGTTTTCTTGTTGTTTCATACCACTTACTGCCTTAGCCTAAACTTGATCAGTCCGGGAAAACTCATAAGAGAGATTTAGACTGAGCTATATTAATTACACTTTAGATAAGGCATTTTCTGCAATATTTGTTTCTTATCATGTTCAGCTTTACAGGAAAATAAACACCAAGGAAAATAAATCATCCATACCCTAATAGGACACTAAGGAGCCTACTATGTTAGCTACTATTTCTATCCAGAAGGAATCTTAGAACATTGATTAAATGAGAGATACCCTGTCAAAATAAAATAAGCATGGTAACTCTTTTAGCATTACCTGAAAGCCTGGTGGGCCCGTTGCTCCTGGTTCTCCTCGTTCACCTGTAGGACCCTAGCAAATACATAAACTTATTCAAAACAAAAAAATGCATTTCAAATTCTAATTATTTGGATACAGTGAATATTGTATGCATTATGTTCAGTCTTCTGTAAATAATGACTACACTTTCGTGACATTAGAGTGTGACAGGTACCAATTGCCAGAATGGAAATGGTGGACACAAGCTAATGGCCCAGCATGGTGCTGCTCCACCCAAGAAAGCAAGGGACATATATCAAGAAGGAGACATGTTGTGGAAGTTGACAAGTGAAAGTGTGAGGCAAGACAAACTGTGGGTGCTAATGTTGAGGAGACAGATCAGAGAGGTGATGGAGATGCCAAGGAGGGTGGGAGCTGCTGAGTTGAAGAGCAATGATGGAATCTACTGATGAAGAGTTACGGGGAAAGGGGCAATCTGACAGCTATTAGAGATGAGTGAGTAACGTCAAAGAAGTAATTGTTCCTGTGTTGTATATTATAGCTGCAGCAAAACGGACTGCCTGTAGGTTGGACAAACCATCCTCTATACCACAGGTCAAGACTCTGACAGGTATCACTAGACTGTCCCACAATTGTTTATGTTTGTGATATGAAACCATCAAGGTTTGTGCCTTTATCTTAGCAGTCAAGAACTGTGCCTTAACTATTAGGCTTGTTGCTTCAGTGATAAAAAATGTGTAAAATCAATGATTCTCATACTTACATGTATGAGGCAATTATCAAAGGGCAGAGAAGTGACAACTGGTTATAAGTAGTATGATAAATAAGTCCAATAATAGAAATCTCTTCATTATCAAAAATGTGGTCTTCAGCAAAAGTTTTCTGAGTACTTACTGCTGCTCCTGGAGGACCCTGCTGTCCTTGGTCACCGCTCTTTCCTGGCAGACCCTAATAACAAATATTATAAATTAAATGATAAGACAAATAATAATAATGACTATTAAAATGTAACGTGTATAATGGCATACCTGTGGTCCCTGGGATCCAGGACCACCTCTTTCACCATTTTTACCGGGTGCTCCCTATACGAAAGCATGAAAGATTAGTTACTGCAATACTACTTATATATTGCTAAAATGTATAGAATTTTTACAATACATAAAATGAATACATAAAATGCTGGTGAGTACTTACCTCATTACCCTTAGGACCTGGGAAGCCCATGACTCCAGGCTGACCTCTAGGGCCTGGTGGACCAGGATTGCCTGAACGTCCAGATTCTCCAGTAGGACCCTTAAATACGAGAGTGAAATTATTATAAAGCATTACTATATCACAAATTTCATCTCACAGACCAGACACAAGAAATGAAGACAATTATACTTTTCCTTCCCCCAAATTAGATCATTAGTAAAATGAAAAAAAGTTTGGCCACGTGGCCATCATTTTCCTACTATGGACTGCAATGTCCGAACTGACAGCAAGTTTCCTGTCCTAAACTCAACAGCGTCATATAAGGTTGTTGGGTGAATGTCGGTCATATGACACCGGTCTTACTGTAACAATCATTATAAAAATATTACAGCTTTCAACGAGGTAGTGAACACTTACCGACGGTCCTGGTTTGCCGTCAGATCCAGGGCCTCCTGGACTTCCTGTAAGACCCTAAAATACAAAGTAAAATTTTGACAGAGATGTCACTTGCCATGTTTATTATGTTAAATATAATCATATTTAAATAATGAAATATACTGCTTTATAGCAGTACCAGTAATATGAATAATTGTTATTTTGATTGTATTTAAATCAAACAATATATACACTGAAATGCCGTGTGTGTATATATATATATATATATATATATATATATATATATACACATACATAAACACTAGCTATTGAACCCATTCTACGCCCGGGTGGCGAGCATTTATATTGGTATATGGTCTCCATCCTGATATGTGCTGCTCCCATCTTGCTCCCCCATCCTGTCATGTGCTGCTCCACCCTGCGCCCCCATCCTCTCATGTGCTGCTCCAACCTGCGTCCCCATCCTGTCATGTGCTGCTCCATCCTGCGTCCCCATCTTGTCATGTGCTGCTCCATCCTGCGCCCCCATCTTGTCATGTGCTGCTCCCATCCTGCACCCCATCATGTCATGTGCTGCTCTATCCTGCGCACCCATCCTGTCATGTGCAGCTCCATCCTGCGTCCCCATCCTGTCATGTGCTGCTCCATCCTGCGCCCCCATCCTGTCATGTGCTGCTCCACCCTACGCCCCCATGCTGTCATGTGCTGCTCCAACCTGCATCCCCATCCTGTCATGTGCTGCTCCATCCTGCGTCCCCATCCTGTCATGTGCCGCTCCATCCTGCGCCCCCGTCTTGTCATGTGCTGCTCCCATCCTGCACCCCTTCCTGTCATGTGCTGCTGCCATCCTGCACCCCCATCCTGTCATGTGTGCGCCCCCATTCTATCATGTGCTGCTCCCATCCTGCACCTCCATTCTGCCATGTGCTGCTTCCATCCTGTGCAACCATTCTGTCATGTGCTGCTCCCATCCTGCCCCCATCCTGTCATGTGGTGCTCCCATCGTGCACAACCATTCTGTCATGTGCTGTTCCCATCCTGCACCCCCATTTTGTCATGTGGTGCTCCCATCCTGCGCAACCATTCTGTCATGTGCTGCTCCCATCCTGTGCCCCCATTCTGTTGTAATGTGCTGCACCCATTCTGCCTGTTCCTGTTTCCATTCTGCCATATGTTGCTCTCATCTTTCTCTCTCTCTGGCTCTACTGCCCGAGTGCGGCTGTGCTGAGTGCGGCTGTGCTGATTGCGACTGTGTTGAGTGCGACTGTGCTGAGTTTGGCTGTGCTGAGTACGGCTATACTGCCTGAGTGCGGCTATACAGAGTGCAGTTGAGCTGCCTGAGTGCGGCTTTAATGCTTGAGTGTGGCTATACTGAGTGTGGCTGTACTGCCTGAGTGCGTCTATACTGCCTGAGTGCAGCTATCCTGCCTGAGTGAGGCTATACTGCCTGACGCGGCTATACTGCCTGAGCGCGGCTATACCAAGTGCAGTTGAACTGCCTGAGTGCGGCTGTACTGCCTGAGTGCGGCTATACTGAGCGCGGCTGTGATGAAGACCCGTGGAAGCGTGGCAGCGTGAAACGGCCGTCGTCTTGTGATATCACGTTTCTCCCTGTTGTTCCTGCAATTTACATGTGGTCATAATAAAGAATGAATATTAGCAGATGGTGAGTGCCCACTCTTCTTCTACGATTTTGCAACTTTATGGACTTTTTTTCCGTTGCAGCACCCGATTTCTGCAATTGGCATATACGCTGGATATCTGACACATGTGTATAGGTGTATTCACTAACAGCTTCTGCAGCAATCTGTTTTTTCTTTACTTTTTTGGCTGAGTGCAGTTGAACTGCCTGGGTGCGGCTGCACTGCCTGAGTGCGGCTATACTGAGTGTGGCTGTACTGCCTGAATGCGGCTATACTGAGCGCGTCTGTACTGCCTGAGTGCGGCTATACTGAGTGCAACTGTACTGCCTGAGTGCGGCTGTACTGCCTGAGTGCGGCTTTACAGAGCGCACCTGTACTGCCTGAGTGCGGCTATACTGAGTGCGGCTTTACTTCCTGAGTGCGGCTATACTGAGCATGGCTGTACTGCCTGAGTGCGGCTATAATGAGCGCGGCTGTATTGCCTGAGTGTGGCTATATTGAGTGTGGCTGTACTGCCTGAATGCGGCTATACTGAGCGCGGCTGTGATGAAGACCCGTGGAAGCGTGGCAGCGTGAAACGGCAGTCGTCTTGTGATATCACGTTTCTCCCTGTTGTTCCTGCAATTGACATGTGGTCATAATAAAGAATGAATATTAGCAAATGGTGAGTGCCCACTCTTCTTCTACGATTTTGCAACTTTATGGACTTTTTTCCGTTGCAGCACCCGATTTCTGCAATTGGCATATACGCTGGATATCTGACACATGTGTATAGGTGTATTCACTAGCAGCTTCTGCAGCAATCTGTTTTTTCTTTACTTTTTTTGGCTGAGTGCAGTTGAACTGCCTGAGTGCGGCTGTACTGCCTGAGTGCGGCTATACTGAGCGTGGCTGTACTGCCTGAATGCGGCTATACTGAGCGCTTCTGTACTGCCTGAGTGCGGCTATACTGAGTGCGACTGTACTGCCTGAGTGCGGCTATACTGAGTGTGGCTGTACTGCCTGAGTGCGGCTATACAGGGTGCGGCTGCACTGCCTGAGTGCGGCTATACTGAGCATGGCTTTACTGCCTGAGTGTGGCTATACTGAGCGCGGCTGTACTGCCTGAGTGCGGCTATAATGAGCGCGGCTATATTGCCTGAGTGTGGCTATATTGAGTGCGGCTGTACTGCCTGAGTGCGGCTATACTGAGTGCGACTTTACTGCCTGATTGCAGCTATACTGAGCGCGGCTGTACTGCCTGAGTGCGGCAATAATGAGCGCAGCTGGATTGCCTTAGTGTGGCTATATTGAGTGTGGCTGTACTGCCTGAGTGCGGCTATACTGAGTGCGACTGTACTGCCTGAGTGCGGCTATACTGAGTGTGGCTGTACTGCCTGAGTGCGGCTATACTAAGCGTGGCTGAGCTGCATTAGTTCGACTATACTGAGCGCGGCTATGCTGTCTGAGTGCGGCTATACTGAGCGTAGCTGTACTGCGTGAGTGCGGCTGAGTGTGGCTGTAAGGCTTGAGTGCAGCCAACTGTGGCTGTACTGTGTGAGTGCGGCAGAGTGTGGCTGTACTGTGCGAGTGTGGCTGAATGTGGCTCTACTGCGTGAGTGCGGCTGAGTGTGGTTCTACTGCGTGAGTGCAGCTGAGTGTGGCTGTACCACGCGAGTGTGGCTGAGTGTGGCTCTACTGCGTGAGTGCGGCTGAGTGTGGCTGTACTGCATGAGTGCGGCTGAGTGTGGCTGTACTGCGTGAGTGCGGCTGAGTGTGGCTGTACTGCGTGAGTGCAGCTGAGTGTGGCTGTACTGTGTGAGTGCGGCTGCATGTGGCTGTACTGTGTGAGTGCGGCTGAGTGTGGCTGTTCTGCATGAGTGTGGCTGAGTGTGGCTGTACTGCATGGGTGTGGCTGTACTGCATGAGTGTGGCAGAGTGTGGCTGTACTGTGTGAGTGTGGCTGTACTGAGTGGCTGTACTGCGTGAGTGCGGCTGAGTGTGGCTGTTCTGCATGAGTGTGGCTGTACTGCATGGGTGTGGCTGTACTGCATGAGTGTGGCTGAGTGTGGCTGTACTGTGTGAGTGTGGCTGTACTGAGTGGCTGTACTGTGTGAGTGCGGCTGAGTGTGGCTGTACTGCGTGAATGCGGCTGAGTGTGGCTTTACTGCTTGAGTGCGGCTGAGTGTGGCTGTACTGTCTGAATGCGGCTGAGTGTGGCTGTACTGCATGGGTATGGCTGTACTGCGTGAGTGCGGCTGCATGTGGCTGTACTGCGTGAGTGCGGCTGAGTGTTGCTCTACTGTGCGAGTGTGGCTGTACTGTATGAGGGCGGCTGAGTGTGGCTGTACTGAGTGTGGCTGTAGTGCGTGAGTGCGGCTGTACTGTGTGAGGGTGGCTGTACTGTGTGAGTGTGGCTGTACTGTGAGAGTGTGGCTGTACTGTGTGAGTGCAGCTGAATATGGCTGTACTGCGTGAGTACGGCTGAGTGTGGCTGTACTACGTGAGTGTGGCTGAATGTGGCTGTACTGTGTGAGTGTGGCTGTACTGTGTGGCTCTACAGTGTAAGTGCGGCTGAGTGTGGCTGTACTGCGCATTGTGGCTGAGTGTGGCTGTAATGTGCGGGTGGGACTGTACTGTGTGAGTGCGGCTGAGTGTGGCTGTACTGTGTGAAAGTGGCTGAGTGGCTCTACTGCGTGAGTGCGGCTGAGTGTGGCTGAAATGTGTGAGTGTGGCTATAGTGCGTGAGTGCAGCTGAGTGTGGCTGTACTTCGTGAGTGCGGCTGAGTGTGGCTGTACTGCGTGAGTGCGGCTGAGTGTGGCTGTACTGTGTGAGTGTGGCTGTACTGTGTGAGTGTGGCTGTACTGTGTAAGTGTGGCAGAGTGTGGCTGTACTGTGTGTGGCTCAATGTGGCTGTACTGTGTGAGTGTGGCTGAGTGTGGCTGTACTGCATGGGTGTGGCTGTACTGTGTGAGTGCGGCTGAGTGGCTCTACTGTGCGAGTGTGGCTGTACTGTGTGAGTGTGGCTGTACTGTGTGAGTGCAGCTAAGTATGGCTGTACTGCATGAGTACGGCTGAGTGTGGCTGTACTACGTGAGTGTGGCTGAGTGTGGCTGTACTGTGTGAGTGTGGCTGTACTGTGTGGCTGTACTGTGTGAGTGCAGCTGAGTGTGGCTGTACTGCGCAAGTGCGGCTGAGTGTGGCTGTACTGTGTGAGTATGGCTATACTGTGTGAGTGTGGCTGTACTGTGGGGCTGTACTGTGTGAGTGCGGCTGAGTGTGGCTGTAGTGTGTGAATGCGGCTGAGTGTGGCTGTTCTGCATGAGTGTGGCTGAGTGAGGCTGTACTGCATGGGTGTGGCTGTACTGCGTGAGTGCAGCTGCATGTGGCTGTTCTGCATGAGTGTGGCTGAGTGTGGCTGTACTGCATGGGTGTGGCTGTACTGCGTGAGTGCGGCTGAGTGTGGATGTACTGCGTGAGTGCGGCTGAGTGTGGCTATACTGTGTGAGTATGGCTGTACTGTGTGAGGGCGGCTGAGTGTGGCTGTACTGCATGTGGCTGAGTGCGGCTTTACTGTGTGAGGGTGGCTGTACTGTGTGAGTGTGACTTTACTGCTTGAGTGCGGCTGAGTGTGGCTGTACTGTGTGAATGTGGCTGAGTGTGGCTGTTCTGCATGAGTGTGGCTGAGTGTGGCTGTACTGCATGGGTGTGGCTGTACTGCGTGAGTGTGGCTGCATGTGGCTGTACTGCGTGAGTGTGGCTGAGTGTGGCTGTTCTGCATGAGTGTGGCTGAGTGTGGCTGTACTGCATGGGTGTGGCTGTACTGCGTGAGTGCGGCTGAGTGTGGATGTACTGCATGAGTGCGGCTGAGTGTTGCTCTACTGTGCGAGTGTGGCTGTACTGTATGAGGGCGGCTGAGTGTGGCTGTACTGAGTGTGGTTGTAGTGCGTGAGTGCGGCTGTACTGCGTGAGTGCGGCTGAGTGTGGCTCTACTGTGTGAGTATGGCTGTACTGTGTGAGGGCGGCTGAGTGTGGCTGTACTGCGTGTGGCTGAGTGCGGCTTTACTGTGTGAGGGTGGCTGTACTGTGTGAGTGTGGCTGTACTGCGTGCGTGCGGGTGTGTGGCTGTACTGTGTGAGTGTGGCTGTACTGTGTGAGTGTGGCTGTACTTTGTGAGTGCAGCTGAGTATGGCTGTGCTGCGTGAGTACGGTTGAGTGTGGCTGTACTACGTGAGTGTGGCTGAGTGTGGCTGTACTGTGTGAGTGTGGCTGTACTGTGTAAGTGCGGCTGAGTGTGGCTGTACTGCGTGAGTGCGGCTGAGTGTGGCTGTACTGCGCAGTGTAGCTGAGTGTGGCTGTACTGTGTGAGTGCGGCTGAGTGTGGATGTACTGCGTGAGTGCGGCTGAGTGTGGCTCTACTGTGCGAGTGTGGCTGTACTGTGTGAGTGTGGCTGTACTGTGTGAGTGCAGCTAAGTATGGCTGTACTGCGTGAGTACGGCTGAGTGTGGCTGTACTACGTGAGTGTGGCTGAGTGTGGCTGTACTATGTGAGTGTGGCTGTACTGTGTGGCTGTACTCTGTGAGTGCGGCTGAGGGTGGCTGTACTGCGCAAGTGCGGCTGAGTGTGGCTGTACTGTGCGAGTGTGGCTGTACTGTGTGAGTGTGGCTGTACTGTGGGGCTGTACTGCGTGAGTGCGGCTGAGTGTGGCTGTACTGCGTGTGGCTGAGTGCGGCTTTACTGTGTGAGGGTGGCTGTACTGTGTGAGTGTGGCTGTACTGCGTGCATGCGGGTGTGTGGCTGTACTGTGTGAGTGTGGCTGTACTGTGTGAGTGTGGCTGTACTTTGTGAGTGCAGCTGAGTATGGCTGTGCTGCGTGAGTACGGTTGAGTGTGGCTGTACTGTGTGAGTGTGGCTGTACTGCGTGCATGCGGGTGTGTGGCTGTACTGTGTGAGTGTGGCTGTACTGTGTAAGTGTGGCTGAGTGTGGCTGTACTGCGCAGTGTAGCTGAGTGTGGCTGTAATGTACGAGTGGGGCTGTACTGTGTGAGTGCGGCTGTACTGTGTGACTGTGGCACAGTGTGGCTGTACTGTGTGTGGCTCAGTGTGGCTGTACTGTGTGAGTGCGGCTGAGTGTGGATGTACTGCGTGAGTGCGGCTGAGTGTGGCTCTACTGTGCGAGTGTGGGTGTACTCTGTGAGTGTGGCTGTACTGTGTGAGTGCAGCTGAGTATGGCTGTACTGCACGAGTACGGCTGAGTGTGGCTGTACTATGTGAGTGTGGCTGAGTGTGGCTGTACTGTGTGAGTGTGGCTGTACTGTGTGGCTGTACTGTGTGAGTGCGGCTGAGTGTGGCTATACTAAGCAAGTGCGGCTGAGTGTGGCTGTACTGTGTGAGTGTGGCTATGCTGTGTGAGTGTGGCTGTACTGTGGGGCTGTACTGTGTGAGTGCGGCTGAGTGTGGCTGTACTGCGTGAATGCGGCTGAGTGTGGCTTTACTGCTTGAGTGCGGCTGAGTGAGGCTGTACTGTGTGAGTGTGGCTGAGTGTGGCTGTACTGTGTGAGTGTGGCTGTACTGTGTGGCTGTACTGTGTGAGTGCGTATGAGTGTGGCTGTACTGCGTGTATGTGGCTGAGTGTCGCTTTATTGCTTGAGTGCGGCTGAGTGTGGCTCTACTGTGCGAGTGCAGCTGAGTGTAGCTCTACTGTGCGAGAGCGGCTGAGTGTGGCTGTACTGTGTGAGTGTGGCTGTACTGTGTGAGTGCGGCTGAGTGTGGCTGTACTGCGTGTGGCTGAGTGTGGCTGTACTGAGTGACTGTGGCTGTACTGAGTGAGTGTTGCTGTACTATGTGAGAGCGGCTGTACTCTGTGAGTGCGGCATAGCGTGGCTGTACTGTGTGAGTGTGGCTGTACTGCGTGAGTGTGGCTGTACTGTGTGAGTGTGGCTGTACATACTGCTTAAGTGCAGATATACTGAGTGTGGCTGTACTGTGTGAGTACGGCTGAGTGTGGCTGTACTGAGCGAGTGTGGCTGTACTGCGTGAGTGCGGCTGAGTGTGGCTCTACTGCGTGAGTGCGGCTGAGTGTGGCTCTACTGTGCGAATGTGGCTGAGTGTGGCTGTACTGCGTGAGTGCAGCTTAGTGGGGCTGTACTGCGTGAGTGTGGCTGAGTGTGGCTGTACTGAGTGAGTGTGGCTGAGTGTGGCTCTACTGCGTGAGTGCGGCTGAGTATGGCTGTACTGTGTGAGTGTGGCTGAGTGTGGCTGTAATGCGTGAGTGCTGCTGAGTGTGGCTGTACTGCGTGAGTGCGGCCGAGTGTGGCTGTAATGCGTGAGTGCAAGTGTGACTGTACTGTGTGAGTGTGGCTGTACTTTGTGAGTGCGGCTGTACTGCGTGTGGTTGAGTGTGGCTGTACTATGTGATTGCGGCTGAGTGTGGCTGTACTGTGTGAGTGTGGCTGTACTGTGTGAGTGCGGCTGCATGTGGCTGTACTGTGTGAGTGCGGCTGAGTGTGGCTGTACTGTGTGAATGTGGCTGTACTGTGTGAGTGCGGCTGCATGTGGCTGTACTGCGTGAGTGCGGCTGAGTGTAGCTGTACTGCATGAGTGTGGCTATACTGCATTGATGTGGCCGTACTGCGTGAGTGCGGCTGAGTGTGGATGTACTGCGTGAGTACGGCTGAGTGTGGCTTTACTGCGTGAGTGCTGCTGAGTGTGGCTCTACTATGCGAGGGTGGCTGTACTGTGTGAGGTTGGCTGAGTGTGGCTGTACTGCGTGTGAATGTACTGTGTGAGTGCGGCTGAGTGTGGCTGTACTGTGCAAGTGGGGCTGAGTGTGGCTGTACTGTGAGAGTGCGGCTGAGTGTGGATGTACTGTGTGAGTGTGGCTGTACTGTGTGGCTGTGCTGTGTGAGTGCGGCTGAGTGTGGCTGTACTGCGTGAATGCCGCTGAGTGTGGCTTTACTGCTTGAGGGCGGCTGAGTGTGGCTGTACTGTGTGAGTGAGGCTGAGTGTGGCTGTACTTTGTGGCTGTACTGTGTGAGCGTGGCTGTACTGTGTGAGTGCGGCTGAGTGTGGTTGTACTGCATGCGTTCGGGTGTTTGGCTGTACTGCGTGAGTGTGGTTGTACTGTGTGAGTGTGGCTGTACTGTGGGAGTGCAGCTGAGTATGGCTGTACTGCGTGAGTACGGCTGAGTATGGCTGTACTACGTGAGTGTGGCTGTACAGTGTTGCTGTACTGTGTGAGTGCGGCCGAGTGTAGCTGTACTGTGTGAGTGCAGCTGAGTGTGGCTGTAATGCGTGAGTGCTGCTGAGTGTGGCTGTACTGAGTGAGTGTGGCTGAGTGTGGCTCTACTGCGTGAGTGCGGCTGAGTATGGCTGTACTGTGTGAGTGTGGCTGAGTGTGGCTGTAATGCGTGAGTGCTGCTGAGTGTGGCTGTACTGCGTGAGTGCGGCCGAGTGTGGCTGTAATCCATGAGTGCAAGTGTGACTGTACTGTGTGAGTGTGGCTGTACTTTGTGAGTGTGGCTGTACTGCGTGTGGTTGAGTGTGGCTGTACTATGTGATTGCGGCTGAGTGTGGCTGTACTGTGTGAGTGTGGCTGTACTGTGTGAGTGCGGCTGCATGTGGCTGTAATGCTTGAGTGCGGCTGAGTGTGGCTGTACTGTGTGAATGTGGCTGTACTGTGTGAGTGCGGCTGCATGTGGCTGTACTGCGTGAGTGCGGCTGAGTATAGCAGTACTGCATGAGTGTGGCTGAGTGCGGCTGAGTGTAGCTGTACTGCATGAGTGTGGCTGTACTGCATTGATGTGGCCGTACTGCGTGAGTGCGGCTGAGTGTGGATGTACTGCGTGAGTACGGCTGAGTGTGGCTTTACTGCGTGAGTGCTGCTGAGTGTGGCTCTACTATGCGAGGGTGGCTGTACTGTGTGAGTGCGGCTGAGTGTGGCTGTACTGTGCAAGTGGGGCTGAGTGTGGCTGTACTGTGAGAGTGCGGCTGAATGTGGCTATACTGTGTGAGTGTGGCTGTACTGTGTGGCTGTGCTGTGTGAGTGCGGCTGAGTGTGGCTGTACTGCGTGAATGCCGCTGAGTGTGGCTTTACTGCTTGAGGGCGGCTGAGTGTGGCTGTACTGTGTGAGTGTGGCTGAGTGTGGCTGTACTTTGTGGCTGTACTGTGTGAGCGTGGCTGTACTGTGTGAGTGCGGCTGAGTGTGGTTGTACTGCATGCGTTCGGGTGTTTGGCTGTACTGCGTGAGTGTGGTTGTACTGTGGGAGTGCAGCTGAGTATGGCTGTACTGCGTGAGTACGGCTGAGTATGGCTGTACTACGTGAGTGTGGCTGTACTGTGTGAGTGTGGCTGTACAGTGTTGCTGTACTGTGTGAGTGCGGCCGAGTGTGGCTGTACTGTGAGTGCGGCTGAGTGTGGCTGTACTGTGTGAGTGTGGCTGTACTGTGTGAGTGTGGCTGCATGTGGCTGTAATGCTTGAGTGCGGCTGAGTGTCGCTGTACTGTGTGAATGTGGCTGTACTGTATGAGTGCGGCTGCATGTGGCTGTACTGCGTGAGTGCGGCTGAGTATAGCAGTACTGCATGAGTGTGGCTGAGTGGGGCTGTACTGCATAAGTGTGGCTGTACTGCGTGAGTGCGGCTGAGTGTGGCTCTACTGCGCGAGTGCGGTTGAGTGTGGCTCTACTATGCGAGTGTGGCTGTACTGTGTGAGGGCGACTGAGTGTGGCTGTACTGTGTGATTGCGGCTGAGTGTGGCTGTACTGTGTGAGTGCAGCTGAGTGTGGCTGTACTGCGTGAGTACGGCTGAGTGTGGCTGTACTGAGTGAGTGTGGCTGAGTGTGGCTCTACTGCGTGAGTGCGGCTGAGTATGGCTGTACTGTGTGAGTGTGGCTGAGTGTGGCTGTAATGCGTGAGTGCTGCTGAGTGTGGCTGTACTGCGTGAGTGCGGCCGAGTGTGGCTGTAATCCATGAGTGCAAGTGTGACTGTACTGTGTGAGTGTGGCTGTACTTTGTGAGTGTGGCTGTACTGCGTGTGGTTGAGTGTGGCTGTACTATGTGATTGCGGCTGAGTGTGGCTGTACTGTGTGAGTGTGGCTGTACTGTGTGAGTGCGGCTGCATGTGACTGTAATGCTTGAGTGCGGCTGAGTGTGGCTGTACTGTGTGAATGTGGCTGTACTGTGTAAGTGCGGCTGCATGTGGCTGTACTGCGTGAGTGCGGCTGAGTATAGCAGTACTGCATGAGTGTGGCTGAGTGCGGCTGAGTGTAGCTGTACTGCATGAGTGTGGCTGTACTGCATTGATGTGGCCGTACTGCGTGAGTGCGGCTGAGTGTGGATGTACTGCGTGAGTATGGCTGAGTGTGGCTTTACTGCGTGAGTGCTGCTGAGTGTGGCTCTACTATGCGAGGGTGGCTGTACTGTGTGAGTGCGGCTGAGTGTGGCTGTACTGTGCAAGTGGGGCTGAGTGTGGCTGTACTGTGAGAGTGCGGCTGAATGTGGCTATACTGTGTGAGTGTGGCTGTACTGTGTGGCTGTGCTGTGTGAGTGCGGCTGAGTGTGGCTGTACTGCGTGAATGCCGCTGAGTGTGGCTTTACTGCTTGAGGGCGGCTGAGTGTGGCTGTACTGTGTGAGTGTGGCTGAGTGTGGCTGTACTTTGTGGCTGTACTGTGTGAGCGTGGCTGTACTGTGTGAGTGCGGCTGAGTGTGGTTGTACTGCATGTGTTCGGGTGTTTGGCTGTACTGCGTGAGTGTGGTTGTACTGTGGGAGTGCAGCTGAGTATGGCTGTACTGCGTGAGTACGGCTGAGTATGGCTGTACTACGTGAGTGTGGCTGTACTGTGTGAGTGTGGCTGTACAGTGTTGCTGTACTGTGTGAGTGCGGCCGAGTGTGGCTGTACTGTGAGTGCGGCTGAGTGTGGCTGTACTGTGTGAGTGTGGCTGTACTGTGTGAGTGTGGCTGCATGTGGCTGTAATGCTTGAGTGCGGCTGAGTGTCGCTGTACTGTGTGAATGTGGCTGTACTGTATGAGTGCGGCTGCATGTGGCTGTACTGCGTGAGTGCGGCTGAGTATAGCAGTACTGCATGAGTGTGGCTGAGTGGGGCTGTACTGCATAAGTGTGGCTGTACTGCGTGAGTGCGGCTGAGTGTGGCTCTACTGCGCGAGTGCGGTTGAGTGTGGCTCTACTATGCGAGTGTGGCTGTACTGTGTGAGGGCGACTGAGTGTGGCTGTACTGTGTGATTGCGGCCGAGTGTGGCTGTACTGTGAGTGCGGCTGAGTGTGGCTGTACTGTGTGAGTGTGGCTGTACTGTGTGAGTGTGGCTGCATGTGGCTGTAATGCTTGAGTGCGGCTGAGTGTCGCTGTACTGTGTGAATGTGGCTGTACTGTATGAGTGCGGCTGCATGTGGCTGTACTGCGTGAGTGCGGCTGAGTATAGCAGTACTGCATGAGTGTGGCTGAGTGGGGCTGTACTGCATAAGTGTGGCTGTACTGCGTGAGTGCGGCTGAGTGTGGCTCTACTGCGCGAGTGCGGTTGAGTGTGGCTCTACTATGCGAGTGTGGCTGTACTGTGTGAGGGCGACTGAGTGTGGCTGTACTGTGTGATTGCGGCTGAGTGTGGCTGTACTGTGTGAGTGCAGCTGAGTGTGGCTGTACTGCGTGAGTACGGCTGAGTGTGGCTGTACTGAGTGAGTGTGGCTGAGTGTGGCTCTACTGCGTGAGTGCGGCTGAGTATGGCTGTACTGTGTGAGTGTGGCTGAGTGTGGCTGTAATGCGTGAGTGCTGCTGAGTGTGGCTGTACTGCGTGAGTGCGGCCGAGTGTGGCTGTAATCCATGAGTGCAAGTGTGACTGTACTGTGTGAGTGTGGCTGTACTTTGTGAGTATGGCTGTACTGCGTGTGGTTGAGTGTGGCTGTACTATGTGATTGCGGCTGAGTGTGGCTGTACTGTGTGAGTGTGGCTGTACTGTGTGAGTGCGGCTGCATGTGACTGTAATGCTTGAGTGCGGCTGAGTGTGGCTGTACTGTGTGAATGTGGCTGTACTGTGTGAGTGCGGCTGCATGTGGCTGTACTGCGTGAGTGCGGCTGAGTATAGCAGTACTGCATGAGTGTGGCTGAGTGCGGCTGAGTGTAGCTGTACTGCATGAGTGTGGCTGTACTGCATTGATGTGGCCGTACTGCGTGAGTGCGGCTGAGTGTGGATGTACTGCGTGAGTACGGCTGAGTGTGGCTTTACTGCGTGAGTGCTGCTGAGTGTGGCTCTACTATGCGAGGGTGGCTGTACTGTGTGAGTGCGGCTGAGTGTGGCTGTACTGTGCAAGTGGGCCTGAGTGTGGCTGTACTGTGAGAGTGCGGCTGAATGTGGCTATACTGTGTGAGTGTGGCTGTACTGTGTGGCTGTGCTGTGTGAGTGCGGCTGAGTGTGGCTGTACTGCGTGAATGCCGCTGAGTGTGGCTTTACTGCTTGAGGGCGGCTGAGTGTGGCTGTACTGTGTGAGTGTGGCTGAGTGTGGCTGTACTTTGTGGCTGTACTGTGTGAGCGTGGCTGTACTGTGTGAGTGCGGCTGAGTGTGGTTGTACTGCATGCGTTCGGGTGTTTGGCTGTACTGCGTGAGTGTGGTTGTACTGTGGGAGTGCAGCTGAGTATGGCTGTACTGCGTGAGTACGGCTGAGTATGGCTGTACTACGTGAGTGTGGCTGTACTGTGTGAGTGTGGCTGTACAGTGTTGCTGTACTGTGTGAGTGCGGCCGAGTGTGGCTGTACTGTGAGTGCGGCTGAGTGTGGCTGTACTGTGTGAGTGTGGCTGTACTGTGTGAGTGTGGCTGCATGTGGCTGTAATGCTTGAGTGCGGCTGAGTGTCGCTGTACTGTGTGAATGTGGCTGTACTGTATGAGTGCGGCTGCATGTGGCTGTACTGCGTGAGTGCGGCTGAGTATAGCAGTACTGCATGAGTGTGGCTGAGTGGGGCTGTACTGCATAAGTGTGGCTGTACTGCGTGAGTGCGGCTGAGTGTGGCTCTACTGCGCGAGTGCGGTTGAGTGTGGCTCTACTATGCGAGTGTGGCTGTACTGTGTGAGGGCGACTGAGTGTGGCTGTACTGTGTGATTGCGGCTGAGTGTGGCTGTACTGTGTGATTGCGGCTGAGTGTGGCTGTACTGTGTGAGTGCAGCTGAGTGTGGCTGTACTGCGTGAGTACGGCTGAGTGTGGCTGTACTACGTGAGTATGGCTGAGTGTAGCTGTACTGTGTGAGTGTGGCTGTACAGTGTGGCTGTACTGTGTGAGTGCAGCTGAGTGTGGCTGGACTGCGCAAGTGCGGCTGAGTGTGGCTGTACTGCGCAAGTGCGGCTGAGTTTGGCTGTACTGTTTGAGTGTGGCTGAGTGTGGCTGTACTGTTTGAGTGTGCCTGTACTCTGTGGCTGTTCTGTGTGAGTACGGCTGAGTTTGGCTGTACTGCGTGAATGCGGCTCAGTGTGGCTTTACTGCTTGATCGCGGCTGTGGGTGGCTGTACTGTGTGAGTGTGGCTGAGTGTGGCTGTACTGTGTGAGTGCAGCTGAGTGTGGCTGTACTGTTTGAGCGTGACTGTACTGTGTGAGTGCGGCTGAATGTGGCTGTACTGCGTGCGTTCAGGAGTGTGGCTGTACTGCATGAGTGTGGCTGTACTGTGTGAATGTGGCTGTACTGTGGGAGTGCAGCTGAGTGTGTCTGTACTGCTAGAGTACGGCTGAGTATGGCTGTACGACGTGAGTTTGGCTGAGTGTGGCTGTACTGTGTGAGTGTGGCTGTACAGTGTGGCTGTGCTGTGTGAGTGCAGCTGAGTGTGGCTGTACTGTGTGTGGGTGGCTGTACTGTGTGGCTGTACTGTGTGAGTACGGCTGAGTGTGGCTGTACTGCGTGAATGCGGCTGAGTGTGGCTTTACTGCTTGGGTGCGGCTGAGTGTGGCTGTACTGTGTGAGTGTGGCTGAGTGTGGCTGTACTGCATGATTGCTGCCGAGTGTGGCTTTACTGCTTGAATGCGGCTGAGTGTTGCTCTACTGTGCGAGTGCGGCTGAGCATGGCTCTACTGTGCGAGAGATGCTGAGTGTGGCTGTACTGTGTGGCTGTACTGTGTGAGTGCAACTAAGTGTGGCTGTACTGTGTGTGGGTGGCTGTACTGTGTGGCTGTACTGTGTGAGTACGGCTGAGTGTGGCTGTACTGCGTGAATGCCGCTGAGTGTGGCTTTACTGTGTGAGTGTGGCTGAGTGTGGCTGTACTGTGTGAGTGCGGCTGAGTGTGGCTGTACTGCGTGTGGCTGAGTGTGGCTGTACTGAGTGAGTGTGGCTGTACTGTGTGAATGTGGCTGTACTGTGTGGGTGTGACTGTACTTACTTCCTGAGTGCAGATACACTGAGTGCAGCTGTAATGCCTGAGTGCGGCTGAGTGTGGTTGTACTGCCTGAGTGAGGCTATACTGAGCGTGGCTGTACTGAATGAGTGCGGCTGAGTGTGGCTGTACTGTGTGAATGTGGCTGTACTGTGTGAGTGCGGCTGCATGTGGCTGTACTGCGTGAGTGCGGCTGAGTGTAGCTGTACAGCATGAGTGTGGCTGAGTGGGGCTGTACTGCATAGGTGTGACTGTACTGCGTGAGTGCGGCTGAGTGTGACTCTACTGCGCGAGTGCGGTTGAGTGTGGCTCTACTATGCGAGTGTGGCTGTACTGTGTGAGGGCGGCTGAGTGGCTGTACTGCATGTGGCTGAGTGTGGCTGTACTGTGTGATTGCGGCTGAGTGTGGCTGTACTGTGTGAGCGCGGCTGTACTGTATGAGTGCAGCTGAGTGTGCCTGTACTGCGTGCGTTCGGGTGTGTGGCTGTACAGCGTGAGTGTGGCTGTACTGTGTGAGCGCGGCTGTACTGTATGAGTGCAGCTGAGTGTGCCTGTACTGCGTGCGTTCGGGTGTGTGGCTGTACAGCGTGAGTGTGGCTGTACTGTGTGAGTGTGGCTGTACTGTATGAGTGCAGCTGAGTGTGGCTGTACTGTGTGAGTACGGCTGAGTGTGGCTGTACTACGTGAGTATGGCTGAGTGTAGCTGTACTGTGTGAGTGTGGCTGTACAGTGTGGCTGTACTGTGTGAGTGCAGCTTAGTGTGGCTGTACTGCGCAAGTGCGGCTGAGTGTGGCTGTACTGCGCAAGTGCGGCTGAGTGTGGCTGTACTGTTTGAGTGTGGCTGAGTGTGGCTGTACTGTGTGAGTGTGCCTGTACTGTGTGGCTGTGCTGTGTGAGTGTGGCTGTACTCTGTGGCTGTACTGTGTGAGTGCAGCTGAGTGTGGCTGTACTGCGTGAGAGTGGCTGTACTGTGTGAGTGTGGCTGTACTGTGGGAGTGCAGCTGAGTATGGCTGTACTACGTTAGTTTGGCTGAGTGTGGCTGTACTGTGTGAGTGTGGCTGTACAGTGTGGCTGTACTGTGTGAGTGCAGCTGAGTGTGGCTGTACTGCGCAAGTGCGGCTGAGTGTGGCTGTACTGTGTGAGTGTGGCTGTACTGTGTGTGGGTGGCTGTACTGTGTGGCTGTACTGTGCGAGTACGGCTGAGTGTGGCTGTACTGCGTGAATGCGGCTGAATGTGGCTTTACTGCTTGAGTGCGGCTGAGTGTGGCTGTACTGTGTGAGTGTGGCTGAGTGTGGCTGTACTGTGTGAGTGTGGCTGTACTGCGTGAGTACGGCTGAGTGTGGCTGTACTACGTGAGTATGGCTGAGTGTAGCTGTACTGTGTGAGTGTGGCTGTACAGTGTGGCTGTACTGTGTGAGTGCAGCTTAGTGTGGCTGCACTGCGCAAGTGCGGCTGAGTGTGGCTGTACTGCGCAAGTGCGGCTGAGTGTGGCTGTACTGTTTGAGTGTGGCTGAGTGTGGCTGTACTGCGTGTGGCGGAGTGTGGCTGTACTGAGTGAGTGTGGCTGTACTGTGTGAATGTGGCTGTACTGAGTGAGTGCGGCTGTACTGTGTGAGTGCGGCTGTACTGTGTGAGTGCGGCTGAGTGTGGCTGTACTGTGTGAGTGTGGCTGTACTGTGTGAGTGTGGCTGTACTGCGTGAGTGTGGCTGTACTTACTTCCTGAGTGCAGATACACTGAGTGCAGCTGTAATGCCTGAGTGCGGCTGAATGTGGCTGTACCGCCTGAGTGAGGCTATACTGAGCGTGGCTGTACTGAATGAGTGCGGCTGAGTGTGGCTGTACTGCGTGAGTGCGACTGAGTGTGGCTGTACTGTGTGAGTGCGGCTGAGTGTGGCTGTACTGTGCGAGTGTGGCTATACTGCGTGAGTGCGGCTGAGTGTGGCTGTACTCTGCGAGTGTGGCTGAGTGTGGCTGTACTGTGCGAGTATGGCTGTACTGTGTGAGTACGGCTGAGTGTGGCTGTACTGCGTGAGTGTGGCTGTACTGCGTGAGTGTGGCTGAGTGTGGCTATACTGCGTGAGTGCGGCTGAGTGTGGCTGTACTGTGTGAGTGCGGCTGAGTGTGGCTGTAATGCGTGAGTGCTACTGAGTCTGGCTGTACTGCGTGATTGCGGCCGAGTGTGGCTGTACTGTGTGAGTGTGAGTGTGGCTGTACTGCGTGTGGCTGAGTGTAGCTGTAATGCATGAGTGTGGCTGAGTGTGGCTCTATTGCGTGAGTGCGGCTGAGTGTAGCTGTACTGTGTGAGTGCGGCTGAGTGTGGCTGTGATGCGTGAGTGCGGCTGAGTGTAGCTGTACAGCATGAGTGGGGCTGAGTGGGGCTGTACTGCATAGGTGTGACTGTACTGCGTGAGTGCGGCTGAGTGTGACTCTACTGCGCGAGTGCGGCTGAGTGTGGCTGTACTGTGTGAGCGTGGCTGTACTGTGTGAGTGTGGCTTTACTGCTTGAGTGCGGCTGAGTGTGGCTGTACTGTGTGAGTGTGGCTGAGTGTGGCTGTACTGTGTGTGGGTGGCTGTACTGTGTGGCTGTACTGCGTGATTGCGGCCGAGTGTGGCTTTACTGCTTGAATGCAGCTGAGTGTTGCTCTACTGTGCGAGTGCGGCTGAGTGTGGCTCTACTGTGCGAGAGAGGCTGAGTGTGGCTGTACTGTGTGAGTGTGGCTGTACTGTATGAGTGCGGCTGAGTGTGGCTGTACTGCGTGTGGCGGAGTGTGGCTGTACTGAGTGAGTGTGGCTGTACTGTGTGAATGTGGCTGTACTGAGTGAGTGCGGCTGTACTGTGTGAGTGCGGCTGTACTGTGTGAGTGCGGCTGAGTGTGGCTGTACTGTGTGAGTGTGGCTGTACTGTGTGAGTGTGGCTGTACTGCGTGAGTGTGGCTGTACTTACTTCCTGAGTGCAGATACACTGAGTGCAGCTGTAATGCCTGAGTGCGGCTGAATGTGGCTGTACCGCCTGAGTGAGGCTATACTGAGCGTGGCTGTACTGAATGAGTGCGGCTGAGTGTGGCTGTACTGCGTGAGTGCGACTGAGTGTGGCTGTACTGTGTGAGTGCGGCTGAGTGTGGCTGTACTGTGCGAGTGTGGCTATACTGCGTGAGTGCGGCTGAGTGTGGCTGTACTCTGCGAGTGTGGCTGAGTGTGGCTGTACTGTGCGAGTATGGCTGTACTGTGTGAGTACGGCTGAGTGTGGCTGTACTGCGTGAGTGTGGCTGTACTGCGTGAGTGTGGCTGAGTGTGGCTATACTGCGTGAGTGCGGCTGAGTGTGGCTGTACTGTGTGAGTGCGGCTGAGTGTGGCTGTAATGCGTGAGTGCTACTGAGTCTGGCTGTACTGCGTGATTGCGGCCGAGTGTGGCTGTACTGTGTGAGTGTGAGTGTGGCTGTACTGCATGTGGCTGAGTGTAGCTGTAATGCATGAGTGTGGCTGAGTGTGGCTCTATTGCGTGAGTGCGGCTGAGTGTAGCTGTACTGTGTGAGTGCGGCTGAGTGTGGCTGTGATGCGTGAGTGCGGCTGAGTGTAGCTGTACAGCATGAGTGTGGCTGAGTGGGGCTGTACTGCATAGGTGTGACTGTACTGCGTGAGTGCGGCTGAGTGTGACTCTACTGCGCGAGTGCGGCTGAGTGTGGCTCTACTATGCGAGTGTGGCTGTACTGTGTGAGGGCGGCTGAGTGGCTGTACTGCCTGTGGCTGAGTGTGGCTGTACTGTGTGATTGCGGATGAGTGTGGCTGTACTGTGTGAGCGCGGCTGTACTGTGTGAGTGCAGCTGAGTGTGGCTGTACTGCGTGCGTTCGGGTGTGTGGCTGTACAGCGTGAGTGTGGCTGTACTGTGTGAGTGTGGCTGTACTGTGTGAGTGCAGCTGAGTGTGGCTGTACTGTGTGAGTGTGCCTGTACTGTGTGGCTGTGCTGTGTGAGTGTGGCTGTACTGTGTGGCTGTACTGTGTGAGTGTGGCTGAGTGTGGCTGTACTGTGTGAGCGTGGCTGTACTGCGTGCGTTCGGGTGTGTGGCTGTACTGCGTGAGAGTGGCTGTACTGAGTGAGTGTGGCTGTACTGTGGGAGTGCAGCTGAGTGTGGCTGTACTACATTAGTTTGGCTGAGTGTGGCTGTACTGTGTGAGTGTGGCTGTACAGTGTGGCTGTACTGTGTGAGTGCAGCTGAGTGTGGCTGTACTGCGCAAGTGCGGCTGAGTGTGGCTGTACTGTGTGAGTGTGGCTGAGTGTGGCTGTACTGTGTGAGTGTGGCTGTACTGCGTGAGTACGGCTGAGTGTGGCTGTACTACGTGAGTATGGCTGAGTGTAGCTGTACTGTGTGAGTGTGGCTGTACAGTGTGGCTGTACTGTGTGAGTGCAGCTTAGTGTGGCTGTACTGCGCAAGTGCGGCTGAGTGTGGCTGTACTGCGCAAGTGCGGCTGAGTGTGGCTGTACTGTTTGAGTGTAGCTGTACAGCATGAGTGTGGCTGAGTGGGGCTGTACTGCATAGGTGTGACTGTACTGCGTGAGTGCGGCTGAGTGTGACTCTACTGCGCGAGTGCGGTTGAGTGTGGCTCTACTATGCGAGTGTGGCTGTACTGTGTGAGGGCGGCTGAGTGGCTGTACTGCATGTGGCTGAGTGTGGCTGTACTGTGTGATTGCGGCTGAGTGTGGCTGTACTGTGTGAGCGCGGCTGTACTGTATGAGTGCAGCTGAGTGTGCCTGTACTGCGTGCGTTCGGGTGTGTGGCTGTACAGCGTGAGTGTGGCTGTACTGTGTGAGTGTGGCTGTACTGTATGAGTGCAGTTGAGTGTGGCTGTACTGTGTGAGTACGGCTGAGTGTGGCTGTACTACGTGAGTATGGCTGAGTGTAGCTGTACTGTGTGAGTGTGGCTGTACAGTGTGGCTGTACTGTGTGAGTGCAGCTTAGTGTGGCTGTACTGCGCAAGTGCGGCTGAGTGTGGCTGTACTGCGCAAGTGCGGCTGAGTGTGGCTGTACTGTTTGAGTGTGGCTGAGTGTGGCTGTACTGTGTGAGTGTGCCTGTACTGTGTGGCTGTGCTGTGTGAGTGTGGCTGTACTCTGTGGCTGTACTGAGTGAGTGCAGCTGAGTGTGGCTGTACTGCGTGAGAGTGGCTGTACTGTGTGAGTGTGGCTGTACTGTGGGAGTGCAGCTGAGTATGGCTGTACTACGTTAGTTTGGCTGAGTGTGGCTGTACTGTGTGAGTGTGGCTGTACAGTGTAGCTGTACTGTGTGAGTGCAGCTGAGTGTGGCTGTACTGCGCAAGTGCGGCTGAGTGTGGCTGTACTGTGTGAGTGTGGCTGTACTGTGTGTGGGTGGCTGTACTGTGTGGCTGTACTGTGCGAGTACGGCTGAGTGTGGCTGTACTGCGTGAATGCGGCTGAATGTGGCTTTACTGCTTGAGTGCGGCTGAGTGTGGCTGTACTGTGTGAGTGTGGCTGAGTGTGGCTGTACTGTGTGAGTGTGGCTGTACTGCGTGAGTACGGCTGAGTGTGGCTGTACTACGTGAGTATGGCTGAGTGTAGCTGTACTGTGTGAGTGTGGCTGTACAGTGTGGCTGTACTGTGTGAGTGCAGCTTAGTGTGGCTGCACTGCGCAAGTGCGGCTGAGTGTGGCTGTACTGCGCAAGTGCGGCTGAGTGTGGCTGTACTGTTTGAGTGTGGCTGAGTGTGGCTGTACTGTGTGAGTGTGCCTGTACTGTGTGGCTGTGCTGTGTGAGTGTGGCTGTACTGTGTGGCTGTACTGTGTGAGTGCGGCTGAGTGTGGCTGTACTGTGTGAGCGTGGCTGTACTGTGTGAGTGTGGCTTTACTGCTTGAGTGCGGCTGAGTGTGGCTGTACTGTGTGAGTGTGGCTGAGTGTGGCTGTACTGTGTGTGGGTGGCTGTACTGTGTGGCTGTACTGCGTGATTGCGGCCGAGTGTGGCTTTACTGCTTGAATGCAGCTGAGTGTTGCTCTACTGTGCGAGTGCGGCTGAGTGTGGCTCTACTGTGCGAGAGAGGCTGAGTGTGGCTGTACTGTGTGAGTGTGGCTGTACTGTGTGAATGTGGCTGTACTGAGTGAGTGCGGCTGTACTGTGTGAGTGCGGCTGTACTGTGTGAGTGCGGCTGAGTGTGGCTGTACTGTGTGAGTGTGGCTGTACTGTGTGAGTGTGGCTGTACTGCGTGAGTGTGGCTGTACTTACTTCCTGAGTGCAGATACACTGAGTGCAGCTGTAATGCCTGAGTGCGGCTGAATGTGGCTGTACCGCCTGAGTGAGGCTATACTGAGCGTGGCTGTACTGAATGAGTGCGGCTGAGTGTGGCTGTACTGCGTGTGGCGGAGTGTGGCTGTACTGAGTGAGTGTGGCTGTACTGTGTGAATGTGGCTGTACTGAGTGAGTGCGGCTGTACTGTGTGAGTGCGGCTGTACTGTGTGAGTGCGGCTGAGTGTGGCTGTACTGTGTGAGTGTGGCTGTACTGTGTGAGTGTGGCTGTACTGCGTGAGTGTGGCTGTACTTACTTCCTGAGTGCAGATACACTGAGTGCAGCTGTAATGCCTGAGTGCGGCTGAATGTGGCTGTACCGCCTGAGTGAGGCTATACTGAGCGTGGCTGTACTGAATGAGTGCGGCTGAGTGTGGCTGTACTGCGTGAGTGAGGCTATACTGAGCGTGGCTGTACTGCGTGAGTGCGACTGAGTGTGGCTGTACTGTGTGAGTGCGGCTGAGTGTGGCTGTACTCTGCGAGTGTGGCTGAGTGTGGCTGTACTGTGCGAGTATGGCTGTACTGTGTGAGTACGGCTGAGTGTGGCTGTACTGCGTGAGTGTGGCTGTACTGCGTGAGTGTGGCTGAGTGTGGCTATACTGCGTGAGTGCGGCTGAGTGTGGCTGTACTGTGTGAGTGCGGCTGAGTGTGGCTGTAATGCGTGAGTGCTACTGAGTCTGGCTGTACTGCGTGATTGCGGCCGAGTGTGGCTGTACTGTGTGAGTGTGAGTGTGGCTGTACTGCGTGTGGCTGAGTGTAGCTGTAATGCATGAGTGTGGCTGAGTGTGGCTCTATTGCGTGAGTGCGGCTGAGTGTAGCTGTACTGTGTGAGTGCGGCTGAGTGTGGCTGTGATGCGTGAGTGCGGCTGAGTGTAGCTGTACAGCATGAGTGTGGCTGAGTGGGGCTGTACTGCATAGGTGTGACTGTACTGCGTGAGTGCGGCTGAGTGTGACTCTACTGCGCGAGTGCGGCTGAGTGTGGCTGTACTGTGTGAGCGTGGCTGTACTGTGTGAGTGTGGCTTTACTGCTTGAGTGCGGCTGAGTGTGGCTGTACTGTGTGAGTGTGGCTGAGTGTGGCTGTACTGTGTGTGGGTGGCTGTACTGTGTGGCTGTACTGCGTGATTGCGGCCGAGTGTGGCTTTACTGCTTGAATGCAGCTGAGTGTTGCTCTACTGTGCGAGTGCGGCTGAGTGTGGCTCTACTGTGCGAGAGAGGCTGAGTGTGGCTGTACTGTGTGAGTGTGGCTGTACTGTATGAGTGCGGCTGAGTGTGGCTGTACTGCGTGTGGCGGAGTGTGGCTGTACTGAGTGAGTGTGGCTGTACTGTGTGAATGTGGCTGTACTGAGTGAGTGCGGCTGTACTGTGTGAGTGCGGCTGTACTGTGTGAGTGCGGCTGAGTGTGGCTGTACTGTGTGAGTGTGGCTGTACTGTGTGAGTGTGGCTGTACTGCGTGAGTGTGGCTGTACTTACTTCCTGAGTGCAGATACACTGAGTGCAGCTGTAATGCCTGAGTGCGGCTGAATGTGGCTGTACCGCCTGAGTGAGGCTATACTGAGCGTGGCTGTACTGAATGAGTGCGGCTGAGTGTGGCTGTACTGCGTGAGTGAGGCTATACTGAGCGTGGCTGTACTGCGTGAGTGCGACTGAGTGTGGCTGTACTGTGTGAGTGCGGCTGAGTGTGGCTGTACTCTGCGAGTGTGGCTGAGTGTGGCTGTACTGTGCGAGTATGGCTGTACTGTGTGAGTACGGCTGAGTGTGGCTGTACTGCGTGAGTGTGGCTGTACTGCGTGAGTGTGGCTGAGTGTGGCTATACTGCGTGAGTGCGGCTGAGTGTGGCTGTACTGTGTGAGTGCGGCTGAGTGTGGCTGTAATGCGTGAGTGCTACTGAGTCTGGCTGTACTGCGTGATTGCGGCCGAGTGTGGCTGTACTGTGTGAGTGTGAGTGTGGCTGTACTGCGTGTGGCTGAGTGTAGCTGTAATGCATGAGTGTGGCTGAGTGTGGCTCTATTGCGTGAGTGCGGCTGAGTGTAGCTGTACTGTGTGAGTGCGGCTGAGTGTGGCTGTGATGCGTGAGTGCGGCTGAGTGTAGCTGTACAGCATGAGTGTGGCTGAGTGGGGCTGTACTGCATAGGTGTGACTGTACTGCGTGAGTGCGGCTGAGTGTGACTCTACTGCGCGAGTGCGGCTGAGTGTGGCTGTACTGTGTGAGCGTGGCTGTACTGTGTGAGTGTGGCTTTACTGCTTGAGTGCGGCTGAGTGTGGCTGTACTGTGTGAGTGTGGCTGAGTGTGGCTGTACTGTGTGTGGGTGGCTGTACTGTGTGGCTGTACTGCGTGATTGCGGCCGAGTGTGGCTTTACTGCTTGAATGCGGCTGAGTGTTGCTCTACTGTGCGAGTGCGGCTGAGTGTGGCTCTACTGTGCGAGAGAGGCTGAGTGTGGCTGTACTGTGTGAGTGTGGCTGTACTGTATGAGTGCGGCTGAGTGTGGCTGTACTGCGTGTGGCGGAGTGTGGCTGTACTGAGTGAGTGTGGCTGTACTGTGTGAATGTGGCTGTACTGAGTGAGTGCAGCTGTACTGTGTGAGTGCGGCTGTACTGTGTGAGTGCGGCTGAGTGTGGCTGTACTGTGTGAGTGTGGCTGTACTGTGTGAGTGTGGCTGTACTGCGTGAGTGTGGCTGTACTTACTTCCTGAGTGCAGATACACTGAGTGCAGCTGTAATGCCTGAGTGCGGCTGAATGTGGCTGTACCGCCTGAGTGAGGCTATACTGAGCGTGGCTGTACTGAATGAGTGCGGCTGAGTGTGGCTGTACTGCGTGAGTGCGACTGAGTGTGGCTGTACTGTGTGAGTGCGGCTGAGTGTGGCTGTACTGTGCGAGTGTGGCTATACTGCGTGAGTGCGGCTGAGTGTGGCTGTACTCTGCGAGTGTGGCTGAGTGTGGCTGTACTGTGCGAGTATGGCTGTACTGTGTGAGTACGGCTGAGTGTGGCTGTACTGCGTGAGTGTGGCTGTACTGCGTGAGTGTGGCTGAGTGTGGCTATACTGCGTGAGTGCGGCTGAGTGTGGCTGTACTGTGTGAGTGCGGCTGAGTGTGGCTGTAATGCGTGAGTGCTACTGAGTCTGGCTGTACTGCGTGATTGCGGCCGAGTGTGGCTGTACTGTGTGAGTGTGAGTGTGGCTGTACTGCGTGTGGCTAAGTGTAGCTGTAATGCATGAGTGTGGCTGAGTGTGGCTCTATTGCGTGAGTGCGGCTGAGTGTAGCTGTACTGTGTGAGTGCGGCTGAGTGTGGCTGTGATGCGTGAGTGCGGCTGAGTGTAGCTGTACAGCATGAGTGTGGCTGAGTGGGGCTGTACTGCATAGGTGTGACTGTACTGCGTGAGTGCGGCTGAGTGTGACTACTGCGCGAGTGCGGCTGAGTGTGGCTCTACTTTGCGAGTGTGGCTGTACTGTGTGAGGGCGGCTGAGTGGCTGTACTGCCTGTGGCTGAGTGTGGCTGTACTGTGTGATTGCGGATGAGTGTGGCTGTACTGTGTGAGCGCGGCTGTACTGTGTGAGTGCAGCTGAGTGTGGCTGTACTGCGTGCGTTCGGGTGTGTGGCTGTACAGCGTGAGTGTGGCTGTACTGTGTGAGTGTGGCTGTACTGTGTGAGTGCAGCTGAGTGTGGCTGTACTGTGTGAGTGTGCCTGTACTGTGTGGCTGTGCTGTGTGAGTATGGCTGTACTGTGTGGCTGTACTGTGTGAGTGTGGCTGAGTGTGGCTGTACTGTGTGAGCGTGCGTTCGGGTGTGTGGCTGTACTGCGTGAGAGTGGCTGTACTGAGTGAGTGTGGCTGTACTGTGGGAGTGCAGCTGAGTGTGGCTGTACTGCGTGAGTATGGCTGAGTATGACTGTACTACATTAGTTTGGCTGAGTGTGGCTGTACTGTGTGAGTGTGGCTGTACAGTGTGGCTGTACTGTGTGAGTGCAGCTGAGTGTGGCTGTACTGCGCAAGTGCGGCTGAGTGTGGCTGTACTGTGTGAGTGTGGCTGAGTGTGGCTGTACTGTGTGAGTGTGGCTGTACTGCGTGAGTACGGCTGAGTGTGGCTGTACTACGTGAGTATGGCTGAGTGTAGCTGTACTGTGTGAGTGTGGCTGTACAGTGTGGCTGTACTGTGTGAGTGCAGCTTAATGTGGCTGTACTGCGCAAGTGCGGCTGAGTGTGGCTGTACTGCGCAAGTGCGGCTCAGTGTGGCTGTACTGTTTGAGTGTGGCTGAGTGTGGCTGTACTGCGTGCGTTCGGGTGTGTGGCTGTACTGCGAGAGAGTGGCTGTACTGTGTGAGTGTGGCTGTACTGTGGGAGTGCAGCTGAGTGTGGCTGTACTGCGTGAGTACGGGTGAGTGTGGCTGTAGTACGTGAGTATGGCTGAGTGTAGCTGTAATGTGTGAGTATGGCTGTACAGTGTGGCTGTACTGTGTGAGTGCAGCTTAGTGTGGTTGTACTGCGCAAGTGCGGCTGAGTGTGGCTGTACTGCGCAAGTGCGGCTGAGTGTGGCTGTACTGTGTGAGTGTGCCTGTACTGTGTGGCTGTGCTGTGTGAGTGTGGCTTTACTGTGTGGCTGTACTGTGTGAGTGCGGCTGAGTGTGCTGTACTGTGTGAGCGTGGCTGTACTGTGTGAGTGTGGCTGAGTGTGGCTGTACTGCGTGCGTTCGGGTGTGTGGCTGTACTGCGTGAGAGTGGCTGTACTGTGTGAGTGTGGCTGTACTGTGGGAGTGCAGCTGAGTGTGGCTGTACTGCGTGAGTATGGCTGAGTATGACTGTACTATGTTAGTTTGGCTGAGTGTGGCTGTACTGTGTGAGTGTGGCTGTACAGTGTGGCTCTACTGTGTGAGTGCAGCTGAGTGTGGCTGTACTGCGCAAGTGCGGTTGAGTGTGGCTGTACTGTGTGAGTGTGGCTGAGTGTGGCTGTACTGTGTGTGGGTGGCTGTACTGTGTGGCTGTACTGTGTGAGTATGGCTGAGTGTGGCTGTACTGCGTGAATGCGGCTGAGTGTGGCTTTACTGCTTGAGTGCGGCTGAGTGTGGCTGTACTGTGTGAGTGTGGCTGAGTGTGGCTGTACTGTGTGAGTGTGGCTGTACAGTGTGGCTGTACTGTGTGAGTGCAGCTTAGTGTGGCTGTACTGCGCAAGTGCGGCTGAGTGTGGCTGTACTGCGCAAGTGCGGCTGAGTGTGGCTGTACTGTTTGAGTGTGGCTGAGTGTGCTGTACTTTGTGAGCGTGGCTGTACTGTGTGAGTGTGGCTGAGTGTGGCTGTACTGCGTGCGTTCGGGTGTGTGGCTGTACTGCGTGAGAGTGGATGTACTGTGTGAGTGTGGCTGAGTGTGGCTGTACTGTGTGAGTGTGGCTGTACAGTGTGGCTGTACTGTGTGAGTGCAGCTTAGTGTGGCTGTACTGCGCAAGTGCGGCTGAGAGTGGCTGTACTGCGCAAGTGCGGCTGACTGTGGCTGTACTGTGTGAGTGTGCCTGCACTGTGTGGCTGTGCTGTGTGAGTGTGGCTGTACTGTGTGGCTGTACTGTGTGAGTGCGGCTGAGTGTAGCTGTACTGTGTGAGCGTGGCTGTACTGTGTGAGTGTGGCTGAGTGTGGCTGTACTGCGTGCGTTCGAGTGTGTGGCTGTACTGTGTGAGTGTGGCTGTACTGCGTGAGTGCGGCTGAGTGTGGCTGTACTGCGTGAGTGTGGCTGTACTGTGTGAGTGCAGCTGTACTGTGTGAGTGTGGCTGACTGTGGCTGTACTGTGTGAGTGCAGCTGAGTGTGGATGTACTGCGTGATTTTGGCTGAGTGTGGCTCTACTGCATGAGTGCCGCTGAGTGTGGCTGTACTGTGTGAGTGCGGCTGAGTGTGGCTGTACTGCGTGTGGTTGAACTGTGTGAGTGCGGCTAAGTGTGGCTGTACTGTGTGAGTGTGGCTGTACTGCGTGAGTGCGGCTGAGTGTGGCTGTACTGCGTGAGTGTGGCTGTACTGTGTGAGTGTGGCTGTACTGTGTGAGTGCAGCTGATTGTGGCTGTCCTGCGCGAGTGCAGCTGAGTGTGGCTGTACTGCGTGAGTGTGGCTGTACTGTGTGGCTGTACTGTGTGAGTGCGGCTGTACTGTGTGAGTGTGGCTGTACTGTGTGGCTGTACTGTGTGAGTGTGGCTGAGTGTGGATGTACTGCGTGATTTCGGCTGAGTGTGGCTCTACTGCGTGAGTGCGGCTGAGTGTGGCTGAACTGTGTACTGTGCGAGGGTGGCTGTACTATGTGAATGCGGCTGAGTGTGGCTGTACTGCATGTGGTTGAACTGTGTGAGTGCGGCTGAGTGTGGCTGTACTGGTGAGTGTGGCTGTACTGTGTGAGTGAGGCTGTACTGGGTGATTGTAGCTGATTGTGGCCGGACTGTGTGAGTGCAGCTGAGTGTGGCTGTAGTGCGTGAGTGTGGCTGTACTGTGTGGCTGTACTGTGTGAGTGCGGCTGAGTGTGGCTGTACTGTGTGTGTGTGGCTGAGTGAGGCTGTACTTAGTGAGTGTGGCTGTACTGTGTGAGTGCAGCTGAGTGTGGCTCTACTGCTTGAGTGCGGGTGAGTGTGGCTCTACTTTGTGAGTGTGGCTGTACTGTGTGGCTGTACTTTGAGCACGGCTGAGTGTAGATGTACTGCGCGATTTTGGCTGAGTGTGGCTGAATTGTGTACTGTGCGAGTGTGGCTGTACTGTGTGAGTGCGGCTGAGTGTGGCTGTACTGCGTGAGTGTGGCTGTACTGTGTGAGTGTGGCTGTACTGGGTGAGTGCAGCTGATTGTGGCTGGACTGCGTGAGTGCAGCTGAGTGTGGCTGTAGTGCGTGAGTGCAGCTGAGTGTGGCTGTAGTGCGTGAGTGCGGCTGCACTGTGTGGCTATACTGTGTCTGTACTGTTGGAGTGTGGCTGAGTGTGGCTGTACTGTGTGAGTGTGGCTGTACTGTGTGGCTGTACTGTGAGTGCGGCTGTACTGTGTGGCTGTACTGTGTGAGTGTGGCTGAGTGTGGCTGTACTGTGTGAGTGTGGCTGTACTGTGTGGCTGTACTGTGTGAGTGTGATTGTACTGTGTGAGTGTGGCTGAGTTTGGCTGTACTGTGTGGCTGTACTGTGTGAGTGCGGCTGAGTGTGGCTGTACTGCGTGAGTGCGGCTGTACTGTGTGGCTGTACTGTGTGAGTGCGGCTGAGTGTGGATGTACTGCGTGATTTCGGCTGAGTGTGGCTCTACTGCGTGAGTGCGGCTGAGTGTGGCTGAAATGTGTACTGTGCGAGTGTGGCTGTACTGTGTGAGTGCGGCTGAGTGTGGCTGTACTGCGTGTGGTTGAACTGTGAGAGTGCGGCTGAGTGTGACTGTACTGCGTAAGTGTGGCTGTACTGTGTGAGTGTGGCTGTACTGGGTGAGTGCAGCTGATTGTGGCTGCACTACGTGAGTGCAGCTGAGTGTGGCTGTAGTACGTGAGTGTGGCTGTGCTGTGTCTGTACTGTTGGAGTGTGGCTGAGTGTGGCTGTACTGTGTGAGTGTGGCTGTACTGTGTAGCTGTACTGTGAGTGCGGCTGTACTGTGTGGCTGTACTGTGTGAGTGCGGCTGAGTGTGGCTGTACTGTGTGAGTGTGGCTGAGTGTGGCTGTACTGAGTGAGTGTGGCTGTACTGTGTGGCTGTACTGTGTGAGTGCAGCTGAGTGTGGCTCTACTGCTTGAGTGTGGCTGAGTGTGGTTCTACTGTGCGGGTGTGGCTCTACTGTGCGAGTGTGGCTGTATTGTGTGTGGCTGTATTGTGTGAGTGTGGCTGTACTGTGTGAGTGCGGCTGAGTGTGGCTGTACTGTGTGGCTGTACTGTTGGAGTGCCGCTGAGTGTGGCTGTACTGTGTGAGTGCGGCTGAATGTGGCTGTACTGCGTGCGTGTGGCTGAGTGTTGCTGTACTGCGTGAGTGTGGCTGTACTGTGTGAGTGTGGCTGTACTGTGTGAGTGCAGCTGATTGTGGCTGTACTACGTGAGTGCGGCTGTACTGTGTGAGTGCGGCTGAGTGTGGCTGTACTGCGTGTGGCTGTACTGTATGAGTGTGGCTGTATTGTGTGGCTGTACTGTGTGAGTGTGGCTGTACTGCGTGAGTGCGGCTGAGTGTGGCTGTACTGTGTGAGTGTGGCTGAGTTTGGCTTTACTGAGTGAGTGTGGCTGTACTGTGTGGCTGTACTGTGTGAGTGCAGCTGATTGTGGCTCTACTGCTTGAGTGCGGTTGAGTGTGGCTCTACTATGAGTGTGGCTGAGTGTGGCTCTACTGTGCGAGTGTGGCTCTACTGTGCGAGTGTGGCTGTACTGTGTGAGTGCGGCTGAGTGTGGCTGTACTGTGTGTGGCTGTACTGTGTGTGTGGCTGTACTGTGGGAGTGTGGCTGTACTGTGGGAGTGTGGCTGTACTGTGTGAGTGCGGCTGAGTGTGGTTCTACTGTGCGAGTGTGGCTCTACTGTGCGAGTGTGGCTCTACTGTGCGAGTGTCGCTGTACTGTGTGAGTGTCGCTGTACTGTGTGAGTGCGGCTGGGTGTGGCTCTGCTGTGCGAGTGTGGCTCTACTGTGCGAGTGTGGCTGTACTGTGTGAGTGTGGCTGTACTGGGTGAGTGCAGCTGATTGTGGCTGGACTGCGTGAGTGCAGCTGAGTGTGGCTGTAGTGCACGAGTGTGGCTGTACTGTGTGGCTGTACTGTGTGAGTGCGGCTGTACTGTGTGAGTGTGGCTGAGTGTGGCTGTACTGTGTGGCTGTACTGTGTGAGTGCGGCTGAGTGTGGCAGTACTGCATGAGTGCGGCTGTACTGTGTGGCTGTACTTTGTGCGTGCGGCTGAGTGTGGAAGTACTGCGTGATTTCGGCTGAGTGTGGCTCTACTGTGTGAGTGCGGCTGAGTGTGGCTGAACTGTGTACTGTGCGAGTGTGGCTGTACTGTGTAAGTGCAGCTGAGTGTGGCTGTACTGCGTGTGGTTGAACTGTGTGAGTGCGGCTGAGAGTGGCTGTACTGCGTAAGTGTAGCTGTACTGTGTGAGTGTGGCTGTACTGGGTGAGTGCAGCTGATTGTGGCTGGACTGCGTGAGTGCAGCTGAGTGTCGCTGTAGTACGTGAGTGTGGCTGTACTGTGTGGCTGTACTGTTGGAGTGGCTGTACTGTGTGCCTGTACTGTGAGTGCGGCTGTACTGTGTGGCTGTACTGTGTGAGTGTGGCTGAGTGTGGCTGTACTGAGTGAGTGTGGCTGTACTGTGTGGCTGTACTGTGTGAGTGCAGCTGAGTGTGGCTCTACTGCTTGAGTGTGGCTGAGTGTGGCTCTACTGTGCGGGTGTGGCTCTACTGTGCGAGTGTGGCTGTACTGTGTGAGTGTGGCTGTACTGTGTGAGTGCGGCTGAGTGTGGCTGTACTGCGTGTGGCTGTACTGTATGAGTGTGTCTGTACTGTGTGAGTGTGGCTGTACTGCGTGTGGCTGTACTGTATGAGTGTGTCTGTACTGTATGAGTGTGTCTGTACTGTGTGAGTGCGGCTGAGTGTGGCTATACTGTGTGAGTGTGGCTGTACTGTGTGAGTGCGGCTGTGTGTGGCTGTACTGTGTGAGTGCGGCTGAGTGTGGCTGTACTGTGTGAGTGCGGCTTAGTGTGGCTGTACTGCGTGAGTGCGGCTGAGTGTGGCTGTACTGCGTGAGTGTGGCTGTACTGTGTGAGTGTGGCTGTACTGTGTGAGTGCAGCTGATTGTGGCTGGCCTGCGTGAGTGCAGCTGACTGTGGCTGTACTGCGTGAGTGTGGCTGTACTCTGTGAGTGTGGCTGTACTGTGTGAGTGCGGCTGAGTGTGGATGTACTGCGTGATTTCGGCTGAGTGTGGCTGTACTGCTTGAGTGTGGCTGAGTGCGGCTTTACTGCGGAGTGTGGCTGTACTGTGTGGCTGTACTGTGTGAGTGCGGCTGAGTGTGGATGTACTGCATGAGTTCGGCTGAGTGTGGCTCTAATGCGTGAGTGTGGCTGAGTGTGGCTCTACTGTGATAGTGTGGCTGCACTATGTGAGTGCGGCTGAGTGTGGCTGTACTGCGTGTGGTTGAACTGTGTGACTGTGGCTGAGTGTGGCTGAACTGCGTGAGTGCGGCTGAGTGTGGCTGTACTGCGTGAGTGTGGCTGTACTGTGTAAGTGTGGCTGTACTGTGTGAGTGTGGCTGTACTGTGTGAGTGCAGCTAATTGTGGCTGTACTGCGTGAGTGCGGCTGAGTGTGGCTGTACTGCGTGAGTGTGGCTGTACTGTGTGAGTGCAGCTGTACTGTGTGAGTGTGGCTGACTGTGGCTGTACTGTGTGAGTGCAGCTGAGTGTGGATGTACTGCGTGATTTTGGTTGAGTGTGGCTCTACTGCATGAGTGCCGCTGAGTGTGGCTGTACTGTGTGAGTGCGGCTGAGTGTGGCTGTACTGCGTGCGTGCGGCTGAGTGTGGCTGTACTGCGTGAGTGTGGCTGTACTGTGTGAGTGTGGCTGTACTGTGTGAGTGTGGCTGAGTGTGGCTGTACTGCGTGTGGTTGAACTGTGTGAGTGCGGCTAAGTGTGGCTGTACTGTGTGAGTGTGGCTGTACTGCGTGAGTGCGGCTGAGTGTGGCTGTACTGCGTGAGTGTGGCTGTACTGTGTGAGTGTGGCTGTACTGTGTGAGTGCAGCTGATTGTGGCTGTCCTGCGCGAGTGCAGCTGAGTGTGGCTGTACTGCGTGAGTGTGGCTGTACTGTGTGGCTGTACTGTGTGAGTGCGGCTGTACTGTGTGAGTGTGGCTGTACTGTGTGGCTGTACTGTGTGAGTGTGGCTGAGTGTGGATGTACTGCGTGATTTCGGCTGAGTGTGGCTCTACTGCGTGAGTGCGGCTGAGTGTGGCTGAACTGTGTACTGTGCGAGGGTGGCTGTACTATGTGAATGCGGCTGAGTGTGGCTGTACTGCATGTGGTTGAACTGTGTGAGTGCGGCTGAGTGTGGCTGTACTGGTGAGTGTGGCTGTACTGTGTGAGTGAGGCTGTACTGGGTGATTGTAGCTGATTGTGGCCGGACTGTGTGAGTGCAGCTGAGTGTGGCTGTAGTGCGTGAGTGTGGCTGTACTGTGTGGCTGTACTGTGTGAGTGCGGCTGAGTGTGGCTGTACTGTGTGTGTGTGGCTGAGTGAGGCTGTACTTAGTGAGTGTGGCTGTACTGTGTGAGTGCAGCTGAGTGTGGCTCTACTGCTTGAGTGCGGGTGAGTGTGGCTCTACTTTGTGAGTGTGGCTGTACTGTGTGGCTGTACTTTGAGCACGGCTGAGTGTAGATGTACTGCGCGATTTTGGCTGAGTGTGGCTGAATTGTGTACTGTGCGAGTGTGGCTGTACTGTGTGAGTGCGGCTGAGTGTGGCTGTACTGCGTGAGTGTGGCTGTACTGTGTGAGTGTGGCTGTACTGGGTGAGTGCAGCTGATTGTGGCTGGACTGCGTGAGTGCAGCTGAGTGTGGCTGTAGTGCGTGAGTGCCGCTGAGTGTGGCTGTAGTGCGTGAGTGCGGCTGCACTGTGTGGCTATACTGTGTCTGTACTGTTGGAGTGTGGCTGAGTGTGGCTGTACTGTGTGAGTGTGGCTGTACTGTGTGGCTGTACTGTGAGTGCGGCTGTACTGTGTGGCTGTACTGTGTGAGTGTGGCTGAGTGTGGCTGTACTGTGTGAGTGTGGCTGTACTGTGTGGCTGTACTGTGTGAGTGTGATTGTACTGTGTGAGTGTGGCTGAGTTTGGCTGTACTGTGTGGCTGTACTGTGTGAGTGCGGCTGAGTGTGGCTGTACTGCGTGAGTGCGGCTGTACTGTGTGGCTGTACTGTGTGAGTGCGGCTGAGTGTGGATGTACTGCGTGATTTCGGCTGAGTGTGGCTCTACTGCGTGAGTGCGGCTGAGTGTGGCTGAAATGTGTACTGTGCGAGTGTGGCTGTACTGTGTGAGTGCGGCTGAGTGTGGCTGTACTGCGTGTGGTTGAACTGTGTGAGTGCGGCTGAGTGTGACTGTACTGCGTAAGTGTGGCTGTACTGTGTGAGTGTGGCTGTACTGGGTGAGTGCAGCTGATTGTGGCTGCACTACGTGAGTGCAGCTGAGTGTGGCTGTAGTACGTGAGTGTGGCTGTGCTGTGTCTGTACTGTTGGAGTGTGGCTGAGTGTGGCTGTACTGTGTGAGTGTGGCTGTACTGTGTAGCTGTACTGTGAGTGCGGCTGTACTGTGTGGCTGTACTGTGTGAGTGCGGCTGAGTGTGGCTGTACTGTGTGAGTGTGGCTGAGTGTGGCTGTACTGAGTGAGTGTGGCTGTACTGTGTGGCTGTACTGTGTGAGTGCAGCTGAGTGTGGCTCTACTGCTTGAGTGTGGCTGAGTGTGGTTCTACTGTGCGGGTGTGGCTCTACTGTGCGAGTGTGGCTGTATTGTGTGTGGCTGTATTGTGTGAGTGCGGCTGTACTGTGTGAGTGCGGCTGAGTGTGGCTGTACTGTGTGGCTGTACTGTTGGAGTGCCGCTGAGTGTGGCTGTACTGTGTGAGTGCGGCTGAATGTGGCTGTACTGCGTGCGTGGGGCTGAGTGTGGCTGTACTGCGTGAGTGTGGCTGTACTGTGTGAGTGTGGCTGTACTGTGTGAGTGCAGCTGATTGTGGCTGTACTACGTGAGTGCGGCTGTACTGTGTGAGTGCGGCTGAGTGTGGCTGTACTGTGTGTGGCTGTACTGTGTGAGTGTGGCTGTACTGTGTGAGTGCGGCTGAGTGTGGCTGTACTGCGTGTGGCTGTACTGTATGAGTGTGGCTGTACTGTGTGGCTGTACTGTGTGAGTGTGGCTGTACTGTGTGAGTGCGGCTGAGTGTGGCTGTACTGTGTGAGTGTGGCTGAGTTTGGCTTTACTGAGTGAGTGTGGCTGTACTGTGTGGCTGTACTGTGTGAGTGCAGCTGATTGTGGCTCTACTGCTTGAGTGCGGTTGAGTGTGGCTCTACTATGAGTGTGGCTGAGTGTGGCTCTACTGTGCGAGTGTGGCTCTACTGTGCGAGTGTGGCTGTACTGTGTGAGTGCGGCTGAGTGTGGCTGTACTGTGTGTGGCTGTACTGTGTGTGTGGCTGTACTGTGGGAGTGTGGCTGTACTGTGGGAGTGTGGCTGTACTGTGTGAGTGCGGCTGAGTGTGGTTCTACTGTGCGAGTGTGGCTCTACTGCTTGAGTGTGGCTGTACTGTGTGAGTGTGGCTGTACTGTGTGAGTGCGGCTGGGTGTGGCTCTGCTGTGCGAGTGTGGCTCTACTGTGCGAGTGTCGCTGTACTGTGTGAGTGTGGCTGTACTTTGTGAGTGCGGCTGAGTGTGGATGTACTGCGTGATTTCGGCTGAGTGTGGCTGAAATGTGTAATGTGCGAGTGTCGCTGTACTGTGTGAGTGTGGCTCTACTGCGTGAGTGCGGCTGAGTGTGGCTGAAATGTGTACTGTGCGAGTGTGGCTGTACTGTGTGAGTGCGGCTGAGTGTGGCTGTACTGCGTAAGTGTGGCTGTACTGTGTGAGTGTGGCTGTACTGGGTGAGTGCAGCTGATTGTGGCTGGACTGCGTGAGTGCAGCTGAGTGTGGCTGTAGTGCACGAGTGTGGCTGTACTGTGTGGCTGTACTGTGTGAGTGCGGCTGTACTGTGTGAGTGTGGCTGAGTGTGGCTGTACTGTGTGGCTGTACTGTGTGAGTGCGGCTGAGTGTGGCAGTACTGCGTGAGTGCGGCTGTACTGTGTGGCTGTACTTTGTGCGTGCGGCTGAGTGTGGAAGTACTGCGTGATTTCGGCTGAGTGTGGCTCTACTGTGTGAGTGCGGCTGAGTGTGGCTGAACTGTGTACTGTGCGAGTGTGGCTGTACTGTGTAAGTGCAGCTGAGTGTGGCCTTACTGCGTGTGGTTGAACTGTGTGAGTGCGGCTGAGAGTGGCTGTACTGCGTAAGTGTAGCTGTACTGTGTGAGTGTGGCTGTACTGGGTGAGTGCAGCTGATTGTGGCTGGACTGCATGAGTGCAGCTGAGTGTCGCTGTAGTACGTGAGTGTGGCTGTACTGTGTGGCTGTACTGTTGGAGTGGCTGTACTGTGTGCCTGTACTGTGAGTGCGGCTGTACTGTGTGGCTGTACTGTGTGAGTGTGGCTGAGTGTGGCTGTACTGAGTGAGTGTGGCTGTACTGTGTGGCTGTACTGTGTGAGTGCAGCTGAGTGTGGCTCTACTGCTTGAGTGTGGCTGAGTGTGGCTCTACTGTGCGGGTGTGGCTCTACTGTGCGAGTGTGGCTGTACTGTGTGAGTGTGGCTGTACTGTGTGAGTGCGGCTGAGTGTGGCTGTACTGCGTGTGGCTGTACTGTATGAGTGTGTCTGTACTGTGTGAGTGTGGCTGTACTGCGTGTGGCTGTACTGTATGAGTGTGTCTGTACTGTATGAGTGTGTCTGTACTGTGTGAGTGCGGCTGAGTGTGGCTATACTGTGTGAGTGTGGCTGTACTGTGTGAGTGCGGCTGTGTGTGGCTGTACTGTGTGAGTGCGGCTGAGTGTGGCTGTACTGTGTGAGTGCGGCTTAGTGTGGCTGTACTGCGTGAGTGCGGCTGAGTGTGGCTGTACTGCGTGAGTGTGGCTGTACTGTGTGAGTGTGGCTGTACTGTGTGAGTGCAGCTGATTGTGGCTGGCCTGCGTGAGTGCAGCTGACTGTGGCTGTACTGCGTGAGTGTGGCTGTACTCTGTGAGTGTGGCTGTACTGTGTGAGTGCGGCTGAGTGTGGATGTACTGCGTGATTTCGGCTGAGTGTGGCTGTACTGCTTGAGTGTGGCTGAGTGCGGCTTTACTGCGGAGTGTGGCTGTACTGTGTGGCTGTACTGTGTGAGTGCGGCTGAGTGTGGATGTACTGCATGAGTTCGGCTGAGTGTGGCTCTAATGCGTGAGTGTGGCTGAGTGTGGCTCTACTGTGATAGTGTGGCTGCACTATGTGAGTGCGGCTGAGTGTGGCTGTACTGCGTGTGGTTGAACTGTGTGACTGTGGCTGAGTGTGGCTGAACTGCGTGAGTGCGGCTGAGTGTGGCTGTACTGCGTGAGTGTGGCTGTACTGTGTAAGTGTGGCTGTACTGTGTGAGTGTGGCTGTACTGTGTGAGTGCAGCTAATTGTGGCTGTACTGCGTGAGTGCGGCTGAGTGTGGCTGTACTGCGTGAGTGTGGCTGTACTGTGTGAGTGCAGCTGTACTGTGTGAGTGTGGCTGACTGTGGCTGTACTGTGTGAGTGCAGCTGAGTGTGGATGTACTGCGTGATTTTGGTTGAGTGTGGCTCTACTGCATGAGTGCCGCTGAGTGTGGCTGTACTGTGTGAGTGCGGCTGAGTGTGGCTGTACTGCGTGCGTGCGGCTGAGTGTGGCTGTACTGCGTGAGTGTGGCTGTACTGTGTGAGTGTGGCTGTACTGTGTGAGTGTGGCTGAGTGTGGCTGTACTGCGTGTGGTTGAACTGTGTGAGTGCGGCTAAGTGTGGCTGTACTGTGTGAGTGTGGCTGTACTGCGTGAGTGCGGCTGAGTGTGGCTGTACTGCGTGAGTGTGGCTGTACTGTGTGAGTGTGGCTGTACTGTGTGAGTGCAGCTGATTGTGGCTGTCCTGCGCGAGTGCAGCTGAGTGTGGCTGTACTGCGTGAGTGTGGCTGTACTGTGTGGCTGTACTGTGTGAGTGCGGCTGTACTGTGTGAGTGTGGCTGTACTGTGTGGCTGTACTGTGTGAGTGTGGCTGAGTGTGGATGTACTGCGTGATTTCGGCTGAGTGTGGCTCTACTGCGTGAGTGCGGCTGAGTGTGGCTGAACTGTGTACTGTGCGAGGGTGGCTGTACTATGTGAATGCGGCTGAGTGTGGCTGTACTGCATGTGGTTGAACTGTGTGAGTGCGGCTGAGTGTGGCTGTACTGGTGAGTGTGGCTGTACTGTGTGAGTGAGGCTGTACTGGGTGATTGTAGCTGATTGTGGCCGGACTGTGTGAGTGCAGCTGAGTGTGGCTGTAGTGCGTGAGTGTGGCTGTACTGTGTGGCTGTACTGTGTGAGTGCGGCTGAGTGTGGCTGTACTGTGTGTGTGTGGCTGAGTGAGGCTGTACTTAGTGAGTGTGGCTGTACTGTGTGAGTGCAGCTGAGTGTGGCTCTACTGCTTGAGTGCGGGTGAGTGTGGCTCTACTTTGTGAGTGTGGCTGTACTGTGTGGCTGTACTTTGAGCACGGCTGAGTGTAGATGTACTGCGCGATTTTGGCTGAGTGTGGCTGAATTGTGTACTGTGCGAGTGTGGCTGTACTGTGTGAGTGTGGCTGAGTGTGGCTGTACTGCGTGAGTGTGGCTGTACTGTGTGAGTGTGGCTGTACTGGGTGAGTGCAGCTGATTGTGGCTGGACTGCGTGAGTGCAGCTGAGTGTGGCTGTAGTGCGTGAGTGCCGCTGAGTGTGGCTGTAGTGCGTGAGTGCGGCTGCACTGTGTGGCTATACTGTGTCTGTACTGTTGGAGTGTGGCTGAGTGTGGCTGTACTGTGTGAGTGTGGCTGTACTGTGTGGCTGTACTGTGAGTGCGGCTGTACTGTGTGGCTGTACTGTGTGAGTGTGGCTGAGTGTGGCTGTACTGTGTGAGTGTGGCTGTACTGTGTGGCTGTACTGTGTGAGTGTGATTGTACTGTGTGAGTGTGGCTGAGTTTGGCTGTACTGTGTGGCTGTACTGTGTGAGTGCGGCTGAGTGTGGCTGTACTGCGTGAGTGCGGCTGTACTGTGTGGCTGTACTGTGTGAGTGCGGCTGAGTGTGGATGTACTGCGTGATTTCGGCTGAGTGTGGCTCTACTGCGTGAGTGCGGCTGAGTGTGGCTGAAATGTGTACTGTGCGAGTGTGGCTGTACTGTGTGAGTGCGGCTGAGTGTGGCTGTACTGCGTGTGGTTGAACTGTGTGAGTGCGGCTGAGTGTGACTGTACTGCGTAAGTGTGGCTGTACTGTGTGAGTGTGGCTGTACTGGGTGAGTGCAGCTGATTGTGGCTGCACTACGTGAGTGCAGCTGAGTGTGGCTGTAGTACGTGAGTGTGGCTGTGCTGTGTCTGTACTGTTGGAGTGTGGCTGAGTGTGGCTGTACTGTGTGAGTGTGGCTGTACTGTGTAGCTGTACTGTGAGTGCGGCTGTACTGTGTGGCTGTACTGTGTGAGTGCGGCTGAGTGTGGCTGTACTGTGTGAGTGTGGCTGAGTGTGGCTGTACTGAGTGAGTGTGGCTGTACTGTGTGGCTGTACTGTGTGAGTGCAGCTGAGTGTGGCTCTACTGCTTGAGTGTGGCTGAGTGTGGTTCTACTGTGCGGGTGTGGCTCTACTGTGCGAGTGTGGCTGTATTGTGTGTGGCTGTATTGTGTGAGTGCGGCTGTACTGTGTGAGTGCGGCTGAGTGTGGCTGTACTGTGTGGCTGTACTGTTGGAGTGCCGCTGAGTGTGGCTGTACTGTGTGAGTGCGGCTGAATGTGGCTGTACTGCGTGCGTGGGGCTGAGTGTGGCTGTACTGCGTGAGTGTGGCTGTACTGTGTGAGTGTGGCTGTACTGTGTGAGTGCAGCTGATTGTGGCTGTACTGCGTGAGTGCGGCTGTACTGTGTGAGTGCGGCTGAGTGTGGCTGTACTGTGTGTGGCTGTACTGTGTGAGTGTGGCTGTACTGTGTGAGTGCGGCTGAGTGTGGCTGTACTGCGTGTGGCTGTACTGTATGAGTGTGGCTGTACTGTGTGGCTGTACTGTGTGAGTGTGGCTGTACTGTGTGAGTGCGGCTGAGTGTGGCTGTACTGTGTGAGTGTGGCTGAGTTTGGCTTTACTGAGTGAGTGTGGCTGTACTGTGTGGCTGTACTGTGTGAGTGCAGCTGATTGTGGCTCTACTGCTTGAGTGCGGTTGAGTGTGGCTCTACTATGAGTGTGGCTGAGTGTGGCTCTACTGTGCGAGTGTGGCTCTACTGTGCGAGTGTGGCTGTACTGTGTGAGTGCGGCTGAGTGTGGCTGTACTGTGTGTGGCTGTACTGTGTGTGTGGCTGTACTGTGGGAGTGTGGCTGTACTGTGGGAGTGTGGCTGTACTGTGTGAGTGCGGCTGAGTGTGGTTCTACTGTGCGAGTGTGGCTCTACTGCTTGAGTGTGGCTGTACTGTGTGAGTGTGGCTGTACTGTGTGAGTGCGGCTGGGTGTGGCTCTGCTGTGCGAGTGTGGCTCTACTGTGCGAGTGTCGCTGTACTGTGTGAGTGTGGCTGTACTTTGTGAGTGCGGCTGAGTGTGGATGTACTGCGTGATTTCGGCTGAGTGTGGCTGAAATGTGTAATGTGCGAGTGTCGCTGTACTGTGTGAGTGTGGCTCTACTGCGTGAGTGCGGCTGAGTGTGGCTGAAATGTGTACTGTGCGAGTGTGGCTGTACTGTGTGAGTGCGGCTGAGTGTGGCTGTACTGCGTAAGTGTGGCTGTACTGTGTGAGTGTGGCTGTACTGGGTGAGTGCAGCTGATTGTGGCTGGACTGCGTGAGTGCAGCTGAGTGTGGCTGTAGTGCACGAGTGTGGCTGTACTGTGTGGCTGTACTGTGTGAGTGCGGCTGTACTGTGTGAGTGTGGCTGAGTGTGGCTGTACTGTGTGGCTGTACTGTGTGAGTGCGGCTGAGTGTGGCAGTACTGCGTGAGTGCGGCTGTACTGTGTGGCTGTACTTTGTGCGTGCGGCTGAGTGTGGAAGTACTGCGTGATTTCGGCTGAGTGTGGCTCTACTGTGTGAGTGCGGCTGAGTGTGGCTGAACTGTGTACTGTGCGAGTGTGGCTGTACTGTGTAAGTGCAGCTGAGTGTGGCTGTACTGCGTGTGGTTGAACTGTGTGAGTGCGGCTGAGAGTGGCTGTACTGCGTAAGTGTAGCTGTACTGTGTGAGTGTGGCTGTACTGGGTGAGTGCAGCTGATTGTGGCTGGACTGCATGAGTGCAGCTGAGTGTCGCTGTAGTACGTGAGTGTGGCTGTACTGTGTGGCTGTACTGTTGGAGTGGCTGTACTGTGTGCCTGTACTGTGAGTGCGGCTGTACTGTGTGGCTGTACTGTGTGAGTGTGGCTGAGTGTGGCTGTACTGAGTGAGTGTGGCTGTACTGTGTGGCTGTACTGTGTGAGTGCAGCTGAGTGTGGCTCTACTGCTTGAGTGTGGCTGAGTGTGGCTCTACTGTGCGGGTGTGGCTCTACTGTGCGAGTGTGGCTGTACTGTGTGAGTGTGGCTGTACTGTGTGAGTGCGGCTGAGTGTGGCTGTACTGCGTGTGGCTGTACTGTATGAGTGTGTCTGTACTGTGTGAGTGTGGCTGTACTGCGTGTGGCTGTACTGTATGAGTGTGTCTGTACTGTATGAGTGTGTCTGTACTGTGTGAGTGCGGCTGAGTGTGGCTATACTGTGTGAGTGTGGCTGTACTGTGTGAGTGCGGCTGAGTGTGGCTGTACTGTGTGAGTGTGGCTGAGTTTGGCTTTACCGAGTGAGTGTGGCTGTACTGTGTGAGTGCGGCTGAGTGTGGCTCTACTGTGTGAGTGTGGCTGAGTGTGGCTCTACTGTGCGAGTGTGGCTCTACTGTGCGAGTGTGGCTGTACTGTGTGAGTGTGGCTGTACTGTGTGAGTGCGGCTGAGTGTGGCTGTACTGTGTGTGGCTGTACTGTGTACGGTGCGAGTGTGGCTGTGCTGTGTGAGTGCAGCTGAGTGTGGCTGTACTGCGTGTGGTTGAACTGTGTGAGTGCAGCTGAGTGTGGCTATACTGTGTGAGTGTGGCTGTACTGTGTGAGTGTGGCTGAGTGTGGCTGTACTGAGTGAGTGTGGCTGTACTGTGTGGCTGTACTGTGTGAGTGCAGCTGAGTGTGGCTCTACTGCTTGAGTGTGGCTGAGTGTGGCTCTACTGCGGGTGTGGCTCTACTGTGCGGGTGTGGATCTACTGTGCGAGTGTGGCTGTATTGTGTGTGTGTGGCTGTATTGTGTGAGTGCGGCTGTACTGTGTGAGTGCGGCTGAGTGTGGCTGTACTGTGTGTGGCTGTACTGTGTGAGTGTGGCTGCACTGTGTGAGTGTGGCTGTACTGTGTGAGTGTGGCTGTACTGTGTGAGTGCGGCTGTACTGTGTGAGTGCGGCTGAGTGTGGCTGTACTGCGTGTGGCTGTACTGTATGAGTGTGTCTGTACTGTGTGAGTGTGGCTGTACTGTGTGAGTGCGGCTGAGTGTGGCTATACTGTGTGAGTGTGGCTGTACTGTGTGAGTGCGGCTGAGTGTGGCTGTACTGTGTGAGTGTGGCTGAGTTTGGCTTTACTGAGCGAGTGTGGCTGTACTGTGTGGCTGTACTGTGTGAGTGCAGCTGATTGTGGCTCTACTGCTTGAGTGCGGCTGAGTGTGGCTCTTCTGTGTGAGTGTGGCTGAGTGTGGCTCTACTGTGCGATTGTGGCTCTACTGTGCGAGTGTGGCTGTACTGTGTGAGTGTGGCTGTACTGTGTGAGTGCGGCTGAGTGTGGCTGTACTGTGTGTGGCTGTACTGTGTGTGTGGCTGTACTGTGGGAGTGTGGCTGTACTGTGTGAGTGCGGCTGAGTGTGGCTCTACTGTGCGAGTGTGGCTCTACTGTGGGAGTGTCGCTGTACTGTGTGAGTGTGGCTGTACTGTGTGAGTGCGGCTGAGTGAGGCTCTACTGTGCGAGTGTGGCTCTACTGTGCGAGTGTCGCTGTACTGTGTGAGTGTGGCTGTACTGTGTGAGTGCGGCTGAGTGAGGCTGTACTGTGTGTGGCTGTACTATGTGTGTGGCTGTACTGTGGGAGTGTGGCTGTACTATGTAAGTGTGACTGTGCTGTGTGAGTGTGGCTGTACTGTGTGTGGCTATACTGTATGAGTGTGTCTCTAGTGCGTGAGTGTGTCTGTACTGCGTGAGTGTGGCTGTACTGTGTGAGTGCGGCTGTATTGTGTCAGTGCGGCTGAGTGCGGCTGTACTGTGTGAGTGCGGCTGAGTATGGCTGTATTGTGTGAGTGTGGCTGAGTGTGGCTGTACTGCGTGTGGCTGAGTGTGGCTGTACTGTGTAAGTGTGGCAGTACTGTGTGAGTGTGGCTGTACTGTGTGAGCGCGGCTGAGTGTGGCTATACTGTGTGAGTGCAGCTGAGTTTGGCTCTACTGTGTGAGTGTGGCTGTACTGTGTGGCTGTACTGCGTGACTGTGGCTGTACTGCATGAGTGTGGTTGTACTGTGTGAGTGTGGCTGTACTGTGTGAGTGCGGCTGAGTGTGGCTGTACTGTGTGAATGCGCCTGAGTGTTGCTGTACTGTGTGAGTGTGGCTGTACTGTGTGAGTGCGGCTGAGTGTGGCTGTACTGCATGTGGCTGAGTGTGGCTGTACTGCATGTGGCTGAGTGTGGCTGTACTGTGTAAGTGTGGCTGTACTGTGTGAGTGTGGCTGTACTGTGTGAGTGAAGCTGAGTGTGGCTGTACTGTGTGAGTGCGGGCGAGTGTGGCTGTACTGTGTGAGTGCGGCTGAGTGTGGCTGTACTTACTGCCTGAGTGCGGTGCTGGCTATAATGGATACAGCACCCCTGCAGCCAGCACAGCGAGGGCTTACTCCGCCCACTCGCGTTTCTGGTCACATGCTTTTGACATCATCGAAGGTCCTGGAGCTCCGCTGGGTTCTACATCTACCCTGACCGGAGCTGCAGAGCACGGAGCCCCCATGGCCGCTATATTATGGGGATACACAGGTGTGTGGAGCCCCCATGGCCGGTATATTGGGGGGGATAAGTAAGTTTGGCTGCGTCACTCTGGTCCAGACTGCGCAGGCGCGGTGCTTCGCGCTTGCGCAGTCTATAAAGGCTTCGGACAGAGTGATGCTCCCACAGTTATATGATAGATAGAGTGTGGCTGTAGTGCGTGAGTGTGGCTGTACTGTGTGGCTGTACTGCGTGAGTGCGGCTGAGTGTGGCTGTACTGCGTGAGTGTGGCTGTACTGTGTAAGTGTGGTTGTACTGTGTGACTGCAGCTGAGTGTGGCTGTACTGCGTGAGTGTGGCTGTACTGTGTGGCAGTACTGTGTGAGTGCGGCTGTACTGTGTGAGTGTGGCTGAGTGTGGCTGTACTGTGTGGCTGTACTGTGTGAGTGCGGCTGAGTGTGGCTGTACTGCGTGAGTGCGGCTGTACTGTGTGGCTGTACTGTGTGAGTGCGGCTGAGTGTGGAAGTACTGCGTAATTTCGGCTGAGTGTGGCTCTACTGGGTGAGTGCGGCTGAGTGTGGCTGAACTGTGTACTGTGCGAGTGTGGCTGTACTGTGGAAGTGCAGCGGAGTGTGGCTGTACTGCGTGTGGTTGAAATGGGTGAGTGCGGCTGAGTGTGGCTGTACTGCGTAAGTGCAGCTGTACTGTGTGAGTGTGGCTGTACTGGGTGAGTGCAGCTGATTGTGGCTGGACTGCGTGAGTGCAGCTGAGTGTGGCTGTAGTGCGTGAGTGTGGCTGTACTGTGTGGCTTTACTGTTGGAGTGTGGCTGAGTGTGGCTGAGTGTGGCTGTACTGTGTGAGTGTGGCTGTACTGGGTGAGTGCAGCTGATTGTGCCTGGACTGCGTGAGTGCAGCGGAGTGTGGCTGTAGTGCGTGAGTGTGGCTGTACTCTGTGGCTGTACTGTTGGAGGGCCGCTGAGTGTGGCTGTACTGTGTGAGTGCGGCTGAGTGTGGCTGTACTGCGTGAGTGCGGCTGTACTACGTGAGTGTGGCTGTACTGTGTGAGTGCAGCTGATTGTGGCTGTCCTGCGCGAGTGCAGCTGAGTGTGGCTGTACTGCGTGAGTGTGGCTGTACTGTGTGGCTGTACTTTGTGAGTGCGGCTGAGTGTGGATGTACTGCGTGATTTCGGCTGAGTGTGGCTCTACTGCGTGAGTGCGGCTGAGTGTGGCTGAACTGTGTACTGTGCGAGGGTGGCTGTACTATGTGAATGCGGCTGAGTGTGGCTGTACTGCGTGTGGTTGAACTGTGTGAGCGCGGCTGAGTGTGGCTGTACTGGTGAGTGTGGCTGTACTGTGTGAGTGAGGCTGTACTGGATGAGTGCAGCTGATTGTGGCTGGACTGTGTGAGTGCAGCTGAGTGTGGCTGTAGTGCGTGAGTGTGGCTGTACTGTGTGGCTGTACTGTGTGAGTGCGGCTGAGTGTGGCTGTACTGTGTGAGTGTGGCTGAGTGAGGCTGTACTGTGTGAGTGTGGCTGAGTGAGGCTGTACTGAGTGTGGCTGTACTGTGTGAGTGCAGCTGAGTGTGGCTCTACTGCTTGAGTGCGGGTGAGTGTGGCTCTACTTTGTGAGTGTGACTGTACTGTGTGGCTGTAGTTTGTGAGCGCGGCTGAGTGTAGATGTACTGTGTGATTTTGGCTGAGTGTGGCTCTACTGCGTGGGTGCGGCTGAGTGTGGCTGAACTGTGTACTGTGCGAGTGTGGCTGTACTGTGTGAGTGCGGCTTAGTGTGGCTGTACTGCGTGAGTGTGGCTGTACTGTGTTAGTGTGGCTGTACTGGGTGAGTGCAGCTGATTGTGGCTGGACTGCGTGAGTGCAGCTGAGTGTGGCTGTAGTGCGTGAGTGTGGCTGCACTGTGTGGCTGTACTGTGTGTGTGCGGCTGAGTGTGGCTGTACTGCGTGAGTGCGGCTGTACTGTGTGTCTGTACTTTGTGAGTGCGGCTGAGTGTGGATGTACTGCGTGATTTTGGGTGAGTGTGGCTCTACTGCGTGAGTGCGGCTGAGTGTGGCTGAACTGTGTACTGTGCGAGTGTGGCTGTACTGTGTGAGTGCGGCTGAGTGTGGCTGTACTGCATGTGGTTGAACTGTGTGAGTGCAGCTGAGTGTGGCTGTACTGCGTCAGTGTTGCTGTACTGTGTGCTTGTGGCTGTACTGCGTGAGTGCAGCTGAGTGTGGCTGTAGTACGTGAGTGTGGCTGTACTGTGTCTGTACTGTTGGAGTGTGGCTGAGTGTGGCTGTACTGTGTGAGTGTGGCTGTACAGTGTGGCTGTACTGTGAGTGCGGCTGTACTGTGTGGCTGTACTGTGTGAGTGCGGCTGAGTGTGGCTGTACTGAGTGAGTGTGGCTGTACTTAGTGAGTGTGGCTGTACTGTGTGAGTGCAGCTGAGTGTGGCTCTACTGCTTGAGTGTGGCTGAGTGTGGTTCTACTGTGCGGGTGTGGCTCTACTGTGCGGGTGTGGCTCTACTCTGCGAGTGTGGCTGTATTGTGTGTGTGTGGCTGTATTGTGTGAGTGCGGCTGAGTGTGGCTGTACTGTGTGTGGCTGTACTGTGTGAGTGTGGCTGTACTGTGTGAGTGTGGCTGTACTGTGTGAGTGCGGCTGAGTGTGGCTGTACTGCGTGTGGCTGTACTGTATGAGTGTGTCTGTACTGTGTGAGTGTGGCTGTACTGTGTGGCTGTACTGTGTGAGTGCGGCTGAGTGTGGCTGTACTGTGTGTGTGGCTGAGTTTGGCTTTACTGAGTGAGTGTGGCTGTACTGCGTGGCTGTACTGTGTGAGTGCAGCTGATTGTGGCTCTACTGCTCGAGTGTGGCTGAGTGTGGCTCTACTGTGCGAGTGTGGCTCTACTGTGCGAGTGTGGCTCTACTGTGCGAGTGTGGCTGTACTGTGTGAGTGCGGCTGAGTGTGGCTGTACTGTGTGTGGCTGTACTGTGTGTGTGACTGTACTGTGTGAGTGCGGCTAAATGTGTGGCTCTACTGTGCGAGTGTGGCTCTACTGTGCGAGTGTCGCTGTACTGTGTGAGTGTGGCTGTACTGTGTGAGTGCGGCTGAGTGTGGCTCTACTGTGCGAGTGTGGCTCTACTGTGCGAGTGTCGCTGTACTGTGTGAGTGTGGCTGTACTTTGTGAGTGTGGCTGAGTGTGGATGTACTGCGTGATTTCGGCTGAGTGTGGCTCTACTGCGTGAGTGCGGCTGAGTGTGGCTGAACTGTGTACTGTGCGAGTGTGGCTGTACTGTGTGAGTGCGGCTGAGTGTGGCTGTACTGCGTGTGGTTGAACTGTGTGAGTGCGGCTGAGTGTGGCTGTACTGCGTAAGTGTGGCTGTACTGTGTGAGTGTGGCTGTACTGGGTGAGTGCAGCTGATTGTGGCTGGACTGCGTGAGTGCAGCTGAGTGTGGCTGTAGTGCGTGAGTGTGGCTGTACTGTGTGGCTGTACTGTGGGAGTGCGGCTGTACTGTGTGAGTGTGGCTGAGTGTGGCTGTACTGTGTGGCTGTACTTTGTGTGTGCGGCTGAGTGTGGAAGTACTGCGTGATTTCGGCTGAGTGTGGCTCTACTGGGTGAGTGCGGCTGAACTGTGTACTGTGCGAGTGTGGCTGTACTGTGTGAGTGCAGCTGAGTGTGGCTGTACTGCGTGTGGTTGAAATGGGTGAGTGCGGCTGAGTGTGGCTGTACTGCATAAGTGTAGCTGTACTGTGTGAGTGTGGCTGTACTGGGTGAGTGCAGCTGATTGTGGCTGGACTGCGTGAGTGCAGCTGAGTGTGGCTGTAGTGCGTGAGTGTGGCTGTACTGTGAGTGCGGCTGTACTGTGTGACTGTACTGTGTGAGTGCAGCTGAGTGTGGCTGTACTGTGTGAGTGTGGCTGTACTGAGTGAGTGTGGCTGTACTGTGTGGCTGTACTGTGAGTGCAGCTGACTGTGGCTCTACTGCTTGAGTGTGGCTGAGTGTGGCTCTACTGTGCGGGTGTGGCTCTACTGTGCGGGTGTGGCTCTACTGTGCGGGTGTGGCTCTACTGTGCGAGTGTGGCTGTATTGTGTGTGTGTGGCTGTATTGTGTGAGTGCGGCTGTACTGTGTGAGTGCGGCTGAGTGTGGCTGTACTGTGTGTGGCTGTACTGTGTGAGTGTGGCTGTACTGTGTGAGTGCGGCTGAGTGTGGCTGCACTGCGTGTGGCTGTACTGTATGAGTGTGTCTGTACTGTGTGAGTGTGGATGTACTGTGTGGCTGTACAGTGTGAGTGCGGGTGAGTGTGGCTCTACTTTGTGAGTGTGGCTGTACTGTGTGGCTGTACTTTGTGAGCGCGGCTGAGTGTAGATGTACTGCGTGATTTTGGCTGAGTGTGGCTCTACTGCGTGGGTGCGGCTGAGTGTGGCTGAACTGTGTACTGTGCGAGTGTGGCTGTACTGTGTGAGTGCGGCTTAGTGTGGCTGTACTGCGTGAGTGTGGCTGTACTGTGTTAGTGTGGCTGTACTGGGTGAGTGCAGCTGATTGTGGCTGGACTGCGTGAGTGCAGCTGAGTGTGGCTGTAGTACGTGAGTGTGGCTGTACTGTTTGGCTGTACTGTTGGAGTGTGGCTGAGGGTGGCTGTACTGTGTGAGTGTGGCTGTACTGTGTGGCTGTACTGTGAGTGCGGCTGTACTGTGTGACTGTACTGTGTGAGTGCAGCTGAGTGTGGCTGTACTGTGTGAGTGTGGCTGTACTGTGTGAGTGTGGCTGTACTGTGTGAGTGCGGCTGAGTGTGGCTGTACTGCGTGTGGCTGTACTGTATGAGTGTGTCTGTACTGTGTGAGTGTGGCTGTACTGTGTGGCTGTACTGTTTGAGTGCGGCTGAGTGTGGCTGTACTGTGTGAGTGTGGCTGAGTTTGGCTTTACTGAGTGAGTGTGGCTGTACTGTGTGGCTGTACTGTGTGAGTGCAGCTGATTGTGGCTCTACTGCTTGAGTGTGGCTGAGTGTGGCTCTACTGTGTGAGTGTGGCTGAGTGTGGCTCTACTGTGCAAGTGTGGCTCTACTGTGCGAGTGTGGCTGTACTGTGTGAGTGTGGCTGCACTGTGTGAGTGCGGCTGAGTGTGGCTGTACTGTGTGTGGCTGTACTGTGTGTGTGGCTGTACTGTGGGAGTGTGGCTGTACTGTGTAAGTGTGACTGTACTGTGTGAGTGCGGCTGAGTGTGGCTCTACTGTGCGAGTGTGGCTCTACTGTGCGAGTGTGGCTCTACTGTGCGAGTGTCGCTGTACTGTGTGAGTGTGGCTGTACTGTGTGAGTGCGGCTGAGTGTGGCTCTACTGTGCGAGTGTGGCTCTACTGTGCGAGTGTCGCTGTACTGTGTGAGTGTGGCTGTACTGTGTGAGTGCGGCTGAGTGTGGCTGTACTGTGTGTGGCTGTACTATGTGTGTGGCTGTACTGTGGGAGTGTGGCTGTACTATGTAAGTGTGACTGTACTGTGTGAGTGTGGCTGTACTGTGTGAGTGTGGCTGAGTGGCTGTACTGTGTGTGGCTATACTGTATGAGTGTGTCTGTACTGCGTGAGTGTGGCTGTACTGCGTGAGTGTGGTTGTACTGTGTGGGTGCGGCTGTATTGTGTCAGTGCGGCTGAGTGCGGCTGTACTGTGTGAGTGCGGCTGAGTATGGCTGTATTGTGTGTGTGGCTGTACTGCGTGTGGCTGAGTGTAGCTGTACTGTGTAAGTGTGGCAGTACTGTGTGAGTGTGGCTGTACTGTGTGAGTGCGGCTGAGTGTGGCTGTACTGTGTGAGTGCAGCTGAGTGTGGCTCTACTGTGCGGCTGTACTGCGTGACTGTGGCTGTACTGCATGAGTGTGGTTGTACTGTGTGAGTGTGGCTGTACTGTGTGAGTGCGGCTGAGTGTGGCTGTACTGTGTGAATGCGCCTGAGTGTTGCTGTACTGTGTGAGTGTGGCTGTACTGTGAGTGCGGCTGAGTGTGGCTGTACTGCATGTGGCTGAGTGTGGCTGTACTGCATGTGGCTGAGTGTGGCTGTACTGCATGTGGCTGAGTGTGGCTGTACTGTGTAAGTGTGGCTGTACTGTGTGAGTGTGGCTGTACTGTGTGAGTGAAGCTGAGTGTGGCTGTACTGTGTGAGTGCGGGCGAGTGTGGCTGTACTGTGTGAGTGCGGCTGAGTGTGGCTGTACTTACTGCCTGAGTGCGGTGCTGGCTATAATGAATACAGCACCCCTGCAGCCAGCACAGCGAGGGCTTACTCTGCCCACTCGCGTTTTTGGTCACATGCTTTTGACATCATCGAAGGTCCTGGAGCTCCGCTGGGTTCTACATCTACCCTGACCGGAGCTGCAGAGCACGGAGCCCCCATGGCCGCTATATTATGGGTATACACAGGTGTGTGGAGCCCCCATGGCCGGTATATTGGGGGGGATAAGTAAGTTCGGCTGCGTCACTCTGGTCCAGACTGCGCAGGCGCAGTGCTTCGCGCTTGAGCAGTCTATAAAGGCTTCGGACAGACAGAGTGATGCTCCCACCGTTATATGACAGATAGAGTGTGGCTGTAGTGCGTGAGTGTGGCTGTACTGTGTGGCTGTACTGTTGGAGTGCGGCTGTACTGTGTGAGTGCGGCTGAGTGTGGCTGTACTGTGTGGCTGTACTGTGTGAGTGCGGCTGAGTGTGGATGTACTGCGTGAGTGCGGCTGTACTGTGTGGCTGTACTTTGTGAGTGCGGCTGAGTGTGGCTGAACTGTGTACTGTGCGAGTTTGGCTGTACTGTGTAAGTGCAGCTGAGTGTGGCTGTACTGCGTGTGGTTGAACTGTGTTAGTGCGGCTGAGTGTGGCTGTACTGCGTAAGTGTGGCTGTACTGGGTGAGTGCAGCTGATTGTGGCTGGACTGCGTGAGTGCAGCTGAGTGTGGCTGTAGTACGTGAGTGTGGCTGTACTGTGTGGCTGTACTGTTGGAGTGCGGCTGTACTGTGTGGCTGTACTGTGTGAGTGCGGCTGTACTGTGTGGCTGTACTGTGTGAGTGCGGCTGAGTGTGGCTGTACTGTGTGAGTGTGGCTGAGCGGCTGAGTGTGGCTGTACTGTGTGAGTGTGGCTGAGTGTGGCTGTACTGAGTGAGTGTGGCTGTACTGAGTGAGTGTGGCTGTACTTAGTGAGTGTGGCTGTACTGTGTGAGTGCAGCTGAGTGTGGCTCTACTGCTTGAGTGTGGCTGAGTGTGGCTCTACTGTGCGGGTGTGGCTCTACTGTGCAGGTGTGGCTCTACTGTGCGAGTGTGGCTGTACTGTGTGAGTGTGGCTGTATTGTGTGAGTGCGGCTGTACTGTGTGAGTGCGGCTGAGTGTGGCTTTACTGTGTGTGGCTGTACTGTGTGAGTGTGGCTGTACTGTGTGAGTGTGGCTGTACTGTGTGAGTGCGGCTGAGTGTGGCTGTACTGCGTGTGGCTGTACTGTATGAGTGTGTCTGTATTGTTTGAGTGTGGCTGTACTGTGTATCTGTACTGTTTGTGTGCGGCTGAGTGTGGCTATACTGTGTAGCTGTACTGTGTGAGTGTGGCTGTACTGTGTGAGTGTGGCTGAGTTTGGCTTTACTGAGTGAGTGTGGCTGTACTGTTTGGCTGTACTGTGTGAGTGCAGCTGATTGTGGCTCTACTGCTTGAGTGCGGCTGAGTGTGGCTCTACTGTGTGAGTGTGGCTGAGTGTGGCTCTACTGTGCGAGTGTGGCTGTACTGTGTGAGTGCGGCTATACTGTGTGAGTGCGGCTGAGTGTGGCTGTACTGTGTGTGGCTGTACTGTGTTTGTGGCTGTACTGTGGGAGTGTGGCTGTACTGTGTAAGTGTGACTGTACTGTGTGAGTGTGGCTGTACTGTGTGAGTGCGGATGAGTGTGGCTGTACTGTGTGTGGCTGTACTGTATGAGTGTGTCTGTACTGCGTGAGTGTGGCTGTACTGCGTGAGTGTGGCTGTACTGTGTGAGTGCGGCTGTACAGGACAGGCCGGAGTGAGCCGCCCCCTCCCCCCACAGCTATGCGAAGGCCAGCATGACAATGGGTTGGAGATGAGGGGGTGGGGCTGAAGGGGTTAATTACATTAGGGGGGCGGGGGGGGGCTAGTGGAAGAGGGGTTAGTGAAGTGTCAGGGGGTGGGGGCCGGTCAGTTCCCGCTCACCTTCACAAGAAGCATCCCTCCCTCCCGCCCTTTATTTTGTGGTTCTGTGGGGTTACATTACTCGCGGTGAGCGGGTAGTCCTAGTATTCATATATGGTTCTTTTTGGGTCATTGCGGCAGGGGCGGCTGGGGGGAGTCCTTGGAGTTGGTGGAAATTGGTTTGGAGGGTCCATCGGTATATGGCTCCTCTGTTTTGAAGTTTATTATGTTTCAGATCTGGTGATTGGTGGTGGGGAGTTCCGGCAGGGGTGGTCGGATCTCACGTTTTTACCGCGAACAGTGAACCCTCTTGTGGGGTTTTTGGTGCTCCCGAGCCAGGTTTACAATGGCTGGGAGTAAAATATGGTTTTGAGTTATGTTCGCGGTATGGTTAAAATCACCAGATTCTTGTGGGCTCCAAGGACTTCCCCTAGTTTTTGAAATGTATGCTTTTACATTAATTGTTAACTGTTGTTTTGTTTAATAAACAGGCTGCTGTGGCCTACATAATTCCAAATAAACTCTTGTCTCTGTCTTAATTGGGTTGAATGGGTTCGGGTGGTCGCGTTGGGAGAAAAGGTAAGGGATTGAAAGAGTGTCAGCAGGAGGTATCTCCCTCTTTCCCAAGAGGCTTCGACAATACCAGGGTCATGTGTGAGTGCGGCTGAGTGCGGCTGTACTGTGTGAGTGCGGCTGAGTATGGCTGTATTGTGTGAGTGTGGCTGAGTGTGGCTGTACTGCGTGTGGCTGAGTGTGGCTTTACTGTGTAAGTGTGGCAGTACTGTGTGAGTGTGGCTGTACTGTGTGAGTGCGGCTGAGTGTGGCTGTACTGTGTGAGTGCAGCTGAGTGTGGCTCTACTGTGTGAGTGTGGCTGTACTGTGTGGCTGTACTGCGTGACTGTGGCTGTACTGCATGAGTGTGGTTGTACTGTGTGAGTGTGGCTGTACTGTGTGAGTGCGGCTGAGTGTGGCTGTACTGTGTGAATGCGCCTGAGTGTGGCTGTACTGTGTGAGTGTGGCTGTACTGTGTGAGTGCGGCTGAGTGTGGCTGTACTGCATGTGGCTGAGTGTGGCTGTACTGCATGTGGCTGTACTGTGTGAGTGTGGCTGTACTGTGTGAGTGAAGCTGAGTGTGGCTGTACTGTGTGAGTGCGGGCGAGTTTGGCTGTACTGTGTGAGTGCGGGCGAGTGTGGCTGTACTGTGTGAGTGCGGCTGAGTGTGGCTGTACTGTGTGAGTGCGGCTGAGTGTGGCTGTACTTACTGCCTGAGTGCGGTGCTGGCTATAATGGATACAGCACCCCTGCAGCCAGCACAGCGAGGGCTTACTCCGCCACTCGAGTTTCTGGTCACATGCTTTTGACATCATCGAAGGTCCTTGAGCTCCGCTGGGTTCTACATCTACCCTGACCGGAGCTGCAGAGCACGGAGCCCCCATGGCCGCTATATTATGGGGATACACAGGTGTGTGGAGCCCCCATGGCCGGTATATTGGGGGGAATACGTAAGTTCGGCTGCGTCACTCTGGTCCAGACTGCACAGGCGCAGTGCTTCGCGCTTGCGCAGTCTATAAAGGCTTTGGACAGACAGAGTGATGCTCCCACCGTTATATGATTGATAGATAGATAGATAGATAGATAGATATAGAAAAATACCGACCCTCATTCCAGGTAAGCCTGGACCTCCATCTCTTCCTGGTTCGCCAGCAATTCCTCTAGGTCCAGGACTACCAGCTGGTCCACGTTCTCCTCCAGGCCCCTAAGTGCATAAAGGAAATATAGTTGGAGATAATTAAAAATAAAAATCTATCTATCTATCTATCTATCTATCTATCTATCTATCTATCTATCTATCTATCTATCTAATACAGCATTGACTTACCTTTTCACCTGGTACTCCATTGCTACCTGGGGGCCCACGGAAACCTGGAGATCCCTAGATGAGAAGCAATGCACATAGATGAAATACTTCAGCTGAATATTGTATCTTTAGCACTGCTTAATACATGGTAAATTTGAAGCCCGATTTTAAGAATGGTACAGTATGTAATCTATGTAATTTCATTTCTACTGTGTTCATTATAGGACAAAAAGTATTTGGATAAATCCCTTTAAAAGGTGTTTTTATTTTAACAGGGCCACACATGAGGAATGAGAAGGGGTTGTCCTAGTAGTGGACAACCTTTTTAGTGTGTATTTTCCCAAACATCCTGAATAGTTATTATCTACAGATAGTGTTGTAAATGTGGTTATTCCAACATACTTGTAAACTAAAATAGAATGTAAACTACTGGACAACGTTCACTTTATGAACTAGAATTTAGTTCTAAAACTTTATGATGAAAGGGTTAAACTTCTAGAACCTCCATCAATCCTGAGAATGAAGGGGTGCAGGAGTGATTTAGTGCTGCACATCCTGTTTTTCCTGAGCAGCTGGGAGGCCAGGATGCCGCCATACAGCAAAAACATTAACAGGTATGGAGTGCTGAACCAAACATTGAAGGTTATGCAGAGCTAAATATCTTCTTCATTTTTAGGATCGCTGGAGGTAAATCATACAGAGATGGAATATCCTCGTTATACGTCATGATTTTTAAAGATGAGAATAGCTCTTTAAACAAAATTTAAGCTCAGCTCAATCATTAAAGAGAACCTGTCATCAGAATAATTCATGATTAAAGGTAAGGGTATAATGGTGCTTTTATACTGATTTAATAGGTACCTTCAGTGTAGAAATCCACAGCCTGATTGTTTTTTAATTATCATTAGAAGTTTTGGTGCAATAAGCTATTTGTGCATCAGGTGGGACTGTGGGGCAAGACTGTGGAACGGTTCTTCGAGTTTGCCACAGCCTCTCCTCAGCTTCTGATGTCATCAATGAGGAGCCAAGCTCTCAATCAGTGCATGAACTGCCATCAGCACCATTTTACTGAAGCCACACAGCGAGATTAATGTGTACAAGTTCAACCCGTGGTTAAGACTGGGTTACCGCGAAATGTAAAACAATAAGATAACATGGACTTCAGAGGCAGTGGAGGGGTGTGACAAAGCCAGAGACCATACCCACAGGCCTACCCCGATACAACAAAAGCATATTGCATCAAAACTTCTAATGATAATTTAGCAAAAACTAGGCTGTGGAATTTTTACACTGAAGGTACGAATTAAATCAGTGTAACAGCACCATTATGCCCATACCTCTAGTTTAGTTTAGCATGATCCTCATGACAGGTTCTCTTTAACCTTCGTCTGGCTGACTAGGTACAATTGTAACTATTCCGTTTTAAAATTGCAATAACTTTTTTCGAAAAGCCATACAGGGCTGAAATTTCGTGACATCTCTGCAGTTTTGGTCCAGAATATATTGGCCAAATATCACAGTGGAGGTATATATGAAGGTACAATTGTACCTCTGCAGCCTGTTAACGTTGTAAAATTATGCAGCCTGACGAAGGTTAAATACTGATAATATAGCAGAAAATCTTTTTACATCACAGTGTTTTATACATAATACAAATTATAAGATAGAAACCTGTGTTATTCTAACAAAATGTTTTTTGAAAGACAAAGCTGATTTAGATAATAAGAGGCTTAGTTTGTACTGATTATCTAGACTTTTATTAACATGTTTGAGACCACATAACATATGAGTCACCCGCCAGGGCCGTGGGATACCTGGTACCAGGTCCGGTGTTCACAGGGGGATGTCACGGTGGCGACCAGGTCCGTGGCCATGGGCGCCCATGTAAAAGGGGGAAGATCTTATAAGGGAAAAATGGTTATGTGTCTGTAGTGACGCCACCTGTGATGTTCGGTCAATAGTGGGACCGACACTACATTAAAGGGGTCTTCTGGGGGATGTTGTTGCAGCAATGATGGTAACGCTTCCCACAGGTAAAACGGGATCCCCAGAGGTCCTGAATTGTATGGCGATGATGGTGTAGGCCGGTAAAATGAGCAAAGGACACAAGTTGTAAGTCTTTACCTGGTTTACTGTAGTTAGCAGGCCACAGTACAGGGTACCAGGCACTGATGATGGTGATATAGAAGGGTTAATAATTTGACTTTAATTGCCTTTTGCCTTTAATTGCTAGAATGTGTTTAGAATTTGTTCTCATGATACAGTAGTCTTGTAGTCTATGATTCAAGGATTTTAAACGTTTTATTTTACATGTTTTCAATAGTCAGCCAACAGCATGTTCTGGGTACGTGGGAAATAAAGGTCAGCATGACCCGGGGTAACAGGGGGGAGGGCTACATGAATTACATTGAGAGTTACATTTGTTGTAAATGGTATAAAATACTACCTCTTGCTTCATTACATCAGAAAAAGTGACTTTGCTCACAATCCGTGTGCGATTTCCTTTTTCTCCAAGCGCGCTGGTAAATGAAGGGCATAACCTCCTGATTTGGCCTCACTGGTGATCTGGCATACCTGACATTGGGTCAGAACGCAAACAGCTACAACAATGGTATGGCCCGACCGGCCCAGTGGTAATGGAGGGTTCCCTTGTTCCAGCAGAGGTTCGTGAGCCTTTCCAACTAGCGCTTGCTGCATATGGGGTCCCTACTGCCTGAAGCTTCCTGCAGAGTCCTCTATTCCCCCTGTCCTGAGACAGGTAAGTAGTGTATAATAGCCATGATCCGTCAAACTCAATCTGACAGGTGCCCCGCCCCTATCAAAGTGTATCAAAGTGTGTAACCCCTCCCCTCCCCTTGTCTGACGGCTGGTATCCAGCTGTCCCTCCTTGTTTGATTTCCCCTTTTGATATCGTTTGATATATTTTAATTTGTTGCATTTTGATATTGTTATCACAGTATTTTGCTACAGTGATTATTATATCAGTATTTCTTTTTATATTTTATTCACAGTGTATCCATATAGTGAATAGGGCTGGTGTTTCTGATTGCTAAAATGTTTCTCTACTGAACACTAACTAAATGGTGAACATTACCTAAATGTTTAGGTTAACTGTGGGTCAGAGGTTTATAACACCTAGGTCAATTGTTGTTGTATTTGCGTACCCCGTAAATGTTTATTTTCACAAACAGAAGAGGCAGCTTTTTTTGTTTGTACATGTATTGTACCTGAAGGTTATCTGCGGGGCATTTTGGTGTTTCTGTATGCAATCCTACATCCTTGTATTTGCGTACCCCATAAATGTTTATTTTCACAAACAGAAGAGGCAGCTTTGTTTGTTTGTACATGTATTGTACCTGAAGGTTATCTGCGGGGCATTTTGGTGTTTCTGTATGCAATCCTACATCCTGTTATGTGAAAAGTATTCTCATATTATATCAGTATTTCTTTTTATATTTTATTCACAGTGTATCCATATAGTGAATAGAGCTGGTGTTTCTGTATGCAATCCTACATCCTGTTATGTGAAAAGTATTCTCATTTTACATCTTATAAACTACAGCCAGAGTTTTCACATGTTATAGCTAACAGCATGATGCTGACAAATGCATCATTGCGGTATCTGATAACGACACGATGAACAAGTATGAAAATACACCAATATTAACTATTTTCGCCCGCATTTTATATAAAATCTGCATAAAAAATCTTCTTGGCTGCACCAAAACACGTAAGAAACAAATGTACAACTTTTAGCGCTGCAGCATACGCAGATATTATTTCGGCGTTCTTTAATTCTACATTATTTTATCACACATTAATTGCACAACTTTTATATGATATTTATAACACATTCTCATTTATAAGGGATTTATAACACAATATTGTAAAATCATTTATTGGTGCGCGGCCTTACTAATATCCTTTGAAAATAAATTCAGCATTATTATTCCATGCTGTGACATTTTTATTCTGCAGCAACCTGTTTAGTAAAAATTCAGCATTCTTTTTATATCTTTGGTTTATATTATATTAGCTTTTTGTCATAGGTCAGGGATTTTTTTTTTTTTGCACTTTATTAATATGCGGTTATTAGTCATTTAGGACTTATGTTATCATGTTTTTTGCACTTTATTAATATGCTGACCACATAGGTCAGGGATTTTTGCACTTTATTAATATGCGGGCCACATAGGTCAGTGATTTTTGCACTTTATTAACATACAACACACACAAGAAATAGACATTTAGAACTTATTTATGATTAATATGCGATTATTAGGCATTTAGGACTTATGTTATCATGTTTTTGCACTTTATTAATATGCGGTTATTAGGCATTTAGGACTTATGTTATCATGTTTTTTGCACTTTATTAATATGCTGACCACATAGGTCAGGGATTTTTTGTGCTTTATTAATATGCGGGCCACAAACACTTCTGCACCCACGGGCGCTTCTCAACCAACCATGCATCCGGTACTCATCAGGCACTGTGAAATAATGCAAAAATACATCTGTGTGCGGCTGTCGGCATCAACATTTTGCTATTATAAGTTTATGGTTCTGTAAAGAACACGCAACACATACAGAACTCACACACACACACAAATACACACAGCACACAACACGCACATATTATGAAAAATGACAACCATTGTATGTGATTTAAAAGACTTTAGTTAGATTTATCAGGGGTGATTTAGTTTGAAAGCACGCAGCTCCTCGGTATTGTCAGGTGTTGGACACGCATTTAACAGTCTTTCATATGTATCGCAGAAAGATTTTAGTTCCAACTGCGGGTCAGCGGCTTAAAGAAAAGTTATTGTGGCCTTGATTCTGGGGTAACACATGTTTATAAATATAGCCTAGTCGTGTATTTATTTTACACATGGTTTATAACACCTTTCATTTGTTTTTGTTGTTTGATTGTCATGTAAGAAGCGTTGTGTTTTATACGAATATAAAAGTGACACATTCCCATATATTATTACAGCTTTCATTAATTCTACATTATTTTAGCACATATTAATTTTACACTATTAATTTTACAGGTGCCTGTGCTGCCTATAATTTGACTCCTTTTTATACAAAGACATCTAACATATACAGACTTTTAATGTTTTTGTGTAAAATCGCGGTCAGACAGGCACAAACACACACACACACACACGCACACAACACAGAACCACACACAACAAACACACAGAACCACACACACACACAACACATACAGCACACACACACACACAAGAAATAGACATTTAGGACTTATTTATGTTATTATCTTTATGCACTTTGGATGTGCTGTCTATAATTTGACTCTATCCTTGTTTTGTTGAAAATAACTGGACATATATAAGAAACCGGGCAATATATCTTTATAGAAATAACACTTCTGCACTCTTTGTGCATTTCTATCAGTTTTATTCATGCATTTATAACACAACATGTTTGATATTGGTAATTTGATTCTGGGAACACATTTTAAGTTACTGCTGCACATGTATTACTGTTTTTCTTGTTTTTTGTGTAAAATTTCGTTGTTGGCTTACAAAGACATTTCTTTGAGAAATGTGTAGCATAACCAATTACCCATCACGGCCACTAGATGGCAGAATATCATATTAATTATTCTGGGATAACATTTCTCTTTGTGCATTTCTATCAGTTTTATTTATGCTTTTATAACACAACATGTTTGATATTGTTAATTTGATTCGGGGATAACACATGTTTATAAAAATAACGCTATAGCAAGCGGTAATGTCAAATTCTGAAAATAGCCATTTTATATTGAATTACTAACATTTTTCTATTTTAGCGCTGACACAGCCACATATATTATTCCAGCTTTCTTTAATTCTGCATTATTTTATCACATGATGAAAATAGTCATTTTATATTGAATTATTGCAGCTCGCGGCGCGTTACCACTGGACTCGTTTCTCAATTAATTTCCCAGCTGGCGACGCTATCTATAATTCTGCGTATACCTTAAGCGTGTATTTACATGGCAGTGTAATTATTTCCAACAAAAAAACAGCATCTCAAATTTTAAGTTAGCTAACAGCATAATGATGACAAATGCATCTTTGCGGAATCTGATAACGACACGATGAACAAAGGACGGACCCTGACAAATACACACAACACACAACACGCACATATTATGAAAAATGACAACCATTGTATGTGATTTAAAAGACTTTAGTTAGATTTATCAGGGGTGATTTAGTTTGAAAGCACGCAGCTCCTCGGTAATGTCAGGTGTTGGACATGCATTTAACAGTCTTTCATATGTATCGCAGAAAGATTTTAGTTCCATCTGTGCGAGTTTGCTTTGAGCGTACTGCGCAGACATGTCAGTAAACATTTTGACATGGTCAGCATCCCACGAAGGACGACCTGTGTAAGGTGTATGTACAGCAACTTTCTGCTTTCTACCTACACGGCGTCGGGATACGGCTCGTTTCTTTAGAGGTAATACAGGGGCAAAAACGCTAGAAGAGCCTGCAAGAGCAGTATCTGCAGATTGCACAGTCTGGCACACAGGTATATTGAGGGGCTCTGTGGGTGACCACATACCCTCGGAGAGCTGTTCAATTTCTCTGTTTTCAGGCGTAACTTGTGGTATGACGCCTGTGCTATTGGCGGGCCGAGTTATGCGGGGCCTAGCGTTCGGCGCTGCACGTTTCTCTCTTGAAATGTTCGTATATTTCTGATGTGAAATCTTGGGGCTTGGATTCCCGGGTTGTTTTGGTGCAGCGTAGCATTCATCACGATCCACAACACAGATGGGCGAGAGAGATGTTGTTCGCACCGCCGTATTAGGTCTTTGTGGTTGATTCTCTTCAGCGTCGTAATTACGCCGGTGCAAAACTCGTTGCTGAAGAGGCGACGTATCTAAAAGAAAAGATACAAGTGGCGGTTAGCCGCGAAACGGCGCAAAATTGGAAAAGCTAAACGGCGACGCATAGCTATGATCATGCGTAATATTTGAAAAGTTAATGGGGACAGGTACCCATGAAATCATTGTAACAATATTTACATAAACCTGTATAGAGCAGTCCAGATATATACTTACAAGTATGAAGCGGGAATTGTCCCACATCAGCTCCTGGTTTAACGGGCGGCGCAATGCTCAAACTCGCAGAGGCGGGAATATTCTCTTTTTCAAGCTGTATTTTCCGGGCAACTAGATTAGCGGGTGTAAGTAAAAATATAACGATTAGCGAACACAGAATTGATTTTCTACACAAAACTGCAGCGGTGAGACGAATATATATATATATATATATATATATATATTCAAAAATGAATTTTCTGACAGTTAGCTAGCAGCTGTAAGTAAATATGAGTATTACACAAAAGTGAGAATCGACTGTATTTCAAGTGAACAGATACCTTTTCTATTCTTGAAACATCGGCGTAACGAGTTGCCGCGTCTTTTAGGAGCATCGGGTTTCGATGAAGTTGCAGGGTTCTTGACATCTATGATCTCCACGTCTGAACCCAGCGTATCGCGTGGTTCGGGAACACACCAGTTTTCAGCCATATCGTCAGATGTCTCCGTGTCAGTATCTGTATGAGAAATTGCGCGTAGTTTGTGTTTACATACAAAGGATTAAAGCAACTGATATAGTATAATATAGTTTTACGGTATAAACATATTTGCGGTGTAAATTAATATAGCAAGACTTATGCCGCTATATATTAATAATTCAGTATTATATTGGTGGCTACCGCTATTATTTGTTTTATTAATTTAATCATATATTTATTATGACATAATTTGTGTAATACAATAGTTAATAGATGCTATAGTTTTACGCCATAAACAGTATATATTAACATAGATAATATATATATATATATATATATATATATATATATTAGCTTTCTTACATGTGATACATGAAAGATAAATATCTTTGTACCGTGTTACAATGACATTTTTCCCTATCTAAAAGCAAAAAGGTGCTCCTAATTACCCATGATGAGATGAAGAGCAGGCCCATTATCGGCTATCGGCGCCACGGCTTCAATGCGCGCATAATTCTGCGTTATGAAATTATTGCGCCAATCGGGCGACATACACGGCTCTTAAATAAGAAAGAATGCATGAATATATAATTAATATAATTTACTTATAATATAATGACACAATCAGAATGAGTATTGACTCATTCTGATTGTGTCATTATATTATAAGTAAATTATATTAATTATATATTCATGCATTCTTTCTTATTTAAGAGCCGTGTATGTCGCCCGATTGGCGCAATAATTTCATAACGCAGAATTATGCGCGCATTGAAGCCGTGGCGCCGATAGCCGATAATGGGCCTGCTCTTCATCTCATCATGGGTAATTAGGAGCACCTTTTTGCTTTTAGATAGGGAAAAATGTCATTGTAACACGGTACAAAGATATTTATCTTTCATGTATCACATGTAAGAAAGCTAAATATATATATATATATATATATTATCTATGTTAATATATACTGTTTATGGCGTAAAACTATAGCATCTATTAACTATTGTATTACACAAATTATGTCATAATAAATATATGATTAAATTAATAAAACAAATAATAGCGGTAGCCACCAATATAATACTGAATTATTAATATATAGCGGCATAAGTCTTGCTATATTAATTTACACCGCAAATATGTTTATACCGTAAAACTATATTATACTATATCAGTTGCTTTAATCCTTTGTATGTAAACACAAACTACGCGCAATTTCTCATACAGATACTGACACGGAGACATCTGACGATATGGCTGAAAACTGGTGTGTTCCCGAACCACGCGATACGCTGGGTTCAGACGTGGAGATCATAGATGTCAAGAACCCTGCAACTTCAGCGAAACCCGATGCTCCTAAAAGACGCGGCAACTCGTTACGCCGATGTTTCAAGAATAGAAAAGGTATCTGTTCACTTGAAATACAGTCGATTCTCACTTTTGTGTAATACTCATATTTACTTACAGCTGCTAGCTAACTGTCAGAAAATTCATTTTTGAATATATATATATATATATATATATATATATATATATATATATATTCGTCTCACCGCTGCAGTTTTGTGTAGAAAATCAATTCTGTGTTCGCTAATCGTTATATTTTTACTTACACCCGCTAATCTAGTTGCCCGGAAAATACAGCTTGAAAAAGAGAATATTCCCGCCTCTGCGAGTTTGAGCATTGCGCCGCCCGTTAAACCAGGAGCTGATGTGGGACAATTCCCGCTTCATACTTGTAAGTATATATCTGGACTGCTCTATACAGGTTTATGTAAATATTGTTACAATGATTTCATGGGTACCTGTCCCCATTAACTTTTCAAATATTACGCATGATCATAGCTATGCGTCGCCGTTTAGCTTTTCCAATTTTGCGCCGTTTCGCGGCTAACCGCCACTTGTATCTTTTCTTTTAGATACGTCGCCTCTTCAGCAACGAGTTTTGCACCGGCGTAATTACGACGCTGAAGAGAATCAACCACAAAGACCTAATACGGCGGTGCGAACAACATCTCTCTCGCCCATCTGTGTTGTGGATCGTGATGAATGCTACACTGCACCAAAACAACCCGGGAATCCAAGCCCCAAGATTTCACATCAGAAATATACGAACATTTCAAGAGAGAAACGTGCAGCGCCGAACGCTAGGCCCCGCATAACTCGGCCCGCCAATAGCACAGGCGTCATACCACAAGTTACGCCTGAAAACAGAGAAATTGAACAGCTCTCCGAGGGTATGTGGTCACCCACAGAGCCCCTCAATATACCTGTGTGCCAGACTGTGCAATCTGCAGATACTGCTCTTGCAGGCTCTTCTAGCGTTTTTGCCCCTGTATTACCTCTAAAGAAACGAGCCGTATCCCGACGCCGTGTAGGTAGAAAGCAGAAAGTTGCTGTACATACACCTTACACAGGTCGTCCTTCGTGGGATGCTGACCATGTCAAAATGTTTACTGACATGTCTGCGCAGTACGCTCAAAGCAAACTCGCACAGATGGAACTAAAATCTTTCTGCGATACATATGAAAGACTGTTAAATGCATGTCCAACACCTGACATTACCGAGGAGCTGCGTGCTTTCAAACTAAATCACCCCTGATAAATCTAACTAAAGTCTTTTAAATCGCATACAATGGTTGTCATTTTTCATAATATGTGCGTGTTGTGTGTTGTGTGTATTTGTCAGGGTCCGTCCTTTGTTCATCGTGTCGTTATCAGATTCCGCAAAGATGCATTTGTCATCATTATGCTGTTAGCTAACTTAAAATTTGAGATGCTGTTTTATTGTGAGAAATAATTACACTGCCATGTAAATACACGCCTAAGGTATACGCAGAATTATAGATAGCGTCGCCAGCTGGGAAATTAATTGAGAAACGAGTCCAGTGGTAACGCGCCGCGAGCTGCAATAATTCAATATAAAATGACTATTTTCATCATGTGATAAAATAATGCAGAATTAAAGAAAGCTGGAATAATATATGTGGCTGTGTCAGCGCTAAAATAGAAAAATGTTAGTAATTCAATATAAAATGGCTATTTTCAGAATTTGACATTACCGCTTGCTATAGCGTTATTTTTATAAACATGTGTTATCCCCGAATCAAATTAACAATATCAAACATGTTGTGTTATAAAAGCATAAATAAAACTGATAGAAATGCACAAAGAGAAATGTTATCCCAGAATAATTAATATGATATTCTGCCATCTAGTGGCCGTGATGGGTAATTGGTTATGCTACACATTTCTCAAAGAAATGTCTTTGTAAGCCAACAACGAAATTTTACACAAAAAACAAGAAAAACAGTAATACATGTGCAGCAGTAACTTAAAATGTGTTCCCAGAATCAAATTACCAATATCAAACATGTTGTGTTATAAATGCATGAATAAAACTGATAGAAATGCACAAAGAGTGCAGAAGTGTTATTTCTATAAAGATATATTGCCCGGTTTCTTATGTATGTCCAGTTATTTTCAACAAAACAAGGATAGAGTCAAATTATAGACAGCACATCCAAAGTGCATAAAGATAACATAAATAAGTCCTAAATGTCTATTTCTTGTGTGTGTGTGTGTGTGTGTGTGCTGTATGTGTTGTGTGTGTGTGGTTCTGTGTGTTTGTTGTGTGTGGTTCTGTGTTGTGTGCGTGTGTGTGTGTGTGTGTTTGTGCCTGTCTGACCGCGATTTTACACAAAAACATTAAAAGTCTGTATATGTTAGATGTCTTTGTATAAAAAGGAGTCAAATTATAGGCAGCACAGGCACCTGTAAAATTAATAGTGTAAAATTAATATGTGCTAAAATAATGTAGAATTAATGAAAGCTGTAATAATATATGGGAATGTGTCACTTTTATATTCGTATAAAACACAACGCTTCTTACATGACAATCAAACAACAAAAACAAATGAAAGGTGTTATAAACCATGTGTAAAATAAATACACGACTAGGCTATATTTATAAACATGTGTGTTAGGGGTCGAGTTCCCGCTTCTGCACAGGGGGAATCTCGAGCCACTTCCGCTGCGGTCTCCCATTCTTGTCCAGCCGCAGTGGAGCCTGCTCAGCAAGGACGTCGGTCCCAGCGTCTTGCTCATTCTCACTCTGTTCTGAGAGTTAGTGCTGCTTCTCCAGTCTCTGCCTTTAAAGTCAGTGCTGGTCAGCAGCGAGCGGACTTCTCTGGGACTAAGTCCTTGTCTGCATGTACTGAGCATGCCCAGCGTAAGGTCTCCCGTTGGAGATCGAGGGTCATGTGCTCAGTCTCTGCAGCACATTCCATTGGTCCTCTTGGCAGGTCCTAGAAGGGCAAAAGTGCTGTGGCCACTTCCTGTGCTGCTGCTATATAAACTGCGCATGACCGCACGGCCATGCGCTAGTATTGTCTTACAATTGCTTATGTGTGTATGTTGTGAGTGCAAGTCGTCCTTGGAAACCCCTACCCTATTGAATGTCTGTTCGCGGAAGGTGTATGGCTGCTACCTAGCGCCCGACTTAGCCTACAGCACTAACACACATCACAGCGTCCTGTAGCTGTGCCTGCCAGTACGGCGCCGTGCGCCTGCCTTGCGCTTTCCATACCCGAGTCTGGGTGGTTAGTGGCGTCCGTTAGTGCGGCATCGCTCGCACTCTTGTGCACATAGATTGCTTAAGGTTCTCTACACACCCAGTTGCGGTGTTACGCCAGCAAGGGTCTAATCGGGCTCCAATCCCTTCTGGGGTTAAGTCCGCTGACCACTTGCTCGCGCACTAGTGCGGTACTGCGGTCCTGTGAATTAACAGGATCGCTTTCTTCACGCTGGGTGAGGTTTAACCCATGCGTGTATACCGCCATATTGTCTGCTAATTGCTAGCAGCAGGTTCTCACCTGCCCGGTGGACCCCGGACTGCGAACGCACCTTTATCATCTGTCTTTGTGCGTTCCGCCAGTCCTAACATAATACTAGCGCCAGGGTCTGGCTAGTAAAATGGCGGACAATCAGCGTTTACAGCGGTACATCCAGCAGCTGGAGGGAAGGTTGGCGGCTTTTGAGCGTTCAACCTCAGCTGTGGATGTTACTGCTGTCGCTGTTCAGGCTGCAAGTGTGGCTGCAGCTACCTTGTCCACTGCCGCTCCTGTACCGACGCTATCTCGCCTCCCGCTACCAGAGAAATTTTCTGGTGACAGTAAGTCCTGTAGGTGTTTCGTGAGTCAGTGCTCAATACATCTCGAGCTTCTGGCCTCTCGTTTCCCTACAGAGCGGGCTAAGGTGGGCTTTATAATTTCCTTATTGTCGGACAGGGCGTTGCTGTGGGCTACGCCGCTGTGGGAGCGTGGCGATCATGTGGTGCAGAGTGCTCCGTTATTCCTGAGCACTCTGAAACAGGTCTTTCTAGGACCTCGTGTCACCCATGACACGGCGCTCCAACTGTTGGCACTGACTCAGGGCTCGTCCTTGGTCAGCCTTTTTGCCGTCCATTTCCGCACTCTGGCATCTGAGCTGGAGTGGTCGGATAAAGCCCTTATCCCTATATTTTGGAGGGGGCTGGCTGACCACGTTAAGGACGCTCTGGCCACTAGGGAGATTCCCGCCACACTGGAGGAGTTAATAGCAGTATCTACTCGCATTGACCTCCGTTTTCACGAGCGGAGGTTAGAGCGAGCCCAGTGTAGGCAGAGGTTTCGGCTGGCTCCCACCTTCGCCAAACCTTTGGAATCTCCAGTTCAGGCTCCTGAGTTCCAGGAACCTAAGGTGGTGTCACGAGCGGGATCTAAGTTCCAGACTGCTCGTGCACTCCAGGGTTGCCAGGTTTGCCAACAGTCAGGACATCTTGCCACCAGATGTCATCAGCGGTCGAGGAAACGTCAGCGTCTAGTGGTAGTAGGTGGAGGTGCACTAGACACTGCGACGTTTGCCTCCAAATTGTCCTTTAAGGGGACAATTACCTTTGGCTCATCCTCCCACTCGATAGACCTCTGCGTGGATTCTGGGGCGGAGGGCAATTTTATGTCTTCTGCCTTCGCCCAACGTCACGCAATACCCCTGGTTATGCTATCCCAACCAGTAACGGTACGAGTGGTGAATGGGTCGACACTCCCCGCACAGATAACACATCAGACCATCCCTGTTACTCTGTCCCTGTCGCCATCCCATCAGGAGATTATTTCTCTGCTCGTCATTCCTGAGGGTATTGATGAGGTCCTGTTGGGGATACCTTGGCTACGGTACCACTCTCCTCACATCGAGTGGTCCTCAGGCAGAATTCTGGGATGGGGTGAATCATGTGGGGGTAGGTGTCACCGAGAGTGCGTTCAGGTTGCTACTACTGAGGTACCCGCAGATCTATCCTCTCTCCCCAAGCAATATTGGTCTTATGCAGACGTGTTCTCCAAAAAGGCGGCGGAGACCCTTCCGCCCCATCGCCCCTATGACTGTCCTATCGATCTCTTGCCTGGTGCTGAGCCTCCCCGGGGTCGAGTCTATCCATTATCTCTCCCGGAAACGGAGGCAATGTCTCAGTACATACAAGAGAATCTGGCAAGAGGGTTCATTAGGAAGTCAGTGTCACCTGCTGGGGCAGGGTTTTTCTTCGTGCAGAAGAAGAATGGAGAACTACGTCCATGCATAGACTACAGGGGTCTTAATGCTATCACAGTTAAGAACAAGTACCCTTTGCCGTTGATTTCTGAGCTTTTCGATAGGCTTCGGGGAGCTAGAGTGTTTACGAAACTAGATCTGCGGGGTGCTTACAACCTGATTCGCATCCGTGAGGGGGACGAGTGGAAAACGGCATTTAACACCAGAGATGGGCACTATGAGTATCTGGTGATGCCCTTCGGGCTCTGTAATGCACCTGCCGTTTTTCAAGACTTTGTCAATGACATCTTCCGGGATATGCTTTCCACCTCGGTTGTAGTCTATCTGGATGATATTCTCATCTTTTCTCCAGATATTGACTCCCACCGGAGAGATGTTGGCAGAGTCTTCGACCTCCTACGGGCAAACTCTCTTTACGCAAAGTTGGAGAAGTGTGTGTTTTAGCAGGAGTCCTTACCTTTCCTGGGCTATATCATCTCCGCCCAGGGATTGGCTATGGATCCTGCCAAACTACAGGCTGTGATGGACTGGCAAGAGCCCCATTCTCTTAAAGCGGTGCAGCGCTTTATGGGGTTCATAAACTATTACCGCCAGTTCATTCCCCACTTCTCAACTCTGGTAGCTCCCTTGGTAGCCCTCACCAAGAAGGGAGCGAATCCCAAATTGTGGTCGGAAGAGGTCTCCAAGGCCTTCACTTCTATTAAGTCCCACTTTGCTAGCGCTCCCATCTTACATCGTCCCGATGTGGATAAGCCATTCCTACTGGAGGTGGATGCCTCGTCCGTTGGTGCTGGAGCAGTCCTCTACCAAAAGGATGCTCAAGGTCGGAAGCATCCATGCTTCTTCTTCTCCAAGACCTTCACGCCAGCGGAGAGGAACTACTCCATCGGGGACAGGGAGTTGCTAGCAATGAAGTTGGCCTTTTCGGAGTGGAGACATCTTCTGGAAGGTGCGTGGTTTCCCTTCCAAGTTTACACGGACCACAAAAATTTGGTCTATTTGCAGACAGCCCAGCGGCTAAATTCTCGCCAGGCCAGATGGTCCCTGTTCTTCTCCCGGTTCCACTTTTCCCTTCATTATCTCGCCGGGGAGAAGAATATCCGTGCTGACGCTCTCTCTCGCTCCCTTATGTCAACTGAGGAGGAGGAAGAGGAGCCTCGGCTTATTGTCCCTTCCGAGAGCCTGAGAACCGTGGCGCCGGTTTCGCTAGAGTCTGTGCCTCCGGGCAAGACTTTTGTGCCCATTAATTTGCGACCGGAGGTTCTCTCTTGGGCTCATTCGTCCAGGGTGGGTGGACACTTTGGGACAAAGAGGACATCTGAGCTACTGGCGAGGACGTACTGGTGGCCGCATATGGTCCGGGATGTCAGGGATTATGTTCTGGCGTGTGTCTCCTGCGCCAAAAATAAATCTCCGCGTCAAAGGCCAGCTGGTTTGCTCTATCCCTTGCCGGTGGCAGATAGGCCCTGGGAGATGGTCGGGATGGACTTTGTTGTGGGTTTGCCCAAGTCTCGCGGCTGTACCATCATTTGGGTCATCACCGATCATTTCTCAAAAATGGTGCATTTGGTGCCGCTGCCGCGGTTACCTTCTGCACGGGCCTTGGCAGCGTTGTTCATCAGACATATCTTCCGCCTACATGGTATGCCAGACAAAATTGTCAGTGACCGGGGTCCCCAGTTTGCGTCTCGGTTCTGGAGAGAGCTCTGTCGTCTTCTCAGTATTGAGTTGAATCTCTCTTCCGCTTATCATCCCGAGACGAATGGGTTGGTAGAGAGGGCCAACCAGACCTTGGTCACATACCTGCGACATTTTGTTTCAGCCAGGCAGGATGACTGGGCATCCTTGCTATCATGGGCAGAGTTTGCACTGAACAACGCCGTTGCCGACTCCACTGGACAAACCCCATTCCTCCTCAACTATGGTCAGCATCCACGGGTACCTGTGCCTATGCCCGTGTCTTCCGCCGACTCCAGGGTGGCAGACTGGGCTGTGGAGGCACGGGATATTTGGGACCGCACTCAGGATGCCATTCGGGCCTCTAAGGAGAGAATGAGGTCCTCTGCTGATGCTCATCGGCGCCCCGCCCCGACCTTTGCTCCTGGCGACTTGGTGTGGCTCTCCGCCCGTAACATCAGGCTGCGAGTTGAGTCCACTAAATTTGCTCCTCGCTACTTGGGTCCATTCAAGGTCCTCGAGCAGGTTAATCCTGTGGTCTATCGTTTGGCCCTTCCGCCACGCCTGGGTATCACCAACACCTTTCATGTGTCCCTCTTGAAACCGGTGTATATGTCCCGCTTTTCCGAGTCATCTGCTGGGACATCGGGTTCGTCTACGGACGATTATGAGGTGAACGCTATTTTGGGGTGCAAGGTGGTGCGTGGTAAAAAATTTTATTTGGTGGACTGGAAGGGTTATGGCCCCGAGGACAGGTCCTGGGAGCCTGTTGAGCACATTCGGGCTCCGCAGCTCATTGCTGCCTTCGAACGTAGCGAGGCCCAAGGAGGGGGGGGCCCTAGGAGGGGGGGTAATGTTAGGGGTCGAGTTCCCGCTTCTGCACAGGGGGAATCTCGAGCCACTTCCGCTGCGGTCTCCCATTCTTGTCCAGCCGCAGTGGAGCCTGCTCAGCAAGGACGTCGGTCCCAGCGTCTTGCTCATTCTCACTCTGTTCTGAGAGTTAGTGCTGCTTCTCCAGTCTCTGCCTTTAAAGTCAGTGCTGGTCAGCAGCGAGCGGACTTCTCTGGGACTAAGTCCTTGTCTGCATGTACTGAGCATGCCCAGCGTAAGGTCTCCCGTTGGAGATCGAGGGTCATGTGCTCAGTCTCTGCAGCACATTCCATTGGTCCTCTTGGCAGGTCCTAGAAGGGCAAAAGTGCTGTGGCCACTTCCTGTGCTGCTGCTATATAAACTGCGCATGACCGCACGGCCATGCGCTAGTATTGTCTTACAATTGCTTATGTGTGTATGTTGTGAGTGCAAGTCGTCCTTGGAAACCCCTACCCTATTGAATGTCTGTTCGCGGAAGGTGTATGGCTGCTACCTAGCGCCCGACTTAGCCTACAGCACTAACACACATCACAGCGTCCTGTAGCTGTGCCTGCCAGTACGGCGCCGTGCGCCTGCCTTGCGCTTTCCATACCCGAGTCTGGGTGGTTAGTGGCGTCCGTTAGTGCGGCATCGCTCGCACTCTTGTGCACATAGATTGCTTAAGGTTCTCTACACACCCAGTTGCGGTGTTACGCCAGCAAGGGTCTAATCGGGCTCCAATCCCTTCTGGGGTTAAGTCCGCTGACCACTTGCTCGCGCACTAGTGCGGTACTGCGGTCCTGTGAATTAACAGGATCGCTTTCTTCACGCTGGGTGAGGTTTAACCCATGCGTGTATACCGCCATATTGTCTGCTAATTGCTAGCAGCAGGTTCTCACCTGCACGGTGGACCCCGGACTGCGAACGCACCTTTATCATCTGTCTTGGTGCGTTCCGCCAGTCCTAACAATGTGTTACCCCAGAATCAAGGCCACAATAACTTTTCTTTAAGCCGCTGACCCGCAGTTGGAACTAAAATCTTTCTGCGATACATATGAAAGACTGTTAAATGCGTGTCCAACACCTGACAATACCGAGGAGCTGCGTGCTTTCAAACTAAATCACCCATGATAAATCTAACTAAAGTCTTTTAAATCACATACAATGGTTGTCATTTTTCATAATATGTGCGTGTTGTGTGCTGTGTGTATTTGTGTGTGTGTGTGAGTTCTGTATGTGTTGCGTGTTCTTTACAGAACCATAAACTTATAATAGCAAAATGTTGATGCCGACAGCCGCACACAGATGTATTTTTGCATTATTTCACAGTGCCTGATGAGTACCGGATGCATGGTTGGTTGAGAAGCGCCCGTGGGTGCAGAAGTGTTTGTGGCCCGCATATTAATAAAGCACAAAAAATCCCTGACCTATGTGGTCAGCATATTAATAAAGTGCAAAAAACATGATAACATAAGTCCTAAATGCCTAATAACCGCATATTAATAAAGTGCAAAAACATGATAACATAAGTCCTAAATGCCTAATAATCGCATATTAATCATAAATAAGTTCTAAATGTCTATTTCTTGTGTGTGTTGTATGTTAATAAAGTGCAAAAATCACTGACCTATGTGGCCCGCATATTAATAAAGTGCAAAAATCCCTGACCTATGTGGTCAGCATATTAATAAAGTGCAAAAAACATGATAACATAAGTCCTAAATGACTAATAACCGCATATTAATAAAGTGCAAAAAAAAAAAAATCCCTGACCTATGACAAAAAGCTAATATAATATAAACCAAAGATATAAAAAGAATGCTGAATTTTTACTAAACAGGCTGCTGCAGAATAAAAATGTCACAGCATGGAATAATAATGCTGAATTTATTTTCAAAGGATATTAGTAAGGCCGCGCACCAATAAATGATTTTACAATATTGTGTTATAAATCCCTTATAAATGAGAATGTGTTATAAATATCATATAAAAGTTGTGCAATTAATGTGTGATAAAATAATGTAGAATTAAAGAACGCCGAAATAATATCTGCGTATGCTGCAGCGCTAAAAGTTGTACATTTGTTTCTTACGTGTTTTGGTGCAGCCAAGAAGATTTTTTATGCAGATTTTATATAAAATGCGGGCGAAAATAGTTAATATTGGTGTATTTTCATACTTGTTCATCGTGTCGTTATCAGATACCGCAATGATGCATTTGTCAGCATCATGCTGTTAGCTATAACATGTGAAAACTCTGGCTGTAGTTTATAAGATGTAAAATGAGAATACTTTTCACATAACAGGATGTAGGATTGCATACAGAAACACCAGCCCTATTCACTATATGGATACACTGTGAATAAAATATAAAAAGAAATACTGATATAATATGAGAATACTTTTCACATAACAGGATGTAGGATTGCATACAGAAACACCAAAATGCCCCGCAGATAACCTTCAGGTACAATACATGTACAAACAAAAAAAGCTGCCTCTTCTGTTTGTGAAAATAAACATTTATGGGGTACGCAAATACAACAACAATTGACCTAGGTGTGATAAACCTCTGACCCACAGTTAACCTAAACATTTAGGTAATGTTCACCATTTAGTTAGTGTTCAGTAGAGAAACATTTTAGCAATCAGAAACACCAGCCCTATTCACTATATGGATACACTGTGAATAAAATATAAAAAGAAATACTGATATAATAATCACTGTAGCAAAATACTGTGATAACAATATCAAAATGCAACAAATTAAAATATATCAAACGATATCAAAAGGGGAAATCAAACAAGGAGGGACAGCTGGATACCAGCCGTCAGACAAGGGGAGGGGAGGGGTTACACACTTTGATAGGGGCGGGGCACCTGTCAGATTGAGTTTGACGGATCATGGCTATTATACACTACTCAGGTACCTGCATGACGGGCAGCTTGAGCCTTTTTACAGAGAATCTATCATGCCCCGGGCTTCTTAAGTGCTGCTGCGTCTTAGGTGTGGTGTGGACAAATCACATAAAGCTCTGAGACCTCCGGTTCTGCCAAGTGTCGTACAGTTCCACTAAGGCCTCGGGCTCCCGGTACCCGGTACTTTGCTTCGGCTCTGAGTGTGCCCGGTCACAGTACCCCTCTGAGCCCTGTTCCTCTGCTTTGCTCCTTCCCTTCCGGCTCCTCCACATTCAACCCCTCAGGTCTTCCTCCTTTCAGAGGCTGCAGCTCCCTCATGGCTGCCAATCCTCTCTGTCTGCATTCAGTTCCAGACTTCCTTCTACTTCAGTGTCTCCACATCCACTGTCATAGTAACATAGCAACATAGTTATTAAGGTTGAAGGAAGACTAAGTCCATCTAGTTCAACCCATAGCCCAACCTAACATGCCCTAACATGTTGATCCAGAGGAAGGCAAAAAAAAACCATGTGGCTCCACTTTGGGGAAAAAAATTCCTTCCCGATTCCTCCACATACGGCAATCAGACTAGTTCCCTGGATCAATGCCCTATCAAGGAATCTAGTATATATACCCTGCAACATTATACTTTTCAAGAAAGGTATTAAATCCCCTCTTAAATTTAAGTAATGAATCACTCATTATAACATCACACGGCAGAGAGTTCCATAGTCTCACTGCTCTTACAGTAAAAAACCCGCATCTGTTATTATGCCTAAACCTTCTTTCCTCCAGACATAGAGGATGCCCCCTTGTCCCTGTCTCAGGTCTATGATTAAAAAGATCATCAGAAAGGTCTTTGTACTGTCCCCTCATATATTTATACATTAAAATAAGATCACCCCTTAGTCTTCGTTTTTCCAAACTAAATAGCCCCAAGTGTAATAACCTATCTTGGTATTGCAGACCCCGCAGTCCTCTAATAACCTTGGTCGCTCTTCTCTGCACCCGCTCTAGTTCAGCTATGTCCTTCTTATACACCGGAGTCCAGAACTGTGCCCAGTATTCTAAGTGTAGTCAAACTAGTGACTTGTATAGAGGTAAAATTATGTTCTCCTCATGTTCATCTATGCCTCTTTTAATGCATCTCATTATTTTATGTGCCTTTATAGCAGCTGCCTGACACTGGCCACTGGACATGAGTTTGTCATCCACCCATACACCCAGGTCTTTTTCATTGACAGTTTTGCCCAGAGTTTTAGAATTAAGCGCATAGTTATACATCTTATTACTTCTACCCAAGTGCATGACCTTACATTTATCCCCATTAAAGTTAATTTGCCATTTATCAGCCCAAGCTTCTAGTTTACATAAATCATCCAGTAATATAAAATTGTCCTCCTCTGTATTGATTACCCTGCAGAGTTTATTGTTATCCGCAAATATTGAAATTCTGCTCTAAATGCCCCCTACAAGGTCATTAATAAATATGTTAAAAAGAAGAGGGCCCAATACTTACCCCTGTGGCACCCCACTACTAACCGCGACCCAGTCCGAGTGTGCTCCATTGATAACCACCCTTTTTTTCCTATCCCTGAGCCAACTCTTAACTCACTTACACATATTTTCCCCTATCCCCATTATTCTCATTTTATGTATCAACCTTTTGTGTGGCACCTTATCAAATGCTTTTGAAAAGTCCATATACACTACGTCCACTGGGTTCCCTTGGTCCAGTCCGGAACTTACCTCTTCATAGAAGCTGAACAAGTTAGTCTGACATGAACGGTCCCTAGTAAACCCATGCTGATACTAGGTCATGAGGTTATTCCTCTTCAGATACTCCGGTATAGCATCCCTTAGAATGCCCTCCAGGATTTTACCCACAGTAGAGGTTAAGCTTACTGGCCTATAATTACCGAGTTCAGTTTTTGTCCCCTTTTTGAATATTGGCACCACATTTGCAATACGCCAGTCCTGTGGTACAGACCCTGTTATTATGAAGTCTTTAAAGATTAAAAATAATGGTCTATTAATGACTGTACTTAGTTCCTGCATTACTCGGGGGTGTATCCCATCTGGGCCCGGAGATTTGTCAATTTTAGTGATTTTTAGACGCCGACGTACTTCCTGCTGGGTTAAGCAGGTGACATTTAATGGGGAATTTGTATCACTAGTCATTTTGTCTGCCATGGGATTTTCTTGTGTAAATACTGATGAAAAAAAGTCATTTAGCATATTGGCTTTTTCCTCATCCTCATCCACCATTTCACCCAGACTATTTTTAAGGGGGTCAACACTATCATTTTTTAGTTTCTTACTATTTACATAGTTACATAGTTCTTAAGGTTGAAGGAAGACTTTAAGTCCATCTGGTTCAACCCATAGCCTAACCTAACATGCCCTAACATGTTGATCCAGAGGAAGGCAAAAAAAATCCCATGTGGCAAAGAGTAAGCTCCACATTGGGGAAAAAAATTCCTTCCCGACTCCACATACGGCAATCAGACTAGTTCCCTGGATCAACACCCTATCAAGGAATCTAGTGTATGTACCCTGTAACATTATACTTTTCCAGAAAGGTATCCAGTCCCCTCTTAAATTTAAGTAACGAATCACTCATTACAACATCATACGGCAGAGAGTTCTATAGTCTCACTGCTCTTACAGTAAAGAATCCAAGTCTGTTATTATGCTTAAACCTTCTTTCCTCCAGACGTAGAGGATGCCCCCTTGTCCCTGTCTCAGATCTATGATTAAAAAGATCATCAGAAAGGTATTTGTACTGTCCCCTCATATATCTATACTTTAAAATAAGATCACCCCTTAGTCTTCGTTTTTCCAAACTAAATAGCCTCAAGTGTAATAACCTATCTTGGTATTGCAGACCCCCCCAGTCCTCTAATAACCTTGGTCGCTCTTCTCTGCACCCGCTCCAGTTCAGCTATGTCTTTCTTATACACCGGAGACCAGAACTGTGCCCAGTATTCTAAGTGTGGTCGAACAAGTGACTTGTACAGAGGTAAAATTATGTTTTCCTCATGAGCATCTATGCCTCTTTCAATGCATCCCATTATTTTATTTGCCTTAGTAGCAGCTGCCTGACACTGGCCACTGAATATGAGTTTGTCATCCACCCATACACCCAGGTCTTTTTCATTGACGGTTTTGCCCAGAGTTTTAGAATTAAGCACATAGTTATACATCTTATTACTTCTACCCAAGTGCATGACCTTATATTTATCCCCATTAAAGCTTATTTGCCATTTATCAGCCCAAGCTTCTAGTTTACATAAATCATCCTGTAATATAAAATTGTCCTCCTCTGTATTGACTACCCTGCAGAGTTTAGTGTCATCTGCAAATATTGAAATTCTACTCTGAATGCCCCCTACAAGGTCATTAATAAATATGTTAAAAAGAAGAGGGCCCAATACTGATCCCTGTGATACCCCACTGCTAACCGCGACCCAGTCCGAGTGTGTTCCAGTAATAACCACCCTTTGTTTCCTATCCCTGAGCCAGCTCTCAACCCACTTACACATATTTTCCCCTATCCCCATTATTCTCATTTTATGTATCAACCTTTTGTGTGGCACCGTATCAAAAGCTTTTGAAAAGTCCATATACACTACATCTACTGGGTTCCCTTGGTCCAGTCCGGAACTTACCTCTTCATAGAAGCTGATCAAATTAGTCTGACATGAACGGTCCCTAGTAAACCTGTGTTGATACTGGGTCATGAGGTTATTCCTCTTCAGATACTCCAGCATAGCATCCCTTAGAATGCCCTCCAGGATTTTACCCACTTTTAAGCTTACTGGCCTATAATTATCGAGTTCAGTTTTTGTCCCCTTTTTGAATTACGTAGTTAAAGAATATTTTTACTCTCCCTGGCAATGAGTCTTTCTGTCTCAATCTTTGCTGCCTTGATTTGCTTTTTCCAAAATTTATTTAACTTTTTGTATTTATTTAATGCCTCATCACTACCTACTTCCTTTAATTCTCTAAATGCTTTCTTTTTGTCCCTTATTGCTCCCCTTACAGCTCTATTTAGCCATATTGGTTTCCTCCTATTCCTAGTATGTTTATTCCCATATGGTATATACTGTGCACAGGTCCTATCCAGGATGCTAATAAATGTCTCCCATTTTCTTTGTGTATTTTTATTTCTCAGGATATCGTCCCAGTTAATTGCACCAAGATCCTCTCTCATCCGTTGGAAATTTGCCCTCCTGAAGTTTATTGTCCTTGTAACCCCTCTACTACACATCTTATTAAAGTATACATGAAAACTTATTATTTTGTGATCACTATTACCCAAGTGACCCCCAACCCTTATATTTGATATGTGGTCTGGCCTGTTGGTTAATATTAGGTCTAGCAGTGCCCCCCTTCTTGTTGGGTCCTGAACCAGTTGTGAAAGGTAATTGTCTCTCATAGTTGTCAAAAACAGATTACCTTTGCTGGAACTGCAGATTTCCATTCCCCAATCTATTTCAGGGTAGTTGAAGTCCCCCATAATAATGACTTCCCCTTGAGTCGCAGCTTCATCTATTTGCTTCACGAGGATATTCTCCATTGCTTCCATTATTTTTGGAGATTTATAACAACCCCCTATCAGTAATTTATTATTTTTTCCCCCTCCCCTTATCTTAACCCACAGGGACTCTACATTTTCATTAGATTCACCTATATTATCACACCGGATAGGTTTTAAGGACGATTTTACATATAGACACACCCCTCCCCCTCGCCAATCCATTCGGTCATTTCTGAACAGACTATAGCCCTGCAAGTTAACAGCCCAGTCACGGCTCTCATCCAGCCACATTTCAGATATTCCCACCATGTCATAATTATGCTCCAACAACATTAATTCTAATTCGTCCATTTTGTTGGCAAGGCTTCTGGCATTAGTATACATGCACTTATTAGCTGTTCTAACCCCACCCGCCATGCCACCGCCACCCCCATCTTCCTTATTTGTGCCCAGGTCTCTATCTGCACTTTCTTCCCCTCCTATAAAATGAATACCCTCCCCCCAATCCCTAGTTTAAACACTCCTCCAACCTTCTAGCCATTTTCTCCCCCAACACAGCTGCACCCTCCCCATTGAAGTGCAGCCCATCCCTAGCGTAGAGCCTGTAGCCAACTGAGAAGTCGGCCCAGTTCTGCAGGAACCCAAACCCCTCCTTCCTACACCAATTCTTGAGCCACTTATTAACCTCCCTAATCTCCCGTTGCCTCTCTGGCATGGCACGTGGTACAGGCAGTATTTCAGAAAATACTAAGTTGGAGGTCCTTGCTTTCAGCTTGCAGCCTAATTCCCTGAAATCATCTTTAAGGACCTTCCACCTACCTCTAACTTTGTCATTTGTGCCAATGTGCACCATGACCGCTGGGTCCTCACCAGCCCCTCCCAGTAATCAGTCCACCCGATCAGCGATAATCTGGCTCTCCCAGGTCAGGATACATATAGTTTAGGGAAGCTCCCCTGAATTTGGGGCCTGAGCTCCCCCTCCTGGCCTGGATTTGGAATATGTTGTGTGTGGGTGCCTTACCTGGTAAAGAGAACTCAATTGCCTCTGAGCATGACATTACCCTCCCCGAAAGGAAAGCAACATCACAGCAGCAACCAGTCACCTGGGGTACTGCACATACATGTGTGGCATCTGATCCTGGGCTTTTAGCTTGTATCAGTGTAAATGTACAATGCTGCTTTGAAGCTCATCCAATGTAGCAGGAGCATGTTGGGTCACCAGCAGTCCCCTCTGCAGACCCAGATAGGTTCTAACAGTAGCTTTTATCTGTAACTGGGTCACCTGTGACTGGCCAAATTACAGTGGAAAATTTAAAAAAAAAGTGTGAAAGGCCGAAGAGGTTTTCTATAAACTCTCAAGGGACATATTATTTTACTAAAAAGTATTCATATCAAAACATGCTGGACATCAAGGGGTGAAAGCACCATAAACAACTTGCATATTTTTTTTTCTTTATAGTTGTTCTCTTGGGTGAAATTGCTTTATTGTAAATGTATTTTAAAACTGTATAATAATGCTACTAATATTTGAAGACATTGGTGTCTAAACACCTACAATTTTTAACAGAATAAAACTGCCTATTTTTAACTGCATAAGTAAACGTACTCTTTCTCCTGCGGTTCCTGGTACACCATTTGTTCCTGGTTCCCCATTAGCTCCTCTTTTGCCTTCTTCTCCTGCAGGACCAGGAGCGCCTGGAGTTCCAGCTTCTCCCTAAACACAGTAACGGAAACAATAATATCACAATACGTAGTTATTGAAGTAACAAACATTCTAACAGTACTGGTCACATGCAGTTAATACATTCACAAATAAAAAAAATGTAGCAAATTCTTATAAAAATGGAAATGTTTATTAGATATATAAGAATATATACGGTATATTTTAGTTAAAAGAAAAAAAAGAATAAGAACATATTAAAAATTGAATCCGCACACATAGAGATGAAGGAAGTTCAGTTTTGATTGCATGTCATTTCTTGCTGGGAATCCATGAAGTGCTGACAATATAATATTCATGGGGAGATACAGTATACATGTAACATATATTAAAAAATACTCCTGATATGCTTGCAAATAAAGATAATAACAAAACATTGCTAAATGTGATGATTCACAATATACTTAAATATGGCCAAAAACAGCTGTAAGGTGCATTTGCACTACATTATTATTGTGAATGAGTGCTCCTGGAAATGATAGTCTACTATATAATTGTCTAAGGGTCACTTCCGTCTTTCTGTCTGTCTGTCCTTCTATCACGGATATTCATTGGTCGCGGCCTCTGTCTGTCATGGAATCCAAGTCGCTGATTGGTCTCGCCAGCTGCCTGTCATGTCTGCCGTGACCAATCAGCGACGGCCACAGTCCGATTAGTCCCTCCCTACTCCCCTGCAGTCAGTGCCCGGCGCCCGCTCCATACTCCCCGCAGTCAGTGCCCGGCGCCTGCTCCATACTCCCCACAGTCAGTGCCTGCTCCATACTCCCCGCAGTCAGTGCCCGCTCCATAGTCCCTGCAGTCGGTGCCCGCTCCATACTCCCCGCAGTCAGTGCCCGCTCCATACTCCCCGCAGTCAGTGCCCACTCCATACTCCCGGCAGTCAGTGCCCGGCGCCCGCTCCATACTCCCTGCAGTCAGTGCCCGCTCCATACTCCCCGCAGTCAGTGCCCGCTCCATACTCCCCGCAGTCAGTGCCCGCTCCATACTCTACACAGTCAATGCCCGCTCCATACTCCCGGCAGTCAGTGCCCGACACCCGCTCCATACTCCCCGCAGTCAGCGCCCTCTCCATACTACCCTCCAGTCACCACTCACACAGGGTTAATGCCAGCAGTAACGGACCACGTTATTCCGAGGATAACTTACTCCGTTACCGCCCCTATTAACCCTGTGTGACCAAGTTTTTACTATTGATGCTGCCTATGCAGCATCAATAGTAAAAAGATCTAATGTTAAAAATAATAAAAAAAAAACAAATAACCTGCTATTCTCACCTTCCGTAGTCCCGTCCGACGATGCGCTCCCGCCAGCTTCCGGTCGAAGAGATGCATTGCAAAATTACCCAGAAGACTTAGCGGTCTCGCAAGACCGCTAAGTGACCTGGGTAATTTCGCAATGCATCCTAGGAATGTAGGATGGCGGAAACCGCGCGCATCGCCAGAGGTTTGCTAGATCTACGCTGGATCCCGCCGGGTGAGTGTATAACTATTTTTTATTTTAATTATTTTTTTTAACAGGGATATGGTGCCCACACTGCTAAATACTACGTGGGCTGTGTTAGATACCGCGTGGCTGCTATATACTACCTGGCCAGTGTTAGATACTATGTGGGCTGTGTTCTATACTGCGTGGGCTGCGTTATATACTACATGGCTGCTATATACTACGTGGGCAGTGTTATATCCTACGTGGCTGTGTTCTATACTGCGTGCTGTATACTACGTGGCCACTGTTAGATACTATGTGGGGTGTGCTATATATTACGTGGGCTGTGTTATATATTACGTGGCCAGTGTTACATACTACATGGGCTGTGTTATATACTGCGTGGCTGCTATATACTGCGTGGCTGCTATATACTGTGTGGGCTGTGTTATATACTACGTGGGCTGTGTTATTTACTGCGTGGCCTATATTAACGCATCGGGTATTCTACAATATGTATGTATGTATATAGCAGCCACATGGTATATACCACAGGCCACGTAGTACTCCTATATACTACGTGGCCTGTGCTATATACTATGTGGCAGCTATATGCATACATACATATTCTAGAATACCCGATGCGTTAGAATCGGGCCACCATCTAGTTTCACAATAATCATGAAGTCTCATCAGGCCGGAGATCACTTGATGAACGAACAAAATTAGTTTATCAGGTGAAATGGTAAAAGTGGAGAAGTTGTCCTGACGCCCTTTCTGAAGATTTATTACATTGATGTATTGAATAACCTGTTTTACATGTGATTTTTACATACTGTATGCAACAGCAATTTAGTTAACCTGTGGATAGGGTGAACAGTTAGAACCCAGCCCAGGTGGGGAGAGCTACATGGGCATGCTAGAAGCTGGTTCCTGTTTTGTGAGCCAGTTAGAAAGAAGAAATTGAAGAGATAAGACGTATTGCTCATTAGAAGGCCAAAAGTGGGAGAGTGTGTTAGTGACAGAAAAACTGAAGGGTTAAAAAGTTCTAGAACAAGTTCAATAGCAAGTGACTACTTAGATGCCGGAGTGCAGAGATAGAAAGAGAAGTAACAAGAAGGTTCCTTTTCACAATCAATGAGTACCTACTGTAGTAATAAACAGAGCTGAAGGAGACATAATTCCCCTAGGCAGTTAGTAAGAAGTATCCATGTGCAGAGATGAATGGGCAGCACTCAGGAATCCTGTAAAATATTCCTTCATTCAACCAAAGTTATAACATGGATGCAGGGGGAGTGGGTCATCATGTGGATGACATCTGTTTCCCGTACAGCCTACACTTCAATGAGTCAAGGTACTTGGACCCGTTAAAGTGTTGGCTGTGTGCAAAATTGCCATCATCCACCTGGTGACCTGCTCCCCTTGCATCCATGCTATAATTTTGCTTGAACAGAGGAGAATTTTACCAGATATGGAGTGCCACCCATTCATCTCTGTACCTGGATTTTCTGGAGACTTATAGTGTGGCACCTGTTATCTGAGAAGCCGTTCAGCTGCCTGGAGTTACTGTGCTCTACAGAAAGGTATAGTGGTATGTACTCTGTATTGTGCACAGCTAGTAAGGAGTGGGCTATGGAGCAACATATAAACCGGTCTTGGAGGTTTATAAAGTGTCATTGCAACCTGGGAAGAACATGGGTGCTCATTACAGTGGAGGATAAAGAAAGTGAAGGTCAGAGCATGAAAGCTTGAGAAGTATTCTGTCACTCTTGAATTGGAACCATATGATCAATATGTCATATGATACTCAATATAAGTATGAACCTCTGCCTAATGTAAAAGAAATGTAAAAGAAGTATCATGCATGTTATCTAGTTTTAAAACCCTGGTCGACGCATGCCAGTAACTGCATTTTTATCTTTTTAAAACGTATTGTGGTCTCACTGATTTGTCTCATACTTAAATGGTCCCAGTACCATCAAATAACAAAGAAAAAAATGGAGTTCTATACGAAAGTAATAAATATAAATATATTTTTATTAAAGTTACATAGAAAAAATATATAATAAAGATAACAAACAGAAGCAAGGAGACCCTAGTAAAACATCCTGATCCCAGGCACAGACATAGGTACAATCACCATGATATTAGTAACAAAAGCACCTATCTACTATATAAAGCTGAATGTGTGTGTGTGTGTGTGTGTGTGTGTGTGTGTGTGTGTGTGTGTGTGTGTGTGTGTGTGTGTGTGTGTGTGTGTGTGTGTGTGTGTGTGTGTGTGTGTGTGTGTGTGTGTGTGTCCGGGATTGGCATCTGCACCGTCGCAGCTACAGAAACAAAATTATGCACAGTCACACGTCTGGACTCTGAGAGGGTCATAGGCTACATTGTGAGGTGAAATTTTAACCCCGCGCTTTCCAATTCACCAAACCATTTTTCCCCTATCTACATAATGGGGAAAAAGTGAAATGAAAAGTGTTGGAGGCGTCGCAGCTACAGGCACAAAATTTTGCACAGTCACACGTCTGGACCCTGAGAGCGTCATAGGCTATGTTGTGAGGTGAAATTTTAACTCCGCGCTTTCCAATTCACCAAACAATTTTGCCCCTATCTACATAATGGGGAAAAGTGAAAGGAAAAGTGTAGGAGGCAAATTGACAGCTGCCAGATGTGAACAAGGGGGACTTAAAGAATGAGAGCGATGGCGCCAAAGAGTATATACCGTACAGTTGCTAAGATGGGGCCCCGACATGGGATACTCACCACACACGGGGATATGAACACACACACAAAATGCGCCACACACTACCACGTGCTTGAACACATATTCCAACCTCAGCACACAGTTCACCACACATACACCAACCTCGCCAAATAAAAGTCGAAACACAAAAGTCGCCGCTCAAAACTCGCCACCTGCAAAACTCGCCACATGCAAAAACTAGGCTCACGCAAAATGCGCCACAAGTGCAAAACTCACCTCATGGAAAACTCGACACACGCAAAACTTGCACACGCGGAAAAATTGCCACATGCACAAAATTTGCAACACATGCAAAAGTTGCTTCACACAAAACTTGCACATACTCAAAAGGCACCAGACATAAAACTCACCACGCGCAAAACTCGCCATGCGCAAAACTTGCTGCACACAACTTGCTACACTAACCTGTCACATGCAACTCGACACACAAAAAGTTGCTACACGCATGTTGCCACACAAAACTCATCTCACAAAAGTCGTTACATGCATGTCGCCACACACAACTTGACAAACGAAACTCACCCTAAAACACACACAAGTCTGGTATTAGCCTTCAAAAATAAAAATCTGATTAATAAGCAGACAAACTACAAGAGCAACAAATGTACCATATAGGAAATACGGCAGCTGTCAGTCACATGACCTGTCTATTATGTGTATGTGTGAGCTAATATATACTGCCAGGGGGGAGGGCTTCCTGTTGGCTGGGGATCAGGCTGCCAATTTATCTTACAAATACTGAGGTAAAAATACTGAGCAAATAACGTGTGAACGAGGTCTAACACAGGAGATCACACAGGTATATACTATATACAGGGGAGATTACACACAGATATATACTATATACAGGAGAGATGACACACAGGTATATACTATATAGAGGAGGAGATGACATACAGGTACATACTATATACAGGAGGAGATGACATACAGGTATATACTATATACAGGAGGAGATGACACACAGGTATATACTATATACAGGAGCAGATTACCTACAGGTATATACTATATACAGGAGGAGATGACATACAGGTATATGCTATATATAGAAGATGACATACAGGTATATACTATATAAAGGAGGAGATGATACACAGATATATACTATATACAGGGGAGATGACACACTGGTATATACTATATACAGGAGGAGATGACATACAGGTATGTACTATATATAGAAGGAGATGACATACAGGTATATACTATATATAGGAGGAGATGACATTCAGGTATATACTATATATAGGAGGAGATGACATACAGGTATATACTATATATAGGAGGAGATGACATACAGGTATATACTATATACAGGGGAGATGACACACACCAGGTATATACTATATACAGGGGAGATGACATACAGGTATATACTATATACAGGAGATGACATACAGGTGTATACTATATATAAGGGAGATGACAAACATGTATATACTGAGGTGAAAATGAGAGGTGTGAGGTGAAAATGAAAAGGTGTGAGTGCAAAATGAGAGGAGTGAGGGAAAATAGTGTAGTGATCGGAAAATGACAGATGTGAGGTCGAAATGACAAGTGTTAGGTGGGAATGAGAGGAGTGAGGGAGAAAATGAGAGGTCTGAGGGAGAAAATGAGAGATGTGAGGGGGAAAATTAAAGATGTGATTGGGAAAATGAGAGGCGTGATGGGAAAATAAGAGAAGTGACGTGCTATAACTAACCACAGATATTTACTATGCCCAGGCAATGCCGGGCTCTTCAGCTAGTCTAATATATAAAGCTGAATGTGTGTGTTATGTCTGCTAATGAAAGGTGTAATGAAGGCAATCCAGAGACACAGTGCGCCTAGCGATCCGAGCGCACACAGTGATCTGACAAATACCAAAAAACAAAAGAACGAGCTCTGAGACGTGGAAACTCTGTAGACAGCACACCTGATCCTATCCTAAACACAACTAAAAGCGGCTGTGGATTGCGCCTAGCAACTACCTATGCAACTCGGCACAGCCTAAGAAACTAGCTAGCCTGAAGATAGAAAAATAGGCCTGACTTGCCCCCAGAGAAATACCCCAAAGGAAAAGGCAGCCCCCCACATATAATGACTGTGAGTAAGATGAAAAGACAAAACGTAGGGATGAAATAGATTCAGCAAAGTGGGGCCCGATAATCTTAGACAGAGCGAGGATAGTAAAGCGAACTTTGCAGTCTACAAAAAACCCTAAAGCAAAAACCACGCAAAGGGGGAAAAAAAGACCCACCGTGCCGAACTAACGGCACGGCGGTACACCCTTTGCTTCTCAGAGCTACCAGCAAAACAAAAGACAAGCTGGACAGAAAAAAAAGCAACAAAATAGCAAAAAAGCACTTAGCTATACAGAGCAGCAGGTCACAGGAACAAACAGGAGAAGCTCAGATCCAACACTGGAACATTGACAAGGAGCAGGGATAGCAGCATCAGGCGGAGTTAAGTAACGAAGCAGCTAACGAGCTCACCAGAACACCTGAGGAAGGAAGCTCAGAAGCTGCAGTAACACTTGTGACCACAGGAGTGAATTCAGCCACAGAATTCACAACAGTACCCCTCCCTTGAGGAGGGGTCACCGAACCCTCACCAGAGCCCCCAGGCCGACCAGGATGAGCCGCATAAAAGGCACGAACAAGATCGGGAGCATGAACATCAGAGGCAAAAACCCAGGAATTATCTTCCTGAGCATAACCCTTCCATTTAACCAGATACTGGAGTTTCCGTCTAGAAACACGAGAATCCAAAATCTTCTCCACAATATACTCCAATTCCCCCTCCACCAAAACCGGGGCAGGAGGCTCAACAGATGGAACCATAGGTGCCACGTATCTCCGCAACAACGACCTATGGAATACATTATGTATGGAAAAGGAGTCTGGGAGGGTCAAACGAAAAGACACAGGATTGAGAACCTCAGAAATCCTATACGTACCAATAAAACGAGGTTTAAATTTAGGAGAGGAAACCTTCATAGGAATATGACGAGAAGATAACCAAACCAGATCCCCAACACGAAGTCGGGGACCCACACGGCGTCTGCGATTAGCGAAAAGTTGAGCCTTTTCCTGGGACAAGGTCAAATTGTCCACTACCTGAGTCCAGATCTGCTGCAACCTGTCCACCACAGAATCCACACCAGGACAGTCCGAAGACTCAACCTGTCCTGAAGAGAAACGAGGATGGAACCGAGAATTGCAAAAAAATGGAGAAACCAAGGTAGCCGAGCTGGCCCGATTATTAAGGGCGAACTCAGCCAACGGCAAAAAGGACACCCAATCATCCTGGTCAGCAGAAACAAAACATCTCAGATATGTTTCCAAGGTCTGATTGGTTCGTTCGGTCTGGCCATTAGTCTGAGGATGGAAAGCCGAGGAAAAGGATAGGTCAATGCCCATCCTACCACAAAAGGCTCGCCAAAACCTTGAAACAAACTGGGAACCTCTGTCAGAAACAATATTCTCAGGAATGCCATGCAACCGAACCACATGCTGAAAGAACAAAGGTACCAAATCAGAGGAGGAAGGCAATTTAGCCAAGGGCACCAGATGGACCATTTTAGAAAAGCGATCACAGACCAACCAAATGACTGACATCTTTTGAGAAACGGGAAGGTCAGAAATGAAATCCATCGAAATATGTGTCCAAGGCCTCTTTGGGACCGGCAAGGGCAAAAGCAACCCACTGGCACGAGAACAGCAGGGCTTAGCCCTAGCACAAATCCCACAGGACTGCACAAAAGTACGTACATCCCGTGACAGAGATGGCCACCAGAAGGATCTAGCCACTAACTCTCTGGTACCAAAGATTCCAGGATGACCAGCCAACACCGAACAATGAAGTTCAGAGATAAGTTTATTAGTCCACCTATCAGGGACGAACAGTTTCTCCGCTGGACAACGATCAGGTTTATTCGCCTGAAATTTTTGCAGCACCCGCCGCAAATCAGGGGAGATGGCAGACACAATGACTCCTTCCTTGAGGATACCCGCTGGCTCAGATAAACCCGGAGAGTCGGGCACAAAACTCCTAGACAGAGCATCCGCCTTCACATTTTTAGAGCCTGGAAGGTACGAAATCACAAAGTCGAAGCGGGCAAAAAATAACGACCAACGGGCCTGTCTAGGATTCAAGTGCTTGGCAGACTCGAGATAAGTCAAGTTCTTATGATCAGTCAATACCACCACGCGATGCTTGGCTCCTTCAAGCCAATGGCGCCATTCCTCGAATGCCCACTTCATGGCCAGCAACTCTCGGTTGCCCACATCATAATTACGCTCAGCGGGCGAAAACTTCCTGGAAAAGAAAGCACATGGTTTCATCACTGAGCAATCAGAACCTCTCTGTGACAAAACCGCCCCTGCTCCAATCTCAGAAGCATCAACCTCGATCTGGAACGGAAGAGAAACATCTGGCTGACACAACACAGGGGCAGAACAAAAACGACGCTTCAACTCCTGAAAAGCTTCCACAGCAGCAGAAGACCAATTAACCAAATCAGCACCCTTCTTGGTCAAATCGGTCAATGGTTTGGCAATGCTAGAAAAATTACAGATGAAGTGACGATAAAAATTAGCAAAGCCCAGGAACTTTTGCAGACTTTTCAGAGATGTCGGCTGAATCCAATCCTGGATGGCTTGGACCTTAACTGGATCCATCTCGATAGTAGAAGGGGTAAAGATGAACCCCAAAAATGAAACTTTCTGCACACCGAAGAGACACTTTGATCCCTACACAAACAAAGAATTAGCACGCAGGACCTGAAAAACCATTCTGACCTGCTTCACATGAGACTCCCAATCATCTGAGAAGATCAAAATGTCATCCAAGTAAACAATCAGGAATTTATCCAGATATTCACGAAAGATGTCATGCATAAAAGACTGAAACACAGATGGAGCATTGGCAAGTCCGAACGGCATCACTAGATACTCAAAATGACCCTCGGGCGTATTGAATGCAGTTTTCCATTCATCTCCTTGCCTGATTCTCACCAGATTATACGCACCACGAAGATCTATCTTAGTGAACCAACTAGCCCCCTTAATCCGAGCAAACAAGTCAGATAACAATGGCAAGGGATACTGAAATTTAACAGTGATCTTATTAAGAAGGCGGTAATCAATACACGGTCTCAGCGAACCATCCTTCTTGGCTACAAAGAAGAACCCTGCTCCCAGTGGTGATGATGATGGGCGAATATGTCCCTTCTCCAGGGATTCCTTCACATAACTGTGCATAGCGGCGTGTTCGGGCACGGATAAATTAAATAATCGACCTTTAGGGAATTTACTAACAGGAATCAAATTGATAGCACAATCACAATCCCTATGCGGAGGTAGGGCATCGGACTTGGGCTCTTCAAATACATCCTGATAATCAGACAAGAACTCTGGGACCTCAGAAGGGGTGGATGACGAAATCGACAAAAATGGAACATCACCATGTACCCCCTGACAACCCCAGCTGGACACCGACATGGAATTCCAATCCAATACTGGATTATGGGTTTGTAGCCATGGCAACCCCAACACGACCACATCATGCAGATTATGCAACAACAGAAAGCGAATAACTTCCTGATGTGCAGGAGCCATGCACATGGTCAGCTGGGCCCAGTACTGAGGTTTATTCTTGGCCAAAGGTGTAGCATCAATTCCTCTCAATGGAATAGGACACCGCAAAGGCTCCAAGAAAAACCCACAACGTTTAGCATAATCCAAATCCATCAGATTCAGGGCAGCGCCTGAATCCACAAACGCCATGACAGAAAACGACGACAAAGAGCATATCAGGGTAATGGACAGAAGGAATTTGGACTGTACAGTACCAATGACGGCAGACCTAGCGGACCGCTTAGTGCGCTTAGGACAATCAGAAATAGCATGAGTGGAATCACCACAGTAGAAACACAGCCCATTCAGACGTCTGTATTCTTGCCGTTCAACTCTGGTCATAGTCCTATTGCACTGCATAGGCTCAGGTTTAACCTCAGGCAATACCGCCAAATGGTGCACAGATTTACGCTCGCGCAAGCGTCGACCGATCTGAATGGCCAAAGACAAAGACTCATTCAAACCAGCAGGCATAGGAAATCCCACCATGACATCCTTAAGAGCCTCAGAGAGACCCTTTCTGAACAAAGCTGCCAGCGCAGATTCATTCCACTGAGTGAGTACTGACGATTTCCTAAATTTCTGACAATATACTTCTATATCATCCTGACCCTGGCACAAAGCCAGCAAATTTTTCTCAGCCTGATCCACTGAATTAGGCTCATCGTACAGTAATCCGAGCGCCAGGAAAAATGCATCGACACTACTCAATGCAGGGTCTCCTGGCGCAAGAGAAAATGCCCAGTCTTGAGGGTCGCCGCGCAAAAAAGAAATAATAATCAAAACTTGTTGAATAGGATTACCAGAAGAATGAGGTTTCAAGGCCAGAAAAAGCTTACAATTATTTTTGAAACTTAGAAACTTAGTTCTATCTCCAAAAAACAAATCAGGAATAGGAATTCTTGGTTCTAACATAGATTTCTGATCAATAGTATCTTGAATCTTTTGTACATTTATAACGAGATTATCCATTGAAGAGCACAGACCCTGAATATCCATGTCCACACCTGTGTCCAGAATCACCCAAATGTCTAGGGGGAAAAAAAAAAAGTGAACACAGAGCAGAGAAAAAAAAATGGTGTCAGAACTTTTTCTTTCCCTCTATTGAGAATCATTAGTTTGGCTCCTTGTACTGTTATGTTTGCTAATGACAGGTGTAATGAAGGCAATCCAGAGACACAGTGCGCCTAGCGATCCGAGCGCACACAGTGATCTGACAAATACCAAAAAACAAAAGAACGAGCTCTGAGACGTGGAAACTCTGTAGACAGCACACCTGATCCTATCCTAAACACAACTAAAAGCGGCTGTGGATTGCGCCTAGCAACTACCTATGCAACTCGGCACAGCCTAAGAAACTAGCTAGCCTGAAGATAGAAAAATAGGCCTGACTTGCCCCCAGAGAAATACCCCAAAGGAAAAGGCAGCCCCCCACATATAATGACTGTGAGTAAGATGAAAAGACAAAACGTAGGGATGAAATAGATTCAGCAAAGTGGGGCCCGATAATCTTAGACAGAGCGAGGATAGTAAAGCGAACTTTGCAGTCTACAAAAAACCCTAAAGCAAGAACCACGCAAAGGGGGAAAAAAAAGACCCACCGTGCCGAACTAACGGCACGGCGGTACACCCTTTGCTTCTCAGAGCTACCAGCAAAACAAAAGACAAGCTGGACAGAAAAAAAAGCAACCAAATAGCAAAAAAGCACTTAGCTATACAGAGCAGCAGGTCACGGGAACAATCAGGAGAAGCTCAGATCCAACACTGGAACATTGACAAGGAGCAGGGATAGCAGCATCAGGCGGAGTTAAGTAACAAAGCAGCTAACGAGCTCACCAGAACACCTGAGGAAGGAAGCTCAGAAGCTGCAGTACCACTTGTGACCACAGGAGTGAATTCAGCCACAGAATTCACAAGTGTGTGTGTGTGTGTGTGTGTGTATGTCCGGGATTGGCATCTGCACCGTCGCAGCTACAGCCACAAAATTTTGCACAGTCATACGTCTGGACCCCGAGAGCGTCATCTACTATATAAAGCTGAATGTGTGTGTGTGTGTGTGTGTGTGTGTGTGTGTGTGTGTGTGTGTGTATGTCCGGGATTGGCATCTGCACCGTCGCAGCTACAGCCACAAAATTTTGCACAGTCACACGTCTGGACCCCGAGAGCATCATAGGCTATATTGTGAGGCGAAATTTTAACCCCGCGCATTCCAATTCACCAAACAATTTTGCCCCTATCTACATAATGGGGAAAAAAGTGAAAGGAAAAGTGTTGGGAGGCGTCGCAGCTACAGCCACAAAATTTTGCACAGTCACACGTCTGGACCCTGAGAGCATCATAGGCTACGTTGTGAGGTGAAATTTTAACCCCGCGCTTTCCAATTCACCAAACTATTTTTCCCTATCTACATAATGGGGAAAAGTGAAAGGAAAAGTGTTGGAGGTAAATTGACAGCTGCCAGATGTGAACAAGGAGGACTTAAAGAATGAGAGCGATGGCGCAAAAGAGTATATACCAATCAGTTGCTAAGGTGGGGCCCCGACATGAGATACTCACCACACATGGGGATATGAACACACACACAAAATGCGCCACACACTACCACGTGCTTGAACACATATACCACCTTCAGCACACATTTCACCACACATACACCAACCTCGCCACATAAAAGTCGAAACACAAAAGTCGCCGCTCAAAACTCGCCACGCGCAAAACTCGCCACATGCAAAAACTAGGCTCCCGCAAAACTCGCCACAAGTGCAAAACTCACCTCATGGAAAATTCACCACACGCAAAACTTGCACACATGGAAAAATTGCCACATGCACAAAATTTGCAACACATGCAAAAGTTGCCTCACACAAAACTTGCACATACTCAAAAGGCACCAGACATAAAACTCACCACGCGCAAAACTCGCCATTCGCAAAACTTGCTGCACACAACTTGCTACACTAACCTGTTACATGCAACTCGACACACAAAAAGTTGCTACACGCATGTTGCCACACAAAACTCATCTCACAAAAGTCATTACATGCATGTCGCCACACACAACTTGACAAACGAAACTCACCCTAAAACACACAAAAGTCTGGTATTAGCCTTCAAAAATAAAAATCTGATTAATAAGCAGACAAACTACAAGAGCAACAAATGTACCATATAGGAAATACAGCAGCTGTCAGTCACATGACCTGTCTATTATGTGTATGTGTGAGCTAATATATACTGCCAGGGGGAGGGCTTCCTGTTGGCTGGGGATTTATCAGGCTGCCAATTTAGCTTACAAATACTGAGGTAAAAATAATGAGCAAATAACGTGTGAACGAGGTCTAATACAGGAGATCACACAGGTACATTTTATATACAGGGGAGATAACACACAGGTATATACTATATAGAGGAGGAGATGACATACAGGTACATACTATATACAGGAGGAGATGACATACAGGTATATACTAAATACAGGAGGAGATGACACACAGGTATATACTATATACAGGAGCAGATTACCTACAGGTATATACTATATACCGGAGGAGATGACATACAGGTACACGCTATATATAGAAGATGACATGCAGGTATATACTATATACAGGAGGAGATGACACAGATATATACTATATACAGGGGAGATGACACACATGTATATACTATATGCAGGAGGAGATGACATACAGGTATATACTATATATAGAAGGAGATGACATACAGGTATATACTATATATAGGAGGAGATGACATACAGGTATATACTATATATAGGAGGAGATGACATACAGGTATATACTATATATAGGAGGAGATGACATACAGGTATATACTATATACAGGGGAGATGACACACAGGTATATACTATATACAGGGGAGATGACATACAGGTATATACTATATACAGGAGATGACATACAGGTGTATACTATATATAAGGGAGATGACAAACATGTATATACGGAGGTGAAAATGAGAGGTGTGAGGTGAAAATGAAAAGGTGTGAGTGCAAAATGAGAGGAGTGAGGGAAAATAGTGTAGTGATCGGAAAATGACAGATGTGAGGTCGAAATGACAAGTGTTAGGGGGGAATGAGAGGAGTGAGGGAGAAAATGAGAGGTGTGAGGGAGAAAATGAGAGATGTGAGGGGGAAAATGAGAGGCGTGATGGGAAAATAAGAGAAGTGACGTGCTATAACTAACCACAGATATTTGCTATGCCCAGGCAACGCCGGGCTCTTCAGCTAGTAGGCTATATTGTGAGGTGAAATTTTAACCCCGCGCGTTCCAATTCACCAAACAATTTTGCCCCTATCTACATAATGGGAAAAAAGTGAAAGGAAAAGTGTTGGAGGCGTCGAAGCTACAGCCACAAAATTTTGCACAGTCACACGTCTGGACCCCGAGAGCGTCATAGGCTATGTTGTGAGGCGAAATTTTAACCCCGCGCATTCCAATTCACCAAACAATTTTGCCCCTATCTACATAATGGGGAAAAGTGTGAAAGGAAAAGTGTTGGAGGCGTCGAAGCTACAGCCATAAAATTTTGCACAGTCACACATCTGGACCCCGAGAGCGTCATAGGCTATGTTGTGAGGTGAAATTTTAACCCCCCGCGTTCCAATTCACCAAACAATTTTGCCCCTATCTACATAATGGGGAAAAAAGAAAAAGGAAAAGTGTTGGAGGCGTCGAAACTACAGCCACAAAATTTTGCACAGTCACACGTCCGGACCCTGAGAGCGTCATAGGCTATGTTGTGACGTGAAATTTTAACCCCGTGCTTTCCAATTCACCAAACAATTTTGCCCCTATCTACATAATGGGAAAAAATGAAAGGAAAAGTGTTGGAGGCAAATTGACAGCTGCCAGATGTGAACAAGGGGGACGTAAAGAGTGAGAGCGATGGCGCCAAAGAGTATATACCGTACAGTTGCTAAGGTGGGGCCCCGACATGGGATACTCACCACACACGGGGATATGAACACACACACAAAATGCGCCACACACTACCACGTGCTTGAACACATATCACCCTCAGCACACATTTCACCACACATTCTCCAACCTCGCCACATAAAAGTCGAAACACAAAAGTCGCCGCTCAAAACTCGCCACGCGCAGAACTCGCCACATGCAAAAACTAGGCTCTTGCAAAACTCGCCACAAGTGCAAAACTCACCTCATGGAAAACTCGCCACACGCAAAACTTGCACACGCGGAAAAATTGCCACATGCACAAAAGTTGCAACACATGCACAATTTGCCTCACACAAAACTTGCACATACTCAAAAGGCACCACACAAAACTCGCCACGCGCAAAACTCGCCATGCGCAAAACTTGCTGCACACAAGTTGCTACACTAACCTGTCACATGCAACTCGACACACAAAAAGTTGCTACACGCATGTTGCCACACAAAACTCATCTCACAAAAGTCGCTACATGCATGTTGCCACACGCAACTCAACACACACAACTTGACAAACGAAACTCGCCCTAAAACACACACAAGTCTGGTCTTATCCTTCAAAAATAAAAATCTGATTAATAAGCAGACAAACTACAACAAATGTACCATATAGGAAATACGGCAGCTGTCAGTCACATGACCTGTCTATTATGTGTATGTGTGAGCTAATATATACTGCCAGGGGGAGGGCTTCCTGTTGGCTGGGGATTTATCAGGCTGCCAATTTAGCTTACAAATACTGAGGTAAAAAAACTGAGCAAATAACGTGTGAACGAGGTCTAATACAGGAGGAGATGACACACAGGTATATACTATATACAGGGGAGCTGACACACAGATATATACTATATACAGGAGAGATGACACACAGGTATATACTATATAGAGGAGGAGATGACATACAGGTACATACTATATACAGGAGGAGATGACACACAGGTATATACTATATACAGGAGCAGATGACCTACAGGTATATAACAGATGTGAGGTTGAAATGACAAGTGTTAGGGGGGAATGAGAGGAGTGAGGGAGAAAATGAGAGATGTGAGGGAGAAAATGAGAGATGTGAGGGGGAAAATGAAAGATGTGATTGGGAAAATGAGAGGCGTGATGGGAAAATAAGAGAAGTGAGGTGCTATAACTAACCACAGATATTTACTATGCCCAGGCAACGCCGGGCTCTTCAGCTAGTATTAATATAAAAAGAGATATGGTGTATTGCCATATATATCTGGCTAAAAATAGCATATAGTTTGGAACACCCTATCACAGTAAGCAGCAATTGTTTCCATGTGGACAAGTGTCACCATATATAGAGGAAACAAAACCATTTAAGATGCATACAGGAAGCAAACTGTCTTACCCATGGTGTAAATAATCAGCGCCTGGGACCCTGGAACGACCCCCCTAACACACGTTTCGCGTAGCTTTCTCAAAGAGGGAAACCAGTTGTGGCTCAGAGAGGTGTAAGCAGCAAACCCCCAAATCACACACACACACTCAAGGGAACCATAACAAGTTGTTTAGGGACAACAAAGTAAACATCATCATGGATGGTCTTTTTCACCATGATCCTTTGTTTTGACCAAGCCAAAAGTAGATTGTTCTCGGCAGTGCATCATCCTGTTGTAAGCAGGACCTGTGCTGCCAAGAACAATGGCAGCCTATGTGCAATGAACAATCTATTACAGATGGCTCAGTTCACATCTCATGCGAGGTCTGCTTGTGGAAACCGCTAAGTGAGCCAGTAAACATATTACCAGTCGGCGGTTGTTTAATACTGCGTAAGGTACACCTTTAGGACATGCATAAGGTGAAGCCAGTATACCAAATGCAGTGCAGATAATGAGGAACTCGGATGTCCAGCACCGCTAACATGCATTCTGCATAAATATAATTCATACGTAGTAATCAAAGCCCATAACCAATTTGTGCAAGTTTTATGTGGTATACATCTGAGTTCCTCAACATCATCACCACATTCGGCATTTTGCCTCTACCTTTAATCTTTGCTCCCTGTGTCTGTTTTACCTTACCACTATGGTGAGCATACATACAGTATTATGAGTGTTCACATGTGCTCTTCTCTCTATGTGCAGGAATGTCAGGCGTACAGTGTTCTTACTGCATGAATACACGTGTTCCTCCCCATCAGTATTTCTGTGCCATTACTTCTGGTCAGTTCTGATTACATGTCATTTCTTGCGGGGAATCCATTGTACCCCTCCATCTTCATGTGTGGTTGATTCACTTTTTATTGATTATATTTTTATGTTTTTGCTAATGTATAATAATATATTTTATTTAATATTTTATTTAATAAACGTTCCCATTTGTATATGAAACAGTTACTTTGGTTTTGTTCATGATTCTTGTTTGGGAAAGTTAACAAGATTGTTTAGATTTGTTTGATTCCAGAATTATTGACTTACACGCTCTCCTTTTAACCCGGGCTCTCCTTTTGAGCCATCTTTACCAGATTCACCCTAAAAAAAGGAAATAAATCACTGAGAATTATTTAAAAAATACCAAGGAATCGACTTTAATTAAATGTTAGTGAATAGAATTTTTATTTTTATTGTTTCCATATCATATGTTGTTAACACCACTAAGTTGCCTTCACACTCAGAGTATTACAAAAAATATGACACTTTTTAGTTGTTTTCTCCTGTTTGCTTTTTGCCGCATTTTTTTCGGATGCAATAAACACAGCAGCCGGATGTTATCTGACTGTCAATAGGAGAATATGAAACTTGCTACAAACAGTGAAAGACCACAGCACAATGGAAGACCATAGAAGAAATCCAAGACAGGGGTAGTAATGGTAAAAAATATCTTTATTTAATAAACGTGATAATTATACATGAAAATTTAGTAAAAAATTGTGCACACACCAGACAATCATATATTATGCCAGACTAAACGCGCCAGACGGAAACGCGCGTCGGGATGCGCACTCTTTAATGACCGGACGGACTTAAAGGTATACTACTTTCTTTTTGGATCACCCATTTGATTTATCTCAGTAATCTTAGTGGTTACTTACCTCTATGTAACACGGCTATATATGGCCCTTTTTCCTTCACATTTTGAAATTGGTTTCTTGGGCATTTGTTAAATTTTGGCTTTGTAGCACACTGCACTTTATTCCTATATGGATGCAATTGAGTATTGTTGCACATTGTTTTGAAAAATATTTGCATATTTGCACAAACTTTTTTCACTTTAGTTGTCTGCCCCTGATTTCACTCATTGGAGTCTGGAGGGAAATAATATACCATCCACAACAAATTTAGTCTGGGTCTGATTAACCATATGTCGTATGAAACACTGAAAATATTGGATATATTTTTTATAATTCTTTTTTATATATGTTTTTTTATTTTTTTCATTAATTTTCCTTTTTGGTTTGGCATAATATATGATTGTCTGGTGTGTGCACAATTTTTACAAAATTTTCATGTATAATTATCACGTTTATTACATAAAGATATTTTTTACCATTACTACCCATGTCTTGGATTTCCTCTATGGTCTTCCATTGTGCTGTGGTCTTTCACTTCATGAGTGGTTTATCAATCGCCCTCTCTGTAGTGCACTGGGTGTATGTATAAATTTTATATAGTGTATATTTTTTTATTTTTATATATATATTTGTGACCTATCCGATATATTATTACCCCAATAGGTGTTACTACTGTGTTTTAATTGCTACAAACAGTGCAGTTTTTTGTAAGTTATTTCTTGCTTTTTGGATAGTTATTTGCATTATTTTTATAACACAGCAGGCTTTAGATAGATAAAAAAAGTATGACAATATTATCTAACGCCAATACAAAACAGAAAGCAACAAAAATTCTTGTAAAAAACACATGAAATTCATGCACTTTTTATAAGTCCGTCCTAAAAACTTTGAGAAAATTCTGTGTGATGAAATTATTGCAGCATCCTCTGATGGAGAAAATCACAGATTCTACCCTATATAAAAATATTCAGTTCTTAGACAAATTTTATATCCTTGTAAAAAATATCAAATTGCCAAGAAATAACAAGAACGATTTAATAAAACATTTTTTTACAGAAAAACTTGCAAAAACCAAGGAATTTCCAAGCAAAGGTACTCATGTATTAAATATATGATAATGTTTCAGACAATGCAATGGTTTCTGGTTACTTACTGGTCCACCACGTAAGCCAGGAGTTCCGTTAGACCCAGGTGGACCAGGAGGACCACGAGCACCAGCAAGACCAGGAGCACCAGTCACACCACCAGGACCCTTTTAAGGATAAAAGTAATTGATAGGTTCCACTATATGTATTAAAATAAAAGAAATTTGAGTTCTTTATTGTGTCATACATACCATTTCTCCTTTGCCACCTGGATTTCCATCTCTACCAGGAGGACCCTAAAATTAAATTTATTGCAAAGTCCAATTAAATGTGAATAAAATATAATAGATATATACCATGAAACTTCTCCTTTGCCACTTGCAGTTGTATCTCTACAAGAAGAACTCTGAAAATATATCATATACATTCTATTGAATTGAAGTTTCAACATAGCTATAGTGACCATCTCCTTTGAGACCAACCACAACTTTTTATTGAAATTCTGGGTGGAATAGTGGAGTTTTTATGGATTGTACCGGTAATCATTAACCAGCTATCCTTCAAATGCTTGATTAATTTAGTAGATCAGTACATTCGAATTTTGAAGGTCAAAATGACCTTTCCTTTGTTCATTTTTAGTAGGTTCTAACCACAATACATATGAAATGCAGTAAACTTTTTTTGAGTTGTGGCCCACTTGTCAAGCCATCACAATTTAGACCTTGCCAGAGATGTCCAGATCCTTATCCTTGCCTATTTTTTCCCTGCTTTCAACTTGACAAAATCATTGACAAGTGATGATATCATGAGAAAATCAATGTTTTTTCCCGCTTTTAATTTAATTTGATTTAATGTCATGGCTGACTGATCTATATAATAGATAGATAGATAGATAGATAGATAGATAGATAGATAGATAGATAGATAGATAGATAGATAGATAGATAACAATTACAAAAAGAGTTAAGAGCAGCACAAAGAAAAAACAAAAACAAAATTAGGGTGCAGAGCCCCCCAAGCATGTGCCAAACCTTGTCATAAGAGTCCAAAAATCAGAGGCAGCACACCATTATTGATTGAAGTTTTAAAGGTTTTAATTTTTAATAGCCCATTGTGGCGATGTTTCGGCTCATGGAGAGCCTTTCTCAAGCGATAGATAGATAGATAGATAGATAGATAGATAGATAGATAGATAGATAGATAGATAGATAGATAGATAGATAGATAGATAGATAGAGCGAGCGAGCGAGCTCTGGCAAAAATTAACAGACCACTGCAACATTTTCAGTTTGTCTGATTTTTATCATTATACATAGTAACATAGTTAGTAAGGTTGAAGGAAGACTTTAAGGGTACCGTCACACAGTGAAATTTTGATCGCTACGACGGCACGATTCGTGACGTTCGAGCGATATATCTGTGACGCTCGAGCGATATCGCAATGTCTGACACGCTCCTGCGATCAGGGACCCTGCTGAGAATCGTACGTCGTAGCAGATCGTTTGAAACTTTCTTTCGTCGTCTAGTGTCCCGCTGTGGCGGCATGATTGCATGGTGTAACATATATCGTATACGATGTGCGCATAGTAACCAACGGCTTCTACATCGCACATACGTCATGAAATTATCGCTCCAGCGTCGTAGATTGCAAAGTGTGACAGCAGTCTACGACGCTGGAGCGATATTGTTACGACGCTGGAGCGTCACGGATCGTACCGTCGTAGCGATGAAAATTGCACTGTGTGACGGTACCCTAAGTCTATCTAGTTCAACCCATAGCCTAACCTAACATGCCTTAACATGTTGATCCAGAGGAAGGCAAAAAAAAACCCCATGTGGCAAATAGTAAAAATTCCTTCCCGACTCCACATGCGGCAATCAGACTAGTTCCCTGGATCAACGCCCTATCAAAGAATCTAGTATATATACCCTGCAACATTATACTTTTCCAGAAAGGTATCCAATCCCCTCTTAAATTTTAGTAGGGAATCACTCATTACAACATCATACAGCAGAGAGTTCCATAGTCTCACTGCTCTTCCAGTAGTAAGGTGTATTTTTGAGTAAAATGTAAATTGTTCTTTTATTCTATAAACTACTGACAACATGTGTCCGAAGTTCAAAGAAATACATTTTGTATTTATTTTCTGAAAATGAGAAATTGTCAAAATAACCAAAAAATGCATTGCTTGCAGACCTCAAATAATGCAAAAAAAGTTCATAATCATTTAGAAACAACAATACTAATGTTTTTAACTCAGGAAGAGTTTAGAAATCAATATTTTGTGGAATAACCATGAATTTTAATCACAGCTTTCATGCATCTTGGCATGATTTCCACCAGTCTTTCACACTGAATTTGGGTGACCTTATGCCACTCCTGGTACAAAAATTTAAGCCGTTCTTTGTTTGATGGATTGTGATTATCCATCTTCCTCTTGATTACATTCCAGAGGTTTTCAGTGGGCTTCAGGTCTGGAGATTGGGCTGCCCATGACAGGGATTTGATGTGGTGGTCCTTCATCCACACCTTGATTGATCTAGTTGTGTGGCATGGCTCATTGTCCTGCTGGAAAAACTAGTCCTCAGAGTTGGGGAACATTGTCTGCGCAGAAGGAGTCAACTGTTTTTTCAGGATAACCTTATATGTGGCTTGACTCATACGTGCTTCGCAAAGAACAAGCGGCCAAATTCCAGCCTTGCTGAAGCATCCCCAGATCATCACCGATCCTCCACCAAATTTCACAGTGGGTGCAAGACACTGTGGCTTGTACGCCTCTCCAGGTCTCCATCTAACCATTAGATGACTAGGTGAAAATCTGGGGATGCTTGAGAAAAGCAGAGAAATCTGCCGAAACGTTGCTGCTAATGGATCAGTAAAGCCAGAGTTTTTCACTTTGATTTTTGGAGTGCTGCCTGTTTTTTTCTGATTTTCTATTTTGGAAGTTTAAACAACATCACCTTTACAGGTTTTATTGCACACGTTTTTTTTTGGCAGTGCTGCCAAATTTTCTTTATCTATCTATCTATCTATCTATCTATCTATCTATCTATCTATCTATCTATCCGTCTGTCTGTCTATCTATCGATCTATGCAAACATTGAATATAAGAAATGTGAACTGCATTACTGCTATATAAAGTATACTTATAAAAATTAAGTTACTAGATGTATAATTTGGCCAATTCATGAGGGCCCATTAGGCGCAACAAGGTGTAACTTTTTTAATGGAACTATAATCTAATATTTATTAAACATGACACTCCTAGGCTAAAAGCCTACAGGTTTAAAAAGCAGGTAGGATCCAGCATTAATTAAAAAGAGCCTTAGGGTATGTTGTATTTTTCCGTGCAATTTTGCCATGAAAAAACTGGGCGTTTAACTCACCAGCAAGGTGAATGTGATTTCTGTAATTTCATGCACATACTGCTTGTTTTTGCTTTGAAGATTTGAAGCAGTTTCAAATTTGCAGCATATCAATTCTTTTGGCGTTTTTACAGCATTTTTAGAGGCAAAAGTTCACACATTTTATGTAGCATTTTTCCTGACAAAACTCCAGTATGTGCAGCACATTTTTCTGCTGCAAATACTGAATAGGTGTACACACCCATAGGGTGTGTACTAACCATCTCCATTAATATACTACTCTATCTGTACACACAGTTTATATAAAAACAATGCTTACCGAAGGACCAGTCAAACCAGCAGGACCTTGGGGACCTTGTTCCCCTCTAGACCCTGGAGACCCATCAGAACCACGAGAACCAGGAGATCCAACTTCACCCTGATGAGACAAACAGAAGTTAAATAACTACGATTTGCATGCACAATAACAATGGCCATACTATCTTCTCAATCACTGTCAAGGTCTTGTAAAAAATTACATAATTCATTATGTTTTCTTCTGGTAAACTCATATACTTAATAATGAAGAATAGTAATATAGCTTATATTATCTTACTATTAAGCTTTCCCACAAGTTCAGAGTATACTATCAGAAACCTCCAGGTACATACAGTAGATCTTGAGTACACTACAGGGCCTTATATATAAGCAGAAGGTCAAGGATAGTCCTTTGCTGGCATGTCAGTATACCATTTTTTTTCAACTGTATAGAAAAGTGTAGTCTCGTTTTTTGTCATTGCAGCGTATGGACAGAGAGGCACTCAGTATGCATTAAGTCTCTTGATATCTGTGGTATGTAAATGAGCTCAGGCTATGGGCCGGACACTAATCTGCATGAGACTTTGCCTCAAGAGATTATTTTAAATAAAAAGATGCGTTACCAGTGTGAGACGTGTAACTAACAGAACGGTAGAGCTGGACTTCATACAAACACACTAGCAGCTGCAGCTCTCACAGCTCTGCTACTAACCCTGTCTGCCTGTGTAATGGAAGAAGCTGCAGCACTGAGAAGAACCTGCAGATGTGTCAGGTATAATCACACACAGCCCCTGCAGTGAGATCAGGGGAGCAGAGAGCGACCAGTACACGTGGAAATGTAGGTCATAGGAAGCTGAATAAAATGATACTTTAACATCTGCGATCTGATGGCTTATTCCAGAAAAACATGGATTCTGTGGAAAAAAATATTGGATCACAGATATCAAAGTTTAATTTTATTAAGCGTCCTATGACCTACATGCCCATATAGATGGCTTAGAAGGCATGATCCTACTGACAGGTTCCCTCTAAGAAAATCAATATAACGAAGTCTGTGGACTCCAGCCACATCCACGCATATATGTGACTATGTGACAACTATTCCCTTAACTATGCACTATGACTCCAAAAGACTCCACATTTTAAACAAGACAGCAGGATGACATGGTTGGACACCTACTGATCATACATATACCATCTATAGGATAGCTGGTACATGTTATTTGTAGGATATGCCTTTCATTATATTTAAAACTCAATAGTAGAAATGGCTGTAAATATTGGAATTATTTTGAGAAAACAGAAGTTATATCTATATATAAGCGGCTGTTTTTACATGAAAGTTTTGATTATATGAAGTAATAATATGGTAAATGTGAATAAAGTTACTTGTTACTTCAATAACTAACATGTAGCTAAATACCTTAGGACCTGGACCACCAGGGAATCCAGCATTACCAGGGGGACCTGGAGGACCCTACAGGAAAGTATACAAAATATTACAAGACAGCGCATTAAATATAAACAAAAATATTTTATTAATTCAATATTGTAATATTTTACCAAGTCAATATTTATTAAATGTGATAAATGAAATAAAATCTATGAAATTAATATTAAAAAATCACATAATGCTCTTACTGACTGTCCAGAAGCTCCAGGACCTCCATCATTACCACGTGCACCCTAAAATGAAGAGAAAAACATTACCTGGTTTGTTGATTTATCTTCAGAGTAAGCAGCAAGAGAAAATAATGGGAAAAAAACATTGCATTAGCTGAAGGGGTGACACCATATCTTTTGCTGTTCCTGTCTCCTAAATTCATATGATCACTTCATAAAATAACAGGACAAGAGCCGTATTATTCATAAGGATGACAAGGCTGAAGCCTGGGGGCCCCACAAGGACTAGGGGTCCATCAGTTCTGTTTTCTCAGGATATTTTGCCTGCACTGTGCTCCAGTAGTTAGAGGCACTTTGTGCCGTAGCAATAGATGTACATACAGTATATATTGATCACCCAGTGATAGCTGTGATGCCATGCTGTCTCTGACTTATTAAACCTTTCTGAGCAAGGCAGCTTAGTTATGACAATTGCATATACTTGACCATTAAATAAAGTTACTTTTGTTCATTTTGTTAAGGAAGTTGGAGACTCGTGGGAAAATGGTAACATAGACTATACTTTATCAATATAGGTTCTGTAGAAGGACGTAGATCTGGGGATTTATTATGATGGAATATAGGCTGAACTGGATGGACAAATGTCTTTTTTCGGCCTTACTAACTATGTTACTATGTTCCTATGTATAATACCTAACAACGCTTTCACTGTTTCTTTTTGATTTCTTATTGTAGTTCAGTATTCTTATTTCTAATTTTCTATTTGTGCATAACTTACACATGTCCTCATAGGACATATACATTAGATTTTTATTTCACCTCTTATATTATTTTCTTTGTTTCATATTAACTAAGTTCGGCAAATAATTTGGGAGATCTCGAGGCTTTGGTAGCGGAGGAACACATTGATGTGGATGGTTTTGCTGAGACAAGGTTGGACTTTTCATATGATTGGGCTGGAAATATGGAGAAATATGGGAGAAGTATGTATGCATAATCAGGAGCGATGTGAAAGTGAGTGTGACAATAGGGGAAGAAGATTGTAGAGAAGGTTAGCAATTTCCCTTGGTGACGTGAGAGGATGTAATGTCCAAAAATGGAAACTAGCAAAATGATGCAGCAATTAGTAATATATTCACAGTAGATTGTAGTAATATATATGTTTGTTTAGTATATTTACTTGCTACTTACTACGATGACAGGCAAGGATTGATGGTGAACTTGTCTGTTGGGGAGAACTGCTGGTGTGGAAATATGCTGGATCTCGATGAGAGATTTAAAGATGGCTGGCTACAAACATAAAGGTTCAATGTGCTGGGAATATATTGGAACCACAGTGTATCGCAGGCAAAAAATGCCTACAAATTAGTGGTACTTATAGATTGATATATCTGCTTATAGTAAGCGGTTAATCTGGCGTTGGCTTGTGTGCTGTGTTGATGCTCTTAGTCTATCATTAAGTGATTGGCTGTATTAAGCCAAGTAAATATGGAGCTGACTTGGTATAGCTTCTAAATGGTATGAGGATAATACCGTCAGGGGATCCTATACTGGCGTCCCGTAATGTCGTATGTCTGAAAACCACTTACTTGAGTATTAGCGGTGGTGCTGGGAATTGTCTGGCGCTGTATAGTCAGGAGTATGTCTCTGCCACTTGTGGTTCCCCAGCACGAATAGCACGAAAAGCAATTTATTCTATATCAATAGTAATATAACGTGTGAGTCCACAGGAGTCATTTACATTTTGAAATGCCCCTGTGATATGATGTATGTTGGCTGCACTAAAGGTACCGTTACACTTAACAATTTACCAAAGATCACGACCAGCGATACAACCTGTAGGAAAGAGGGGTTTGGGTTCCTGCAGAACTGGGCCGACTTCTCAGTTGGCTACAGGCTCTACGCTAGGGACGGGCTGCACCTCAATGGGGAGGGTGCAGCTGTGCTGGGGGAGAGAATGGCTAGAAGGTTGGAGGAGTGTTTAACTAGGAATTGGGGGGGAGGGTATTCATTTTATAGGAGGGGAAGATAGTGCAGACAGAGACCTGGGCACAAATAAGGAAGTTGGGGGTGGTGGTGGCATGGGGGGTGGGGTCAGAATAGTTAATAATTTAAGAAATAGAAGTACAGAGAGGAACATAAAGTGCATGTATACTAATGCCAGAAGCCTCGCCAACAAAATGGACGAATTAGAACTAATGTTGTTGGAGCATAATTATGACATGGTGGGAATATCTGAAACGTGGCTGGATGAGAGCCATGACTGGGCTGTTAACTTGCAGGGCTATAGCCTGTTCAGAAATGACCGTACAGATAAGCGAGGGGGAGGGGTGTGTCTGTATGTAAAATCATCCTTAAAACCCATCCTGCGCGATAATATAGGTGAATTTAATGAAAATGTAGAATCCCTGTGGGTGGAGATAAGGGGAGGGGGAAAAAGTAATAAATTACTGATAGGGGTTTGTTATAAATCTCCAAAAATAATGGAAGCAATGGAGAATATCCTCGTAAAGCAAATAGATGAAGCTGCGACTCAAGGGGAAGTCATTATTATGGGGGACTTCAACTACCCTGAAATAGATTGGGGAACAGAAACCTGCAGTTCCAGCAAAGGTAATCGGTTTTTGACAATTATGAGAGACAATTACCTTTCACAACTGGTTCAGGACCCAACAAGAAGGGGGGCACTACTAGACCTAATATTAACCAACAGGCCAGACCGCATATCAAATATAAGGGTTGGGGGTCACTTGGGAAATAGCGATCACAAAATAATAAGTTTTCATGTATCCTTTAAAAAGATGTGTAGTAGAGGGGTTACAAGGACACTAAACTTCAGGAGGGCAAATTTCCAACGGATGAGAGAGGATCTTGGTGCAATTAACTGGGACGATATCCTGAGACACAAAAATACACAAAGAAAATGGGAGACGTTTATTAGCATCCTGGATAGGACCTGTGCATAGTATATACCGTATGGGAATAAACATACTAGAAATAGGAGGAAACCAATATGGCTAAATAGAGCTGTAAGGGGCGCAATAAGTGACAAAAAGAAAGCATTTAGAGAATTAAAGGAAGTAGGTAGTGAGGAGGCATTAAATAAATACAGAAAATTAAATAAATTCTGTAAAAAGCAAATCAAGGCAGCAAAGATTGATACAGAGAGACTCATTGCCAGAGAGAGTAAAAATAATCCTAAAATTTTCTTTAACTACATAAATAGTAAGAAACTAAAAAATGATAGTGTTGGCCCCCTTAAAAATAGTCTGGGTGAGATGGTGGATGAGGAAGAGGAAAAAGCCAATATACTAAATGACTTTTTTTCATCAGTATTTACACAAGAAAATCCCATGGCAGACAAAATGTCTAGTGATAAAAATTCCCAATTAAATGTCACCTGCTTAACCCAGCAGGAAGTGCGGCGGCGTCTAAAAATCACTAAAATTGACAAATCTCCGGGCCCGGATGGGATACACCCTCGAGTACTGCAGGAATTAAGTACAGTCATTGATAGACCATTATGTTTAATCTTTAAAGACTCCATAATAACAGGGTCTGTGCCACAGGACTGGCGTATAGCAAATGTGGTGCCAATATTCAAAAAGGGAACAAAAACTGAACTCGGAAATTATAGGCCAGTAAGCTTAACCTCTACTGTGGGTAAAATCCTGGAGGGCATTCTAAGGGACGCTATACTGGAGTATCTGAAGAGGAATAACCACATGACCCAGTATCAGCACGGGTTTACTAGGGATCGTTCATGTCAGACTAATTTGATCAGTTTCTATGAAGAGGTAAGTTCCGGATTGGACCAAGGGAACCCAGTGGATGTAGTGTATATGGACTTTTCAAAAGCTTTTGATACGGTGCCACACAAAAGGTTGATACATAAAATGAGAATAATGGGGATAGGCGAAAATATGTGCAAGTGGGTTGAGAGCTGGCTCAGGGATAGGAAACAAAGGGTGGTTATTAATGGAGCACACTCGGACTGGGTAGCGGTTAGCAGTGGGGTACCACAGGGGTCAGTATTGGGCCCTCTTCTTTTTAACATATTTATTAATGACCTTGTAGGGGGCATTCAGAGTAGAATTTCAATATTTGCAGATGACACTAAACTCTGCAGGGTAATCAATACAGAGGAGGACAATTTTATATTACAGGATGATTTATGTAAACTAGAAGCTTGGGCTGATAAATGGCAAATGAGCTTTAATGGGGATAAATGTAAGGTCATGCACTTGGGTAGAAGTAATAAGATGTATAATTATGTGCTTAATTCTAAAACTCTGGGCAAAACCGTCAATGAAAAAGACCTGGGTGTATGGGTGGATGACAAACTTAAATTCAGTGGCCAGTGTCAGGCAGCGGCTACAAAGGCAAATAAAAGTATGGGATGCATTAAAAGAGGCATAGATGCTCATGAGGAGAATATAATTTTACCTCTATACAAGTCACTAGTTCGACCACACTTAGAATACTGTGCACAGTTCTGGTCTCCGGTATTTAAGAAAGACATAGCTGAACTGGAGCGGGTGCAGAGAAGAGCGACCAAGGTTATTAGAGGACTGGGGGGTCTGCAATACCAAGATAGGTTATTACACTTGGGGCTATTTAGTTTGGAAAAACGAAGACTAAGGGATGATCTTATTTTAATGTATAAATATATGAGGGGACAGTACAAAGACCTTTCTGATGATCTTTTTAATCATAGACCTGAAACAGGGACAAGGGGGCATCCTCTGCGGTTGGAGGAAAAAAGGTTTAAGCATAATAACAGACGCGGATTCTTTACTGTAAGAGCAGTGAGACTATGGAACTCTCTGCCGTATGATGTTGTAATGAGTGATTCATTACTTAAATTTAAGAGGGGACTGGATACCTTTCTGGAAAAGTATAATGTTACAGGGTATATACACTAGATTCCTTGATAGGGCGTTGATCCAGGGAACTAGTCTGATTGCCGTATGTGGAGTCGGGAAGGAATTTTTTTCCCCAATGTGGAGCTTACTCTTTGCCACATGGGTTTTTTTTGCCTTCCTCTGGATCAACATGTTAGGGCATGTTAGGTTAGGCTATGGGTTGAACTAGATGGACATATAGTCTTCCTTCAACCTTAATAACTATGTAACCTGGCCGTGATCATTGGTAAGTCGTTGTGTGGTCGCTGGAGAGCTGTCACACAGACAGCTCTCCAGCGACCAACAATGCCGAAGTTCCCGGGTAACCAGGGTAAACATCGGGTTACTAAGCGCAGGGCCGTGCTTAGTAACCCGATGTTTACCCTGGTTACCATTGTAAAAGTAAAAAAAAAACACTACATACTTACATTCCTGTCGCGTCCCCAAGCGTCAGCTTCCCTGCACTGTGTAAGCGCCGGCCGGAAAGCAGAGCGGTGACGTCACCGCTGTGCTCTGCTTTACGGCCGGCCGGCGCTGACACTGGGGGACGCAGGGCAGCTGACACTGAGGGACGTGACAGGAATGTAAGTATGTAGTTTTTTTTTTACTTTTACAATGGTAACCAGGGTAAACATCGGGTTACTAAGCGCGGCCCTGCGCTTAGTAACCCGATGTTTACCCTGGTTACCAGTGAAGACTTCGCTGAATCGGTGTCACACACGCCGATTCAGCGATGTCAGCGGGTGATCCAGCGACAAAATAAAGTCCTGATCATTCCCCAGCGACCAACGATCTCCCAGCAAGGGCCTGATCGCTGGTCGCTGTCACGCACAACGATTTAATTAACGATATCGTTGCTACGTCACAAAAAGCAACGATATCGTTAACGATATGATTATGTGTGACGGTACCTTAAAAGGCGCCTGAAAGACCGCATCAAAGAACACATTGATAACATCAGCAAGGGATTTAAAGGACACCCGCTATCTAAACATTTTCGAGATAAACATAATAAATCATGTAAGGGTGTCGTTTTTCTGGGCATTCGGATGGTTAGAAAGAACCCTAGAGGAGGCGACTATCTTAAGGCCATGTCGAGGGTGGAATCCAAGAGGATATTCACCCTAAACACCCTAGCCCCGCATGGACTTAATCAAGAAATCGAATTGTACGCATTTTAAAACCACTTTATTTTCAATTTTGAGCCCCTTGTATGCCACCTTTCTGGCCCCCATTTTTAAGATACACTCATTTGCTGCTTCTCAATATTTATTCCTCTTGTGAGTATTAACTTTATTTTATCAAACTTTTTTTCAAAGAGGTAAGATATGTTCTGGTTTTCTGTTTTTTTTTGTTTTGTTTTGTTTTAAAGTAACTAAACAAATACATGGAAAGTGCAACTACATTTATAAACATTTAGGTGATGCATTTTTTAACACATGCATTTTTTCCGTGGGCACACTATTCCAAACAGCAAGTAAGCTCCATTACTGGCACCCCCCTAGAATGACCCAATTTTATATATACTACAGAAAACTTTATTAGTTTTTTTTCCATATACATTTTCCCCTCCCCCTTTTTTACCCTCATGTTTTTATTTTTATTTCTTTTTTTATTATTTTTAAATCTTATTTTCTTAATAAATGTATTTTTAATCTCATAATTTTATCTTCATAGTAAAGGTGATTTACTAATCTCAGTACTAACTACATCCACATGACACATTTTTTCCGGGGGATCTTTTAATTACACCTATGACTGGCACTGCATAGGTGCCCCCTACAAGGCAGACCACACCATTTAAAATAATCCAATCAACTGGATATCACAAACAAGCGTGCTATAATGCTTGTCCAGAAACCCTAGGGAAAGTACTTTTAGATCTAATGGATTAGATTGTCTGAGACTTGATTTAGGTGATGCACTCTACTGGCAAGCTGATATATAAGGGAGGCAGCAGCAGGCATGGACCTAGCCCTGATGAAGAGGGGAGTTACCCCTTGAAACGCGTAGGAAAGTGTCCAACCTGCGCACCTGTCCTTCCTTTACAGTGACGTCGCGTCAGCCCTGCCCCTCATCGCGTCCTCAGCATTTGCTTCTGGCCGGGGCACGGTAGGTGAAGGTGTCTCGTGCTCTCCCATATTCCCCTCTGGGGAACCACAAGTGGCAGAGACATACTCCTGACTATATAGCGCCAGACAATTCCCAGCACTGCCGCTAATACTCAAGTAAGTGGTTTTCAGACATACGACATTACGGACGCCAGTATAGGATCCCCTGACGGTATTATCCTCATACCATTTAGAAGCTATACCAAGTTGGCTCCATAGATACCTGGCTTAATACAGCCAATCACTTAATGATAGACTAAGAGCATCAACACAGCACACAAGCCAATGCCAGATTAACCGCTTACTATCAGCAGATATATCAATCAGTAAGTACCATTAATTCATAGGTATTTTTGCCTGCAATACACTGTGGTTCTAATATATTCCCAGCACATTGAACCTTTATGTTTGTAGCCAGCCATCTTTAAATCTCTCATCGAGATCCAGCATATTTCCACACCAGCAGTTCTCCCCAACAGACAAGTTCACCATCAATCCTTGCCTGTCATCGTAGTAAGTAGCAAGTAAATATACTAAACAAACACATATATTACTACAATCTACTGTGAATATATTACTAATTGTTGCATCATTTTACTAGTTTCCATTTTTGGACATTACATCCTCTCACGTCACCAAGGGAAATTGCTAGCCTTCTCTACTACAAGAGTAAGTACACTCTACTTTTTTGTCCTTTTAGACCAATTGGTACAACAGTGGCGCGGTGAATATTATTTTATTTTATTTTCCTCTCGATTTAATACTCTAACAGGGTCAGACACAGCACATATTATTCACCAGCAGGAGCTGTACTCCTTTTTGTCCTCCCCTAGTAGTCAGTGTCAGTGTCTCATGGTTTGATTTAAGTTAGATACATGTGGGTGGAACTACATAGCGAAGTAAACACTGAAAATGAAATTTTTCTGTATTCTATAATTCCTCAACATCACTGAGAAGTTGGAGGGACTTCTGCATAATCAGATGGAGTGGGCTATACAGGCTGGTAAAGTAGTGATTACTGGATATTTTAACCAGGTATTGATGATTCTGCTTCAATGACAAAGGGGAGAAAATTCATCTACTTTTTGCAGAATAATTTTATGGGTCAGTTTATAGAAGACACAACAACAGATGATGGTCTGCTGGACCTGGTCATTTCTAACAATATAATCACACAATTACGGTATGTCCAATAATATTTACACTACATACTTAGCATAGTAATAAGCTCATTGTGAAAAGCTTTTATCGTTGATGGTGACTGCTAGGATCACCCATCAATGAATATTTGGTTTTGTCACAATGGCAAACAATGTACCGTAATTGCAATAATAATATTTGTTTTCAAATAATTTTATTTGTGTTATACAATGTGTGCTATTTTGATGTGCAGAGAAAAATTAGAAGGGCCACTGCAGTCCACTAGAAAATACATCACCTTCATGATCAAGTCAAATTTTACAAATCTGACCACTATCACTTTATGAGGTAATAACTCTGGAACGCTTCAACACATCCCACTGGTTTTGAGAATGTTTTTTTCAACAAATATTGTACTTCAGGATAGTGGTAAAATTTCTTCAATGTGACTTGTGTTTATTTGAGAAAAAAATGGAAATTTGGCAAATTTTTTTCAATTTTGCGTTTTATGCCCTTAAATCAGAGAGTTATGTCCAACAAATTATTTAATAATTAACATTTGCCACATGGGTCAAACATCACCAATGATTGTTTCGAGCACCTATATTACTGGAGTAATAGGTGGACTATATTTACTGACCCACCTTTGTTTTTATTTCTGCTAATCGATTAACTATATATACACTGAAAAGGTGGGGTGATAGGATTATATTCCGGTGTGTTATAAGGTGAAAATACAAAGGGGGCTTTCACTGACACTATTATGTCTGATTGAGTGCATACAGCTTTTCATCATGTAGGTCACATTGATTGTGACAAACATATGCGCTCCACCAACCAGAATGAGAATTAGTCCAGTAAAAAATGAATGCGGGTGCGCATTTGTGTTCCAGTGCAGTTGGCGCTGGATGCTGGTAGTAATGTAAGCTCCCATGAGGCAGAAATAACAGGTACCTGCATGTGCATAAGCCGCCTGAGTCCTTCCTCGGATCCGGAAACCATTATGGTAACCTCATTATACATTGAGGCCCCGGCACGCCATACTCACCCATCACCTACTATGGCATACTCCTATCTTGGGTCCCCTGATGAGCCTTGACAAAGGGTGGGGACGAAATGCATAGGGATTAGGGACAATTGACCCTGACAACAATCAGGTAAGTGATCCACTGGGATCTTTTCCAAAATGAATTTCTTTTCTGTCTATGATTGATGACGGAGCACACATGCACCTTGCCTAATGCAGTATAGCATGCCAATTGCATTGATAGGGCACGTATTCACCTTTATCAAATAGATGTGACTTACCAGATTTTGATATACAAGCACACATGCACTTTATCTAATTTTATGTGGCATATCTAAAACATGGGGTTGACTATTTTGAGAGAATTCTATTAGGACCCAGTGAACTATCAAACACCCTCCTTAGCAACGTGGACCTCTGGATTCTCTTTGTGACTCTTTTTGTTTGCATATCTACTTCAAGTAGAAAAGACTGCTATTTACAGACTCACTGCAGTCTACAGCTTCCCCCACAGCCACAGACAAGCAGAATCATAGACAGTGAGATATATGTTGTGTGTATGTGGTTAAGTATTATAACACTATATTAGGGGCATGAAGCGACTCTGAAGGACTGCCGACATTGAGTGGGGGTGCCATATCGAATTTTAGGGTGCCAACCTCCAAAGTCAGGTAGGACAACAGATTAAAAAGCATCAATGAGGGTCATTTGAGGTTACTTGCAATGAATATATTCTTTACTGTACAAAAATGCTGCATAGAAGGTGTTTTTTTTAATAATTTTTTGGAATAAACACTCTTAATTATATTAATTAAAAGTTAATTTTTAAAAGGGTTTTTTGATCATGCTGGTTTATTCTCTAAGCTTTTACCCATTCAGTACTGGTTATTGTCACCTAAAAACTGCACCCCTATAGAGGCTCAAAACCACATTCAAGAAGTTTATTAACACATCAGGTGCTTCAAAGGAATTTTTGAAATGTGGAAAGAAAAAATGACCATTTAACTTTTTGTCACAAAAATGTTACTTTAGACCCAATTTTTTTCTTATTTTCGCAAGTCTAAAAGGAAAAAAATGGACCACAAAATTTGTTGTGCAATTTCCGCTGAGCATGATGATACTCAATATGTGGGGGAAAACTACTGTTTAGGCACATGGCAGGGTTCGGAAGGGAAGGAGCGCCATTTGACTTTTTAACCCCTTTCTGACATTAGACGTACTATCCCATCGAGGTGGGGTGGGCCCCTATGACCACCAACGGGATAGTACGTCATATGCGATCGGCAGCGCTCACGGGGGGAGCGCCGCCGATCGCAGCCGGGTGTCAGCTGTATATCGCAGCTGACATCCGGCACTATGTGCCAGGAGCGGTCTCGGACCGCCGCCAGCACATTAACCCCTGGCACACCGCGATCAAAGATGATCGCGATGTGCCAGCGGTATAGGGAAGCTTCCCGCAGGGAGGGGCTCCCTGCGGGCTTCCCTGAGCCCCCCCGCAGCAACGCGATGTGATCGCGTTGCTGCGAGGGTCTTACCTCCCTCCCTGCCTGCTCCAGCCCCGGATCCAAGATGGCCGTGGATCCGGGTCCTGCAGGGAGGGAGGTGGCTTTACAGAGCCTGCTCAGAGCAGGCACTGTGAAGCCTGCAGCACTGTAAGTCAGATCAGTGATCTGACAGAGTGCTATGCAAACTGTCAGATCATTGATCTGTGATATCCCCACCTGGGACAAAATAAAAAAGTTAAAAAAAAAAATTTCCAAATGTGTAAAAAAAAATTAAAAAAAATATTCCTAAATAATGAAAAAAAAATATTATTCCCATAAATACATTTCTTCATCTAAATAAAAAAAAAAAACAATAAAAGTACACATATTTAGTATCGCCGCGTCCGTAATGACCCAACCCATAAAACTGGCCCACTAATTAACCCCTTCAGTAAACACCGTCAGAAAAAAAAAAACGAGGCAAAAAACAAAGCTTTATTATCATACCGCCGAACAAAAAGTGGAATAACACGCGATCAAAAAGACAGATATAAATAACCATGGTACTGCTGAAAACGTCATCTTGTCCTGCAAAAAACGAGCCACCACACAGCATCATCAGCAAAAAAATTAAAAAAAGTTATAGTCCTGAGAATAAAACGATGCAAAAATAATTATTTTTTCTGTAAAATAGTTTTTATTGTATAAAAGCGCCAAAACATAAAAAATGATATAAATGAGGTGATGCTGTAATCGTACTGACCCGAAGAATAAAACTGCTTTATCAATTTTACCAAACGCGGAATGGTATAAACGCCTCCCCCAAAAGAAATTCATGAATAGCTGGTTTTTGGTCATTGTTACTCACAAAAATCAGAATAAAAAGCGATCAAAAAATGTCACGTGCCCGAAAATGTTACCAATAAAATCGTCAACTCGTCCTGCAAAAAACAAGACCTCACATGACTCTGTGGACCAAAATATGGAAAAATTATAGCTATCAAAATGTGGTAACGCAAAAAATATTTTTTGCAATAAAAAGCGTCTTTCAGTGTGTGACGGCTGCCAATCATAAAAATCCGCTAAAAAACTCGCTATCAAAGTAAATCAAACCCCCCTTCATCACCCCCTTAGTTAGGGAAAAATTAATAAAAAATTATTTATTTCCATTTTCCCATTAGGGCTAGGGCTAGGGTTAGGGCTAGGGTTAGGGCTAGGGTTAGGGTTAGGGTTAGGGCTAGGGTTAGGGCTAGGGTTAGGGCTAGGGTTAGGGTTAGGGTTAGGGCTAGGGTTAGGGTTGGAGCTACAGTTAGGGTTGGGGCTAAAGTTAGGGTTTAGATTACATTTACAGTTCGGAATAGGGTTGGGATTAGGGTTAGGGGCGTGTCAGGGTTAGAGGTGTGGTTAGGGTTACTGTTGGAATTAGGGTTAGGGGTGTGTTTGGATTAGGGTTTCAGTTATAATTGGGGGGTTTCCACTGTTTAGGCACATAAGGGGCTCTCCAAACACGACATGGCGTCCGATCTCAATTCCAGCCAATTCTGCGTTGAAAAAGTAAAACAGTGCTCCTTCCCTTCCGAGCTCTCCCGTGTGCCCAAACAGGGGTTTACCCCAACATATGGGGTATCAGCGTACTCAGGACAAATAGGACAACAACTTTTGGGGTCCAATTTCTCCTGTTACCTTTGGGAAAATACAAAACTGGGGGCTAAAAAATAATTTTTGTGGGAAAAAAAAAGATTTTTTATTTTCACGGTTCTGCGTTATAAACTGTAGTGGAACACTTGGGGGTTCAAAGTTCTCACAACACATCTAGATGAGTTCCCTGGGGGGTCTAGTTTCCAATATGGGGTCACTTGTGGGGGATTTCTACTGTTTAGGTACATTAAGGGCTCTGCAAACGCAATGTGATGCCTGCAGACCATTCCATCTAAGTCTACATTCCAAATGGAGCTCCTTCCCTTCCGAGCCCTCCCATGCGCCCAAACAGTGGTTCCCCCCCACTTATGGGGTATCAGCGCACTCAGGACAAATTGGACAACAAATTTTGGGGTCCAATTTCTCCTGTTACAGTCGGGAAAATACAAAACTGGGGGCTAAAAAATAATTTTTGTGGGAAAAAATTTTTGTTTTATTTTTACGGCTCTGCATTATAAACTTCTGTGAAGCACTTGGTGGGTCAAAGTGCTCACCACACCTCTAGATAAGTTCCTTAGGGGGTCTACTTTCTAAAATGGTGTCACTTGTGGGGGGTTTCAATGTTTAGGCACATCAGGGGCTCTCCAAACGCAACATGGTGTCCCATCTCGATTCCAGTCAATTTTGCATTGAAAAGTCAAATGGCGCTCCTTCGCTTCCGAGCTCTGTCATGCACCCAAACAGTGATTTACCCCCACATTTGGGGTATCGGTGTACTCAGGACAAATTATACAACAACTTTTGGGGTCCATTTTCTCCTGTTACCCTTGGTAAAATAAAACAAATTGGAGCTGAAGTAAATTTTTTGTGAAAAAAAGTTAAATGTTCATTTTTATTTAAACATTCCAAAAATTCCTGTGAAGCACCGCAAGAGTTAATAAACTTCTTGAATATGGTTTTGAGCACCATGAGGGGTGCAGTTTTTAGAATGGTGTCACACTTGTGTATTTTCTATCATATAGACCCCTCAAAATGACTTCAAATGAGATGTGGTCCCTAAAAAAAATGGTGTTGTAAAAAAGAGAAATTGCTGGTTAACTTTTAACCCTTATAACTCCCTAACAAAAAAAAATTTTGGTTCCAAAATTGTGCTGATGTAAAGTAGACATGTGGGAAATAGTACTTATTAAGTATTTTGTGTGACATATCTCTGTGATTTAATTGCATAAAAATTCAAAGTTGGAAAATTGCGAAATTTTCATAATTTTCGCCAAATTTCCGTTTTTTTCACAAATAAACGCAGGTACTATCAAAGAATTTTTACCACTATCATGAAGTACAATGTGTCACGAGAAAACATTGTCAGAATCACTGGGATCCGTTGAAGCGTTCCAGAGTTATAACCTCATAAAGGGACAGTGGTCAGAATTGTAAAAATTGACCCGGTCATTAACGTGCAAACCACCCTTGGGGGTAAAGGGGTTACATGTAAAATTTGCTGGAATAATTAGCAGATGCCATGTTGCGTTTTGAGAGCCCCAGATGTACCTAAACAATGAAAACTGCCCACAAATGACTCCATTTTGTAAACTAGACCCCTGAGGGAACTTATCTAGAAGTGTGAGCACCTTGAAACCCCAGATTCTTAACAAAAGTTTATAATGTTGAGCGCTGAAAATAAAAAAAACATGTTTTCCCCACAAAAATGTTTCTTAACTCCAAATTTTGCAATTTCATAAAGGAAGAAGGAGAAGTTATCCATACAATTTGTTTTGCAATTTCTCCTGAGTACGCCAATACCACATACATGGGGAGAAACTACTGTTTCGGCTCATAGCTGGGCTTCGAAAGGAAGGAACTCTATGTGACTTTTTGATTGCAAAATTTGGTGGAATAATTAGTGGATGACATGTCCCGTTTGGAGAGCCCCTGATGTGCCTAAACAGGGGAAACCCCAACAAGGGAAACTAGAACTCTCAGGAAACTTATGTAGATGTGTGGTGAGCACCTTGAGTCACTAGATGTTTCACAAAGGTTTTTAACATTGAGCGGTGAAAATAAAAAGAAAATACCTAATTTTTCCCATAGAAATGTTTTTAGGCCCAAATTTTTCTTTTTCATTATGGTAACAGGAGAAATTGCACCATAAAATTTGTTGTGCAATTTCTCCTGAGTACAACGATACTTAATATGTGGAAGAAAACTACTGTTTGGTGCTAACAGAAGGGCTGGGAAGGGAAGAGCACCATTTGACTTTTTGAATGTAAACTTTGCTAAAATAATTAGCGGACACCATGTTGCGTTTGGAACGCCACGATGTGTTTAAACAGTGGAAACTGCCCACAACTGGCAACCCTCAGGGAACTTATCTAGATGTGTGGGAAGCAGCAACTTGAATTCCCGGGTGCTTTCCAGAAGTTTACAACTTTAAGCGGTTAAGCATGTTTTTATCCCCAAATATTGCAGTTTCACAAGGGTCGAATGAGGGCTGTTGGAGGATATAGCGCAAAAATAGGGTCTTATCTGAGATATAATTGGTTGATACAATTAAATTGTACTCACCAGATGTAGCTAAAATAAAGATGTAGCAAAAATAAAGCTTTGAGAGAATTCGCTGCAGAAGATCCACAGGTTCAGTAGAGACTGGCCGTTAAATGAAAGTAATGGGAGAAAGTGTGGTTTTGTTCTGCGCTGCTGAATCACTGAAAGCCTGAATGTATTAGTAAATGTGGTTTTTATTCAATAAAAATTATAAATAAAAACCACATTTACTAATTCATTCAGACTTTCAGTGATTCAGCAGTGCAGAACAAAACCACACTTTCTTCCATTACTTCAATTTATCAAGGGTAATATGAGAAATTACACGAAACAATTTGTTGTGTAACTTCTTCTGTGTGTGCTAGTACCCTACATGTGGGGGAAAACTGCTGTTTGGGCACACAGCAGGGCTTGGAAGAAAAAGAGCGCCATTTGACTTTTTGATTGCAAAATGGAATAATTTGCAAATTCCATTTCACATATGGAGAATCCCTGATCTGCCTAAACAGTGGAACCTCCCCATAAGCGACTCCATTTTGGAAAGTAGATCCCTCAGGGAACTTATCTAGATGTATGGTGAGCACATGGAACCCCCAGGTGTTTCAGAGAAGTTTATAATATTGAGCCTTGAAAATGAAAAAATGACATTTCTATAAAAAAAAAATTATTTTATCCCCAATTTTTTTTATTTTCACACGGACAGCAGGAGAATATCGACCCCAAAATTTGCTATGCAAGCTCTCCTGAGTACGCAGATACTCAATATGTAATTGTAAACTACTGTTTGGGATCATAGCAGAACTCAGAAAAGGAGTGACATTTTGATGGAATGGTCTGGCGGTGTAATGTCTTATTTCAAGAGCCCCTGATGTGCCTAAAAAGTGGAAAACCCCTAAAGTGACACCATTTTGGAAGCTAGATGTTAGGGCTAGCGGAACGCACCGAGTAAATAGAGATGTTTATTGATATTGGTGCGTTCGCAGCCCGGGGTCCACCGTGCAGGAGTACCTGCTGCTAGCAAACGGCGGAGCTATACGGCGGTATAGACTAACTCAGTTAATTCACTGAGTAGCCGTGAAAGGAAAGCACTGTGCCCTGTTAGACTCCACAGAGGCACAGGCTAACTGCCCAAACAGAGAGCAGTCAGTGGTCACACAAACACACAAAACTCCTCGCCGGAGGAGCCAGCATTCTAGGGGCTTATTTCAGCCGGGTCCCTGAATACACTCAGACTCAATCTCCTCGCCGGAGGAGCCAGCATTCTAGGGGCTTATTTCAGCCGGGTCCCTGAACACACATACATGTGACCACACTGGCGCAAAGCACATAACATAAGACAATACTAGCGCATGGCCGTGCGGTCATGCGCAGTTTATATAGTTGCAGCACAGGAAGCTGCTACTGAAGTTTTTGCCCTTTCAGGACCTTCCAGAAGGACCAATGGAATGTACTGCAGCACCTGAGCATGTGACCGAACATGTGGCCCTCGACCTCCAATGGGAGACCCTGCCCTGGGCATGCTCAGTGTGAGTAAACAAGGACTTAGTCCTAGAGAGGCTCGCTCGCCGCAGATCAGTGCAGGGTACCATAGGAAAGCCAGAAAAGGCAGTAGTGACCCTATGCACCGAATCAGCCCCAGCGAGGCGCTGGGAGCGACGTCTCCGCTGAGCAGAGCCCACTGCGGCCGATACCGAATGGGAGACCGCAGCAGACACGGATCGAGATTCCCCCTGTGCAGCAGAGGAAACTCGACTCCTAACACTAGACCCCTCAAGTAATGTATCTAGATGTGTGCTGAGCACCATGAATCCCCAGCTGCTTCACAGAAATTTATCACGTAGAGCCATAAAAATAATAAAATCACATTTTTCTCATTAAAATGTTATTTTGCCAAAAAAAAGGTATTTCTACAAGGATAGCAGGAGTACAATGTCTACTGTCTACTGAGTCTACTGAAAACCCATTTGAGGTCAAAAAGTGCAAAGCGCAGAAGGAAAGAAGTGCAATATTGGGGTTAACATTTTGCTGCACTGGTTTGAGGGTACTATGTCACATTGGCAGAGCCCCAGAGGTGCCAGAACAGCAGAACCCACCATAAGAGACTCCATTTAACATACTACACCTATCAATGAATTCATCTAGGGGTGCAGTGATCATATTGTCACCAAATATGGGTCACAGAATTTTATACCATTGGGCAATGAATACAAAAATAATTACATTTTTACCACCAAAATTTTGTTTGGCCCCAGATTTTATATTTTCCCACTGGGAAATGGTTAAAAATAACACCAAATTGTGTACCACAATTTCTGCTGAATTTAGAAATATGTGGTTGTACAGTACTGCTTAGCCATTCAGCAATACTTGGAAGGGACGTAGCGATTTTGGCAAATAGCACTCCATTCCTGCCGAGTCTCGCCATATGGCTAATCAGCACTGTTATACAGGAGGCATCCTGGAGTGCATAATTTTCTGTAATAGTTTACAGAATCCATATACAGAGCCCCTAAATGCTAGAAGAGCAGAATTCCCCCTTAAGTGACCCTATTTTGGAAATTATATCCTTTCCGGAATTTATCGACAGATGTCGTGACAATTTTGATTCCATGTCTGTTTCCAGAAACATGTGGCAGTGGATATTGCTAAGTGAAAATTGCAAACTACCATTGTAGTAACCAGTACATTGTAGTGACTGGTACGTTGTGGTGCCCATTTATTGTGCCAAGCTCACACAACCATAAATTAGGCAGGTTCCCATCGCTAAAGAAATGCCAAATATGTGGACAATGCGGCTCAGGGCAGTCCCACACGTCCAGATAATTCCGGTACCGGAATTATCCGTGTCCGTGTGCCCCTGCGTTTCTGTGGCACATCAGTGTGGCACACGTGTGCCGCCCATGTACCCACTGGGTACCACACGCACCATGCAGGAGACAGCGCTAAAGTTTAGCGCTGTCCCCTGCATCTGGTGCTGAAGCCGCCATTCATATCTTCCCTGCAGCAGCGTTTGCTGTAGAGAAGATATGAATAATGGTGTGTAAAATCAAGATCTTTCAGGTTACATAGGGGGCTTATTTACAGCATTACAGAGTGCTGTAGATAAGCCCCTAATGGCGGTGGCCGCAGCTTATATGCGAAAAATGAGGTGACAGATTCCCTTTAAGAGATGATGAACTTGAGTGGGGACCTCCTTTTTGTGGACTGAGCTGAAGCTTTTATTGGGAACATTTTACATAACATTTTGGATCACATTTATCCGGCATTCATTATGTTTCCCTTTAAATCTCCTACCGAGTAATGTAATTCAGATAAAATCCCTGAGGAATCCATTCACTATAATGAGGCATCAAAGTTACACTAGACTCTGTTTGGCCTCTGTTCAGCTGTGTACTTTTTTCAGAGTTGCACAAAACTGTGGCCGATGGCACTTTTATGCACTCTTAATAAAAAGACAGATACTGCCATATCACAGGTCAGACAACGTCCACGATGCCTCCATCTCCCTCATTATAGGGAATCTTCTGCCGGGGTTCCATCTAAATCATGTATTTCAGAGATTTACACGGAAACCTCAGAGTAAGTGATCAGCCTAAAGCACAGGATAAATGTGAGCTGAGCATTACTGTGATCTTTAGGAGGCAGAATGAACAATTCAACAGCAGGTGAAGAAGTGGTTTTATTAATTTTTAACGTCACTTCTCATGGGGTATAAGTGATTAGATTATCTTATTCTTCAGGTTGGTGCGATTACAGCAAAACTAGAATTTATATCAAGTTTTTTTTGTTTGGCTGCTGTCACACAATTAAAGATGTTTTTTTCAAAAACTAGCTTTTGCATCACCATATTTTGAAAGCTATAACTTTTCTATATTTCTGCTGACAAAGTCTTGTGATGGCTTATTATATTGTGGGACAAGTTGATGTGTTTATTTTTTTACCATTTTCAGGCTCATGACATTTTTTGATCGATCGCTCTTCTGATTTTTGGGAGGCAGAATAAGCAAAAACCAACAAGGAATATTCAGGATTTTTATTTTGGTTTTTTATGCCGTTCTGCGTATTGTAAATTTGATAAGACAGCTTTATTCTTTGGGTTAGTACAATTACATTTAATTATTTTTATATACATTATTATTTTGTGATTTTTTTTTTTACATTTTTGCAACTTTTTTTATTTTTTTTTAACTTATTTACATAGTCCCACTATGCTACTTTCACTTTCTGCAGTCTGATCGCAATTAAAAGGCATAGCAATGGAGGAGCAATGCAGGAGCCTTATAACCTGTCAGTGCTGCATATGCAAGTTAGTTAGATCATGTACTGTGCACGGTCTAACTAGTTTCCTAGTGCCTGGTGACCCGGATGTCATAATGACGACTTCAGGTTACTATTGCAACGATCAGGCCCCCCGCGATGACGTCACGGGGGAGCCGATCCAAGGGCAGAGGAGCTTTTTCCCTCTCCCTGCAGGTTAAATACTGCGATCACAGCATTTACGGTGTCAAAGAGCCGGGTATCAGCTGTCGGAATCAGCCTACACATGGCGTCCATTGCATGCACAGCTTTTATGTGAGCAAAATCGCCATGACGTATCCATACATCTAAGGTCGTTAACTACTAGGTACATGGACGAATGGATACGTCTAAGGTCATAAAAGGGTTAATGGGAAAACTCATTTAAGTATGGCTCAGATATGCCTCAAATTACTTACAGCTGGTCCAGGTGATCCAGGACGGCCTCTCTCACCAGCTTGTCCTCTTGGTCCCTAAAAAAATAAAATAATAATAATTGTAGTAGTAATGGAAACACAAATTACGGTATATTTTCTATAGTATGATGGGGACCCGACATATGATACTAGTATCTAATTTGTCTAGAAGGGGTTAAAGAAGTTTATAAACGTAGGACTAAGTCAAAGATTATATAGAAATGGTGGCAGAATGAGAACTTATCGTATTCAGAGAGGTTATAGGGCTCTTTAGTTGTGTTGTGCTGTGTTAAAGTCATTTTCAAAGGACTCAAAATGGAACGTTAGTTCCTTTGATCTAAAAGCAATTAAAGAGAACCTGTCATGTCCCCAAACACTAATAATCTCCAAATAAGGTTAATCTGCAGGCTAACAGTATTTTAAACTGCACTGAAAGCCCAGCTGCAGGAGCAATGGTCTTTATTCCTCTCAGCAACCTACAGCATTCAGACATAGAGGTCGGCACACTAAGTACACAGTGAGCTGTAATAACACCTTGACTGAGAGCCATGCATTGTGATGGTGCAGAGCTGGCTGTCAGTCTGTTCCAGGGCAAGAGCACAGCTCCTCTCCCAATGCTCCGAGCAGTGACTGAAGCCTCGCTGCCTGTGCCTCTGCTACTTGAGGCCGAGAGCTGCCGGGAGGAATATAGGCCATTTCCTTGTTGTAGCCTAGCTTTCAGAATGGTGGCTATGAAGCCTTAGAACACTATTGTCCTGCAGATTATCCGCATATATACAGACTAATAGCATCTGAAGATATAACAAGTTCCTCTTACAGGAGGTATCAAGATTACTAAACTAATGTAAAATGGTCGCCATCAAATATTGTGATTAATTCACAGTTAGGCCGGGGTCACAATAGCGATGAATACAGACGAGTGCTTTGTGATAAAACATTGAATAGCACTCTGACCAGTATTCATGGGGCAGCTCACATCACCGTTTTTTTTCTCTGCCGTTTTCAGTGTGCGAGTGAAATCACAGCATTCTGCGATTGTCACCACCACTTGGCCGAGTCTCGGCTCGCTCGCACCCATATAAGCCTATGGGTGCGAGTGAGACAGCGCACATCACTCAGATATCATCCGAGTGATGTGTGTTAAACGCTGACCACGGCAATGGAGGAGATGGAGAAAGTCATTTCTCCGCCTCCTCTAAAGCTGTGCTCCGATCCTCTGTGCGAAAGGCTCGGAGCACAGACTCATGACACTTGGCTCCCGCTCGCAGCAGAGCAGGAGCCGAGGGTCATTAGCATATCGCATCCAATGCTCTCGCATCAGATGCCACATGCTCATCTGACCCCGGCCTTAAAGGGAGTCTGTCAGCCCCAAATTAAACCACTTGTACAGGTATGTAAGGGGCTTAGGCCTTGAAAAATATCACACTTGTCTTATTTCAGTCGTTTAGTTGCCAATAAAAAGAACAATTTATTTCATATGCAAATTATTTACCAAACTATTTACATCCTTGGAGTGGCGAAGTGCTTGGTGCTGTTACACCCCCTCAATTTGCATACTGAGCACTTTGTCACATCTTGATTGAAAGTGCTTAAATGAGAACTACATCAACCTAATCACTGGCTGTGCACCTCCACAATGACACAACAATGTGTGTATACCTCCTAAATTTTGAAGAACAGAAAGAGAGCCAGATCATGCAAATTGTGGCCACTCCCAATCTACGCCCATTTACCATTTTTTTGCTCCCTGGCAGGAGGAGATGTCAGAGGGGCGCTGCCAGTGAGGACATTCAGTAGACACCTGAGACTGCAGGGTGTAGACCCAAAACCAGGACTGTCTGTAGTATACGGGACAATAGGGACTAGAGATGATCAGATGGATTTACAGGACTCCGGTCCTGTGTCCACGACAGTGCTACTTGGAGGCTGGATGAGAGGCTGCGAATCTCTAACCTTGCGGCGTCCCTTCAACGGCTTTTGATTAGCTAGAGCTAGCGGGACTTCATCTGTGCCCCAAAGAACTTTCTCATCTTCATGTAGCTTTATTAAGTGACATCCAGCTTTTTTGTGTCTGTAAGGCAGTGTTCATACATTGGTGACTGGTGACTGTGTTTTTTGGTTTAATGCAGGAACCGCAACAAACTAAACAATAACTTTCTTTTACGCCATATTTGATGCATTTTTGGTGCAGATGTGAAGCTGAGCTTTTAATGTGTTTTTATAGTACAGAAAAGCTTTGATTCTGCACTTAATAAAGTTACTGCAGTTTTTACATGCGCTTTTTTGGGCTCACATAGAAGCATTTAGAGAGAAAAAAGCACCAAAACCACACAGTTCATTAGAATCCGTGGGCGAAAGATATAGACAAAATAAAGGGTAAAAACGGTTAAGTATGAGGAGATGGAAGGAAAAATATGGTTTATTAAGGAAAATGGAAAAAAGAAAAAATCAAGCTATAGAAAGAAAATGAAAAAGATTAGTATGTACAGTATGGGCAAGGGAATGAGGTTACAATAAACATATAATATACCTTATATATATAAAACATTTAAGAGGTAGGAGGGGAAGAAAAGCAATGGGAAAGGTAAGGAAAGAACAAGGAAAGGAAGAACAGCAGTAAACAGGTGCAGAAACAAGCAATTAGGGAAATACTGACTGTTACATCATGTAAAATTCTGTTTGTTGAATTCTATAGCGGGCGCAGTTGTCATGAAATCACATCCACTTTGGACAGTTAAACACATCAGAATCATTGTGCAAAAAAGCAGCAGAGAATACGCAGCATTTACCCTACATTTGAACACGGTCTAAATTTCAACGCAAAGTGGACGTGATTGCATGAAATCTCCGCTCTCTATGGTCTGAAGACGCTGCTGTATTCTGCAGTTTTGGTGCACTTTTCCTCTATAGGTTTCTTCTAAAAAAAATTCATGAATAAAAATAACGAATGAATAAAAAAAAAATGCCATTGCATTTCTAAACACAGAAGCAAAGCTTTTCTGTACAGTAAAAAAAGCATTAAAACAAGGCTTCATATCTGCCCCAGAATTGCATCAAATAAGGGGGAAAATGCATAAAAGAAATGCAGCAAACATGCAATAATTGGAGAAGTTTGTTATTGTGTTGTCTGGTGCGAACACCTGCAGAAGAGGTTTAAGAGAAAAACTATCAATCACGTTGGAGTTGTGAGTATAGAGCCGGGAGGAAAGCTGTAACATGACAGGATGCAGGACTGAGCCCTCAAATCTGGACAGTCCCGCTGAATTCGGGACAGTTGGGTCTTCTTGTCTGCAGTGCCGTGCCAATCAGCAGCCACTGACCGACGCAATCAAAGAGCGTGCACACTGACATTGTGTGAGGGCACATGGCTACTCTCTTGTCAATGTCTCCCCCCTGCAGCTGCTTCTCAGTACAGTACTGCAGAAAGGAGCCAGCAATGAAGCCAGAAATAGCGCAATGTGATCGCGGCTGAGCTCTGCTGTGTCTGTGCTGAGGTGCAGAGCCAGTGGTTGAGTTCAGGCAGTTATCACACAATGTGATAACGCCAGCTCTCTGGAATGCACTTCCCCAGACGATCAGACTGATACCTAGCCCCGACCTATTCAAGCGCGCTTTGAAAACCCATCTCTTCAAACAAGCCTACCAAATCAACTACTCAGTAAACTAACTGTCCTGTTCCCTCCTTCCAAATATTATCTGCATGTGAATCTGCACCCTACTACTCATCTGTCTCCACACCCTCCATGCACATGATAACTGCACTTGATACTTGACTATTGCACTTAAACACACGGGCTGATGACCGCATCATGCAGCTTTATATGAAAATCCCTATTTATTATAATTGCCAGACCGGAAATAACAAGCACTTTTCACCTATTATGTCCCCCCATTTCCTTGTAGATTGTAAGCTTGCGAGCAGGGACATCACCCCTAATGTCACTGTTTAAATTGTCTTAACCTGTACCGAATTTATTGCTTGTACATGTCCCCGCTTAATTGTAAAGTGCTGCGGAATATGTTGGCGCTATATAAATAAAAATTATTATTATTATGTGTGTGCCAATTAAGCTTTGACAATGTGCTCCACATGTAAATTGTAGAGGCGAAATGATGCACCGAGCCCCTTCATTTTGGTGTGCAAAGGGTGCACTGGAGCCCCGTCTGAGCATGCAAAATAAATATCTTTTCTGGAAATTTTTATCACTAAAATCAATACTACAGGAATGATTAATTTGACAAAGCTGCCAAAGAGGTTACATATCATTTTGGAGGTGACAAACCTTCCTTGAAGGGGTGATATAGAGGTAGAGGTTGAAGAGAAGTCTGGATAGTGTTCAGGCTGCTTAATAAATGGAGCTTGTTCTTGACACTAAACAGTGTACGGAGGAGCAGCAGCGGGGTTAGAAGTTCTGTAAGAGTTGCGCTAATTTCTTCAATTGTCACCCCTGTGAGCAAAATGATATTCTTCTATCTTCCTATGTTATCTATGTGCCTCTGCATTATTGATGGCCATGTTTTTTATATATTTGTTTACTGAACATTTTCCATTAAGTTTATGTTGATTTTATGTGCAAATTCCCTTTTTAGAGAGAAAGCGGACGTGAACTCTATATTGCCACCTGTTGGACATAGTGTTCTTACAAGTCACAATCAACCCTTTAATGAGTCTTCCAATTTGACATAGGGTAAAAAGATTTGATTTTTTGTGAGTTTATAAGATTCTTCAGAAGTTACTCTCTAGAATTATAACATTAAATTTGCGACGTTTAGCCTTAAAGTAATTATAGTAGGTACATTTCTGGAAAATGTTACCACTCCTAGTGAACCCCTAATTCTACACCTGTCTTGAAGAAGCTTAGTGTAGGGGGTGAGTAAAGCCTTGTATTATTCTTGATTTGTTGTCTGATGCTATCATTACACAACATTATTAAGCAGGCTGAAAAAACATCATTACCACAGTGCCGGGCAATCCATTGTCCCCAGGAGCACCAGGTTCTCCCTAGTAAAGAAATGTATCAATGTCAGTGCAATAAAACCACAAATAATAATATTAAAACATTCAAAGCACAAAATAGTACAGAAAACAGACAGGAGAGCGAGCAGACAGTCAGGAGGTCCAACAGTGTCAGGATTTATGGCACAACAGCATCTCTGACTGTTTTCCAGACATAAAAGTTTTGTGCAGAATAAGGAGAATTACCCTGAGTCCAGGAGCTCCAGAATCTCCCTTCGCTCCATCCCTTCCATCTATACCCTGTAAAGAAGAAAGGTTGTAACATCATGCTATTAAAGGAATATACTTTGTCAAATCTTTCTTTTTGGTTGATCACACTGTTCGTATTACGAGTGTATGTGCACTAACATTATCTGTAGTTGGGTTCATTTTATGAGTGTATGTGTACTAACATCATCTGTATGTGTGCTCATATTACGAGTGTATTTGTACTAACATCATCTGTATGTGTGCTCATATTACGAGTGTATTTGTACTAACATCATCTGTATGTGTGCTCATATTACGAGTGTATTTGTACGAACATCATCTGTATGTGTGCTCATATTACAAGTGTATTTGTACTAACATCATCTGTATGTGTGCTCATATTACGAGTGTATTTGTACTAACACCATCTGTATGTGTGCTCATATTACGAGTGTATTTGTACTAACATCATCTGTATGTGTGCTCATATTACGAGTGTATTTGTACTAGCACCATCTGCATGTGTGTTCATATTACGAGTGTATTTGTACGAACATCATCTGTATGTGTGCTCATTAGTGTTAAGCGATACCTTCCGATATTTGAAAGTATCGGTATCGGATGGTATCGGCCGATACCGGCAAAATATCGGATCTCGCCGATACCGATACCCGATACCAATACAAGTCAATGGGACACAAATATCGGAATGTATCATCGATGGTTCCCAGGGTTTGAAGGAGAGGAAACTCTTCTTCAGGCCCTTGGAACCATATTAATGTAAAAAATAAAGATTAAAAATAAAAAAAAAGCTATACTCACCCCTCCGGCGAACCCTGGCTGTCACCGCTGCAAGCGTCCGCCTCTGTTCCTGAGAATTGCAGAGAGTGAAGGACCTTCGATAACGTCGCGGTCACCTGACCACTCACCTGACCGCGACATCATCGAAGGTCCTTCACTCACTACATTCTCAGGAACGGAGGCGGACACTTGCAGCGGTGAGAGCCAGGGTCCTTCGGAGGGGTGAGTATAGCCATATTTTTTATTTTTATTCTTTATTTTTTACATTAATATGGATCCCAGGGCCTGAAGGAGAGTTTCCTCTCCTCCAGACCCTTGGAACCATACGCACCGCACACTCCGATTCCGATTTCTGATATCACAAAAATATCGGAACTCGGTATCGGAATTCCGATACAGCAAATATCGGCCAATACCCGATACTTGCAGTATCGGAATGCTCAAAAATATTACGAGTGTATTTGTACTAACATCATCTGTATTTGTGTTCATATTACGAGTGTATTTGTACTAACATCATCTGTATGTGTGTTCATATTACGAGTGTATTTGTACTAACATCATCTGTATGTGTGTTCATATTACGAGTGTATTTGTACTAACATCATCTGTATTTGTGTTCATATTACGAGTGTATTTGTACTAACATCATCTGTATGTGTGTTCATATTACAAATGTATTTGTACTAACATCATCTGTATGTGTGTTCATATTACGAGTGTATTTGTACTAACTGTGAAGAAACGGGGTCAGTGGGTGCTCTCGTCCGCTGGCCTGGCTGTCTTTAGCAAGACTGCATGGACCACGGCTCAAGCCACTGAACGCCCGCTCTATCTCCCAGTGGGCAATACATTACACAGACAACACAGGGTTAAGGTAAAACAGTGTGGCAATACTTTATTGAACCACAGCACACAATAGCAAACAGAACAATCCCAACATGGCTGGAATTGCTTGATTACATGGGCGCATACAAAAGATCACTGCGTCTCCACGTATTTCCAGTATGACATGATGTCAGAGCTCCCAAGGTTGCTACTTTATCTGTGGATGCACGCACAGAGAAGAGGTAACGACAAGCATAGGGGATATGACCAAGAACTGTCCATAGTGTCCATACAAGGTCCAAAGCCAGTTGACCCGAGAGTCACCACCTGGCTTATCTGACCATCTCCACAGAACCTGGCGACCAGCGGGTCCCAAACCTGGCTTTCTCCAAACATATCCATGGTTCAGAGACGGTCACTGGATCAGATATGTGTCCTCCCAACCGGAGCCGAAAACCCCTAGGTTGTTTCCTATAGAATCATAGATCAGTGGCCCTCGTGATGGTACCATGATGAATTGGCTGCAGTCCTTTCTCTTGTCTGTTGGGTGGTGTGCAGAATGTCTGGCTGGTAACTCTGTGTTACTTCCATTTCCCAGGATGTGATCTCTGAGTCTTTTTATACCCAAGGTATGCAAGCTATTTTTAGAATTACCCAGGGTCCTTCAGTCCAACATCAAGATAAGGTAAACAATGGTCATGGGATTAAGTAGCACTATTAGCATATAAGCACACATCAATAAACAAAGCTTAACACACCATATGTACAGTCACTATTACAGACTTACACAGTATGTTAGATAGTATATCAGTTGGCAAGTCTGTCTTCTTGACCCACCAGACATAAACACTTAAATTCACAAGCCAATATACAGATGAAAAGCCAGTTCTTTTGGTTTGCAAAATACATGGTTGTCTGGGAAATTAGGATACAATCTGGTTTCTTCACACTAACCTCATCTGTATGTTTGTTCATATTACGAGTGTATTTGTACTAACATTATCTGTATGTGTGTTCATATTACGAGTGTATTTGTACTAACATTATCTGTATGTGTTCATATTACGATTATATGTGTACTAACATTATCTGTATGTGTGTTCATATTATGAGTGTATGCGTACTAGCATTATCTGTATGTGTGCTCATATTACGAGTGTATGTGTACTAGCATTATCTGTATGTGTGTTCATAGTATGAGTGTATGTGTACTAGCATTATCTGTATGTGTGCTCATATTACGAGTGTATGTGTAGTAGCATTATCTGTATGTGTGCTCATATTACGAGTGTATGTTTACTAGCATTATCTGTATGTGTGCTCATATTACGAGTGTATGCATACTAGCATTATCTGTATGTGTGTTCATATTATGAGTGTATGCGTACTACCGTAGCATTATCTCTATGTGTGCTCACATTACGAGTGTATGTGTACTAGCAATATCTGTATGTGTGTTCATAGTATGAGTGTATGTGTACTAGAATTATATGTATGTGTGTTCATATTACGAGTGTATGTGTACTAAAATTATCTGTATGTGTGCTCATATTACGAGTGTATGTCTACTAACATTATCTGTATGTGTGTTCATATTATGAGTGTATGTGTACTAACAATTGGTATTGTTCGATAGCTCAGTAGGATTCTCCTACCTTTAGGCCCCCTCCCCAAATTCCTGAATAGACCCCATCCCTAATAAAGACAGGATTCAAAACTTGGATAATAATTGGCCACAGTGGCCTTTATTATAAACATACAAACATAACGGTAAAGTAACGTGGGGTCCTTGAAGCTCCAAACTGGTGGTAAACCATAATATAGAGTGGACAGAAAAACAGACCATAATTTACTCCCAGCCGTTACCACCTGGCTCGGGAGCACCAAAATACCCCAAAGGGTTACCATTGTCCACTTAACACCTGGGAATCCGGCCCACCATTGCCAGGATTCCCCCAAACCACCAGACCCGAAACCAAACTTTTACACCAACTGAAGAATCCATATCCCAATGGATCCCCCAGGCCAATTTAGTATCAACTCTAAGGACCCCTCCCACCGCCACAACGAGGGTACTTGAACACCTCAAATACCCAAGGCCCCCCAAACTTGACCGCTATGGCCCTTTCAATACCGCTCTGCAATCCGAGAGCCCACAAATTGATGCCCACCACATTTAAATGGACACTGTCTCCCAGGAAAAATTCAACCCCCCTTTTGCCAGCTCAAAATGACGGATGAATAGACCTCCGTTCCTGACGACAAAGCTAGATACTGCCCGATTTACCTTAATTCTAGCTTTGTTAATCCTATCCACAGATCTGGCGTGTCGCCAGCACCTCCACGGGACGATATCCGACCACACCACGAGCAAATCTTCGTAAGACGCCCATAACCTCAGCAGATCGTGCTTAATATCCCGTATCAATTCACGACAAGGGCGAACCCCCAAATAGTTTCCCCCCACGTGAAATAATAAAATGTCAGGAGATCTATCCAACCTAATACCATTGTGTACCTCCTGCATAACCCCGCTCCAACACAAACCCCTAAAACTCAACCACCTGACCACGGCCACGTCATTTGAAAAACCAAGTTGATGTCTGTCGCACCGAACATCCGCTCGCCTCGCGCCCCAATAAACGAAAGAGTGGCCGACGATCCAAACCAACACAGGACTTTGACCTAAAAAAAACAAACAACTTAGAGTCCATTCAAATGACACAGCAAATACAGGCTTACAAGAAAAACCCCAGGCCTTCATGGTCTAACATAGCTCTTGTAACGCCCAGACTCCCAGCTCCCTTCGGTCGCGGCCCCAATACGAAATGAGTGAGACGCAAAACGAGAAGCGTCTAAACCCAGCCCCGACAAAGCTTTCCGAAAAATTGCAACAAACTGGAATTTGGATAAAAAAGATCCATCCTCATGACACAACAAAGGACCATTTACAGACGGACGAAAGCTAGTAAAAACCTGAAAACAACGAACAGGACACATAAGCGAACCACGGACCGAGCCCAACTCAACCCGTTTACCTTTTCCTGCCTGGTCCGTCTTCGACCGACGTAACCTGAAATGTAAACGACCCTCAATGAGCACTACATCCTTGGCCCAAAGCCCCCTCGTCTAAACGTGGTAGGAGACTCCAGCTCCCCAACCATCAAGACCCAAAAAATGCCAGGGAAAAGGCTAAACAAAAGAGAGCCACCTCAAAGTTAGATATGCAAATCTCATTCAAACGCGTGCCCACCTGTTCCAACATGCCAAAAGAGACTGGGCACCTGCGATCACCTTGCCCCACCTTTCTTCTAAAACCTTTTACCGCCTGCCATACCAGAAACAATTTTGACAAATCTTGCAATACTCGAAGCTGGAACCCGAAGGCCAAAGTCGCCCGAACTCTCGCCACTTTCGATGCCGACCATCCCTCCTCCGCGCCGCGTCTCAACTACAACAACAAAGCACCCAGTTGGTCCTCGCCCGCGTTAGTAGCCCCACATGACACCAACCAAGATTCCCAATCGTGCCATACCGACCGATACGCCGACCACGTGCTAGGTGCCAAAGACGCATGAATCAAAGGTCCTGCAGCCTGGATACCACGCTCCAAAGTTTTGGCGGGCAGCCCAGACCCATCTCCTCCGCATCCGGGGCCAGAGACCGAAAACGTCCCCACTGAAACCGAGACAAAGAGTCAGCCACAGAATTCTCCACTCCAGGCACATGAGCCGCCGTAATGTACACATTGATAGACATGCAAAACAACATCAACTGACGGAGAACCCTGATCACCGGAGGAGAAGAAGCCGTCAAACTGTTTATGACACACACAACTGCCATATTGTCACAATTAAAACGAACCCTTCGATTGTGAAAATCCTCTTTCCACAAGTAAACCGGAACGAGGATAGGAAAGATTTCGAACAAAGTGACGTTCTTCACTAACCCAGACATGAACCATTCGTCAGGCCACCTAGTGGCACACCACCGGCCACCAAAAAAGGCGCCAAAACCAACACCGCCCGAAGCATCGGTAAACAAATCCAAATCAGCGTTGCCCACCACGTCCTCCATCAACAAGGAACAGCCATTATACAGCGCCAAAAAACTGTCCCACACCTCCAAATCGGCTTTATGCTCACTAGACAGGCGAACAAAATTATGCGGGGCCTTAACCTCCGCCGTGGCACCGGCTAGCCTCCACGAAAAAACCCTCCCCATCGGGATGATCCTGCAGGCAAAATTCAATTTGCCGTGAAGGAACTGAACCTCCTGCAACGGCAACTTTTTTAAGCGACGCGCCCGAGCCACTTCGCTTCTCAACCCAACCACTTTCTCCTCAGGTAACCGAAACTCCCAGTTAACTTTGCACAAGTCTTTCGTTCCTGGGCATTGTGATGCCAGAGAAAACAGAAGGTTTTCTCTGGCGCCAAAGGAACACCAAAATGTTCCGCTACCCATATCACTGTCCTCAAGACCATGTCACAACATCCGGAATGATCCAGCCCGATGCACAAAAAATCATCCAAATAGTGAATGACCGAATTCAAACCTGACACATCCCAAACGACCCACTCAAGAAAGGAACTAAAAGCCTCGAAGTATGCGTAAGACAGTGAGCAACCCATCGGCAAACATCTATCAACGTAAAACCCACCGTTCCAATAACAACCCAAAAGCCTTACGCTATCCGGATGAACGGGTAATAAACGAAAAGCCGACTCAATATCGGTCTTGGCCAACAGTGCACCCCTACCACAACTATGCACCCAGCGTGCAGCCTCATCAAAAGACGTATAAACCATGGAGCAAAGCTCCGGGTCTATCCCGTCATTGACGGACCTCCCCTTAGGGTAAGACAAATGCTGAATCGGCCTGAACTTGTTCGGTTCCTTCTTCAGAATCACGCCCAAAGGCAAAACTACCAAATCCTCTAGCGAAGGAACGGTAAAAGGTCCGGACATTCTCCCTAACGAAACCTCCTTATGCAACTTATCCGAGACCACCTCAGCGTGTAACTCAGCTGATCTCAAATTCTTCAAAACTCAAGGAATACCGAAAGGAGGAGCGGGTATACGAAAACCATCCCTAAAACCCAACAACAACAACTCCGTTTTTTCCCTATCCGGGAACCTATTTAGATAGGGTACCATCGCGTCCAACCTCACTGGCGTCACCCCCTTTTGAATTGCCCTCTGGCTTTCCTTTCTTCTTGAAGCACTTGGCGGCACCATGGGAAGAACCGCTGCAGTGCGAGCACGCGTGTTTAAACTTACAGGTAGCTCCTAATTTGCACTGGCCATCATTAAACTGCCAGCATAAACCGTGCTTCTGGCCTCCGATTGTCCGGACTGACCCCCTGAACCCGAAGAACTTCCTTGCGATGCGGTGTGGCCGGCAGTTCCGGACCCCGCCTTGAAAGGAATGGCCAAATTTCGTCGGCGCCATAACCTGCAACCATAAACCAATGTCCTTCTGATCCCATCTAATCGACGGACGAACCGCCTTCCTTTGTCTAAACTGCTCGTCATACCGGAGCCAGGCCTGGCCCCCATATGCCCTGTGTGCCTCACCTATCAAATATAATATAACAAAATAAGGTGGAACAGTTTTCAGGAGCCTTCTCGCCAACCATGCTTGCCAGAATCGCAAAAGCTTGCAACCAATTCACGAACGTCTGAGGAATAAGATTCCATTTCTGCTTTTCCTCATCCTCCTTCTTACTGTCCTCCTTCTTGCTCTTATCAAAATTAAATTTCTCCAAAGGAAGGAGCGAGAAGATCTCCACGTACTCATCCTTCCAAATCTTCTCCCTGACCTCCTTTTTCAAATGAGTCCCCAGCGGCCCCTCAAAACAAACGTAAACCTCGCTCTGCGCTTTATCGTCCAAACGAATTCCACCTTCCTTCTCTTTCTCAGTCTGCACTGACACAGACACGGGCTCCGATGGCCTACTTGGTGCGCGGAACCCCCCCAGACCCTCCTAGACCTAAATCCGTGGCACCCACCCACGCCGCCAACGGTGGCAGCACAGACCTAATGCCTCCCAACCGTGAAAGCAACTCGCGGATGCTAGACAACTCCCCTACCCCTTCGTTCCCCAAATCTGACCAAACCCTCGAATGCTCCCCTGTAGCCACGGCCCCACCCCCTTGACTAACCCCAACTATCGGGGAAAATGATAACAATGGCAACAAAACAAACATAGAGTTGTCCTCACCAAGCTGCAGGGGAGCTGGAGTCCCCACCAGCCGCAGTCGTCCCGCTCGTCCAGCCGACACCTGCTCCCGATCCGCTCTGTCGCACCACCTGGATCTGAGGCTTGCCGTGCGATGCGGACCTGTCCGTTCCGGCCCCGTCCAGACCTGCTGCTGTTGGTCCTGATGCAGCCCTGTATGGAGGCATCCCGGGCACGGGTCCACCGGAGACAACGCCAACCGACCCTCTGCTGCGGCTCCCTCCAGATCCAGCCGACGATGTGGGGGAAGGTCCAGTGTCCCTTTTTGGGCACGGCAGCTCCGCAAATCCGGCGGCGCTGCCTGCCGCTGCAGATGCAGAAGCTCTCCCCCATTGTCTGGGACATACCGGTGAAGTAGGCCGCCGGGCAGCGCCATCACCATGGCGCCCCGCTGTGATGTCACAGGAAGAGATGGAGGATCTAGCGCGTGAAGACCCCGCCCCCCAGAGCGAGGGAGGAGAGGGCCTATCACCTGCCGCAGGCCTCAGCGCAGCAGGTGGATTCCTCCCAGACTGGGCCCTGCTTGGACGCTTGCTGGTGGGCGCTCGGTCCGGAAGGTCCCTGGAGGGGCTCCTGCGCCTGCGCTGAGGCACGTTGGAGGACAGTCGCTCTGTGGGCCGGACCCACCAGGAGCGACGCTCGCCTGCAGCCGCCGATGGGACATCCCCGCTGCCTCCGCCCAGGATGCCGGTCACCTGGGCCTCCAGACAGCCGGGAGGCTGGTTTGCAGCAGCCACCCGCAGCCTCTGTAGCACCTGTTCAACGGACACCATGAGGTAGGTATCTCACGATTGGCCTCCAGAGTGGGAACTGGCCAACCCCACCACCTCATTGCCCCATAACCCCCCCTAATGCATACTACCCCCTCCCCTTAAACATGACCCCACCCTCTACCCCTCTGCTCCAAACCCCTGTCATGACGGCCTGCACATACGCCGTCTGGGGGGAGGGGACAGCTCGCTCCAGCCTGCTCTTTATCTGTATGTTTGTTCATATTATGAGTGTATGTGTACTAACATTATCTGTATCTGTGCTCATATTATGAGTGTTTGTGTACTAACATTATCTGTATGTGTTCTCATATTACGAGTGTATGTGTAGTAACATTTTCTGTATGTGTGTTCATATTATGAGTGTGTTATGTATTATTAACATTATTATTATTATTATTAACATTATCTGTATGTGTGCTCATATTACGAGTTAATGTGTACTAACATTATCTATATGTGGGCTCATATTACGAGTGTATGTGTACTAATATTATCTGTATGTGTATTCATATATTGAGTGTATGTGTACTAACATTAACTGTATGTGTTTTTATAATGGGAGTGTATGTATTCACATTATCTATGTGAAAATGTATTATCTGTATGTGTATATAATGTGTGTATGTGTATTCATATTATCTGTATGTGTATAATCATATTATGTGTCCATGTACAGTGGGGCAAAAAAGTATTTAGTCAGTCAGCAATAGTGCAAGTTCCACCACTTAAAAAGATGAGAAGCGTCTGTAATTTACATCATAGGTAGACCTCAACTATGGGAGACAAACTGAGAAAAAAAAATCCAGAAAATCACATTGTCTGTTTTTTTATCATTTTATTTGCATAATATGGTGGAAAATAAGTATTTGGTCAGAAACAAACAATCAAGATTTCTGGCTCTCACAGACCTGTAACTTCTTCTTTAAGAGTCTCCTCTTTCCTCCACTCATTACCTGTAGTAATGGCACCTGTTTAAACTTGTTATCAGTATAAAAAGACACCTGTGCACTCCCTCAAACAGTCGGACTCCAAACTCCACTATGGTGAAGACCAAAGAGCTGTCAAAGGACACCAGAAACAAAATTGTGGCCCTGCACCAGGCTGGGAAGACTGAATCTGCAATAGCCAACCAGCTTGGAGTGAAGAAATCAACAGTGGGAGCAATAATTAGAAAATGGAAGACATACAAGACCACTGATAATCTCCCTCGATCTGGGGCTCCACGCAAAATCCCACCCCGTGGGGTCAGAATGATCACAAGAACGGTGAGCAAAAATCCCAGAACCGCGCGGGGGGACCTAGTGAATGAACTGCAGAAAGCTGGGACCAATGTAACAAGGCCTACCATAAGTAACACACTATGCCACCATGGACTCAGATCCTGCAGTGCCAGACTTGTCCCACTGCTTAAGCCAGTACATGTCCGGGCCCGTCTGAAGTTTGCTAGAGAGCATTTGGATGATCCAGAGGAGTTTTGGGAGAATGTCCTATGGTCTGATGAAACCAAACTGGAACTGTTTGGTAGAAACACAACTTGTCGTGTTTGGAGGAAAAAGAATACTGAGTTGCATCCATCAAACACCATACCTACTGTAAAGCATGGTGGTGGAAACATCATGCTTTGGGGCTGTTTCTCTGCAAAGGGGCCAGGACGACTGATCCGGGTACAAGAAAGAATGAATGGGGCCATGTATCGTGAGATTTTGAGTGCAAACCTCCTTCCATCAGCAAGGGCATTGAAGATGAAACGTGGCTGGGTCTTTCAACATGACAATGATCCAAAGCACACCGCCAGGGCAACGAAGAAGTGGCTTCGTAAGAAGCATTTCAAGGTCCTGGAGTGGCCTAGCCAGTCTCCAGATCTCAACCCTATAGAAAACCTTTGGAGGGAGTTGAAAGTCCATGTTGCCAAGCGAAAAGCCAAAAACATCACTGCTCTAGAGGAGATCTGCATGGAGGAATGGGCCAACATACCAACAACAGTGTGTGGCAACCTTGTGAAGACTTACAGAAAACGTTTGACCTCTGTCATTGCCAACAAAGGATATATTACAAAGTATTGAGATGAAATTTTGTTTCTGACCAAATACTTATTTTCCACCATAATATGCAAATAAAATGTTAAAAAAAACAGACAATGTGATTTTCTGGATTTTTTTTCTCAGTTTGTCTCCCATAGTTGAGGTCTACCTATGATGTAAATTACAGACGCCTCTCATCTTTTTAAGTGGTGGAACTTGCACTATTGCTGACTGACTAAATACTTTTTTGCCCCACTGTATATTCATATTATCTGTATGTGTATATAATGTGAGTATGTATAATCATATTATGTGTGTGTATTCATATTATATGTAATTTCGGAATTGAGCAGTGTGCTATGTACAGTATGTGCATTCATATCAGCTATGTGTGTGTCCCTATTATCTGTGCATGACTATTCATATTACCGTATATGAGTACTTGAGTGTTTTCCATATTATCTGTGTATTTCCATTTATATTATTTACTAGCTGAAGAGCCCGGCGTTGCCTGGGCACAGTAAATATTTGTGGTTAGTTATAGCACCTCACTTCTCTCATTTTCCCCCTCACATCTCTCATTTTCTCCCTTACACCTCTCATTTTCCCCCTCACTCCTCTCATTCCCCCCTAACACTTGTCATTTTGACCTCACATCTGTCATCTGTCATTTTCCGATCACTCCACTATTTTCCCTCACTCCTCTCATTTTGCATTCACACCTTTTCATTTTCACCTCACACCCCTCATTTTCACCTCACATCTCTCATTTTCCCCTCAGTATACACTGTACATGTTTGTCATCACCCTTATATATAGTATACACCTGTATGTCATCTCCTGTGTATAGTATATACCTGTATGTCATCTCCCTTGTAAATAGTATATACCTGCTGTATGTCATCTCCTCCTGTATATTGTATATACCTATGTGTCATCTCCTCCTGTATATAGTATATACCTGTATGTAATCTCTTCGGTCTATACTATATAACTGTATGTCATCTCCTCCTATATATAGTATATACCTGTATGTCATCTCCTGTATATAGTATATACCTGCTGAATGTCATCTCCTCCTGTATATAGTATATACCTGTGTCATCTCCTCCTGTATATATTATATACCTGTGTGTCATCTGCTCCTGTATATAGCATATATCTGTGTGTCATCTCCTCCTGTATATAGTATATACGTGTGTCATCTCCCCTGTATATAGTATATACCTGTGTGTCATCTCCACCTGTATATAGTATATACCTGTGTGTCATCTCCTCCTGTATATAGTATATATCTGTGTGTCATCTCCTCCTGTATATAGTATGTACCTGTATGTCATCTCCTCCTGTATATAGTATATACCTGTGTGTCTAGTATATACGTGTGTCATCTCCTCCTGTATATAGCATATACCTGTAAGTCATCTTCTCCTGTATATAGTATATACCTGTGTGTCATCTGCTCCTGTATATAGTATATATCTGTGTGTCATCTCCGCCTGTATATAGTTGATACGTGTGTCATCTCCCCTGTATATAGTATATACCTGTGTGTCCTCTCCTCCTGTATAGAGTATATACCTGTGTGTCATCTCCTGTATATAGTATATATCTGTGTGTCATCTCCTCCTGTATATAGTATGTACCTGTATGTCATCTCCTCTTGTATATAGTATATACCTGTGTGTCATCTCCTCCTGTATATAGTATATACATGTGTGTCATCTCCCCTGTATATAGTATATACCTGAGCGTCATCTTCCCTGTATATAGTATATACCTGTGTGTCATCTTCCCTGTATATAGTATGTACCTGTATGTCATCTCCCCTGTATATAGTATATACCAGTGTGTCATCTCCTCCTGTATATAGTATATACCTGTGTCATCTCCTCCTGTATATAGTATATACCTGTGTGTCATCTGCTCCTGTATATAGTATATATCTGTGTGTCATCTCCTCCTGTATATAGTTGATACGTGTGTCATCTCCCCTGTATATAGTATATACCTGTGTGTCCTCTCCTCCTGTATAGAGTATATACCTGTGTGTCATCTCCTCCTGTATATAGTATATACCTGTGTGTCATCTCCCCTGTATATAGTATGTACCTGTATGTCATCTCCCCTGTATATAGTATATACCCGTGTGTCATCTCCTCCTGTATATAGTATATACCTGTGTGTCATCTCCCCCGTATATAGTATATATGTGTGTGTCATCTCCTCCTGTATTTACCTGTGTGTCATCTCCTCCTGTATATAGTATATGCCTGTGTGTCATCTCTCCTGTATATAGTATATACCTGTCAGTCATCTCCCCTGTATATAGTATGTACCTGTATGTCATCTCCTCCTGTATATAGTATATACCTGTGTGTCATCTCCTCATGTATATAGTATATACCTGTATGTCATCTCCCCTGTATATAGTATATACCAGTGTGTCATCTCTCCTGTATATAGTATATACCTGTGTGTCATCTCTCCTGTATATAGTGTATATCTGTGTGTCATCTCCCCTGTATATAGTATATATCTGTATGTCATCTCCTCCTGTATTAGACCTTGTTCACACGTTATTTGCTCAGTATTTTTACCTCAGTATTTGTAAGCTAAATTGGCAGCCTGATAAATCCCCAGCCAATCAAGAAGCCCTCCCCCCTGGCAGTATATATTAGCTCACACATACACATAATAGACAGGTCATGTGACTGACAGCTGCCGTTTTTCCTATATGGTACATTTGTTGCTCTTGTAGCTTGTCTGCTTATTAATCAGATTTTTATTTTTGAAGGATAATACCAGACTTGTGTGTGTTTTAGGGCGAGTTTCATATGTCAAGTTGTGTGTGTTGAGTTGCGTGTGACGACATGCATGTAGCGACTTTTGTGAGATGAGTTTTGAGTGGCAACATGCGTGTAGCAACTTTTTGTGTATCGAGTTGCATGTGACAGGTTAGTGTAGCAAGTTGTGTGCAGCAAGTATTTTGCATGGCGAGTTTTGCACGTGGCGAGTTTTATGTGTGGTGCGTTTTGAGTATGTTCAAGTTTTGTGTGAGGCAACTTTTGCATGTGTTGCAACTTTTCTGCATGTGGCAATTTTTCCGCGTGTTCAAGTTTTGCGTGTGGCGAGTTTTCCATGAGGTAAGTTTTGCACGTGTGGCGAGTTTTGCGTGAGCCTTGTTTTGCATGTGGCGAGTTTTGCGCGTGGTGAGTTTTGAGCGGCGACTTTTGTGTTTCGACTTTTATGTGGCGAGGTTGGTGTTTGTGTGGTGAAATGTGTGCTGAGGGTAGTATATGTGTTCAAGCACGTGGTAGTGTGTGGCGCATTTTGTGTGTGTGTGTTCATATCCCCGTGTGTGGGGAGTATCCCATGTCGGGGCCCCACCTTAGCAACTGTATGGTATATACTCTTCGGCGCCATCGCTCTCCTTCTTTAAGTCCCCCTTGTTCACATCTGGCAACTGTCAATTTGCCTCCAACACTTTTCCTTTCACTTTTTCCCCATTATGTAAATAGGGGCAAAATTCTTTGGTGAATTGGAATGCGCGGGGTTAAAATTTCGCCTCACAACATAACCTATGACGCTCTCGGGGTCCAGACGTGTGACTGTGCAAAATTTTGTGGCTGTAGCAGCGACGTTTAAGATGCCAATCCCGGACATACACACATACGTACTGTACATACATTCAGCTTTATATATTAGATTTGTATATGTATATAAAACTTGTGGCCTCCGTCTGGTAAATTGGGCCTATGGGAACTATAATGTAAATGCTGAGAAAAGCTCTAGCTGTAGACTTTATGTTAAGTGTACAGATACAGTGTGCAAATAGTATGAATGTATAAATAAATATAATATAGTATTAAATGTAATTGATAAGTGTACAACTAATGCCCAGTTAAGATTGTATGGTTAGTGCTTTGCATAATATGGATTACATGTACCAGTCACCACTGATGTGATCGTAGATGGTCTATTTTGAATCTTGCTCTCAGTTGTCGCATCTTGTAGATACAATGGTGTAGCTGTGATACACACAGACTGGCTGACATATCTAGTAATAAGGTCATGCTACATCTGTAGTCCTGCAGGTTATATAGAATCACTTGTGAATGAGGTGCGAGGTGTAGCCACCTAGTGGTAATTTGGGGAAGGATGTGTGTTCTTGCAGTTTTTTTTAGTTACCGGTATGTTTTTCTTGTGCCACCAAACTATACTGAATAGAGGGAGGGCTATATGATATGGAAAAAGTCTCCAGAATACATAAATAAGTAAGGGATGGATACTAGATATATAAAATTACTATCTAAATGTAATATATAATTAATTATTGATCATTTACTCTATCATATATATTATGTAGATTGTATGTTAATAGCCAATGTGCTCTTTGATTAGAAGATGATAAAATAGATAAGAGATTGTGATAAAATACTTACTCTGTGGCCTTTCATTCCTGGGAAGCCGGCCATACCAGGTGGTCCTCTGCCACCCTACATGCAAACAACGAAATCTCTTGTTATAATTATTATCCTTAGGTGTAACTTCAGTATCACTCACATATACATGTAGCATTTATTAACCTAACACACATGCAACAATGCAGCAAGATCTGATGGTGCAGAAAAGTGTAACCTGATACCTAAGTGATCTCATTCATTGGCTATTGCTGTGTTAAGTGTCCAGTTACAGTTTACTGCACAGTGACACTTTTATTTTGTGTTATACCATAACGTGTTACTATAAGAAATGCTGTTTTCTGTAATGTGTGCTGTATAGATACCTAAAAAACAAAGAAATGTTACCTGTCTAATATGGCTGCATCTTTTAGTGTGCAGATTAAAAGCTTGCATTGGCTGACAGTATTCCTCACTCACTCTGATACAAGATCAGCTTCAGTCCTACTTACAGGGGCGCCAGCGACTCCGCGGTCTCCCTGTCTTCCAGGTCTACCGTTTTCACCCTAGAGAAAAGTAAGGAATGTGTTGTAAGTTGTTGGCGGGCACGTGTTCAGGTCCATCTTGCACTTGTTGTACTTGTATTAGAATCTGAGTGACTGAGGTTAGCGTTATAGCCTCCACGCACACAAGCATGCTGCAATAGAGAGATAACACGGCCCATGGGCCTGCCTGCGTGTGTCTATTATTTCAGGAAAGCATACAAGGCCCAATTCATCATTGTATTTCACCATTTGGCTCCACATGATTGGGGATGTCTGTTCTTATAGGTATATTTCCATAATGTGTTCACATTTTCTAGGACTAAGGGTGCACACAGAGCCAAAAATGCGTATGAATGCTTTTGTCCATCACCAACATGTGGATTTTAATTGTTTGACATGTATGGAATAAAATGTGAAGATTTTATCTATTTTTTGGACGTGCTGATCAACTTTATTATTCTTTTACCTTTGGTTCTGCTGTGTGAAACAATGGAGATACTTGTGTATGTCTAAACATGGATATACACATCCATGTATAGGTCGCGATGCAATGACTGGCCGCGGGTCTCTGGAACTGATTTTGACAACCTCATTTATGCCTACGAGACTGTTGAGTTGAGTGAGACCCCCACAGGCCGGTGTGTGAATCATGGACCATGACACAGAGATCTGTGAATCCTGCCTGAGTAAATGCCATGACATTGAGGCTGTGCAATACCACATGCAGAGTAACCGCCACCCCAAAGTGTGTGTTCCCATCCTGCCTTCCCCACGGTGAGATATTAATAAGTATAACTTAAGCATAGAAGGTAATATAGCCTCCTTGGGAGAAAAAAAACAACACAAGTGGTTTGCATTTTTCATTTTGTGCAAAGTCATGGGAATACTGCTCAAGATGTTGCACCATGTCACACTGCAATGTAATATAATCTCGTCTATATTTCTAGTGAACCTTAACGTTATATTTGGAGCCAAACTAATGTAGCTGATACATTCAATGAAATCACTCTAACCATGTAACCATGTGCCGCATGGACACCATATATAATGCCCGACTAATCCTCCTCTCTACTCCTCTCCTCTCAAATCCCTTCATTGGCTCCCAACACCACAACGTATCCACTTCAAGCTACTAACACTGACCTACTAAACCACCCATAATCTGTCTCCTCCGTATATCTCTGGACTCATTTCCTGTTACCTTCTCATAAGACCTTCTCTCCTCCACACTTATACGTTCCTCACCCAATCGCCTGCAAAACTTCTCCCGAGTATCCCTCATAACCAGGAATTCTGTGCCCCAACATCTCTGATTATCCGCCACATTCTGAACTTTCAGGTGGACTTGAAAACTCATGTCTTCAGCACAGCCTACAGCAGAGGTGTCAAACTGCATTCCTCGAGGGCTGCAAACCATGAGTGTTTTCAAGACTTCCTTAGCATTGCACAAAGTGCTGGAATCATTCTGTGCAGGTGATTAAATTATCACCTGTGCAATACAAGGAAATCCTGAAAACATGACCTGTTTGTGGCCCTCGAGGAATGCAGTTTGACACCTCTGGCCTACAGCCTGCAATGACCCCAGAACCTACTGCCTCCTCCCCCATTATCCTGGAGAATGTAAGGCCACAAGGGTAGAGTCTTCTCCTCTCTCTACCGGTCTGCCACTATTAGTAGATGTTCACCGTGTTTTATATTTGTCTTTTGTATGTAACCTCTCCTCATATACAGCACCAAGGTATCAATGGTTCACTAAGAATAAATAATAATAATATGATAACACATCTAGTTTTTGATAAATATATTGATCATGCATTACAGCTTATAATGACCATCCATTAGTTACCGCTCTATTTCAGATGATAGAACATGTACTTACATCTTTTCCTGATGGACCAATAGGTCCGAGAGGTCCATTTTGTCCAGGAGGTCCCTTAAAATAAAAAAATTAGCATAAATTATATGGGTTTTGAGTGTATGAAAACACCATTGCTATAAAGAAAATAGAATAACATAAAGTGACTTTCCAGCTTAAGAAATGTAAATGTTCTGTTCATTATGTGTGAATGACCTTTTATTGAAGGATCTTATGTGATGAACAGCAATGATTTCGATAGAGTTGAGATGAGTGTATATGGCCATTAATCATGTATGAAAAGAAGTGCAGCGTGCAATGTCAGACCCTGTATGTAGGGACTAGAGCAGGACTCTCCATGATACCGTGTAAGGAGGTGAAGCACAAGAAAAGTCTGGGGGCGGTTACCTTCTCGGCTCTATGCCTGGAACCATTGAGCTGTGTTACAGGTTCCCCAGGGGGCAGACTTAGAGACTGGGACGGGAAGGAAGCCGGGCAGAGAGTGGGAAAAGCGCGCATGCAGGGAGCAGAGCAGCGGAAGCAGCGGTCAGAGCAGCTGCGCTCCAGGACAGAGAGAGCTCCTGGTCAGAGGACAAATACAGGGAGACTGCCCAGAAAGACTGCATCTTGTGAGTACATTAAAGCGGACTCTGCTGTGACTGGAGAGGGGCGCTTTGAGACACGTGCAGTGTATGTGAGAGTGTGTGTGCCTGCGCATGTGTGTGCCTATGCGTGTGTGTGTGCCTGCGTTTGTGTGAGAGTGTGTGTTAGTGCCTGCATGTGTGTGTGATGAGCTGCGGTGAGGTGTGTGTGTGGTGGTGAAGGATAATGATATTGGTGGGGGAGACGATGGAGGTGATGGGCAGTGATGTGGTGGAGGAGGCAATGATGGAGGTGATGGGCAATGATGGAGGTGATAGGCAATGAAGATGGGGAGGCAATGATGGAGGTGATTGGCAATGATGGTGGTTGGGGAGGCAATGATGGAGGTGATGGGCAATGATGGAGGTGATAGGCAATGGAGGTGATAGGCAATGATGGTGGTGAGGCAATGATGGAGGTGATTTGCAATGATGGTGGTGGGGGAGGCAATGGTGGTGGTGGGAGGCAATAATGGAGGTGATGAAATTGGCAATGATGGTGGTGGGGGGAGGCAATGATGGAGGTGATGGGCAATGATGGTGGTGGGGGGAGGCAATAATGGACATGATAATGGAGGTGATGAAATGGACAATGATCGTAGAGGAGGAGACAAAGATGCAGGTGGTGGAATGGGCAGTAAGGGAGGTAGTGGGGGAGAATGATAGGGGTGGAGGGGGAGAAGGCAGTGATGGAGGTGGTGATGAGGACAATGATGGGGTGGAGAGGGGCTGTATTATACTTTATGAGGGGGCTACATTATATTCTGTGGGGGAACTGCATTATTCTCAAGGGACTACACTACATTATATTAAGGGGTTTAACATCATACTATATGAGGGGGCTACAGTATACTCTATGGAGGGGCTGCATTCTCTCAGGGGACTACATTATATTCTGTAGTGGCTGCATTATATATACTATATGAGGGGGCTGCATTATACCCTATGAGGGTGCTACATTATATTCTATGGTGGAGACTGCTTTATACCTGAGGGGGTTGCATTATATTTTGTGGGGTGCTGCATTATATTCTATGAGGGGGGACTGCATTATATTTTATGTGGGGCTACCCAAACCATTGCTGCATAATTAAGATGTAAACTACCTTATATTATACCCTGATATTAGTGCTTTTTACCGTAAAATTGGTGGTCTTGTATCTATTTCTATGTAGCTACATAGTGGGCCCCAAGAATGATTTTCTCTGGTAGGCCCAAGGTGCTCCAGTCCGACGCTGATCATACTGCAGGTAGGATGTAAGTGCAGAATCTCAATGTTGATGTGTTTTCCTAACAGCAGCACAGGTTTCTGGCCCTGTTTCTACTTTATAAACTGGGGTTCAGGTAGACATGTTTCACTGTCCATACAGAGACCAAAATGGTTGGACTGATCGCAGGTTTCTCGGCCTCGGCTTACAACCTCATAGTCATATAAGGCTGAAATACAGCCATCTAAACCGGCCTTAAAAACACAAGATAGACGGGGCATAGACATATGTTATGGGGTCATGGCGATATAGTTAGTGTTTCCTTTGGTTAATTAAAAATGCCATGTGTCCTATTAGTGCACAGAAGCAGAAATATCCCCTTATAGTGCTGCTGGCGTGACTAAGGGGAACAGATTAATGTTCTACATGCGCTTATTCTTGTATCCTAAGTCACGCTGCTTGCAGGAATTCTATTTGCATTCAATTGAATCTTATAAACTATGGGTGACATCTACAGGCCATACAAACTATAACAAGCAAGTCAAACATTTCCTTTTTGTGCCATAATGTCTGAGGGGTAACATTTCTCCTTCGGAGAGTGACAAGCCAAGCCTGGCATGTCAGAGTGAGGAGACTTATAAGCCAAGTATGCTCCTCTGGAAAATTAAATTTACAAATTTTCTTTTCAGAGAGGTAAAGGAGTTGAACTCTAGTGCCACCTAATGGAAGCCGTGATCCTAAAAGTCAATATTGACTATTTAACAAGCCTTGCAATATGACTTAGGATATATAATGTCATTCAGATACATCTAAGTTGGAGTAATTTTTTTTTTCTTTAGCAGACAACTGTATTTATTCCCATCTGATAAATCGAATGTTTTATGTGAATTACAGCAAGCAGAGATCTTGTAAACCATGATTTATTGACAGGCAAAGAAAATATAATTATATAAATGTGTCGGTATTAAATAAATACAATTTTTCCTGACACAAAAACAGCCCCACTTGTTTTGAAGCTCCTGGTCTTTGGAGTAGGAAATGTTCTGCAGCACCCGGCAGCGGCTACACATTACATGGAGCTCTGTTTACAGTGTTTGCACCCAGCATCCAGAGCACTACCAGCTGATCGGAGTAACATAGTAACATACATAGTAACATAGTTAGTGAGGCTGAAAAAAGACATTTGTCCATCCAGTTCAGCCTATATTCCTATATATCCCCAGATCTACGTCCTTCTACAGAACCTAATAATTGTATGATACAATATTGTTCTGCTCCAGGAAGACATTCAGGCCTCTCTTGAACCCCTGGCTGCTGAGTGTCAGATATCCACCTATCCTGGGGATAAGTCATCTATATAAATAAAGGAAACTCGTTTCCTTGATTTGTTGGATCTTATGTGTGTACAGGTGCTCAGTGTTTCATGGCGGCCAATCATTTATATACATCTTCCCACCTGCGCGTTTCCCATGTACAGTTTTCCCACATATCATGCTTTAAACATAAAGATACCAAAAGTAATTTTTTGGTGAAGAATCAACATCAAGTGGAACACAATTGTGAAGTTGAACAAAATGTATTGGTTATTTTAAATTTTTGTGGAAATTCAAAAACTGAAAAGTGGGGCGTGCAATATTATTTGACCCCTTTACTTTCAGTGCAGCAAACTCACTCCAGAAGTTCATTGTGGATCTTTGATGATCCAATGTTTTCCTAAATGCCTAATGATGATAAATATAATCTACCTGTGTGTAGACGAGTCTCCGTATAAATGCACCTGCTCTGTGATAGTCTCAGGGTTCTGTTTGAAGCACAGAGAGCATCATGAAGACCAAGGAACACAACAGGCAGGTCCGTGATACTGTTGTGGAGAAGTTTAATGCCGGATTTGGATACAAAATGATTTCCAAAACTTTAAACATCCCAAGGAGCATTGTGCAAATGATCATATTGAAATGGAAGAAGTATCTTACCACTGCAAATCTACCAAGACCCAGCTGTCCCTCTAAACTTTCATCTCAAACAAGGAGAAGACTGATCAGAGATGCAGCCAAAAGGCCCATGATCACTCTGGATGAATTGCAGAGATCTACAGCTGAGGTGGGACAGTCTGTCCATAGGACAACAATCAGTCGTACACTGCACAAATCGGGCCTTTATTGAAGAGTGGCAAGAAGAAAGCTTTTTTTCAAAGATATCCATAAAAAGTGTCGTTTAAAGTTTGCAACAAGCCACCTGGGAGACACACCAAACATGTAGAAGAAGGTGCTCTGGTCACATGAAACCAAAATCGAACTTTTTGGCAACAATGTCAAACGATCTGTTAGGCATAAAGGCAACACAGCTCATCACCCTGAATACACCATCCCCACTGTCAAACATGGTGGTGGCAGCATCATGGTTTTGGCCTGCTTTTCAGCAGGGACAGGCAAGATGGTTAAAATTGATGAGAAGATGGATGGAACCAAATACAGGACCATTCTTGAAGAAAACCTGTTGGAATCTGCAAAAGACCTGAGACTGGGATGGAGACAATGATCCCAAACGTAAAGCAAAATCTACAATGGAATGGTTCACAAATAAACATATCCAAATGTTAGAATGGCCAAGTCAAAGTCCAGACCTCAATCCAATCGAGAATCTGTGTAAATAGCTGAAAACTGCTGGTCACAAACAATCTCCATAAAACCTCACTGAGCTCAAGCTGGTTGCCAAGAAGAATGGGCAAGAATTTTAGTCTCTCAATGTACAAAACTAATAGGGACATACCCCAAGCGACTTGCAGTTGTAATTGCAGCAAAATATGGCGCACCAAAGTATTTAATTAAAGGGACCGAATAATATTGCATGCCCCACTTTTTAGTTTTTGATTTTCCTCAAAAATTTAAAATAACCAATAAATTTTGTTCAACTTCACAATTGTTTCCACTTGTTGTTGATTCTTCACCAAAAATTTACATTTGGTATCGTTATGTTTGAAGCATGATATGTGGGAAAAGGTTGAAAAGTTCCAGGGAGCCGAATACTTTCGCAAGGCACTGTATATCCTCCCTTCTCTGGGTCTACAAAGCCAGAGCTGATAATCAAAGAAGAGGAGGGTGGATACTGAGGGAAAACATGCAAGTGGGAAGGTGTATATAAATGATCGCCTCCCATGGACTTGGTAGGATCAGTCATTCTGTGTTCACAGAGTCCCTTTAAAGGTGACCTCACTATAAAAGCTTCTAGACTGCGTGTAAGGTCAATAACTGGGCTACGCAGGCAGATGATGATCAAAGGTTTTCTAGGAGACTGACAAGGTGGCATATATTAAAACTCAAAGAAATGTTGATGTCTTTTTCAGGCAGCAGAACCTGCTGAGTTGTCCAATAGTCACATGCTTCAGGAAATTACCGCATTTTTTTCCCCTCAAGCTTCCCTTTTAGTGCATTTTTTCTTTTCAGTACTTTTTCAAAGTTTTTGACCACCCAAGTTTTATTTTTAGCATTTTGTTCCTGCATTTTTTGGTGTTTTTTTTGTTACTAGTGTCTTATGGTCTTTTTTTAATGCCATTCAACATTAACGCCATTGACACTTAAAAAATCGACTGGGCGTCTTTTGAGTTTTCCCATTGACTTCTTTTGTAAAGTATAGGCAGAAAATACCCGAAGATTGCTCAGGCTACTACTATTAACCACTTGGTGTCTTTGGAAACCACCTGAAGCTGTTACAAGATGATCAAAAGCATGTACATATGAACAACAAGTCGCCTTTACCAAGAAATGCATATGTTCATTCTTTTGAGAGGTTTGAAATCGCTTTTTCAGGTGGTTTTCAGAGTGACATGTGCCTGAAGAAGATGTTGTGTGCACAGACCCCAAGATTCTGCTGATGTATGGACAGATTTGTACACAGTAGTTACTTACAGGAGGACCAGGTGGTCCAGATTCCCCTGGGGATCCTTGATAACCAGGAGATCCCTGTTGGCAGAAAACAAGAGGAAATAAATGCATATTGACTATTCAGACACAAGACCAGCATTGGTATTACTAGATGTAAGCTAGAGAAAAAGAAAAGCAATGAAGCGAGAAGGCGGTGGGGCATAAGAATGGCTGCATATGCCCCTACCAAATAAAATACACATTTTTCTAGGAATTCACTGCACTAGAGAGTCATGAGGTCAGGGTGAACCACAAGGAGTATGAAACTAGGAAATATATGGGAAACTAGTGAATTCCTGGGAAAACCATACCAAGAATAGTTTATCAAAACGGTCTAAACTGCTTTGATATGATGAAAAACTGCAATGTGATTGGTTGCTATGAGCAACAAGGATGGATTTTTGTTTACAATTTTGGTCATCTGCCCAATATTCTCTCCCCAATGGCCTTTGGGCTCACTCACACTGACTTATAACTCAGACAAGTGCAAGCCGATAAAACATTGGATAGTTCAACTTCTCAGACCAATGTTATTCAACGGGGCAGGGTGTATTTTTCTCAGCTGTATTTGGCATGAGAAAAAAATGCAGCCAGCTGTGATTTCACTCCGACATCTGATAAGTGCGAGAAAACAATTGCACGTCATACGGATCATCAGTATACGGACCATCAGTATATGGACCATCAGCAGGGCATCCGTTTTTACGGATACATTCTGTAGGATAGGAAAATGTGCTTGAAGTAAAAGATTAATAGCAGCTGAGTAAGGCCGGCGTCACACTCAGCGTATGAAAATATGGTCCGTTTTTTACAGCCGTAATACGCGGTAATCGTCCCAAAACACTGTTCCGTATTGAATGCGAGGAAGCGATTTTTATGCACAAATTTATCCGTGTGTCATCCGTATGGCTTCCGTACGGCGATTTTTTCTCGCAGGCTTGCAAAATCGACATATCATGGATCCATCGGCTCAAATATTATTAAAAACATATATGCAGTCTATATATATATATATATATATATATATATATATATATATATCAGTGAGACACATATATACATATGTATAGAGAGAAATTTGAGCATGGGAAAATATTCTGAAAAGTTCCCAGGCTCGAGTTCATATGAGTTCATCCAGCAGAGGGCGCATCACCGCGGCTAGAGGTAACTACAGTACATTCCTCAGCATTCCATTCATTCACCAAGTTTTACAGACAGGAGCACAGCTGCATTAGCAGAGCTCCTGGATGTAAAATGATTTAACCCCTTCAGATGGATTTACAGTGTGGTACAAGACTGAATGACGGAAGGTATGGAATATTGTTGTTTTTTTTTTAACTTTGTTCCAGGTGACAAGGGTCTTCAGGTGGATTAAGAGTATAATAAAATATTAAAACACCATGTGTCTTTATTTCATTAAAATACTTTTTAATAATGTGTGTGTTTTATTAACCATTTCGTACTATTAGATTAATAATGGATAGTTGTCATAATTGACGCCTCTCCATTATTAACCTGGCTTAATGTCACCTTACAATAGCAAGGTGGCATTAACCCATCATTACCCCATATCCCACCGCTATACGGAAGTGGGAAGAGAGTGGCCAAGTGCCACCCCAGATGTACAGGTCCTTCTCAAAAAATTAGCATATAGTGTTAAAGTTCATTATTTACCATAATGTAATGATTACAATTAAGCTTTCATATATTATAGATTCATTATCCACCAACTGAAATTTGTCAGGTCTTTTATTGTTTTAATACTGATGATTTTGGCATACAACTCCTGATAACCCAAAAAACCTGTCTCAATAAATTAGCATATCAAGAAAAGGTTCTCTAAACGACCTATTACCCTAATCTTCTGAATCAACTAATTAACTCTAAACACATGCAAAAGATACCTGAGGCTTTTATAAACTCCCTGCCTGGTTCATTACTCAAAACCCCCATCATGGGTAAGACTAGCGACCTGACAGATGTCAAGAAGGCCAGCATTGACACCATTGACACCCTCAAGCAAGAGGGTAAGACCCAGAAAGAAATTTCTCAACAAATAGGCTGTTCCCAGAGTGCTGTATCAAGGCACCTCAATGGTAAGTCTGTTGGAAGGAAACAATGTGGCAGAAAACGCTGTACAACGAGAAGAGGAGACCGGACCCTGAGGAAGATTGTGGAGAAGGACCGATTCCAGACCTTGGGGAACCTGAGGAAGCAGTGGACTGAGTCTGGTGTGGAAACATCCAGAGCCACCGTGCACATGTGTGTGCAGGAAATGGACTACAGGTGCCGCATTCCCCAGGTAAAGCCACTTTTGAACCATAAACAGCGGCAGAGGCGCCTGACCTGGGCTACAGAGAAGCAGCACTGGACTGTTGCTAAGTGGTCCCAAGTACTTTTTTCTGATGAAAGCAAATTTTGCATGTCATTCGGAAATCAAGGTGCCAGAGTCTGGAGGAAGACTGGGGAGAAGGAAATGCCAAAATGCCTGAAGTCCAGTGTCAAGTACCCACAGTCAGTGATGGTGTGGGGTGCCATGTCAGCTGCTGGTGTTGGTCCACTGTGTTTCATCAAGGGCAGGGTCAATGCAGCTAGCTATCAGGAGATTTTGGAGCACTTCATGCTTCCATCGGCTGAAATGCTTTATGGAGATGAAGATTTCATTTTTCAGCACGACCTGGCACCTGCTCACAGTGCCAAAACCACTGGTAAATGGTTTACTGACCATGTTATTACTGTGCTTAATTGGCCTGCCAACTCTCCTGACCTGAACCCCATAGAGAATCTGTGGGATATTGTGAAGAGAAAGTTGAGAGACGCAAGACCCAACACTCTGGATGAGCTTAAGGCCGCTATTGAAGCATCCTGGGCCTCCATAACATCTCAGCAGTGTCACAGTCTGATTGCCTCCATGCCACGCCGCATTGAAGCAGTCATTTCTGCCAAAGGATTCCCGACCAAGTATTGAGTGCATAACTGAACATTATTATTTGATGGTTTTTTTGTTTGTTATTAAAAAACACTTTTATTTGATTGGATGGGTGAAATATGCTAATTTATTGAGACAGGTTTTTTGGGTTATCAGGAGTTGTATGCCAAAATCATCAGTATTAAAACAATAAAAGACCTGACAAATTTCAGTTGGTGGATAATGAATATTATAATATGAAAGTTTAATTGTAATCATTACATTATGGTAAATAATGAACTTTAACACTATATGCTAATTTTTTGAGAAGGACCTGTACCTTTTTTTGGGGTGGCTGGGGGCAGATGTTTTTAACCAGGGGGTAGGCAATGACCATGGTCCCTCTCTAGGCTATTAATATCTGCCCTCAGTCACTGGCTTTCCCACTCTGGCGGAGAAAATTGTGCGGGAGCCCACGCCAATTTTTTCCAGGATTTAACCCTTTAATTTAATAGCTAGAGACCCCAAATTTTACACACAGACACTTGTTACATTAGTAAAGAGGAATATGTAATAAAAGAAGGGATATTAGATGGTTTACTGTATGTAAACCATGTCTCATATCCTGTCGGGTTTGTGAAGGAGATAGGAAAAGCCGGCAATTGAATTACCGTCTTTTCTGCTATCTAGCGCTGAATGAAATATAAATATATATATGTATGTGTCTCACTGATAGAATATATATATATATATATATATATATATATATATATATATTCTATGTGTACACATTTATTCTACCTATTCTATTCTATTGTGTCTGTGTGATTTTACTGTACACCGCACTGAATTGCCGGCTTTTCTAGAGCACACCGCTGCGTATTTCTCGCAAGTCACACTGCTGGTCCGTGTGTGATCTGTATTTTTCTCACCCCCATAGACTGAATATATAATGAAATGAACATATATTATAATGTTATAATGAAATAAACACACCGTTTGTTGTAATATTTTATTGTACGCTCAATCCACTCGCTGAAGACCCTCGCTCTGTGACAAAGAAAAAATAATAAACCAACAATATACATACCTTCCGAAGATCTGTAAGGTCCCATGTTGTAGATCCATCTGAAGGGGTTAGTTTTTATTATAGCCAGGAGCTCTGCTATAATGCAGCTATGCTCCTGGCTGTAAACCCCAGCGAATGGCCTGAGCGGTCCCGTGGGGCCGCCGATTACAGTCATGATTATGCGGCTCCACCTCCCATAGAGGTGGAGCCGCATATTCATTACTGTAAATGAGCGGCCCCATGTGACTGCTCATACAGGAGAAGGTGCGGCCAGGACAGGAAGCAGCGCCAGCGAGGGAGCCGGGTGAGTATTTTAATAACAGCGGGCGGGCGCACAGGGGGTGGGACATGGATCTTTATTTTAAACACGAGAACCAAAAAAAAAAAAAAGGAATATTCATATCTTCTCTACAGCAAACGCTGCTGCAAAGATGATATGAATGGCGGCTTCAGCACCAGATGCAGGGGACAGAGCTAAACTTTAGCGCTGTCTCCTGCACGGTGCATGTGGTACCCAGTCGGCACACGGGTGGCACACGTGTGCCACACTGATGTGCCACACTGATGTGCCACAGAAATGCACGGGCACACGGACACGGATAATTCCGGTACCGATTTTTCCAGTACCGGAATTATCTGGACGTGTGAGACTGGCCTGAAGCGTAGTTTGAGAACTGTCTGTACTACTATTTGCTGTAGTTTTGGTAAAATCACAGTTTTATCAGCAGGAGATTATCACTTTAGGACAAGTAAATCTACTGCCATGCAGTTTAGCTTTTTCACAAGCCCTGTATAATGCTGCTCCTATCACTGATTGGCAGCTTTCTGCCTATTCTCAGCGTACACAGATAGCTGCTAATCAGTGCTGGAGGCAGGACTATACAGAGCTCAGCATTCAGAGAGCTGCTAGATCTGTAGCAGAGAAAACGGTGAGTTTATTAAAACTGCACTATACATCCCAGTAAGTGACACATCATAGGAATCAAGGTATTTGTTGCCATATTTTTGCTACTCCCTCTGAGAGCAGCATGATGTAGGGGCAGATTCCCTTTGAAGAAGAAAATGTTTTTTTTTTTAACAATTGGTCTGCTAAAAGCACACATGAATAGGCCCAATTATTGCAATGAGTTCACAGCTCATCTACAAACACAACAGCGCATGTACCAAAAACCTCCAAAAAGTAATATGTGAAATCAGCACAGTATATATATATATATATATATATATATATATATATTTATTTAATATATATATATTTAATATATATATATATATATTATATATATATATATATATATATATATATATATATATATATATATATATATATATACACACACACATACACATACACCGGTAATTGTAAATCTACTTACAGGTTGGCCAGATTGTCCGGGTGATCCTGGGGGTCCAGGAGGTCCAGGTGCTCCCTAAATATAAATAACAGACGAACATTTACTTCAGATTTTTGCTTGTCTTTAGTTATTATAAGATTTGTCTTTACAAACGTTTTTACTTTTTAATTTCCCGTAAAGGTATGTGCACATGTTTGCCACATAAAATGCAGCATTTCACTGTCCGAGCAAACAGTGAGATTTCTGAAATCTGACTCAAGCGCTGCTTATTTGTTACTTACTGATTGAAGCAGTTTCAATCCGCACCATGTCAATTCTTTCAGCGTTTTTGCAACGTTTATCACCCACTTGAACGATTGGAATAAAAACGCATAACAAATGCACACAGAGACGAGACATGCGTTCTTTTTGCAGCATTTTTACCGCCAAGAAACACGTTTTTGATGCAGAAACGTCTGTGGCAAATACTTAAGATGTGCACATACACCTAGACAACACAGCATTTCAGGGCCACAGGCAAGAGACTCACTAAAGTTTATACAACAGTGGAACAAACAGAAGTAGAGCATAGGCCCAGGTATGAATCAGTAATGAAAAATGACTCAACGATCGCTAAGAATCAAAAGATAACCTCTACGGAAGAATATCTGTTTTTGTTTTTACAAAAAGAATTGAATCCTATGAAACAGTCTCAAAATGATCACATGGAATGTAATAAATGGATGGATCGCTGCTGTGACATTTATATCGACTGGGTGCTGGCCTAGTGGGACAATTACACCACAAAAATAGGTGCAGACAATGTTTGAACAGGATTTTTTAACAAAGTTGTTATACTCATCAAGCATTCTTGAAAAATATCTGAAATAAATATTTTGGGTGTATTGCTTTTAAAATAATGTCATAACAAACTAATAGAATAGTTACATTAAACAAGGGGAACACGCCATTCTAACCCCTCATCGGCACTCCTGCCACACAATCGTGGGATGCTGGTGGGTTGCCATGACAGGCAGGGGTCTGTTGAAGACCCCTGTATCTGTCATCACGGTACTCCTGTGAAAATCAGCCCATGGCTGGTATTTAGAGGAGAATGTGAGGTCTGCTTTAGGGTATATGCACACGTATAGAGCTCCTCTGCGGATTTTTCCGCAGCGGATTTGATAAATCTGCCTGGGAAAACCGCTGCGGTTTTTATTGCGGATTTATCGCGTTTCTACTGCGGATTCCGCTGTGGATTTACATCTGCACTTTTCTATTGGAGCAGATGTAAAAACGCTGCAAATTTCGCACAAAGAATTGACATACTGCTGCGTTTCCGCACGTTTTTTTCCGCAGCATTGGCACAGTGTTTTTGGTTTCCCATAGGTTTACATTGTACTGTAAACTCATGAGAAACTGCTGCGGATCCGCAGCAAAATCCACATTGTGTGCACATACCCTTATACGCCAATACTGTGGCATTCCCGTATATAGCATAAGTGATCGGATGATTGCATGTTCAAGTCCCCTAAGGGGACTAACAAATACAGTGAACAGTAAACAAAAAAGTAAAAATAAAATAAAATAAATTATAACGTTCAATTCTCCCCCCTTTTACCACATTAAGAAATAATACAAAATGCTCATATTTGATATCGCTGCATTCGTAAAACTCCAATGTATCAAAATATAAAACAAATACAGTGGGGCAAAAAAGTATTTAGTCAGTCAGCAATAGTGCAAGTTCCACCACTTAAAAAGATGAGAGGCGTCTGTAATTTACATCATAGGTAGACCTCAACTATGGGAGACAAACTGAGAAAAAAAAATCCAGAAAATCACATTGTCTGTTTTTTTAACAATTTATTTGCATATTATGGTGGAAAAGAAGTATTTGGTCAGAAACAAACAATCAAGATTTCTGTCTCTCACAGACCTGTAACTTCTTCTTTAAGAGTCTCCTCTTTCCTCCACTCATTACCTGTAGTAATGGCACCTGTTTAAACTTGTTATCAGTATAAAAAGACACCTGTGCACACCCTCAAACAGTCTGACTCCAAACTCCACTATGGTGAAGACCAAAGAGCTGTCAAAGGACACCAGAAACAAAATTGTAGCCCTGCACCAGGCTGGGAAGACTGAATCTGCAATAGCCAACCAGTTTGGAGTGAAGAAATCAACAGTGGTAGCAATAATTAGAAAATGGAAGACATACAAGACCACTGATAATCTCCCTCGATCTGGGGCTCCTGGCAAAATCCCACCCCTTGGGGTCAGAATGATCACAAGAACGGTGAGCAAAAATCCCAGAACCACGCGGGGGGACCTAGTGAATGAACTGCAGAGAGCTGGGACCAATGTAACAAGGCCTACCATAAGTAATACACTACGTCACCATGGACTCAGATCCTGCAGTGCCAGACGTGTCCCACTGCTTAAGCCAGTACATGTCCGGGCCCGTCTGAAGTTTGCTAGAGAGCATTTGGATGATCCAGAGGAGTTTTGGGAGAATGTCCTATGGTCTGATGAAACCAAACTGGAACTGTTTGGTAGAAACACAACTTGTCGTGTTTGGAGGAAAAAGAATACTGAGTTGCATCCATCAAACACCATACCTACTGTAAAGCATGGTGGTGGAAACATCATGCTTTGGGGCTGTTTCTCTGCAAAGGGGCCAGGACGACTGATCCGGGTACATGAAAGAATGAATGGGGCCATGTATCGTGAGATTTTGAGTGCAAACCTCCTTCCATCAGCAAGGGCATTGAAGATGAAACATGGCTGGATCTTTCAACATGACAATGATCCAAAGCACACCGCCAGGGCAACGAAGGAGTGGCTTCGTAAGAAGCATTTCAAGGTCCTGGAGTGGCCTAGCCAGTCTCCAGATCTCAACCCTATAGAAAACCTTTGGAGGGAGTTGAAAGTCCGTGTTGCCAAGCGAAAAGCCAAAAACATCACTGCTCTAGAGGAGATCTGCATGGAGGAATGGGCCAACATACCAACAACAGTGTGTGGCAACCTTGTGAAGACTTACAGAAAACGTTTGACCTCTGTCATTGCCAACAAAGGATATATTACAAAGTATTGAGATGAAATTTTGTTTCTGACCAAATACTTATTTTCCACCATAATATGCAAATAAATTGTTAAAAAAACAGACAATGTGATTTTCTGGATTTTTTTTTCTCAGTTTGTCTCCCATAGTTGAGGTCTACCTATGATGTAAATTACAGACGCCTCTCATCTTTTTAAGTGGTGGAACTTGCACTATTGCTGACTGACTAAATACTTTTTTGCCCCACTGTAAATCCACTCAGTAAGTGGTGTAATGAAAAAAAATGCCAGAATTGCTGTTTTTCAGCTGCAGGAACAACATAAAAATTGTAATAACAAGCTATCAAAACTATCAATAACAAGCTATCAAAACATTGCAAATACCGCAAAATAATATCAATAAAAACAAGACCTCACACAGTTCCATGTCCCAAAAATTACAAAATTTATAACACTCAGAAAAGGGGCAACAGAAGCAAACATTTTTTTTTACAAACTTCTACATTTTTGTTCACCACTTACGTTAAATAAAACAAAAAACTATGCATATTTGGAATCACCATAGTTGCACTGCCAAAAAAAAATCATATTGTCTGGGAATTTTTAGAGTAAAATGAATACTGTAAATAAAAATGTATATCCCACAAAATGATTGCAGATTTGATATTTTTATTTGCTATTTTGCTACTCTTACATTTTTTCCCCTGCTTTCCATTACATCACATGATAAAATTGATAATGTCATTGTACAGTACAACTCGGCCCACAAAAAACAAGCCTTCCTCCTGCTATATCAACGGAAATATCAAAAAATTATGGCTCTTGAAATGAGGGAAGGGAAAAAACGAAAGTGCAAAAACAAAAGCTCACCTGGTCCCTAAGGGGCTCAAGTGGTTGTCTCAGCTGTACACCCACTTTATGAATGCAGCAAGACCGGCAGTCAACTAATGTCTGCGGGCCTCATTATTGAAGCTACAGGCAGCAATTCAGATGTAGGATTATATTTTTCCCATGTTCTGTCTGATATAAAATATCAATAATTGTAACATGGAACAATCTTCAAAGAGAAGATATAAAGGTTGGAAATATTCAATCTAGTGGTGGATTTTACCCTATTTTCTGGATAGTTGCTCTGTTTTGTTTGATCCAGCATGCAGCTTACAAGAATTCACAGTATTCTATATTCATCTTCTCTTAAACACAATTTTAGAAACATAAGCTTATGGATGTTTGGACATTATGGCTGCAGTTCATTAAAGCATTTACAACAGTTTTTTGGTATAGAACGGAACCCTTTGAACAGCTGACAAATTTTGTGCATGCTACTCCAAAATTTTAAGACTTTTTTTTATGTAAGTACCAGCACCTCCTAAGTGGGTGTAGCATAGATGGGATGTGGCATGGCATAACATTTCTGGAAGGGCACATGGGGGTGAATGCCACTGGGTAGGGCCAAATTCATTCACCAGTGTACAACTGCAGTTTTAATAAATAAGCCCCAATTTGCCTTATAACAGTCAATAGTCAAGATGCGTGTGTAACGTTTAGGGTATGTGCCTACGTCAGGATTTTTTCCTGACAAAATCCTGAGAATTCTGCCAGAAATCCGCGTGCTTTTTTTGCGCGGATTTCTCGCGGAATTTGCGCGTTTTTTGCACATTTTTTGCGCGGATTTTTTGCGTTTTTTTTTTCCGGAATGTCCTTTTTGATAGGAAATCCGCAAAAAATCCGCAAAAAGATAGAGCATGTCAGGATTTTTTGCGGTATGCGTTTTTTTTTGCGGAAAAATTCTAAAAGATAGGATGCATAATGTTGAGCGTTGGCTGACGTTCCCTCTCCTATCATTCCCCGCTCTGCCTGGTGATAACACTGTGGGTGCGCAATGACGTCATATCATCGTGCAACTGCTGTGTGACCGGGCAGACTGCAGCTGCTGAGACCGGAGCCAGGAGCAGCACTGGGCACGAGGAGAGATGAGTTTTTTTTTTTTTTTTTTTAAATATATCACTGAGTAATAACTGGATTATGGGGTTATTGGGGGGGGGGGGGGCTGCATTACATTCTATGGGGTCTGTGCTGTATTACATTCTATGGGGACTGGCTGTATTACATTCTATGGGGGCTGTGCTGCATAACATTCTATGGGGGCTGGCTGCATTACAGTCTATGGGGGCTGGTTGCATTACATTCTATGGGGGCTGGCTGTATTACATTTTATGGGGGCTGTGCTGCATTACATTCTGTGGGGGCTGTGCTGTATTACATTCTATGGGGGCTGGCTGTATTACATTCTATGGGGGCTGGCTGTATTACATTCTATGGGGGCTGTGCTGCATTACATTCTATGGGGGCTGTGTTGTATTACATTCTATGGGGGCTGGCTGCATTACATTCTATGGGGGCTGTGCTGTATTACATTCTATGGGGGCTGTGCTGCATTACATTTTATGGGGGCTGTGCTGTATTACATTCTATGGGGGCTGTGCTGCATTACATTCTATGGGGCTGTGCTGCATTACATTCTATGGGGGCTGGCTGCATTACATTCTATGGGGGCTGTGCTGCATTACATTCTATGGGGGCTGTGCTGCATTACATTCTATGGTGGCTGTGCTGCATTACATTCTATGGGGGCTGTGCTGTATTACATTTTTTGGGGGCTGTGCTGCATTACATTCTATGGTGGCTGTGCTGCATTACATTCTATGGGGGCTGTGTTGTATTACATTCTATGGGGGCTGGCTGCATTACATTCTATGGGGGCTGGCTGCATTACATTCTATGGGGGCTGTGCTGCATTACATTCTATGGGGGCTGTGCTGCATTACATTCTATGGGGGCTGTGCTGCATTACATTCTATGGTGGCTGTGCTGCATTACATTCTATGGGGGCTGTGCTGTATTACATTTTTTGGGGGCTGTGCTGTATTACATTCTATGGGGGCTGTGCTGTATTACATTCTATGGGGCTGGCTGCATTACATTCTATGGGGGCTGGCTGCATTACATTCTATGGGGGCTGGCTGCATTACATTCTATGGGGGCTGGCTGCATTACATTCTATGTGGGCTGGCTGCATTACATTCTATGGGTGGCTGGCTGCATTACATTCTATGGGTGGCTGGCCGCATTACATTCTATGGGGGCTGGCCGCATTACATTCTATGGGGGAGGGCTGTATTACATTCTATGGGGTGCTGTATTATATTCTATGGAGGGGCTACATTATATTCTATGGGGGGCTGCATTATGCTCTTTAAGGGGGCTACCATATATTATATATGCAGTGGCTGCATTATACTATATGAGGACGCTGCATTATATTCTCTGGGGGGTTAATTATATTCAGGGGGCTACAATATATTCTGTGGGGTGGCGGCATTATACTCTGGGGTGGCATCATTATACTATATGTGGGCTGCATTATACTGTATTGCGGACTATGGGGAATACATGATACTTTATGAAGAACTATGGGGTGCATTAAACTATGGGAAGTGAATTGCACTACATAAATGACAATGGTGGGGCATTATAATATATGGAGCACTATGAGGAATGTATAATACTATTTTGAGGACTGAGGAATGTATTATACTATTTGGAGGACTGAGGAGTGTATTATACTATATGGAGGAATTGCAGTGTATTTTAATATATGTAGGTCTATGAGGAGTGTATTATACTATATGGAGGACTATGTGGAGTATGTAATACTATATGGAGGACTGAGGAGTGTATTATACTATATGGAGGACTGAGGAGTGTATTATACTATATGGAGGACTGAGGAGTGTATTATACTATATGGAGGACTGAGGAGTGTATTATACTATATGGAGGACTGAGGTGCACATTATAATATATGGAGGACTAGTGGGGTGTATTATACTAAACAAGCAAAATGCTGCCTATTCATCGAGTGATTGTATTGTTTATGTGGGAACAGAAATCCTTGTTCTCAGCAGCACATCGCCGGTGTAAACTGTAGATGTGCTGCTGATAACCTTATACTGTATGGGGACGGATTGATGTAATTGTGTTTGTTCTGTTCCCTTCATTCTTTCTCATTTGGTGTAAAGAGGCCGGGAAACAAGCGAACAACTTCAGTATTGTCGATCACACTCGTTTAGCGGCCTGAGATCAGCGCATGTAAATACAGCAGAAATGCTTTTCAGGGAGACCAGGCAAGGGTGATGACAGTTGTAGTTAGCACCCGGCGCCTGGGAATAGCGCTAACTCTACTGCTTTTCCCAGCTGCCAGAGCATTTAATTCTGGTATGTGTAATGATTTTTAGGGTTGATGTCAGATGCATAATGTCAGCTGCTATCAATCCCTGGTGTAAGTAATGTGCAGCGCCCCAGAGATCTGGTCGTTGCAGTATGACACTCTGCCACTAAGAGGAGTGATGGTATGTCTGATGGCACTGAAGGAATTCTCCTGACCAGGTATCAGCAGAACACATTACACTTCACACTCCGGCCACTCGGGGGAGAGAAAGGCTTTATTTATTGGGCCACTCCTCACACTGGTAAAACTAGGGGTTGGATAGAAAGTTAGTCAGAAGCTGACTGGGTTGGATTCAGGCAACATCCCGTGGCAGGAAGAAGACACAGGGGGGTCCCTGTCAGGCGTGGGAACCTGGCAGGTGCCTAGCGAACAGAACAGAACGTAATGGAACCGCGCCTGCACTACCTTGCGGCGATATCCTAACAAAGAGACACGAAGGGAAGGATATTGTGGAACAGTGTAAACGAGATCAAGCACAAAGGAGAGCCAGTAGGAGTCGTGCCGTGAGACCGAGGCAACATCCTACTGAGGCGCGTAGGACAGTTAATTATAGGTTGGCTGTCTACCTTAAATTTCCTAAGAAGACATAGGGGGCAACAGTGGGAGAGGGGCGTCTCTAGGGTCCCGGAAGACCTCCAGGCCTTCCCGTCATACGGGTGCGTCCTAGCCAAAACATACTGGGGGACGAGAAACTAGCAACATCTGGAACTAAAGAAAGAGAGAGAGCTGTAGAGAACAACGAATGAGAACAGCAGTTGTGAGGACTATTCCGAATGCTCAGCAGGGTAGGACTACAACACACAGGCGCTAGTGGTGGGCAACGATTTCCATCTGCGAAGGAGACTCTGGAAGTGCCCATCTGACCGGCCGGTCTCTGATAGCCCTGTTAAACGTGCTCTGGATTGAGGATCCTGAAGTCTTCAGTAAAGAGGTAAAGAGACTGCAACCTTGTGTCCTCCTTATTGCCTGCACCTCACACCATCACCATCCACCTTACTGGGAAGCCCTGGGGACATACTTCACCTGTGGGAAGGTATACCATCCAGCTGCCATTCCATCACCCCAGCGGACCCCACAGCAGTGTCGGTCACCCTGACCGAACACCACAGGTGGCGTCACGAACCCCTGACAGACTGCACCACCTTTATTGGACGCCCCTTAGCAGGGTCGCGGACCGGGTCTAGCCACCGTGACAGCCTCAGAACCAAACCAGAGAGGCCCGGTACCGAGAACTCGTGGCCCTGTGTCTGGGGGCGATCCAAATGGAGAGGTGTCTATCAGACATCCCAACTACTAACCCAGACCTGGCGAGACCCAGCGACTCTGAAGAGCGGTGACGGTAGTAACAATACCGCTCTTTACAGTCACCGAGCTCAGCGCAAGACCCGGAATATCTGAAGAGCGGTGACGTTACTGATCTCACCGCTCTTCAGAGTCGCCGGGTCTCGTGCTGCGCAGCGGAACCAAAAGTGGCTGTAGGCAAAGTTTATGGAGCATCAGAATGAGGTTCCAATACCTATGGTGGTCTCAATCCCTTCATTATCTACGAGATCCAGTTATGTAGGTAAAGTAGCGGCTTTTCTTGGTACTGCAAGTAATAGCAATAAATAGGACCGAGCTGTAATTATATGTTATATAGTCGTGTTACACTCCCCTCACTTCTTGTAAAATACAAGTGTACAAAGATATTATACAGTCACCATGTGACAAGTGGGCCTGTGTAACTTCAAATGCCAGGGCTGAATTTTAGTCCCAGTCCGGCCCTGCAACCATGTATATTTTACTCTGAAACATTGCGGCAGAGAAAACTTTGAAAAGATGTCCAGGACTATCTGGAGATTGATCAAGCTATTTGCACCACAATTCTGCCATTAGCATCTTACGAAGTAGCAATATTTTTGAGGAACTCGGAAGATGCGCAAGCATATTGCAAACATTGGTGTAGTCACTAGTGATGGGCGAACAAGAACAGCAAAGTTCGGAGTCCGTACCGAACACCTAGTATCCGTGCACGGACCTCGAACATAGACATCTCAAGTAAGTCCTTGTCACTGTTCGGGTTCGGCACCCCGAACATCGGCTGTTCCCATGCTGTTATCTGTGTGCCAGTGTGAGAAACATTGGCAGTTCTGATCTGAAGTAACTAGTTATCGCCAGTTAGAGAGCTGCAATTTCCACGCTGTCAGATGAAAGCATGTGTGTAGCACTGGGCTGCCGTGAGAAAGGGTACTGGAGTTCATAACTGATGACCCTGGTGAAGTGAGGAATATGGTTGTTTATTATTTTTTGTCTTTTACAGGTGACATGGGCATCGGAGGACAGATGAGAAATATGGTGACAGCATGGGAACCGCAGCTCTGTGACTGGCGGTAACGATCTTACCGCCAATCAGAGCCTGTGTTTGATGTACTGTCACTTAGCTTACTACATGGCAAACAACAGATGTTCAGGCCCACCATTCATCTGAATGAGTTTGGGTACTGTTCTGGTACCTGTACCAAACTTTCTTTTAAATGTTTGACCAGATCCGAACATTGTTTGGCCAGACCCGAACATCTACGGGTTTGCCCATGACTAGTAGTAATGCTCGTGTGGTTCGTACTGCTTGAATCACTTCACAATTGTCATCTAAGAGGTAAATATATAGACATATTTAAAAGAATTTCAATAAAAACATTGAGGAATAAAGTTACTCTTACAAGCATCATTTGACCACCGGAACCAGATTTGAAGTCATATCCTCCAGATTTGGAGTCATACTGAGGACGATAAATCTGTAAAAAAACAACAAAAATAAACCATCATTAATATTAAAGTTTTAATAATTTTGAAGTTTTACAGAATACGTTAGCCATATATTTCACCAGTCTTCTGCCCTCACCCAAATAGTTCTCAAATATAGAACTGTAAATGTCATGTTTTATGCAGATTTATTTCATTTATTCATTATTAAATTATGAATTCACATCTTAGTTTCTGTTTATTATGGAAACTTCAATGCAATCTCAGATTTGTCATGGGACAAGAATCGTCACATTTGCTGTAAGTCAGTGAGGTCCAATAAGTTATGCCCATTTTGATACGAAGAGCGTATGCACTTTTTTCTTCCCGCCAAATCACACTGAATGTGTCAGAAGCTAGAAATGGAGCTATCAGGGCAAATCTGTACAGAGCTTTATTCACCAACAATAAAACTACTTACCCCATCTCCACCACCTGTGGCGCCACCTCCACAACCCTCACAAATTCCAGGGGGACCAGGAGGACCAGGTGGACCTGGCAGACCAGGATTTCCATTATCACCATTTCGACCAGGAGTGCCAGGAGGGCCCTACAAAGAACAGACATACCATGTTAAGCAATATATCACTAAAAATGGCTATATCATCAAGATAAGTGGTGGCAAAACCATGACATCCTTCCAATAAGTGATTGACCAACCTCTGGAAGGTCACAGGGGCATTCTTCATACCAAAGGGCATCACCAGAAATTCAAACAGCCCGAATGGCATTAAGGCAGACCTGTCCTGAGCTTCTCTGGTCAGATCTACATCTCTGGACCAGATATCACCTCCCTACTAACCAGAATCCCTCAATGTCTGTCCACTATTTCATCCTTCTTCTCCGCTAGATTTCTGAAACTTAACATGGACAAAACAGAATTCATCATCTTTCCCCCATCTCACGTGACCCCACCCAACGAACCTATCCATTACAGTAAATGGCTGCCCACTCTCCCCAGTCCCACAAACTCGCTGCCTCGGGGTAATCCTTGACGCTGATCTCTCCTTCAAACCACATATCCAAGCCCTTACCACTTCCTGCCGACTTCAACTCAAAAATATTTCACGAATCCGTTCATTCCTCAACTAAGAATCTGCAAAAACCATAGTTCATGCCCTCATCATCTCTCTCCTTGACTACTGCAACCTCCTGCTCTGTGGCCTCCCCTCGAACACTCTCGCACCCCTCCAATCTATTCTAAGCCTGACTAATCCACCTGTCCCCCCGCTATTCCCCAGCTTCTCCCCTCGGTCAATCCCTTCACTGGCTCCCCATTGCCCAGAGACTCCAGTACAAAACCCTAACCATAACATACAAAGCCATCCACAACCTGTCTCCTCCATACATCTGTGACCTCCCGGTACTTTCCTGCATGCAACCTCCGATCCTCACAACATCTCCTCTATTCCCCTCTTATCTCCTCTTCCCACAATCACATACAAGATTTCTCTCGTGCATCCCCCCTACTCTGGAACTCTCTACCACAACATATCAGACTCTAACCTACCATCAAATCCTTCAAAAAGAGCCTGAAGACCCACCTCTTCCGACAAGCCTATAACCTGCAGTAACCACTGATCAACCAAACCGCTGCATGACCAGCTATACCCTACCTACTGTATTCTGACCCATCCCTTATAGATTGTGAGCCTTCGCGGGCAGGGTCCTCTCTCCTCCTGTACCAGTTATGACGTGCATTGTTTAAGATTATTGTACTTGTTTTTATTATGCATACCCCTCCTTACATGTAAAGTGCCATGGAATAAATGGCGCTATAACAATAAATAATAATAATATACCGGGTACATGCAGAAATCAGCAGCAGCCCAGTACAGTCCTATAAACTCCTATAACCATGTAATCTTAACCACTGATCATTGTTTTGTGCTGCTTTGTGATGGATATACTATGACAAGCAGTTCCTTTTTCTACTAATGATGAATGCAGTCAGTTATTCTGGTTAGTGATATGGTACAGTATATTAGTGTGATGCGGTGAGAATAAGTTATACCATAAAGTAGTAACAGATATGCTGATTACAGCACTTTCTCTTATCAATTACACTGTAGTCATGTTAAACCCTTTAGCCATTTTATGACTTTTGCCATTTTTACTCCAGTTTTGACCTGGGGCGTGCCAGGCATAGCGGGATGTGGTACCACAGCTAGTCTTATTCATGATTAGCTGTGGTATTCTGTAACTAGAAATCTCACTCCACAGGCTTTAGTAAGATGTTGAGCCTAGGACACAGAGGCGCATGCCACTCATTAGATACTCCAGATTCATGGCGAGGCAGACACCTCTTCATGAATCAGGAGCATCTGACTCCAACATACTCCCTTATCAAGACCAGTAGAAAAAAAAAATCACTAGCCTTGATTAATTGGGGCCTAAGTAGCAAATACTAAAGTCACAAAAAAATAGAAAATTACTCAGGAAAATGGAGAAACAGCAATCATGAATTGGGCATTAGCTTCAGGCTACAATCACACATTCATTTCCTTATTAACCCCTTCATGACCTGAGGTAGTTTCATTTTTTGCTCCCCTTCTTGACAGAGGCATAGCTTTTTTATTTTTCTGTCAATATGGAAATGTGAGGGCTTGTTTTTTTGAAGGACAAGTTGTTCTTTTGAACAACATCATTAGTTTTAACATATCATGTACTGAAAAACGAAAAAATTCTAAGTGCGGTGAAATTGCAAACAAAAGTGCAATTCCACAGTTATTTTTTTTTCTTTCAAGTTCATTAAATGCTAAAACTGGCCTGCTATTATGATTCTACATGTCATTACAAGTTGATAGACACAAAACATGTCTAGGTTCTTTTTTATGTAAGCAGTGAAAAAAAAATCCAAGCTTTGGTAAAAAAAAAAAAAGTGTAAAAAAAATGTTGCCATTTTCCGAGACTTGTAGCGTCTCCATTTTTCATGATCTAGGGCTGAGTAAGAGCTTCTTTTTTGCGAGCTGAGCTGACATATTTAGTGATACTACTTTGGGGTAGATACGACCTTTTGATCTCCCGTTATTACATTTTATGGCGACCAAAAAAACATAATTCTAACGCTTCGAATTTTTTTCTCTTTATGCCGTTTAGTGATCGGGTTAATTTTTTTACATTGATCGGACAATTCTGAACACGGCGATAACAAATACGTGTATATTTGATTTTTTTAATTGTTTTATTTTGAATGGGGCAAAGGGGGGGGCGGTTAGAACTTATATATAGTTTATATTTGTTTTCATAGTTTTACAAACTTTTTTTCACTTTTTGCATGCTTCAATAGTCTCAATGGGAGACTAGAAGCTGCAGTTGTCTGATTATCTCTGCTACATACAGGCAATGATTAGATAGCCTGTATGTAACCGAAATGCTCACTTAATATCAGCTATGACAACCATAGAGGTCTGCTGGAGACCTCTGGTTGTCATGCCAACCCATCGGTGACCCGCAATCACATGATGAGGTCACAGATGAGAGTATTTTCCAGTGCACTTCCGGTAAGTGCGAGTTAAATGCCGCTATTAGAGATTGACAGCGGCATTTAACAGGTTAACAGCCGCAGTTGGATCACGATTCCACCCACAGCTGTTAGAGGCACATATCAGCTGTTCAAAACAGCTGACGTTCCGGGAGAGATGTGGGCTCTGCGCCGGAGTCCACATCAAAGGGAGGGATTCCGACGTGGGCGTACTATTATGCCCAATGTCAAAAAAGGGTTAACAGGCATCAAAAATGGACACCTCTTCATCTGGGTCTCATATGCTTTGCATCATTTTTTTTCTCATGCATCATTTATTTCTCATGCATTTTTAAAAACTGAAGGTTAAGTGTGTGAAAAAAATTTTCCCATTAATATTTAGCAATGGATCAGTAAAAAGTGGATGGAAAACCGATGGAAAACAAATATCTTCTGTTTTTCATTAATTTTTTACAGAATCTCAGAAACTGCGCCACAAAAACTAATAACATGACATGTATTGTGCCTAACACTCACATCTGTTAAAATGTGAACCCTAAGGGTCAAATTGCTGTAAATTTTAAAAGCAGGTGGGAAAAACATGTGTAAATGCAGCCTTAAGGTGTGTGTTGTTGGAGTAAAGATTGGACGGCACACTGGCCAATATTAGGCAATAGGCCTATTCAGATGACTGTGAAAAGAATTTGAGAATTTGGGTGCTTCAAAAAACTTCGATCCCACAGGGAACATCTGTGCAGCATTCGATTTTAATGAATATACTGGCTTTATTATTCTAGGACATTGTGTTTGATCTTGTACATTTTAAAATATTGATATGTGGACTCAAATGCCACAAGGATATAAATAACAGACGCAGATGGCACACGGATGGCAATATGGATAAAATTGACTAAGTTTTCAAAATGAAAATGTCATGATTTTTTGTACACTCATCTGTCTTTTGCTGCAGTAGCAGCATGCTGAAAGTGCCGACACAGAGGAGCTTGGCATATTCATATTTTCCCTTGACCCTCCTACTTCTGGTTGATGACCTTCTCCAGCACGTACTGGATGCACTGCTTTTCTTGTAGACTCTAAGTTTCCGAGCAGGGCCCTCACTCGTCCTGTAACTGGTGACCTATGTGTTACTCTGTGATGTCTTTATTGTCTGTACATGTCCCTGCTCAGCTATACAGTGCTGCGGCATATATTGGCACTAATCAATATACCTAATTTGGACGTGTCCGTGTGTCTGTGCAAAATGAGTCATCCACAGTTGGTTGTAACCATGGATACCTCAGGAGAGGAGCTCCCCCTGGTGGTGAGTTAAGGCATAAAGCAAAGGCATAAGCCTTTTTTGAATGTTAGCCTGTGAGGCAACACTGTGAATCAAGATTGTAAAGATGGATCAAATTGAGCGCGCTGCTGCTCGTAGAGAAGTGAATCCCATTAGTATGCATAACCTGCGTCTTAATGAAACAGAAGATGAACAAAATTGTCGAAGAACTGCTGATGCAGCCCGAGAGAGGGCGGCCAGAGCAAGAGAAACGAATGAAGTAACTGAATCACATACAGCATCTAATGCTGCACGACAATGAGCAACACGCATTGCACAAAGTGATACACATATTTCACAAAAAAGAGAACAAGATAGAATATGAGTCCAAAATACAAGAGCCACTTGACGACGGCAAGTTACATTTGCCGCTAGAGGACTTCTCAATCAAACTGATGAGACACGTATTGAAGAGCACTATGCTGGCGAATGGACATTTCAATGTCAGATCTGTCAATCTAAAAATTTCAAAGATGAAATGGCGCAGGACAAAACATTCCCTTCCTGCTGCAAAAGAGGGCGCATCCAATTACCTCCTATTCATATGGATGATCAATTAGACAAGTTAATGAAAGGAGAGCATCAGCACTCCAATAACTTTATGGCTAATATAAGGCAATACAATAGCTCGCTTGCTTTGGCATCAATGGGAGCACAAGTAGCGCCACCTTCTGGGCATGGTCCATACTGTTTTCGAATTCATGGACAAATTTACCACAGAACTGCCCCATTGCATCCCGCTGTGGGTAGTACTCCCAAGTTTGCCCAGATTTACATCTTGGACAATGAAGAAGCATTAAGTACAAGAAGTCAAGCAAATAAAAATGTGCCTCCCAGCACTGCTATCATTTCTAGTTGAGAAAATGAAAGCAATTACCCCACTCTCAAGAGCCTTCACAATGATGAGGGAATATGAAATAAAGGAAGAGAGGATTTGCTGAATTAGAAAATCGCGATCCACTCGAAATAACAATGTCAATTATAAATTACTACAATGATGCGCTACAATGCAATGCAGGTGCAATGAAGAAGCTATAATTCATCAAAATGCAATGGGTGAACCCCCATTTAATAGGGACATCAGAGTTCACCTCAAAAGTGAAAACCAAACTATTCAAATCAGCTTTCTTCACAGAAAGTGTGATTCAATGAAATATCCACTTCTATTCCCATATGGGGACAGTGGATGGACAATAAATTTGACAACTCCAATTGCCCTAAGTATGTAAGATCAAGGGATTGGTGATATTCATCTACCATCCATACCAGTGGATCTAGATCGACAAGAAAAAAATCACCCTGCTGCAGTACTATGCATACAGGCTTGCCATTCGTGATGAGTTCAATCCCCTTTTAAATGCTGGGAAGTTGACGCAACAATGATCGAATATATAAAACAAAATCAAAAGGCATTATGGGATGACAGTTATGCCAGCATTATGGATTACATCCATAATGCTGCATTACACCAAGGGCTAAAAGCTGGGACAACAGTAATTTTACCGTCCACTTTCATAGGAAGCCAATCAATGTTGAGATATGTGCTTCAATAAAAAGTGTTAAATATCTTTTCAAATATGTATACAAAGGACATGACTGTGCCAATATCAAGTTTGATACATTAAACTGGAATTAACCAGCCATGTACCTAGATTCTCGGTATAAAAGTACCCCTGAGGGCATGTGGAGAATCAGAAAAAATAAAATGCATGATGCTTCACATACCATTAAAAGGCTCGCTATTCACCTTGAAAACATGCAGCAAGTGTTTTTCGAAGATGATAATGTGGATATGGTTATTTCGGACTCAAAAGCCACTACTCTGCAGGCTTATTTTGAGCTAAACAGAGTTCACGCTTCCGCCTGTCAGTATTTGTACAGTGAAATCCCTGAACACTATGGGATAGAAAAGCTGTACTAGCTCAATTTGGGAAAACAATTGCCCGAATGCCCTGATTCCCAATGGGAAGATGGTATAAAGGATGCAATCGCTTTCCAAATGCCCTACCAACTTCGTGAATTATTTGCTATAATTTGTGTATATGGGGAACCAGCTAAACCATTGGCATTATGGCAAAAATATAAAACCAAATTTATGGAGGATTACATCAGGCAGTATACTCCCGAAATTGCTGAGCAACTGGCTCTTTGTGATATTAATGAAATGCTCTTAAAGTCACCTGAATTTGGAGGGAACAATCTTCAGCCATGGAGGCGGGGGTTTTTGGGTTTTTGATTCACCCTTTCCTTACACGCTGGCTGCAATATTGTATTGAAGTTCATTCTCTGTCCTCCGTAGTACATGCCTGCACTAGGTGCAATCTTGCCTTGCGCAGGCGTGTACTATGGAGGACAGAGAATGAACTTCAATCCAATATTGCAGCCAGCATGCAGCCAGCGGGTAAGGAAAGGGTGAATCAAACACCCAAAAACCCCGCCTCCATGGCTAAAGATTGTTCCCTCCAAATTCAGGTGACAGTGTCCCTTTAAGCATTAAAAAGTCCTGTGCTGACTACGGATTTCCAACTCCAGTAAATGATCCAGATGAAACACTGGACCAACTGAATTATGCTGTAATAAAGCAGGAGGCTGAGCAATTGAATGAAGCTCAGAAATAAGCTTTCGATGCAATTATGCAAGCAGTCAATGCTGCATCACAGCCAGACGACACTAGCTCACAGTTTTTTTCTGGACGGCCCAGGAGGTAGTGGGAAGACATTTTTGTACAACGGCTTGCACAAGACACTACAAGCAGAAAAGAAGTCTATTTGCTCAGTAGCCTCCACTGGATTGGCGGCTACATTACTACAAAATAGTAGCACCTACCATTCCAAGTTTGGCCTTGGAATTACAACAAATGAGACCACGGTGTCAAAAATTAAGCCAACCTCACTTCAAGCAAAGGAGCTTAGGAAGTCACCTGTCGTTATTTGGGGCAAAGTAACAATGACTCCCTATTTAATATGAACGCTGTGGATAATTTGTTCCAAGACCAAGACATATGTGGAAAAAAAAGACCATTTGGTGGAAAAGTTTTCATAAACAGTGGTGACTTTTGTCAAACCCTACCAATAGTGGAAGGTGGAAAGAGAGCCCAAATTGTACAGCCTACCATTAAATACTCAAAATCCTGGAATCAGTTTTTACGGTTCCAGTTACAACAGAATATGAGAACGTCTCAGGACGAAGTTGAGTACAACTCATAGTTACTGAAACTTGGCAATGGATAGTTGTCAAATGTATATGGTCTACCAGAAGACACAATTGAAATCCTGAATTCTTTTATTGAAGAGGGTGATTTAATCACAGCAATTTTTGGTGACTCAATTGAGATTACCGATGCAACGGGAGAAGAAATTGCAGATAAAGCAATTGTTACGCCATTGAATGATGACGTTTATGCCTTGAACGACAAAATTCTTAGTCAAGTTCAAGGTGAACACTCAACATATCGCTCCATCGACACAATTGTGGAAGAGGAGGGTGTGATTCTCATAGATTACCCTGTAGAGTTTCTTAACTCTTTTAATCCCACTGAGATGCCTCCTCATGGACTAAAGCTGAAACCAGGAGCTGTAATTATGCTCCTGTGTAACCTTAACAGAAAGCATGACCTTTGTAATGGCACAAGGCTTCATGTGAAAAGCTTAAAAGCAAACGTTATTCATGTCTTTCTTTAAATGGAAAAGCAAAGGGTCGGACAGTTCTTATTCCAAGAATTGACTTGATTTCCAAAGATGAAAACTTGCCAGTCCAGATGCGATGGCGTCAGTTTCCTGTCATGTTGGCTTTTGCAATGACCATCAATAAATCTCAGGGACAGTCCTTGGATAGTGTAGGAATTTATTTGCCTCTCCCAGTGTTTTCACGGAGGCAGTTATATGTGGCTTTCTCCAGGGGAAGGAAAAGCCATCAAATAAGGGTCAAAATATTTGAGACACAGAAGCAAGGTAAACTTATTCCTAACATTGACAAATAGTTTACTGTCAACTGTGTGTACAAAGAAGTCTTTCATTAAGCTTTCTAACAATTGTAAAAGCCAAAAAATTTTGAACACAAAAGCGGGACTAACTCCTAGCCACGGTCTACGGACCAAACATTGGGCATGGGCAGGGCTTGGGGGCAGATCCCAAGTGCGCTCAACCATGTGAAATAGCTTATGCTCAGGAACATTGAGAAATAGCGCTATCGGATAGCTCTACCCATTCATTTCCTTTAGGAATAGGGTTATGGGATAGCTCTACCCGTTCACTTTCTTCATGGATAGCGCTACCCGAACAGTATTAACTACAGAGCTTTTTCATACACAAGGTAGGAGTAGCAGGAGAGGTACACCAGGTATTTATGTTTGCTACTAGTCTGCACATACGTCAGTCTGGTGTGTGGGTACACCCCATTGTGTGGTTCGTAATCACCGCTAAATCACGCGTTAAAATTATTGTTATCCATGGAGGCAAAGATAATCTATGGTTACATCTTACCATTATTTTACTCACTTATAGTGCCATTATTTCGACAGCACTTTACAAACATTATTGGCACTCTCCTCACAATCTAGAATCCCTATGTTTTTGGAGTGTGGGAGGAAACTGGGGAACCTGGAAGAAACCCACGCAGAGAACATACAAATCCGTACAGATATTGTCTTTGGTGGGATTTGAACCTAGGACTCCAGCGCAGAAAAGCTGAGAGCTATCCACCGAGCAACCATGCTGCCCTGAAGCAATGTGTACACCCTAAACAAGGTCCTGTCTGCTTCCGGAAGCATCTTCTGACTTTTACATTCTAAATACCAACAAAGATATAGCACAGGATGTAATGTATACTTACAGGATGCCCATTTGGTCCGTTAGGTTTCTGGGTATCTGTGGTAGGCTGCACATAAAATACATATTAAGATGAACATTATGGTTTTGTTTCATAGAAATAGTAATATATATATATATATATATATATATATATATATATATATATATATATATATATATATATATATATTAGACTACTAGAATTGCAGAAAAGTACAGTATTCACAGTAAATTGTAATTCTAAGATAAAATGTCAAAATTCTGACTTAAAGGGATTTTTCCACAAAGTACATTTTCAACAATTGACCTTGGAATAAAAATAATAACTTCCACAATTGGATGTGTTTAAATAAAATGTCCCTATATTGAGATAATCTAATAAATGTGCCCCTGCTGTGTACTGTGTAATGGCCATGTCTGACCGTACAGGAACATGGTCTGATCATACTACATCTCCTGGGCAGTGGAAGAAGGCAAAAGATATTATACAGAAATTACAGCATGGGATCACAGCTGATTCTTTCTCTAACGGTACCGTCACACAGTGGCACTTTGATCGCTAGGACGGCACGATCCGTGACGTTCCAGCGATTTCGTTATGATCTCGCTGTGTCTGACACGCTACTGCGATCAGGGACCCTGCTGAGAATCGTACGTCGTAGCAGATCGTCTGAAACTTTATTTCGTCACTGGCTCTCCCGCTGACATAGCTGAATCGGCGTGTGTGACGCCGATTCAGCGATGTCTTCACTGGTAACCAGGGTAAACATCGGGTTACTAAGCGCAGGGCCGCGCTTAGTAACCAGATGTTTACCCTGGTTACCAGCGTAAACGTAAAAAAAACAAACACTACATACTTACCTTCAGCTGTCTGTCCCCGGCGCTCTGCTTCTCTGCACTCCTCCTGCATCCTGTGTCAGCGCCGGCCAGCCAGAAAGCACAGCGGTGACGACACCGCTCTGCTTTCCGGCTGAACGGCGCTGACAGTGCAGAGGAAAGCAGAACGCCGGAGGACATACACCGGAATGTAAGTATGTAATGTTTGTTTTTTTTACGTTTACGCTGGTAACCAGGGTAAACATCGGGTTACTAAGCACAGCCCTGCGCTTAGTAACCCGATGTTTACCCTGGTTACCGGGGACTTCGGGATCGTTGGTCGCTGGAGAGCTGTCTGTGTGACAGCTCTCCAGCGACCAAACAGCGACGCTGCAGCGATCAACATCGTTGTCGTATCGCTGCAGCGTCGTTTCAGTGTGACGGTACCCTAAGGTAAAACAAGTTTTTAAACTGCATGGAAATGTTTTTCCCTACTGAAACCAGCCTCTGCGATCCCGTGCTGTGCTATCTGTATCCTCTATCCCTTCCCCCCCTGCCCTGGAGCTGTGAATGATCAGACCATGCCCCTGTACTGTCAGACACAGCCATTACACAGTACACAACAGGGGCACATTTATAGGATTATCTCAATACAGGAACATTTTATTTAAACATATTCAATTGTGGAAATTATTATTATTCCAAGATCTATTAATTTAAATTTAGTTTGTTCATGGGAAAACCCTTTAACTAAAGCTGATTATACATAAGCAACCACTTCTCTATTTGCAAAAATTATTGGGACACTCCTCTTAATCACTGAATTCACATTTTTCATTTAGTCCCAAAGCCACAGATGTAAAAGGGTGCATGTCCACGGACCATAATGATGGCGCTTTGGCTGGAGCGGAAAACCTGCTCCGCCCAAGGTGCCGCCCCCTTCTGTAAGTGCGGTGATTCCAGATGTGTTCATTGCACACATCGGGAATCTCCGCACCCCATACATAGGGCCCTGTGATTTACCTTGCGGCGACGTTCTAAAAAGACGCGCCGCATGTCCGTAAACGCAGGGCCGCCGGATGCGTGTTCGCACGCATAGTGGGACAGGATTTCATAAAATCCCCTCCACTATGCTGTAACATCTGGATGCTGCGGGTTGAACGCTGCGGCTGTACGTAGCGTTCAATCTGCAGCTAATCCGGATGTAATCCTAAACGTGGACACATACCCTTAAAGTACATTTCCATGATGAGTTTTTGGTGAATTTTTAACGCTGCAGAACTTCTGCACCAGTTCTGTACCTATCATTTAAATTAAGTTAGGCCAGTTTCACATGTCAGTGCCTCCAGTACGTGTAGTGACAGTTTTCACACGTACCGGAGACACTGACACACGTAGACCCATTCACATGAATGCATCTATGCAGTGACCCCGACAGAATGCCCCTATCCGAGGAAGCCAATACGGCGAAATGACGCTGTTGGGGTCACTGACAGGTATCCAGGAAAGGACGCATATTTATGTGAGTAATATGGTACATGAGCTGGGGAAGACAATGTTTAGTAAATCAGTTGTTTTGCACTGGACACTTTATTCAGTAATCTGCTGCAAGCAATTAATACTTTTTTGCTCTTAAGATAAGCTATCTAGCACTATGCACTTTAACTAAATATTGTCTAAAGAGCGATAATACACATAGCAGCGCTATTAAAGCTTTTTGTGTTTAGGTTGCAAGCAACCAATATTATTCTTTTGATTTAAGATAATTTGTCTAGCACTATGCACTTTGACAAAACATTGTCTAATGAGCTATAATGCACATAGTAGTGCTTGAATAAAGTTTTTTGGATTTGGTATCCCCATAGCTACTCCAATTCTTTCCTGTTTTACTGTTAGTAGTCCTATGAAATTTCTTTGTCTTGTTTTATTTTTATGTGAAATAAACTGATGTTTTTTATAATGCATTTTAACTGCCTATGCCTCTTTTTCACCTGTGATTGGCATGGTGTATGTGAGAAATATGGAACTGTAAGACGCTGCATTTTTACGGCAGCAAAAATACACAATGTCAAAAACTCACCGAAAACTCATGGTGGGAGAATAGCCTCAAATCAGGCACCTAGCCCTGCAGTCTGCCATTACTAATATCTGTGCGCGAAAGACTGATTCTACTGAGCTCAGTGAAACCAGCGTGCTGCCGCAATAGGACGTCACCTACATGTTCCACGGTCATCTGAGAGTGATAGTAATGAAAAGTGGGAGCATCTGCAAACCACAGCAACTGAGCCTCAAGGTGGGAGACCATGCAAAGTCACAGATTGGCAAAGCACATAGTGAATACAAATTGCCATTATTCTGCTGACTCAGTGGGTGGAATTTAGTAAACTTTTTTGCCAGTTCTCTGAGGTCAAAAAGTCTCAAAGCTTAGCACATGCCATTTTTCCAAAAAAATGTGGAACTTTTCAATATTTATGCTGCTCTCAGCACTTATGAAAAGTGAGCGTGGTTGGCTATGCAAATCAGATTTTAGTCAGGTTAATTAGTCATGACTTTGGTAAAAAAAAAAAATGTTGCAAACTCACTCCATTAAAGTGCAGTAAGATTTCTAGACACTTGAAATAGCTTCAAATAAAGATAATGGCTGATAAGTGGTTGTGCTGGGTGTCGGACCACCACTGATTTAATTATAATGAGATGTCCCAAAGAAACATCATCAATATCATAAGCATGAAAATCCCTTCTAAACTAGCTAAAAATAATCACTGATTTTTTTTTTGTTGTTGCAAATTCTGGGAAAAAGTGTTCTATTTTTACAGGAATTTACAATTGTCTGGCAATGATATTGTGTTTTCATGCAAAGATTTCTATGACAAAACAGGTATCAGTAGAAATGTATTCAACACAAGCATCAACACTGGCTTTCTGGTCACATATACATACAGTGGATGGTGTTGGACAGATTGGACAACATTCTCCGAATGGAATCTCTGGGTTTTCACATTCTAGCTCGGCGTCATCACAGATGATTTCATCGCACAGCACATTTCCAGAGTCACAAACACAGATTTGGCAGGGTTCTGGTTTCCAGACGTCCCTGTCAGCATATGATTGTCCAGAATGGGAGCATTCTGAACCTGCAACTGCAAAGGAAAAATGTAAGAAATGTTAGTCCAGTGAAAAGTTTCTAAAAGTCAGTATCTGTAGTTCACTGTCTAGATGCCCCAAATTTAATTAGTACACTCCCACTGATGGATTAGCAAAGATTTGTTCAATTCTGTAAGATCATTGGCAGGAACGTTGGTGGGCTCCTATTAACTCTCCGTCAGGCGCAACTGATCCGACAGGCGCAGCTCACTTAGTTTCATTTCTCTATTTTCAGTGGTTTGTCTGGGAAACACCTTCCTCACAGTACCTTCCTAACTTTAAAGGCTGTGTGAACCCTGAGAAGCCTCTTGTGCTGCAGAGCTGCAGGAGATCAGATGTCAGTGTTTTGGCTTCTCCGGCTCATTGCCCCTGAATGCGTCACACCTTTGACGATTAGAATTTGCTGTTTTTATTCATCCCAATTGTTTTTTTAGCTTGTTTTATGAATAGATAGTGCTAAATTTGTGGATTTGTCATAGAAGGTTTTGTTAGAAATAAGAGTGTGCTTCTCAGTTACATTGCGCCCTAACACATATTCTCTCTCTTGCTTCTGCTTTTCTTATGAAATGGCGAGGAGAATATTTGACTTGTCCAATACCCTTCATGTTGAGCAAGTGCAAAATATACTGCTTGATGATGAGACAGACCCCTTAGGCTATGTTCACACTTTGCGGATTCCACTGCGGATTTTTCCGCAGCAGAATTCCAAAATCCGCAGTCAAAACCCATCGCGGTTTTTATTGCGGATTTATCGCGGTTTTTACTGCGGTTTCTTCTGCGGATTTTCATCTGCAGTTTCCTATAGGAGCAGGTGAAAATCCGCAGAAAAGAAGTGACATGCTGCGGAATGTAATCCGCAGCGTTTCCGCGCTGATTTTTCTGCAGCATGTGCACAGCGTTTTTTGTTTCCCATAGGTTTACATTGTAATGTAAACTCATGGGAAACTGCTGCGGATCCGCAGCAGTCAAATCCGCTGCGGATCCGCAGCAAAATCCACAAAGTGTGAACATAGCCTTACAGCTAGAAGATTTAGGGGAAGAAAGTGACATTGATTCAGAAGATGATGTGGAAGAATGTCCAGATGTGTCTGATACAGATCAAGATGGAGAGAGTGAAGAGGATGCTCAAGACATAGAAACATATTACTTTTCTGGTTATTAACATTTTTTTTTACACCTGATTATGTGTATTCTCATTTATTACATTCCTATTAAGGTAACTGATCACTTTCAGAGCATTGAAATTCTTAAAAAGGAAAATATAGCCAATTTTCTAGCCTGTGCGGACAGGCGCAATGCCCCTAAACTCGTTATGATGAAACATATTGCCACTGACGGAGGGTTAAAGTCTGACCATCCTATTCTATAGATTTGCTATATCTCAACATTATCTGTGCCAGCATTCTTGGAAACAATGCTAAGATGTGGCCAACGGCACAAAATCTGTTGTGGGTGAGGTATGACTGACGCCCTCAATTTCACCCAGGATGCCACTATGGTTGAATCCTCACATTACCCACCTATTTCTTTACCAGATGTGGCTTTTGGACACGCAGGGTGCTACACTTACTATACATATGATCTGTGAAATATATGAAGCTACTTAATAGCCAACTGTCTCTACCTGTAGCTCCTTCATGCAGTACAGCAACAAGGCAATTTGTGGAGCCTCACCTCCAGTGACGAGCGCTGTCACACTTTTATTCCCATTTAATCATGAATGGCAAAAAATATATTGTACATGTCAGAATATATTCTTGTCTGTCGGACCCATACTAGGGTATAATATATATCTCCTCTTATAGTGAAATGATTATTGCCATCTTTACATAGTAGACCGGGAGCCAAGCATTGCTAGGTACAGGGGGGCCATGACATGACTACATACAGAGTGGATAATGGTAATTGATTGTGGTTAAGCGGTTCAAATCCGACTCAGATCAACATGCAACACAAAATAACACATGGGAGGGTCACAAGTAGTCTTGAGCCACCTCCCTAATGTTTGGGTTCGGTTCGTCGAACAGGGACGTGTTCGAAAAACTGTTCGTCGAACGTTCGACGAACACCGTCGAACCCCATTGAAACCAATGGCAAGCAAACACAAACACATACAAACACATGGAAAACACATGGAAAACACATGGAAAACACATAGAAAACACCTTAAAAGGTGTCCAAAAGCAACTGATCAGAAGACACAACACATGGAAAAGTCACAACTACACATAGTCATGTGAAAAGAAAAGAGGTGGAGGAGTAAAAGGAGGAGGAGACACAGATATAGGCATGTCATGCCCTTCTAAAATCAAGAAAGGCTGGAGTAAAAATCTAAACTCACTCTACCAACACCCAGATGTCTTGACAAAAAAAAATAAAAAAAGAAATATCTTTGGGTAGAATGGCGAAGGGTCCATTCAGAACACTTTCCTTAGAAGAAGTAGTGGTACCCCCATTGGGAGTTGTGCCAAAAAATGAACCCAATACATTCAGACTAATCGACCATTTGTCATATACAAGGGACAGGTCAGTAAACGACAACATCGACGCAGAACCAAATACAGTACTATGTACTGTACCTCCTTTGACGAGGCAATCAGGCGGGTCAAGAAGTTGGTAAGGGGCACCCTAATGGCCAAAACAGACATTGAGGGGGCGTGTCGGTTACTACCTGTGCCTCCGAATAGTGTCCTCCCATTGGGCTGCTTCTGTGAAGGAGCTTACTACATAGATCGCTGTTTGCCCATGGGGTGCTCCATATCCTGCTCACTATTTGAGGTGTTTAGTTGTTTCCTCGAATGTGTTGTCATGGACGTTTGTAAGGTGTCACATATCCATTACCTCGATGACTTCTTATGCCCGGGCCCAAAAGATTCGCCACAGTGTGAAAACACGCGGTAGTCCACCTGTGAGAAGGAGAGAGCTGGAGGGAGAGTGGACACCCCAGAGCCGAGGGGTTAGATTGAGAAAGAAAGAAAGGCGGTGTAGCTTGCTTCATGGGTGGGGTACTCTGCTGAGTAGCAGAAATTGCTACTAGGCCCAAAATGATTTCTTGGGCCAAATGCCGTTAAAAAATAGTACTTAGGTAAACAGGCGGTGTAGCTTCTTTCATGGGTGGAGTACTGTGCTGAGTATCACAAAATTCTACTAGGTACAAAACGATTTCCTTGGCTAGATGCAGTTAAAAATTAGTAATTAGATCAACAGGCGGTGTAGCTTGCTTCATGGGTGGGGTACGCTGCTGAGTATGACTAAATTCTACTAGGCCCAAAAGGATTTCCTGAGCTAGATGCCATTACAAAACAGTAGTTAGGTAAACAGGCGGTGTAGCTTGCTTCATGGGTGAAGTACGCTGCTGAGTAGCACCAAATTCTACTAGGCCCAAAAGGATTTCTTGAGCTAGACAGGCGGTGTAGCTTGCTTCATGGGTGGGGTACGCTGCTGAGTAGCACCAAATTCTACTAGGCCCAAAAGGATTTCCTGGGCTAGATGCCATTAAAAAATAGTAGTTAGATAAACAGGCGGTGTAGCTTGCTTCATGGGTGGGGTACGCTGCTGAGTATCACTAAATTCTACTAGGCCCAAAAGGATTTCCTGGGCTAGAGGCCGTTACAAAATTGTAGTTAGAAAAACAGGCGGTGTAGCTTGCTTCATGGATGAAGTACGCTGCTGAGTAGCACCAAATTCTACTAGGCCCAAAAGGATTTCCTGGGCTAGATGCCATTAAAAAATAGTACTTCGGTAAAAAGGCGGTGTAGCTTGCTTCATGGGTGGGGTACGCTGCTGAGTAGCACCAAATTCTACTAGGCCCAAAAGGATTTCCTGGGCTAGATGCCGTTACAAAATAGTACTTTGGTAAACAGGCGGTGTAGCTTGCTTCATGGGTGGGATACGCTGCTGAGTATCACTAAATTCTACTAGGCCCAAATGGATTTCCTGGGCTAGATGCCATTACAAAATAGTACTTAGGTAAACAGGCGGTGTAGCTTGCTTCATGGGTGAAGTACGCTGCTGAGTAGCATCAAATTTACTAGGCCCAAAAGGATTTCCTGGGCTAGATGCCGTTAAAAAATAGTACTTAGGTAAACAGTCGGTGTAGCTTGCTTCGGTGGTTGACCCAGCCCACTAGGCTGCATTGTAGCACAGTGAGCTTCCCACTGCAACTTATGCCTCATATCCATGTGACGGTTCATGCATGAAGTACTCAAGCTAGTGATTTTTTGGCCTCTTCTGAGATTTTGTTGACAAATCTTACAGACAACATGAGTTGGGTCATCCTTTGCGATGTCAAAAATGCCCAGGCTATGCAAGGCTTAGAGCCTGTGCGACCTGAAGAGCCACCACGACTTCTAGTCTGAGGCACAGTTGGGGTTGAGGATGCAGTTGTTGACGTGCTTCCAGTTCTCCGTCTCTGTCCAGGAAGGCGCACCGTTACCTCGTCGTCAGACTCGTCACTAGCATCCTCCTCCACCTCCTCTGCTGACCTTATGGACTGGCGGACTGGGGGTTGACAGTAAGTGGGGTCTACAACCCCGTCATCATCATCCTGTGTGTTCTCACACCCGTCATCCTCAGAGCCAACCTCTTCCTGCCCCGACCGAAAAGTCAAGTTTTCGTTCCAATCAGATATCTCAGTCTCATCATCATCTTCCTCATTGTCTCCACCAACAGGAGTTACAGTTTAGGAACGAGGGTCTACATTATGCTCAGAACCTTCTTCATCTGGGCTTAGATCCGACTCACAAAGATTCTGGGCATCAGTGCAGATCATTTCCTTGTCTGGATTCACAGAAGCTCTGAAGCAGACCTCTGATTCCCAGGCTATAGTATGCGTAAACAGCTCTACAGACTCAACCATGTGTTTTACCCCATGCTCAGACGGGCAGCTGGAGACTTGGGAGCTGTGAGGAAGCAAGTGCAATTGGGGTGACAACTCTGAGGACTGGAGTAGTTGTGATGTTGAAGTTGACATGGAGGAGAGCCCACTTGAACGAGCACTTGATATCCATTCAAGCACCTGCTGTTTTTGTGCCTCATCTGGAATTTTTGGCGATGCTTGTAGCGATGGTCGTAAGAAAGGGATCATATCCGATTGTCCACAAAAAGAAGTAGACATCTTACTTTGGCTTACTTTCTTCTGCAGATGTTACTGTTGCTTTACCACCTACCCCACGGACACAACCTTTTTTTCCCTTTCCAACACGCCTATTCCCCTTTCCACCATCAGCAGGCCTTTTGCCATTCATTTTAGTGCTTAACTAATTGGCAACTTTGTATCTGTAGTTGTTGGCACAACAACCGATGGATGAAAACCGAGCAGAACTGAGTGGCCAAACTGTGGTACAAGGCTCAAAACTATTAATTGGATTAGATGCAGTGAAAATTGAGATACACAGGTGGTATAGTTTGTTTCACAGGCGGGCTACTGTGCTGACGTGCAGACACTGATCCTAGGCCCAAAACTATTAACTGGATTAAATGCAGTAAAAATAGAGATACACAGGCGGTGTAGTTAGTTTCACAGGCGGGCTACTCTGCTGACGTGCAGACACTGCTTCTAGGCCCTAAGCTATTAACTGGATTAGATGCAGTGAAAATAGAGATACACAGGCGGTATAGTTAGTTTCACAGGTGGTATAGTTAGTTTCACAGGCGGGCTACTCTGCTGACGTGCACACACTGCTCCTAGGCCCTAAACTATTAGCTGGATTAGATGCAGTGAAAATAGAGATACACAGGCGGTGTAGTTAGTTTCACAGGCGGGCTACTCTGCTGACGTGCAGACACTGCTCTTAGGTCCTAAGCTATTAACTGGATTTGATGCAGTGAAAATAGAGATACACAGGCGGTATAGTTAGTTTCACAGGCGGGCTACTCTGCTGACTTGCAGACACTGCTCCTAGGCCCTAAACTATTAACTGGATTAGATGCAGTGAAAATAGATATACACAGGCGGTATAGTTTGTTTCACAGGCGGGCTACTCTGCTGACGTGCAGACACTGGTCCTAGGCCCAAAACTATTAACTGGATTAGATGCAGTGAAAATAGAGATACACAGGCGGTGTAGCTAGCTTCACAGGCGGGCTACTCAGATGACTATCAGACAGTGCTACTAGCCCAAAAGGATTGACTGAGCTAGATTACACCAAATGCTGTGACAAACACTTGCACAGCACTGGCACAGACCTGCCTGGCAAACAGTGCTACAAACTGCTGTAACCTACCCTGAAAAGGGCTGATATTACAATAGTCCCAACTCCTCCCGACTCCCTAAACCATCTCTCTGACAATTCGCTCCAAAAAACACTCTTAGGCTGTATAGCGCCCACAGCAGCAGCGGTGCCGTCTAACACTAAGCTGCAGCAGTGAGGAAATGGTGGCGACGGGGCAAATGGCTGGTTCTTATAGGGCATGGACATGTGACATACACAGCCAATGACACATGCCCTTGGTTGTGGGCATCACGTACACATTGCTGTGTGTGTGCACAATGCTGATAGGCTGAGAGACTGCACCGCCCCACTGTAAATGCGGGAAAGAATAAAAAAATGGAGATCGGCGTTATTTCAGCACAGATCTATTCCCCCCCACTATACACTGAACCAGTCTATTAACAATGATAAACAGTTTTAATGTGCAAATCAAGCGATGCTTTTGGTGAACGACAGTTATCGAACAGAAACTCGAACAGCCGAATTTTATGCAAATTGTTCGGGTTCGAACGACTCGAACACCGCCCAGAACAGCTCGAATTTTAAATTGGCGAACAGTTCGACTCGAACACCATTCATCTCTTGTCACAAGCAAGGACTCGGATAGGACAAAAATAGAATCCTACCAAACCTCATTTTTTCTCTATTTTATTGCACAAGAAACTCATGGAGAAGTTTAGAAGGTCATAGCTAAAGGCAAAGTATTCTGCAATCCAGATCCCTGGTAAAACAAACAAGCAAAGCCTGCTTTTTGGTACTTTTTTGTGGCTTTGTTTTAAACCAAAAAAAAGTTTAAGGAGACTTTTTTTGTAGAATAAGTGTATTTCTGAGAAGCAGGTTCTACTTAGTTCTGATTAGTCTCACATATATAACTCATCCTAACACAACCACCAAGACTGGTAGAAAGAGGGGGGGCTGTATGGGGCGCAGCTGAAAGGAAGCCCCCACATGACTGCGTTGCCATAGGGAGCAGTGCAGTAGGTTTTTGAAATAGGAGAAAGGGGTCCCGGGATTGGTAGAGTAGGATTGGGGGTGGAGAGTTATGCAAAAGGGAGGTGGGGGCTTGGAAAAATGCGGGAAAGGGGGATCAGTTACCATTAGACAGGCGAAATGAGTGGACCTGCTGCCACAGCTACTCACCATGTCTACCGTGGACAGCTTGGTCGCTCAGCTTCGCCGGGAGGCTAGATCCAGGAGGGCCGGATGGCTGGAGGAGCAGCTCACTGGGTTGCTCGGCGACGGTGGGAGCCAGGACAGCGGGAGCCGGGGCAGCAGGACCAGGCGGACGAGGCCGCCCGAGAGGCTGTCCCCCGACACTACACCGCGCGGCAGGCGCAGGCCGCGGAGCCCCTCCCGGGACCCTGCGGGGGCTGGGGGACACGGCGGATCCACCTTGCCCGCCCCCCCTCCGGCAGGAATCCATCTGGCGGCCCTGCCGGCGCGAGGCGGCGCGGTGCTGGGAGAGCAGTGCAGACGCGGCAGGACGCCGGCGCTGCACAGGATATCAGGGCCGCACTTCCAGTGCGGCCTAGCAGAGGGCGCGGGTGCGCCGCAGCACCGGGAACTGCAGCCTCTACCCGCCGGGGAGCATCTCCTGCGGTGGCAGCAACACAAACGACGGGGCAAGGGAGGAGCCCAGCAGCGGCGGCAGCATGCACGAGGCAGGAGCCGGGGAGGATTGCGACGGGTGCACCTGGATCCCATCCTTCCGATGCACCTGGCTCTGGGACCGGATGGCAGAGCAGGTTATCGGGCAGGCCAGCGGCGGCATCACGGCAGGGAGCAGGTTGTGGTCGCGCCGCAGGAGCGGCGTCCAGAGGAGACAGTTCAGCCGCAGGAAACAGAGGACCCACGGACGCGGATAGATCCAGATCCAGCAGGAGGTCGAGGGACCAGTCGCCTTCGCCAGTCTCGGTCCCCCCTGGTGACGCGGAGGCCAGGGGCGCGGGCCTGGGGCAGATGAGCGGCAGCGACGATTCCGGGAATGAACATCGCGACGAAAGGGACCGGCAGGATTCAGGAAGCACGGCTTGTGGGGACACAGCACCTGTGCAGCCCCGTGAGTATATGTCCAGTCTTTTTCCAGTGCCGGGTGTTTCGGGTGTAGTTGAGTGGGGTGGTGGCAGTAGTGAGGTTCCGTGTGTTAGAGAGCTTTTAGCGGGTATGTCGCAGATTTTGCGTAGATTGGATGGGGGCGGGGGTAATTCGGTTGCTGATAGTGTGGGATCGTCGCCCGCTGGGGCTTGGGTGTCCGTTGCCGGGGGTGGAGCAGGGGGTTCGAGCGAGATTGCGAGCTCTGGTTGGGGGCCGCCTGCTTCTGCGGCTGGGGTGTCGGTGTCGGTGCAAACGGAAACAGGGAAAGGTGATACCGTTAAGTTAGATGATAGGGCAAAAGGCGAGATCTATGTGTGTTTTGAGGGCCCGCTGGGGGCCCATTTGAAGAAGGAGGTGAAGGAAAAGATTTGGAAAGACGAATATGTAGAGATTTTCTCTCTCCTTCCTTTAGAAAAATTTAATTTGGATAAAGGAAAGAAAGACGACAGCAAAAAGGAGGAGGAAGAAAAGAGGCGTTGGCGCCTTATTCCTCAGACGTTCGTTAACTGGCAGCAGGCCTTTGCCATTCTAGCGAGTGTTATAGGGGAGAAATTCCCCGAGAATTGCTCAGGCCTGTTTTGTTATTTGGATGCTATTGGAGAGGTACATCGTACCTACGGGGGCCAGGCCTGGCTGCGATACGATGAACAGTTTAGGCAGCGAAAAGCGGTGAGGCCCGAGATAAGGTGGGATCAAAAGGACATTGGATTGTGGTTGAAGGTGATGGCTCCGGTGCGATATGGGCAGTCCTTTCAAGGGGGTGGGGGGGTAGCAGTCAGGACAAGGCGGAGGACACGGGTCACAGGGGGCAAAGGAAAAATCGGGGACATGCTGGCAGTTTAACGAGGCACCACCTGTAAATTTAAACACGTGTGCTCCCACTGTAACAGGGCCTCTCACGGGGCCGCTAAATGTTTCAATAAATCACGGGGTAAGCCATCAGTGGGTGGCGGTCAAGGGGGTGACTCCGGTGAGGCTTCAAAAGATGGCCCCCTATCTAAGTAGATACCCGGATGGTAAAAAGGCGGAGGTTATTAGGGATGGTTTTCTTGAAGGGTTTAAGATCCCTCACCCGATGCATGTTGTTCCTTTTTCTACAAAAAACTTGAGATCGGCTAGTTTGCATTCGGAGGTTGTTTCTGCTAAGTTGGCAAAAGAGGTTGAGTTGGGAAGAATGGCGGGGCCGTTTAGTTCGTTGCCCATGGCTGGTGTAATTGTTTCCCCACTTGGGGTGGTGCCCAAGAAGGAGCCGAACAAGTTCCGGTTAATTCAGCACCTGTCGTATCCCAAAGGATCCTCAGTTAATGATGGGATTGCGGAGGAGTTATGCTCCGTTGTTTACACATCGTTTGATGCGGCTGTTCAGTGGGTGCGAAAGTACGGGCCTGGGGCATTGTTGGCAAAAACGGACATCGAGTCGGCCTTTAGGCTTTTTCCGGTGCACCCACAGAGCATTCCTTTGTTAGGTTGTTGGTGGGAGGGTGGTTTTTACTTGGATAGGTGTTTGCCTATGGGATGTTCAATTTCTTGTGCATTGTTTGAGACTTTCAGTACCTTTCTGGAATGGGTAGTGAGAGACGTTTCGGCCGTTCCTTCGGTCATTCACTACTTGGATGACTTTCTGTTTGTTGGTCCACCGGATTCGGTGGTGTGTGGTCATCTACTTGCTACCATGGAATGGGTGGCCGGACAGTTTGGTGTTCCTTTGGCACAGGATAAAACGGAAGGCCCCTGCAAGGTCCTGAGTTTCTTAGGGATTCTCATTGATTCTGAGTGTAGGTTGCCGGATGATAAGTTGATGTTGCTTAAGCAAGAGGTGAGTAGGATCGGAAAATTACGGAAGACATCTTTGAAGGAGTTGTAGTCGTTGCTGGGCCGCCTGAATTTTGCTTGCCGTATTATGCCAATGGGCAGGATATTTTGCCGCAGATTGTCCAGGGTGACGGCTGGAGTCCGGTCGGCTCATCATTTTATCCGTTTGGGTAGAGAACATAAGGACGACCTTCTTGTTTGGCAACGTTTTTTGGAAGGCTATAACGGCAGGTCGCTTATTCAGCGGGAGGATCTGAATGCTTTTGACTGCGAGATCTATACAGACGCAGCGGGTGGAGTCGGTTATGGGGCCTACTGTGGAGGAAAATGGAGTGTGGGGGTGTGGCCTGAGGATTGGCGAAAGAAGGGGCTTACCAAGAATTTGGCATTGTTAGAGTTGTTCCCTATTGTGGTGTCGGTGTTTGTTTGGGGCGACAATTTTCTGGACAGGCGAGTACGTTTTCATTGCGATAACTCGAGCGTAGTGTCCATGATCAACAGCCTATCTTCTTCCTCCCCCCCAGCAATCAGGCTGGTCAGGGAGTTGGTCTTGAGATGCTTGGAGTTGAATGCATGGATTTCGGCGGTGCATGTGCCTGGAGTTCAAAACAATATAGCTAACGCTTTGTCTCGTTTGCAGTGGGACCGATTCCGGGAATTGGCTCCAGATTCGGAGGCGGCAGGAGCAGCATGTCCTTTGCATCTGTGGCAGGTGGTTACGGAAGGAGAGGCCGATTGATCCAAGCTTCGGTGTCAAACAGGACATGGTCGGATTATGCGGCGTCATGGGCCATGTGGGAAAGTTGGTTGTCCCAATGCGGCTCGGCTGAGTCAGATAGCGATAGGACAATGGCGTTATTGGCACTGGTAGGTAAGGTGGTGGAGTGGGGTTGGTCCGTGTCTAGGTTAAACAAGTTTATAGCAGGTTTGGCTTTCGGTTTTCAGCTGCAAGGATTGAGGGACGTCACAAAGGACTTTGTGATACCGCAGGCGTTGAAGGGTTTTCGCAAGGGTAATTCGACTTTTGATAAACGTAGGCCCATTTCTTTTGGGATGTTACAGCGGTTAGGTGAGGCCTTGGGTGTCATTTGTTCATCTCAGTTCGAGGTTGTATTGTTTCGGTTGGCTTTTTCTTTAGCATTTTTTGGTGCTTTGCGTCTGGGAGAATTGGTTTCCCCGAGCAAGGACAGGCCGGGTGGTCTTTTGGCGGAATATGTGGTTTTTTGGGACGGGGGAATTGCTTTTTGGATAAGGCGTTCAAAGACGGATCAGCTAGGTAGGGGAAAGAAAGTAGTGTTAGGAAGGGTGGCTGGTAGCGGAATGTGTCCGCAACGCTGTTTGGAAGCATATTGGAATTTGTCCTCGGTCAGGTCAGGCCACCAAGAAGGGGATTTCTTGTCACGTTTCCAGTTTGTAGCCATTTTGAAGAAAGGCTTGGGTTTACTGGGTGTTAACCCAGAAAATTTCGGTTCGCACTCTTTTAGGATTGGGGACGCGTCCGAGGGCGATGGGTTGGGCCTCGGGCCGGATGTGAAGAAAATAGGCAGGTGGAGTTCTAATCGTTACCTGTCTTATGTGCGGCATTAAATCAACGAGGCTGGGGGGAGGTGTGTTTTGCGTATTGTTAATTGTGGTTATGTTTTCCAAGTCGTGCCCCCTTTTTGGCGTGGATTGTTGGACACTCTTTCGTATACTGGGGTGCCCTCCGGGCTGATGCTCGTGCGAATGGTAGGCAACTGGGTTTCGGTCGTGAGGCAGTGATCATCCTTTGGATGGGGCTTCGTGGTATGTCGTGGCGTAGCTTCTTGCCGGAATTCTCCCGCGCCGCCCGTTTGGATCGCCCCCCGGACATCCTGGTGATTCACCTGGGTGGTAACGATTTGGGGGCAAAACCAGTGAGGGAACACATTCGGGATATCCGTTACGACTTGTTGAGGCTGTGGATATCTTTTCCCGGTATACTGACGGTGTGGTCGGACATTGTGCCACGGAGGACGTTGCGGGAGGCCCGTTCCCATAAAGGGATTAACAGAGCCAGGGTAAAATTGAACAGGATGGTGGCGAGTTTTGTGTCCCGGAATGGGGGTATTGCCGTGAGACATTTCGAGCTAGAGGCCGGGGTAGGTAATTTCTGGAGGGATGATGGAGTGCATCTTAAAGAGATCGGGATGGACTTATGGGCGCTCGGTTTACAGGAAGGAGTAGAAAGAGCTTTGGCGGTGGTGGGGCACTCACGAGCCTGAGGTGGTCAGGGCTGTTCGTGTGTGGCGGGGGGTGGGGTTCTTGGAGTTGGTGATGATGCTTATAGGGTTGATCTGGCTTTTGTTACGGGCTCTGGACGGGGTGTTTACCTCGGGAGCTTTGTGGTTGGTTTGCCCGAAATGGGTTACATGGTGCCCTCGAGCTGGTGGTTACGGCTGAGGGTAAATACTTGTTTTGGTTAAAGTTTTGGGTAGGCTCTCTGCCTATTATGAGCCAGATTTTTTAGCTCCAAGAGTCCCCCCCTCGAGGTTTTTGTACATTTACAATGTTTACATGTTGTTATTTATGTATTTGTTTGTTAATAAAAATGGCCGCTGTGGCCAAATTATCCAAAAAGAAATTATCGTGGTGGTGTGTTTTTCTTGGGTAATAAACGGAAGGTTTTAAGAGGGAGCAGGGTAGTTGGAGGGTTGGGCGATGCCTTACGGAAAGTATCCTTATTGGCCATACGCGGTCAAGCATGGTCACACTAATTCATGGTAAAAATTCCTATGAGACATAGGGCTGATCCAACACTGCATTTCCGCCTGCTTTTTGGCGTGAATACCTGTCAATTGGTGACTTTTTGATTTGCGACAATTTCATTTGTGGTTTATTTTTCTGATTGTTACGTTATGGCTTTAAGTAGCTTTTTCCAGATACAGTATATTAGACTGATTCAAAAGTTGCAAAATTTGGATCAAATGTACTCAACTGTTTCCCTGCAGTAGTTTAATGGTTGCCATTTAATATGAAGCAGCTTAGGCACCATTTTGGTAACTTTCAACTTTTGCAGAAAACAATTCAAAAACTTGTCAAAAAAGGAAAAGAAGGGATTTTTCATCTTTCTCAAAATTCATGAAACATTTTGAAGAATTTTGTGCAAAAATCAGCGTTGACAAAATTAAAAAGAAAAGTGATTGAAAAAACTTGTTTAAGATGGATTGGGCCTTTGTCTTGTATGTTACGGCTTTGGCCAGTAGGTGGCAGTGCTGGACAGCATGTTACTGATCCCTGACATCTGGCTGGAGTGAGCTGTATACCTGATGTGAACTTTCTTGAAACAAGATATCAGACATCTTTTTAGTTTTGCTGTTCTTGGCAGATTGTTTGCAGCAGAATAATTTTACATGGGAATTTTTTCATCTGCACTTATTTAGTGTATCCCATTGTGCAAAGATGGGGATTTTTTCCCCCTCAGAATAGTATGACTTAATAAAACATTCTGTTCAGTGTAGCCATACAAAGTAAGTTTGAGAAAATTGTTAAATGTATTCATAGGAAAACATTAGCAATATTTTATGTAACTTATAAAGTGCGATTGGAAAGAAAAATGTACTAGAAACAGTGTTGGTTCAGATTAAATGAAGTATTATTTGGTCCCCCATGTCCTCCAACCCAAGAACATTCACATACAGTATGTATTGCTAAATTCCCTGCCCCACCATCTCTATAAAGTGTGATATAAGCTCCGTTTTTCTTATGCTAATTAGTCCTTTGCCTAGTCAATGTTTTTTTTTTACTAGTTGCCCCTCTTTGCATGCTGTCACTCCCCTGTGGGCATAATCACATGATTTGCAAGAGTCGTGTCACCACAAGCTCTCTGCAAACCTCGCTCATGCAGTAATATTCTGCAGCATCAATGCACCTCTGATGCCGGGGGTGTACGCTTCACAGCTTCAAAGGCGCATGCACAGAACCAGTAATGCAGAAGACGGATGGTGTACTTTCTACTTCCGGTCATGCGCAATGCGCCTCTGAAGCTAGGACACACATTATTAGCGCAGCACCATTATTCCTGCAGTGTCACACACATTCATAGCACAGCACCATTATTCCTGCAGTGTCATACACACATTATTAGCACAGCACCATTATTCCTGCAGTGTCACACACATTCATAGCACAGCACCACTATTCCTGCAGTGTCATACACACATTATTAGCACAGCACCATTATTCCTGCAGTGTCACACACACATTCATAGCACAGCACCATTATTCCTGCAGTGTCATACACACATTATTAGCACAGCACCATTATTCCTGCAGTGTCACACACATTCATAGCACAGCACCATTATTCCTGCAGTGTCATACACACATTATTAGCACAGCACCATTATTCCTGCAGTATCATACACACATTATTAGCGCAGCACCATTATTCCTGCAGTGTCACACACATTATTAGCACAGCACCATTATTCCTGCAGTGTCACACACATTAATAGCGCAGCACCATTATTCCTGCAGTATCATACACACATTAATAGCGCAGCACCATTATTCCTGCAGTATCATACACACATTATTAGCGCAGCACCATTATTCCTGCAGTATCATACACACATTATTAGCGCAGCACCATTATTCCTGCAGTGTCATACACACATTAATAGCGCAGCACCATTATTCCTGCAGTGTCATACACACATTATTAGCGCAGCACCATTATTCCTGCAGTATCATACACACATTATTAGCACAGCACCATTATTCCTGCAGTATCATACACACATTATTAGCGCAGCACCATTATTCCTGCAGTATCATACACACATTATTAGCGCAGCACCATTATTCCTGCAGTATCATACACACATTATTAGCACAGCACCATTATTCCTGCAGTATCATACACACATTATTAGCGCAGCACCATTATTCCTGCAGTGTCACACACATTATTAGCGCAGCACCATTATTCCTGCAGTATCATACACACATTATTAGCGCAGCACCATTATTCCTGCAGTATCATACACATTATTAGCGCAGCACCATTATTCCTGCAGTGTCATACACACATTCATAGCACAGCACCATTATTCCTGCAGTGTCACACACATTATTAGCACAGCACCATTATTCCTGCAGTGTCACACACATTAATAGCACAGCACCATTATTCCTGCAGTGTCACACACATTAATAGCACAGCACCATTATTCCTGCAGTGTCACACACATTAATAGCACAGCACCATTATTCCTGCAGTGTCACACACATTAATAGCGCAGCACCATTATTCCTGCAGTGTCACACACATTAATAGCGCAGCACCATTATTCCTGCAGTGTCACACACATTATTAGCGCAGCACCATTATTCCTGCAGTGTCACACACATTAATAGCACAGAGACAGCACCATTATTCCTGCAGTGTCACACACATTAATAGCGCAGCACCATTATTCCTGCAGTGTCACACACATTATTAGCGCAGCACCATTATTCCTGCAGTGTCACACACATTAATAGCACAGAGACAGCACCATTATTCCTGCAGTGTCACACACACATTAATAGCACAGCACCACTATTCCTGCAGTGTCACACACATTAATAGCGCAGCACCATTATTCCTGCAGTGTCACACACATTATTAGCACAGCACCATTATTCCTGCAGTGTCACACACATTAATAGCGCAGCACCATTATTCCTGCAGTGTCACACACATTAATAGCACAGCACCATTATTCCTGCAGTGTCACACACATTAATAGCGCAGCACCATTATTCCTGCAGTGTCACACACATTATTAGCACAGCACCATTATTCCTGCAGTGTCACACACATTAATAGCGCAGCACCATTATTCCTGCAGTGTCACACACATTATTAGCGCAGCACCATTATTCCTGCAGTGTCACACACACATTAATAGCGCAGCACCATTATTCCTGCAGTGTCATACACACATTAATAGCGCAGCACCATTATTCCTGCAGTGTCATACACACATTAATAGCACAGCACCATTATTCCTGCAGTGTCACACACATTAATAGCACAGCACCATTATTCCTGCAGTGTCACACACATTAATAGCGCAGCACCATTATTCCTGCAGTGTCACACACATTATTAGCACAGCACCATTATTCCTGCAGTGTCACACACATTAATAGCGCAGCACCATTATTCCTGCAGTGTCACACACACATTAATAGCGCAGCACCATTATTCCTGCAGTGTCATACACACATTAATAGCACAGCACCATTATTCCTGCAGTGTCACACACACATTAATAGCGCAGCACCATTATTCCTGCAGTGTCATACACACATTATTAGCGCAGCACCATTATTCCTGCAGTGTCACACACATTAATAGCGCAGCACCATTATTCCTGCAGTGTCACACACACATTAATAGCGCAGCACCATTATTCCTGCAGTGTCATACACACATTATTAGCGCAGCACCATTATTCCTGCAGTGTCACACACACATTAATAGCGCAGCACCATTATTCCTGCAGTGTCATACACACATTAATAGCACAGCACCATTATTCCTGCAGTGTCACACACACATTAATAGCGCAGCACCATTATTCCTGCAGTGTCATACACACATTATTAGCGCAGCACCATTATTCCTGCAGTGTCACACACATTAATAGCGCAGCACCATTATTCCTGCAGTGTCACACACATTATTAGCGCAGCACCATTATTCCTGCAGTGTCACACACATTAATAGCACAGAGACAGCACCATTATTCCTGCAGTGTCACACACATTAATAGCGCAGCACCATTATTCCTGCAGTGTCACACACATTAATAGCACAGAGACAGCACCATTATTCCTGCAGTGTCACACACATTATTAGCGCAGCACCATTATTCCTGCAGTGTCACACACATTAATAGCACAGAGACAGCACCATTATTCCTGCAGTGTCACACACATTAATAGCACAGCACCATTATTCCTGCAGTGTCACACACATTAATAGCACAGCACCATTATTCCTGCAGTGTCACACACATTATTAGCACAGCACCATTATTCCTGCAGTGTCACACACATTATTAGCACAGCACCATTATTCCTGCAGTGTCACACACATTATTAGCACAGCACCATTATTCCTGCAGTGTCACACACATTATTAGCACAGCACCATTATTCCTGCAGTGTCACACACATTATTAGCACAGCACCATTATTCCTGCAGTGTCACACACATTATTAGCGCAGCACCATTATTCCTGCAGTATCATACACACATTATTAGCGCAGCACCATTATTCCTGCAGTATCATACACACATTATTAGCACAGCACCATTATTCCTGCAGTGTCACACACATTAATAGCGCAGCACCATTATTCCTGCAGTGTCACACACACATTAATAGCGCAGCACCATTATTCCTGCAGTGTCATACACACATTAATAGCACAGCACCATTATTCCTGCAGTGTCACACACACATTAATAGCGCAGCACCATTATTCCTGCAGTGTCATACACACATTATTAGCGCAGCACCATTATTCCTGCAGTGTCACACACATTATTAGCGCAGCACCATTATTCCTGCAGTGTCACACACACATTAATAGCGCAGCACCATTATTCCTGCAGTGTCATACACACATTAATAGCGCAGCACCATTATTCCTGCAGTGTCACACACATTAATAGCGCAGCACCATTATTCCTGCAGTGTCATACACACATTAATAGCGCAGCACCATTATTCCTGCAGTGTCATACACACATTAATAGCGCAGCACCATTATTCCTGCAGTGTCACACACATTAATAGCGCAGCACCATTATTCCTGCAGTGTCACACACACATTAATAGCGCAGCACCATTATTCCTGCAGTGTCATACACACATTAATAGCGCAGCACCATTATTCCTGCAGTGTCACACACATTAATAGCGCAGCACCATTATTCCTGCAGTGTCACACACACATTAATAGCGCAGCACCATTATTCCTGCAGTGTCATACACACATTAATAGCGCAGCACCATTATTCCTGCAGTGTCACACACACATTAATAGCGCAGCACCATTATTCCTGCAGTGTCATACACACATTAATAGCGCAGCACCATTATTCCTGCAGTGTCACACACATTATTAGCACAGCACCATTATTCCTGCAGTGTCACACACATTATTAGCACAGCACCATTATTCCTGCAGTGTCACACACATTATTAGCGCAGCACCATTATTCCTGCAGTATCATACACACATTATTAGCGCAGCACCATTATTCCTGCAGTATCATACACACATTATTAGCACAGCACCATTATTCCTGCAGTGTCACACACATTAATAGCGCAGCACCATTATTCCTGCAGTGTCACACACACATTAATAGCGCAGCACCATTATTCCTGCAGTGTCATACACACATTAATAGCACAGCACCATTATTCCTGCAGTGTCACACACACATTAATAGCGCAGCACCATTATTCCTGCAGTGTCATACACACATTATTAGCGCAGCACCATTATTCCTGCAGTGTCACACACATTATTAGCGCAGCACCATTATTCCTGCAGTGTCACACACACATTAATAGCGCAGCACCATTATTCCTGCAGTGTCATACACACATTAATAGCGCAGCACCATTATTCCTGCAGTGTCACACACATTAATAGCGCAGCACCATTATTCCTGCAGTATCATACACACATTAATAGCGCAGCACCATTATTCCTGCAGTGTCACACACATTAATAGCGCAGCACCATTATTCCTGCAGTATCACACACATTAATAGCGCAGCACCATTATTCCTGCAGTGTCATACACACATTAATAGCGCAGCACCATTATTCCTGCAGTGTCACACACATTATTAGCACAGCACCATTATTCCTGCAGTGTCACACACACATTAATAGCGCAGCACCATTATTCCTGCAGTGTCATACACACATTATTAGCGCAGCACCATTATTCCTGCAGTGTCACACACATTAATAGCGCAGCACCATTATTCCTGCAGTGTCATACACACATTAATAGCGCAGCACCATTATTCCTGCAGTGTCACACACATTAATAGCGCAGCACCATTATTCCTGCAGTATCATACACATTAATAGCGCAGCACCATTATTCCTGCAGTATCACACACATTAATAGCGCAGCACCATTATTCCTGCAGTGTCATACACACATTAATAGCGCAGCACCATTATTCCTGCAGTGTCACACACATTATTAGCACAGCACCATTATTCCTGCAGTGTCACACACACATTAATAGCGCAGCACCATTATTCCTGCAGTGTCATACACACATTATTAGCGCAGCACCATTATTCCTGCAGTGTCACACACATTAATAGCGCAGCACCATTATTCCTGCAGTGTCACACACATTAATAGCGCAGCACCATTATTCCTGCAGTGTCACACACATTCATAGCACAGCCCGATTATTTCTGCAGTGTCACACACATTAATAGCACAGCATCATTATTTCTGCAGTCACAATCACATTATTAGTACAGCACCATTATTTCTCCAGTGTCATAGACACATTAATAGCACAGCATCATTATTTCTCCAGTGTCATAGACACATTAATAGCACAGCATCATTATTTCTGCAGTTACATAATCACATTATTAGTACAGCACCATTATTTCTCCAGTGTCATAGACACATTAATAGCACAGCATCATTATTTCTCCAGTGTCATAGACACATTAATAGCACAGCATCATTATTTCTGCAGTTACATAATCACATTAATAGCACAGCACCATTATTTCTGCAGTTACATAATCACATTAATAGCACAGCACCATTATTTCTGCAGTTACATAATCACATTAATAGCACAGCACCATTATTTCTGCAGTTACATAATCACATTAATAGCACAGCACCATTATTTCTGCAGTTACATAATCACATTAATAGCACAGCACCATTATTTCTGCAGTTACATAATCACATTATTAGTACAGCACCATTATTTCTCCAGTGTCATACACACATTAATAGCACAGCACCATTATTTCTCCAGTGTCACACACACATTAATAGCACTGCCCCATTATTTCTCCAGTGTCATAGACACATTCATAGCACAGCACCATTATTTCTCCAGTGTCACACACACATTCATAGCACAGCACCATTATTTCTCCAGTGTCATAGACATATTAATAGCACAGCATCATTATTTCTGCAGTTACATAATCACATTATTAGTACAGCACCATTATTTCTCCAGTGTCATACACACATTATTAGTAGGGTTGAGCGACTTTTAGTTATTTAGGGTCGAGCCGTGTTTCGCGAAACCCTACTATCTCATAAGTCGAGTCGAGTGAAATCGGCCGATTATCGTGAAAAGTCGGGGATCGACTGAAACACGAAACCCAATGCAAGTCAAAGGGGAAGCATAGTCGGCAGTGAGTGGACGCCAGGAAAACACCTACAGTGCCCATTTTTAATGGCAAAAACATCCATTCTTGGTACTGAAGCTTGTCAATCTTAATTTACCTTATAATAATAGTTAGGCATTGGACATTGGGGGTAATTTGGCTAAAGTTGTGGGGGTTAGGGCTGGGTCAAGTATTTAGTGGGCCCAGGAAACGTGGACCACGTCACGGCAGTGGAGCAGGGAGAGGTAAGTATTTCAACTTTGCAAGTGCTGTGATCCTGAGCAAGCAGGGGGGCCCACTTGTTCGCATTGGCACTGGCACAGGGCCCCTCAAAGTAAGGCTGTGAGTTTGCAAGGCGGGGGCACCTCCCACCGGCAGCGACACTTTTGCGTACTATGAGGCGCCCTGTGCCAGTCACGTCGCCAACGAGTATTCCCCCCCCACCTGATGAAGGAACCTGCACTTTCATCTGCACCTTCCTCTTTGTCCCCGTGTAAGGTGGTATAGTATGCGGGAAGGGGAACTTCACTTTCAGAAGGGTCAGAATCTGGCTGTGTAGCGTGCAAGGGGAATGTAGCGGTCTGGGTCAATGTACCTGCAGAGTCATCTAGCAGTGGCTGGGCAATGGGCAGGATGAGGAGGAAACACAGATATAGGCCCAAATAATAAAGTAGGCTAAATGCATTTCAAAATTGGTAACAGAACTAACCAGGCGGCATTGCTTTGTTCAGTGGAGGACAACTGTAATGAGAGGCTGACACAGTGAGTAGGCCCAAATCAGTAAGTAGTCTAAATGCAGTTAAAAATTGGTAATAGTAGTAAACAGGCGGCACCGCTTTGTTCAGTGGAGGAGAACAGCAAGGAGCGGCAGACACCGTTAGTAGGCCCCAACCAAACTAGTATGCCAAATGCAGTGTAATATTAACAACTACTTAACGAGAGCCTGAAGATCGAAGTTCAGGACAGGAAACCAGGAGAACAGCAAGGAGCGGCAGACACCGTTAGTAGGCTCCAACCAAACTAGTAGCCCCAATGCATTTGTTCCATTTAACAACTATTTAACAAGAGCCTGAAGATAGAAGCTCAGGAAAGGCAACCTGGAGAACACCTTGGAGCGGCAGACACTGTTAGTAGGCCCCAACCAAACTAGTAGCCCCACTGCAGTTTTAAAATTCCGATAGGCTGAAAACCTGACAATTGCAGGTCATTTTTTTTAAGAGGACATCTGTATTGAGTGGCACAGACAGACACTGCTAGTAGGCCTTACACCACAAAGTTGGCTCGAAGCAGGTTTAAAAAAGGTTACATGGGTACACAGGCAGCATTGGTGTGGTCAGTGGAGGACTATTGGAAGGAGGGACCGCAGACAGACTTAGTAGGCCTAAAATAAAAAAAGTAGGCTCTATGCACTTTTAATTAGGTTCCAGGGGTACACAGGCAGAATTGGTGTGGTCAGCGGAGGACAATTGGAAGGAGGGACCGCAGACAGACTTACTAGGCCTAAATTTAAAAAAAGTAGGCTCTATGCACTTTTAATTAGGTTCCAGGGGTACACAGGCAGCATTGGTGTGGTCAGCGGAAGACTATTGGAAGGAGGGACCACAGACAAACTTAGCAGGCCTAAAATAAAAAAGTAGGCTCAATGTAGTTTCAATTATCTTGCAGGGGTACACAGGCAGCATTCGTGTGGTCAGTGGAGGACTATTGGAAGGAGGGACCTCAGACAGACTTAGTAGGCCTAAAATAAAAAAGTAGGCTCAATGTAGTTTCAATTATCTTGCAGGGGTACACAGGCAGCATTCGTGTGGTCAGCAGAGGACAATTGGAAGGAGTGTCTGACACAGTTAATACTCCAAAAGAATACATAGATGTTAATGTCTCGCAACAAAACAAAGCCCCCCAAAAAAAGGGTGGCATACTTAGGTGCAGGGGTGGGCTACTCTGCTGACTTTCAGACATGTCGTATGCTGGACATACAGCAGCTGCAAATGGAGAAATTGGAACACTCAGTAAGACCAGTCCAAAAGCAAGACCTTTTTAAAGGAAAGCTAGTTGTCAGCCAGGAAAGGTGGGGCAAAACAATTAGAAATCCATGAGTGGTTCATTTTAATGAAGGTTAGATCATCAACATTTTGGGTAGCCAGACGAGTCCTTTTTTCGGTCAGTATTGAACCAGCAGCACTGAATACTCTTTCTAATAGCACACTAGCTGCTGGGCAAGCGAGCTCCTGCAATGCATATTCGGACAATTCAGGCCAGGTGTCTATTTTGGATGCCCAGTAATCAAATGGGAATGACGAGTGAGGGAGAACATCGATAGGGGAGGAAAAATAGTTAGTAACCATACTGGACAAATGTTGTCTCCTGTCACTTTGAATTGATGCTGCAGTACCTGTCCTGTCTGCGGTCATTGCAAAATCACTCCACAACCTGGTCAGAAAACCCCTCTGTCCAACGCCACTTCTGATTTGTGCACCTCTAACACATCTGCCCTGTTGCCCCATGCAGCTCGTGTGAGAACCATCACCGGCGCTGTGTGCTGGGAATGCCTGAATTAAACGGTCAACAAGAGTTGCTTGTTTGGTTGCCAATATTTGTTCAAGGTTCTCATGTGGCATGATGTTTTGCAGTTTCCCCTTATAGCGGTGATCCAGGAGGCAGGCCAACCAGTAATCATCATCGGTCATCATTTTTATAATGCGGGGTTCCCTTTTTAGGATACACAAGGCATAATCCGCCATGTGGGCCAATGTTCCACTTGTCAATTCACTGCTTGTGCTGGGTTGAGGAGCACTTTCGGGCAAATCAACGTCACTTGCCTCCCTCAAAAACCCTGAACCTGGCCTTGCGTTGTCAGCACTAACCAGCCGTGTGCATTCCTCAAAACACTGAAGGACTTGACAGAGGTCTTGTAGCTTCGACCACTGCACACCAGACAACTCCATGTCTGCCATCCAACTGCCTGCCCGTGTATGTGTATCCTCCCACAAATAAATGACAGCACACCTCTGTCCGCACAGCCTCTGAAGCATGTGCAGTGTGGAGTTCCACATTGTTGCAACGTCGATTATTAGGTGGTGCTGGGGAAGATTCAGGGATCGCTGATGGTTCTGCATACGGCTGGAGTGTACGGGCGACCGGCGGATGTGCGAGCAAAGTCTTCGCACCTTCAGGAGCAGGGCTGGTAACTCCGGATAATTTTTCAGGAAGCACTGCACCACCAGGTTCAAGGTGTGAGCCAGGCAAGGAATGTGTTTCAGTTCTGAAAGGGCTATGGCAGCCATAAAATTCCTTCCGTTATCAATGACTACCTTGCATGCCTCAAGATGTACACTGCCCAACCATGACTGAGTTTCTTGCTGCAAGTACTTGGCCAGTACTTCCGCGGTGTGTCTGTTGTCGCCCAAACACTTCATTTGTAGCACAGCCTGCTGACGCTTACCACTAGCTGTTCCATAATGGGACACCTCGTGTGCAACAGTGGCAGCTGCGGATGGAGAGGTCGTGCGACTGCGGTCTGTGGACGAGCTCTCGCTTCAGCTGGAGGACGAGGAGGAGGAGGAGGGGGGCGAACACCTACAGCAAACTGTTTCATAGACCGTGGGCTAGGCAGAACTGTCCCAATATTGCTGTCCCCTGTGAACCCTGCATCCACCACATTAAACCAGTGTGCCGTGATGGACACGTAACGCCCCTGGCCATGCCTACTGGTCCATGCATCTGTTGTCAGGTGCACCTTTCTACTGAGTACATGGACAATGCGGTCTTTAACATGCTGGTGGAGGGCTGGGATGGCTTTTCTCGAAAATAAGTGTCGACTGGGTAGCTCGTAGCGTGGTACAGCGTAGTCCATCAGGGCTTTGAAAGCTTCGCTTTCAGCTAACCGGTAGGGCATCATCTCTAACGAGATTAGTCTAGCAATGTGGGCATTCAAACCCTGTGTACGCGGATGAGAGGATGAGTACTTCCTTTTCCTAACGAGAGTCTCTTGTAGGGTGAGCTGGACTGGAGTGCTGCATATGGTGGAACTAGCGGGGGTGGTGGTGGACATGGCAGACTGAGAGAGGGTTGGTGATGGTATTCTTGCTATTGGCCTACATACAGTGTTTCCTACCAAGAACCTGGTGATTCCCTGACTGCTTTGGCCTTGTGACGAAACCTCCACATTTGCTGCAGGTGGTGTGATAAACGGTGGGCTTACAGTGAGGGAAGGGATGTAGCATTGCTGACTAGCTTTATTGTGAGAGGGTGCAACAACGTTAAGGGACGTTTGGTAGTTAGTCCACGCTTGCAAGTGCATGGTGGTTAAATGTCTACGCATGCAACTTGTATTTAGATTTTTAACATTCTGACCTCTGCTGAAGGTCCTTTAGCATTTCTTACAGATGACTTTGCACTGATCATTTGGATCTTGGTTAAAAATATGCCAGACTGCACTCTTCCTACTATCGGATACCTTTTCAGGCATTGCACAGTGAGCTACTTTAATCGGATGGCCACGCTGTCCTACAACTGGTTTTGGTTTTGCCACACGTTTTTGGCCAGATACGGGCCTGCCAGATGGAACTTGTTGTGATGTTGATGCCTGCTGCGGCTCCTCCTACGCTTCAGAGCTACTGCCGGCTGCACCCTGTTCCCCCAATGGCTGCCAATCGGGGTCAACAACTGGGTCATCTATGACCTCCTCTTCTATGTCCTGTGCACCTTCCTCTGTGTCACCGTATAAGCCGGTGCTATAGCGTTCGTGACGGGGCTCCATAGTCTCATCTGGGTCAGATTCTGGATCAGTACACTGCGAGGGCAATGTTGTGATCTGAATCAAAGGAACAGCATAATAATCTGGCTGTGGCTGTGCATCTGTGCACTCCATGTCCGATTCACCTTGTAATGGGCATGGCCTGTTAACAATTTCCCTTTCTAACCCAGGAACGGTATGTGTAAAGAGCTCCATGGAGTAACCCGTTGTGTTGCCCGATGCATCCTTCTCTGTTGTTCTGGGTGAAGAACGCAAGGAAGCGACTTGTCCCTGACCGGGAACATCCACTGACGACGCGCTGCTTTTACATTATGCACTTTCCGAAGAGAAGGCAAAAGAGCTAGAGGCACGGTCAGCAAGGAAAGCCAAAACTTCCTACTCCCAGAAAAGGGAGCGTTCGAGGCCTTGTGTAGCCAGACGATGGCGGTGGCTGAACAACTCGAAACTTAGGTGCTATATTGCTTTTCCCACGACCACCTGATGCTCCACCACCACTACCATCATTACCAGCTGGCAATGACCGCCCACGGCAACGACCTCTTCCACCAGACTTCCACATTCTTGGAAATATGTAACCAAACTAACAAACAGTATTTGGTACTGTAAAACCAGTTACAAGGTGGACGCAAAATTGTTGTGAATTTAAATCTCTCTTTATTGGTGTGTGAGACTGCAGGGAAAATCAGGCCCACTGTATTACAGTACACAGTTTCAGTGGCTGACAGATATGCCACTAACAGGACTGACGCAGATGCACACACTGGAAATAAAAATCTCCCCTTTTTGTTTTTATATGGAAGACTAGTGAATAAATCTGGCCCACTGTTTTACAGTATTGTTTCTGTAATAAACACCTACAAATAATGGCAACACCAGAAAGAACCATATCATAAAAGGATATAACTTTATTGAACATAAAATAAATACAAAATATATAAAATACAAAGATATACTGCAGGTGAGGATCACATAAACAAGAAGGAAGAGGTAGATAACGCCTGGATAAAAGTCTATGTATAAACCACAGCTGACCTGTCACATAATAAATCCAAAAACAGAGTTGGAACAAAGTAAGGAGACCTTAATGTCTAATATGCCTATATACGTATGGAGAGCTACAACCAAAAACGTACACCAGTAAAGGCCGACAAGGGTCCTATGAATAGTATAAGATAGCATATAACTAGTGACAACAACGTTACATTATGTACATATATTTACCAGATCAGGTGTAGGATAACCAGGCGTCCACCACACCCGACGCGCGTTTCGCACTGAAATGCTTCGTATGCTCTCCATACGTATATAGGCATATTAGACATTAAGGTCTCCTTACTTTGTTCCAACTCTGTTTTTGGATTTATTATGTGACAGGTCAGCTGTGGTTTATACATAGACTTTTATCCAGGCGTTATCTACCTCTTCCTTCTTGTTTATGTGATCCTCACCTGCAGTATATCTTTGTATTTTATATATTTTGTATTTATTTTATGTTCAATAAAGTTATATCCTTTTATGATATGGTTCTTTCTGGTGTTGCCAATATTTGTAGGTGTTTATTATCTAGTATTATGGCCCTTATATAGGACATGTATATAGGTGTTTTGTTTTTTTTTTTTAGTATTGTTTCTGTGGCAGAAAATGACAGACAGATACCACAGACTGGACTGGCAGAGATGCACAGATTTGCCAATATTAATCTCCCCTTCTTTTTGTTTTTATATGGAACACTAGTGAATAAATCTGGCCCACTGTTTTACAGTATTGTTTCTGTGGCAGAAAATGACTGACAGACAGATACCACAGACTGGACTGGCACAGATGCACTAATTGGCAATATAAATCTCCCTTTTTAGGTGTGGGACAGTGCAGAAAAATGCAGGCCCACTGTTTCACACTACACAGTTTCAGGGGCAGAAAGTGGCTTGAAGATTATATATATATATATATATATATATATATATACATATATATATATATATATAAAAGAGACTGTACTACAATTACTATCTCCCTACAGTAATCTCAGAAAAGTATGGCAGGCAGCAATAAAAAGGACTGCTGCACACAAGAGTGTGGACAAACAAACAAGATAGCTGTGCAGAAAGGAAGGCGCAACAGGATTTGTGCTTTGAAAAAAGCAGTTGGTTTGCACAGCGGCGTACAAACAGCAATGCAGCTACCAGGGAACGTTATAAGGCAGCCTAATAAGCTACAGAGGTGATGCACAGAAATCTAGCCTCCACTGTCCCTGCAAGGAAAAGGTGGTGTTGGACAGTGGAAATTGCTACAGCACAAGCGGTTTGGGGGTTTATATTCCCTGCCTAACGCTCTCCCTTCTTCTGTCGAAGCGGCAGCAACCTCTCCCTATGCTCAGATCAGCAGCAGTAAGATGGCGGTCGGCGTGCACGCCCCTTTATAGCCCCTGTGATGCCGCAGAAAGCAAGGTTATTACTGCCATACCCTTCTCTAAGATGGTGGGGACCGAGAACTATGTCATCATGCTGCCCACACTCTGCGTCCTCCTTCATTGGCTGAGAAATGGCGCTGAACGCATCATATGAAACGCTACTTTGGCGCGAAGGTCGTGTACCGCATGGCAGATCCCCCGCTGGGATCGGATCAGGTTTCATGAAACCCCGACTTTGCCAAAAGTCGGCGACTTATGAAAATGACCAATCCGTTTCGCTCAACCCTAATTATTAGTACAGCCCCATTATTTCTCCAGTGTCATACACAATTAGTACAGCCCCATTATTTCCCCAGTGTCATAAACATTATTAGCGCAGCATCATTATTCCTGCTGTGTCATACACACATTATTAGCGCAGCATCATTATTCCTGCAGTGTCATACACGCATTATTAGCGCAGCATCATTATTCCTGCAGTGTCATACACGCATTATTAGCGCAGCACCATTATTCCTGCAGTGTCATACACACATTATTAGCGCAGCATCATTATTCCTGCAGTGTCATACACGCATTATTAGCGCAGCACCATTATTCCTGCAGTGTCATACACTCATTATTAGCACAGCACCATTATTCCTGCAGGGCCATACACACATTAGCACAGCACAATTATTTCTCCAGTGTCATACACGCATTATTAGCACAGCACCATTATTCCTGCAGTGTCATACACACATTATTAGTAGGGTTGAGCGAAACGGATCGGACAAATTCAAAAGTTGCCGACTTTCGGCAAAGTTGTTTTTTGTGAAACCCGACCCGATCCTAGTGTGGGATTGGCCATGAGGTCGGCGATCTTCGCGTCAAAGTCGCGTTTCGTATGAAGCTTTCAGTGCCATTTCTCATCCAATGAAGGAGGACGCAGAGTGTGGGCAGCGTGATGACATAGGTCTCGGTCCCCACCATCTTAGGGTCATTACAGTGATTGGCTTGCTTTCTGCGGCGTCACAGGGGCTATAAAGGGGCGTGCACGCCGACCGCCATCTTCTGCCAATCTTAGCATAGGGAGAAGTTGCTGCAGCTTCATCAGAATGGATATAGTTAGGGAGGGAAGATTAACCCCGAAACTGCTTGTGCTGTAGCGATTTCCACTGTCCAACACCACCTTTTCTTTGCAGGGACAGTGGAGTTTATATTTTTGTGCATCAGCTCTGTACTTATTAGACTGCCCTATAAGGCTCCCTGATAGCTGCATTGCTGTTTGTACGCCGCTGAGCAAACCAACTACTTTTTTAAAAGCAAAAATCCTGTTGCTCCTTTTTGCACAGTTCTCTTGTTTATTTGTCCACACTTTTGTGTGCAGCAGTCCTTTTTATTGCTGCCATACTTGTCCTGAGATCATTGTAGGGAGATTGAAATTGGACTACAGCCCTTGGATTTTTTTATATATCTTCCAGCCACGTTCTACCACTTACATTGTGTAGTGTAATACACTGGGCCTGAGTTTTGTTGCAGTCTCCCCCCCAAAAAAGGGAGATTTAAATTGGCACTAAGTGGATCTACGTCACAGTTCTGTTAGTTTGTTGTACATCTTCCAGCCACGTTCTGCCCCTTACATTGTGTAGTGTAATACACTGGGCCTGAGTTTTGTTGCAGTCTCCCCCCCCAAAAAAAAGGGAGATTTAAATTGGCACTAAGTGGATGTACGTCACAGTTCTTTTAGTTTATTGTACATCTTCCAGCCACGGTCTGCCACTTACATTGTGTAGTGTAATAAACTACGCCTGAGTTTTGTTGCAGTCTACCCCCCCAAAAAAGGGAGATTTAAATTCTCCACAAGTTTATATACACCTTCTACCTTGTTTCACAGTACCATATAACGGTTGTTATTTTGGTTACATTTTTCCAAAAATGAGGAAGTCTGGTGGAAGAGGCCGTGGGCGGTCGTTGCCAGCTGGTACTGATGGTGGTGGTGGTGGTGGTGGAGCATCTGGTGGTAGTGGGAAAAGCAAAATAGCAGCAAAGGCTTGAGGTGTTGAGCCAGCGTCATCGTCTGGCTACACAAGGCCTCGAAGGCTCCCTTATCTGCGAGTAGGAAAACAGGTTTTAAAGCCGGAGCAGCAGAAAAAAGTTTTGGCTTTCCTTGCTGACTCAGCCTCTAGCTCTTTTGCCTCCTCTTCAGAAGGTTCGAAATCTAAAAGCAGCGAGTCGTCAGTGGATGCTCCCGGTCAGGAACAAGTCGCTTCCTTGTGTCCTTCACCCAAACCAAAAGTGAAGGATGCGGCAGGCCAAACTACAGTTTACTCCATGGAGCTCTTTACACATACCATGCCTGGGGAAGAGAGGGAAATTGTTAAAGCCCATTACAAGATGAATCGGACATGGAGTGCACAGATGCACAGCCACAGCTAGATTATTATGCTGTTCCATTGACTCAGATCACTACATTGCCTTTGTAGTGTATTGAGCCAGAATCTGAACAGGATGAGACTATGGTGCCCCGTCACGAACGTTATAGCACCTTACACGGTGACACAGAGGTAGGTGCACATGACATTGAAGAGGAGGTGATAGATGACCCAGTTGTTGACCCAGATTGGCAGCCATTGGGGGAAGAGGGTGCCGCTGCCAGTAGCTCTATAGCAGAGGAGGGTGATCCGCAGCAGCCATCTACATCGCAACAGCTTTCATGTGGCAGGCCCATATCTGGCCAAAAATGTTTGTCAAAACCAAAAACAGTTTTAGGACAGCGTGGCCATCCGGTGAAAGTAGCACAGCGTGTAATGCCTGAAAAGAAAATCCATAGTAGCAAGAGTGCAGTGTGGGAATTTTTTAACCAAGATCCGAATGATCAGTGTAAAGTTATCTGTAAGAAGTGCTCAAAGACCTTTAGCAGAGGGAAGAATCTCCTAAAATTAAATACAATGTGCATGCGTAGACATTTAACCAGCATGCACTTGCAAGCCTGGAATAACTACCAAACATCCAGTACCATTGGTGCACCTGCTCAGAATGCAGGTAGTCAGCAACGCTACATTGCTTCCCTCACAGTAAGCCCACCGGTTAGGACACCACCAGCAGCAAATGTGGAGGTATCGTCGCAAGGCCAAAGCAGTCAGGAAATCACAAGGTTCTTGGTAGGAAACACTGTAGGTAGGCCAACATCAAGAATACCATCACCAACCCTCTCTCAATCAGCCATGTCCACCACCACCCCCGCTAGTTTCACCATATGCAGCTCTCCAGTCCAGCTCACCCTAAAAGAGACTATCGTTAGGAAAAGAAAGTACTCATCCTGTCATCCGCATACACAGGCTTTGAACGCCCACATTGCTAGACTAATCTTGTTAGAGATGATGCCCTACCGGTTGGTTGAAAGCGAAGCTTTCAAAGTCCTGATGGCCTACGCAATACCACGCTATGACCTACCCCGTCAACACTTCCTTGCGAGAAAAGCCATCCCAGCCCTCCACCAGCATGTCAAAGACTGCATTGTCCATGCACTGAGACAATCAGTCAGTAGAAAGTTGCACCTCACAACAGATGCATGGATCAGTAGGCATGGCCAGGGACGTTACGTGTCCATCACGGCGCACTGGGTTAATGTGGTGGATGCAGGGTCCACAGGGGACAGCCATAGTGGGACAGTTCTGCCTAGGCCACGGTCTAGGAAACAGTTTGCTGTAGGCGTTCGCCACCCCTCCTCCTCCTCCGGAAGTGAAAGCTCGCCCACAGAGCGCAGTCGCACGACCACTCCATCTGCAGCTGCCAGTGTTGCACACGAGGTGTCCCATTATGGAACAGCTAGTGGTAAGCATCAGCAGGCTGTGCTACAAATGAAGTGTTTGGGCGACAACAGACACACCGCGGAAGTACTGGCCGAATACTTGCAGCAAGAAACTCAGTCATGGCTGGGCAGTGTACATCTTGTGGCAGGCAAGGTAGTCAGTGATAATGGAAGGAATTTTATGGCTGCTATAGCCCTTTCAGAACTGAAACACATTCCTTGCCTGGCTCACACCTTGAACCTGGTGGTGCAGTGATTCCTGAAAAATTATCCAGAGTTACCAGCCCTGCCCCTGAAGGTGCGAAGAATTTGCTCGCACATCCGCCGGTCGCCCGTACACTCCAGCCGTATGCAGAACCATCAGCGATCGCTGAATCTTCCCCAGCACCACCTAATAATCGACATTGCAACAAGGTGGAACTCCACACTGCACATGCTTCAGAAGCTGTGTGAACAGAGGTATGCTGTCATTTATTTGTGGGAGGATACACATACACGGGCAGGCAGTTGGATGGCAGACATGGAGTTGTCTGGTGTGCAGTGGTCGAAGCTCCAAGACCTCTGTCAAGTCCTTTAGTGTTTTGAGGAATGCACATGGCTGGTAAGTGCAGACGACACCATCATAAGCATGAGCATCCCACTAATGCATCTGCTGATGCAAAGTTTGAAGCACATCAAGGAGCAGGCGTCTGCAGCCGAGGAGGAGGGAAGCCTTGATGACAGTCAGCCATTCTCTGGTCAGGGAACTCTCCTGGATGAGGTGGCGGACGAAGAGGAGGAGGAGGAGGATGATGGGGATGAATATTTATGGGAGGATGCTTCTCAGCGGGCAATAGAAACTGGTGGCGTTGCAAGGTCAGGTACAGGGTTTTTGCGGGCCACAAGTGATGTTGATTTGCAAGAAAGTGCTCCTCAACCCAGCACAAGCAGTGAATTGACACCTGGAACATTGGCCCACATGGCAGAGTATGCTTTGCGTATCCTAAAAAGGGACCCCCGCATTATCAAAACGATGACCGATGACGATTACTGGTTGGCCTGCCTCCTAGATCAACGATACAAAGGAAAATTACAAAATATAATGCCACATGAGAACCTTGAGCAAATATTGGCTACCAAACAAGCAACTCTTGTAGACCGTTTGCTTCAGGCATTCCCAGCACACAGAGGCGGTGATGGTTCTCACACGAGCTGTAGGGGGCAACATGGCGGATGTGTTAAAGGTGCACAAACCCGAAGTGGCGTTGGACAGAGGGATTTTATGACCAGGTTGTGGAGTGATTTCGCAATGACCGCAGACACGACAGGTACTGCTGCATCAATTCAAAGTGACAGGAGTCAGCATTTGTCCAGTATGGTTGCCAACTATTTTTCCTCCTTTGTCGATCTTCTCCCTCACAGGTCACTGGGCATCTAAAATAGACACCTGGCCTGAATTGGCAGAATATGCATTACAGGAGCTCGCTTGCCCAGCTGCTAGTGTGCTATCAGAAAGAGTCTTCAGTGTTGCTGGTTCAATACTGACCGAAAAAAGGACACGTCTGGCTACCGGAAATGTTGATGATCTAACCTTCATTAAAATGAACCAATCATGGATTTCAAATTATTTTGCCCCACCTTCCCCTGCTAACACGTAGCTTACCTTAAAAATGTCTTGCTTTTGGCCTCCTCTTTCTGACTGCTCCAATTCCTTCATTTGCAGCTGCTGAATGTCCACCATAGGCCATTTTTATACCTCCCTAAATGGGCTGACTCCCCCCACAGGGCCGTGATCACTACTTGGCGCATGCACCGTGCGAGTGCCGTTTGCCTGGACAGGTGGGTGTGCCCATTCTTGGGCAACGGCACTGGTACAGGGTCCCTCATAGTACAATGAAGTGTCTATGATGGTGGTGGTGCACAACCAACGTCAGACACACCGTTGTAATATGAGGGGCCCTGTGCCAGTACCGCCGCCCATGAAAGAGTGTTCCCCCCCAGCTCGAACAGTGCTCTACCACTTGCAAAACTTACCTCTCCCTGCTCCAGCACTGTGTAGTATGTGCTGTTAAATCCTTCAATGGCACTGCTAATTCAAATTTGTTGAAATGATAGATGATAGTAAAAATATACAGGGGCCCTGGCCTCCATTTAGACCAGTTAATACTTTGTGCCAACTACCACTGTCTACTACTCAGCAGAGGAGCCCACCCCTTTACCTAGCTATGCCACCAGTATATTTATGCACATTTTTTGGGCTGACTTTTACCCCACTTTATTATTTTGGCCTACTAACTGTGTCAGCCACTTATTACAGTTGTCCTCCACTGAAAAAAGCAATGCCCCCTGTGTACTCCTCTTACCTATTTTGAACTGCAATTAGCCGACTTTTTTATTTTCGGCCTACTAAGTCTGTCTGAGCCACTTATTACAGTTGTCCTCCAATGAACAAAGCAATGCCGCCTGTGTACTCCTGTTACCAATTTTGAACTGCATTTAGCCTACTTACTTACTTGGGCCTAGTAACTGTGTGAGCCTCTCATAACAGTTGTCCTCCTCAGCTGAACAAAGCTATGCCGCCTGTGTACTTCTCTTACCAATTTTGAACTGCATTTAGCCTACTTACTTACTTGGGCCTAGTAACTGTGTGAGCCTCTCATAACAGTTGTCCTCCTCCGCTGAACAAGCTATGCCGCCTGTGTACTCCTCTTACCAATTTTGAACTGCATTTAGCCTACTTACTTACTTGGGCCTAGTAACTGTGTGAGCCTCTCATAACAGTTGTCCTCCTCCGCTGAACAAAGCTATGCCGCCTGTGTACTCCTGTTTCCAATTTGGAACTGCATTCAGCCAACTGTTTTATTTTAGGACTACTCAGTCTGTCTGAGCCACTTATTACAGTTGTCCTCCTCCGCTGAACCAAGCTATGCCACCTGTGTACTCCTCTTACCAATTTAGAACAGCATTTAGCCTACTTGTTTGGGCCTAGTAACTGTGTCAGACTCTCACAACAGTTGTCCTCCACCGCTGAACCCAGCTATGCCGCCTGTGTACTCCTCTTACAAATTTTGAACTGCAATTAGCCACCTTTTTTATTTTAGGCTTACTCTGTCTGTCTGAGCCACTTATTACAGTTGTCCTCCGCTGAACAAACCTATATGCCGCCTGTGTACTCCACTTACCAATTTTGAACTGAATTTTGCCTACTTACTTATTTAGGCCTACTAACTGTGTCTGCCTCCCATTACAGTTGTCCTCTACTGAATAAAGCTGAGCCTCAATTTTCATCCGGTGTCAGATATTAAACTGCATTTGGCCTACTTCTTTAGTTTGGCCTACAAATGGTGTGTGCTGCTGCTTGGTGTTCTCCACTGAATAAAGCTGAGCCTCAATTTTCATCCGGTGTCTGATATTACACTGCATTTGGCCTACTGGTTTGGTTACACCTACTAACGGTGTCTGCCGCTGCTTGCCTTTCTCCTCCACTGAACAAAGCTGAGCTTCAATTTTCATCCTGGTTAGAATATTACACTGCATTTGGCCTACTGGTTTGGTTACGCCTACTAATGGTGTCTGCCGCTGCTTTTTGTTCTCCTTCAACTGTACAAAGCTGAGCTTCAATTTTCATCCTGGTTAGGATATTACACTGCATTTGGCCTACTTGTTTGGTTACGCCTACTAACGGTGTCTGCCGCTCCTCACCTTTCTCCTCCACTGAACAAAGCTGAGCTTCAATTTTCATCCTAATTAGGATATTACACTGCATTTGGCCTACTTGTTTGGTTACACCTACTAACGATGTCTGCCACTCCTCGCCTTTCTCCTCCACTGAACAAAGCTGAGCTTCAATTTTCATCCTAATTAGGATATTACACTGCATTTGGCCTACTTGTTTGGCTGGGCCTACTAACAGTGTCTGCTGCTGCTTCTTTTTCTCCTCCACTGAACAAAGCAGTGCCCCCTGTTTACTCCTGTTGCCAATTTTGAACTGCATTTAGCCTACTTTTTTATTTTAGGCCTACTAACTGTGTCTGCCACTCATTACAGTTGTCCTCCACTGAACAAAGCAATGCCACCTGCTTAGTCCTGTTACCAATTTTGAACTGCATTTAGCCTACTTTTTTATTTGGTCCTATATTGGTGTTTCCTCCTCATCCTGCCCATTGCCCAGCCACTGCTAGATGAGTCTGCTGGTACATTGACCCAGACCACTACATTCCCCTTGCACTCTACACAGCCAGAATCTGACCCTGCTGAAAGTCAGGTTCCCCTTCCCGCATACTATACCACCTTATACGGGGACAGAGATGAAGGTGCAGATGAAAGTGCAGGTTCCTTCATCAGGTGGGGGGGCATACTTGTTGGCAACGTCACTGGCACAGGGCCCCTCATAGTACGCAAAAGTGTCTCTGCCGGTGGGAGGCGCCCCCGCCGTCAAACACACCGCCGGACTTTGAGGGGCCCTGTGCCAGTGCGAACGAGTGCCCCCCCTGCTTGCTCAGGATCACATCACTTGCAAAGTTGAAATACTTACCTCTCCTTGCTCCACCGCCGTGACGTAGTCCGCGTTTCCTGGGCCCACGAAAAACTTGAACCAGCCCTAGCCCCCCACAACTTTAGCCAAATGACCCCCAATTTTCAATGACTAACTATTATTATAAGGTTAATTAAGATTGACAAGCTTAAGTAACAATAATGGATGTTTTTGACATTAAAATGGGCACTGTAGGTGTTTTCCTGTCCTCCACTCACTGCCGACTTTGATTCCCCATTGACTTACATTGGGTTTCGTGTTTCGGTCGATCCCCGACTTTTCGCAATAATCGGCCAATTTCACCCGACCCGACTTTTGACAAAGTCAGGTCTCGCGAAACCTGACTCGGTCCTAAAAAAGTAAAAGTCGCTCAACTCTAGTAGTGAACATTGAAAATATTGTCCTCCATTTTAAATGGGCAAGGCGCGTGGCAAGGGACGGACAACTGGGAGTGATGGTGATGGTGCATGCAGAGGCCGAGGGCGAGGCTGTGGGAAAGCTGAAATTGTGCCACAACAAACACCCACATCTTCTCTCCCGACCTTCCTGTCCCAATTACTAGGGGACCGCAGTACACCACTTTTGAACCTAGACCAGTGTCAAAAAGGTTGTTGGTTTGGATAGCAGATACTGCTTCCAGTCACTCTGTCACCACTACCACCCTGTCTTCCACATGGTCAAGTCTCAGTAGCCATGAGTCTGGACCGCATATTCCTCACACTGATCCTCTTTCCTCCCACCATGCTGAGTAACCAGAGACAACTGATCCCACACTTGGACACTCCAAAGGGCTGTTCACTTTTCCATTTATAGATTCAGGCCTCTCGCCCTTTCCACTTGAAGCAGGGGAAGAGGAGATTGCATGTAGCAATGCCCAAATATTTGAGCAGCCACGTTCACACGAAGGTGATGGTGGGAACGTGTCACAAAAGGTTGACGATGATGAGACACATTTGCCAGAAAGTCAGGAGGACCAGGGTGTGGAAGTGGAAGAGGATGTGGTGGATGATATAATAACTGACCCAAGCTGGCAGGAGGACTTGCACAGTGAGGACAGTGACACAGGGGGATGGAACCGCAGCACCCCAACAGGCTGGAAGAAGTGTGATGGATGCAGACGAAAGATGGGCAACTGTTCTCCTGTAACACCAACATGACAAAAGTTGCAGTCCAACTGTCAGGTCTGGTTGTTTTTTAAAGACTCTGCCGATAACCCTAAAAAAGCAATTTGCACCACCTGCCAGGCCAAAATTAACAGAGGTAGCAAAACTACCAGCCTGACCACCACCAGCATGATCAGGCACATGGCAGCAAAGCACCCGACTTTATGGGTCGGCCCCCAGGGTCCATGAACAGTGTCTGCGGGTGACACCACTGCTTCTTCCACTGTTGTGCATGCAAGCCAATTCCCTGTCCATGGTGCATGCGAAGATGCCTCCTGCCCTGCACCTATCATTGTACACACTCAAGTAGTACCTTCAACAAGCACGTCCACGTCCTTGTCCCAGCGCAGCGTTCAATTGTCCATACCACAGGCCTTGGAACGCAATCACTAATACACAAACAATGCCCCACAGGCCACCCTACTATATTCTCACATTTGGTGACTGCTTGCACTCGAAATGTTGCCTTTTAGCCTTGTGGGGATGGAAGCTGATGGCGGCAGCCATCCCTCGGTACTCGGTCCCCAGCCACCACTATTTCTCCCAGTGTGCCATCCCCGCATTACACAAGCACGAGTCCCACAACATTAGCCATGCCCTCCACAATGCAGTTACTAGGAATGTCCACCTAACCACGGACACGTGGACAAGTGCTTGTGAGTAGGGATGGTACATCTCGCTGATGGCACACTGGGTTAACATAGTGGATGCCGAGACCGAGTCGGACCTTGGGATGCAACACGATCTCCCGACGCCGAGGATTGCGGACCCTAGGTCAATCAGGGTTGCTCCCAGAGTCTACAGCTCCTGCACCTCCTCCTCTTCATCCTCCATTTCCAACATGACCACATCAGTCACAAGGTGGAAGCACTTCAGCACTGCCTCAGCCAAGCGGCAACAGACTGTGCTGAAGTTAATATGCTTAGGTGACAAACCACACAATGCTGAAGAGTTGTGGACATTTCTGAAAGATCAGGCAGATCTGTGACTGACACTGCTAAACCTACAGCAAGGCATGGTTGTGTGTGACAATGGACAATGGCCGGAACCTGGTGGTGGCTCTGAGGCAAGCTCATACATGTACCATGCCTGGCCCATGTTCTTAACCTCATAGCTCAGTGGTTTCTCAAAACCCACCTGGAGCTGCCGGATCTGTTTGTCAAAGTACACCGCTTGTGTGCAAATTTAAGAAAGTCCGCTACAGCTTCCGCCGCCCTTGCCATGCTTCAGTAGCGTTTTCAGCTTCTGGATAACCGACTGATGTGTGATGTCCCCATATGTTGGAACTCTACACTGCAGATGTTGGAAAGGATTTGTGAGCAGAAGACGTTAGTTGTTGACTACCAGCATCAACAAGGCCATCGGTATTCAGTTCAGACTCCACACATAAGACCTCAAAAGTGGACATGGATGTCAGACATATGTACCATCCTCCAAAACTTTGAGCACTCCACCAAGATGGTGAGCGGCAATGACGCCATAATTAGCATTCCCATCACACTTCTCTGTGTTCTGAAATGCTCTCTTCTCACAATCAAAGAGGATGCATTGTAGGTGGAGCACGATGAAATGGAACAAGGAACCATACAGGGTGATTACACAAAGCCCAGCAATATCTCATCCCAATGTGGATTTGGTGACAATGAGAAAGAGGAGGAGAAGGAGGAGGAGAAAAAGAAGAACAGGAACTAGTTTCATGCACTATAGACAGTGCTACCTGCACAACTGTCATACCATCTGTTCAGTGTGGATGGCCTAAGGACAGGGAGGAGGAGGAGAAAGCGAGCATGGTCAGTCATCCTCTTGGTGAGGACATGGAATTCTTGCCTGTTAGCTGTCTGGTACGCATGACTGAGTTTTGTTACGCTGCCTTTCCCATGTTCCTCACGTTCTCAAAATTTTGGGTGACAGTCATTACTGCCCATGCTACGAGGAGAATTTTCTATCTCTTATTCCGGAGGCGGACAGGTCTATTGAATTGGGTCAGAGCAAGAGGGCCTTTGTTGCAGAATTATTTAAAAAATTCCCATCTGAAAATATTGGTGGCAGAGGTCACAGTTCGTTGGACAACCAAGGAGAACAGCCAGGAGAGACACAACTCCAATCCAGCAGAGGGAGGGAAACACTGGCAAAGTTCTGGGAGAGTTATCTCAGACCCTCCCATCGCACAAGCCCTGAGGCGTGGGGTACTCTCACAAGGAGTGCAATGTTTGGGAAGATGCTGAGGGAGGACCTTGCTGACCGTGCCAACGTCCTCCGTGATTCCTCTGTGTCTTATAATTATTGGGTATCCAAGCTGGACACGTGGCATGAACTGGCTCTTTATGCCTTGGAGGTCCTTGCTTGCCCTGCCGCTATTGTTTTGTTAGAGCGGGTTTTTAGTGCCACTGGTGGAATGATAACTGATAAATGCATCCTCCTGTCAACAGAAAATGCTGACAGGCTGACTCTTATAAAAATGAACATCGGCTGGATTGGGACAGACTTATCAACACCACCGAATGATAACATCGTAACATAAACTAAAATCCAGTGTCTTGTTTTGGGAGGTCTATTCCGATGCACACATGGGTATACGCTTCAGATTTGGACTATTTGCTCTTGTCTTCCTCCTTCTGCTCATCCTCCACCACCATATCACCAGGGTGACCGTGGTCCATGATGCAACACCCACATAATTTTTTAAAGGGTGATTATGATGCCCGTAAAAACAATTTGTTTGACAGTGTGCTCATGTACACCATGTTCCAAATTATTATGCCAATGATATTTTTCTCGGATTTCCCTAAATGGTTGGGGCAAATGACAGTCAGTCTAATAAAAGTCATCACCCGTTAGAGTATACATCGAATTTTATTGAAGAAACCTCCCAATGATTACAGTATAATCTCCAAAATGAATAAAAACTCAAAATGCACTGTTCCAAATTATTAGGCACAGTAGAATTTCTAAACATTTGATATGTTTTAAAGAACTGAAAATGCTCATTTGTTGAATTTGCAGCATTAGGAGGTCATATTCACTGAACAAAAAATCTATTTAACTCCAAAACATCCTCACAGGCCAAGTTACATGTTAACATAAGGAAACCTTCTTCGATATCACCTTCACAATTCTTGCATCCATTGAACTTGTTAGTTTTTGGGGAGTTTCTGCTTGTATTTCTTTGCATGAAGTCAGAATAGCCTCCCAGAGCTGCTCTTTTGATGTGAACTGTCTCCCACCCTCATAGATCTTTTGCTTGATGATACCCCAAAGGTTCTCTATAGGGTTGAGGTCAGTTGAAGATGGTGGCCACACCATGAGTTTCTCTCTTTTTATGCCCATAGCAGCCAATGACTCAGAAGTATTCTTTGCAGCTTGAGATGGCGCATTGTCATGCATGAAGATGATTTTGCTCCTGCAGGCACGTTTCTGCATTTTATACCATGGAAGAAAGTTGTCAGTCAGAAACTCTATATACTTTGCAGAGGTCATTTTCACACCTTCAGGAACCTTAAATGGCTCTACCAGCTGTTTCCCCATGATTCCGGCCCAAAACATGACTCCTCAACCTCCATACTGACGTTGCCGCCTTGTTGGGACATGGTGGCCATCCACCAATCATCCACTACTCCATCCATCTGGACCATCCAGGGTTGCTCAAGGGTTTGTTTGTAATCAGCAAACAAGACTGTTTGAAAATTAGTCTTCATGTGTGTCTGGGCCCACTGCAACCGTTTCTGCTTGTGAACACTGTTTATGGTTGGCCGAATAGTAGGCTTATGCACCACAGCAAGTCTTTGAAGGATCCTACACCTTGAGGTTTGAGGGACTCCAGAGGCACCAGCAGCTTCAAATATCTGTTTACTGGTTTGTAATGGCTTTTTAGCAGCTGCTCTCTTAATCCAATGAACTTGCCTGGCAGAAACCTTCGTTATTATGCCTTTATCAGCACGAACACGTCTGTGCTCAGATACAGACACAAATCTCTTAACAGTACGATGATCACGCTTACGTTTTCGGGAAATGTCTAATGTTTTCATCTCTTGACCAAGGCATTGCACTATTTGATGCTTTTCAGCAGCAGAGAGATCCTTTTTCATTCCCATGTTACTCGAAAACTGTGGCCTGCTTAATAATGTGGAACATCATTTTCAAGTAGCTTTCCTTTAATTAGAATCACCTGGAAAACTAATTATCACATGTGTTTAAGATTGATTTCAGTGATCCATTGAACCCTGAGACACAATACCATCCATGAGTTTATTTGAAAAACAAAACAATTAAATCTTTATGACACTTAAATCCAATTTGCATAATAATTTGGAACACAGTGTATACCCCCCAGGGGTAAACGTTTGTCAGCCCATACCCTTAGTGCATGGGCATAACAAGTATAGGAGACCCACTCCTTTCTAATGGGAATTTTTTTATGAGGCCCTCCCCCACGTCTCTTCCAAGGGGCATTGTAGTGCCTCCAAATTTTTGGCAGCCCTTGCATTAACTGCATAGGCAAATACTATGAGAGACCCACTTCATAATAATGGGAACATTTGTCCATGAGACCCTCCTGTACGTTTCATCAAAGTGGTATTGGGGTGCTTCCAAATTTTGGGAAGCCCTGCCACTCACTGCATAGGCAAACACTATGGGAGACCCACTTCCTAATAATGGGAACAATTTTTCATGAGGCCCTCCTGTACATCTCGTCAAAGGGGTATTGAGGTGCATCCAAATTATTGGCACTCACTGCATGCGCAATAACAGCATAGGAGACCCACTGTTTAATAATGGGAACAACAAAGCATAGCCGGCTGATGGATCTCTAAGAATAGTGAGGGCTGACTCTGGCCCTTTAAGAATAGTAAAGGCTGCCTGATAGCCCTATAAAAATAGGCTTTGTGACTTTCAGAGTCCATACTTCATAAATGAAACAGGATGTGTCTGATGATGTGTCACACACCACATGGCCAGATAAGGTTGTAAAATGTTAAAATGACATTTCCCAGTGAATGCATTTGTCTTAGTTGAAAGTAATGCTAAAGTTAAAAAACGCATCAAAAATGCTACGTGTGAACATAGCCCAAGGTGTGGAGGAGTATTTTTGTTGTTGGTTAGTTGATACCTTTTAATGGCTAACTGAAAAGTTGGTAAAAACTTGCAAGTTTTCGAGACTACTCAGGTCTCTTCATCAGGCATACATATTCTACATATTTTTCTATCCACTGGCTAACACGGTACTAAAATATATATCTTTCCTGTTTTTGGTTATTTGTTTTGCCCAACATACAAGTCATTACCAGGAAAATCCATTTTGTTTTTTGTATGTTTTATTGTGAGTCTGTAAAAGTGGGGTAAGACTCTGACAACATTGTTCACAGGAGTGACCTGTGAGTCAGAAATGCTTCCAGAGGTCTTCCCCATGATGTTTCCATGTTATTTGAGCACTGTTCCCACGGATTTCTGCAATTTCTAGTCCCTCTGCAGACTGCCGTGGGGAGCCACAGGAAAAATGCTTGAGTTTCCCATAGACTTACATTGGGCTCGTTGCTCGGGTCGAGCCTCCCTTTGGATTAAATATATAATTTAATAGTTCTGCTCCTTCTATTCTGTAAGCTATGCCTCGAAGTGATAGCTACCTTTTAAACCGTGTCTAATTGACCGAAACAGATTAGTGGTGGCAGCAAGTAGTCTGGGGTTGCCTGAGTTAGTTGTGGTCGTACTGGGGTGTATACACATATTCCATGCATTGGATCCAGAGGTGTATATGCCATACGTTCACGGTTAATTTTTTGACAGCCGGCCTAACTCGCTACGGCCTTCTCTGTTGGTTGTCGGACAATCGCATAATTGTTTGGACGATAAGGGGCAGCAGAGAGCTGTTGACTCCAAAGATCACAGGGGGTGGTACCCGTGACCTTCCCAGCCTGTGATATCAGGGATTTGTAGGATTAAGAAAGTCCTAACAAATATCCGTATCCCTGACAACATTCATGACCAATTGACAACACCAGAAGCGTGTTACCTGGGCCAAGGAGAGAAAAAACTGGACAGTGGTCCAAGCTGTTGTTTTCAGATGTACCGTATATACTCGAGTAAAAGCCGACCAGAGTATAAGCCGACCCCCTAATTTTGCCACAAAAAACTGGGAAAACTTATTGACTCGAGTATAAGCCTAGGGTAGGAAATGCAGCAGCTACCGGTGAATTTCAAAAATAAAAATAGATGCTCCATACCGTTCATTATTGCCCCATAGATGCTCCATATACAACTGTGCTATATAGAATGCTCTGCACCGTTCATTATTGCCCCATAGATGCTCCTTATAAAGCTGTGCCTTATATAATGCTCTGCACCGTTGATTATGGCCCCATAGAGGCTCCTTATAATGCTGTGCCATATATGCTCTGCACCTTTGATTATGGCCCCATAGATGCTCCTTATAATGCTGTGCCATATATAATGCTCTGCACCTTTGATTATGGCCCCATAGATGCTCCTTATAATGCTGTGCCCTATATAATGCTCTGCACCTTTGATTATGGCCCCATAGGTGCTCCTTATAATGCTGTGCCATATATGCTCTGCACCTTTGATTATGGCCCCATAAATGCTCCTTATAATGCTGTGCCATATATGCTCTGCACCTTTGATTATGGCCCCATAAATGCTCCTTATAATGCTGTGCCATATATGCTCTGCACCTTTGATTATGGCCCCATAGATGCTCCTTATAATGTTGTGCCATATATGCTCTGCACCTTTGATTATGGCCCCATAGATGCTCCTTATAATGCTGTGCCATATATGCTCTGCACCTTTGATTATGGCCCCATAGATGCCCCTTATAATGCTGTGCCATATATGCTCTGCACCTTTGATTATGGCCCCATAGATGCTCCTTATAATGTTGTGCCATATATGCTCTGCACCTTTGATTATGGCCCCATAGATGCTCCTTATAATGCTGTGCCATATATGCTCTCCACCTTTGATTATGGCCCCATAAATGCCCCTTATAATGCTGTGCCATATATGCTCTGCACCTTTGATTATGGCCCCATAGATGCCCCTTATAATGCTGTGCCATATATGCTCTGCACCTTTGATTATGGCCCCATAGATGCTCCTTATAATGCTGTGCCCTATATAATGCTCTGCACCTTTGATTATGGCCCCATAGATGCTCCTTATAATGCTGTGCCCTATATAACGCTCTGCACCTTTGATTATGGCCCCATAGATGCTCCTTATAATGCTGTGCCATATATGCTCTGCACCTTTGATTATGGCCCCATAGATGCTCCTTATAATGCTGTGCCATATATGCTCTGCACCTTTGATTATGGCCCCATAAATGCTCCTTATAAAGCTGTGCCATATATGCTCTGCACCTTTGATTATGGCCCCATAGATGCTCCTTATAATGCTGTGCCATATATGCTCTGCACCTTTGATTATGGCCCCATAGATGCTCCTTATAATGCTGTGCCATATATGCTCTGCACCTTTGATTATGACCCCATAGGTGCTCCTTATAATGCTGTGCCATATATGCTCTGCACCTTTGATTATGGCCCCATAAATGCCCCTTATAATGCTGTGCCATATATGCTCTGCACCTTTGATTATGGCCCCATAGGTGCTCCTTATAATGCTGTGCCATATATGCTCTGCACCTTTGATTATGGCCCCATAGATGCTCCTTATAATGTTGTGCCATATATGCTCTGCACCTTTGATTATGGCCCCATAGATGCTCCTTATAATGCTGTGCCATATATGCTCTGCACCTTTGATTATGGCCCCATAGATGCTCCTTATAATGCTGTGCCATATATGCTCTGCACCTTTGATTATGGCCCCATAGATGCTCCTTATAATGCTGTGCCATATATGCTCTGCACCTTTGATTATGGCCCCATAAATGCTCCTTATAAAGCTGTGCCATATATGCTCTGCACCTTTGATTATGGCCCCATAGATGCTCCTTATAATGCTGTGCCATATATGCTCTGCACCTTTGATTATGGCCCCATAAATGCTCCTTATAATGCTGTGCCATATATGCTCTGCACCTTTGATTATGGCCCCATAGATGCTCCTTATAATGCTGTGCCATATATGCTCTGCACCTTTGATTATGGCCCCATAGATGCTCCTTATAATGCTGTGCCATATATGCTCTGCACCTTTGATTATGGCCCCATAGATGCTCCTTATAATGCTGTGCCATATATGCTCTGCACCTTTGATTATGGCCCCATAAATGCTCCTTATAAAGCTGTGCCATATATGCTCTGCACCTTTGATTATGGCCCCATAGATGCTCCTTATAATGCTGTGCCATATATGCTCTGCACCTTTGATTATGGCCCCATAAATGCTCCTTATAATGCTGTGCCATATATGCTCTGCACCTTTGATTATGGCCCCATAGATGCTCCTTATAATGCTGTGCCATATATGCTCTGCACCTTTGATTATGGCCCCATAGATGCTCCTTATAATGCTGTGCCATATATGCTCTGCACCTTTGATTATGACCCCATAGGTGCTCCTTATAATGCTGTGCCATATATGCTCTGCACCTTTGATTATGGCCCCATAAATGCCCCTTATAATGCTGTGCCATATATGCTCTGCACCTTTGATTATGGCCCCATAGGTGCTCCTTATAATGCTGTGCCATATATGCTCTGCACCTTTGATTATGGCCCCATAGATGCTCCTTATAATGCTGTGCCATATATGCTCTGCACCTTTGATTATGGCCCCATAGATGCTCCTTATAATGCTGTGCCATATATGCTCTGCACCTTTGATTATGACCCCATAGGTGCTCCTTATAATGCTGTGCCATATATGCTCTGCACCTTTGATTATGGCCCCATAAATGCCCCTTATAATGCTGTGCCATATATGCTCTGCACCTTTGATTATGGCCCCATAGGTGCTCCTTATAATGCTGTGCCATATATGCTCTGCACCTTTGATTATGGCCCCATAGATGCTCCTTATAATGCTGTGCCATATATGCTCTGCACCTTTGATTATGGCCCCATAAATGCTCCTTATAAAGCTGTGCCATATATGCTCTGCACCTTTGATTATGGCCCCATAGATGCTCCTTATAATGCTGTGCCATATATGCTCTGCACCTTTGATTATGGCCCCATAAATGCTCCTTATAATGCTGTGCCATATATGCTCTGCACCTTTGATTATGGCCCCATAGATGCTCCTTATAATGCTGTGCCATATATGCTCTGCACCTTTGATTATGGCCCCATAGATGCTCCTTATAATGCTGTGCCATATATGCTCTGCACCTTTGATTATGACCCCATAGGTGCTCCTTATAATGCTGTGCCATATATGCTCTGCACCTTTGATTATGGCCCCATAAATGCCCCTTATAATGCTGTGCCATATATGCTCTGCACCTTTGATTATGGCCCCATAGGTGCTCCTTATAATGCTGTGCCATATATGCTCTGCACCTTTGATTATGGCCCCATAGATGCTCCTTATAATGCTGTGCCATATATGCTCTGCACCTTTGATTATGGCCCCATAGATGCTCCTTATAATGCTGTGCCATATATGCTCTGCACCTTTGATTATGACCCCATAGGTGCTCCTTATAATGCTGTGCCATATATGCTCTGCACCTTTGATTATGGCCCCATAAATGCTCCTTATAATGCTGTGCCATATATGCTCTGCACCTTTGATTATGGCCCCATAGATGCTCCTTATAATGCTGTGCCATATATGCTCTGCACCTTTGATTATGGCCCCATAGATGCTCCTTATAATGCTGTGCCATATATGCTCTGCACCTTTGATTATGACCCCATAGGTGCTCCTTATAATGCTGTGCCATATATGCTCTGCACCTTTGATTATGGCCCCATAAATGCCCCTTATAATGCTGTGCCATATATGCTCTGCACCTTTGATTATGGCCCCATAGGTGCTCCTTATAATGCTGTGCCATATATGCTCTGCACCTTTGATTATGGCCCCATAGATGCTCCTTATAATGTTGTGCCATATATGCTCTGCACCTTTGATTATGGCCCCATAGATGCTCCTTATAATGATGTGCCATATATGCTCTGCACCTTTGATTATGGCCCCATAAATGCTCCTTATAATGCTGTGCCATATATGCTCTGCACCTTTGATTATGGCCCCATAGATGCTCCTTATAATGCTGTGCCATATATGCTCTGCACCTTTGATTATGGCCCCATAGATGCTCCTTATAATGCTGTGCCATATATGCTCTGCACCTTTGATTATGACCCCATAGGTGCTCCTTATAATGCTGTGCCATATATGCTCTGCACCTTTGATTATGGCCCCATAAATGCCCCTTATAATGCTGTGCCATATATGCTCTGCACCTTTGATTATGGCCCCATAGGTGCTCCTTATAATGCTGTGCCATATATGCTCTGCACCTTTGATTATGGCCCCATAAATGCCCCTTATAATGCTGTGCCATATATGCTCTGCACCGTTGATTATGGCCCCATAGATGCCCCTTATAATGCTGTGCCATATATGCTCTGCACCTTTGATTATGGCCCCATAGGTGCTCCTTATAATGCTGTGCCATATATGCTCTGCACCTTTGATTATGGCCCCATAAATGCTCCTTATAATGCTGTGCGATATATGCTCTGCACCTTTGATTATGGCCCCATAGATGCTCCTTATAATGTTGTGCCATATATGCTCTGCACCTTTGATTATGGCCCCATAAATGCTCCTTATAATGCTGTGCCATATATGCTCTGCACCTTTGATTATGGCCCCATAAATGCTCCTTATAATGTTGTGCCATATATGCTCTGCACCTTTGATTATGGCCCCATAGATGCTCCTTATAATGCTGTGCCATATATGCTCTGCACCGTTGATTATGGCCCCATAGATGCCCCTTATAATGCTGTGCCATATATGCTCTGCACCTTTGATTATGGCCCCATAGGTGCTCCTTATAATGCTGTGCCATATATGCTCTGCACCTTTGATTATGGCCCCATAAATGCCCCTTATAATGCTGTGCCATATATGCTCTGCACCGTTGATTATGGCCCCATAGATGCCCCTTATAATGCTGTGCCATATATGCTCTGCACCTTTGATTATGGCCCCATAGGTGCTCCTTATAATGCTGTGCCATATATGCTCTGCACCTTTGATTATGGCCCCATAAATGCTCCTTATAATGCTGTGCGATATATGCTCTGCACCTTTGATTATGGCCCCATAGATGCTCCTTATAATGTTGTGCCATATATGCTCTGCACCTTTGATTATGGCCCCATAAATGCTCCTTATAATGCTGTGCCATATATGCTCTGCACCTTTGATTATGGCCCCATAAATGCTCCTTATAATGTTGTGCCATATATGCTCTGCACCTTTGATTATGGCCCCATAGATGCTCCTTATAATGCTGTGCCATATATGCTCTGCACCGTTGATTATGGCCCCATAGATGCCCCTTATAATGCTGTGCCATATATGCTCTGCACCTTTGATTATGGCCCCATAGGTGCTCCTTATAATGCTGTGCCATATATGCTCTGCACCTTTGATTATGGCCCCATAGATGCTCCTTATAATGCTGTGCCATATATGCTCTGCACCTTTGATTATGGCCCCATAAATGCTTCTTATAATGCTGTGCCATATATGCTCTGCACCTTTGATTATGGCCCCATAAATGCTCCTTATAAAGCTGTGCCATATATGCTCTGCACCTTTGATTATGGCCCCATAGATGCCCCTTATAATGTTGTGCCATATATGCTCTGCACCTTTGATTATGGCCCCATAGATGCTCCTTATAATGCTGTGCCATATATGCTCTGCACCTTTGATTATGGCCCCATAGGTGCTCCTTATAATGCTGTGCCATATATGCTCTGCACCTTTGATTATGGCCCCATAAATGCTCCTTATAATGCTGTGCCATATATGCTCTGCACCTTTGATTATGGCCCCATAGATGCTCCTTATAATGCTGTGCCATATATGCTCTGCACCTTTGATTATGGCCCCATAAATGCTCCTTATAATGCTGTGCCATATATGCTCTGCACCTTTGATTATGGCCCCATAAATGCTCCTTATAAAGCTGTGCCATATATGCTCTGCACCTTTGATTATGGCCCCATAGATGCTCCTTATAATGCTGTGCCATATATGCTCTGCACCTTTGATTATGGCCCCATAAATGCCCCTTATAATGCTGTGCCATATATGCTCTGCACCTTTGATTATGGCCCCATAGGTGCTCCTTATAATGCTGTGCCATATATGCTCTGCACCTTTGATTATGGCCCCATAAATGCTCCTTATAATGCTGTGCCCTATATAATGCTCTGCACCTTTGATTATGGCCCCATAGGTGCTCCTTATAATGCTGTGCCCTATATATGCTCTGCACCTTTGATTATGGCCCCATAGATGCTCCTTATAATGCTGTGCCATATATGCTCTGCACCTTTGATTATGGCCCCATAGATGCTCCTTATAATGCTGTGCCATATATGCTCTGCACCTTTGATTATGACCCCATAGGTGCTCCTTATAATGCTGTGCCATATATGCTCTGCACCTTTGATTATGGCCCCATAGATGCTCCTTATAATGCTGTGCCATATATGCTCTGCACCTTTGATTATGGCCCCATAGATGCTCCTTATAATGCTGTGCCATATATGCTCTGCACCTTTGATTATGGCCCCATAGGTGCTCCTTATAATGCTGTGCCATATATGCTCTGCGCCTTTGATTATGGCCCCATAAATGCCCCTTATAATGCTGTGCCATATATGCTCTGCACCTTTGATTATGGCCCCATAGGTGCTCCTTATAATGCTGTGCCATATAGAATGCGGCTGCAATAAAAAAAAAAAATCACATACTCACCTCTCTTCTCAGGACGCCTGCGCCTTCAATAATTACCTGCTCCTCTGCGGCTCCGTTTCCAGCACTGACGCTCAGCAGAGGGCGCGCACTGACTACGTCACAGCGCCCTCTAACCTGAGCGTCACTGCTAGAGGACGCTGCAGACGGAGCCGCACCGGAGCGAGGAGCAGGTAATTATAGCGCTGCGCTCCCCTTACCTGCTGCGGCGCAGTCCCTGCAGTCCCTGGCTTCTCCGGCGCTGCAGCTTCTTCCTGTAATTGAGCGGTCACATGGTACCCCCTATGGAGGTGGAGCCGCCTATTCATTTCTGTAATGAGCGGTGCCATGTGACGGCTCAGTACAGGAAGAATCTGCAGCGCCGGAGAAGCCAGGGACTGCAGGGACCGCGCCGCAGCAGGTAAGTATAATTACACAGCCCCCGCTCCCCCTCCCCTGCCGACACCCGGGTATATGACTCGAGTATAAGCCGAGAGGGGGACTTTCAGCCCAAAAAAATGGGCTGAAAATCTCGGCTTATACTCGAGTATATACGGTAAGTACATTTTCCATTTCTTTTGGAAATCAAGGTCCCAGAGTCTGGAGGAAAAGTGGAGAGGCCACAATCCAAGCTGCTTGAGGTGTAGTGTGAAGTTTCCACAATAAGTGATTGTTTGGGAGCCATGTCATCTGCTGGTGCAGGTCCACTGTGCTTTATCAAAGGCAGTCAGCGCAGCCGTGTACCAGAAAATTTTAGAGCACTTAATGCTTCCCTCTGCCGACAAGCTTTTTGGAGATGGAAATATAATTCTCCAGCAGGACTTAGCACCTGTCCAAACTGCCAAAAGTACCAATATCTGGTTTAAAAACAACAGTATCCCTGTGCTTGATTGGCCAGCAAACTCGCCTGACTCAATGGGGTATTGTCAAGAGGAAGATGAGAGACACCAGACCCAACAATGCAGACGAGCTGAAGGCTGCTATAAAAGCAACCTGGGCTTCAATTACACCTCAGCAGTGCCACAGGCTGATCACCTCCATGTTACGCCACATTGATGCAGTAATTGATGCCAAAGGAGCCCTAACCAAGTATTGAGTGTACTTACTGAACATACATTTCAGTAGGCCGTTTCGGATTTTAAAATCATTTTTTAAGCTGGTGTTATAAAGTATTCTAATTTGCTGAGATAATGACTTTTGAGTTTTCATTGGCTGTAAGCCATAACAACATTAACAGAAATAAACACTTGAAATAGATCATTATGTTTGTAATGACTCTATATAATTTGATTTTCTCTTTTTGTATTTAACAACTGAATAAATTAACTTATTGATGATATTCTAATTTTGTGAGAAGCACCTGTAGATACCCCCATGAATTAAAGAAAATGGACTTCATTTAAACTGCACTTGTCTTGTTTGTACTAAATGGCTCCATCAGTGACATGTCTGAATCCTATTTTTCAAGAACTCAGATGGAAGTTTTGAAAGGTTTACTGTGAGCCCTCGCGGGCAGGGTCCTCTCTTCCTCTGTACTTGTGTGTGCCTTGTATTGCTCATGTTTATTGCACTTGTCTATGTATGCCCCTTTTTCACTTGTAAAGCGCCATGGAATAAATTGCGCTCTAAAAATAAATAATAATAATAATGATTACTGTAACAAGTGAGTATCTTGCCCAAGGTTACATTATAACATGGAGAATTTTCTCAGCCACTCAAGAACCCTGAGAGCAATCACCTCCAAAGACTACAGGTTATCTAGGCATTGCTGGCTATATATGAGGTTTATGTCTTTCTAGGATCACATAGATACAGGACAGTTACTGTGATTCATTGGTCTGCACAGTCCCCAGAACTCAACTGCATTGGGCATCTTGGATAACTGTCATCAAGCAGCTATATCTCCTCTCCCCCATACTTGTGCACACTTGGCTTAGCTGAGAAAGCAAGAGTCCTGAAGGAAGCTGCTCTCAGACACCTCTGTTTGTCACTTTATCTAGAACAAAAAATGACATGCTGATCATTCTTTCCTTGGACATTATCTGTTGGGGGAGTGTTGGGAGTCCCCTAAATACATCACCAGATATCATAGAAAAAAATCAGATTTGGCTGCCTTTTCTCTAATGTATGTGGGGGTATTTTAGGCTGGAATGAGAGATATGTCTGTGCCAACATCTACCGTGTAAGAGCTAATGTAAGTGCGTTAATATGATGAAGCAGGTAGACATAACAAACTTAAGAACATGAACATGACACATTTTATATGGTTCTAGTGCCATGAATGAGACATAACATTTAAAGAGTTTATACAATTTTTTTTTATTGTTGTATCTGCCTATTCTAACCATTGTTGGCTCAGAGTGGTCATTGACAACAATACAGCTGATCAATGTCAACAGAGCAGTTCCTCCTCTCCCGAGCTGCTCTGTCAACAGCGCGTGACTGCCAACATCATATGCTGACAGCTGGCTCACTGCAGTTAGGGAAGCCGGCAGTCAATCAGCATGACATAGGCAGTCCTGCCCCATCAACAGAACAGTAGAGAAGCTGCTCTGTCCACTTGAAGTCAGTAGAAGCTGCTGAATCCCCGGCAGGAGTGGTCTTTGACTGTTCTGCGCCAGCAGAGATCATCAGCGAGTACAAAAGATTTTAGTCTTGTAGTAAAAACTAAAAATAGTCTTGGGTAAACCCTTTAAAGAGGTAATCTTTTCATAGACTACCAAATAGAAGACACCAAACTTATTAAGATGCGAACATGGTAATAAGTTATTTGCCACATCAAAATACCACTCATGAACTAGTGAAGTTTTCCATTGTATTTTACATCAACGTTTGGCGTAAATTTTTCATGAATCCACAGGAGTATGCTTGGCCGTTGTCGTTCACATTCTGTAAAGGCATGCTATTTTTTTTGTTATAATAAAGTAGCAAAAGTGGGGTAAAATAAAAAATTGCATTTTTTGCTCAAATGGCTTTGCACCAACATGTGAAAATCTTCCAAGTTATGATTGTAGAAGAGACGGTCTAGTGTCTATAGTGTTCTGTTGATTGTTGGCTAAACTATATTTCTTATTTATCCTGTGCATTACACATATGGAGACACATGGTAACAATGCATTAAGGAAGTTGTAGATGATCCTAAAAATATGGCGACTTATTTCTGAAGATAGCACCACACCAACCCGCAGGATGTGTTTGGTATTGCAGATCAACAAAGCAAAATAGGACCCAAGCTGTAGATTGTTGTGGCACTTTTACCGAAAGGGAGCTGACATGTTTTTAGAATCCTGTATAGGCTTTTTAAGCTTGATTGATGAACTTTAGCCAGAGTTTAAAAGTATAATAAAGATATAAAGCCAATGGTAAGTAATCTGTATGAGTGAATCTACAACTGTGGTCACAAAGAAAATTGTGGAAACTAGATCGTGCCCCCCGAACTTCATTCAGATGAGAATACTGCACATTACAGGAGTTTTCCACCTACTTCAAAAACAAGATTGATCAAACAAGGCAAACCTTTACTGTTCCACCACCCCAATCACTCCATATACCAGACCTCTGCCCTTCCCTAATAACTTCCCTCTCCAACATCACTGAAGGAGAACTTACTCACCTCCTTTCCAAATCACACCTCACCACCTGTGCACTTGACCCCATCCCTTCCCACCTGCTCCCCAACCTCACTAACATGCTCATTCCAGCCCTAACCCATCTCTTCAACCTATCGCTATCTTCTGGTATCTTCCCCTCTGCCTTTAAAACATGCCACCATCACACCCATCCTCAAAAAAGGTAACCTTGATGCAACTGCTATGCCCAGCCATTGCCCCATATCACTGCTCCCGTTTGCTTCAAAACTCCTTGAGCAGCATGTCCATGCTCAACTTTCCTCCCACCTCTCATCTAACTCTCTCCTTGACAACCTCCAGTCTGGCTTCCGCCCCCAACAATGCAAAATAAGTAAACTCCGGCACACTAAAGATGCTGTGATAGTTTATATTGTTTTATTCCAAGAAAAACAAGATGGTGGGTTTCCACAAGACAAGTTTCTGCAGATTCTGTGACAGACATATTATATTTTCAACGTTTCGGCAAATTAGCCTTTTTCAAGAAATGTCTGTCTTTTTGTAGCAGTAATGCGCAGAAAATGGGAATCCCACTGTATCCAAAGTCAATAGTGCATACCACACGTGTATCCTATGGAGGCGTTCCGGAAAATGGCCTGTGACCGCAAGCGAAGATACAAGTCCCCAACACTCCACTGAAACTGCTCTGACCAAAATTACTAATGACTTACTCACAGCCTAAGCTAACAGACAGTTCTCCATCCTCCTCCTTCTAGAGCTGTTCTCTGCTTTCGACACAGTCGACCACTGCCTACTGCTACAGATTCTTTTTTCCCTTGGCATCAAAGGCCTTGGCCTGTCCTGAATTGCTTCATACCTTTCCGGCCGCACATTTAGCGTTTCCCACTCCCTACCTTCTCATCCTGCCCTCTCTCTGTTGGAGTCCCTCAAGGCTCTGTCCTAAGGCCCCTATTTTTTTCCATCTATACCCTTGGCCTAGGACAACTCAAAGTCCCATGGCTTCCAGTACCACCTGTATGCGGACTACACTCAGATCTACCTCTCTGGCCCAGATGTCACCTCTCTGCTGTCCAGAATCCCGGCGTGTCTATCAGCCATAACCTCCTTTTTCAACTCTCGCTTCCTAAAATTCAATGTAGACAAAACCAAACTCATCTTTTCCCATCTCACTTATCCCTCCGACCTGATCTATCTATTACGGTAAATGGCATCACGCTCTCTCCCGCACCTGAAATCAGCTACCTCGGGGTAACTCTCGACTCTGCCCTGTCCTTCAACCTCACGTCCAAACTCTTGCCACCTCCTGTCGCCTCCAACTCAAAAATATTGCCAGAATCCATCCCTTCCTCAGCCCACAACCTATTAAACTATTATGCATGCCCTCATCACCTCCTGCCTCGATTACTGCAACACCCTCCTCTGTAGCCTGCCCGCTAACTCTCTTGCACCACTACAGTCTGTCCTCAACTCTGCTGCCCGGCTAATCCACCTCTCTCCTCGCTACTCCCGTTTCTCCCCTCTGCAAATACCTCCACCGGCTCCCAATTCCCCAATGAATCCAGTTCAAACTACTAACACTGATCTACAAAGCCATCCACAACCTGTGCCCTCCCTATATCTCTGAACTAATCTCCCAATATCTTCCCTCACTTAATCTTCGATCCTCCCAAGACCTCCTACTCTCCTCCACACTTATTTGTTCCTCACACAACCGCCTCCAAGATTTCTCCCGAATATCCCCCATCCTCTGGAACTCCACACCTCAACACGTCCGATTATCCACCACCCTCGGATCCTTCAGACGGAACCTGAAAACCCATCTCTTCAGGAAAGCCTACAGCCTGCAATAACCATTCTGCCACCCCACCAACCGCCCGAGCTGCTGTGTCACGACCGCCCAAGCTGCCATGTCACCACCGCCAGACCTGCTGTGTCACCCCCGCCAGAGTTGCCACGTCACCAACTGCCAGAGCTGCTGCATCACCACCACCAGAGCTGCCACGTCACCGCTGCCAGAGCTGCCTCCTCACCACCACCAGAGCTGCCGCTCCCCCGACCTTCTGTCTCATCCCCATTATCCCGTAGAATGTAAGTCCGCAAGGACAGGGTCCTCTCCACTCTGTACCAGTCTGTCATTGTAAATTTGTTTACTGTAAACGATATCTATAACCCTGTACATAACCCGTTTTCTCATGTACAGCACCATGGAATTATTGGTGCTATATAAATAAATAATAATAATAGTAATGTGCAAGGAGAAGGAAACGTGTATTGTCGCTTTGTGACATCATAGATCTTGAGATACGTTAGATGACTTCACTCCCATCCTGTACTCATATTTCATACACATAGACCTAATCACTGATGTGAGGGAGAGAGGAGAGACAGCTTTTGGAAATATGACATTACTTTTGATTTACTTAACACAAACATTGGACATGAGTTATGGAAAATGGAAATGGTTTCTTAGCTAATCTGTAAGGAATTCACTTTCAGCAAACAACATCAAATTCTCAATTCCAAAGTCAAAGCTCCAAATTACAGCTAAGAAATGTCTAGTGCCCGACTTATCTCATGTTTTCCATTGTCCGGCTGACATGAACCAGACGATGTCTCAGACGGTGCCAGGAGGCAGCAGATGACTCTAATCCTGATGTAGTCTGAAGAAAGACTGTAAGGGTGTTCATGATTTACAGAATATCTGGGAGAATATTCTGACAAATGCTCTGAGTCATCGCAGCAAACTAAGAACCTTCCAATGACACCATTTCCTTCTGTTTTCTACAGCTGTTGTACATTTCAGCACTTGGAGCAGTGAATTCTTATTCAGCTGGCAGGAATGACACAAGTGATGCTGACAGCACTTTACAGCAAACTGTTCTCATAGCATTCCTTGTCAGGTGGGACACTTATGGTAGGGGCCATCCATTGGGGACACAGACAGAAAAAAGCCTCTGCACAAGAACAATATATGGGCCCTTTGCAGTCCAATAGCTCATCAAAATCCATACATCCATATGATTTGGAAATGGAAATGGGCCCCCTTACCGTATGGGTCCCTACATGGCTGCACATTTTGCAGCAATGATATGTCTGCCTTGTCATATATTCAATAATAGGAAACAATGCACCCTGCATTATAAGGAAACCCCGTCCTTACTGGTCATCTCCTCTGTGGCTTGTGAATAGAGAGTAATGCATATAATTAGTAGATAGAGAACTGTACCCATTGAAGCAGTTGTCTCATACATATATCATCTGTCCACGAATGGGGTGATACATGTATGATCACTAGGACATCCAGTGATCACAAGAATGGAGGACCCAAAGTCCCCTGCGTGAACAGAGTGGTAATGAGCATATGTCCATTCACACAGTGGACCCTGTCGCAGGATGGATGGGGGTCTTTGCAGGTTTACAATCTGATCTGCTTTACCATTTAGATATAAAATAGAGAAGCATAGTCTGCTGTCTGTAGGACAATGTATGTTATTAGTATGGCTTCTTCCATTTTCTTTACATCTCGTCAATAATTACTATACAGCTTGTAAAGGTATTACTTAGCCATAATGTACTGCTTTTGGCTTAAACAAGCCAGTGAATAGAACCTGAGCTGATTCATGCTGCCCGATTTACGAGACTGAGTCAGGCTCGGTCATTTCAGCCAGTTATGTTTTACTGTAAAATGCTGGGTCAGTTCAGAAGGAAACATACATTTAAATGCCAGCTGGGGACAATGGCACCCTGATGAGGGGCTCCGGAGGCTGGTGGTCTCTCCAGGGAGAAGCCGCTGTGGACCCACCTTTTTGAATGTGACATGGTCCCTGGCCAACTTGTAAATGTATGTGATAGTCGGAAATGCTGCAGTATTTCATAAAACAATGTGAATTTTGTGACAATCTGTGTGGCTGTTTTTATTCGCTGCAGGAAAGGGCCTCGATATCTGCACCACTTTCTTTTTTATTGCATTTCATAAAACAGACCTGTCTGAAATGCCTGAGCCTGACTAATGCCGCCCATCCTGAATCAGCCGTCAGGGCTCATTTCCACTTGCGAGTAAAACGGACGAGTGCAATCCGATAAAAAAATCGGATTGCACTCGGACCAATCTTATTCAATAGGTGTCTTTTCATTTGCGATTTTTTTCTCAGCCGAAATCGGACTGAGAAAAAAATCGCAGCATGCTGCGATTTGCTGCGAGTCTCGGACGAGACTCGCCAATGCAAGTCAATGGGTGCGATAAAAAAAACACATGGCATACGGAACATCCGTATTCCATCCGTTTTTTAAGGATACCTTACCATTCTGTGTCAAAGAACACTGTAAATAGTCCTGTAAATGACTGTATAAAATTAGTTGCAGAGAAAAAAAAAGGATTGCATACGGATGTAAAACGGATGGTGCGATTAAAAAATTGCATTGAACTCGCATCACAAACGCATGACAAACGCATACTTTTCATCCCTTTTTTCGGTCCAGATTACGGACCGATTTGTCTATCACAAGTGGAAATGAGCCCTTATAAGACTTCTCTGTTTATACAACAATAATCAACAATTAGCCAATACACACCAACATTTGGGGTTACTGAAACATGTTTTCATTGCTGCTTCCTTAACTTATATTATAACCATCATTAGAACATGTATATAATACTCATTGGGGGTGTTTTATACTTCTACAAAACACCAGGCATTGAGTTTGCACAATGAATTGCTACTTTGTTGCTGCCCTGAAGTTCAGTCACTGAAATCTTAAACATGTACTAAATAATACTTAACCTAAACTATTAAGAAAGGAGCGCTGCCATACATCCCCCAGACAGTAGGAGACCGATACCTCACATCTACTGCTTGTGTGTATAATGTGTTAATATTATGTTTATTAACTGAAAATCTTTGTACTTTGCAGTTGTATCATTTCATTCTTGACAGCCTTTCTCTAAGATCCTTTGAATAAAAAGGGTGTGGCTGCTGTCTATAATGCTCGATGGCCACTAGATGGCAGTAGCACCACATCTGGAGCTGCTGTTTCCATGTAAAGCAATTCATGTTCTTTCCAAAAATGTCATCAGGCTGTGATCACTAGAAGTTGTAATACGAATTATACAGGCGGAGGCCATGCTTTGTCTTCTAACGTGGGGTAATAAAAAGAGGTTTTGGGGAACAAATGTTTTACACCATCTTTTTTTGCAGTCAGTAATCCATATTGCCAAGCCAAAAGGAAAAGAGTAATGTCATTACCCTGTTGTTTTCTATAATAACATGTCATATGTTAATACTGATGAGATCATCCCGCTCTACATTGCCAGGTTCAGCAGACTACAGACAGGCACAATGCTTTTACTCATTCTGTTCCAGCTGCTACAACATAGGGAGAATAGTCCTAGCCTGCAGCTATGTATGACTGCATGGAAACCGGGCCACTTAGTCATGATCCATTACAGCCAGGCACACCATGTACAGTGAGAGGGAAGATTCCTCTGATCTTGTGATGTGTCCTCTTATGGGGTGCACAAGTGGGAGACTTCTCTCCTCCAGCACAACGTGAGCTGCTCAGAACATTAGTCAAGGGTTGGGGGGTAACAATAGACCCTTTATTTGCAGCTGCCATGTATCCTGCTTTCTGCACGAGGTGGAAGGATTTGACACTAGCTAAATTCATTTATTTTATATTGTGATATATTTTTTGTAATTTTCTATTTTCTCCTCTTCTGAATTCTTCACTCTTAGTATCATTGATCCGATAACCTCGACTTTGCATGAAAGTGATCTATTTAGGTGTTAGGCGGTCTTGATATCAGCTTGATACCCCAATCTCTTTACAAAGATAGAACGCCCTGTATGACCATGAGGACACGACATTCACCATATAGACAGGAAACACCATACAAACAGGTTGGATAGTACGGTAGATAGAACAATGCAACTTTGTATTATAAACTAATATCAGATCTCATATAATTAAAACCAAACTTCCTTCAATGTGACAATGTGATGATAAAGCATCAGATCCTCCTATTATTCGATGCTGCGTACAAGTGATAATGTGAATCTCTTCCCTTCCTTATAGATACAGTAGTGCCATTTATGTGTTCTACCAGCATCCGAACCATACAGGAAATATTAATAAACCTCATAAAATGACATATACCAGGGAGAATTTCCTGTAAGCTCTGGAAGCAGTTTTAAAATAATTGGGAACATGTTCCAAACTGTGGAGCAGGCCTGAGTTCTGATTGTGAGACGGACACCCAGATGTTGGAATCTGGCAGTCCATCTGCAGAGCCACTTCTGCAACCTGTTCCTGTAGAGACCCTAGGAGCTGCTTTCACACTAAGGAGATGGGTATCATGCGCCTGATATGGGGGCAGTGATGCATTTGTGGAACTTGCAGCTATTAATACATTTTTCCTACTTTTTTCATAGGATGTAGACAGGTCCTTTTTTGAACAGTTAAGGTTAAGAAAGAATACAAAGTTGTGACAAGTACTCACCTTCCTGCTGTTGTGCCAGGATTAGAGAAGGGCACGTCACTGCAATGATGCAGAAGAGAGAGGATATTTGCACAAAGCTCATCATATCGAAATGTTAGACATGAGACTCTTAGTGCAGACTAGGGACAAAAATACAAAAAAATCTTGGAAATTAGCACCATCAATTGTTCCCCCACCCGTTTAGCGATGGGCCCGTACACAGAATTTAGCCACAGATCTTTAGTTGTACTCTTCTTAAATAGGGAAATCTTTGGCTTGCATTAAATTCCAGCCCCTTTCTGAAACTTGAGAGGTGTTGCCATCACGAAACCCCTTCAGTGCTGAGGGATCCCATATAGGGATTGCAGTGCAATGTAATGCCAAGCAAATATGCAGAGTGAACATGGAAGGACCTGTGTTTGACCTCACCGAAGAAGAAGAAAAGTGAAAGAACACATCTGGAGAAATGTACTTTGTACAAAGGAGAATAGCAACAAATATCCATCATCTCCGAAACTTAGAGAGAACAGATGTTATCAAACCTATTTCTACACATTAAGCATCAATAGCACTTAGTAATTAGAAGATTATAGCCAGAAATGCAAACAAATGTAACTAGCAATGCGGTGTGCAATATCTAATCAATAAGTGATGTAGGGTATATTAGGCCAAAGCATATGACACAAGCATCCGTTTTATCATACTAAGACTTAAACTTAACATGTTTTGTACAATCAAAAGTCAATGAATACTATCTCATTAAGTTCCATATTTACAGTTATTTTGTGGTACCTTGCCCGGTACTCGATCGAACATCCTGGTGCTCAAGACGTCTGGCTGAGTACTCTATCAAGTATCAGTGTACTCGGGCACCATGCTCGATTCTCCACCCACATGTTTCACAGCTGACCTTGTGCCACTAAACATGCAGGGATATCCTGCGTTACAGTCCTTGGTGGTGCCACGTACACCTACAAATCCTTACATGGCCTTTTTAAGCAGCTTTAAATAGGTTCTATTCTCTAATAATACATCTCTTATCTAATATATAAAGCTGAATGTGTGTGTGTATGTGTGTGTATGTACAGTCATGGCCAAAAGTTTTGAGAATGACACCAAAATTATATTTTCACATGATCTGCTGCCCTCTGGTTTTTATTAGTGTTTGTCTGATGTTTATATGACATACAGAAATATAATTGCAATCATATTATGAGAACCAATAGGTTATATTGACAGTTAGAATGAGTTAATGCAGCAAGTCAATATTTGCAGTGTTGACCCTTCTTCTTCAAGACCTCTGCAATTCTCCCTGGCATGCTCTCAATCAACTTCTGGACCAAATCCTGACTGATAGCAGTCCATTCTTGCATAATCAATGCTTGCATTTTGCCAGAATTTGTTGGTTTTTGTTTGTGCACCCGTCTCTTGATGATTGACCACAAGTTCTCAATGGGATTAAGATCTGGGGAGTTTCCAGGCCATGGACCCAAAATCTCTATGTTTTGTTCCATGAGCCATTTAGTTATCACCTTTGCTTTATGGCAAGGTGCTCCATCATGCTGGAAAAGGCATTGTTGGGCGCCAAACTGCTCTTGGACGGTTGGGAGAAGTGATATGGAAATTTGGGTTGGATAAATCTACCCGTGTGTGCTGCGGCCGCTCCCAATTATTATTTCTGAGCCCTTAATGAATGAATGAGTCTGACACGTGATGACAGCTTGACATTCAATCAAAGACTGGAGATTTATTTCCTGATACATAGTTTTTATAATAGCATATAGAAAGGTGTGGTTTGGGCGGTTAGTTAATTAACATACAATTCAGTTATTGGTTATCTGATACATATGGAATATTGTGATTAATGCTCATATGACTGCTGATTATGCAACTAAAATGTAGCTCTCGGTATGTAGGGCAAAGTTGAGGCATCTGACCAGGACTCAGTTGAGACAACTCATCAGCACTTAATACATCTGGAGTTCTTCTGCTTTTTGGGTGGAAAACACCGAACAGTCTGTCTGGCTTATATTAGTTTATGTCAGCCATTTTAAGCAACTGATTATAAAGTAGCTGAGTAGATAGATATATATATATTTGCTTTGTGTAAGTATATGTGATTTAAAAGAATATACATGCAAGTGAGATCTACATGATATAAATATTTCTATCACAAGCCCCCCTTAGATATCACTTGCCCTAAGCCTAGCCTCCTGTCCCAAAGCGCTGCAACTCTTTTGTGCTGCCGGCGATCCGACGCAAACCTAGTGTCTACGCCCTACTCCGTACAGTCTTTCGCAATGAGTGATCAGGAGATCTGTCCCTAAACGGGGGTAGAAACATGCATGGTCTCATATTGGCGACTCTGTGCGATCAGTTCCACATATTCGTCGTCATCAGGATTGGAGGAACCATCAGGTGGGTGAATCTGAATTCGGATAGGTTCGTCCAGGAGGAGATGCGGCATCAGGTTTGTTGTGTCCTTTACTGTCTTTTCCATCATCAGGATCATTCTGGCTTAGGCGTATCTTCTGGTATGGGAGCCATCTTGCAGTGCGATGCGTGGATCCAAGTGGGCCTTCCCTCTAGTTTCACAGAGGTTGGTGTCGTCAGCAGCACTTGGAAGGGACCGTCAAATCTGGGGTCGAGCGTTCTCCTCACAAACTTCTTCACCAACACCCAGTCTCCTGGTTTCAGGGAGTGCGAACCGGGTACCGATCCTGGATCTGGTAATGAAGAAAAAACTTGAGAATGGATGTTAGCAAGTTTCTTGGTGAGTTCAATTACATAAGCAAAGTATCATATTGCATTGTCAACTGCTGGGGGAAAAATACCCCTAACCGAGGGCTGGACCCAAACAGAATCTCATGAGGTGACAGCTTTTCTGGGCCCCGGGGAGTGTGCCTGACACTAAACAGTGCGATGGGGAGTGTTTCATGCCATGGTTTACGTGTCTCTTGGGCAACTTTTAACATCCTGTTTTTGAGTGTCCCATTCAGTCTTTCTACTTTCCCGCTACTCTGGGGGTGGTAGGGAGTGTGTAGGCCTAAGCCTGACCCTACTGCTGACTAGATCTCCCTTGTGAGGTTTGCTGTGAATGCGGGCCCCTGATCACTCTCTATCACTTCTGGGACCCCGTATCTGCACACGATCTCTGAGAGTAGCTTCTTTGCAGTAGTCTTTGCTGACTGATTCCTCACTGGGAAAGCTTCTGGCCATCCTGAAAACACGTCGACGACCACAAGGGCATATTCGAATCCTCTACTTGGCGGCATCTGGATGTGGTCTATCTGGATCCTCTGGAAGGGGTACAGCGGTCTGGCAAGATGATGTGTGGGAACTTTCTCCATTCTTCCAGGGTTGCATTTGCCGCAGGTCAGACAGCTGCTTGTGAACTTGGCTGTTAGGGTGGAGATCCCTGGAGCGAACCAGTAAGCACCAATCAGATCATTCATCTGTGTCTTTGATCTGTGTGTGGGCCCATGTGCCCACTGGACCACCGTAGGGTACATGCTTCGGGGTAAACAGGGTTTGTAGTCCATTGAGTATACCCTTCCTTCTTGATGTGTTGCAGCCTTCCGCATCCAATTCACCTTTTCCTCCTTTGGGGCTTGTTCTTGCAACTTCTTGAATAGATCCCAAGTAGAGTTGAGCGACCTTGACCTTTTTAGAGTCGAGCCGGGTTTTGCGAAACCCGACTATGTCCAAAGTCGGGTCGAGTGAAATCGGCCGATTATGACGTAAAGTCGGGATCGACCGAAACACGAAACCCAATGCAAGTCAATGGGGCAGCATAGTCGGCAGTGAGTGGGGGCCAGGAAAACACCTAGAGTGGCCATTTTAATGTCAAAACCATCCATTCTTCTTAATGAAGCTTGTCAAGCGTAATTTACCTTATAATAATTGGAAGGCATTTGAAATTGGGGGTCATTTGGCTAAAGTTGTGGGGGGTAGGGCTGGTTCAAGTAATTAGTGGGCCCAGGAAATCTGGACCACGTCACGGCAGTGGAGCAGGGAGAGGTAAGTATTTCAACTTTGCAAGTGCTGTGAACCTGAGCAAGCAGGGGGGGCCCACTCGTTGGCATTGGCACTGGCACAGGGCCCCTCAAAGTACAGCGGTGTGTTTGCACGGCGGGGGCGCCTCCCACCGGCAGCAACACTTTTGCGTACTATGAGAGGCCCTGTGCCAGTGACGTCGCCAACTAGTATTCCTCCCCCCACCTGATGAAGGAACCTGCACTTTCATCTGCACCTTCCTCTTTGTCCCCGTGTAAGGTGGTATGGTATGCGGGAAGAGCAACCTGACTTTCAGCAGGGTCACAATGTTGTTGTGTAGCGTGCACGGGGAATGTTGCGTTATGGGTCAATGTACCAGCAGACTCATCTATCACTGGCTGGGCAATGGGCACGATGAAGTGGAAACACAGATATAGGCCCAAAGAAGAAAGTGGGCTAAATGCAGTTCAAAATTGGTAACACAGGAATAACCAGGGGGCATTGCAGTGGAGGACAACTGGAATGAGAGGCTGACACAGAGAGTAGGGCCAAATCAGTAAGTAGTCGAAATGCAGTTCAAAATTGGCAACCGTAGTAAACAGGCGGCACAGCTTTGTTCAGTGGAGGAGAACAGCAAGGAGTGGCAGACACCGATAGTAGGCCCCAAACCAACTAGTACGCCAAATGCAGTTGTTCCATTTAACCACAATTTAATGAGAGCCTGAAGATAGAAGCTCAGGAAAGGCAACCTGGGGAACACCTTGGAGTGTAACACACCATCTCTCTCCACCCCATACCCATTTTGTATGGCCTAATGCAGTGTACTTTTCTACAACTACTAAACGAGAGTCGGAAGACCGAAGCAATGGCAAGGAAACCTGGGGAACACCTTAGAGTGTAACACACCCTCTCTCTACACCCCATACCCAATTTGAAGGCCTAATGCAGTGTAGTTTCCAAGAACTACTAAACGAGAGCCGGAAGATCGAAGCTCAGGAAAGGCAACCTGGGGAACACCTTGGAGTGTAACACACCCTCTCGCTACACCCCATACCCAATTTGAAGGCCTAATGCAGCGTAGTTTCCAACAACTACTAAACGAGAGCCGGAAGATCGAAGCTCAGGAAAGGCAACCTGGGGAACACCTTGGAGTGGAACACACCATCTCTCTACACCCCATACCCAATTTGAAGGCCTAATGCAGAGTAGTTTCCAAGAACTACTAAACGAGAGCCGGAAGATCGAAGCTCAGGAAAGGCAACCTGGGGAACACCTTGGAGTGTAACACAACGTCTCTCTACACGACGGAAGGGCTGATTCTTAGGAAGGAAGGCTGTTGGAAATAAGCATTGCGCGTCCGAGGGTGATTATATTCTTATTAGGTATATACTCACCCTCGGACGCGCCCTGCTTCTTTATTTGGAATGAATGTTTATTTGCAATGTGGTGTTGACTTTCTCTATTATTTTGGTAATTAATGATTTTATTATTTTCATTATTTTGCATCTTCTCGGCAATAATATAAAGAAGACGCGACAGGACAACACTCGGTGGATGCCATATGTGTGTTTTCAATTTAAAAAAACTTTCAGTTAACTACTTGCAGGAGAAAGTAATTGTAGCTGGTGGCCATTTTTAGTACTGTACCAGATTAGAGTTGTGTGTTTGTTTTTAATGTTAAAATGTCTGCATTTGATATCTCACCAGTATTTTCTTTTTTATAAGCAAAATACTTATTTTTATATTTTCTGATGTTGGTTCCAGGGGTACACGGCCAGCAGTGCCCTGGTCAGTGTAGTAGTAGTTGAAAGAATGGACCGCAGACAGGCATCGAAGGCCTAAAATAATAACACATGGCTGTAGGCAATTTTAAATTGGTTCCAGGGGTACACGGACAGCAGTGGTGTGGTCAGTGGAGGCCTAGTGGAAGGAGTGACCGCAGACAGGCATCGAAGGCCTAACATAACAAACTTGGGCTGGCTGTAGGCACTTTTAAATTGGTTCCAGGGGTACACGGGCAGCAGTGGTCTGGTCAGTGGAAGTCTAGTGGAAGGAGTGACCGCAGACAGGCATCGAAGGCCTAAAATAATAACACATGGCTGTAGGCAATTTTAAATTGGTTCCAGGGGTACACGGACAGCAGTGGTGTGGTCAGTGGAGGCCTAGTGGAAGGAGTGACCGCAGACAGGCATCGAAGGCCTAAAATAATAACACATGGCTGTAGGCAATTTTAAATTGGTTCCAGGGGTACACGGACAGCAGTGGTGTGGTCAGTGGAGGCCTAGTGGAAGGAGTGACCGCAGACAGGCATCGAAGGCCTAAAATAATAACACATGGCTGTAGGCAATTTTAAATTGGTTCCAGGGGTACACGGGCAGCAGTGACCTGGTCAGTGTAGTAGTAGTTGAAAGAATGGACCGCAGACAGGCATCGAAGGCCTAAAATAAAAAAATTGGGCTGGCTGTAGGCAATTTTAAATTGGTTCCAGGGGTACACGGGCAGCAGTGACCTGGTCAGTGTAGTAGTAGTTGAAAGAATGGACCGCAGACAGGCATCGAAGGCCTAAAATAAAAAAATTGGGCTGGCTGTAGGCAATTTTAAATTGGTTCCAGGGGTACACGGGCAGCAGTGGTGTGGTCAGTGGAGGCCTAGTGGAAGGAGTGACCGCAGACAGGCATCGAAGGCCTAACATAACAAACTTGGGCTGGCTGTAGGCACTTTTAAATTGGTTCCAGGGGTACACGGGCAGCAGTGGTCTGGTCAGTGGAAGTCTAGTGGAAGGAGTGACCGCAGACAGGCATCGAAGGCCTAAAATAATAACACATGGCTGTAGGCAATTTTAAATTGGTTCCAGGGGTACACGGACAGCAGTGGTGTGGTCAGTGGAGGCCTAGTGGAAGGAGTGACCGCAGACAGGCATCGAAGGCCTAAAATAATAACACATGGCTGTAGGCAATTTTAAATTGGTTCCAGGGGTACACGGACAGCAGTGGTGTGGTCAGTGGAGGCCTAGTGGAAGGAGTGACCGCAGACAGGCATCGAAGGCCTAAAATAATAACACATGGCTGTAGGCAATTTTAAATTGGTTCCAGGGGTACACGGGCAGCAGTGACCTGGTCAGTGTAGTAGTAGTTGAAAGAATGGACCGCAGACAGGCATCGAAGGCCTAAAATAAAAAAATTGGGCTGGCTGTAGGCAATTTTAAATTGGTTCCAGGGGTACACGGGCAGCAGTGACCTGGTCAGTGTAGTAGTAGTTGAAAGAATGGACCGCAGACAGGCATCGAAGGCCTAAAATAAAAAAATTGGGCTGGCTGTAGGCAATTTTAAATTGGTTCCAGGGGTACACGGGCAGCAGTGACCTGGTCAGTGTAGTAGTAGTTGAAAGAATGGACCGCAGACAGGCATCGAAGGCCTAAAATAAAAAAATTGGGCTGGCTGTAGGCAATTTTAAATTGGTTCCAGGGGTACACGGGCAGCAGTGACCTGGTCAGTGTAGTAGTAGTTGAAAGAATGGACCGCAGACAGGCATCGAAGGCCTAAAATAAAAAAATTGGGCTGGCTGTAGGCAATTTTAAATTGGTTCCAGGGGTACACGGGCAGCAGTGGTGTGGTCAGTGGAGGCCTAGTGGAAGGAGTGACCGCAGACAGGCATCGAAGGCCTAAAATAATAACACATGGCTGTAGGCAATTTTAAATTGGTTCCAGGGGTACACGGGCAGCAGTGACCTGGTCAGTGTAGTAGTAGTTGAAAGAATGGACCGCAGACAGGCATCGAAGGCCTAAAATAAAAAAATTGGGCTGGCTGTAGGCAATTTTAAATTGGTTCCAGGGGTACACGGGCAGCAGTGACCTGGTCAGTGTAGTAGTAGTTGAAAGAATGGACCGCAGACAGGCATCGAAGGCCTAACATAACAAACTTGGGCTGGCTGTAGGCACTTTTAAATTGGTTCCAGGGGTACACGGGCAGCAGTGACCTGGTCAGTGTAGTAGTAGTTGAAAGAATGGACCGCAGACAGGCATCGAAGGCCTAAAATAAAAAAATTGGGCTGGCTGTAGGCAATTTTAAATTGGTTCCAGGGGTACACGGGCAGCAGTGACCTGGTCAGTGTAGTAGTAGTTGAAAGAATGGACCGCAGACAGGCATCGAAGGCCTAAAATAAAAAAATTGGGCTGGCTGTAGGCAATTTTAAATTGGTTCCAGGGGTACACGGGCAGCAGTGGTGTGGTCAGTGGAGGCCTAGTGGAAGGAGTGACCGCAGACAGGCATCGAAGGCCTAAAATAATAACACATGGCTGTAGGCAATTTTAAATTGGTTCCAGGGGTACACGGGCAGCAGTGACCTGGTCAGTGTAGTAGTAGTTGAAAGAATGGACCGCAGACAGGCATCGAAGGCCTAAAATAAAAAAATTGGGCTGGCTGTAGGCAATTTTAAATTGGTTCCAGGGGTACACGGGCAGCAGTGACCTGGTCAGTGTAGTAGTAGTTGAAAGAATGGACCGCAGACAGGCATCGAAGGCCTAAAATAAAAAAATTGGGCTGGCTGTAGGCAATTTTAAATTGGTTCCAGGGGTACACGGGCAGCAGTGACCTGGTCAGTGTAGTAGTAGTTGAAAGAATGGACCGCAGACAGGCATCGAAGGCCTAAAATAAAAAAATTGGGCTGGCTGTAGGCAATTTTAAATTGGTTCCAGGGGTACACGGGCAGCAGTGGTGTGGTCAGTGGAGGCCTAGTGGAAGGAGTGACCGCAGACAGGCATCGAAGGCCTAAAATAATAACACATGGCTGTAGGCACTTTTAAATTGGTTCCAGGGGTACACGGGCAGCAGTGGTCTGGTCAGTGGAAGTCTAGTGGAAGGAGTGACCGCAGACAGGCTTCGAAGGCCTAACATAACAAAATTGGGCTGGCTGTAGGCACTTTAAATTGGTTCCAGGGGTACATGGGCAGCAGTGTATGGTCAGTGGAAGTCTAGTGGAAGGAGTGACGGCAGACAGTCTTCGAAGGCCTAACATAACAAAATTGGGCTGACTGTAGGCACTTTTAAATTGGTTCCAGGGTAACACGGCCAGCAGTGGCCTGGTCAGTGTAGTAGTTGTAGAAAGAAGGGACCGCAGACAGGCTTCGAAGGCCTAACATAACAAAAATGTCAAAACAATGGTATTGTCAGTGCCAGGCATTGAAGGATGTCAGCGGCTAGACTACACATTGGTGAAGCTGTGAGAGATAATTTTGCTAGTGGTAGAGCACTGTTTGAGCTGGGGGGGGGAACTGTCTTGTGGCCGGCGGTACAGGCACAGGGCCCCTCATATTACAACGGTGTGTCTGACGTTGGGTGCGCACCACCACCGCCAGAGACACTTTATTGTACTATGAGGGACCCAGTGGCAGTGCCGTCGACCAAAAGCGGCCACACCCACCTCTTCAGACAAACAGCACTCTCAAGGGTCCAAGCGCAAAGTGGCGATAGCACGGCCCCGTGTGGGGAGTTTGGCCATTTCGTGAGGTGGAAACATGTCGTATGCTGGACAATCAGGTGAAGAAAATTACGAGATTGGAAAAGTCATTCAGAATAGTCCACAGGCAAGACCTTTTCATAGGAAAGCTAGGTGTCAGCCGGGCAGGGTGGGGCAAAAGATTTTGAAATCCAGTTGTGGTTCATTTTAATGAAGGTTAGATCATCTACATTTTGGGTAGCCAGACGAGTCCTTTTTTCTGTTAGTATTGAACCTGCAGCACTGAATACTCTTTCTGATAGGACACTAGCTGCCGGGCAAGCAAGCTCCTGCAATGCATATTCTGCCAATTCTGGCCAGGTGTCTAATTTGGATGCCCAGTAATCAAATGGGAATGACGGTTGAGGGAGAACGTCGATAAGGGATGAAAAATAGTTTGTAACCATACTGGACAAATGTTGTCTCCTGTCACTTTGAATTGATGCTGCAGTACCTGTCCTGTCTGCGGTCATAGAAAAATCACTCCACAACCTGGTCAGAAAACCCCTCTGTCCAACGCCACTTCTGATTTCTGCCCCTCTAACACCTCTGGTCTGCTGGCCCCTGGAGCTCGTGTGAGAACGATCACGGGCGCTGTGTGCAGGGAATGCCAGAAGCAAACGGTCAACAAGAGTTGATTGTTTTGTTGCTAATATTAGTTCCAAGTTCTCATGTGGCATAATATTTTGCAATTTGCCTTTATAGCGAGGATCAAGGAGGCAGGCCAACCAGTAATCGTCATCGTTCATCATTTTTGTAATGCGTGTGTCCCTTTTGAGGATACGCAAGGCATAATCCGCCATGTGGGCCAAAGTTCCCGTTGTCAAATCTGCGGTTGTGCTTGGTTGAGGGGCAGTTGCAGGCAAATCTACGTCACTTGTGTCCCTCAAAAAACCAGAACCCGGCCTTGCCACGCCACCAATTTCCCGTGCCCCCGGGAAAGCTTCCTCATTAAAAATATACTCATCCCCATCATCCTCCTCATCCTCCACCTCCTCTTCGCCCGGTACCTCGTCATGTACACTGCCCTGACCAGACAATCGCTGACTGTCATCAAGGCTTTCCTCTTCCTCTGGTGCAGACGCCTGATCCTTTATGTGCGTCAAACTTTGCATCAGCAGACGCATTAGGGGGATGCTCATGCTTATTATGGCGTTGTCTGCACTAACCAGCCGTGTGCATTCCTCAAAACACTGAAGGACTTGACACATGTCTTGAATCTTCGACCACTGCACACCTGACAACTCCATGTCTGCCATCCTACTGCCTGCCCGTGTATGTGTATCCTCCCACAAAAACATAACAGCCCGCCTCTGTTCGCACAGTCTCTGAAGCATGTGCAGTGTTGAGTTCCACCTTGTTGCAACGTCTATGATTAGGCGATGCTGGGGAAGGTTCAAAGAACGCTGATAGGTCTGCATACGGCTGGAGTGTACAGGCGAACGGCGGATATGTGCGCAAAGTCCACGCACTTTGAGGAGCAGGTCGGATAACCCCGGATAACTTTTCAGGAAGCACTGCACCACCAGGTTTAAGGTGTGAGCCAGGCAAGGAATGTGTTTCAGTTGGGAAAGGGAGATGGCAGCCATGAAATTCCTTCCGTTATCACTCACTACCTTGCCTGCCTCAAGATCTACAGTGCCCAGCCACGACTGCGTTTCTTGCTGCAAGAACTCGGACAGAACTTCCGCGGTGTGTCTATTGTCGCCCAAACACTTCATAGCCAATACAGCCTGCTGACGTATGCCAGTAGCTGCCCCATAATGGGAGACCTGGTGTGCAACAGTGGCAGGTGCGGATGGAGTGTTTGTGCGACTGCGGTCTGTGGACGAGCTCTTGCTTCTGCAGGAGGACGAGGAGGAGGAGGAGGAGGGGGTGCGAACGGCTACAGACAACTGTTTACTAGACCGTGGGCTAGGCAGAACTGTCCCAAACTTGCTGTCCCCTGTGGACCCTGAATCCACCACATTTACCCAGTGTGCCGTGATGGACACGTAACGTCCCTGGCCATGCCTACTGGTCCATGCATCTGTTGTCAGGTGCACCTTTGTGCTCACAGATTGCCTGAGTGCATGGACGATGCGCTCTTTAACATGCTGGTGGAGGGCTGGGATGGCTTTTCTGGAAAAAAAGTGTCGACTGGGTAGCTCGTAGCGTGGTACAGCGTAGTCCATCAGGTCTTTGAAAGCTTCGCTTTCAACTAACCGGTAGGGCATCATCTCTAACGAGATTAGTCTAGCTATGTGGGCGTTCAAACCCTGTGTACGCGGATGCGAGGCTAAGTATTTCCTTTTTCTAACCATAGTCTCATGTAGGGTGAGCTGGACTGGAGAGCTGGAGATCGTGGAACTAGCGGGGGTGCCGGTGGACATGGCAGACTGAGAGACGGTGGGAGATGGTATTGTTGCCGCCGGTGCCCTAGATGCAGTGTTTCCTACTACGAAACTGGTGATTCCCTGACCCTGACTGCTTTGGCCTGGCAAAGATACCTGCACAGATACAGCAGGTGGTGCGCTAAATGGTGGTCCTACACTGCCGGAAGGGATGTTGCGTTGATGACTAGCTTCATTGGCCGAGGGTGCAACAACCTTAAGGGACGTTTGGTAGTTAGTCCAAGCTTTCAAATGCATGGTGGTTAAATGTCTATGCATGCAACTAGTATTGAGACTTTTCAGATTCTGACCTCTGCTTAAGGAAGTAGAACATTTTTGACAGATGACTTTGCGCTGATCAATTGGATGTTGTTTAAAAAAATGCCAGACTGCACTCTTTCTAGCATCGGATACCTTTTCAGGCATTGCAGACTGAGCTTTAACCGGATGGCCACGCTGTCCTCCACCAGGTTTTGGCTTTGCCACGCGTTTTGGGCAAGATACGGGCCCGGCAGATGGAACCTGTGGCGATGTTGATGCCTGCTGCGGCCCCTCCTCCTCCTCTGCTTCAGAACTGCTGCCGCCTGCACCCTGTTCCCCCAATGGCTGCCAATCGGGGTCAAGAACTGGGTCATCTAATAACTCTTCTTGTACCTCCTGCGCAACTTCGTCTGTGTCACCGTGTCGTTCGGTGGTATAGCGTTCGTGATGGGGCAACATAGTCTCATCAGGGTCTGATTCTTGATCAGCACCCTGCGAGGGCAATGTTGTGGTCTGAGTCAAAGGACCAGCATAGTAGTCTGGCTGTGGCTGTGCGTCAGTGCACTCCATGTCAGATTCAATTTGTAATGGGCATGGACTGTTAACTGCTTCACTTTCTAAGCCAGGGACGGTATGTGTAAAGAGCTCCATGGAGTAACCCGTTGTGTCGCCTGCTGCATTCTTCTCTGTTGTTGTTTTTGCTGAAGAGGACAAGGAAGTGACTTGTCCCTGACCGTGAACATCCACTAACGACGCGCTGCTTTTACTTTTACCAGTTTCACGAGATGAGGCAAAAGAGCTAGAGGCTGAGTCAGCAAGATAAGCCAAAACTTGCTCTTGCTGCTCCGGCTTTAAAAGCGGTTTTCCTAATCCCAGAAAAGGGAGCGTTCGAGGCCTTGTGTAGCCGGACGACGAACCTGGCTCCACAGCTCCAGACTTAGGTGCAATATTTTTTCCCCCACGACCACCTGATGCTCCACCACTACCACTACCCTCATTACCAGCTGACAATGAACGCCCCCGGCCACGACCTCTTCCACTAGACTTCCTCATTGTTTTAAAAACGTAACCAAACTAACGTTATTTGTTGCAGTCACACAACTTACACGGTGAGCTATAACTTCAGTATGATTTAGCTACCCCTTTACAGGTTGGTGAGACCACAGCGAAAATCAGGCCCAATGTTACACACTCTTTTTTTGGTGGCTGCAAATTAGAGAGATGCCCCACACGCAGGACTGTCACTGAAGCACAAATGTTAATATTAATGTCACACTATTATTTTTTTTTTATTTTTATTTTTTTCAGGAACACTTTAGAAACCCCCCAAAAAAAAAAAAATAGATTTTTGCAGGGAGAATTTAGAAAACAAATGTAACAAACTATATGCTTTCTATGGGCCACTGAGTGAGAGATGACGCACACAGGAATCAGGAGTGGCACACAAGCCCAGAGGCCAATATTTTTCTACCAATGATTGATGGAGTTATTTTCTCTGGTAGATTTTGGAACCCAAATCAAGGAAAAAAAATGTAGGCTTTCTATGGACCACAATTGGAGAGAGAGAGAGAGAGAGATGGCACACCCAGGAGTCAAGACTGGCACACAAGCAGAAAGGCCAATATTAATCTCCCACTGTTTTTTTTGGTTGTTTTTTTTTTTTTTTTTTTCAGGGAGACTTTAGAAAAAAAAATAATAAAAAAAATATGATTTTATCAGGAAGAATTTAGAAACCAAATAAAATAAAATGATTTTTTCAGGGAGAATTTAGAAAACAAATAAAACCAAAAATAGGCGTTCTATGGCCCACTGACTGAGAGATGACGCACCCAGGAGTCAAGACTGGCACACAAGCAGAAAGGCCAATATTAATCTCCCACTGTTTTTTTTGGTTGTTTTTTTTTTTTTTTTTTTCAGGGAGACTTTAGAAAAAAAAATAATAAAAAAAATATGATTTTATCAGGAAGAATTTAGAAACCAAATAAAATAAAATGATTTTTTCAGGGAGAATTTAGAAAACAAATAAAACCAAAAATAGGCGTTCTATGGCCCACTGACTGAGAGATGACGCACCCAGGAGTCAAGACTGGCACACAAGCAGAAAGGCCAATATTAATCTCCCACTGTTTTTTTTGGTTGTTTTTTTTTTTTTTTTTTTCAGGGAGACTTTAGAAAAAAAAATAATAAAAAAAATATGATTTTATCAGGAAGAATTTAGAAACCAAATAAAATAAAATGATTTTTTCAGGGAGAATTTAGAAAACAAATAAAACCAAAAATAGGCGTTCTATGGCCCACTGACTGAGAGAGAGAGAGAGATGGAACGCTTAGTACTGGCACACAAGCCCAAAGGGCAATATTAATCTCCCTTTTTTTTTCCAGGGAGAATTTCTGAAACCCAAAAAAAAAATAAAATAGGCTTTCTATGGCCCACTATTTGTGAGAGAGATGGGACGCTCAGGACTGGCACAGATGGCACGCTCAGGACTGGCACAGAAGCCCAGAGGCCAATATTAATCTCCCTTTTTTTCTGGGAGAATTTATAAAACCAAAAAAATATTTAAATAGGCTTTCTATGGCCCACTATTTGTGAGAGAGATGGCACGCTCAGGACTGGCACAGATGGCACGCTCACAACTGGCACAGAAGCCCAGAGGCCAATATTAATCTCCCTTTTTTTCTGGGAGAATTTATAAAACCAAAAAAATATTTAAATAGGCTTTCTATGGCCCACTATTTGTGAGAGAGATGGCACGCTCAGGACTGGCACAGATGGCACGCTCACAACTGGCACACAAGCCCAGAGGCCAATATTAATCTCCCTTTTTTCAGGGAAAATTTATAAAACCAAAAAAAAAATTAAATAGGCTTTCTATGGCCCACTATTTGTGAGAGAGATGGCACGCTCAGGACTGGCACAGATGGCACGCTCACAACTGGCACACAAGCCCAGAGGCCAATATTAATCTCCCTTTTTTCAGGGAAAATTTATAAAACCAAAAAAAAAATTAAATAGGCTTTCTATGGCCCACTATTTGTGAGAGAGATGGGACGCTCAGGACTGGCACAGATGGCACGCTCAGGACTGGCACAGAAGCCCAGAGGCCAATATTAATCTCCCTTTTTTTCAGGGAGAATTTATAAAACCCAAAAAAAAATAAAATAGGCTTTCTATGGCCCACTATTTGTGAGAGAGATGGCACACTCAGGACTGGCACACAAGCCCAAAGGCCAATATTAATCTCCCACTGTATTTTTATCAGGGAGAATTTATACACCCCACAAAAAAAAATACAGAAAAATGAAAAGGCTTTCTATGGCCCACTATGTGAGAGAGATGGCACACACAGGGATGGCACTCTAGCAGAAATGCCAAATTGCCAATCTTAATCTCCCACCAAAAAAAAAAAAAAAAAAAAAACAGGGAATGTCCTACAATTACTATCTCCCTGCCTGCAGTAATCTCAGCCAGGTATGGCAGGCAGCTACTATCTCCCTGCCTGCAGTAATCTCAGCCAGGTATGGCAGGCAGCAATAAGGAGTGGACTGATGCACAAATGAAATAAAAAGTGTGGACAAACAAAAAAGATAGCTGTGCAGAAAGGAAGGAACAAGAGGATTTGTGCTTTGAAAAAAGCAGTTGGTTTGCACAGCGGCGTACACACAGCAATGCAGCTATCAGGGAGCCTTCTAGGGCAGCCCAATGAGCTACAGCGCTGAGGGGAAAAAAAAAAAAAAAAAAAATTCCACTGTCCCTGCACACCGAGGGTGGTGTTGGACAGTGCAAATCGCTGCAGCACAAGCGGTTTTGTGGTTAATGGACCCTGCCTAACGCTATCCCTGCTTCTGACAAAGCGGCAGCAACCTCTCCCTAAGCTCAGATCAGCAGCAGTAAGATGGCGGTCGGCGGGAACGCCTCTTTATAGCCCCTGTGACGTCGCAGACAGCAAGCCAATCACTGCAATGCCCTTCTCTAAGATGGTGGGGACCAGGACCTATGTCATCACGCTGCCCACACTCTGCGTTTACCTTCATTGGCTGAGAAATGGCGCTTTTCGCGTCATTGAAACGCGACTTTGGCGCGAAAGTCGCGTACCGCATGGCCGACCCCGCACAGGGGTCGGATCGGGTTTCATGAAACCCCGACTTAGCCAAAAGTCGGCGACTTTTGAAAATGTTCGACCCGTTTCGCTCAACCCTAATCCCAAGACGTCATCTCATCTGGTGTCTTGTCCTCAGTTGCCACGTAGTAGCCGTCCGGCTCTACGACCTCTCCCATTTCTCCATACTGTCTTCCTTTGGTGGCTTCTTTGGCTGCCATATCTGCCATGTTGTTGCCCCGTGCCTCTACTGTGTTCAGTTTTCCATGTGCTTTGACCTTCAGTACTGCCACCATTTTTGGGAGTTGGAGTGCGCTCAGTAGGTCTTTAATAGCTCCATGATGCTTTACGGTTGTTCCGCTTGCTGTGATGAAGTCTCTTGCAGCCCAGATGGGTCCGAAGTCGTGTGCTATGCCATGCGAATACCTTGAATCAGTGTAAATGTTACAGGCTAGGTGGCAAACTCCTGGACCACAGGATTTCTTGATTGCTGGTCACTGCACATCCCGTGTGAAATCTTCCTTCATCATCTGCAAATCTGGAGCCATCTACATAGAGGATCAACTCTGGGTTGGCCAGTGGCTCTTCTGCCACATTGGGTAGTCCTGCTGTTTCCTGTTGCATGATGCTGAAGCAATCGTGATCATCTGGTCGGAGCAAATCCAGATCCTTGTGGAAGGTATCATGCAGATTTTGATCTGGAGGGTCCATATCTGTATCCCCCCTTGGGAGTGGGAGTAGAGTGGCTGGGTTGAGGACTGTACATCTGGAGATGGTGACGTTTTCAGGCAGTAGTAGCGAGCACTGTAGACGAAGATGTCTTGCTGTGGAGAGATGTTTTGGCTGTGTTTGGTTGAGAATTGCTGAGATGTCATGTGGAGCCAGGATTTCCAGTGGATGTCCAAGAATGATGTCAGCTGTTTTGTCCAGGAGGGCGTGTGCTGCAAATACTGCTCTCATGCAGGAGGGGGCTCCCCTTGCAACTGGATCCAGGCGAGCTGAAAAATAGCCTAGAGGTCTCTGTCTTCCCCCGTGAGTCTGTGTCAGGACTCCAGTAGCATGGCCTTCTTTCTCCATCAGGTAGAGACGGAATGGCTTCTCGTAGTCAGGTAGGCCTAGTGCTGGCGCTGAGACTACTGAGTCTTTTAGCTTCTTGAACGAACTGAAGGCCACATCTGTTAGCAGGAACGGGGTTACGTTAACACAGTCATACAGAGGTTGCATTAGGACTGAGGCATCAGGGATCCAGGTTCTGCAGTACGATACTAGACCAAGAAAAGCTTGTAGTGCCTTTGGAGATGTTGGGGGAGCCATCCTCTCCACTGTGGTCTTCCGGTCATCTGTCAGGTGTTTAGTCTGGTGAGCAATGCAGTGCCCAAGGAATGTAACTCGCTTCAGACACCACTGGACTTTGTTCTTTGAGACCTTGCAGTGTTGTTTCGCCAGGTAGAGTAGGAGAGACACGGAATGTGCTTTACACGTGTCAAAGTCAACTGCACAAAGGAGTAGATCGTCCACGTATTGTAGCAGGGTCACTTCTGCATGTTCTGTGATCCAGTTGGCGAGAACTGTGGACATTGCTTTGGTGAATTGCGAGGGGCTGTTCTGGGCCCCCTGGGGCATCACCGCCCATGTGTACTGTGCCCCCTGATGCGTGAAGGCAAACAGGAACTGGTCATCTGGATGGAGGGGAACACTGAAGAAAGCATTTGCAAGGTCGATCACTGTGAACACTGTTGCTGTGGAAGGCACATTTGAGAGCAGGGTGTGTGGATTCGGCACAATTGGAGTTTCAAATACTGTAGCGTCATTCACCGCTCTTAGGTCATGTACCATTCTGAACTTGGCTGGCTCTCCTTTTACAGTCTTTTTCTTGACGGGGAAAAGCGGGGTATTGCAAGGAGATGTGCAGGGGACAACGACCCCTATTTCCAGGAACACCTTCAATTGGTCGGAGACGGCTTGACTTTGTGCGATGGACAAGGGATACTGGGCCTTACGAGGATATGGAGTACCTGGCTTGAGTGATACCCGCACCGGGGCAACCTGAAGTTTTCCCACATCTTGGGGTCCCTTAGACCATAGACTTTCTGGTACTACGTCCAGTACCTCCTTGGGTAGGCCTTCATGGGTTGTTTGAGGTTCCTGTAAGGCTGCCAGCATGACTGACTCTTCCTGGGTCAGAGGTGAAGAAAGGGTCACGGTCCCATCTTCCTGGAACACTATGGTTGCTTTTAGTTTCTGTAGAAGGTCTGCCCCCAGTAGGTTGAGTGGGCAGGTTCTTGACACCACAAACTGGGACAGGATAGAGTGTCCTGGCTGAGTGCACACGCTCAAAGGCTTTGTAAGCTGAGAATTTCTGACTTGACCGTCGATGCCCACGCAAGACACAGAGGATTCTGATAGGCAGGTAGGGTCAGGGAGTTCCACATGTCTCATCACACTTCTGGCTGCACCAGTGTCCACAAGAAAAGACCTGACAACGCCATCCACTTTCAGGGTAATTTGAGGGGTTGGTCCTGCTGAAGGGGTTTTGCATGTCAGGAGCGTGGTGTCTTGCGGACCTGGCTTGCCCCTGTCCTATGGATGGGGCGCTTCACTGTCCACCTTGTCTGCTCCTCGGCTTGCTCCTCTGGGCAGGGTCTTGGGTTGTGATGGAGCTCTGCACCGGCTCTGGTAATGACCCAATTTGCCGCAGTTGAAACATCTGACGTTCCTTCTGTCTCGGTATTGCGGTGGCTCTTCAGAGTCTATGGCCGCCATAAGGGGTGTTGTCTTCCGCACTCCTGGTTGGGACTCGATCCCTTTGGCTACGGTGAGCAGGGTGTCCATTGCTATTGACCTGTACTCGGGCCTAGCCACTATCAGTGGCTTCTTGATTGGTTCTCTGAGTCCATGCACAAAGGCCTGTGCCAACATCTGTCTGTGTATCTGATCATGAATGGTGAAGCCCAGGTCCTGGAAAACCTGCATTACTCTGCCATGAAACTTCTCCACAGTCTCTGTCTTCTCCTGACTCATGTCATGTAAGCTGAGGGCCTGTCCAGCCAGCCTGCCTTTGGCCCATTCTCTGAGTTGTTCAATCAGCTTCGGCCCTGACTCCCAGGCATGTACGTCTAAATCTGCTGAAAGCTTGAAGTGTTCTTTCATGATTGGCCAGAAGGCATCACCTGCCTTTATCTCCATCACTGCCCACAGATCATTCCAGGTGGCTGCATATGTGCGCTGGTTCTGCTGCATTCTTCTGTAGAATGGCATGGGGTGCATCTCTGGATCTGGAAGATTGTTGAGGATGCTGGTCACCTGACTTGGGGTGAAGTGCACATAGTGTAATGGTGGTGCTTCTATCTGACCCTGTCTCCTAGGTGCCCGTGGGTTTTTCTTTCTAGTACTGGGAAGCATGTATGAAGTCCCCTCTTCATCCTCATCAGAGGAATAGTTGTGATAGGGTGCACTGGGGTCATGCAGTGGCTGATAAGCGGTCTTGGATATTGTCTTTTTGTGAGAGGATGTGTTCCCACCCTGCTGAGGCCGTGGAGGATTATAGTTCCATTGTGGTGTGAATGTTGGCTGCTCTGACCGGGGATACTGATCAACATCTGATGCCTGTCTCTCCCCCCCTGTCCCCGGACCTGAGCTGCCTGCTGCTGGGTTTGCCTGGGGGAAGCCTGCTGCGGCTTGGGGGGTGCCTTCTACTGGGGGATCTCCACCCTCCTCCCCCGATACCATGACTGTCAGAGGCTGGGCTGTATTGGGAACATAGAATGTGCCTTGTGCTGTGAGCACTGGATACAGAGACACCACACTGCCTGGACTCGGCACCTGCCCGACAGGCAGCAGATCAGGAGAAGGAGAGTGTGGCCCAGAAAGCGGAGATGAAAGGTGGGAGGGAGCAACTGAGTGAGGAAAAGATGGGTGATTCAGAGGAGGGGGAGAGTGCTTCAGAGAGAGAGAGAGAGAGGAGGAGATGAAAAGTGTGAAGGAGGTGGGTGTGGTGTAGGAGGAGGTGTGGAATAATGAGAAGGGTGAGGAAGAGAAAGAGGAGAAAGAGGTGGAGATGAAAGAGGAGGAGGAGAGGGCAGTGCAGAAGACGGATAGGAAAAAGATGGAGGAGAAAGACAAGAAGAGAATTCTTTCTCCTTTGATGCAGCCCGTGCCGGCATTGTCAGAGTAACAGTGCCATCTCCCTGTACCAAGTTTGGGCGGGGCGCACCACATGCTGAGCAAGTCTCCCTGTACAATGGATTCTGCTGGGTGCAGACTGCACACACCCAATATTTTTCATCCCCATATGGGGGAGGTGCTGATGGTTTAACACCTTTCCCTACTTTGTACACATAAAAATCACTTCCTGGCTCCTTCACATATCTTTCAGTACCACCTAAACAATGTAAGCTCTGCTGCTACTGTATACCACATATCAGCATTGAGCAATGTAACATCAGCTAACTTCCCTTATTTTCCTTTCTACATCATGCCATTCTGCAGCTTGAATTCTGCCGTTCCCTGATGAATTTCACATACTTTCATGAGCTTCTAAAATTCTTCACGTACTTAACACCTTCATGCTGCGCTACTATTTGAGGAACCGTTTTCTCATCAGGAAGCAAAAGGCTCTCCTGTTGCTTGCCCAAATTATTCCCCATTGCAAAAAAAAAAGAAATAAAAAAGACAACAATAAAAAATCTCAAGTAGGTAAGTATATAAAGACACGAAAAGTAGAAGAAAAAAGGGAGCTTTCAAAAAATTGATGCAAGATGTTGAAATCAAAACATAAAAGAACCATAAAAAAACTGGGTACACGATCCAAAACTCAGGATCTTCACAGAGAAGGAAGAAAAATAAATAAATAAAGACCCCTTTTAAACAACAAAAAAGTGAGGAGGCAGAAAAATAAAGAAACTTTGAAAAACTTAAAAAAAGGTCTAAAGACTTCAAAAAAGCAACAAAAAACAGAAAATAAAATTAAATTAAAACGGCTTCTCCTCTCCCCCCTCCTTTTTTTTTTTTTTTTTTTTCCTGTGTACGCTGCGCTCAAATGCAGTCAGAGACACACTTCCCCTTTTTATCAGCAGCTGCTGTTATACCAAAAATCATGTATGTCACATCAAAAATGATAGATATCATTTAGTTTCACCTCTTCAAATAAATGTCATATATATGCAAAAACAGAAAGCTTAGCATCAAAAAAGAATAGAAAAAAAAAGACAAAAAAAAAAACGGTTGTGACCGTGTGATTTACAATGCATATATTTCTCCTAACTGCATGGAGGAGGGGAAGTTCTAAATAGAGAACAGACGGGGAGAGAGAAGGAGAAAAAAAAAACTTATTTTTCAATTCTATGTAGTCAAGCAACAATACATGACATTAACAGACAAAGAACATTGACATCCAGGAGATTCGACACCCTCTTTATTATTTTGTGACACGTGCAAGAAGCGCTGGGTAAACAGACTACTGCCAATCGCACTGGGCACACCTATGCCCGGGCCACCTGAGTGAAAAACACAACAGGTGGGATTTCTACCACCCCGGTCCAACCTATCTAACTAGATAGTCGGCATTACGGGAATCTGCAGTAGCCCTCTAAGTTACCACTACCACGTGCCTGGAGCCTGGGGCCAACTACCCCGGGATTAACTATCCCTCCTATGCACGGGAATCCTGCAATAACTTATCGAGCGATTTGACCTCCTGCGGTCTGTTACCCAGCAACCACAAACAGTCACTGTTCCTTTCTTCTCCCGGATGTTACACAAACACAGAACATATACACGGCACACAGCAGACACCTCGACTTATATCCCAGGGTTTAGGTTCAGGCTCGGACTTTTTACACTACCTGGGAATGCGGTGGTGACCACACCTGACCGGCTAAAGGTACAGACCCGGACTGGGCACAGGGGACATTCAGGTAAGATGATAGAATTTTCTTACCTTACTCTGATGGAGCTGCAGTCTCCGTCCCGTGGGCCAAGGCCGTGGCCCGCACCCTCGTCTGTGCGGTCAGCCGGATCCCCTCCTGTGATATCTTCGTCCGAGCCGTTGGGCGCCACTTGATATGGAAATTTGGGTTGGATAAATCTACCCGTGTGTGCTGCGGCCGCTCCCAATTATTATTTCTGAGCCCTTAATGAATGAATGAGTCTGACACGTGATGACAGCTTGACATTCAATCAAAGACTGGAGATTTATTTCCTGATACATAGTTTTTATAATAGCATATAGAAAGGTGTGGTTTGGGCGGTTAGTTAATTAACATACAATTCAGTTATTGGTTATCTGATACATATGGAATATTGTGATTAATGCTCATATGACTGCTGATTATGCAACTAAAATGTAGCTCTCGGTATGTAGGGCAAAGTTGAGGCATCTGACCAGGACTCAGTTGAGACAACTCATCAGCACTTAATACATCTGGAGTTCTTCTGCTTTTTGGGTGGAAAACACCGAACAGTCTGTCTGGCTTATATTAGTTTATGTCAGCCATTTTAAGCAACTGATTATAAAGTAGCTGAGTAGATAGATATATATATATTTGCTTTGTGTAAGTATATGTGATTTAAAGGAATATACATGCAAGTGAGATCTACATGATATAAATATTTCTATCACAGAAGTTGCTCTTGGAGGACATTCTGGTACCATTCTTTATTCATGGCTGTGTTTTTAGGCAAGACTGTGAGTGAGCCGATTCCCTTGGCTGAGAAGCAACCCCACACATGAATGGTTTCAGGATGCTTTACAGTTGGCATGAGACAAGACTGGTGGTAGCGCTCACCTCTTCTTCTCCGAATAAGCTGTTTTCCAGATGTCCCAAACAATCGAAAAGGGAATTCATCAGAGAAAATTACTTTGCCCCAGTCCTCAGCAGTCCACTCCCTGTACCTTTTGCAGAATATCAGTCGGCCCCTGATGTTTTTTCTGGAGAGAAGTGGCTTCTTTGCTGCCCTCCTTGAAACCAGGCCTTGCTCAAAGAGTCTCCGCCTCACAGTGCGTGCAGAAGCACTCACACCAGCCTGCTGCCATTCCTGAGCAAGCTCGGCACTGCTGGTAGTCCGATCCCACAGCTGAAACAGTTTTAAGATACGGTCCTGGCGCTTGCTGGTCTTTCTTGGGCGCCCTGGAGCCTTTTTGACAACAATGGAAGCTCTCGCCTTGAAGTTCTTGATGATCCGATAGATTGTTGACTAAGGTGTAATCTTTGTAGCTGCGATACTCTTCCCTGTTAGGCCATTTTTGTGCAGTGCAATGATGGCTGCACGTGTTTCTTTAGAGATAACCATGGTTAACTGAAGAGAAACAATGATACCAAGCACCAGCCTCCTTTTAAAGTGTCCAGTGATGTCATTCTTACTTAATCATGACTGATTGATCGCAAGCCCTGTCCTCATCAACACCCACACCTGTGTTAATGGATCAATCACTAAAACGATGTTAGCTGCTCCTTTTAAGGCAGGACTGCAATGATGTTGAAATGTGTTTTGTGGTTAAAGTTCATTTTCTGGGCAAATATTGACTTTGCAAGTACAGTAATTGCTGTTAAGCTGATCACTCTGACATTCAGGAGTATATGCAAATTGCCATTAGAAAAAAATGAAGCAGTGGACTTTGGAAAAATTAATATTTGTCTCATTCTCAAAACTTTTGGCCATGACTGTATGTATGTATGTATGTCCGGGATTGGCATCTGCACCGTCGCAGCTACAGCCACAAAATTTTGCACAATCACACGTCTGGACCCCGAGAGCATCATAGGCTATGTTGTGAGGCGAAATTTTAACCCCGCGCACTCCAATTCACAAAACATTTTTGCCCCTGTCTACATAATGGGGAAAAAAGTGAAAGTAAAAGTGTTGGAGGCGTCGCAGCTACAGCCACAAAATTTTGCACAGTCACACATCTGGACCCTGAGAGCATCATAGGCTATGTTGTGAGGTGAAATTTTAACCCAGCGCTTTCCAATTCACCAAACAATTTTGCCCCTATCTACATAATGGGGAAAAAGTGAAAGGAAAAGTGTTGGAGGCGTCGCAGCTACAGCCACAAAATTTTGCACAGTCACACGGCTGGAACCCGAGAGCATCATAGGCTATGTTGTGAGGCGAAATTTTAACCCCACGCGTTCCAATTCACCAAACAATTTTGCCCCTATCTACATAATGGGGAAAAAAGTGGAAGGAAAAGTGTTGGAGGCGTCGCAGCTACAGCCACAAAATTTTGCACAGTCACACATCTGGATCCTGAGAGCATCATAGGCTATGTTGTGAGGTAACATAGTAACATAGTAAGGCCGAAAAAAGACATTTGTCCATTCAGTTCAGCCTATATTCCATCATAATAAATCCCCAGATCTACGTCCTTCTACAGAACCTAATAATTGTATGATACAATATTGTTCTGCTCCAGGAAGACATCCAGGCCTCTCTTGAACCCCTCGACTGAGTTCGCAATCACCACCTCCTCAGGCAAGCAATTCCAGATTCTCACTGCCCTAACAGTAAAGAATCCTCTTCTATGTTGGTGGAAAAACCTTCTCTCCTCCAGACGCAAAGAATGCGCCCTTGTGCCCGTCACCTTCCTTGGTATAAACAGATCCTCAGCGAGATATTTGTATTGTCCCCTTATATACTTATACATGGTTATTAGATCGCCCCTCAGTCGTCTTTTTTCTAGACTAAATAATCCTAATTTCGCTAATCTATCTGGGTGTTGTAGTTCTCCCATCCCCTTTATTAATTTTGTTGCCCTCCTTTGTACTCTCTCTAGTTCCATTATATCCTTCCTGAGCACCGGTGCCCAAAACTGGACACAGTACTCCATGTGCGGTCTAACTAGGGATTTGTACAGAGGCAGTATAATGCTCTCATCATGTGTATCCAGACCTCTTTTAATGCACCCCATGATCCTGTTTGCCTTGGCAGCTGCTGCCTGGCACTGGCTGCTCCAGGTAAGTTTATCATTAACTAGGATCCCCAAGTCCTTCTCCCTGTCAGATTTACCCAGTGGTTTCCCGTTCAGTGTGTAATGGTGATATTGATTCCTTCTTCCCATGTGTATAACCTTACATTTATCATTGTTAAACCTCATCTGCCACCTTTCAGCCCAAGTTTCCAACTTATCCAGATCCATATGTAGCAGAATACTATCTTCTCTTGTATTAACTGCTTTACATAGTTTTGTATCATCTGCAAATATCGATATTTTACTGTGTAAACCTTCTACCAGATCATTAATGAATATGTTGAAGAGAACAGGTCCCAATACTGACCCCTGCGGTACCCCACTGGTCACAGCGACCCAGTTAGAGACTATACCATTTATAACCACCCTCTGCTTTCTATCACTAAGCCAGTTACTAACCCATTTACACATATTTTCCCCCAGACCAAGCATTCTCATTTTGTGTACCAACCTCTTGTGCGGCACGGTATCAAACGCTTTGGAAAAATCGAGATATACCACGTCCAATGACTCACCGTGGTCCAGCCTATAGCTTACCTCTTCATAAAAACTGATTAGATTGGTTTGACAGGAGCGATTTCTCATAAACCCATGCTGATATGGAGTTAAACAGTTATTCTCATTGAGATAATGCAGAATAACATCCCTCAGAAACCCTTCAAATATTTTACCAACAATAGAGGTTAGACTTACGGGCCTATAATTTCCAGGTTCTCTTTTAGAGCCCTTTTTGAATATTGGCACCACATTTGCTATGCGCCAGTCCTGCGGAACAGACCCTGTCGCTATAGAGTCCCTAAAAATAAGAAATAATGGTTTATCTATTACATTACTTAGTTCTCTTAGTACTCGTGGGTGTATGCCATCCGGACCCGGAGATTTATCTATTTTAATCTTATTTAGCCGGTTTCGCACCTCTTCTTGGGTTAGATTGGTGACCCTTAATATAGGGTTTTCATTGTTTCTTGGGATTTCACCTAGCATTTCATTTTCCACCGTGAATACCGTGGAGAAGAAGGTGTTTAATATGTTAGCTTTTTCCTCATCATCTACAACCATTCTTTCCTCACTATTTTTTAAGGGGCCTACATTTTCAGTTTTTATTCTTTTACTATTGATATAGTTGAAGAACAGTTTGGGATTAGTTTTACTCTCCTTAGCAATGTGCTTCTCTGTTTCCTTTTTGGCAGCTTTATTTAGTTTTTTAGATAAAGTATTTTTCTCCCTATAGTTTTTTAGAGCTTCAATGGTGCCATCCTGCTTTAGTAGTGCAAATGCTTTCTTTTTACTGTTAATTGCCTGTCTTACTTCTTTGTTTAGCCACATTGGGTTTTTCCTATTTCTAGTCCTTTTATTCCCACAAGGTATAAACCGCTTACACTGCCTATTTAGGATGTTCTTAAACATTTCCCATTTATTATCTGTATTCTTATTTCTGAGGATATTGTCCCAGTCTACCAGATTAAGGGCATCTCTAAGCTGGTCAAACTTTGCCTTCCTAAAGTTCAGTGTTTTTGTGACTCCCTGACAAGTCCCCCTAGTGAAAGACAGGTGAAACTGTACAATATTGTGGTCGCTATTTCCTAGATGCCCAACCACCTGCAGATTTGTTATTCTGTCAGGTCTATTAGATAGTATTAAGTCTAAAAGTGCTGCTCCTCTGGTTGGATTCTGCACCAATTGTGAAAGATAATTTTTCTTGGTTATTAGCAGAAACCTGTTGCCTTTATGGGTTTCACAGGTTTCTGTTTCCCAGTTAATATCCGGGTAGTTAAAGTCCCCCATAACCAGGACCTCATTATGGGTTGCAGCTTCATCTATCTGCTTTAGAAGTAGACTTTCCATGGTTTCTGTTATATTTTAACCCCGTGCTTTCCAATTCACCAAACAATTTTGCCCCTATCTACATAATGGGGAAAAAGTGAAAGGAAAAGTGTTGGAGGCGTCGCAGCTACAGCCACAAAATTTTGCACAGTCACACGTCTGGACCCAGAGAGCGTCATAGGCTATGTTGTGAGGTGAAATTTTAACCCCGCACTTTCCAATTCACCAAACAATTTTGCCCCTATCTACATAATGGGGAAAAGTGAAAGGAAAAGTGTTGGAGGCAAATTGACAGCTGCCAGATACACCAATCTCGCCACATAAAAGTCGAAACACAAAAGTCGCCGCTCAAAACTCGCCACGCGCAAAACTCACCACATGCAAAAACTAGGCTCACGCAAAACTCGCCACAAGTGCAAAACTCACCTCATGGAAAACTCGCCACACGCAAAACTTGCACACGCGGAAAAATTGCCACATGCACAAAAGTTGCAACACATGCAAAAGTTGCCTCACACAAAACTTGCACATACTCAAAAGGCACCACACATAAAACTCGCCACGCGCAAAACTCGCCATGCGCAAAACTTGCTGCACACAACTTGCTACACTAACCTGTCACATGCAACTCGACACACAAAAAGTTGCTACACGCATGTTGCCACACAAAACTCATCTCACAAAAGTCGCTACATGCATGTCGCCACATGCAACTCAACACACACAACTTGACAAATGAAACTCGCCCTAAAACACACACAAGTCTGGTATTATCCTTCAAAAATAAAAATCTGATTAATAAGCAGACAAACTACAAGAGCAACAAATGTACCATATAGGAAATACGGCAGCTGTCAGTCACATGACCTGTCTATTATTTGTATATGTGAGCTAATATATACTGCCAGGGGGAGGGCTTCCTGTGGGCTGGGGATTTATCAGGCTGCCAATTTAGCTTACAAATACTGAGGTAAAAATACTGAGCAAATAACGTGTGAACGAGGTCTAATGCAGGAGGAGATGACACACAGATATATACTATATAAAGGAGGAGATGACACACAGGTATATAGTATATAAAGGGGGAGATGACACACACATATATACTATATACAGGGGAGATGACACACGTATATACTATATACAGGAGAGATGACACACAGGTATATACTATATACAGGAGAGATGACACACAGGTATATACTATATACAGGAGGAGATGACACACAGGTATATACTATATACAGGAGGAGATGACACACAGGTATATACTATATACAGGGGGAGATGACACACACACATATATACTATATACAGGGGAGATAACACACAGGTATATACTATATACAGGAGGAGATGACACACAGGTATATGCTATATACAGGATATGGCACACATATATAATATATACAGTGGAGAGGACACACAGGTATATACTATATACAGGAGATGACACACAGATATATACTATAAACAGGGGAGATGACACACATATATACTATATACAGGGGAGATGATACACAGGTATATACTATATACAGGAGGAGATGACACACAGGTATACACTATATACAGGGGAGATGATACACACATATATACTATATACAGGGGAGATGACACACAGGTATATACTATATACAGGAGGAGATGACATACAGGTATATACTATATACAGGAGAGGATGACACACACATATACTATATACAGGGGAGATGACACACAGGTATATACTATATACAGGAGGAGATGACGCACTGGTATATACTATATACAGGAGGAGATGACATACAGGTATATACTATATACAGAAGATAACATACAGGTGTATACTATATATAAGGGAGATGACAAACATGTATATACTGAGGGGAAAATGAGAGGTGTGAGGTGAAAATGAGGGGTGTAAGGTGAAAATGAAAAGGTGTGAGTGCAAAATGAGAGGAGTGAGAGAAAATAGTGGAGTGATCGGAAAATGACAGATGTGAGGTCAAAATGACAAGTGTTAGGGGGGAATAAGAGGAGTGAGGGGGGAATAAGAGGAGTGAGGGGGAAAATAAGAGGAGTGAGGGGGAAAATGAGAGATGTGAGGGGAAAAATGAGAGGCATGATGGGAAAATAAGAGAAGTGAGGTGCTATAACTAACCACAGATATTTACTATGCCCAGGCAACGCCGGGCTCTTCAGCTAGTCAGCATATATAATTTAAAATGCTCAAGATGTGCGGTAAGGGGACAGGGAAGTGGACATGCTGCTGATGGTGAGCACAGAGGCTAAGGGACAGGTGAAATTGTTCCTGCTGTGGCAGCACAAAAAATTCACCCACCCACAAAACCTAGGTTTAACCCCTTCGTGACAGAGCCAATTTGCTACTTAATGACAGAGCAAATTTTTACAATTCTGACCACTGTTATTTTATGAGGTTATAGTTAAGTAAATAAGGCAGCACACTGCAGCGCTAAAACATGTAAACTTGAAAACACGAAATTTGAACTGCATTACTGCACTAGAAATATGAAAAATGAGAGCTTTTAGCGCATAAAAATGGCCAATTTTATGTGTACCTGGTAGCCCCTTTACGGCATCTCTCTTATACCAGGTCCTACGCTTGCCTTACCTCGCTGAGAATAAACGTCTCCATCTGAATGGGTACATGTGAAACCTCTTCTTAGACTAAAATTCTCTCTCTCTATGGAGGGGTATTGGACCTGCTGCAATTAAAACACCTGAAGCTAGGAGGCGGAGTGCACGATCAGAAGGCTAAAGAATACATTTCAAAAACCTGACCGGCACATCCAAACATAGACTGAGTGTGAACAGGTGCTGAACCTAGAGTCGCCAACTCGTATATAGTTAAGTAAATAAGGCAGCACACTGCAGCGCTAAAACATGTAAACTTGAAAACACGAAATTTGAACTGCATTACTGCACTAGAAATATGAAAAATGAGAGCTTTTAGCGCATAAAAATGGCCAATTTTATGTGTACCTGGTAGCCCCTTTACGGCATCTCTCTTATACCAGGTCCTACGCTTTCCTTACCTCGCTGAGAATAAACGTCTCCATCTGAATGGGTACATGTGAAACCTCTTCTTAGACTAAAATTCTCTCTCTCTATGGAGGGGTATTGGACCTGCTGCAATTAAAACACCTGAAGCTAGGTAAGGCAATTTCCCACATGTCAACTTTACATCAGCACAATTTTGGAAACAATTTATTTTTAGTTAGTGAGTTATAAAGGTTAAAAGTTGACCAGCGATTTCTCATTTTTACAACATAATTTACAAAACCAATTTTTTTAGGGACCACCTCACATTTGAAGTCTCCCACATCTATAAAGGGAAATTTGTATTGCCACTAAGTGCATCTGCGTGAGTCCTGTTTGTGGCATATCTGTCAGCCACTTTCTGACACAGAAACTGTGTAGTGTAATACAGTGGGCCTGATTTTCCCAGCAGTCTCCCACACCTATAAAGGGAAATTTCTATTGCCACTAAGTGCATCTGCGTCAGTCCTGTTTGTGGCATATCTGTCACCCACTTTCTGACACAGAAACTGTGTAGTGTATTACAGTGGGCCTGATTTTCACAGCATTCTCCCACACCTATAAAGGGACATTTCTATTGCCACTAAGTGCATCTGCGTGAGTCCTGTTTGTGGCATATCTGTCAGCCACTTTCTGACACAAAAGTGCATTTGAACAGCAAGGTGGATTGCTGTTAAGGGAACTAGAGGAAAAAAAAATCTATAAATCTTCAGCATAGCGAGTGTGAGCGAACTGAGTGTGAGCTAAGCATAAGTGTGAACGGCGGTAAGTGTGACTTGTGATTCATTGACTTTGGATTCAGGGAGTTATTACTGAATTGCTGTCTGTTTTTTATTAATACTTTGTATTTATTTATTTATTTAATTATTTTATTTATTTAACTGTTCTGTCTGGTGCAATCCCCATTAGGAAATGTGCTCCACTCTTGTTAATGCCATCCAGTGCACATCTTGCCACATGTATGCAATCCTTGAGCAGCCGATCGAGGGTGCATACTGCTGTGCGAGATGTGAGCACATTGTGCATTTGGAAAACCAGATTCTGAATCTAAATGTGCAGCTGGCAACACTGAGATCCATAGACAATATGGAGAGGAGTCTTCTGCTCACGGAGCAGATGCTCAATGGGATAGATGAGGGGGGGATGGTAGAATGGAGCTGCAGGATGGTGAAGTAGCAAGCTGGGTGACAGTTAGGAAGCGGGGTAGAGGGAAGAGTGCCAGGGAGGCTAGTCCTGATCTGGAACACCCCAATAAGTTTGATAAGTTGGCAGATGAGGGGGGTGCCACTACTGCAGCCAAGGGGTAGCACTGCTGCAGCCAGGCATGTCCTCTGAAAGCCAGGGGAGTGACTGCTCCAGAAAGGAGGGAAATAGGAGAGCAGGGCAGGCCAGACAGGTGCTGGTAGTGGGCGACTCAATTATTAGGGGAACAGTTAGGGCAATCTGTCACAAAGACAGGGATCGTTGAACGGTGTGCTGCCTACCTGGCGCTCGATTCCGACACATCGCTGATCGGGTGGACAGATTACTGGGAGGGGCTGGTGAGGACCCAGCGGTCATGGTGCACATTGGCACAAATGACAAAGTTAGAGGTAGGTGGAAGGTCCTTAACCCTGCTGTTCTGTTGGTCAAAAATGACCGACTTTGTACTTCAATATTCTTTAAAATATTCAAGATGCGGCTCTGAAACCCGTGGCCGACCGACCCATCCTCATTTAAGTCAATCAACCACAAGTTTCAGAACCGCATCTTGAACACCCCAAAAAATACCAAAGTTCAAAAAAGGTCTCCCCAGACCGAACATAACAGCAGGGTTAAAGATGATTTCAGGGAATTAGGCCGCAAGCTGAAAGCAAGGACCTCCAACGTGGTATTTTCCGAAATACTGCCTATACCACGTGCCACGCCAGAGAGGCAATGGGAGATTATGGAGGTTAATAAGTGGCTCAAGAATTGGTGTAGGAAGGAGGGGTTTGGCTTCCTGCAGAACTGGGCCGACTTCTCAGTTGGCTACAGGTTCTACGCTAGGGACGGGCTGCATCTCAATGGGGAAGGTGCAGCTGTGCTGGGGGAGAAAATGGCTAGAAGGTTGGAGGAGTGTTTAAACTAGGAATTGGGGGGAGGGTATTCATTTTATAGGAGGGGAAGATAGTGCAGATAGAGATCTGGGCACAAATAAGGAAGTTGGGGGTGGCGGTGGCATGGGGGGTGGGGTTAGAGCAGTTAATAATTTAAGAAAGAATAGAGGTACATAGAGGAACATCAAGTGCATGTATACTAATGCCAGAAGCCTCGCCAACAAAATGGACAAATTAGAACTAATGTTGTTGGAGCATAATTATGACATGGTGGGGATATCTGAAACGTGGCTGGATGAGATCCATGACTGGGTTGTTAACTTGCAGGGCTATAGCCTGTTCAGAAATGACCATACAGATAAGTGAGGGGGAGGGGTGTGTCTGTATGTAAAATCGTCCTTAAAACCCATCCTGCGTGATAATATAGGTGAATTTAATGAAAATGTAGAATCCCTGTGGGTGGAGATAAGGGGAGGGGGAAAAATAATAAATTACTGATAGGGATTTGTTATAAATCTCCAAAAATAATGGAAGCATTGGAGAATATCCTCGTAAAGCAAATAGATGAAGCTGCGACTCAAAGAGAAGTCATTATTATGGGGGAATTCAACTACCCTGAAATAGATTGGGGAACAGAAACCTGCAGTTCCAGCAAAGGTAATCGGTTTTTGACAACTATGAGAGACAATTACCTTTCACAACTGGTTCAGGACCCAACAAGAAGGGGGGCACTGCTAGACCTAATATTAACCAACAGGCCAGACCGCATAGCAAATGTAAGGGTTGGGGGTCACTTGGGAAATAGCGATCACAAAATAATAAGTTTTCATGTATCCTTTAAAAAGATGTGTAATAGAGGGGTTACAAGGACACTAAACTTCAGGAGGGCAAATTTCCAATGGATGAGAGAGGATCTTGGTGCAATTAACCGGGGCAATATCCTGAGACACAAAAATACACAAAGAAAATGGGACACATTTATTAGCATCCTGGATAGGACCTGTGCACAGTATACACCATATGGGAATAAACATACTAGAAATAGGAGGAAACCAATATGGCTAAATAGAGCTGTAAGGGGCGCAATAAGTGACAAAAAGAAAGCATTTAGAGAATTAAAGGAAGTAGGTAGTGAGGAGGCAGTAAATAAATACAAAAAATTAAATAAATTCTGTAAAAAGCAAATCAAGGCAGCAAAGATTGAGACAGAGAGACTCATTGCCAGAGAGAGTAAAAATAATCCCAAAATATTCTTTAACTACATAAATAGTAAGAAACTAAAAAATGATAGTGTTGGCCCCCTTAAAAATAGTCTGGGTGAAATGGTGGATGAGGGTGAGGAAAAAGCCAATATGCTAAATGAATTTTTCATCAGTACTTACACAAGAAAATCCCATGGCAGACAAAATGACTAGTGATAAAAATTCCCCATTAAATGTCACCTGCTTAACCCAGTAGGAAGTGTGGCAGCGTCTAAAAATCACTAAAATTGACAAATCTCTGGGCCCGGATGGGATACACCCTCGAATACTGCAGGAATTAAGTACAGTCATTGATAGACCATTATTTATCATCTTTAAAGACTCCATAATAACAGGGCCTGTACCACAGGACTGGCGTATAGCAAATGTGGTGCCAATTTTCAAAAAGGGGAGAAAAACTGAACTCGGTAATTATAGGCCAGTAAGCTTAACCTCTACTGTGGGTAAAATCCTGGAGGGCATTCTAAGGGATGCTATACTGCAGTATCTGAAGAGGAATAACCTCATGATCCAGTATCAGCACGGGTTTACTAGGGACCGTTCATGTCAGACTAATTTGATCAGTTTCTATGAAGAGGTAAGTTCCAGATTGGACCAAGGGAACCCAGTGGATGTAGTGTATATGGACTTTTCAAGAGCTTTTGATACGGTGCCACACAAAAGGTTGATACATAAAATGAGAATAATGGGGATAGGGGAAAATATGTGCAAGTGGGTTGAGAACTGGCTCAGGGATAGGAAAAAAAAGGGTGGTTATTAATGGAGCACACTCGGACTGGGTAGCGGTTAGCAGTGAGGTACCACAGGGGTCAGTATTGGGCCCTCTTCTTTTTAACATATTTATTAATTACCTTGTAGGGGGCATTCAGAGTAGAATTTCAATATTTGCAGATGACACTAAACTCTGCAGGGTAATCAATACAGAGGAGGACAATTTTATATTACAGGATGATTTATGTAAATTAGAAGCTTGGGCTGATAAATGGCAAATGAGCTTTAATGGGGATAAATGTAAGGTCATGCACTTGGGTAGAAATAATATGATGTATAATTATGTGCTTAATTCTAAAACTCTGGGCAAAACCGTCAATGAAAAAGACCTGGGTGTATGGGTGGATGACAAAATCATAGTCAGTGGCCAGTGTCAGGCAGCTGCTACAAAGGCAAATAAAATAATAGGATGCATTAAAAGAGGCATAGATGCTCAAGAGGAGAACATAATTTTACCTCTATACAAGTCACTAGTTCGACCACACTTAGAATACTGTGCACAGTTCTGGTCTCCGGTGTATAAGAAAGACATAGCTGAACTAGAGCGGGTGCAGAGAAGAGCGACCAAGGTTATTAGAGGACTGGGGGGTCTGCAATACCAAGATAGGTTATTACACTTGGGGCTATTTAGTTTGGAAAAACGAAGACTAAGGGGTGATCTTATTTTAATGTATAAATATATGAGGGGACAGTAGACCTTTCTGATGATCATTTTAATCATAGACCTGAAACAGGGACAAGGGGGCATCCTCTGCCTTTGGAGGAAAAAAGGTTTAAGCATAATAACAGACGCGGATTCTTTACTGTAAGAGCAGTGAGACTATGCAACTCTCTGCCGTATGATGTTGTAATGAGTGATTCATTACTTAAATTTAAGAGGGGACTGGATACCTTTCTGGAAAAGTATAACTGCGCTAACTGCGGAATATGTTATCGCTATATAAAAATAAAGATTATTATTTTAAATGTTACAGGGTATATACACTAGATTCCTTTATAGGGCGTTGATCCAGAGAACTAGTCTGATTGCCGTATGTGGAGTCGGGAAGGAATTTTTTTCCCCAATGTGGAGCTTACTCTTTGCCACATGGGTTTTTTTTTGCCTTCCTCTGGATCAACATGTTAGGGCATGTTAGGTTAGGCTATGGGTTGAACTAGATGGACTTATAGTCTTACTTCAACCTTAATAGCTATGTAACTATGTAATTATGTAATACAGTGGGCCTGATTTTCCCAGCAGTCTCCCATACCTATAAAGGGAAATTTCTATTGCCACTAAGTGCATCTGCGTCAGTCCTGTTTGTGGCATATCTGTCAGCCACTTTCTGACACAGAAACTGTGTAGTGTAATACAGTGGGCCTGATTTTCCCAGCAGTCTCCCACACCTATTAAGGGACATTTCTATTGCCACTAATTGAATCTGCATCAGTCCTGTTTGTGGCATTTCTGTCGGCCACTTTCTGACACAGAAACTGTGTAGTGTAATACAGTGGGCCTGATTTTCCCAGCAGTCTCCCACACCTATAAAGGGAAATTTGTATTGACACTAAGTGCATCTGCGTGAGTCCTGTTTGTGGCATATCTGTCAGCCACTTTCTGACACAGAAACTGTGTAGTGTAATACAGTGTGCTTGATTTTCCCAGCAGTCTCCCACACCTATAAAGGGAAATTTCTATTGCCACTAAGTGCATCTGCATCAGTGTGATGGACTTAGTGCTACAGGACCCTTGCAGACTTCGCCTACTCCAGACTGCTTCTGCACCTTTTCTACCCTCCATTAGAAGTGTGGTTTTGACAAAGACCAGCCTTGGTCGAAACGTTAACCGTAACTTAAAGTATCCGTCATTTTCTCTGAACACTAATAAGCATTTGGTGATGCCTGTACTAATAATAAAAAATACAACTTTCACGTGAAAACCTGCAAGTCTTGAGTGTGCGGCTGTTTTTTCTATAGACACTGTGACTTTGTGTTCAGCCTGCACCTTTTTTCCATGCGGAGTGCACCACATCTCTTGTACTGACTAAGTGCATCTGCGTCAGTCCTGTTTATGGCATTTCTGTCGGCCACATTCTGACACAGAAACTGTGTAGTGTAATACAGTGGGCCTGATTTTTCCAGCAGTCTCACACACCTCTAAAGGGAGATTTAAATTCACAACAATTTTACGTACACCTTCTAACTGGTTTTACAGTACCATATAACGTTTGTTAGTTTGGTTACATTTTTCCAAGAATGAGGAAATCTGGTGGAAGAGGTCGTGGCCGTGGGCGGTCATTGCCAGCTGGTAATAATGGTAGTGGTGGTGGAGCTTCAGGTGGTCGCGGGAAAAGCTATATTTCACCTAAGTCTCGAGTTGTTGAGCCAGCATCATCGTCTGGCTACACAAGGCCTCAAACGCTTCCTTTTCTGAGAGTTGGTAAACCGCTTTTAAAGCCAGAGCAGCAGGAACACGTTTTGGCTTTCCTTGCTGACTCTACCTCTAACTCTTTCGCCTCCTCTTCGGAAAGTGAAAAATGTAAAAGCAGCGCGTCATCAGCGGATGCTCCCAGTCAGTAACAAGTCGATTCCTTGTGTCCTTCACCCAGAACAACAGAGAAGGATGCGTCAGGTGACACGACGGGTTACTCCATGGAGCTCTTTATACATACCGTGCCTGGGTTAGAAAGGGAAATTGTTAACAGGCCATGCCCATTACAAGATGAATCGGACATGGAGTGCACAGATGCACAGCGACAGCTAGATTATTATGCTGTTCCATTGACTCAGATCACAACACTGCCCTCGCAGTGTACTGAGCCAGAATCTCACCCTGATGAGACTATGGTGCCCCGTCCCGAATGCTATAGCATCGGCTTACACAGTGACACAGAGGAAGGTGCACAGGACATAGAAGAGGAAGTGATAGATGACCCAGTTGTTGATCCCGATTGGCAGCCATTGGGGGAACAGGGTGCCGCTGGCAGTAGCTCTGAAGCGGAGGTGGAGGAGCCACAGCAGGCATCAACATCGCAACAGCTTTCATCTGGCAGGCCCGTATCTGGCCAAAAACGTGTGTCAAAAACAGTTGTAGGACAGCGTGGCCATCCGGTTAAAGTAACTCAGTGTGCAATGCCTGAAAAAGTATTCGATAGTAGGAAGAGTGAAGTCTGGCAATCTTTTAACCAAGATCCGAATGATCGTTGCAAAGTGATCTGTAAAAAATGCTCAAGGACCTTTAGCAGAGGTCAGAATGTCAAAAATTTAAATACAAGTTGCAGGCGTAGACATTTAACCACCATGCACTTGCAAGCCTGGACTAACTACCAAATGTTCCGTAACGTTGTTGCACCAGCTCACAATGAAGCTAGTCAGCAACGCTACATTCCTTCCCTCACTGTAAACCCACCGTTTACGACACCACCTGCAGCAAATGTGGAGGTGTCGTCGCAAGGCCAAAGCAGTCAGGGAATCACCAGGTTCTTGGTAGGAAACACTGTATGTAGGCCAACAGCAAGAATACCATCACCAACCCTGTCTCAGTCTGCCATGTCCACCACCACCCCCGCTAGTTCCACCATATGCAGCTCTCCAGTCCAGCTCACCCTACAAGAGACTCTCCTTAGGAAAGGATGTACTCATCCTCTCATCCGCATACACAGGGTTAGAACTCCCACATTGCTAGACTAATCTCGTTAGAGATGATGCCCTACCGGTTGGTTGAAAGCAAATCTTTCAAAGCCCTGATGGCCTACGCAGCACCACGCTATGACCTACCCAGTCGACAATTCTTTGTGAGAAAAGCCATCCCAGCCCTCCACCAGCATGTCAAAGACCGCATTGTCCATGCACTCAGGCAATCTGTCAGTAGAAAGGTGCACCTCATAACAGATGCATGGACCAGTAGGCATGGCCAGGGACGTTACGTGTCCATCACGGCACACTGGGTTAATGTAGTAGATGTAGGGTCCACAGGGGACAGCCATATTGGGACAGTTCTGCCTAGCCCACGGTCTAGGAAACTGTTTGCTGGAGGTGTTTGCCACCCCTCCTCCTCGTCCTCCAGCAGAAGCGAAAACTCGTCCACAGAGCGCAGTCGCACGACCACTCCATCCGCAGCTGCCAGCGTTGCACACGAGGTGTCCCATTATGGAACAGCTAGTGGTAAGCGTCAGCAGGCAGTGTTGGAAATGAAGTGACACACCGCGGAAGTTCTGTCCGAGTTCTTGCAGCAAGAAACTCAGTCATGGCTGGGCAGTGTACATCTTGAGGCAGGCAAGGTAGTCAGTGATAACGGAAGGAATTTTATGGCTGCCATAGCCCTTTCACAACTGAAACACATTCCTTGCCTGGCTCACACCTTGAACCTGGTGGTGCAGTGATTCCTGAAAAGTTATCCGGGGTTACCCGTTCTGCTCCTGAAAGTGCAAAGAGTTTACTCGCACATCTGCCAATCGCCCTTACACTCCAGCCGTATGCAGAACCATCAGCGATCTTTGAAGCTTCCCCAGCACTTCCTAATAATCGACGTTGCAACAAGGTGGAACTCCACACTGCACATGCTTCAGAGGCTGTGCGAACAGAGGCGTGCTGTTATGTATTTGTGGGAGGATACACATACACGGACAGCCAGTTGGATGGCAGACATGGAGTTGTCAGGTGTGCAGTGGTCGAAGCTACAAGATCTGTGCCAAGTCCTTCAGTGTTTTGAGGAATGCACACGCCTGGTTAGTGCAGACGACGCCATCATAAGCATGAGCATCCCCCTAATGCATCTGCTGATGCAAAGTTTGACGCACATAAAGGAGCAGGCATCTGCAGCCGAGGAGGAGGGAAGCCTTGATGACAGTCAGCCATTGTCTGCTCAGGGAAGTCTCCGGGATTAGGTGGTGGACGAAGAGGAGGAGGACGAGGAGGATGATGGGGATGAATATTTATGGGAGGAGGAAGATTCTCATGGGGCAATAGAAACTGGTGGCGTTGCAAGGTCAGGTACAGGGTTTTTGAGGGAGACAAGTGATGTTGATTTGCCAGAAAGTGCTCCTCAACCCAGCACAAGCAGTGAATTGACACCTGGAACATTGGCCCACATGGCGGATTATGCCTTGCGTATCCTAAAAAGGGACCCCCGCATTATCAAAATGATGAACGATGACGATTACTGATTGGCCTGCCTCCTGGATCCACGCTATAAAGGGAAATTACAAAATATCATGCCACATGAGAACCTTGGGCAAATATTGGCAACTAGGGTTGAGCGACCTTGACTTTTTTAGAGTCGAGTCGGGTTTCGCGAAACCCGACTATCTCAAAAGTCGAGTCGAGTGGAATCGGCCGATTATCGCGAAAAGTCGGGGATCGACCGAAACACGAAACCCAATGCAAGTCAATGGGGGAGCATAGTCGGCAGTGAGTGGAGGCCAGGAAAACACCTATAGTTCCCATTTTAATGGAAAAAACATCCATTCTTGTTACTGAAGCTTGTCAATCTTAATTTACCTTATAATAATAGTAAGGCATTGGAAATTGGGGGTCATTTGGCTAAAGTTGTGGGGGGTAGGGCTGGTTAAAGTAATTAGTGGGCCCAGGAAATCTGGACCACGTCACGGCAGTGGAGCAGGGAGAGGTAAGTATTTCAACTTTGCAAGTGCTGTAATCCTGAGCAAGCAGGGGAGGCCCACTCGTTGGCATTGGCACTGGCACAGGGCCCCTCAAAGTACAGCGGTGTGTTCGCACGCCGGGGGCGCCTCCCACCGGCAGCAACACTTTTGCGTACTATGAGGGGCCCTATGCCAATGACGTCGCCAATGAGTATTCCTCCCCTCACCTGATGAAGGAACCTGCACATTCATCTGCACCTTCCTCTTTGTCCCCGTGTAAGGTGGTATGGTATGCGGGAAGGGGAACCTGACTTTCAGGAGGGTCACCATCTTGCTGTGTAGAGTGCACTGGAAATGTTGTGTTATGGGTCAATGTACCAGCAGACTCATCTATCACTGGCTGGGCAATGGGCAGGATGAGGGGGAAACAGATATGGGCCCAAAGAAAAAAGTGGGCTAAATGCAGTTCAAAATTGGTAACAGGACTAACCAGGGGGCATTGCTTTGTTCAGTGGAGGACAATTGGAATGAGAGGCTGACACAGAGAGTAGGCCCAAATCAGTAAGTAGTCTAAATGCAGTTCAAAATTGGCAACAGTAGTAAACAGGCGGCACAGCTTTGTTCACTGGAGGAGAACAGCAAGGAGCGGCAGACACCGATAGAAGGCCCCAACCCAACTAGTAGGCCCACTGCAGTTTTAAAATTCCGATAGGCTGAAAACCAGATAATTGTAGGTCATTTTTTTGTAAAGAGGACAGCTGTATTGAGTGGAGCAGCCAGACACTACAAGTAGGCCTTACACCACAAAGTTGGCTCGACGCAGGTTTAAAAAAGGTTACATGGGTACACGGTCTGCATTGGTGTGCTCAGTGGAGGACAATTGGAAGGAGGGACCGCAGAAAGACTTAGTAGGCGTAAAACTACAAAATAGGCTCTATGCAGCTTTGATTATGTGGCAACCTGGAGAACACCTTGGAGCGGCAGACACCGTCTCTACAACCCAGACCCAACTTGTAGGCCTAATGCAGTGTTGTTTTCAACAACTACTAAACGAGAGCTAGAAGATCAAAGCTATGGAGAGGAAACCTGGAGAACACCTTGGAGCGGCAGACACCGTCTCTACAACCCAGACCCAACTTGTAGGCCTAATGCAGTGTTGTTTTCAACAATTACTTAAGACGAGCATGAAGATTGAAGCAATGGAGAGGCAACCTGGAGAACACCTTGGAGCGGCAGACACCATCTCTACAACCCAGACCCAACTTGTAGGCCTAATGCAGTGTTGTTTTCAACAACTACTAAACGAGAGCTAGAAGATCAAAGCTATGGATAGGAAACCTGGAGAACACCTTGGAGCGGCAGACACCGTCTCTACAACCCAGACCCAACTTGTAGGCCTAATGCAGTGTTGTTTTCAACAACTACTAAACGAGAGCTAGAAGAACAAAGCTATGGAGAGGAAACCTGGAGAACACCTTGGAGCGGCAGACACCGTCTCTACAACCCAGACCCAACTTGTAGGCCTAATGCAGTGTTGTTTTCAACAATTACTAAATGAGAGCTAGAAGATCAAAGCTATGGAGAGGAAACCTGGAGAACACCTTGGAGCGGCAGACACCGTCTCTACAACCCAGACCCAACTTGTAGGCCTAATGCAGTGTTGATTTCAACAACTACTTAAGACGAGCATGAAGATTGAAGCAATGGAGAGGCAACCTGGAGAACACCTTGGAGTGGAAGACACCGTCTCTACAACCCAGACCCAACTTGTAGGCCTAATGCAGTGTTGTTTTCAACAACTACTAAACGAGAGCTAGAAGATCAAAGCTACGGATAGGAAACCTGGAGAACACCTTGGAGCGGCAGACACCGTCTCTACAACCCAGACCCAACTTGTAGACCTAATGCAGTGTTGTTTTCAACAACTACTTAAGACGAGCATGAAGATTGAAGCAATGGAGAGGCAACCTGGAGAACACCTTGGAGTGGAAGACACCTTCTCTACAACCCAGACCCAACTTGTAGGCCTAATGCAGTGTTGTTTTCAACAACTACTAAACGAGAGCTAGAAGATCAAAGCTATGGATAGGAAACCTGGAGAACACCTTGGAGCGGCAGACACCGTCTCTACAACCCAGACCCAACTTGTAGGCCTAATGCAGTGTTGTTTTCAACAACTACTTAAGACGAGCATGAAGATTGAAGCAATGGAGAGGCAACCTGGAGAACACCTTGGAGTGGAAGACACCGTCTCTACAACCCAGACCCAACTTGTAGGCCTAATGCAGTGTTGTTTTCAACAACTACTTAAGACGAGCATGAATATTGAGGCAATGGAGAGGCAACCTGAAGAACACCTGGGAGTGGAAGACACCATCTCTACAACCCAGACCCAACTTGTAGGCCTAATGCAGTGTTGTTTTCAACAACTACTTAAGACGAGCATGAAGATTGAAGCAATGGAGAGGCAACCTGGAGAACACCTTGGAGTGGAAGACACCGTCTCTACAACCCAGACCCAACTTGTAGGCCTAATGCAGTGTTGTTTTCAACAACTACTAAACGAGAGCTAGAAGATCAAAGCTACGGATAGGAAACCTGGAGAACACCTTGGAGCGGCAGACACCGTCTCTACAACCCAGACCCAACTTGTAGGCCTAATGCAGTGTTGTTTTCAACAACTACTAAACGAGAGCTAGAAGATCAAAGCTATGGAGAGGAAACCTGGAGAACACCTTGGAGCGGCAGACACCGTTAGTAGGCCCTACCGAAGTAGTAGCCCCAATGCAGTTTTCAAATTCCTATAGGCTGAAAACCAGACTATTGACGCTCAGCTTTTTTCAAAGGAGGACAGCTGTATTCAGTGGCGCAGACAGACACAGGTAGTAGGCCTTAAACACAAAATTTGGCTCAATACAGTTTAAAATAGGTTCCAGGGGTACACGGACAGCATTGGTCTGGTCATTGGAGGACTAGTGGAAGGAGGGACCGCAGACAGGCTTAGTAGGCCTAACATAACAAAAGTGGGCTGTGTTGTGAATTCTGTGGCAGAGCTCCCTCCTGTGGTCACAAGTGGTACTTCGGCTGATTCTCTGTATGAGCTTCCCTTGGTGGAGGAAAGTGGTACTGCAGCTTCTGAGTTTCCTTCCTCAGGTGATGTGGTGAAGTCGTTAGGTGCTGCTCTATTTAACTCCACCTAGTGCTTTGATCCTGGCCTCCAGTCAATGTTCTAGTATTGGACCTGTTTCCTCCTGGATCGTTCCTGTGGTCTGCTGCTCTGCATAGCTAAGTTCTGCTTTGCTATTTTGTTTGCTGTTTTTTTCTGTCCAGCTTGTCTATTTGTTTTTTCCTGCTTGCTGGAAGCTCTGGGACGCAGAGGGTGTACCTCCGTGCCGTTAGTTCGGTACGGAGGGTCTTTTTGCCCCCTTTGCGTGGTTTTTGTAGGGTTTTGTGTTGACCGCAAAGTTACCTTTCCTATCCTCGCTCTGTTCAGAAAGTCGGGCCTCACTTTGCTAAATCTATTTCATCTCTACGTTTGTCTTTTCATCTTAACTCACAGTCATTATATGTGGGGGGCTGCCTTTTCCTTTGGGGTATTTCTCTGAGGCAAGGTAGGCTTATTTTCTATCTTCAGGCTAGCTAGTTTCTCAGGCTGTGCCGAGTTGCATAGGGAGCGTTAGGCGCAATCCACGGCTGCCTCTAGTGTGGTTGGAGAGGATTAGGGACTGCGGTCAGCAGAGTTCCCACGTCTCAGAGCTCGTTCAATGTTTTTGGGTTATTGTCAGGTCACTGTATGTGCTCTGACCTCTATGTCCATTGTGGTGCTGAATTACCTTATCATAACAGGGCTGTAGGCACTTTAAAATAGGTTCCAGGGGTACACGGGCAGCAGTGGTCTGGTCAGTGGAGGACTAGTGGAAGGAGGGACCGCAGACAGGCGTAGTAGGCCTAACATAACAAAAGTTGGATGTAGGCACTTTAAAATACGTTCCAGGGGTACACGGCCAGCAGTGGTCTGGTCAGTGGAGGACTAGTGGAAGGAGGGACCGCAGACAGGCTTAGTAGGCCTAACATAACAAAAGTGGGCTGTAGGCACTTTAAAATAGGTTCCAGGGGTACACGGGCAGCAGTGGTCTGGTGAGTGGAGGACTAGTGGAAGGAGGGACCGCAGACAGGCGTAGTAGGCCTAACATAACAAAAGTGGGATGTAGGCACTTTAAAATAGGTTCCAGGGGTACACAGGCAGCATTGGTGTGGTCAGCGGAGGACGATTGGAAGGAGTGTCTGACACAGTTAGTACTCCCCCCAAAAAAATAGATGTTAATGTCTCGCAATACAACAAAACCAAAACACAAAAGGGTGGCATACTTAGGTACAGGGGTGGGCTCCTCTGCTGAGTTTCAGACCTAGTAATTTGGCGCAAAGTATTTACTGGTGTAAATATAGGACACTGCCCCTGACTATTTTAAGTAGCATCATACATGTCAACACATTGGTATTGTCAGTGCCAGGCATTGTTGGATGTCAGCGCATAGACTAAACATTGGTGGAGCTGTGAGAGGTAATTTTGCAAGTGGTAGAGCACTGTTTGAGCTGTGGGGGGGGAACTCTCTTGTGGCCGGCGGTACAGGCCCAGGGCCCCTCATGTTACAGTGGTGTGTCTGACGTTGGGTGCGCACCACCACCGCCAGAGACACTCTATTGTACTATGAGGGACCCAGTGGCAGTGCCGTCGAGCAAAAGCGTGCACACCCACCTCTTCAGACAAACGGCACTCTCACGGGTGCTTGCGCCAAGTGGCGAGACCACGGCCCCGTGGGGGGAGTTTGCCCATTTAGGGAGGTGTAAGCATGTCGTACGCTGGACAAACAGCTGCTGCAAATTACGAGATTGGAAAAGTCAGTCAGAGCAGTCCACAAGCAAGACCTTTTCATAGGAAAGCTAGGTGTCAGCCGGGAAAGGTGGGGCAAAAGAATTTGAAATCAAGTAGTGCTTGATTTTAATGAAGGTTAGATCATCAACATTTTGGGTAGCCAGACGAGTCCTTTTTTCGGTTAATATTGAACCTGCAGCACTGAATACTCTTTCTGATAGCACACTAGCTGCTGGGCAAGCAAGCTCCTGCAATGAATATTCTGCCAGTTCTGGCCAGGTGTCTAATTTGGATGCCCAGTAATCAAATGGGAATGACGTTTGAGGGAGAACGTCGATAAGGGATGAAAAATAGTTAGTAACCATACTGGACAAATGTTGTCTCCTGTCACTTTGAATTGATGCTGCAGTACCTGTCCTGTCTGCGGTCATAGCAAAATCACTCCACAACCTGGTCAGAAAACCCCTCTGTCCAACGCCACTTCTGATTTGTGCACCTCTAACACCTCTGGCCTGCTGCCCCCTGCAGCTCGTGTGATAACGATCACTGTCGCTGTGTGCTGAGAATGCCTGAATCAAACGGTCAACAAGGGTTGATTGTTTGGTTGCTAATATTTGTTCCAGGTTTACATGTGGCATAATATTTTGCAATTTGCCTTTATAGCGAGCATCAAGGAGGCAGGCCAACCAGTAATCGTCATCGGTCATCATATTAATAATGCGTGGGTCCCTTTTCAGGATACGTAAGGCATAATCCGCCATGTGGGCCAAAGTTCCAGTTGTCAAATCTGCGGTCGTGCTGGGTTGAGGGGCAGTTTCAGGCAAATCTACGTCACTTGTCTCCCTAAAAAAACCTGAACCCGGCCTTGCAACGCCACCAGTTGCTATTGGCCCCGGAGAAGCTTCCTCATTAAAAAAATACTCATCCCCATCATCCTCCTCCTCCTCCTGTTCGCCCGCTACCTCGTCCTGTACACTACCCTGACCAGACAATGGCTGACTGTCATCAAGGCTTTCCTCTTCCTCTGCTGCAGATGCCTGCTCCTTTATGTGCATCAAACTTTGCATCAGCAGACGCATTAGGGGGATGCTCATGCTTATTATGGCGTTGTCTGCACTAACCAGCCGTGTGCATTCCTCAAAACACTGAAGGACTTGACACATGTCTTGTACCTTTGACCACTGCACACCTGACAACTCCATGTCTGCCATCCTACTGCCTGCCCGTGTATGTGTATCCTCCCACAAAAACATAACAGCACGCCTCTGTTCGCACAGTCTCTGAAGCATGTGCAGTGTTGAGTTCCACCTTGTTGCAACGTCGATGATTAGGCGATGCTGGGGAAGGTTCAAAGACCGCTGATAGGTCTGCATGCGGCTGGAGTGTACGGGCGAACGGCGGATATGCGAGCAAAGTCCGCGCACTTTAAGGAGCAGGTCGGATAACCCCGGATAACTTTTCAGGAAGCACTGCACCACCAGGTTTAAGGTGTGAGCCAGGCAAGTAATGTGTTTTTCATTTGGGAAATGGAGATTTCAGCCATGAGATTCCTTCCGTTATCACTCACTACCTTGCCTGCCTCAAGATCTACAGTGCCCAGCCACGACTGCATTTCTTTCTGCAAGAACTCGGACAGAACTTCCGCGGTGTGTCTGTTGTCGCCCAAACACTTCATAGCCAATACAGCCTGCTGACGCTTGCCAGTAGCTGCCCCATAATGGGACACCTGGTGTGCAACAGTGGCAGCTGCGGATGGAGTGGTTGTGTGACTGCGGTCTGTGGACGAGCTCTCGCTTCTGCAGGAGGACGAGGAGGAGGGGGTGCGAACGGCTACAGCCAACTGTTTCCTAGACCGTGGGCTAGGCAGAACTGTCCCAAAATTGCTGTCCCCTTTGGACCCTGCATCCACCACATTCACTTAGTGTGCCGTGATGGACACGTAACGTCCCTGGCCATGCCTACTGGTCCATGCATCTGTTGTCATGTGCACCTTTGTACTCACAGATTGCCTGAGTGCATGGACGATGCGCTCTTTAACATGCTGGTGGAGGGCAGGGATGACTTTTCTCGAAAAGAAGTGTCTACTGGGTAGCTCGTAGCATGGTACAGCGTAGTCCATCAGGGCTTTGAAAGCTTCGTTTTCAACTAGCCGGTAGGGCATCATCTCTAACGAGATTAGTCTAGCTATGTGGGCGTTCAAACCCTGTGTACGCGGATGCGAGGCTAAGTACTTCCTTTTTCTAACGAGAGTCTCATGTAGGGTGAGCTGGACTGGAGAGCTGGAGATCGTGGAATTAGCGGGGGTGCCGGTGGACATGGCGGACTGAGAGACTGTTGGAGACGGTATTCTTGCCGGTGCCCTACATGCAGTGTTTCCAACTACAAAACTGGTGATTCCCTGTCCCTGACTGCTTTCGCCTGGCAACGAAACCTGCACAGATACTGCAGGTGGTGCGGAAAATGGTGGCCTTGCAGTGACGGAAGGGATGTAGCGTTGCTGACTAGCTTCATTGGCCGAGGGTGCTACAACCTTAAGGGACGTTTGGTAGTTAGTCCAGGCTTGCAAATGCATGGTGGTTAAATGTCTATGCATGCAACTTGTATTTAGAGTTTTCAGATTCTGACCTCTGCTTAAGGTAGTTGAACATTTTTGACAGATGACTTTGCGCTGATCAATTGGATGTTGTTTAAAAAAATGCCAGACTGCACTCTTTCTAGCATCGGATACCTTTTCAGGCATTGCAGACTGAGCTTTAACCGGATGGCCACGCTGTCCTCCAACAGGTTTTGGCTTTGCCACAGATACGGGCCCGGCAGATGGAACCTGTTGCGATGTTGATGCCTGCTGCGGCCCCTCCTCCTCCGCTTCAGAACTACTGCCGCCTGCACCCTGTTCCCCCAATGGCTGCCAATCGGGGTCAACAACTGGGTCATCTATGACCTCCTCTTCTATCTCGTGTGCAACTTCATCTGTGTCACCGTGTAAGCCGGTGGTATAGCGTTCGTGACGGGGCACCATAGTCTCATCAGGGTCTGATTCTGGATCACTACACTGCGAGGGCAATGTTGTGGTCTGAGTCAAAGGAACAGCATAGTAATCTGGCTGTGGCTGTGCATCTGTGCATTCCATGTCCGATTCAAATTGTAATGGGCATGGCCTGTTAACTGTTTCAGTTTCTAACCCAGTAACGGTATGTGTAAAGAGCTCCATGGAATAACCCGTTGTGTCGCCTGACGCATCCTTCTCTGTTGTTGTTTTTGCTGAAGAGGACAAGGAAGCGACTTGTCACTGACCGTAAACATCCACTAACGACGCGCTGCTTTTACATTTACCAGTTTCAGAAGAGGAGGCAAAAGAGCTAGAGGCTGAGTCGGCAAGGAAAGCCAAAACTTGCTCTTGCTGCTCCGGCTTTAAAAGCAGTTTTCCTACTCCCAGAAAAGGGAGCGTTCAAGGCCTTGTGTAGCCAGACGACGAACCTGGCTCCACAACTAGAGACTTAGGTGCTATATGTTTTTTCCCACGACCACCTGATGCTCCACCACCACTACCATCATTACCAGCTGGCAATGAACGCCCACGGACACGACCTCTTCCACCAGACTTCCTCATTGTTTTAAAAATGTAAACAAAGTAACGGTATTTGTTACTGTAAAACAACTTACAAGGTGAACTCAAACTTCTGTAGGATTTAGATATCCCTTTATAGCTGGGTGAGACTGCAAGGAAAATCAGGCACAATGTTACACACTCAGTTTTCTGTGGCACAAAATGAGAGAGATGCCACACACGCAGGACTGTCACTCAAGCACAAATGCCAATATTAATCTCCCACTAATTTTTTTTTTAAGGGAGAATTTAAAAACCAAAACCAGACACTAGGCTTTCTGTGGCCCACAATTTGAGAGAGATGGCACACACAGGACTGGCACACAAGCACAAAGACCAATCTTAATCTCCCACTATTTATTTTTTTTGAAGGGAGAATTTAAAAACCAAAACCAGACACTATGCTTTCTGTGGCCCACAATTTGAGAGAGATGGCACACACAGGACTGGCACACAAGCACAAAGGCCAATATTAATCTCCCACTGTTTATTTTTTTTTTTTTCAGGGAGAATTTAAAAACCAAAATAAAAAAAAAATAACTAGACTTTCTGTGGCCCACAATTTGAGAGAGATGGCACACACGACTGGCACTCAAGCACAAATGCCAATATTAATCTCCCACTATTTATTTTTTTTAAGGGAGAATTTAAAAACACACAAAAAAAACAGACACTAGGCTTTCTGTGGCCCATAATTTGAGAGAGATGGCACACACAGGACTGGCACACAAGCACAAAGGGCAATATTAATCTCCCACTGTTTATTTTTTTTTTTTCAGGGAGAATTTAAAAACCAAAATTAAAAAAAAAAAAACAGACACTAGGATTTCTGTGGCCCACAATTTGAGAGAGATGGCACACAAAGGACTGCCACACAAGCACAAAGGCCAATATTAATCTCCCACTGTTTATTTTTTTTTTCAGGGAGAATTTAAAAAACAAAACAAAAAAAAACAGACACTAGGCTTTCTGTGGCCCACAATTTGAGAGAGATGGCACACACAGGACTGGCACACAAGCACAAAGGCCAATATTAATCTCCCACTGTTTATTTTTTTTTTTTTCAGGGAGAATTTAAAAACCAAAATTAAAAAAAAAAAAAAACAGACACTAGGATTTCTGTGGCCCACAATTTGAGAGAGATGGCACACAAAGGACTGCCACACAAGCACAAAGGCCAATATTAATCTCCCACTGTTTATTTTTTTTTTTCAGGGAGAATTTAAAAAACAAAACAAAAAAAAAACAGACACTAGGCTTTCTGTGGCCCACAATTTGAGAGAGATGGCACACACAGGACCGCCACACAAGCACAAAGGCCAATATTAATCTCCCACTGTTTATTTTTTTTTTCAGGGAGAATTTAAAAAACAAAATAAAAAAAAAAACAGACACTAGGCTTTTTGTGGCCCACAATTTGAGAGAGATGGCACACAAAGGACTGCCACACAAGCACAAAGGCCAATATTAATCTCCCACTGTTTATTTTTTTTTTTTTTCAGGTAGAATTTAACCCCTTCACCCCAAAGCCTGTTTTCACCTAAGTGACAGGGCCAATTTTTACAATTCTGACCACTGTCACTTTATGAGGTCATAACTCTGAAACGCTTCAACAGATCCCGGTGATTCTGACACTGTTTTCTCGTGACATATTGTACTTCATGATAGTGGTAAAACTTCTTCGATATGACTTGCATTTATTTGTGAAAAAAACTAAAATTTGTCGGAAATTATGAAAATTTTGCAATTTTCAAACTCTTAGTTTTTATGCCCTTAAATTAGAGAGTTATATCACATAATATAGTTAACAAACAACATTTCCCACATGTCTGCTTTACATCAGCACAATTTTGGAAACATAATTTTTTTTTGTTAGGACGTTATAAGGGTTAAAAGTTGACCAGCGATTTCTCATTTTTGCAACAAAATTTGCAAAACCATTTTTTTACGGACCAACTCACACTTGAAGTGACTTTGAGGGGTCTATATGACAGAAAATGCCCAAAAGTGACACCATTCTAAAAACTGCACCCCTCAAGGTACTCAAAACCACATTTAAAAAGTTTATTAACCCTTCAGGTGCTTCACAGGAATTTTTTGAATGTTTAAAAAAATTGAACATTTAACTTTTTTTTCACAAAATTTTTAATTCAGGTCCAATTTGTTTCATTTTACCAAGGGTAACAGGAGAAATTGGACCACAAAAGTCGTTGTACAATTTGTCCTGAGTACGCCGATACCCCATATGTGGGGGTAAACCACTGTTTGGGCACATGGCAGAGCTCGGAAGGGAAGGAGCGCCAATTGACTTTTCAATGCAAGATTTGCTGGAATTGAGATCGGAGCCCATGTCACGATTGGAGAGCCCCTGATGTGCCTAAACAGTGGAAACCCCCACAAGTGACACCATTTTGGAAAGTAGACCCCCTAAGGAACTAATCTAGATGTGTGGTGAGCACTTTGAACCTCCAAGTGCTTCACAGAAGTTTATAATGTAGAGCCGTAAAAAAAAAATTATATCAATTTTCACAAAAAATGATCTTTTTGCCCCAATTTTTTTGTTTTCCCAAGGGTAAAAGGATAAATTGGACCCAAAAAGTTGTTGTGCAATTTGTCCTGAGTAAGTCGATACTTCATATATGGGGATAAACCACTGTTTGAGCGCATGGCAGAGCTCGGAAGGGAAGGAGTGCCATTTGACTTTTCAATGCAAAATTGGCTGGAATTGAGATCGGACGCCATGTCGCATTTGGAGAGCCCCTGACGTGCCTTAACAGTGGAAACCCCCCACAAGTGACCCCATTTTGGAAAGAAGACCCCCTACGGAACTTATCTAGATGTGTGGTGAGCACTTTTAACCCCCAATTGTTTCACTAAAGTTTAGAATGTAGCATTGTGAAAATTAAAAAATCATTTTTTCTTTCCACAAAATGATGTTTTAGCCCGCAATTTTTTTTTCCCCAAGGGTAACAGGAGAAATTGGACCACAAATGTTATTGTCCAATTTGTCCTGAGTACGCTGATACCCCACATGTGGGGGGGAACCACCGTTTGAGTGCATGGCAGAGCTCGGAAGGGAAGGAGCACCATTTGAAATGCAGACTTAGATGGAATGGACTGCAGGTGTCATGTTGCATTTGCAGAGCCCCTGATGTACCTAAACAGTAGAAACCCACCACAAGTGACCCCATATTGGAAACTAGACCCCCCAAGGAACTTATCTAGATGTGTTGTGAGAGCTTTGAACCAACAAGTGTTTCACTACAGTTTATAACGCAGAGCCGTGAAAATAAAAAAAAAATTTTTTTCCACGAAAATGATATTTTATCCCCTATGTTTTTATTTTCCCAAGGGTAACAGGACAAATTGGACCCCAAAAGTTGTTGTCCAACTTGTCCTGAGAACGCTGATACCCCATATGTTGGGGGGAACCACTGTTTGGGTGCACGGCAGAGCTCGAAAGGGAAGGAGCGCCATTTGAAATGCAGACTTAGATGGATTGGTCTGCAGGCGTCATGTTGCATTTGCAGAGCCCCTGATGTACCTAAACAGTAGAAACCCCCCACAAGTGACCCCATATTGGAAACTAGACCCCCAAAGGAACTTATCTAGATGTGTTGTGAGAGCTTTGAACCAACAAGTGTTTCACTACAGTTTATAACGCAGAGCCGTGAAAATAAAAAATATTTTTTTTCCACGAAAATGATATTTTATCCCCTATGTTTTTATTTTCCCAAGGGTAACAGGACAAATTGGACCCCAAAAGTTGTTGTCCAACTTGTCCTGAGAACGCTGATACCCCATATGTTGGGGGGAACCACTGTTTGGGCACACAGGAGAACTCGGAAGGGAAGGAGCCCTGTTTTACTTTTTCAAAGCAGAATTGGCTGGAATTGAGATCGGACGCCATGTCGCGTTTGGAGAGCCCCTGATGTGCCTAAACAGTGGAAACCCCCAATTATAACTGAAACCCTAACCCCAACCCTAACCCTAGCCCTAACCCTAGCCCTAGCCCTAACCCTAGCCCTAAACCTAGCCCTAACCCTAGCCCTAACCCTAGCCCTAACCCTAGCCCTAACCCTAGCACTAATGGGAAAATGGAAATAAATACATTTTTTTACATTTTATTATTTTTCCCTAACTAAGGGGGTGATGAAGGGGGGTTTGATTTACTTTTATAGCGTTTTTTTGGCGGATTTTTATGATTGGCAGCTGTCACACACTAAAAGACGCTTTTTATTGCAAAAAATAGTTTTTGCATCACCACATTTTGAGAGCTATAATTTATCCATATTTTGGCCAACAGAGTCATATGAGGTCTTGTTTTTTGCTGGACGAGTTGACGTTTTTATTGGTAACATTTTCGGGCAGATGACATTTTTTGATCGCTTTTTATTCCGATTTTTGGGAGGCGGAATGAACAAAAACCAGCTATTCCTGAATTTCTTTTAGGGGGGGCGTTTATACCGTTCCACGTGTGGTAAAATGGATAAAGCAGTTTTATTCTTCGGGTCAGTACGATTACAGCGATACCTCATTTATGTAATTTTTTTATGTTTTGGCGCTTTTACACAATAAAAACTATTTTATATAAAAAAATAATTGTTTTTGCATCGCATTATTCTGAGAGCTATAACTTTTTTATTTTTCTGCTGATGATGCTGTATGGCAGCTTTTTTTTTGCGGGACAAGATGACGTTTTCAGCGGTACCATGGTTATTTATATCCGTCGTTTTGATCGCGTGTTATTCCACTTTTTGTTCGCCTGTATGATAATAAAGCGTTGTTTTTTGCCTAGTTTTTTTTTTTTTTTTTTGCGGTGTTCACTGAAGGGGTTAACTAGTGGGATAGTTTTATAGAGCGGGTCGTTACGGACGCGGCGATACCAAATATGTGTACATTTATTGTTTTTTTTGTTTTTTTTTTACATAAATAAATGGATTTATTGGGAAATGTTTTTTTTTTTGTTTATTTGGGGAATTTTTTTTTATTTTTTTTACACATTCTATTTTTTTTTTTTTTTACTTTCTAACATTTTCCCAGGGTGGGACATCTCTGTATTAGATCAGATCGTTGATCTGGCACTGTGGATAGCACAGTGTCAGATCAACGATCTGACAGGCAGCTTAGCTGGCTTTCCAGCGCCTGCTCTCAGCAGGCGCCGGCTAGCCAGGTCACTTCATGACCCGGAAGGAGTCCGGCGGCCATCTTGGATCCGGGGACTCCTTCCGGGTCACCAGAGCAATGCGATCTCATTGCGTTGCTCCGGTGGGAGAGCGCAGGGAGCCCCCGTCCCTGCGCGATCCCCCTCTATGCCGCTGTCACTACTGACAGCGGCATCAGAGGGGTTAAATGCCCGCGATCGGCGATAGCGCCGATCGTGGGCATTGCTGCGGGGTGTCAGCTGTCATATACAGCTGACACCCGCACCCGATCACCGCGGCGCTCAGCGCGAGACCGCGGTGATTGGTGCGCCGTACTAGTACTGCTGCTGGCACTAATGCAGTGCCGGCAGCGCAGTACTAGTACGGCGTATGTCACGAAGGGGTTAAAAATTAAAAAAAAAAGAAACAGACACTAGGCTTTCTGTGGCCCACAATCTGAGAGAGATGGCGCACACACAGGACTGCCACACAAGCACAAAGGCCAATATTAATCTCCCACTGTTTATTTTTTTTATTTCAGGGAGAATTTAAAAACCAAAAAAAACAAAAAACAGACACTAGGCTTTCTGTGGCCCACAATTTGAGAGAGATGGCACACACAGGACTGCCACACAAGCACAAAGGCCAATATTAATCTCCCACTGTTTATTTTTTTTTTTTCAGGGAGAATTTAAAAACCAAAATAAAAAAAAACAGACACTAGGCTTTCTGTGGCCCACAATTTGAGAGAGATGGCACACACAGGACTGCCACACAAGCACAAAGGCCAATATTAATCTCCCACTGTTTATTTTTTTTTTCAGGGAGAATTTAAAAACCAACCCCCCCCCCAAAAAAAAAGACACTAGGATTTCTGTGGCCCACAATTTGAGAGAGATGGCACACACAGGACTGCCACACAAGCACAAAGGCCAATATTAATCTACCACTGTTTATTTATTTTTTTTCAGGGAGAATTTAAAAAAAAAACAAAAAAAAAAAAACAGACACTAGGATTTCTGTGGCCCACAATTTTAGAGAGATGGCACACACAGGACTGGCACACAAGCACAAAGGCCAATATTAATCTCCCACTGTTTATTTTTTATTTTTTTCAGGGAGAATTTAAAAAAATAAAATAAAATAGGCTTTCTGTGCCCCTAAATTGGAGAGAGATGGCACACACAGGACAGGCACTCTAGCAGAAATGCCAATCTTAATCTCACACTGCTTTTTTTGGTTAGGGAGAATTGCCAAGAAATCAGGGCCAGTATTACACACTAGGTTTTCTGTGCCCCAAAATTGGAGAGAGATAGCACACACAGGACTGGCACTCTAGCAGAAATGCCAATCTTAATCTCCCACTGCTTTTTTTGGTTAGGGAGAATTGCCAAGAAATCAAGGCCAGTATTACACACTAGGCTTTCTGTGCTCCAAAATTGGAGAGAGATGGCACACACAGGACTGGCACTCTAGCAGAAATGCCAATCTTAATCTCCCACTACTTTTTTGGTTAGGGAGAATTGCCAAGAAATCAGGGCCAGTATTACACACCAGGCTTTCTGTGCCCCAAAATTGGAGAGAGATGGCACACACAGGACTGGCACTCTAGCAGAAATGCCAATCTTAATCTCCCACTCCTTTTTTTGGTTAGGGAGAATTGCCAAGAAATCAGGGCCAGTATTACACACTAGGCTTTCTGTGCACCAAAATTGGAGAGAGATGGCACACACAGGACTGGCACTCTAGCAGAAATGCCAATCTTAATCTCCCACTGCTTTTTTTGGTTAGGGAGAATTGCCAAGAAATCAAGGCCAGTATTACACACTAGGCTTTCTGTGCTCCAAAATTGGAGAGAGATGGCACACACAGGACTGGCACTCTAGCAGAAATGCCAATCTTAATCTCCCACTACTTTTTTGGTTAGGGAGAATTGCCAAGAAATCAGGGCCAGTATTACACACTAGGCTTTCTGTGCCCCAAAATTGGAGAGAGATGGCACACACAGGACTGGCACTCTAGCAGAAATGCAAATCTTAATCTCCCACTCCTTTTTTTGGTTAGGGAGAATTGCCAAGAAATCAGGGCCAGTATTACACACTAGGCTTTCTGTGCCCCAAAATTGGAGAGAGATGGCACACACAGGACTGGCACTCTAGCAGAAATGCCAATCTCAATCTCCCACTACTTTTTTTGGTTAGGGAGAATTGCCAAGAAATCAGGGCCAGTATTACACACTAGGCTTTCTGTTCCCCAAAATTGGAGAGAGATGGCACACACAGGACTGGCACTCTAGCAGAAATGCCAATCTTAATCTCCCACTACTTTTTTTTTAGGGAGAATTAAAAAAAAAAAAAGGATTATAGACACTAGGCTTTCTGTGCCCCACAATTGGAGAGAGATGGCACACACAACTGGCACTCAAGCACAAATGCCAAGATTAATCTCCCACTATTGATTTTTTTTCAGGGAGAATTTAAAAAAAAAAAAAAGGACTGTCCTACAATTACTATCTCCCTGCAGTAATCTCAGCCAGGTATGGCAGGCAGCAATAACAAGGAGTGGACTGCTGCACAAATTAAATCAAAAGTGTGGACAAACAAAAAAGATAGCTGTGCAGAAAGGAACAACAGGATTTGTGCTTTTAAAAAAGCAGTTGGTTTGCACAGCGGCGTACACACAGCAATGCAGCTATCAGGGAGCCTTCTAGGGCAGCCCAATGAGCTACCGCGCTGAGGAAAAAAAAATGTAGCTTCCACTGTCCCTGCAAACAAAAGGTTGTGTTGGACAGTGGAAATCGCTACAGCACAGGCGGTTTGGGGGTTAATGGACCCTGCCTAACGCTATCCCTGCTTCTGACAAAGCGGCAGCAACCTCTCCCTATGCTCAGATCAGCAGCAGTAAGATGGCGGTCGGCGGGAACGCCTCTTTATAGCCCCTGTGATGCCGCAGACAGCAAGCCAATCACTGCAATGCCCTTCTGTAAGATGGTGGGTACCAGGACCTATGTCATCACGCTGCCCACACTCTGCGTCCACCTTCATTGGCTGAGAAATGGCGCTTTTAGCGTCATTGAAATGAACGATCCGTTTCGCTCAACCCTATTGGCAACCAAACAAGCAAGTCTTGTAGACCGTTTGGTTCAGGCATTCCCAGCGCACAGTGGCGGTGATGGTTCTCACACGAGCTGCAGGGGGCAACATGGCAGAGGTGTTAGAGGTGCACAAATCAGAAGTGGCGTTGGACAGAGGGGTTTTATGACCAGGTTGTGGAGTCATTTCGCAATGACCACAGACAGGACAGGTACTGCAGCATCAATTCAAAGTGACAGGAGACATTTGTCCAGTATGGTTACTAACTATTTTTCCTCCTTTATCAATGTTCTCCCTCATACGTCATTCCCATTTGATTACTGGGCATCCAAAGTAGACACCTGGCCTGAATTGGCAGAATATGCATTGCAGGAGCTTGCTTGCCCAGCAGCTAGTGTGCTATCAGAAAGAGTATTCAGTGCTGCTGATTCAATACTGACCGAAAAAAGAAGTCGTCTGGCTACCCAAAATGTTGATGATTTAACCTTCATTAAAATGAACCACTCATGGATTTCTAATTATTTTGCCCCACCTTTCCCGGCTGACACCTAGCTTTCCTGTAAAAAGGACTTGCTTTTGGACTGGTCTTACTGACTGCTCCAATTTCTCCATTTGCAGCTGCTGTATGTCCAGCATACGCCATTTTTACACCTCCCTAAATGGGCTGACTCCCCCCACGGGGCCGTGGTCACCACTTGGCGCAAGCACCCGTGCGAGTGCCGTTTGGCTGAAGAGGTGGGTGTGCCCACTTTTGGGCGACAGCACTGGCACAGGGTCCCTCATAGTACAATGAAGTGTCTCTGGCGGTGGTGGTGCGCACCCAACGTCAGACACACCGTCGTAACATGAGGGGCCCTGGGCAAGTACCGCCGCCCACGAGAGAGTGTTCCCCCCCAGCTCAAACAGTGCTCTACCACTTGCAAAATTATCTCTCACTGCTCCACCACAGTTTAGTCTATGCGGTTAAATCCTTCAATGGCACTGCCAATACCAATTTACTGACATGTATGATGCTAGTAAAAATATTCAGGGGCCCTGTCCTACATTTACACCAGTTAATACTTTGCGCCAAACACCACTGTCTGCAAGTCAGCAGAGGAGCCCACCCCTGTGCCTGATACACAGGCATGCAGATACTGCTCCTAGGCCCAAAACTATTTACTGGGTTGGATGCAGTAAAAATTGAGATACAAAGGCATGCAGACACTGCTCCTAGGCCCAAAACTATTTACTGAGTTAGGTGCAGTAACAATTTAGATATACAGGTGTGCAATCACTGCTCCTAGTCCCAAAACTATTTACTGGGTTAGATGCAGTAAAAATTTAGATACACAGGTTTGCAAACACTGCTCCTAGTCCCCAAACTATTTACTGGTTTAGATGCAGTAAAAATTGACATACACAGATGTGCAGACACTGCTCCTAGGCCCAAAACTATTTTCTGGTTTAGATGCAGTAAAAATTTAGATACACAGGCGTGCAGACACTGCTCCTAGGCCTAAAACTATTTACTTCGTTAGATGCAGTAAAAATTGAGATACACAGGCATGCAGACACTGCTTCTAGGCCCAAAACTATTTACTGGGTTAGATGCAGTAAAAATTAAGATACACAGGCGTGCAGACTCTGTTCCTAGGCCCAAAACTATTTACTGGGTTAGATGCAGTAAAAATTTAGATACACAGGCGTGCAGACACTGCTCCTAGGCCCAAAACGATTTACTGAGTTAGACATACCTCCCAACCGTCCCAGATCCAGCAGGACTGTCCTGATTTTGACAATCAGCCCCGCGATCCCGGGCAGGACATTACTGTCCAGCAGTGGTTGGGAGGTGTGTATATCACCCGGTCAGCTCCCTGAGTCCCTGCACCTGCAGAGCAGCACACCACATATTGGCTGCTCTGTGCGCACAGGACCTGTGATGAAGTCACAGGATGGGAGGAGTCAGGGAGTTAAATGATCGGGATGACCTCTGTGTACAGGACTCTGCTGGTTGTCTTGGCGCTGGAGGAGGGTAAGCGTAAGTGTGAGGTCAGGAGGTGTTTACAGTGTGGATGTAGCAGAGCCGTGTGTGTACGAGGTGTATGGATCGGAGCAGTGTGTGAAAGGTGAATGGAGCAGAGTCGTGTGTGTAAGACGTATACGGAGCGGAGCCTTGTGTGTAAGAGGTGTGCGGATCGGAGCAGAGTGTGAAAGGTGTATGGAGCAGAGTCGTGTGTGTACAATGTGTACGGAGCGGAGCCACGTGTGTATGAGGTGTGCGGAGCAGAGCCATGTGTGTAAAAGGTATACAGAGCGGAGCAGCATGTGCAATGTGTATGGAGCGGAGCCGTGTGTGTACGGGATGTATGGAGAGGAGCCGTGTGTGTATGAGGTGTACGGAGGGTAGCCATGTGTGTGCAAGGTATATGGAGTGGAGCAGCGTGTGCAATGTGTATGGATCGGAGCCGTGAGTGTACGAGGTGTACGGAGTGGATCCGTGTGTGTATGAGGTGTACAGAGCGGAGCCGTGTGTGTGTAAGGTATACGGAGCGGAGCAGCGTATGCAATATGTATGGAGCAGAGACGTGTGTGTATGAGGTGTACGGAGTGGTGCCGTGTGTGTACAAGATGTACGGAGAGGAGCCATGTGTGTATGAGGTGTACAGAGTGGAGCCGTGTGTGTATGAGGTGTACGGAGTGTATCTGTGTGTGTATGAGGTGTACGGAGTGGAGCAGTGTGTGTACGAGGTGTACGGAGCGGAGCCGTGTGTGTACGAGGTGTGAGGTGTACAGAGCAGGGGCGTGTGTGTACGAGGTGTACGGAGAGGGTGTGTGTGTGTACAAGGTGTACGGAGCGGAGCCGTGTGTGTACAAGGTGTACGGAGCGGAGCCGTGTGTGTACGAGGTGTACGGAGCGGAGCCGTGTGTGTACGAGGTGTACGGAGCGGAGCCGTGTGTGTACGAGGTGTACGGAGCGGAGCCGTGTGTGTACGAGGTGTACGGAGCGGAGCCGTGTGTGTACGAGGTGTACGGAGTGGAGCCGTGTGTGTACGAGGTGTATGGAGCGGAGTCGCGTGTGGACGAGGTGTACGGAGCGGATGCTGGCTGCGTTGGATCGGAGCAGATATTGCTCCTCGCTCTGACACTGACTGGCACAGGAGACACGGAGAGGTCTTTATCAGTGGTGTATCACAGCTGCAGCGACGTGAGCAGTCAGCGGCACAGCTTGATGACACCATTCAGCGCCGTGGGAGTGGAAGCTGCCGGCTGCTGCGAGGTGAAAGGTGTGTGTGTGTGTGTAGTGATGGAGAAGGCAATGATGGGGGTGGGGTAACCATGTGTGGCCATTATACTGTACCCAGCATTGTGTGGCCATTATACAGTATGGAGCATAATGTTGCCATTAAACAGTATGGAGCATTATGTGTGGACATTATACAGTATGGGGCACTGTGTGGCCATTATACAGTATGGAGCATCATGTGTGGCCATTATACAGTATGGAGCATTACGTGTGGCCATTATACAGTATGGGGCACTGTGTTGCCACTATACAGTATGGAGCATCATGTGGAGCCATTATACAGTATGAAGCATCATGTGTGGCCATTATACAGTATGCAGCATCATGTGTGGCCATTATACAGTATGAAGCATCATGTGGGGTTATTATACAGTATGGAGCATAATGTGGCCATTATACAGTATGGAGCACTGTGTGGCCAATATACAGTATGGAGCATCATGTGGAGCCATTATACAATATCGAGCATCATGTGTGGCCATTATACAGTATGCAGCATCATGTGGGCCCATTATACTGTATGGAGCATCATGTGGGGCCAGTACACTATACGCAGCATCATTTGGGGCCATTATACAGTACGGAGCATCATGTGGGGCCATTATACATTATGGAGCATCATGTGTGACCATTATACACTATGGAGCACTGTGTGGCCATATTTTTTTTTCTTTATAATTATTGTTTACGAAACATTGTGATCAGAAGTGCTAAATGGGTGTGGTTGGGGCGTGACTAGTTGTGAAATGGGTGTGGTCAGAGGTGTGGCCTAAAATTTGCTGCTGCGCGCGCCACTAACTTTGTCCCTCTTTCCCTTCCTCGAAAGTTGGGAGGTATGAAGTTAGATGCAGTAAAAATTGAGATACACTGGCGTGCAGACACTGCTCCTAGGCCCAAAACTATTTACTGGGTTAGATGCAGTAAAAATTTAGATACACAGGCGTGCAGACACTGCTCCTAGGCCCAAAACTATTTACTGGGTTAGATGCAGTTAAAATTTAGATACACAGGCGTGCAGACACTGCTCCTAGGCCCAAAACTATTTACTAGGTTAGATGCAGTTAAAATTTAGATACACAGGTGGTGTAGTTAGTTTCACAGGCGGGCTACTCTGCTGATGTGCAGATACTGCTCCTAGACCCAAAACTATTTACTGGGTTAGATGCAGTAAAAATATAGATACACAGGCGGTGTAGCTAGCTACACAGGTGGGCTACTCAGATGACTACCAGACAATGCTACTGTTATGGACCTGGTGGTTAGGAGCACCCGGCACGACCAGATAGTTAAACTCACACAGGACAAGCTCTGGGATGTGGGAGCTCTGCTGACCGCAGGCCCTAATCCTATCACAACAACTAGAAATAGCCGTGGAGCGTTCCTGACACTCCCTAGACGCCTCTTCACAGCCTAAGAGCTAGCTAGCCCTAGAGATAGAAAATAAAGCCTACCTTGCCTCAGAGAAATTCCCCAAAGGAAAAGGCAGCCCCCCACATATATTGACTGTGACTAAAGATGAAAGTCACAAACGCAGAAATGAAACAGGTTTCAGCAAAGGGAGGCCAGACTTACTAAACAGACAGAGGATAGGAAAGGTTTCTTTGCGGTCAGCACAAAAAACTACAAAAGACCACGCAGAGTGTGCAAAAAGACCTCCGCACCGACTAACGGTGCGGAGATGCCACTCTGCATCCCAGAGCTTCCAGCTAGCAAGACAAAATCATGATAACCAGCTGGACAAGGAAACAATGAACAAATAATATCTATCAGGAACTTAGCTTCTGCTGGAGAAGACAGGTCACCAGAAAGATCCAAGAGCGAACTGAACCAATGCAGGAACATTGACAGCTGGCATGGAGTAACGATCTAAGTGGAGTTAAATAGAGCAGCCAACCAATGGATAAACCACGTCACCTGTGTAAGGAACCTCAGAAGCAGCAGCTTCACTCACAGCCACCAGAGGGAGTCCATGGACAGAACTCGCCGGAGTACCATTCACGACCACAGGAGGGAGTTCGACAACAGAATTTACAACATGCTACTAGCCCAAAAGGATTGGCTGAGCAAGATTACACTAAATGCTGTGACAAAACTTGCACAGCACTGGCACAGACCTGCCTGGCAAAAAGTGCTATGAACTGCTGTAACCTACCCTGAAAAGGGCTGATATTACAACTATTTCCGACTTCTCCCGACTCCCTAAACCTATCTCTCTGAAAATTCGCTCCAAAAAAACACTCTTAGACTGTATAGCGCCCACAGCAGCAGCGGTGCCTGTAACGGGGTTTAACAATCTGGGGTACCTCTTTCAGTACCACTCCGTGTTTTCGGAGGTCCACTCTGCTTTGGCTGAAGTCTGAATGAAGGACGTTGGCTGGAATTCCTTGATTACATGGGCGTATATAAAAGATCACTGCTTCTCCACGCATTTCCAGTCTAACAAAAAACTTTACTCACAGGACACAGAATATATAACACAGATACAGAGGGCAGGCGAATAGAAAAGCGGCAGGCCAGACATACATTACAATAGCCGCAGGTGGCCGGAGCCTGCCGATATTTAGTGTGGGAATTACAAAGGTGGGGTGGGGGCGGACAAAAGGGGAATATCATGTCCCCTCTGCCCAGGGGCGCGGGCTGATGCATTCGGAAATGCGTTTCACATGGATCCTATTATACATACATATAACTGCACAACATATTCTGGGTGCTGAGTGGTTCCGTAACACGGCTTCCCTTTTCAGCGACGCGATCGGCATACACAGTCTGATCCTTAACGGATCGGTTTGGGGATTTGGGGATGACCGAAGTTTATGGGGTTGGCACAAGTTCCGTTAGTCGACTTAGTCCATCGGCGTTACCGTTTTGTTTGCCGGGTCTGTAGTGGATGGTGAAGTCCAGAGGTTGTAGGGCTAAACTCCACCGCAGTAATCTGGCATTGTCTCTAGAGAACCGATTAAGCCAGACTAGGGGATTATCGTCCGTTAGGAGGGAAAACTGCCGTCCATATAAATATGGTTGCAACTTTTTCAGTGCCCATACTACCGCCAGGCACTCCTTCTCGACGGCCGCATAGCTTACTTCACGGGGCAGTAGTTTCCAACTCAGGTAAGCTACCGGGTGTTCTTGGCCGTCCGGCCCGACTTGGCTCAGTACTGCCCCCAATCCAAACATAGAAGCATCTGTGTGAACCAGGAAATGTTTAGTTGGATCGGGTGCGGCCAATACAGGGGTATTGGTGAGGGCGTCCTTTAGTTGGCGGAAGGCTTCCTCACACTCTGGGGCCCAGGTTACCTGGCGGGGTTGGTTCTTATGGGTCAGATCAGTGAGGGGCTTGGCTACGCTGCTGTAATTGGGAACATATTTCCTGTAATACCCCGCTGTCCCTAGAAAGGCCATGACCTGGGTTTTAGTGCGTGGGGTGGGCCATTTGGCTATGGCCTCAATCTTGGCTGGTTCTGGTCGCTGTTCTGGTCCACTTCCCACCCAATGCCCTAAATACTGAACCTCTGCTTTGCCCATGTGACACTTGTTTGGGTTCAGGGTGATTCTGGCCTGGTGGATCCTGTCGAATACTGTCTCTAGGTGATTTAGATGCTCTCCCCATGTCGCACTGTAGATGGCGATGTTGTCCAGGTAGGCATAAGCATAGTCCTGGAGACCATCCAGAAGCCGGTCAGCCAGCCTCTGGAAGGTCGGCGGGGCATTCTTCATCCCGAATGGCATAACTCGAAACTGGAATAAGCCGAACGGGGTGACAAATGCCAACTTGGGAATAGCGTCAGGACTAAGGGGAATCTGCCAGTAGCCTTTGCATAGATCAATGGTGGTCAAATATTTTGCCCCCGCCAGCCGGTCTAACAACTCATCCACACGCAGCATGGGATATGCATCCGTCACTGTTTTCTCATTGAGCTTACGATAGTCTACACAAAACCGAGTAGTCCCATCCTTCTTGGGCACTAACACTACGGGGTACTATCTGACTCTTCAATGACCCCTAAAGCAACATATCTTCTATCTCTTGTCGCATCCCCTCTCATACAAACTCAGGGATGCGGAAGGGGTTTTGTCGCAGAGTCTGATCCTGGGTCTCAACCTTGTGTTGTGCCAGGCGTGTGTACCCTGGTCTCCCCGAAAACATCCTCTGTCGCTGCCTCAACAACTCCTCCGCCTGCTGTCTCTCCCGGAGGCCTAGGTCTTCACACAAGTGTACCTGGTCCCATGTTTTAGACTGAGTCCTTTCCCCTAAGGCATCTGGCAAGGGAAGTCTGGCTAAATCCTCTGCTTCAGGTGCACAGATGGCCACTACCTCTTTAGGGCGCTCCTACGGGCTTCAGCATATTCATGTGGAACATGCGCATAACCCTGGGGTCGTCACAATCGGCGACATTATAATAATAATCTTTTTCTTTTATATAGCGCTAACATATTCCGCAGCGCTTTACAGGTTTCACACATTATCATCACTGTCCCAGATGAGGCTCACAATCTAAATTCCCTATCAGTATGTCTTTGGAATGTGAGAGGAAACCGGAGAACCTGGAGGAAACCCACGCAAACACGGAGAGAACATACAAACTCTTTGCAGATGTTGTCCTTAGTGGGGTTGGAACCCAGGACTCCAGCACTGCAAGGCTGCTGTGCTATCCACTGCGCCACCGTGCTACCCCATATTATAGGCTGTGTCGGCTATTTTCCCCACTACCTGGTAGGGCCCCTGCCATGCAGCTTGGAACTTGTTCTGCTTAGTGGGCTCTAACACCCGGACCTTCTGTCCTATTTCCAAGGTGCGCTCTCTGGCCCTCCGATCGTACCATACGTGCTGGCGCCACTGGGTCGCCTGCATGTTCTCACGTACAGCCTGGGTCAGCTCCTGTAGGCGGTCCCGGAATTCCAGCACATAGGGTACAATAGGTACCCCTTCTATAAGGCCCTCCCCTTCCCAGTGTTCTAGCACTAAGTCTAGGGGTCCCTTTACCCATCTCCCGTATACCAGTTTGAATGGGGAGAACCCTGTGGATTCTTGGGGCACCTTTCGATAGGCAAACAGGAGGTGTGGCAAGAATTTCTCCCAGTCCCTGTAGGTCCTGGTAAAAGTCACAATGAGCTGTTTTAATGTCCCGTTAAAGTGTTCACACACCCATTGGTTTGCGGGTGGTACAGGGCGCTTCTAATAGACTTTACGCCGCACAGCTTCCACAATTGGTTGGTCACCTCTTCTGTAAACTGGGTACCCTGGTCCTAGATAAATCCAACTCGTGAGAAAACCTGGAGCAGGGCGGCCGCCACCGTCTCTGCCAGTATGTTAGGTAACGCAACCACCTCTGGATACCGTGTGGCATAATCTACCACTGTCAATATATACCTTTTCCCTGATGGACTGGGTTTGGCTAACGGCCCTATCAGATCGACCACTACTCGGCCAAATGGTTCCTCCACAATGGGGAGGGGGTGTAATTTGGCCTTGCATCGATCCCCCCTCTTGCCAATGCACTGGCAATTGTCACAGGTCTGGCAGTACTGACGAACATCATAGGTTACCCCCGGCCAAAAGAAGTTTTGTGTCAGATGATGCCTGGTGCAACTGACGCTGAAGTGCCTGGCCAAGGGTATGTCATGAGAGATTCGCAGTAACTCCTGCCTATACTTCTTGGGAACTACCAGCTGTCGTTTTATAGTGGGGCTCATCCCTGTTTGGTGCTGCCAATTTGGGGTACCTCTTTCAGTACCACCCCGTGTTTTCGGAGGTCCACTCTACTTTGGCTGGAGTCTGAATGAAGGACGCTGGCTGGAATTCCTTGATTACATGGGCGTATATAAAAGATCACTGCTTCTCCACGTATTTCCAGTCTGACAAAAAAACTTTACTCACAGGACGCAGAATATATAACACAGATACAGAGGGCAGGCCAATAGAAAAGCGGCAGGCCAGACATACATTACAATAGCCGCAGGTGGCCAGAGCCTGCCGATATTTACTGTGGGAATTACAAAGGTGGGGGGTGGACAAAAGGGGAATATCATGTCCCCTCTGCCCAGGGGCGCAGCCTGCGGGCTGATGCATTAGGAAATGCGTCTCACATGGAACCTATTATACATACATATAACTGCACAAAATATTCTGGGTGCTGAGTGGTTCCGTAACACGTAACAGTGCCGTCTAACACTAAGCTGCAGCAGTGAGGAAATGGTGGCGACGGGGCAAATGGCTGGTTCTTATAGGGCAAGGACATGTAACATACACAGCCAATGACACATGCCCTTGCTTTTGTGCATCACATGCACATTGCTGTGTGTGTGCACTGCTGATAGGCTGAGAGACTGCACCGCCCCACTGTAAATGCGGGAAAGAAAAAAAAAAAAGGAGATCGGCATTATTTCAGCACAGATCTATCCCCCCCCCCACCTACTATACACTGAAACAGTCTATTAACAATGATAAACAGTTTTAATGTGCAAATCAACTTAGGCTTTTGGTGAATGAACAGTTATCGAACAGAAACTCGAACAGCCAAATTTAAAGCAAATTGTTGAAGTTCGTCAAACGACTCGAACACCGCCCAAAACAGCTCGAATTTAAAATTGGCAAACAGTTTGACTCGAACACCGCTCATCTCTATATATGGGGCACATTAAATATCGAGCATCATATGATACCCATCATACACTGGAGCATCATATATTAGGCTCATTATACACTGGAGCATCATATATGGGCCCATCATTTACAGGAGCATCATATTTGGGGCCCATTATACCCTGGAGAATCATATATGGGCCATCATACACTAGAGCAACATATATGGGGCACATTAAATATCTAACATCATATATGGGGCTCATCATACACTGGATCATCATATATTAGGCCAATTTTACACTGGAGCATCATATATGGGGCCCATTATTCACTGGAGAATTATATATGAGGCCCATCATACACTGGACCATCATATACTGGAGCATCATATATGGTCCATCATATACTGGAGCATCATATATGGGGCCCATCATATACTGGAGTATCATATTATTATTATTATTATTATTATTTATTGTTATAGCGCCATTAATTCCATGGCGCTTTACATGTGAGGAGGAGTATACATAATAAAAACAAGTACAATAATCTTAAACAATACAAGTCATAACTGGTACAGGAGGAGTGAGGACCCTGCCCGCGAAGGCTCACAATCTACAAGGGATGGGTGAGGATACAGTAGGCGAGGATAGAGCTGGTCATGCAGCGGTTTGGTCGATCGGTAGTTACTGCAGATTGTAGGCTTGTCGGAAGAGGTGGGTCTTCAGGTTCTTTTTGAAGGTTTCGATGGTAGGTGAGAGTCTGATGTGTTGTGGTAGAGGGTTCCAGAGTAGGGGTGATACGCGAGAAAAATCTTGTATACGATTGTGGGAAGAGGAGATAAGAGGGGAGTAGAGTAGGAGATCTTGTGAGGATCGGAGGTTGTGTGTAGGTAAGTACCGGGAGACGAGGTTACAGATGTATGGAGGAGACAGGTTGTGGATGGCTTTGTACGTCATGGTTAGGGTTTTGTAGTGGAGTCTCTGGGCAATGGGGAGCCAGTGAAGGGATTGACAGAGGGGAGAGGCTGGGGAATAGCGGGGGGACAGGTGGATTAGTCAGGCAGCAGAGTAGAATAGATTGAAGGGGTGCGAGAGTGTTAGAGGGGAGGCCACAGAGCAGGAGGTTGCAGTAGTCAAGGCGAGAGATGATGAGGGCATGGACTAGGGTTTTTGTAGATTCATGGTTGAGGAATGAACGGATTCGTGAAATATTTTTGAGTTGAAGTCGGCAGGAAGTGGAAAGGGCTTGGATATGTGGTTTGAAGGAGAGATCAGCGTCAAGGATTACCCCGAGGCAGCGAGCTTGTGGGACTGGGGAGAGTGGGCAGCCATTTACTGTAATGGCTAGGTTCGTTGGGGGGGTCGCGTGAGATGGGGAAAGATGATGAATTCTGTTTTGTCCATGTTAAGTTTCAGAAATCTAGCGGAGAAGAAGGTTGAAATAGTGGACAGACATTGAGGGATTCTGGTTAGAAGGGAGGTGATATCTGGTCCAGAGATGTAGATCTGTGTGTCGTCAGCATAGAGGTGATACTGAAAGCCATGAGATTCTATGAGCTATCCCAGGCCAAAGGTGTAAATGGAGAAGAGCAGGGGCCCAAGGACTGAACCTTGTGGGACTCCGATAGATAGAGGGCGAGGTGAGGAGGTGGTGTGTGAGTGGGAGACGCTGAATGTCCGGTCTGTTAGGTATGATGAGATCCAGGATAGGGCCAGGTCTGCGATGCCAAGGGATGAGAGGGTCTGTAATAATAGGGAATGGTCCACTGTGTCAAAGGCAGCCGACAGGTCGAGGAGGAGGAGGACAGAGTAGTGTCGCTTGCTCTTGGCGGTTAAGAGGTCATTGGTGACTTTAGTTAGGGCAGTTTCAGTGGAATGGTGTGACCGGAAGCCAGATTGTAGGCGGTCAAAGAGGGAGCAAGAAGAGAGATGGGAGGACAGTTCAAGGTAAACGTGTTGTTCCAGTAGTTTGGAGGCATAGGGGAGAAGTGATATAGGGCGATAGCTAGATACAGAGGATGGGTCAAGAGAAGGCTTTTTGAGGATAGGTGTGATGGAGGCATGTTTAAAGCTTGAGGGGAAAACACTAGTTGTTAGTGAAAGGTTGAAGAGATGGGTTAGGGATGGGATGAAGACTGTGGTGAGGTTTGGGATGAGGTGGGATAGGAGCAGGTCAAGTGCACAGGTGGTGAGATGCGATCTTGAGAGTAGAGTGGAGAGTTGATCTTCTGTAATGGTGGAGAAGTTGGTTTTGGAGGTGGAGGGCTGGGAAGTCGGGAGGAAGGGCTCTGGGGGTTGTTGACTAAAACTGTCTCTGATGCTATCAATCTTCTGCTTGAAAAATGAGGCAAAGTCTTCAGCGGAGATAAGTGGGGAGGGAGGAGGTGCTGGGGGACGGAGGAGAGAATTGAAGGTGTTGAATAACTGTTTAGGGTTGTGAGACAGAGAGGATATGAGAGGTGAGAAGTAGGTTTGTTTAGCTGTGGCGAGTGTGGTCTTGAAAGTAGTGAGGGACTGTTTGAATGAGATGAAGTGCTCGTTAGAGTGGGATCTTTTCCATCTGTGCTCAGCAGCCCTGTTAGCTCGCCTCAGTTCTTTGGTCAGGCTGGTGTGCCAGGGCTGTCTGTTGATTTTGCGAGCTTTGGTATGTGTAAGAGGGGCAGCAGATTCCAAAGCTACAGCTATTGTGGTGTTATATAGAGCGGCAGCGTCATCCGCATTGTGTATGAAACTTATGTCTGTGAGAGGGAGGAGGGATTCAGAGAATAAATGTAGGTCAAGATGTTTAAGATTTCTGCGACGGTGTGAAAGTTTGTCGCAGACATGGAGTGGAGAGAGATGAGAATGTGAGAAGGTTGTGGTCAGAGAGTGGAAGAGGTGAGTTAGAGAGGTTAGATAGAGAGCAGAGGCGGGTGAAAATGAGGTCCAGTGTGTGACCGTCTATGTGAGTGGCTGCAGAAGACCATTGAGTGAGGCCAAAGGAGGAAGTGAGAGTTAGAAGTTTAGTGGCAGCTGAGAGGGAAGTGTCAATGGGGATGTTGAAGTCGCCCATGATGATAGTGGGGATGTCCGCAGAAAGGAAATGAAGTAGCCAGGTGGTGAAGTGGTCAAAGAAGGTGGTGGCTGGCCCTGGGGGGCGGTAAATGACAGCCAGTTGGAGGTTGGTGGGGGAGTAGATGTGCACAGAGTGCACCTCAAAGGAAGGGAGCGTAACAGAGGGTGGCAGTGGGATTGGGGTGAAGGAGCAGTTATCTGACAGGAGAAAACCAACTCCTCCGCCATGTTTGCTGCTGGGGCGGGGTGTGTGGGAAAGGTGGAAGCCACCATAAGAGAGTGCAGCGGGGGAGGCTGTGTCAGAAGAGGTGAGCCAGGTTTCGGTGATGGCGAGGAAGGAAAGTTTGGTAGTAACAAAAAGATCATGGATGTAGGAAAGCTTGTTGCAGACAGAGCGAGCGTTCCACAGAGCTCCTGTTAGTGGGACTGGGGAGGCGGGGGCTGGGCGAATGGGTATAAGGTTAGAGAGGTTACGGAAGTTTGTGATAGAGCGTGGATGGGAGGTAGAAATGACTGTGGGAATATGGTGAGGAGGACCAGGATTTGGAGAGATATCACCAGAAGGGTTGAGCGACCTTGACATTTTTAGAGTCGAGTCGGGTTTCGCAAAACCCGACTATCTCAAAAGCAGGGTTGAGTGAAATCGGCCGATTATGTCGTAAAGTCGGGATCGACCGAAACACGAAACCCAATGCAAGTCAATGGGGCAGCATAGTCGGCAGTGAGTGGGGACCAGGAAAACACCTAGAGTGCCCATTTTAATGGCAAAAACATCCATTCTTCTTAATGAAGCTTGTCAATCTTAATTTCCCTTACAATAATAGTTAGGCATTGGAAATTGGGGGTCATTTGGCTAAAGTTGTTGGGGGTAGGGCTGGTTCAAGTATTTTGTGGGCCCAGGAAATCTGGACCACGTCACGGCAGTGGAGCAGGGCGAGGTAAGTATTTAAACTTTGTAAGTGCTGTGATCCTGAGCAAGCAGGGGGGGCTGTTGTGAATTCTGTTGTCGAGCTCCCTCCTGTGGTCATGAATGGTACTTCGGTGAGTTCGGTCCGTGGGCTCCCTCTGGTGGCTGTGAGTGGAGCTGCTGCTTCTGAAGTTCCTTACACAGGTGACGTAGTTTATCCTTTGGCTGGCTTCTCTATTTAACTCCACTCAGATCGTTTCTCCAGGCCAGCTGTCAATGTTTTAGCATTGGTTCATTTCGCTCCTGGATCTGTCTGGTGTCCTGTCTTCTCCTGCAGAAGCTAAGTTCCTGATTGTTATTATTGTTCTTGTTTCTTTGTCCAGCTGGTTATTTTGATTTTGTCTTGCTAGCTGGAAGCTCTGGGATGCAGGGTGGCACCCCTGTACCGTGAGTCGGTGCGGAGGACCCTTTTGCACACTCTGCGTGGTCTTTTGTAGGTTTTTTTGCTGACTGCAAAGATTCCTTTCCTATCCTCTGTCTATTTAATTAGTCGTGTCTCCCTTTGCTGAAACCATTTCTGCGTTTGTGACTTTCATCTTTACTCACAGTCATTACATGTGGGGGGCTGCCTATTCCTTTGGGGAATTTCTCTGAGGCAAGGTAGGCTTTATTTTCTTCTCTAGGGCTAGCTAGCGCTTAGGCTGTGACGAGGCGCCTAGGGAGCGTCAGGAGCGCTCCACGGCTATTTCTAGTGTGTGCGATAGGATTAGGGCTTGCGGTCAGCAGAGCTCCCACATCCCAGAGCTCGTCCTGTATGAGTTTAACTATCAGGTCGGGTGCTCCTAACCACCAGGTCATAACAGTACAGCTGGCCCAAAGTATTAATGCTTCTCAATAGAGGGATAAGAGAAGGTCTGAGACCATTTTTTTTTCTTTGCACTGTGTTTTGTCTTTCTTTTCCCCTAGACCTTTGGGTGGTTCAGGACACAGGTGTAGAGATGGACATTCAAGGTCTGTCCTCTTGTGTGGATCATCTCACTGCAAGGGTACAAAACATTCAAGATTTTGTGGTTCAGAATCCGATGTTAGAGCCTAGAATTCCTACTCCTGATTTATTTTCTGGAAATAGATCTAAGTTTCTGAATTTCAAAAATAATTGTAAACTGTTTCTAGCTTTGAAACCACGCTCCTCTGGTGACCCCGCTCAACAAGTAAAAATCATTATTTCTTTATTACGTGGTGACCCTCAAGACTGGGCATTTTCCCTTGCGCCAGGAGATCCTGCATTGCGTGATGTTGATGCGTTTTTTCTGGCGCTAGGATTGCTTTATGATGAACCAAATTCCATGGATCAGGCAGAGAAAATCTTGCTGGCTTTGTGTCAGGGTCAGGATGAGGCGGAGGTGTACTGTCAGAAGTTTAGAAAGTGGTCTGTGCTTACTCAGTGGAATGAATGTGCCCTGGCGGCAATTTTCAGAAAGGGTCTTTCTGAAGCCCTTAAGGATGTCATGGTGGGATTTCCCACGCCTGCTGGTCTGAATGAGTCTATGTCATTGGCCATTCAGATTGATCGGCGCTTGCGTGAGCGCAAAGCTGTGCACCATTTGGCGGTGTTCTCTGAGAATAGGCCTGAGCCTATGCAGTGTGATAGAACTTTGACCAGAGCTGAACGGCAAGAACACAGACGTCGGAATGGACTGTGTTTTTACTGTGGTGACTCCACTCATGCTATCTCCGATTGTCCTAAGCGCACTAAGCGGTTCGCTAGGTCTGCCACCATTGGTACCGTACAGTCAAAATTTCTTTTGTCCGTTACTCTGATTTGCTCTCTGTCATCATATTCTGTTATGGCATTTGTGGATTCAGGCGCTGCCCTGAATTTGATGGACTTGGAGTTTGCCAGGCGCTGTGGTTTTTCCTTGGAGCCCTTGCAGCATCCTATTCCATTGAGAGGAATTGATGCTACGCCTTTGGCCAAGAATAAACCTCAATACTGGACGCAATTGACCATGTGCATGGCTCCTGCACATCAGGAGGATATTCGCTTTTTGGTGTTGCATAATCTGCATGATGTGGTCATTTTGGGGTTGCCATGGCTACAGGTCCATAATCCAGTGTTGGATTGGAAATCTATGTCTGTGTCCAGCTGGGGTTGTCAGGGGGTACATGGTGATGTTCCATTGTTGTCAATTTCGCCTTCCACTCCTTCTGAAGTCCCTGAGTTTTTATCAGATTACCGGGATGTACTTGAGGAGCCCAAATCCGATGCCCTACCTCCTCATAGGGACTGCGATTGTGCTATTAATTTGATTCCCGGTAGTAAGTTTCCTAAGGGCCGACTGTTTAATCTATATGTGCCAGAGCACGCTGCTATGCGGAGTTATATAAAGGAATCCTTGGAGAAGGGTCATATTCGCCCGTCGTCGTCACCATTGGGAGCAGGGTTCTTTTTTGTGGCCAAGAAGGATGGCTCTTTAAGACCTTGTATTGATTACTGCCTTCTTAATAAGATCACAGTCAAATTTCAGTATCCTTTGCCGCTGATGTCTGATCTGTTTGCTCGAATTAAGGGGGCTAGTTGGTTCACCAAGATAGATCTTCGAGGGGCGTATAATCTGGTGCGAATTTAACAGGGCGATGAATGGAAAACAGCATTTAATACGCCCGAGGGCCATTTTGAGTACCTGGTTATGCCATTCGGGCTTTCTAATGCTCCATCTGTGTTTCAGTCCTTTATGCATGACATCTTCCGAGAGTACCTGGATAGATTCATGATTGTATATTTGGATGACATTTTGGTCTTTTCGGATGATTGGGAGTCTCATGTGAAGCAGGTCAGAATGGTGTTCCAGGTTCTTCGTGCTAATTCCTTGTTTGTGAAGGGGTCTATGTGTCTCTTTGGAGTTCAGAAGGTTTCATTTTTGGGTTTCATTTTTTCCCCTTCTACTATCGAGATGGACCCTGTTAAGGTCCAGGCTATTTACGATTGGACTCAGCCGACATCTGTGAAGAGCCTACAGAAGTTCCTGGGCTTTGCTAATTTGTACTGTCGCTTCATCGCTGATTTTTCTAGTGTTGCTAAACCGTTGACTGATTTGACCAAGAAAGGTGCTGATGTGGTCAATTGGTCCTCTGCGGCTGTAGAGGCTTTTTAGGAGTTGAAGCGTCGTTTTTCTTCTGCCCCTGTGCTGTGCCAGCCAGATGTTTCGCTTCCGTTTCAGGTCGAGGTTGATGCTTCTGAGATTGGAGCAGGGGCTGTTTTGTCGCAAAGAAGTTCTGATGGCTCGGTGATGAAACCATGTGCCTTCTTTTCTAGAAAATTCTCGCCTGCTGAGCGCAATTATGATGTTGGCAATCGAGAGTTGTTGGCCATGAAATGGGCATTCGAGGAATGGCGACATTGGCTTGAAGGAGCTAAACATCGCGTGGTGGTCTTGACGGATCACAAGAATTTGACTTATCTCGAGTCTGCCAAATGGTTGAATCCTAGACAGGCTCGCTGGTCGCTGTTTTTCTCCCGTTTTGACTTTGTGGTTTCGTACCTTCCGGGCTCTAAAAATGTGAAGGCGGATGCCCTGTCTAGGAGTTTTGTGCCCGACTCTCCGGGTTTATCTGAGCCGGCAGGTATTCTTAAAGAGGGGGTAATTTTGTCGGCCATCTCCCCTGATTTGCGGCGCGTGCTGCAGAAGTTTCAGGCTGATAGACCTGACTAGGGTTGAGCGAAACGGGTCGGCCACTTTCAGAAGTCGCCGACTTTTGGCAAAGTCGGGTTTCATGAAACCCGACCCGACCCCTGTGTGGGGTCGGCCATGAAGTCGGCGATCTTCTGAATCTGGAATCGGAATTCCGATACCGATTCCCGATATGTTTAAGATATCGGGAATTGGTATCGGAATTCAGATTTAAGTGTAAAATAAAGAATAAAAATAAAAAATATCGCTATACTTACCCTCTGACGCGCCCTGGTACTAACCGGGAACCTTCCTTCCTTCGAATCAGCGCTTTCAGGACCTTGCGGTGACGTCGCGGTTTGTGATTGGTCGCGCGGCCGCCCATGTGACCGCCGCGCGACCAATCAGAAGCCGTGACGTCACCGCGACGTCACCGAAGGTCCTGGAAGCGCTGATTCTTAGGAAGGAAGGCTGCCGGAAAGAAGCAGGGCGCGTCCGATTGTGAGTATATACCTAATAGGAATATACTCACCCTCGGACGCGCCCTGCTTCTTTCCGGCAGCCTTCCTTCCTAAGAATCAGCGCTTCCAGGACCTTCGGTGACGTCGCGGTGACGTCACGGCTTCTGATTGGTCGCGCGGCGGTCACATGGGCGGTCGCGCGACCAATCACAAGCCGCGACGTCACCGCGATGTCACCGCAAGGTCCTGAAAGCGCTGATTCGAAGGAAGGAAGGTTCCCGGTTAGTACCAGGGCGCGTCAGAGGGTAAGTATAGCGATATTTTTTATTTTTATTCTTTATTTTACACTTAAATATGGATCGCAGGGCCTGAAGGAGAGTTTCCTCTCCTTCAGACCCTGGGAACCATTGGAAACCCAATGCACTGCATTGGGTTTCGAGTTTCGGCCGACCCCGACCCCGACTTTTTTATAGGATCGGCCGATTTCACTCGACCCGACTTTTGAAAATGTTGTGTTTTGTGAAACCCGACCCAATCCTATAAAAGTAAAGGTCGCTCAACCCTAGACCTGACCGTTGTCCTACGGAGAAACTGTTTGTCCCTGATAGATGGACTAGTAGAGTTATCTCTGAGGTTCATTGTTCGGTGTTGGCTGGTCATCCTGGAATCTTTGGTACCAGAGATTTGGTGGCTAGATCCTTTTGGTGGCCTTCTTTGTCACGGGATGTGCGTTCTTTTGTGCAGTCCTGTGGGACTTGTGCTCGGGCTAAGCCCTGCTGTTCTCGTGCCAGTGGGTTGCTTTTGCCCTTGCTGGTCCCGAAGAGGCCCTGGACGCATATTTCCATGGATTTTATTTCTGATCTCCCTGTTTCTCAAAGGATGTCGGTCATTTGGGTGGTTTGTGATCGCTTCTCTAAGATGGTCCATTTGGTACCCTTGTCTAAATTGCCTTCCTCCTCTGATTTGGTGCCATTGTTTTTCCAGCATGTGGTTCGTTTGCATGGCATTCCAGAGAACATCGTCTCGGACAGGGGTTCCCAGTTTGTTTCAAGGTTTTGGCGGTCCTTTTGTGCTAAGATGGGCATTGATTTGTCTTTTTCTTCGGCTTTCCATCCTCAGACTAATGGCCAAACCGAACGAACTAATCAGACTTTGGAGACATATCTGAGATGCTTTGTTTCTGCTGATCAGGATGATTGGGCGTCCTTTTTGCCTTTGGCTGAGTTCGCCCTTAATAATCGGGCTAGCTCGGCTATTTTGGTTTCTCCTTTTTTCTGCAATTCTGGTTTCCATCCTCGTTTCTCTTCAGGGCAGGTTGAGCCTTGGGACTGTCCTGGTGTGGATACTGTGGTGGACAGGTTGCAGCAGATTTGGACTCATGTGGTGGACAATTTGACATTGTCCCAGGAGAAGGCTCAACGTTTCGCTAACCGCCGGTGCTGTGTTGGTCCCCGACTTCGGGTTGGGGATTTGGTTTGGTTGTCATCTCGTCATGTTCCTATGAAGGTTTCCTCTCCTAAGTTTAAGCCTCGTTTCATTGGGCCATATAAGATTTCTGAAATTCTTAATCCTGTGTCATTTCGTTTGGACCTTCCAGCTTCTTTTGCCATCCATAATGTGTTCCATAGGTCGTTGTTGCGGAGATACGAGGCGCCTATGGTTCCCTCCGTTGATCCTCCTGCCCTGGTGTTGGTCGAGGGGGAGTTGGAGTATGTGGTGGAAAAGATCTTGGATTCTCGTGTTTCGAGATGGAAACTCCAGTACCTGGTCAAGTGGAAGGGTTATGGTCAGGAGGATAATTCCTGGGTTTTTGCCTCTGATGTTCATGCTGCCGATCTAGTTCGTGCCTTTCATTTGGCTCATCCTGATCGGCCTGGGGGCTCTGGTGAGGGTTCGGTGACCCCTCCTCAAGGGGGGGTACAGTTGTGAATTCTGTTGTCGAGCTCCCTCCTGTGGTCATGAATGGTACTTCGGTGAGTTCGGTCCGTGGGCTCCCTCTGGTGGCTGTGAGTGGAGCTGCTGCTTCTGAAGTTCCTTACACAGGTGACGTGGTTTATCCTTTGGTTGGCTTCTCTATTTAACTCCACTCAGATCGTTTCTCCAGGCCAGCTGTCAATGTTTTAGCATTGGTTCAGTTTGCTCCTGGATCTGTCTGGTGTCCTGTCTTCTCCTGCAGAAGCTAAGTTCCTGATTGTTATTATTGTTCTTGTTTCTTTGTCCAGCTGGTTATTTTGATTTTGTCTTACTAGCTGGAAGCTCTGGGATGCAGGGTGGCACCCCCGCACCGTGAGTCGGTGCGGAGGACCCTTTTGCACACTCTGCGTGGTCTTTTGTAGGTTTTTGTGCTGACCGCAAAGATTCCTTTCCTATCCTCTGTCTATTTAGTTAGTCATGCCTCCCTTTGCTGAAACCTATCTCATTTCTGCGTTTGTGACTTTCATCTTTACTCACAGTCATTACATGTGGGGGGCTGCCTATTCCTTTGGGGAATTTCTCTGAGGCAAGGTAGGCTTTATTTTCTTCTCTAGGGCTAGCTAGCGCTTAGGCTGTGACGAGGCACCTAGGGAGCGTCAGGAGCGCTCCACGGCTATTTCTAGTGTGTGCGATAGGATTAGGGCTTGCGGTCAGCAGAGCTCCCACATCCCAGAGCTCATCCTGTATGAGTTTAACTCTCAGGTCGGGTGCTCCTAACCACCAGGTCATAACAGGGGCCCACTCGTTGGCATTGGCACTGGCACAGGGCCCCTCAAAGTACGGTGGTGTGTTTGCACGGCGGGGGCGCCTCCCACCGGCAGCGACACTTTTGCGTACTATGAGGGGCCCTGTGCCAGTGACGTCGCCAACGAGTATGCCCCCCCCACCTGATGATGTTACTTGCACTTTCATCTTCACCTTCCTTCTTTGTCCCCTTGTAAGGTGGTATAGTATGTAGGAAGGGGAACCTGAATTTCAGCGGGGCAAATTCTGGCTGTGTAGCGTGCACGGGGAATGTTGCGTTATGGGTCAATGTACCAGCAGACTCATCTATCACTGGCTGGGCAATGGGCAGGATGAGGAGGAAACACAGATATAGGCCCAAAGAATAAAGTCGGCTAAATGCAGTTCAAAATTGGTAACAGGACTAACCAGGGGGCATTGATTTGTTCAGTGGAGGACAACTGTAATGAGAGGCTGACACAGAGAGTAGGCCCAAATCAGTAAGTAGTCTAAATGCAGTTCAAAATTGGCAACAGTAGTAAACAGGCGGCACAGCTTTGTTCAATGGAGGAGAACAGCAAGGAGCGGCAGACACCGATAGTAGGCCCCAACCCAACTAGTAGGCCAAATGCAGTCTAACATTAACAACAACTTAACGAGAGCCTGAAAATGGAAGTTCAGGACAGGAAACCAGGAGAACAGCAAGGAGCGGCAGACACTGTTAGTAGGCCCCAACCCAACTAGTAGGCCAAATGCAGTTGTTCCATTTAACAACTATTTAACAAGAGCCTGAAGATAGAAGCTCAGGAAAGGCAACCAGGAGAACACCTTGGAGCGGCAGACACTGTTAGTAGGCCCCAACCAAACTAGTAGGCCCACTGCAGTTTTAAAATTCCGATAGGCTGAAAACCAGATAATTGCAGGTCATTTTTTGTAAAGAGGACAGCTGTATTGAGTGGCGCAGCCAGACACTACAAGTAGGCCTTACACCACAAAGTTGGCTCGACGCAGGTTTAAAAAAGGTTACATGGGTACACGGTCTGCATTGGTGTGCTCAGTGGAGGACAATTGGAAGGAGGCACCGCAGAAAGACGTAGTAGGCCTAAAATAACAAAATAGGCTCTATGCAGTTTCGATTATGTGGCAACCTGGAGAACACCTTGGAGCGGCAGACACCGTCTCTACGACCCAGACCCAACTTGTAGGCCTAATGCAGTGTTGTTTCAACAACTACTTAACGAGAGCATGAAGATTGAAGCTACGGAGAGGCAACCTGGAGAACACCTTGGAGCGGCAGACACCGTCTCTACAACCCAGACCCAACTTTTAGGCCTAATGCAGTGTTGTTTCAACAACTACTTAACGAGAGCATGAAGATTGAAGCTATAGAGAGGCAACCTGGAGAATACCTTGGAGCAGCAGACACCGTCTCTACGACCCAGACCCAACTTGTAGGCCTAATGCAGTGTTGTTTCAACAACTACTTAACGAGAGCATGAAGATTGAAGCTACGGAGGGGCAACCTGGAGAACACCTTGGAGCGGCAGACACCGTCTCTACAACCCAGACCCAACTTTTAGGCCTAATGCAGTGTTGTTTCAACAACTACTTAATGAGAACATGAAGATTGAAGCTATGGAGAGGCAACCTGGAGAACACCTTGGAGCGACAGACAATCTTAGTAGGCCCCAACCTAACTAGTAGCCCCACTGCAGTTGTTCGATTAAAAAACTATTTAAGACGAGCCTGAAGATTGAAGCTCAGGAAAGTAAACCAGGAGAATACCTTGGAGCGACAGACAATCTTAGTAGGCCCCAACCTAACTAGTAGCCCCACTGCAGTTGTTCGATTAAAAAACTATTTAAGACGAGCCTGAAGATTGAAGCTCAGGAAAGTAAACCAGAAGAACACCTTGGAGCGACAGACAATCTTAGTAGGCCCCAACCTAACTAGTAGCCCCACTCCAGTTGTTCGATTAAAAAACTATTTAAGACGAGCCTGAAGATTGAAGCTCAGTAAAGTAAACCAGGAGAACACCTTGGAGCGACAGACAATATTAGTAGGCCCCAACCAAACTAGTAGCCCCACTGCAGTTGTTCGATTAAAAAACTATTTAAGACGAGCCTGAAGATTGAAGCTCAGGAAAGTAAACCAGGAGAACACCTTGGAGCGACAGACAATCTTAGTAGGCCCCAACCTAACTAGTAGCCCCACTGCAGTTGTTCGATTAAAAAACTATTTAAGACGAGCCTGAAGACTGAAGCTCAGGAAAGTAAACCAGGAGAACACCTTGGAGCGACAGATAATCTTAGTAGGCCCCAACCTAACTAGTAGCCCCACTGCAGTTGTTCGATTAAAAAACTATTTAAGACGAGCCTGAAGATTGAAGCTCAGGAAAGTAAACCAGGAGAACACCTTGGAGCGACAAACAATATTAGTAGGCCCCAACCAAACTAGTAGCCCCACTGCAGTTGTTCGATTAAAAAACTATTTAAGATGAGCCTGAAGATTGAAGATCAGGAAAGTAAACCAGGAGAACACCTTGGAGCGACAGACAATCTTAGTAGGCCCTACCGAAGTAGTAGCCCCAATGCAGTTTTCAAATTCCTATAGGCTGAAAACCAGACAATTGACGCTCAGCTTTTTTCAGAGGAGGACAGCTGTATTGAGTGGCACAGACAGACACAGGTAGTAGGCCTTAAACAAAAATTTGGCTCAATGCAGTTTAAAAAAGGTTACAGGGGTACACAGGCAGCATTGGTGTGGTCAGCGGAGGACAATTTGAATTAGGGACTGCGGACAGACTTAGTAGGCTGTCCCCTGTGGACCATGCATCCACCATATTAACCCAGTGCGCCGTAATGGACACGTAACCTTCCGTGGACATGCCTACTGGTCCATGCGTCTGTTGTCAGGTGCACCTTTCTACTCTTAGATTGCCTGAGTGCATGGACAATGCGGACTTTTTCATGCTGGTGGAGGGCTGGGATGGCTTTTCTCGCAAAAGAAGTGTCGACTGGGTAGCTCGAACCGTGGTACAGCGTAGTTCATCTGGGCTTTATAAATATAAAATAAAGAAAAAAGTAGGCTCTATGCACTTTCAGCTAGGTTCCAGGGGTACACGGCCAGCATTGGTCTGGTCAGTGGAGGACAATTTCAATTATGGACCGCAGACAGTCTTAGTACGCCTACAATTAAAAAAAGGATGCTCTATGCAATTTAAAATAGGTTCCAGGGGTACACGGCCAGCATTGGTCTGGTCAGTGGAGGACTATTGGAAGGAGGGACCGCAGACAGGCTTAGTAGGCCTGACATAAGAAAAGTAGGCTGTAGGCACTTTAAAATAGGTTCCAGGGGTACACGGGCAGCAGTGGTGTGGTCAGTGAAGGACAATTTCAATAGTGGACCGCAGACAGACTTAGTATGCCTACAATTAAAAAAAGGATGCTCTATGCAATTTAAAATAGGTTCCAGGGGTACACGGCCAGCATTGGTCTGGTCAGTGGAGGACTATTGGAAGGAGGGACCGCAGACAGGCTTAGTAGGCCTAACATAAGAAAAGTAGGCTGTAGGCACTTTAAAATAGGTTCCAGGGGTACACGGGCAGCAGTGGTGTGGTCAGTGAAGGGCAATTTTTATTATGGACCGCAGACAGACTTAGTAGGCCGAACATAACAAAAGTAGGCTCTATGCACTTGGAATTATCTTGCAGGGGTACACAGGCAGCATTGGTGTTGTCAGCGGAGGCCGATTGTAAGGAGTGTCTGACAGTTAGTACTCCCAAAAAATAAATAGATGTTAATGTCTCGCAATACAACAAAGCCAAAAAACAAAAGGGTGGCATACTTAGGTACAGGGGTGGGCTCCTCTGCTGAATTTCAGACCTAGTAATTTGGCGCTAAGTATTTACTGGTGTAAATATAGGACACTGCCCATGACTATTTTAAGTAGCATCATACATGTCAACACATTGGTATTGTCAGTGCCAGGCATTGAAGGATGTCAGCGCGTAGACTAAACATTGGTGGAGCTGTGAGAGATAATTTTGCAAATCGTAGAGCACTGTTTTAGCTGGGGGAGGGAGAACTGTCTTGTGGCCGGCGGTACAGGCCCAGGGCCCCTCATGTTACAACGGTGTGTCTGACGTTGGTTGCGCGCCACCACTGCCAGAGACACTTTATTGTACTATGAGGGACCCAGTGGCAGTGCCGTCGACCAAAAGCGTGCACACCCACCTCTTCAGACAAATGGCACTCTCACGGGTGCTTGCGCCAAGTGGCGAGACCCTGGCCCCGTGGGGGGAGTTTGCCCATTTAGGGAGGTGTAAACATGTCGTATGCTGGACAAACAGCTGCTGCAAATTACGAGATTGGAAAACTCAGTCAGACCAGTCCACAAGCAAGACCTTTTCATAGGAAAGCTAGGTGTCAGCCGGGAAAGGTGGGGCAAAATAATTCGAAATCCAGGAGTGGTACATTTTAATGAAGGTTAGATCATCAACATTTTGGGTAGCCAGACGAGTCCTTTTTTCGGTTAATATTGAACCAGCAGCACTGAATACTCTTTCTGATAGCACACTAGCTGCTGGGCAAGCAAGCTCCTGCAATGCATATTCTGCCAATTCTGGCCAGGTGTCTAACTTGGATGCCCAGTAATCAAATGGGAATGACGGTTGAGGGAGAACATCGATAAGGGATGAAAAATAGTTAGTAACCATACTGTACAAATGTTGTCTCCTGTCACTTTGAATTGATGCTGCAGTACCTGTCCTGTCTGCGGTCATAGCAAAATCACTCCACAACCTGGTCAGAAAACCCCTATGTCCAACGCCACTTCTGATTTGTGCACCTCTAACACCTCTGGTCTGCTGCCCCCTGCAGCTCGTGTGAGAACCATCACCGGCGCTGTGTGCTGGGAATGCCTGAATCAAACGGTCAACAAGAGTTGATTGTTTGGTTGCTAATATTTGTTCCAGGTTCTCATGTGGCATAATATTTTGCAATTTGCCTTTATAGCGAGGATCAAGGAGGCAGGCCAACCAGTAATCGTCATCGGTCATCATTTTAATAATGTGAGGGTCCCTTTTGAGGATACGTAAGGCATAATCCGCCATGTGGGCCAAAGTTCCAGTTGTCAAATCTGCGGTTGTGCTGGGTTGAGGGGCAGTTACAGGCAAATCTACGTCACTTGTGTCCCTCAAAAAACCAGAACCCGGCCTTGCCACGCCAACAATTTCCATTGGCCCCGGAGAAGCTTCCTCATTAAAAAAATACTCATCCCCATCATCCTCCTCATCCTCCTCCTCCTGTTCGCCCGCTACCTCGTCCTGTACACTGCCCTGACCAGACAATGGCTGACTGTCATCAAGGCTTTCCTCTTCCTCTGCTGCAGACGCCTGCTCCTTTATGTGCGTCAAACTTTGCATCAGCAGATGCATTAGGGGGATGCTCATGCTTATTATGGCATTGTCTGCACTAACCAGCCGTGTGCATTCCTCAAAACACTGAAGGACTTGACACATGTCTTGTACCTTCGACCACTGCACACCTGACAACTCCATGTCTGCCATCCAACTGCCTGCCCGTGTATGTGTATCCTCCCACAAATACATAACAGCACGCCTCTGTTCGCACAGTCTCTGAAGCATGTGCAGTGTTGAGTTCCACCTTGTTGCAACGTCGATGATTAGGCGATGCTGGGGAAGGTTCAAAGACCGCTGATAGTTCTGCATACAGCTGGAGTGTACGGGCGAACGGCGGATATGCGAGCAAAGTCTGCGCACCTTGAGGAGCAGGTCGGATAACCCCGGATAACTTTTCAGGAAGCACTGCACCACCAGGTTTAAGGTGTGAGCCAGGCAAGGAATGTGTTTCAGTTGGGAAAGGGCGATGGCAGCCATGAAATTCCTTCCGTTATCACTCACCACCTTGCCTGCCTCAAGATCTACAGTGCCCAGCCATGACTGCGTTTCTTTCTGCAAGAACTTGGACAGAACTTCTGCGGTGTGTCTGTTGTCGCCCAAACACTTCATTGCCAATACAGCCTGCTGACGCTTGCCAGTAGCTGCCCCATAATGGGACACCTGGTGTGCAACAGTGGCAGCTGCGGATGGAGTGGTTGTGCGACTGCGGTCTGTGGACGAGCTCCCGCTTCTGCAGGAGGACGAGGAGGAGGAGGGGGGCAAACGGCTACAGCCAACTGTTTCCTAGACCGTGGGCTAGGCAGAACTGTCCCAATATTGCTGTCCCCTGTGGACCCTGCATCCACCACATTCACTCAGTGTGCCGTGATGGACACGTAACGTCCCTGGCCATGCCTACTGGTCCATGCATTTGTTGTCAGGTGCACCTTTGTACTCACAGATTGCCTGAGTGCATGGACGATGCGCTCTTTAACATGCTGGTGGAGGGCTGGGATGGCTTTTCTCGAAAAGAAGTTTCGACTGGGTAGCTCGTAGCATGGTACAGCGTAGTCCATCAGGGCTTTGAAAGCTTCGCTTTCAACTAACCGGTAGGGCATCATCTCTAACGAGATTAGTCTAGCAATGTGGGCGTTCAAACCCTGTGTACGCGGATGCGAGTATGAGTACTTCCGTTTTTCTAACGAGAATCTCATGTAGGGTGAGCTGGACTGGAGAGCTGGAGATCGTGGAACTAGCGGGGGTGCCGGTGGACATGGCGGACTGAGAGACGGTTGGAGACGGTATTCTTGCCGGTGCCCTACATGCAGTGTTTCCTACTATGAAACTGGTGATTCCCTGACCCTGACTGCTTTGGCCTGGCAACGAAACCTGCACAGATACTGCAGGTGGTGCGGGAAATGGTGGCCTTACAGTGACGGAAGGGATGTAGCGTTGCTTACTAGCTTCATTGGCCGAGGGTGCTACAACCTTAAGGGACGTTTGGTAGTTAGTCCAGGCTTGCAAATGCATGGTGGTTAAATGTCTATGCATGCAACTTGTATTTAGACTTTTCAGATTCTGACCTCTGCTTAAGGTAGTTGAACATTTTTGACAGATGACTTTGCGCTGATCAATTGGATGTTGTTTAAAAAAAATGCCAGACTGCACTCTTTCTACCATCGGATACCTTTTCAGGCATTGCAGACTGAGCTTCTTTAACCGGATGGCCACGCTGTCCTCCAACTGGTTTTGGCTTTGCCACGCGTTTTGGGCCAGATACGGGCCCGGCAGATGGAACCTGTTGCGATGTTGATGCCTGCTTCGGCCCCTCCTCCTCCGCTTCAGAACTACTGCCGCCTTTCCCTGACAGCGCAGAGACAGTGACCAGTGACCACAGTGACAAGCAAAGATCCCTGAGTGTGATAAGTAACTGCCCGGTGTGTGTGTTACATCGTTACTACAGAGAAACTGCCAGGCTAACATACAGAGACTCCTGCAGCAGTGACGAGACTGTGCTACTTCCTGATTTCAGTTTCACTTTGAGAAGAACATTCTGCAGAGGCTTATCCCGGAGTCTCCAGTTCCTAGGAGACAGAGAAGAGACTTCAGGATCTTTAAGCGCTGCTGGTGACTGTATCCACATTGGAATAAGGACCCTCAAGTCAGGACCTCCCTGGATTGATAAGTTACCAGAACATTCGTTAACCGTTTGCGATTCCGCTTAGCTGTTTACTGTTTGCTTTATCTCTATTAACCCCCTGTTTACTCCCTGCGAGGAGAATCTTACTCCTGTTAATAAATTCCCCTCAACAGTTGGTCTGTCTGTTCCGTGGTGACATACTGTGCCCTGCACTCTATTACAACGTACTGAATACAGCCAGAGCTAAACCTGAATACAGCCAGAGGCCTGCCATCGTCCTGCACCAGTCAGCGTCCTGCCTGAGTCCAGCTCCAGCCTGAGGCCTGCCACTGTCCAGCCAGCCAGCATCCAGAGGCCTGCTATAAAACCTATGCAGCCAGAGGCCTGACTGTGGTGCCAGAAGCCAGTGTCAAGCTACAGCCTTCCAGGCAGTGTGCGTACTACCATTTTTGCATGTCTGTGTCTGCCTGAGCGGTTTTGTGCATGTGCATCTGTGTGTGTTTGTGTGCGCCTGTGTGCTTTCGTGTGTGTGCACGCATTGTGTGTGTGTGTGCCTGTTTGCTTTGGTGTGTGTGCATGCGTTGTGCATGCGTTTGTGTGTGCGTGTGCCATGTGTCTGTATGACGTACTGAATACAGCCAGAGCTAAACCTGAATACAGCCAGAGGCCTGCCATCGTCCTGCAGCAGCCAGCGTCCTGCCAGAGTCCAGCTGTAGCCTGAGGCCTGCCATTGTGAAGCCAGCCAGCGTCCAGCTACAGCCTGAGACCTGCCAGCATCCAGACAGTGGGACTCCTGCCATGTTTGCGTGTGTCTGTGGGTGTATGCGTGTGTCTGTGTGTGTGCATGTCTGTGTGCTTTTGTGTGTTTGCATCTGTGTGTGTTTGCGTACGGCTGTGTGCTTTTGTGTGCGTGCGTTATGCCTGCGCCGTCAGCATAGTGAGGTAAATTTAATTTTGGGGGGGGTTTTGGTGTTCTAGTTAAAATTTCTGTAAAACACTATATGCATTAATTATGTTTTCATTGGAAACTGAAGCAGCCGAGGGCCTATCAGAAGGAGACGAGATGGGTGGAGAAATCCAAGGAGCGGGCGCACAGAGTGTAAGTTGTGCCGACACAGTCGCTCCACACATAACAGTGCACTCAACACATACAAAACAGTTCATCATACATCACAGTACACATACAACATATGCCTACATCCAACCGTATATACTCGAGTATAAGCCGAGATTTTCAGCCCAAAATTTTGGGCTGAAAGTGCCCCTCTCGGCTTATACTCGAGTCACTGTAGTGGTGGGGTCGGCGGGTGAGGGGGAGAGGGCGCTGAGGCATACTCACCTAGTCCCGGCGATCCTGGTGCTCCCCCGCCTGTCCCACTGTCTTCGGTGCTGCAGCTCTTCCCCTGTTCAGCGGTCACGTGGGACCGCTCATTAGAGAAATGAATATGCGGCTCCACCTCCCATAGGGGTGGAGCCACCTATTCATTTCTCTAATCAGCGGTGCCGGTGACAGCTGATAGAGGAAGAGGCTGCAGCACCGAAGACCGCGTGATGGGCGGGGGAGCGTCAGGATCGCCGGGACTAGGTGAGTATTTTATATTCACCTGTCCGCGTTCCACCCGCCGGGCTCCGCTCCATCTTCCCGGCATCTCTCCGCTCTGACTGTTCAGGTCAGAAGGCGCGATGATGCATATAGTGTGCGCGGCGCCCTCTGCCTGATCAGTCAGTGCGCAGAGACGCCAGGACCGGATGCTGGGAGCTGCAATCAAGAGAGGTGAGTATGGCTTTTTTTTTTATTATTGCAGCAGCAGGAGCAATGGCAGAGCTTTCTATGGCACAGCTATGGGGCAGTACTGAACGGCACACAGCACTATATGGCAGCTATGGGGCAGTACTGAACGGCACACAGCACTATATGGCAGCTATGGGGCAGTACTGAATGGCACACAGCACTATATGGCAGCTATGGGGCAGTACTGAACGGCACACAGCACTATATGGCAGCTATGGGGCAGTACTGAACGGCACACAGCACTATATGGCAGCTATGGGGCAGTACTGAACGGCACACAGCACTATATGGCAGCTATGGGGCAGTACTGAACGGCACACAGCACTATATGGCAGCTATGGGGCAATACTGAACGGCGCAGAGCACTATATGGCAGCTATGGGGCAATACTGAATGGCGCAGAGCACTATATGGCAGCTATGGGGCAATAATGAACGGCGCAGAGCACTATATGGCAGCTATGGAGCAATACTGAATGGCGCAGAGCACTATATGGCAGCTATGGGGCAATACTGAACGGCGCAGAGCACTATATGGCAGCTATGGGGCAATAATGAACGGCGCAGAGCACTATATGGCAGCTAAGGGGCAATACTGAACGGGCAGAGCACTATATGGCACAGCTATGGGGCAATAATGAACGGCACAGAGCACTATATGGCATAGCTATGGGGCAATAATGAACGGAGCAGAGCACTATATGGCACAGCTTTATATGGCACATCTATGGGGCAATGAAGAACGGTGCAGAGCACTATATGGCACATCTTTATATGGCACATCTATGGGGCAATAATGAACGGTGCAGAGCACTATATGGCAGAGCTTTCTATGGCACATCTATGGGGCAATAATGAAAAGTATGGAGCATTATATATGGCACAGCTTTATATGGAGCATCTTATGGGGCAATAATGAACGGTATGGAGCATCTATTTTTATTTTTGAAATTTACCAGTAGCTGCTGCATTTCCTACCCTAGGCTTATACTCGAGTCAATAAGTTTTCCCAGTTTTTTGTGGCAAAATTAGGGGGGTCGGCTTATACTCGGGTCGGCTTATACTCGAGTATATACGGGTAATTCTTTTTAATTTTTTTTTAGTCTGCTGCACATGAAGTTCCTTCCAGCAGCTCCTAGATTCGGCATCGTTATCGCCGCCGCGGTCGGCCAGCAGTGATTTTATTTTTTTGGGGGGGGGCTTGGTACTTTTTAGTTTCAGTGTACTAATTTTTTAATTTTTTTTTCCTCTTTTCACAGGTTTCACAGTGTGCTCCCGACTCAGATGACGAACCTGGAATCGATGTGGACCTACTCATTGAGGAGGTCCGCGAGTGTGAGCCGCTGTGGAATATGACCTGCCGCAGGCATGCAGACAAGTTTGTCACACGTCGGCTCTGGTTGGAAGTTTGTCATAATGTTATCGGCAACTGGGAGGACCTAGATGCAAGGCAGCAGACTCTAGAATGTAAGTAGTCAAATTTCAGTAATTTCTGGAGCAGGTCGGAATGTGTTGTACTTATTCCATTTTTTTTTTTTATTCTTGTCTTTACAGGTGAAAGGGTTTGCAGTCGGTGGCGGTCACTCAGGGATCGCTTCAGGAGGGAGTTTAACTTGGAGATGCAGGCCCCGAGTGGCTCAGCAGGAAGGAGAAGGACCCGTTATAAATATGGCCCTGCACTGTCCTTCCTCAGGGAACCATGCTGAGTAGAACGTAAGTATTCAGCATCCCATTGAATAATTCACCATGTTTACCTGTCTAACTTTTTTGGTTTCAGTCAGGGCTTTTTCCTATCAATATATTTTTTTTTCCTATTTCACAGCACCGTCTGTAGCCATCGGGCGCCTGCATCTACCTTGGACCCCTCTGGAGCAATCTCTCAGGAGTCCGTCAACGAGGGCCACGTCGGTAGACCCCACCCCGCTGACCCCTCGTCTGACCCTTCTGGTACCTCTGCCCCATCCACTTCCGCCGCCGCCAGCACTGGAGCATCATTGCAGCCTTCGTTACTTGAAGCTGCTGGTGACGGGTTAGCGTTCCCTTTACCCCACCCCTCTGATCCTGCCACCTCTAGACCACCATTAGGTTCGTGGCGGCAGCGACAGAGGGGTCAGAAAAGGAGCTATGCTCCAGAGTTCTTGCATCTGAATGCATCCTTTCAAAGCTCTTTCAAAATTTTGTGAGAGCAAGTGACTGCTGGGTTCAACATGGTGCAAACACGCATCAGTGAACACAGCAGTCGCTTGGATAGGCTGCATTCAGATGCAAGTCAAGCTCCACCAAACCTTTTTTTTCAATCCATGCTCAGGAGTATGGAAAAGCTGACTCTTGACTCTTGCACGGCTGCCATGGTGCTCTAGTGCAGGTCATGTTCGAACCCCCTCCACACCCACACCTCCCCACACAGCCACTACAACTTTCCCACCCCAGTCCCAATACCAAACCCAGTCCCAATACCAAACCCAGTCCCAAAACCAAACCCAGTCCCAATTCCCATCCCGGCCCCAAATCCCAATATCTTCCCAAATGTTTTCTTCCTTGTCAAGCTTTCCTTCCCCGTTTTAGTATTCCACCTACCCCAACACCACCACCCCTGCTCAGCCTCCTGTTTTTACACCCCCTTCCACTACACCCCAACCCAGTAGGCTTTCACCACCTATCGACGTGGTCCAACCTTCCAGCCCCTCCGCTAGTATCTCCACCCCACACTTTACCGACCTGTGATTTTGTATTTTTTTTTGGTATGTTAAAAAAAAAAATTGTTTCTTATTTATGTAATCTTTTTCAGAAAAATTAGAAAAAAATATATAAAAAAAGATTTAAGACAAAGTTTTATGAAAAAAAAATTGTATGTTAAAAAAATATGTTTATATTATGTAATCTTTTTTAACCCCTTTCTGTCATTGGACGTACTATTCCGTCCATGTGGGGTGGGCCTTAATTCCCATGGACGGAATAGTACGTCCAGCGCGATCGGCCGCGCTCACGGGGGAAGCGCGGCCGATCGCGGCCGGGTTTCAGCTGCCTATCGCAGCTGACATCCGTCACTATGTGCCAGGAGCGGTCACGGACCGCCCCCGGCACATTAACCCCCGGCACACCACAATCAAACATGGTTTCGTGGTGTGCCGGCGGTACAGGGAAGCATCGCGCAGGGAGGGGGCTCCCTGCGGGCTTCCCTGAGACCCCCGCAGCAACGCGATGTGATCGCGTTGCTGCGAGGGCCTTCATACCTCCCTCCCTGCAGCAGGCCCGGATCCAAGATGGCCGCGGCATCCGGGTCCTGCAGGTAGGGAGGTGGCTTACCAAGTGCCTGCTCAGAGCAGGCGCTTGGTAAGCCTGCACTGCTCTCAGACAGATCGGTGATCTGACAGAGTGCTGTGCAAACTGTCAGATCACTGATCTGTGATGTCCCCCCGGGACAAAGTAAAAAAGTAAAAAAAAAAAATTTCCACATGTGCAAAAAAAAAAAAAAAATTCCTAAATAATATAAAAATATATACCGTATATACTCGAGTATAAGCCGACCCGAGTATAAGCCGACCCCCCTAATTTTGCCACAAAAACCTGGGAAAACTTATTGACTCGAGTATAAGCCTAGGGTGGAAATGCAGCAGCTACCGGTGAATTTCAAAAATAAAAATAGATCATTATTTCCCCATAGCTGTGCCATACAGTGCTCTGCACCGTTCATATTTCCCCATAGCTGTGCCCCATATACAGTGCTCTGCACCGTTCATTGTGCCCCATAGCTGTGCCATATACGGTGCTCTGCACCGTTCATTGTGCCCCATAGCTGTGCCCCATATACGGTGCTCTGCACCGTTCACTGTGCCCCATAGATGTGCCATATACGGTGCTCTGCACCGTTCACTGTGCCCCATAGATGTGCCATATACGGTGCTCTGCACCGTTCATTGTGCCCCATAGATGTGCCATATACGGTGCTCTGCACCGTTCACTGTGCCCCATAGATGTGCCATATACGGTGCTCTGCACCGTTCACTGTGCCCCATAGATGTGCCATATACGGTGCCCTGCACCGTTCACTGTGCCCCATAGATGTGCCATATACGGTGCTCTGCACCGTTCACTGTGCCCCATAGATGTGCCATATACGGTGCTCTGCACCGTTCACTGTGCCCCATAGATGTGCCATATACGGTGCCCTGCACCGTTCACTGTGCCCCATAGATGTGCCATATACGGTGCTCTGCACCGTTCACTGTGCCCCATAGATGTGCCATATACGGTGCTCTGCACCGTTCACTGTGCCCCATAGATGCTCCACATAAATCTCTGCCGCCGCTGCTGCTGCTGCAATAAAAAAAAAAAACACATACTCACCTCCCTTGATTGCAGCTCCCGGCGTCTCGTTCCGGCGCCTCCATCTTCCCGGCGTCTCTGTTCTGACTGATCAGGCAGAGGGCGCCGCGCACACTATATGCGTCATCGCGCCCCCTGCCTGAACAGTCAGAGCGCAGACGCCGGGAAGATGGAGGCGCCAGCCGGGAAGATGGAGCGACGCTCGGCGGCTGGAACGAGGACAGGTGAATATGCTATACTTACCTAGTCCTGGCGATCCTCGCGCTGTCCCTCTGCCTGGTCTTCGGTGCCGCAGCTTCTTTCTCTATCAGCGGTCACCGGCACCGCTGATTAGAGGAATGAATAGGCGGCTCCGCCCCTATGGGAGGTGGAGCCGCTTATTCATTTCTGTAATGAGCGGTCCCACGTGACTGCTGAAGAGGGGAAGAAGCTGCAGCACAGAAGACCGTGGGACGGCAGGGACAGCGCGAGGATCGCTGGGACTAGGTAAGTATACCTCAGCGCCCTCACCCCCTCACCCGCCGACCCTGCCACCCACCTTGACTCGAGTATAAGCCGAGAGGGGCACTTTCAGCCCAAAATTTTGGGCTGAAAATCTCGGCTTATACTCGAGTATATACGGTATATATTATTCCCATAAATACATCTCTTTATCTAAATAAAAAAAAACAAACAATAAAAGTACACATATTTAGTATTGCCGCGTCCATAACGACCCAACCTATAAAATTGTCCCACTAGTTAACCCCTTCAGTAAACACCGTAAGAGAAAAAAAAAACGAGGCAAAAAACAACGCTTTATTATCATACCACCGAACAAAAAGTGGAATAACACGCGATCAAAAAGACAAATATAAATAACCATGGTACCGCTGAAAGCGTCATCTTGTCCCGCAAAAAACGAGACACCACACAGCATCATCAGCAAAAAAATAAAAAGTTATAGTCCTCAGAATAAAGCGATGCAAAAATAATTATTTTTTTTATAAAATAGTTTTTATCGTATAAAAGCGCCAAAACATAAAAAAATTATATAAATGAGGTATCGCTGTAATCGCACTGACCCAAAGAATAAAACTGCTTTATCAATTTTACTAAACGCGGAACGGTATAAACGCCTCCCCCAAAAGAAATTCATGAATAGCTGGTTTTTGGTCATTCTGCCTCACAAAAATCGGAATAAAAAGCGATAAAAAAAGTCACGTGCCCGAAAATGTTACCAATAAAAACGTCAACTTGTCCCGCAAAAAACAAGACCTCACATGACTCTGTGGACCAAAATATGGAAAATTTATAACTCTCAAAATGTGGTAACGCAAAAAATATTTTTTGCAATAAAAAGCGTCTTTTAGTGTGCCAATCATAAAAATCCGCTAAAAAACCCGCTATAAAAATAAATCAAACCCCCTTCATCACCCCCTTAGTTAGGGAAAAATTAAAAAAATGTATTTATTTCCAATTTTCCCATTAGGGTTAGGGCTAGGGTTAGAGTTAGGGTTAGGGCTACGGTTAGGGTTAGGGCTAGGGTTAGGGTTGGGGCTAGGGTTAGGGTTGGGGCTAGGGTTAGGGTTGGGGCTAGGGTTAGGGTTGGGGCTAAGGTTAAGGCTACAGTTAGGGTTGGGGCTAAAGTTAGGGTTAGGGTTGGGGCTACAGTTTGGGTTAAGGTTTGGATTACATTTACGGTTGGGAATAGGGTTGGGATTAGGGTTAGGGGTGTGTCAGGGTTAGAGGTGTGGTTAGGGTTACCATTGGGATTAGGGTTAGGGGTGTGTTTGGATTAGGGTTTCAGTTATAATTGGGGGGGTTTCCATTGTTTAGGCACATCAGGGGCTCTCCAAACGCGACATGGCGTCCGATCTCAATTCCAGCCAATTCTGCGTTGAAAAAAGTAAAACAGTGCTCCTTCCCTTCCGAGCTCTCCCGTGTGCCCAAACAGGGGTTTACGCCAACATATGGGGTATCAGCGTACTCAGGATAAATTGGACAACAACTTTTGGGGTCCAATTTCTCCTGTTACCCTTGGAAAAATACAAAACTGGGGACTAAAAAATAATTCTTGTGGGAAAAAAAGGATTTTTTATTTTCACGGCTCTCCATTATAAACTGTAGTGAAACACTTGGGGGTTCAAAGTTCTCACAACACATCTAGATAAGTTCCTTGGGGGGTCTAGTTTCCAATATGGGGTCACTTGTGGGGGGTTTCTACTGTTTAGGTACATTAGGGGCTCTGCAAACCGATGTGACGCCTGCAGACCATTCCATCTAAGTCTGCATTCCAAATGGCGCTCCTTCCCTTCTGAGCCCTCCCATGCGCCCAAACGGTGGTTCCCCCCACATATTGGGTATCATCGCACTCAGGACCAATTAGACAACAACTTTTGGGGTCCAATTTCTCCTGTTACCCTCGGGAAAATACAAAACTGGGGGCTAAAAAATAATTTGGGGGGGAAATTTTTTTTTAATTATTTTCACGGCTCTGCGTTATAAACTGTAGTGAAAAACTTGGGGGATCAAAGTTCTCACAACACATCTAGATAAGTTCCTTGGGGTGTCTAGTTTCCAATATGGGGTCACTTGTGGGGGATTTCTACTGCTTAGGTACATATGGGGCTCTGCAAACGCAATGTGACGCCTGCAGACCAATCCATCTAAGTCTGCATTCCAAATGATGCTCCTTCCCTTCCGAGCTCTGCCATGCGCTCAAACGGTGGTTCCCCCCCCATATCGGGTATCAGCGTACTTAGGACAAATTGGACAACAACTTTTGGGGTCCAATTTCTCCTGGTACCCTCGGGAAAATACAAAACTGGGGGCTAAAAAATAATTTTTGTGGGAAAAAAATTTTGTTTTATTTTTACGGCTCTGTATTATAAACTTCTGTGAAGCCCTTGGTGTTAGGGCTAGCGGAATGCACCAAATAATAAGACAGATAGAGTATGGTGCGTTCGCAGCCCGGGGTCCACCGTGCAGAGATGGAACCTGCTGCCAAGTAATGACGGACTATATGGCGGTACAAAGTGAATACACACATGGGTTAACCTCACCCTGTGTGAAGGAAGCGAACCCTGTTACGTCACAGGGCCGTGGTACCGCACCAAGAGCGCAAGCAAGGAGTCCCAGAACTCAATCCCAAGACACAGGATTTGAGTACATAGACCTCATGCGCTCGACACCGCTACTGAGGTGTCAGAGTGACAGCAATAGAAGCACGAGAGTGCATGCAGTGCCGCACTGGCGAACGCCACTAACTACCCAGGCTTGGGTCAGGAAAGCGCTGTGAAAGCACAAGGCGCCGCACTGGCGGTCTCAGCAATAAGACGCTGTATTGTGTGTTTACGTGCTGATGGCTAAGTCGGACGCTAGATAGCAAACATACACCTTCCGCGAACAGTCATCCAATAGGGAGGGTTATTTAAAGAGCGACTTACACTCACAACACACACACATTTACAAATGTACACTAGCGCATGGCCGTGCGGTCATGCGCAGCTTATATAGTTGCAGCACGTTCAGGACCTTCCAATAAAGGACCAATGGGAAGCTGCTACCAAAGTTTTGCCCTTTCAGGACCTTCCTGGAGGACCAATGGGATGTGCTGCAGTACCTGAGCATGTGACCCTCGATCTCCAATGGGAGATCCTGCCCTGGGCATGCTCAGAAAGAGAAAAGCAGGACTTAGCCCCAAAGCATCTGCTCGCCGCTGCCCAACACTGACTTCAATGGCAGAAGCAGGAAAAGCAGCAGTAACTCTCTGCACAGAGTGAGACTGAGCAAGACGCTGGGACCGACGTCTCCGCTGAGCAGACTCTACTGCGGCTGGAGAAGAATGGGAGACCGCAGCGGAGATGGCTCGAGATTCCCCTTGTTCAGAAGCGGGAACTCGACACCTAACACTTGGTGGGTCAAAGTGCTCACCACACAACTAGATAAGTTCCTTAGTGGGTCTACTTTCCAAAATGGTGTCACTTGTGGGGAGTTTCAATGTTTAGGCACATCAGTGGCTCTCCAAACGCAACATGGCGTCCCATCTCAATTCCTGTCAATTTTGCATTGAAAAGTCAAACGGCGCTCAATCCCTTCCGAGCTCTCCCATGCGCCCAAACAGTGGTTTACCCCCACATATGGGGTATCAGCATACTCAGCACAAATTGTACAACAACTTTTGGGGTCCAATTTCTTCTCTTACCCTTGGGAAAATAAAAAATTGGGGGCGAAAAGATCATTTTTTTCACAAAAATTATGTTTTATTTTTACGGTTCTGCATTATAAACTTCTGTGAAGCACTTGGTGGGTCAAAGTGCTCACCACACCTCTAGATAAGTTCCTTAGGGGTCTACTTTCCAAAATGGTGTCACTTGGGGGTTTCAATGTTTAGGCACATCAGTGGCTCTCCAAACGCAACATGGCGTCCCATCTCAATTCCAGTCAATTTTGCAATGAAAAGTCAAATGGCGCACCTTTGCTTCCGAGCTCTGTCATGCGCCCAAACAGTGGTTTACCCCCACATGTGGGGTATCGGCGTACTCAGGACAAATTGTACAACAACGTTTGTGGTCCATTTTCTCCTGTTACCCTTGGTAAATTAAAACAAATTGGAGCTGAATTCAAATTTTTTGTGAAAAAAAGTTAAATGTTCATTTTTATTTAAACATTCCAAAAATTCCTGTGAAACACCTGAAGGGTTAATAAACTTCTTGAATGTGGTTTTGAGCACCTTGTGGGGTGCAGTTTTTAGAATGGTGTCACACTTGGGTATTTTCTATCATATAGACCCCTCAAAATGACTTCAAATGAGATGTGGTCCCTAAAAATAAATGGTGTTGTAAAAATGAGAAATTGCTGGTCAAATTTTAACCCTTATAACTCCCTAACAAAAAAAATTTTGGCTCCAAAATTGTGCTGATGTAAAGTAGGCATGTAGGAAATGTTACTTATTAAGTATTTTGTGTGACATATCTCTGTGATTTAATTGCATAAAAATTCAAATTTGGAAAATTGCGAAATTTTCAAAATTTTTGCCAAATTTCCGTATTTTTCACAAATAAATGCAGGTAATATCAAAGAAATTTTACCACTATTATGAAGTACAATATGTCACGAGAAAACATTGTCAGAATCCCTGGGATGAAGCATTCCAGAGTTATAACCTCATAAAGGGACAGTGGTCAGAATTGTAAAAATTGGCCCGGTCCATAACCTGCAAACCACCCTTGGGGGTAAAGGGGTTAAAGAATTTAGAAATTTAGAAATAGAATTTCTTCTTACCAAAGAAGAGGGCCAAGATTTCTTGACCTCCTTGCACGATCCTCCCCGCCAAGACTGCCCCCCCTCATCATCTAGCCGAGAGAAGACCTGATTAACATTGTATCTGTGCAAGGTCTTAGTTCTAACTGTTCAGGCCTCACGTCTTAATATATTAATAACACTTCATTATTTACTCTAAATGTTAAGTATATTTGAATTTCTCTTTAAATCTAAGCCTTTCAGGATTTTCGTTTATCCACTGGAGGATTTCAAGTCCGGAGTTTTCCTTACAAACTTTCCCCCCTCAAGAAGGAAGTGAGAGAGCCTTTCTATTAGGCCACTACCAAGGACTTTAAAGTTGGTAGTATTGATTGATTTGTTGTAAACCTTTTCTTTTTGTGTTATATTGTTACACCGAATCTTTGTGTTCAGTCAAGTGTTATTCTACCTGTATTAGTAGTACCTTAAACATAAAACAAAGGAAAATCTAGTCTCCTCATACCTAGCTACTTCGACCCTTATCAAATATATACCTGAGATCCGTGACATTTCCCGTTGTTTCCTCTTCTGGTTGACCGTTAATATGAGTCTTAAATGCGTAACCTACAATGTTAGGGGGCTGAATAGTCCTCAAAAAAGGTTCACCATAAAAAAGGAGCTAAAAAAATTACACTTGGAGGTGATATGCCTTCAAGAGACAAAATTCAAAAATAATGACCACCCCAATTTTGCTATGAACAACTTTCCTCATGTTTTTGAGTCCTCAAATCCAAGGAAAAAGGCAGGAGTTTTGACCATGATTGGAAGGGGGGTCTCATTTGAATTCTTAGAAGAAACCAAAGACCCAGAGGGCCACTTTCACATACTATCGTGTAAAATAAACAACCAGGTTTTCACCATCGTGAATATATACGCCCCAAACAAAAATCAATTAAGGTTCTTGGGCAGGCTGGCAAAAAAAATTGAACTTATTAAAAAGGGAGTCCTGCTCATTCTGGGCGATTTCAATATTGTCCCAGATGGGCACTTGGATTCTTCTTCCAAAAATAGACACAAGGCTGCTACCCTTAACAAATGGCTGTCTGACAATGAGGTTTTTGATGTTTTCAGGTGCCTCAACTCGTCCTCAATTGAGTACACTCATTTCTCTGATGTCCACCAGACGGCCTCGAGAATCGACCTAATTTTAACTGACGTTTTCTCTATTTCTAGATTCAGCAATGCGACCATTCTCCCCAGGGCAGCTTCGGACCACTCCCCAGTTACATGTGAGATTGTTTCTGTTGCAGGGACCAGGAGTCAATTTCTATGGAAGTGCAAGTCGTCAATCTTGTCTAACCCAGTTCATCAAAGCAAAGTCAAATCTGACATAAAGAATTTCTTTACTGAGAACAACATTGACAACATCAGTCCTTTTTCTCTTTGGAATGCCCATAAGGCAGTCATTAGAGGGACCCTAATGCAAATTTCTTCCAGGGATAAAAAATTAAACGAGGCCAAAATCAAGGAAATCCATAACCTAATAAAAATTAAAGAAAATTCCCAACTAAAAAAATCCCCCCCATCCCCCAAAATTCAGGCAGAACTCATAGAACTAAGACAGGCACTTAAAGCAGAGATCCTTTCCCATTATGAATCTGTCATCAAATCTGATAGATTAAAAAATTACGCCTTTCTCAACAAACCGTTGAGTTTCATGATGAATAGACTAAAAAGAAAGAGAGTCAGCAACAGAATAGATAAGATTCTATCCTCGAAAAATAATTTCCTTTCACTCCCACAAAAAATAGTGGAAGAATTTGGCAAATTTTATTCCTCCCTATACAACATTAAAAAAAACGAAACTTCGCCAGCACCGAATAGAGAAAATTCTGAATCCTTCTTCGCCTCTCTTAATCTCCCTAAATTAACACAAGAAGACCTTTTAACCCTTACGGCACCCTTCTCACAAGAAGAGATTCTAAGAACTAAGACAGGCACTTAAAGCAGAGATCCTTTCCCATTATGAATCTGTCATCAAATCTGATAGATTAAAAAATTACGCCTTTCTCAACAAACCGTTGAGTTTCATGATGAATAGACTAAAAAGAAAGAGAGTCAGCAACAGAATAGATAAGATTCTATCCTCGAAAAATAATTTCCTTTCACTCCCACAAAAAATAGTGGAAGAATTTGGCAAATTTTATTCCTCCCTATACAACATTAAAAAAAACGAAACTTCGCCAGCACCGAATAGAGAAAATTCTGAATCCTTCTTCGCCTCTCTTAATCTCCCTAAATTAACACAAGAAGACCTTTTAACCCTTACGGCACCCTTCTCACAAGAAGAGATTCTAAACACTATCACAAACTTGAAACCAAATAAAGCCCCTTGCCCAGACGGTTTTACAAATGATTATTTTAAAACCTTTGTCGAATTGCTCTCACACCACCTTTCTCGCATATTTAATAAGGCATTTATTGAAGGCACTTTCCCCAAAGAAATGTTAGAGGCCACGATTGTTGTGATCCCCAAGCCAAAGGGAGACCTAAGTAAAATAACAAACTATAGGCCAATCTCATTAATTAATGCCGACATCAAGATATACTCTAAAATTCTTGCGAATAGGGATAGGATAATTAATAGGGACCAAATAGGGTTTGTCAAGTCTAGACAGGCTATGATGGCACAAGAAAACTCATTAGTATAATAAAAAAAATCTATTCTGGAAGAGTCCCATCGGTATTAATCTCACTTGACGCAGAAAAGGCTTTTGATCGCCTCAATTGGGAATATCTCAAATTGGTTTTAGAAAAATTTGGTTTCAACCCCCAATGTCTGTCAGGAATACTAGCCTTATATTCAAACCCATCCGCAAAGATTTATGCCAACAATCACCTGTCTCCTACATTTACTATCTCGAAAGGCACAAGACAAGGGTGCCCCCTATCTCCCCTTCTATTTGCTCTGGCCATGGAGCCACTGGCTCAAATGATTAGGGATGATGGGAAAATATCAGGCATTGAATTTTCAAATGCAACTTGCAAAATAGGTCTATTCGCAGATGATATCATCCTCTCCCTATCAAACCCAGCAAAATCCATCTCTAGACTAAATGAAATCCTCGATTCATTTTCAAAAATTTCCAATTTTAAGATCAACGAGAAAAAATCCCAAATTATGCCATTTTACCTAAGCAAGCTTGAAATCAGTGAAATTAAAAAATTATCTTCATGGGAATGGGCGGAGGAGAGCTTTTCATATCTGGGAATAATCATTACTAAGAAGCTAGACTCACTGGTCCCTGTCAATCTGGAAGCAATCAACAACAAATTAACAACAGAATTTAACTTCCACAGTGGTAAAGAACTGTCCTGGTGGGGTAGGGTCCTTGCTGTCAAAACATTTATACTCCCTAAAATAGCCTTCATTTTAAGGTCACTTCCCATCTTGGTCCCTCCAAACCATCTCAATTCATTACAGAAAAGTTTCTACCGTTTCATCTGGGGGGATAGAAAGGCAAGAGTTGCCAGCAAAACTCTTCTAAAAAGTAAATCTAGAGGAGGCCTTAGCATCCCCAACATTACGGCATACTATAATGCTACCCTTATCAAACAATCGGTCCACTGGTGGTCGGGAGAGGAGATACCTATTTGGGTGGACCTGGAGACATCATTGAACTCAGACAGATCACCAAAGGATATCATCCTCGATAAAATCATGAACACGAAAAGATTTCCTTCCGTAACACTCCCAGTTCACTCTGCAACATGTTTGGCCTGGGATAGATTTTCAAAACCTAAAAAAGGCCCACATAGAATCCTCGCCTTAGTCAATATTCCAATTAAACTCATAGCTTCATTTTTCAACCAACCAATTAGCTCCATATGGTTTGATTCAGGAATTAAACTCCTTAAAGACATTCACGATGGGGAAAACTTGATATCCTTTTCCTCATTAAAAACCAAATTTAAAGTCCCTCCAAATTCCTTCACAGAATTCCTAATTATCAAAGAGTTTACACATTCCTTTCTAGAAAGGAAGCCATACTTCTCCGTTGCAGCAATAAATTTACTTTCCAACATTGGGCATCCTATTTTCTGGAGCCACAAATATATTTACGATAGTCTCAACAATGATACTGATATGGAAAAAAACTCCATTTATGATTAGATGGGAGAAAGATCTCCACATAAACTTTCAGGCAGAGGAATGGGAAGAAGCAATCTCCAATGCATATGAGGCAACAATCTCCATGCCTCTGAAAGAATCATTCTTCAAAACCATGTCCAGATGGTACCTCTCTCCAGACAGAGTCCATCACATTGACGCAAAACAATCTTCAAACTGCTGGAGGAATTGCGGACAGGTGGGTCATTTGCTTCATGTGTTCTGGAGTTGCCCTAAACTCACTTCCCTGTGGAAAAAGGTCGGAGACTTGGTCTCTAGGATTATTGGAAAAGATCTCGTACTCTCTCCCCAACTGGCTCTTCTCTCATTAGAGATCTCCAAGATCCATTCTAATTTCAGTCCGATAGTCATTCACCTTTTCCTCGCCACTAAAAATCTGGTGGCCTCTAAATGGAAATCAGAAGAAGTTCCAACTCTACAAAATATCATTGATACACTAATGCTCCATAGGTCTTATGAGGGCAAATTTGCCAAAATCGCTGGCAATCTGAGGAGGTTCGACAGGAATTGGGCACATTGGAATGAACTATTCCCTTAAAGGGAACCTGTCACCCCGTTTTTTGAGATTGAGCTATAAATACTGTTAAATAGGGCCTGCGCTGTGTGTTCCTATAGTGTATGTAGTGTACCCCGATTCCCCACCTATGCTGAGATATAACTTACCAAAGTCGCCGTTTTCGCCTGTCAATCAGGCTGGTCAGGTCGGGAGGGCGTGGTGACATCACTGGTTCTTCCTCAGCTTTACGTTGGTGGCGTAGTGGCGTAGTGGTGAACAAGCAGCGCGCGATCTGCGCTGTAATCCCTTGCATCGGTGGGGGCGGCCATCTTCCTGGGGCCGCGCGTGCGCAGATCGAGTGCTCTGCTGCACGGGGCTTCAGGAAAATGGCCGCGGGATGCCGCGCGTGCGCATTAGAGATCGCGGCGGCGGCCATTTTTCCAAAGCCGAGTTTGCATCTCGGCTTTGGGAAAATGGCCGCCGCGATCTCTAATGCGCACGCGCGGCATCCCGCGGCCATTTTCCTGAAGCCCCGTGCAGCAGAGCACTCGATCTGCGCACGCGCGGCCCCAGGAAGATGGCCGCCCCCACCGATGCAAGGGATTACAGCGCAGATCGCGCGCTGCTTGTTCACCACTACGCCACCAACGTAAAGCTGAGGAAGAACCAGCGATGTCACCACGCCCTCCCGACCTGACCAGCCTGATTGACAGGCGAAAACGGCGACTTTGGTAAGTTATATCTCAGCATAGGTGGGGAATCGGGGTACACTACATACACTATAGGAACACACAGCGCAGGCCCTATTTAACAGTATTTATAGCTCAATCTCAAAAACCGGGGTGACAGGTTCCCTTTAAACCCCGTCCATACTTCATAATTTATCACTCTATAACCTATTTTGTTAAGGTACTACGATTTATATTCTTTTATATTCCAAGTTATTTGTTTGTTGCGGGTCATACTAAATGAACCCATACAGAGCAGGCGTTCTTTTATGTATCGTAAAATATGACTTCTATACACCTGTCATTTTTCCCCCTATTATCATAGGGGTTTCCTTTCCTAACTTCATATCCCTTCCCTGCCCTTCCTCCCCCTCCCGGTTTAACCTACCCAGTTAAAAAATTAAAATTCTAATAAAAATTATTGGAAAAAATAAAATTTAGAAAAAAAAGGTTGAACACAAAGTTTTATGAAAAAAAGTATTAATGCTTTGAGAAAAAAAGTACCAAAAATTTTAAATAAAATTAATTTTGGTTTAAAGTCAAGTATTTGTTTCAGTGAATTTATTTAGGTAAGCTGGTATGGTAACAAACAAAAGGTAAAAAAAATTACACACCACACGTTAAAAGGTATAACATATTTGGTTTATTACCAAGAATACCACACTTTTGGAAACTAATTAATTAAACTTGGTGTCAATAAAACCACTTTGTACAGAAACAGAAATCACCGAGACAAGAAATAAAGATCTCACACTATGTTGTCTTGCCATGACACTCTGCCTACAGGTGACACAAAGTAATCTGCAAAGTGGTCCCTCATTCTGGTAACAAAACCTGCGGAGCGAACAGAGCTGCTGTGGTAATACCACAAGGTTGTCTCAGAGTCCTCATCATCGATGGAAACAGGCTCCTTGGAAAGTACATAGTTATGTAGCACCACACAGGCCTTGACAACCTCATCCACTGTTTGTGTGTGCAGTCTTATGGCAGTTAGCAGAACTCGCCACTTTGCAGTTAATATTCCAAAAGCACACTCCACCACTCGTCTGGCTCGAGTTAAGCGGTAATTGAATACTTGTGTTCTGGTCAAGTCTCTGCTTGCATACGGTTTTACTAGGTGTGGTGGTGATAACTGGAGTGCCTCATCACCAACACATACATAAGGCATATCAGAAGAAAAAATATGGCACTCACCCCTAGAAATGCTGTGATGAAGTCCTTTATTTGCTACAAACAGCAATCAGGTACACATGGAGAGGCGGCAGGACGTGAACAGGAGAGGGTGCGGGGAACCGGTAAGGACTACGGCCGTTTCGCGCAAAGCGCTTCAACGGGTCCAGGGCCCGTTTTTCTTCTGATATACCGTCAGTGAAGCCTTTGGTCCTCTGTGGATTGTTCTGTGAGCACCATCCTGAGCTGTTTTCTCTGGATAGTGTTGCAGCCGACGCTGCCGCCGCTCATCCACACACCTGTGAAAAGTTGTGGTTCTAGTGCCGCACGGCTACCATTCTTTGGTTTGGTTCTGGTTACATACATAAGGCTTACCTGGTCCAGTTGTTCCCGAGAGTGGTCTTGCTGGTGGAAAATCATACGTATCTCCATACAAACAACGGCCCATCGGAGACGTTTTGAATACTTGCGAGTCGTTGAACCTGTCATAGGTTCCAATGTCCACAGCCAGGAATGTGCAGTTGGCATCTGCTATGGTCATCAGTACTATTGAAAAGTACTTCTTTTAGTTGTAGTACTCTGAGCCAGATCCTGCCGGTTTTGCAATACGGATGTGTTTGCCATCTACGGCACCAAAGCAATTTGGGAAATGGCACAGTTTCTCAAAAAGTTCTGCACTTCTCAGCCAGATGTCCTTTGTCGGTTGTGGAATCTACTCCTGGCGCAAGGTATCCCAGATAGCCACACAGGTCTCTTTCACTATTCCGGAAATTGTAGTTATTCCAAGGCGGAACTGGTAATGGAGTGAAGTTAGGGAATCTCCTGTAGCCAGGAATTTGTGAAAAACAAATAAAAATGTTAGTAAAAATTGCAAAGAACATCATAACATTTTTAAGCAATTTCCACAAATATTACATTTTTTGTTTGTTTTAACCCCTTCCCGACCTTTGACGCCACGTAGGTGTCATGAAAGTCGGTGCCAATCCGACCTGTGATGCCTATGTGGCGTCATGGAGGGATCGCGTCCCTGCAGATCGGGTGAAAGGGTTAACTCCAATTTCATCCGATCTGCAGGGACAGGGGGAGTGGTACTTCAGCCCAGGGGGGTGGCTTCACCCTCCAGTGGCTAGAATCGCTCTGATTGGCTGTTGAAAGTGAAACTGCCAATCAGAGCGATTTGTAATATTTCACCTATGAAAACTGGTGAAATATTACAATCCAGCCATGGCCGATGCTGCAATATCATCGGCCATGGCTGGAAACCCTGATCTGCCCCCCCCCCCCCACCGATCGCTTCCCCAGTCCTCCTTCCTGTGCTCCACTCCCCTCCGTCGTCCTGTCTGCTCCCCCGTCCTCCTGTCAGCTCCCCCAACCCCCCCAAAGCCAACCCCCCTTGCTCCGATACCCCCCTATGCTCCGATCTCCCCCCCTCATACTTACCGGGCCTCCTGGTGTCCATCCGTCTTCTCCATGGGCGCCGCCATCTTCCACAATGGCGGGCGCATGCTCAGTGCACCCGCCAAATCTGCCGGCCTGCAGATTCGTTCGAGGTATATTTTGATCACTGTGATAAAACCTATCAGAGTGATCAAAATTTTTAAAAAAGTAAATGACCCCCCCCCCTTTATCACCCCCATAGGTAGGGACAATAATAAATAAAAAAAGAAAATATATATTTTTTTCCACTAGGGTTAAGGTTAGAACTAGGGTTAGGGCTAGGGTTAGGGTTAGGGGTTATGGCTAGGGTTAGAACTAGGGCTAGGGTTAGAATTAGACTATGTGCACACGGTGTGGATTTGGCTGCGGATCCGCAGCGGTTTGGCCGCGGATCCGCAGCGGATTGGCCGCTGTGAATACGTAGCAGTTTTCCATCAGGTTTACAGTACCATGTAAACCTTTGGAAAACCAAATCCGCTGTGCCCATGGTGCGGAAAATACAGCGCGGAAACACTGCATTGTATTTTTCGCAGCATGTCAATTCTTTGTGAGGATTCTGCAGCGTTTTACACCTGTTCCTCAATAGGAATCTGCAGGTGAAATCCGCACAAAAAAACACTGGAAATCCACGGTAAATCCGCAGGTAAAATGCAGTGCCTTTTACCTGCGGATTTTTCAAAAATGGTGCGGAAAAATCTCACACGAATCCGCAACGTGGGCACATAGCCTTAGGGCTAGGGTTGGAATTAGAGTTAGGGTTGGAATTAGGGCTAGGGTTGGAAATAGGGTTAAGATTAGGCTTGTGGTTAGGGTTATGGATAGGGTTAGGGGTGTGTTGGGGTTAAAGTTGTGGTTAGGGTTGGGATTAGAGTTAGGGTTGGGATTGGGGTTAGGATTAGGGTTGGGATTGGGGTTACGGGTGTGTTGGGGTTAGGGTTGTGGTTAGGGGTGTGTTGGGGTTAGGGTTGTGATTAGGGTTATGGCTACAGTTGGGATTAGGGTTTGGTGTGTGTTGGGGTTAGTGTTGAAGTTAGAATTGAGGGGTTTCCACTGTTTAGGCACATCAGGGGTCTCCAAACGCAACATGGCACCACCATTGATTCCAGCAAATCTTGTGTTTAAAAAGTCAAATGGTGCTCCCTCCCTTCCGAGCCCTGTCGTGCGCCCAGACAGTGGTTCCCCCCCACATATAAGGTATCGGCATACTCATGACAAACTGTACAATAAAGTTTCTCTTTTTACCCTTGGGAAAATAAAAAAATTGTTGCTAAAACATCATTTTTGTGACTAAAAAGTTAAATGTTCATTTTTTCCTTCCATGTTGCTTCAGCTGCTGTGAAGTACCTGAAGGGTTAATAAACTTCTTGAATGTGGTTTTGAGTACCTTGAGGGTGCAGTTTTTAGAATGGTGTCACTTTTGGGTATTTTCAGCCATACAGACCCCTCAAACTGACTTCAAACGTGAGGTGGTCCCTAAAAAAATGATTTTGTAAATTTCGTTGTAAAAATGAGAATTCGCTGGTCAAACTTTAACCCTTATAACTTCCTAGCAAAAAAAAATGTTGTTTCCAAAATTGTGCTGATGTAAACTAGACATGAGGGAAATGTTATTTATTAACTATTTTGTGTCACATAACTCTCTGGTTTAACCCCTTAAGCCCCGAGGGTGGTTTGCACATTAATGACCGGGCCAATTTTTACAATTCTGACCACTGTCCCTTTATGAGGTTATAACTCTGGAACGCTTCAACGGATCTTGGCGATTCTGACATTATTTTCTCGTGACGTATTGTACTTCATGTTAGTGGTAAAATTTCCTCGATATAACTTGCGTTTATTTGTGAAGAAAATGGAAATTTGGCGAAAATTTTGAAAATTTCTCAATTTTCCAAATTTGAATTTTTATACCCTTAAATCACAGAGATATGTCATGCAAAATACTTAATAAGTAACATTTCCCACATGTCTACTTTACATCAGCACAATTTTGGAACCAAAATTTTTTTTTGTTAGGGAGTTATAAGGGTTAAAAGTTGACCAGCAATTTCTCATTTTTGCAACACCATTTTTTTTTAGGGACCACATCTCATTTGAAGTCATTTTGAGGGGTCTATATGACAGAAAATACCCAAGTGTGACACCATTCTAAAAACTGCACCCCTCAAGGTGCTCAAAACCACATTCAAGAAGTTTATTAACCCTTCAGGTGTTTTACAGGAATTTTTGGAATGTTTAAATAAAAATGAACATTTAACTTTTTTTCACACAAAATTTATTTCAGCTCCAATTTGCTTTTATTTTACCAAGGGTAACAGGAGAAAATGGACCCCAAATGTTGTTGTACAATTTGTCCTGAGTACGTTTATACCCCATATGTGGGGATAAACCACTGTTTGGGCGCATGGCAGAGCTCGGAAGGAAAGGAGCGCCACTTGACTTTTCAATGCAAAATTGACTGGAATTGAGATGGGACGCCATGTTGCGTTTGGAGAGCCCCTGATGTGCCTAAACATTGAAACCCCCCACAAGTGACACCATTTTGGAAAGTAGACCCCTTGAGGAACTTATCTAGATGTGTGGTGAGCACTTTGACCCAACAAGTGCTTCATAGAAGTTTATAATGCAGAGCCGTAAAAATAAAAAATCATTTTTTTTCACAAAAATGATATTTTTTCCCCCAATTTTTTATTTTCCCAAGGGTAAGAGAAGAAATTAGACCACAAAAGTTGTTGCGCAATTTGTCCTGAGTACGCTGATACCCCATATGTGGGTGTAAACCATTGTTTGGGCGCATGGCAGAGCTCGGAAGGGAAGGAGCGCCATTTGACTTTTCAATGCAAAATTGACTGGAATTGAGATGGGACGCCATGTTGCGTTTGGAGAGCCCCTGATGTGTCTAAACATTGAAACCACCCACAAATGACACCATTTTGGAAAGTAGACCCCCTAAGGAACTTATCTAGATGTGTTTTGAGAGCTTTGAGCCCCCAAGTGTTTCACTACAGTTTATAACGCAGAGCCGTGAAAATAAAAATTCTTTTTTTTTTCCCCAAAAATGATTTTTTAGTCCCCAGTTTTGTATTTTCACAAGGGTAACAGGATAAATTGGACCCCAAAAGTTGTTGTCTAATTTGTCCTGAGTACGCTGATACCCCATATGTGGGGGGGAAGCACTGTTTGGGCGCATGGCAGAGCTCGGAAGGGAAGGAGCGCCATTTGGAATACAGACTTAGATGGATTGGTCTGCAGGTGTCACGTTGCATTTGCAGAGCCCCTGATGTACCCAAACAGTAGAAACCCCCCACAAGTGACCCCATATTGAAAACTAGACCCCCAAGGAACTTATCTAGATGTGTTGTGAGAACTTTGAACCCCCAAGTGTTTCACTACAGTTTATAACACAGAGCCGTGAAAATAAAAATTCTTTTTTTTTTCACAAAAATGATTTTTTAGCCCCCAGTTATGTATTTTCACAAGGGTAACAGGATAAATTGGACCCCAAAAGTTGTTGTCCAATTTGTCCTGAGTTCCCTGATACCCCATATGTGGGGGGGAACCACTGTTTGGGCGCATGGCAGAGCTTGGAATGGAAGGAGCGCCATTTGGAATACAGACTTAGATGGATTGGTCTGCAGGCGTCACGTTGCATTTGCAGAGCCCCTGATGTACCCAAACAGTACAAACCCCCCACAAGTGACCCCATATTGGAAACTAGACCTCCCAAGGAACCTATCTAGATGTGCGCACCTCTAATTCTAATCCCAATTCTAATCCCAACCATAAATATAATCCAAACCCTAACCCTAACTTTAGCCCCAACCCTAACCCTAACTTTAGCCCCAACCCTAACCCTAACTTTAACCCCAACCCCAACCCTAACTTTAGCCCCAACCCTAAACCTAACTTTAGCCCCAACCCTAACCCTAACTTTAGCTCCAACCTTAACCCCAATCCTAACCCTAGCCCCAACCCTAACCTTAGCCCCAACCCTAGCCCTAACCCTAGCCCCAACCCTAACCCCAACCCTAGCCCCAACCCTAGCCCTAACCCCAGCCCCAGCCCTAGCCCTAACCCTAGCCCCAACCCTAACCCTAGCCCTAACCCTAGCCCTAACCCTAACCCTAGCCCTGATGGGAAAATGGAAATAAATACATTTTTTTAATTTTATTATTTTTCCCTAACTAAGGGGGTGATGAAGGGGGGTTTGATTTAAGTTTATAGCGTTTTTTATATCGGATCTTTATGATTGGCAGCCGTCACACACTAAAATACGCTTTTTTATAGCAAAAAAGTTTTTGCGTCTCCACATTTTGAGACCTATAATTTTTCCATATTTTGGTCCACAGAGTCATGTGAGGTCTTGTTTTTTGTGGGACGAGTTGACGTTTTTATTTGTAACATTTTTGGACACGTGACAGTTTTTGATCACTTTTTATTCCGATTTTTGTGAGGCAGAATGACCAAAAACCAGCTATTCATGAATTTCTTTTGGGGGAGGCGTTTATACCGTTCCGCGTTTGATAAAGTGGATGAAGCAGTTTTATTCATCGGGTCAGTACGATTACAGCGATACCTCATAAAGCGATGCCAAAATAATTATTTTTTCTATAAAATAGCTTTTATCGTATAAAAGCGCCAAAACATAAAAAAATGATATAATGATATAATCATTTTTTTATGTTTTGGCGCTTTTATACGATAAAAGCTATTTTATAGAAAAAATAATTATTTTGGCATCGCTTTATTCTCAGGACTATAACTTTTTTTATTTTTTTGCTTATTAAGCTTTGTGGCAGCTCGTTTTTTGCGGGACAAGATGATGTTTTCAGCGGTATCATGGTTATTTATATCCGTCTTTTTGATCGCGTGTTATTCCACTTTTAGTTCGGCGGTATGATAATAAAGCGTTGTTTTTGGCTCGTTTTTTTTTTTTCTTACGGTGTTCACTGAAGGGGTTAACTAGTGGGACAGTTTTATAGGTCGGGTCGTTACGGACGCGGCGATACTAAATATGTGTACTTTTATTGTTTTTTTTTGTTTTTTTTAGATAAAGAAATGTATTTATGGGAATAATAATTTTTTTTTTATTTATTTATTTAGTAATTTTTTTTTTTTTTTTACACATGTGGAAAAATTTTTTTTAACTTTTCTACTTTGTCCCAGGGGGGGACATCACAGATCGCCGATCTTACAGTTTGCACAGCACTCTGTAAGATCGGCGATCTCACTGGCATCGCTGCAGTCTTACCAGCACCTGCAGGCGACCCGGAAGTACTCCCTGCAGGACCCGGATGCAGCCCCGTGGCCATTTTGGATCCGGGGCCTGCAGGGAGAGGACGCTCGGTACAAGGTGAGCACATCACCTTGTACCGATCGTCTCAGGGAAGCCCGCAGGGAGCCCCCTCCCTGCGCGATGCTTCCCTGTACCGCCGGCACACCGCGATCATGTGTGCCGGGGGTTAATGTGCCGGGAGCGGTCCGTGACTGCTCCTGGCACATAGTGCCGGATGTCAGCTGCGATAGTCAGCTGACACCCAGCCGCGATCGGCCGCGCTCCCCCCGTGAGTGCGGCCGATCGCATATGACGTACTATCCCGTCACTGGGAATTAAGTCCCAGGTCACCTCGACGGGATAGTACGTCATATGGGATTAAGGGGTTAACGGAATAAAAATTCAGAATTTGAAAATTGTGAAATTTTCAACATTTTAGCCAAATTTCTATTTTTTGCACAAATAAACGCAAAAATTATTGACCAAAATCTACCACTAACATGAATCCCAATATGTCACGAACAAACAATCTCAGAACCGTTAGGATCTGTTGAAGCGTTCCCGAGTTATTACCTCATAAAGGAACACTGGTCAGAATTGCAAAAAACAGTCAGGTCATTAAGGTCAAAATAGGCTGGGTCATGAAGGGGTTAACATCCGTGCATTCCTATTATGGAGCAGGTGTAAAACACTGGAATGGCCAGAAACAATAAAAAAAATAACATGCTGCAGAAAATGCAACGTAATGTTTCAGCGCAGTATTTTCTGCAGCATGTTCACTGCTGATGTTGTTTTCTATAGGTTAAAACATGTGTACATGACATTAAATATGCGCAATGATATAAAAAAAAAAGAAGGCTTACGCAGTGTCACCATCAGCCGCTCCGCCGATGCGATGGAAAACCTCATGCGTGTGTCCTGCCTTTGGATGACATCCCCAACTTGTTCCAGCAACAAATCAAAATGCTCCTGCCTCATCCGGACATAATTAAAAAATTTGTCTGGGTTCTGCCGCAACTCCATGTAGAGAGTAGTATAGACGCCCTGGGTCATCCGCAGTGCATTTATGGGGTGAATCCATAGTCGGCGACGTCGCTGCAGAAGAATCCTCCGTCTTGCTGCTGCCTCCTTCTCCCGAACTATAATATCCAGCCGATTGGTCTCAAAAATCACATCAGTTACCACGATTGCAATCCTCACAAGTAGGGTTGAGCGACTTTTAGTTTTTCAGGGTTGAGTCGGGTTTCACGAAACCCGACTTTCTCAAAAGTCGGGTCAAGTGAAATCGGCCGATCCTATTGAAAAGTCGGGGTCGGGGATCGGCCGAAACTCGAAACCCAATGTAAGTCTATGGGTTTTTTTTGTTTTTTACATTTCCTTCAGGGCGATATAGGAGATATACAGTGGGGCAAAAAAGTATTTAGTCAGTCAGCAATAGTGCAAGTTCCACCACTTAAAAAGATGAGAGGCGTCTGTAATTTACATCATAGGTAGACCTCAACTATGGGAGACAAACTGAGAAAAAAAAATCCAGAAAATCACATTGTCTGTTTTTTTAACTATTTATTTGCATATTATGGTGGAAAATAAGTATTTGGTCAGAAACAAAATTTAATCTCAATACTTTGTAATATATCCTTTGTTGGCAATGACAGAGGTCAAACGTTTTCTGTAAGTCTTCACAAGGTTGCCACACACTGTTGTTGGTATGTTAGCCCATTCCTCCATGCAGATCTCCTCTAGAGCAGTGATGTTTTTGGCTTTTCACTTGGCAACACGGACTTTCAACTCCCTCCAAAGGTTTTCTATAGGGTTGAGATCTGGAGACTGGCTAGGCCACTCCAGGACCTTGAAATGCTTCTTATGAAGCCACTCCTTCGTTGCCATGGCGGTGTGCTTTGGATCATTGTCATGTTGAAAGACCCAGCCACGTTTCATCTTCAATGCCCTTGCTGATGGAAGGATGTTTGCACTCAAAATCTCACGATACATGGCCCCATTCATTCTTTCATGTACCCGGATCAGTCGTCCTGGCCCCTTTGCAGAGAAACAGCCCCAAAGCATGATGTTTCCACCACCATGCTTTACAGTAGGTATGGTGTTTGATGGATGCAACTCAGTATTCTTTTTCCTCCAAACACGACAAGTTGTGTTTCTACCAAACAGTTCCAGTTTGGTTTCATCAGACCATAGGACATTCTCCCAAAACTCCTCTGGATCATCCAAATGCTCTCTAGCAAACTTCAGACGGGCCCGGACATGTACTGGCTTAAGCAGTGGGACACATCTGGCACTGCAGGATCTGAGTCCATGGTGGCATAGTGTGTTACTTATGGTAGGCCTTGTTACATTGGTCCCAGCTCTCTGCAGTTCATTCACTAGGTCCCCCCGCGTGGTTCTGGGATTTTTGCTCACCGTTCTTGTGATCATTCTGACCCCACGGGGTGGGATTTTGCGTGGAGCCCCAGATCGAGGGAGATTATCAGTGGTGTTGTATGTCTTCCATTTTCTAATTATTGCTCCCACTGTTGATTTCTTTACTCCAAGCTGGTTGGCTATTGCAGATTCAGTCTTCCCAGCCTGGTGCAGGGCTACAATTTTGTTTCTGGTGTCCTTTGACAGCTCTTTGGTCTTCACCATAGTGGAGTTTGGAGTCAGACTGTTTGAGGGTGTGCACAGGTGTCTTTTTATACTGATAACAAGTGTAAACAGGTGCCATTACTACAGGTAATGAGTGGAGGAAAGAGGAGACTCTTAAAGAAGAAGTTACAGGTCTGTGAGAGCCAGAAATCTTGATTGTTTGTTTCTGACCAAATACTTATTTTCCACCACAATATGCAAATAAAATGTTAAACAAAACAGACAATGTGATTTTCTGGATTTTTTTTCTCAGTTTGTCTCCCATAGTTGAGGTCTACCTATCATGTAAATTACAGACGCCTCTCATCTTTTTAAGTGGTGGAACTTGCACTATTGCTGACTGACTAAATACTTTTTTGCCCCACTGTATATTTCTCCTGCCAAAACCCGACATGATATGAGACATGGTTTACATACAGTAAACCATGTCATATCCCCATTTTATTTGCATATTCCACACTACTAATGTTAGTAGTGTGTATATGCAAAATTTCGGCGTTCTAGCTATTAAATTTAAGGGTTAAATCGCGGAAAAAATTGGCGTGGGCTCCCGCGCAATTTTCTCCGCCAGAGTAGTAAAGCCAGTGACTGAGGGCAGATATTAATAGCCTGGAGAGGGTCCACAGTTATTGCCCCCCCCCTGGCTAAAAACACCTGCCCCCAGCCACCCCAGAAAAGGCACATCTGGAAGATGCGCCTATTCTGGCACTTGGCCACTCTCTTCCCATTCCCGTGTAGCGGTGGGATATGGGGTAATGAAGGGTTAATGCCACCTTGCTATTGTAAGGTGACATTAAGCCAGATTAATAATGGAGAGGCCATTATTGCGGAAAAATCTCACACGAATCCGCAACGTGGGCACATAGCCTTAGGGCTAGGGTTGGAATTAGAGTTAGGGTTGGAATTAGGGCTAGGGTTGGAAATAGGGTTAAGATTAGGCTTGTGGTTAGGGTTATGGATAGGGTTAGGGGTGTGTTGGGGTTAAAGTTGTGGTTAGGGTTGGGATTAGAGTTAGGGTTGGGATTGGGGTTAGGATTAGGGTTGGGATTGGGGTTACGGGTGTGTTGGGGTTAGGGTTGTGGTTAGGGGTGTGTTGGGGTTAGGGTTGTGATTAGGGTTATGGCTACAGTTGGGATTAGGGTTTGGTGTGTGTTGGGGTTAGTGTTGAAGTTAGAATTGAGGGGTTTCCACTGTTTAGGCACATCAGGGGTCTCCAAACGCAACATGGCACCACCATTGATTCCAGCAAATCTTGTGTTTAAAAAGTCAAATGGTGCTCCCTCCCTTCCGAGCCCTGTCGTGCGCCCAGACAGTGGTTCCCCCCCACATATAAGGTATCGGCATACTCATGACAAACTGTACAATAAAGTTTCTCTTTTTACCCTTGGGAAAATAAAAAAATTGTTGCTAAAACATCATTTTTGTGACTAAAAAGTTAAATGTTCATTTTTTCCTTCCATGTTGCTTCTGCTGCTGTGAAGCACCTGAAGGGTTAATAAACTTCTGGAATGTGGTTTTGTGCACCTTGAGGGGTGCAGTTTTTAGAATGGTGTCACTTTTGGGTATTTTCAGCCATACAGACCCCTCAATCTGACTTCAAATGTGAGGTGGTCCCTAAAAAAATGATTTTGTAAATTTCGTTGTAAAAATGAGAATTCGCTGGTCAAATTTTAACCCTTATAACTTCCTAGCAAAAAAAAATGTTGTTTCCAAAATTGTGCTGATGTAAACTAGACATGAGGGAAATGTTATTTATTAACTATTTTGTGTCACATAACTCTCTGGTTTAACCCCTTAAGCCCCGAGGGTGGTTTGCACATTAATGACCGGGCCAATTTTTACAATTCTGACCACTGTCCCTTTATGAGGTTATAACTCTGGAACGCTTCAACGGATCTTGGCGATTCTGACATTATTTTCTCGTGACGTATTGTACTTCATGTTAGTGGTAAAATTTCCTCGATATAACTTGCGTTTATTTGTGAAAAAAATGGAAATTTGGCGAAAATTTTGAAAATTTCTCAATTTTCCAAATTTGAATTTTTATACCCTTAAATCACAGAGATATGTCATGCAAAATACTTAATAAGTAACATTTCCCACATGTCTACTTTACATCAGCACAATTTTGGAACCAAAATTTTTTTTTGTTAGGGAGTTATAAGGGTTAAAAGTTGACCAGCAATTTCTCATTTTTGCAACACCATTTTTTTTTAGGGACCACATCTCATTTGAAGTCATTTTGAGGGGTCTATATGACAGAAAATACCCAAGTGTGACACCATTCTAAAAACTGCACCCCTCAAGGTGCTCAAAACCACATTCAAGAAGTTTATTAACCCTTCAGGTGTTTTACAGGAATTTTTGGAATGTTTAAATAAAAATGAACATTTAACTTTTTTTCACACAAAATTTATTTCAGCTCCAATTTGCTTTTATTTTACCAAGGGTAACAGGAGAAAATGGACCCCAAATGTTGTTGTACAATTTGTCCTGAGTACGTTAATACCCCATATGTGGGGATAAACCACTGTTTGGGCGCATGGCAGAGCTCGGAAGGAAACGAGCGCCACTTGACTTTTCAATGCAAAATTGACTGGAATTGAGATGGGACGCCATGTTGCGTTTGGAGAGCCCCTGATGTGCCTAAACATTGAAACCCCCCACAAGTGACACCATTTTGGAAAGTAGACCCCTTGAGGAACTTATCTAGATGTGTGGTGAGCACTTTGAGCCAACAAGTGCTTCATAGAAGTTTATAATGCAGAGCCGTAAAAATAAAAAATCATTTTTTTTCACAAAAATGATATTTTTTCCCCCAATTTTTTATTTTCCCAAGGGTAAGAGAAGAAATTAGACCACAAAAGTTGTTGCGCAATTTGTCCTGAGTACGCTGATACCCCATATGTGGGTGTAAACCATTGTTTGGGCGCATGGCAGAGCTCGGAAGGGAAGGAGCGCCATTTGACTTTTCAATGTAAAATTGACTGGAATTGAGATGGGACGCCATGTTGCGTTTGGAGAGCCCCTGATGTGTCTAAACATTGAAACCACCCACAAATGACACCATTTTGGAAAGTAGACCCCCTAAGGAACTTATCTAGATGTGTTTTGAGAGCTTTGAGCCCCCAAGTGTTTCACTACAGTTTATAACGCAGAGCCGTGAAAATAAAAATTCTTTTTTTTTTCCCAAAAATGATTTTTTAGTCCCCAGTTTTGTATTTTCACAAGGGTAACAGGATAAATTGGACCCCAAAAGTTGTTGTCTAATTTGTCCTGAGTACGCTGATACCCCATATGTGGGGGGGAAGCACTGTTTGGGCGCATGGCAGAGCTCGGAAGGGAAGGAGCGCCATTTGGAATACAGACTTAGATGGATTAGTCTGCAGGTGTCACGTTGCATTTGCAGAGCCCCTGATGTACCCAAACAGTAGAAACCCCCCACAAGTGACCCCATATTGAAAACTAGACCCCCAAGGAACTTATCTAGATGTGTTGTGAGAACTTTGAACCCCCAAGTGTTTCACTACAGTTTATAACGCAGAGCCGTGAAAATAAAAATTCTTTTTTTTTCACAAAAATGATTTTTTAGCCCCCAGTTATGTATTTTCACAAGGGTAACAGGATAAATTGGACCCCAAAAGTTGTTGTCCAATTTGTCCTGAGTTCCCTGATACCCCATATGTGGGGGGGAACCACTGTTTGGGCGCATGGCAGAGCTTGGAATGGAAGGAGCGCCATTTGGAATACAGACTTAGATGGATTGGTCTGCAGGCGTCACGTTGCATTTGCAGAGCCCCTGATGTACCCAAACAGTACAAACCCCCCACAAGTGACCCCATATTGGAAACTAGACCTCCCAAGGAACCTATCTAGATGTGTTGTGAGAACTTTGAACCCCCAAGTGTTTCACTGCAGTTTACAGCGCAGAGCCGCGAAAATAAAAAAAATCTTATTTTTCCCACAAAAATGAATTTTAGCCCCCCACATTTTTATTTTCCCAAGGATAGCAAGAGAACTTGGACCCCAAAAGTTGTTGTCCAATTTGTCCTGAGTACGCTGATACCCCATACGTTGGGGTAAACCCCTGTTTGGGCGCACCGGAGAGCTCGGAAGGGAAGGAGCACTGTTTTACTTTTTCAACGCAGAATTGGCTGGAATTGAGATCGGACGCCATGTCGCGTTTGGAGAGCCCCTGATGTGCCTGAACAGTGGAAACTCCACAATTCTACCTGAAACCCTAACACACCCCTAACCCTAATCCCAACGGTAATCCTAACCACACCCCTAACCCTGATGCACCTCTAATTCTAATCCCAATTCTAATCCCAACCGTAAATATAATCCAAACCCTAACCCTAACTTTAGCCCCAACCCTAACCCTAACTTTAGCCCCAACCCTAACCCTAACTTTAGCCCCAACCCCAACCCTAACTTTAGCCCCAACCCTAAACCTAACTTTAGCCCCAACCCTAACCCTAACTTTAGCTCCAACCTTAACCCCAATCCTAACCCTAGCCCCAACCCTAACCTTAGCCCCAACCCTAGCCCTAACCCTAGCCCCAACCCTAACCCCAACCCTAGCCCCAGCCCCAGCCCTAGCCCTAACCATAGCCCCAACCCTAACCCTAGCCCTAACCCTAGCCCTAACCCTAACCCTAGCCCTGATGGGAAAATGGAAATAAATACATTTTTTTTATTTTATTATTTTTCCCTAACTAAGGGGGTGATGAAGGGGGGTTTGATTTAAGTTTATAGCGTTTTTTATATCGGATCTTTGTGATTGGCAGCCGTCACACACTAAAATACGCTTTTTTATAGCAAAAAAGTTTTTGTGTCTCCACATTTTGAGACCTATAATTTTTCCATATTTTGGTCCACAGAGTCATGTGAGGTCTTATATTTTGTGGGACGAGTTGACGTTTTTATTGGTAACATTTTTGGACACGTGACAGTTTTTGATCACTTTTTATTCCGATTTTTGTGAGGCAGAATGACCAAAAACCAGCTATTCATGAATTTCTTTTGGGGGAGGCGTTTATACCGTTCCGCGTTTGATAAAGTGGATGAAGCAGTTTTATTCATCGGGTCAGTACGATTACAGCGATACCTCATAAAGCGATGCCAAAATAATTATTTTTTCTATAAAATAGCTTTTATCGTATAAAAGCGCCAAAACATAAAAAAATGATATAATCATTTTTTTATGTTTTGGCGCTTTTATACGATAAAAGCTATTTTATAGAAAAAATAATTATTTTGGCATCGCTTTATTCTCAGGACTATAACTTTTTTTATTTTTTTGCTTATTAAGCTTTGTGGCAGCTCGTTTTTTGCGGGACAAGATGATGTTTTCAGCGGTATCATGGTTATTTATATCCGTCTTTTTGATCGCGTGTTATTCCACTTTTAGTTCGGCGGTATGATAATAAAGCGTTGTTTTTGGCTCGTTTTTTTTTTTTCTTACGGAGTTCACTGAAGGGGTTAACTAGTGGGACAGTTTTATAGGTCGGGTCGTTACGGAGGCGGCGATACTAAATATGTGTACTTTTATTGTTTTTTTTTTTGTTTTTTTTAGATAAAGAAATGTATTTATGGGAATAATAATTTTTTATTTATTTATTTAGTAATTTTTTTTTTTTTTTACGCATGTGGAAATTTTTTTTTTAACTTTTCTACTTTGTCCCAGGGGGGGACATCACAGATCGCCGATCTTACAGTTTGCACAGCACTCTGTAAGATCGGCGATCTCACTGGCATCGCTGCAGTCTTACCAGCACCTGCAGGCGACCCGGAAGTACTCCCTGCAGGACCCGGATGCAGCCCCGTGGCCATTTTGGATCCGGGGCCTGCAGGGAGAGGACGCTCGGTACAAGGTGAGCACATCACCTTGTACCGATCGTCTCAGGGAAGCCCGCAGGGAGCCCCCTCCCTGCGCGATGCTTCCCTGTATCGCCGGCACACCGCGATCATGTGTCTCGGGGGTTAATGTGCCGGGAGCGGTCCGTGACTGCTCCTGGCACATAGTGCCGGATGTCAGCTGCGATAGTCAGCTGACACCCAGCCGCGATCGGCCGCGCTCCCCCCGTGAGTGCGGCCGATCGCATATGACGTACTATCCCGTCACTGGGAATTAAGTCCCAGGTCACCTCGACGGGATAGTACGTCATATGGGATTAAGGGGTTAACGGAATAAAAATTCAGAATTTGAAAATTGTGACATTTTCAACATTTTAGCCAAATTTCTATTTTTTGCACAAATAAACGCAAAAATTATTGACCAAAATCTACCACTAACATGAATCCCAATATGTCACGAACAAACAATCTCAGAACCGTTAGGATCTGTTGAAGCGTTCCCGAGTTATTACCTCATAAAGGGACACTGGTCAGAATTGCAAAAAACAGTCAGGTCATTAAGGTCAAAATAGGCTGGGTCATGAAGGGGTTAACATCCGTGCATTCCTATTATGGAGCAGGTGTAAAACACTGGAATGGCCAGAAACAATAAAAAAAATAACATGCTGCAGAAAATGCAACGTAATGTTTCAGCGCAGTATTTTCTGCAGCATGTTCACTGCTGATGTTGTTTTCTATAGGTTAAAACATGTGTACATGACATTAAATATGCGCAATGATATAAAAAAAAAGAAGGCTTACGCAGTGTCACCATCAGCCGCTCCGCCGATGCGATGGAAAACCTCATGCGTGTGTCCTGCCTTTGGATGACATCCCCAACTTGTTCCAGCAACAAATCAAAATGCTCCTGCCTCATCCGGACATAATTAAAAAATTTGTCTGGGTTCTGCCGCAACTCCATGTAGAGAGTAGTATAGACGCCCTAGGTCATCCGCAGTGCATTTATGGGGTGAATCCATAGTCGGCGACGTCGCTGCAGAAGAATCCTCCGTCTTGCTGCTGCCTCCTTCTCCCGAACTATAATATCCAGCCGATTGGTCTCAAAAATCACATCAGTTACCACGATTGCAATCCTCACAAGTAGGGTTGAGCGACTTTTAGTTTTTCAGGGTTGTGTCGGGTTTCACGAAACCCGACTTTCTCAAAAGTCGGGTCAAGTGAAATCGGCCGATCCTATTGAAAAGTCGGGGTCGGGGATCGGCCGAAACTCGAAACCCAATGTAAGTCTATGGGTTTTTTTTGTTTTTTACATTTCCTTCAGGGCGATATAGCAGAAAAGCCGGTAATTCAATTACCTGCTTTTCATTTCTCCTGCCAAAACCCGACATGATATGAGACATGGTTTACATACAGTAAACCATGTCATATCCCCATTTTATTTGCATATTCCACACTACTAATGTTAGTAGTGTGTATATGCAAAATTTCGGCGTTCTAGCTATTAAATTTAAGGGTTAAATCGCGGAAAAAATTGGCGTGGGCTCCCGCGCAATTTTCTCCGCCAGAGTAGTAAAGCCAGTGACTGAGGGCAGATATTAATAGCCTGGAGAGGGTCCACAGTTATTGCCCCCCCCCCCCCCTGGCTAAAAACACCTGCCCCCAGCCACCCCAGAAAAGGCACATCTGGAAGATGCGCCTATTCTGGCACTTGGCCACTCTCTTCCCATTCCCGTGTAGCGGTGGGATATGGGGTAATGAAGGGTTAATGCCATCTTGCTATTGTAAGGTGACATTAAGCCAGATTAATAATGGAGAGGCCTCAATTATGACACCTATCCATTATTAATCCAATTGTATGAAAGAGTTAAAAAAACACACACACAATATTAAAAAGTATTTTAATGAAATAAACACACCGTTTGTTGTAATATTTTATTGTACGCTCAATCCACTCGCTGAAGACCCTCGCTCTGTAACAAATAAAAAATAATAAACCAACAATATACATACCTTCCGTAGATCTGTAACGTCCCACGTTGTAAATCCATTTGAAGGGGTTAAACTATTTTACAGCCAGGAGCTCTGCTAATGCAGCGCTGCTCGTGGCTGTAAACACCAGCGAATGAAGGTAATGTAGGTCAATGACCTGTAGTTACCTTCATTCGCGGTGATGCGCCCCCTGCTGGATGTCCCGGGAGCGTGGGAAAAGTTCCCAGGCTCGAGGTCATATGAGGACATCCAGCAGGGGGCGCATCACCGTGAATGAAGGTAACTACAGGTCATTGACCTACATTACCTTCATTCGCTGGGGTTTACAGCCACAAGCACAGCTGCATTAGCAGAGCTTGTGGCTGTAAAATATTTTAACCCCTTCAGATGGATTTACAATGTGGGATGTTACAGATCTACGGAAGGTATGCATATTGTTGGTTTATTATTTTTTATTTGTTACAGAGCGAGGGTCTTCAGCGAGTGGATTGAGCGTACAATAAAATATTAAAACAACCTGTGTTTTTATTTCATTAAAATACTTTTTAATAATGTGTCTGTGTTTTTTTTAACCATTTAATGCAAATGGATTAATAATGGATAGGTGTCATAATTGACGCCTCTCCATTATTAATCTGGCTTAATGTCACCTTACAATAGCAAGGTGACATTAATCCTTCATTACCCTATATCCCACTGCTACACGGGAATGGGAAGAGAGTGGCCAAGTGCCAGAATAGGCGCATCTTCCAGATGTGCCTTTTCTGGGGTGGCTGGGGGCAGATGTTTTTAGCCAGGGGGGCCAAAAACCGTGGACCCTCTCTAGGCTATTAATATCTGCCCTCAGTCACTGGCTTTACTACTCTGGCGGAGAAAATTGCGCGGTAGCCCACGCCAATTTTTTCAGCAATTGAACTGTGAACCACAACGAATGAAGGTAATGTAGGTCAATGACCTATAGTTACCTTCATTCGCGGTGATGCGCCCCCTGTGGAATATGCAAAAAAAAAATGGGGATATGACATGGTTTACTGTATGTAAACCATGTCTCATATCATGTCAGGTTTTGCCAGGAGAAATGAAAAGCCGGTAATTGAATTACCGGCTTTTCTGCTATATCGAGCTGAAGTTAATATAAATATATATATATGAGTCTGAATGACATATATATATATGTATATATATATATATCATAAAACGAAACCCGACTTTTAAGTAGAGATCGCCGACCCGATCCCAGAGTGGGATCGGGTCGGGTTTCGCGAAACCCTACTTTGCTAAAAGTCGGCGACTTTTGAAAAGTGCCGATCTGTTTCGCTCAACCCTACTCACAAGCACTCCTTCCATCTCTGCCACTTTCTCTAAACCCTTTCAAAGATGGGCTGTAAAAACAGTCAGTATATAGTTTTCCCTATTTTCCAGTAGCCAATCACATTTGGGAGACTACCATTTTTAGTCTTGGAAAACGGATCCGTCGTAAAAATGGATGAAACGGATGGTAAAAACGGACACAACGGATGCAACAGATACAGTATTTCGACAGAACCGTCTAGCGGATTTGCGATGGATCCATCGAAATACTGTATGCGTTGCATCCGTTTTTCACTATTTTTGACGCATCCGTCGATACGTCGCGTTGACGCATTTTGACGGCCGCCAGACGACGCTAGTGTGAAAGTAGCCTTAAGAGGTCACATTCACTGAACAAAAAAGCTATTTAACGCCAAAACAACAACCTAACAGGCCAAGTTACATGTTATGATAGGAATCCTTCTTTGATATCACCTTCACAATTCTTGCATCCATTGAACTTGTGAGTTTTTGGAGAGTTTCTGCTTGTATTTCTTTGCATGAAGTCAGAATAGCCTCCCAGAGCTGCTGTTTTGATGTAAACTGCCTCCCACCCTCATAGATATTTTGCTTAATGATACTCCAAAGATTCTCTATAGATTTGAGGTCAGGGGAAGATGTGGCCACACCATGAGTTTATCTCCTTTTATGCCCATAGCAGCCAATGACTCAGAGGTATTCTTTGCAGCATGAGATGGTGCATTGTCATGCATGAAAATGATTTTGCGCCTGAAGGCACGTTTCTGCTTTTTATACCATGGAAGAAAGTTGTCAGTCAGAAACTCTATATACTTTGCATTGGTCATTTTCACACCTTTAGGAACCTTAAAGAGCCCTACCAGCTGTTTCCCCATGATTTTGGCCCAAAACATTACTCCTCCACCTCCTTGCTGACATCACAGCCTTGTTGGGACATGGTGGCCATCCACCAACCATCCACTACTCCATCCATCTGGACCATCCAGGGTTGCTTGACGCTCATCAGTAAACAAGGCTGTTTGAAAATTAGTCTTCATGTATGTCTGGGCCCACTGCAATCATTTCTGCTTGTGAACACTGTTTATGGGTGGCCGAATAGTAGGCTTATGAACCAAAGCAAGCTTTTGAAGCATCCTACACCTTGAGGTTCGAGGGACTCCAGATGCACCAGCAGCTTCAAATATTGGTATGTAATGTATTTTTAGCAGCTGCTCTGTAAATCCCATGAACTTGCCTGGCAGAAACCTTCCTCATTATGCCTTTATCAGCACGAACACGTCTGTGCTCAGATTCAGCAACAAATCTTTTAACAGTACAATGATCACGCTTAAGTTTTCGGGAAATATCTAATGTTTTCATCCCTTGACCAAGGAATTGCACTATTTCGTGCTTTTCGGCATAATAATGCAGATCATCATTTTTAAGTGTTTTTACTTTAATTAGAATCACCTGGAAAACTAATTATCACATGTGTTTAAGGTTGGTTTCAGTGATCCCTTGAGCCCTGAGACACAATACCATCCATGAGTTTATTTGAAAATCAAAGCAATTAAATCTTTATGACACTTAAATCCAATTTGCATAATAATTTGGAACACTGTGTACACTATATACCCATTGCAATTATTTCTATTGCAATTCTTGTAGGAAAACATATGTGTCAGATTCACAATCTCCAAAATGTAAATATACCCTAAAAATACATATCACTATTTAAAATGAGATTATCTCGGACTTTGAATTGTTGCATTTCACTTTGGCATACAAATAGTGCAGCACTGAAGAAGGGTAGAACTGAACGGAAAAATAACAGTTCATCTGCTATCAATTATGGAATTTGGAATGCAGTAGGAGTTGATCACATAGCAACTAGATATAAACTAGATCACAACAGCATCTGGCAGACTTGGACATTCAAAATTAGTAAAAGAGAGGTTTATTGTTTTTATATGAAAGCTGCAAGAATTTCCCAGCTAACAATCATCTGTCCATCATTTCTTCTGGGTCTTTATGTTTGTAAAAACTTTCTTACATTTCATACATTTTCTAAACTACCGATAGTAGGAGTTTTTCAAGCCTATAAACAGTGCAACACTACAGAGAAGTGCCTGAATGATTACCAACAAAATACACTATTTGGACAAAAGTATTGGGACTCACCTCTTGACCCCTTTCGACTGGGCGATTTTCCGTTTTTGCGGTTTCACTTCTTTCTCTCCTCCTTCCAAGTGTTTTATTTTTCAATTGATATAGCCAAGTGAGTGCTTATTTATTTCAGGACAAGTTGTAATTTTGAATGACAGCATTAATTTTTATCATGTTATTTATTGGAAAACGGGAAAACAAATCCAAATGCTGCAAAACTGCAATTTTTTTTAGAGTGCTCATCAGATGGTAAAACAATCACTTGGCACCTTGATCCTACAGGTGAGTACAAATATGGTGATAGCAAACATGCATATTTTTATTATTTTAAACCAAACAGAAGAATATACTTGAGGATAAATAATTAAAGAGAAAATGTTTAAAAAATTCAAATTTCTTTATTAGACACCACTAGACAAGTACACAAATAAGTTAAAAACAAAGAGGGGCAAACTTTGGACATACATATTGTCACTTAATATACATCAAAAAATACCTCTTTTATATAGTATCTGAGCACTGATAAAACAAGAAAGAATATATAAGAAAAAGATTTTTTATAATGGGATATATCATAGGATATGTATCTCTTGAGGCTATTACACCGCCAGGATCTGTGTACACACTGGAGCGTAAGTAGAGAAAATAAGAAACAAATAATATGATCCAATATGTGTGCCTGTAGCAAATGTAAATAGCCTTTTCATGTATTGCACAACTCCTCCATATAAAACAGCCTCAACCAGGTTCTATAAAGTGGCAGATACTCAGGAAAGTGCTTAGTGCATAGTGCAAATGGGTATGTGCATCTACTAACCAGTGCTCATGATGAATGTGAAACGCGCGTTGGAGTGTGAGGAGGCAGCTTTGGCACATTCATCATGAGCACTGGTTAGTAGATGCACATACCCATTTGCACTATGCACTAAGCACTTTCCTGAGTATCTGCCACTTTATAGAACCTGGTTGAGGCTGTTTTATATGGAGGAGTTGTGCAATACATGAAAAGGCTATTTACATTTGCTACAGGCACACATATTGGATCATATTATTTGTTTCTTATTTTCTCTACTTACGCTCCAGTGTGTACACAGATCCTGGCGGTGTAATAGCCTCAAGAGATACATATCCTATGATATATCCCATTATAAAAAATCTTTTTCTTATATATTCTTTCTTGTTTTATCAGTGCTCAGATACTATATAAAAGAGGTATTTTTTGATGTACCGTATATACTCGAGTATAAGCCGAGATTTTCAGCCCAAATTTTAGGGCTGAAAGTGCCCCCCTCGGCTTATACTCGAGTCACGGTAGCGGTGGGGTCGGCAGGTGAGGGGCTGAGGGCGCTGGGGTATACTTACCTAGTCCCAGCGATCCTCGCGCTGTCCCTGCCGTCCCACGGTCTTCGGCGCTGCAGCTTCTTCCTCTCTTCAGCGGTCACGTGGGACCGCTCATTACAGAAATGAATAAGCGGCTCCACCTCCCATAGGGGCGGAGCCGCTTATTCATTTCTCTAATCAGCGGTGCCGGTGACCGCTGATAGAGAAAGAAGCTGCAGCGCCGAAGACAGGAGGGGACAGCGCGAGGATCGCCAGGACTAGGTGAGTATGTTATATTCACCTGTCCTCGTTCCAGCCGCCGGGCGCCGATCCATCTTCCCGGCCGGCGCCTCCATCTTCCCGGCGTCTGCGCTCTCTGACTGATCAGGCAGAGGGCGCGATGACGCATATAGTGTGCGCGGCGCCCTCTGCCTGATCAGTCAGAGCAGAGACGCCGGGAAGATGGAGGCGCCGGAACGAGACGCTGGGAGCTGCAATCAAGGGAGGTGAGTATGTGTTTTTTTTTTTTTATTGCAGCAGTAGCAGCGGCAGCACAGATTAATGTGGAGCATCTATGGGGCACAGTGAACGGTGCAGAGCACCGTATAAGGCACAGCTAGGGGGCACAATGAACGGTGCAGAGCACCGTATAAGGCACAGCTAGGGGGCACAATGAATGGTGCAGAGCACCGTATAAGGCACAGCTAGGGGGCACAATGAACGGTGCAGAGCACCGTATAAGGCACAGCTAGGGGGCACAATGAACGGTGCAGAGCACCGTATAAGGCACAGCTAGGGGGCACAATGAACGGTGCAGAGCACCGTATAAGGCACAGCTAGGGGGCACAGTGAACGGTGCAGAGCACCGTATATGGCACAGCTAGGGGGCACAATGAACGGTGCAGAGCACCGTATAAGGCACAGCTAGGGGGCACAATGAACGGTGCAGAGCACCGTATAAGGCACAGCTAGGGGGCACAGTGAACGGTGCAGAGCACCGTATATGGCACAGCTAGGGGGCACAATGAACGGTGCAGAGCACCGTATAAGGCACAGCTAGGGGGCACAGTGAACGGTGCAGAGCACCGTATATGGCACAGCTAGGGGGCACAATGAACGGTGCAGAGCACCGTATATGGCACAGCTATGGGGCACAGTGAACGGTGCAGAGCACTGTATATGGCACAGCTAGGGGGCACAGTGAACGGTGCAGAGCACTATATGGGGCACAGCTATGGGGAAATATGAATGGTGTAGAGCACTATATGGCACAGCTATGGGGAAATAATGATCTATTTTTATTTTTGAAATTCACCGGTAAATGCTGCATTTCCACCCTAGGCTTATACTCGAGTCAATAAGTTTTCCCAGTTTTTTGTGGCAAAATTAGGGGGGTCGGCTTATACTCGGGTCGGCTTATACTCGAGTATATACGGTATATTAAGTGACAATATGTATGTCCAAAGTTTGCCCCTCTTTGTTTTTAACTTATTTGTGTACTTGTCTAGTGGTGTCTAATAAAGAAATTTGAATTTTTTAAACATTTTCTCTTTAATTATTTATCCTCAAGTATATTCTTCTGTTTGGTTTAAAGTTTGGTATCTACTTGAGGTGCATATATATTGTAATTTTGGGATTTTTCCTCTTTGGATTAAAGTATATTTTTATTATTATTTAAGTGTTCTTCAAAAACAAACAGGGTGTGCTGTTGATGTACCACACAAATAAACAGGAAACACAACACCAAAACATATTAGTGATGAGCGAATTTGTTCGAAAAATGATCGCAAAACATAAAATTGGAACAAATATTTGGCACATTTGGATTCCTGATCGGAAACAAGAGCAAAGTTTTAAAAAATTTGAAACATTTGGTAAAAAGTATGGGAAAATATTTGCATTGCCACTAAAGTATTTTGAGCACTTTGGCTATAACAATGGTGGTGTATAATGAGCATGGGGTATGTGATTGATAAGGGTAGGGAGTGGGGAGAGCTCAGAAGAGTGGCATGCGACATGCGGCTGCCTTTATGTGTGCACATTGCAGCTAACCAATCAGGACACAGGAACCATCCACAATGTCCTGACAATGGCTTGTGTTATTGGCTGTTGAAATCACATGTCCCTCTCCATAAAAAAGAGTGGATATCTTGCTTTATTGCCATTTTGACACTGTAAAAGTGCAGAGAGACTGCTCCTAACATTGGGAGTGTTTGCTTATAGATTTTAACTAGATAGCTATGTGGTTGTTTCTTAGTCATATAGTTTAGAAAGCAAGTGTCCTGTCTGGCTGTGAAATCGACCTTCCAGCATTTTTTTTGTGCCACTACTGAGGTCCACTGACAAAGAAAGCAGGGCACATTTCATAGAAATGTGTTGTGCACTGCTTCTATTGTGCTCCATAATTTTGTGTTCAAAATTTTATTTTTTCACTTGCTAAATGTGTTACAGCAGGGCAAATATCACCTTGTCATTTAGTGGTGCGGTGACATTGTTCTGTGATTTGAGCTGTTGGCCTTGAAATAATTTTTTGAGGGGCATTTGCTATTGTGATTCAGCTTGCCATATGTCACCTTCTTATTTAGTGGAGGTGAAATTCAACTGTCTGTATATCTCATACAGATAAAAAAAAATCCTGTTGCTAAATGTGATACAGCCCATCTTCTCCCACGTTGTAATTTTGTGGCAGTAAAATGAAGCTGTCTGCAGACCTCATGCACATTAGAAAAAAATTATGTTGCTAAACATGATACAGCCTGCCATATCTCATGTTGTAATTTTGTGTTGGTGAAATAAAGCTGTCTGCAGAGCTCATGCACATTGGAATTTTTTTATCTGTTGCTAAACGTGATACAGCCTGCCATATTCCATAATGTAATTTTGTTGTGGTGAAATGAAAGTGTCTGCAGACCTCACACCCATTATAATATAAAAAATTTGTTGCTAAATGTGATACAACCTGCCATATCCCACGTTGTAATTTTGTGGCAGTGAAATTGTTGTGTGTGCAGAGTTGTTGCACATAATTTTTTTATACAAATATGATACAGCAGGCTAGATCCGAGTTTCAAATTGTTGGAACATAACTTCCAGGTGATACAGGCCTCATCCACATTAAAAACAAATTTGTTCACTTACTAACATTTTACAATAAGGGAGATCTAACATTGAAATTGTAGCATCTAGTCTATATTATACAGGCCTTATCCACCGGCCCCCAAAAACTCTCTAACATCATAGAGTAGAATAGATCTCAAATAGAAATTGTTTGGAGCATCTAGTCTATGTTATATAGGCCTCATCCACACAAAAATAATTTTTCTTCAGTTAATAACATCATACAGTAGGGTACATCTAACTTTGAAATTGTTTAGAGCATCTATTTTAGACAGGCCTCATCCACGCACACACACAAAAATCTTCTGTTACTAACGTCACATAGTAGGGAATGGCTCATTTTGAAATTGTTTGGAGCATATCTTCTGTGTCATTCAGGCCTCATCCCACTCAAACAATTCTTTCTTCTGTTACTAATGCCATACAGTAGGGGAGATTTAATTTGAAATTGTTTGGAGCATATCTTCTTTGTCATACAGGACTCATCCCCCACTCACACAATTCTTTCTTCTCTTATTAACTGTTGTGAATTCTGTGGCAGAGCTCCCTCCTGTGGTCACAAGTGGTACTTCGGCTGATTCTCTCTGGGAGCTTCCGTTTGTGGAGGAAAGTGGTACTGCGGCTTCTGAGTTTCCTCCCTCAGGTGATCTGGTGAGGTCGTTAGGTGCTTCTCTACTTAACTCCACCTAATGCTTTGATCCATGCTTCCTTTCAATGTTCCAGTGTTGGACTTGTTTTTCCCTGGATCATTCCTGTGGCCTGCTGCTCTGCATAGCTAAGTTCTTCTTTGCTATTTGTTTGCTATTTTTTCTGTCCAGCTTGTCTATTTGTTTTGCTGGAAGCTCTGGGACGCAAAGGGTGTACCTCCGTTCCGTTAGTTCGGTACGGAGGGTCTTTTTGCCCCCTTTGCGTGGTTTTCTTTAGGGTTTTGTGTAGACCGCAAAGTTATCTTTCCTATCCTCGCTCTGTTAAGAAAGTCGGGCCTCACTTTGCTAAATCTATTTCATCCCTACGTTTGTCTTTTCATCTTAACTCACAGTCATTATATGTGGGGGGCTGCCTTTTCCTTTGGGGTATTTCTCTGAGGCAAGGTAGGCTTATTTTCTATCTTCAGGCTAGAACGTTTCTCAGGCTGTGCTGAGTTGCATAGGCAGAGTTAGGCGCAATCCACGGCTGCCTCTAGTGTTGTTTGGAGAGGATTAGGGATTGCGGTCTGCAGAGTTCCCACGTCTCAGAGCTCGTTCTATTATTTTGGGTTATGGTCAGATCACTGTATGTGCTCTGACCGCTATGTCCATTGTGATACTGAATTGCCTATCACAACAGTACAGGAAGCCAAATGTGCTAATGATTCTCAATAGAGGGAAAAAAGAAGTTCTGAGACCATTTTTTTTTCTTTGCACTGTGTTTTGCCTTTTTTTTCCCCTAGACATTTGGGTGGTTCAGGACACAGGTGTAGCAATGGACATTAAAGGGCTGTCTTCATGTGTGGATCAGCTCACGGCAAGAGTTCAAAATATTCAAGATTTTGTGGTTCAGAATTCTTTGTTAGAACCAAGAATTCCTATTCCAGATTTGTTTTTTGGAGATAGAACTAAATTTCTGAGTTTCAAAAATAATTGTAAACTATTTCTGGCTTTGAAACCTCGCTCCTCTGGTGACCCAGTTCAACAGGTTAGGATCGTCATTTCTTTTTTGCGTGGTGACCCTCAGGACTGGGCATTTTCTCTTGCGTCAGGAGATCCTGCATTAAGTAATATCGATGCGTTTTTCCTGGCGCTTGGATTGCTGTACGATGAGCCTAATTCAGTGGATCAGGCAGAAAAAAATTTGCTGGCTCTTTGTCAGGCTAAGGATGAGATAGAGGTATATTGCCAGAAATTTAGAAAGTGGTCCGTTCTCACTCAATGGAATGAATCTGCGCTGGCAGCTATATTCAGAAAGGGTCTCTCTGAAGCCCTTAAGGATGTCATGGTGGGATTTCCTATGCCTGCTGGTTTGAATGAGTCTATGTCTTTGGCCATTCAGATCGGTCGACGCTTGTGTGAGCGTAAATCTGTGCACCATTTGGCGGTATTACCTGAGATTAAACCTAAGTCTATGCAGTGCGATAGGACTATGACCAGAGTTAAACGGCAAGAACACAGACGTCTGAATGGGCTGTGTTTCTACTGTGGTGATTCCACTCATGCTATCTCTGATTGTCCTAAGCGCACTAAGCGGTTCGCTAGGTCTGCCACCATTGGTACAGTACAGTCAAAATTTCTTCTGTCCGTTACCTTGATCTGCTCTTTGTCATCGTATTCTGTCATGGCGTTTGTGGATTCATGCGCTGCCCTGAATTTGATGGACTTGGAATATGCTAAGCGTTGTGGGTTTTTCTTGGAGCCCTTGCAGTGTCCTATTCCATTGAGAGGAATTGATGCTACGCCTTTGGCCAAGAATAAGCCTCAATACTGGACCCAGCTGACCATGTGCATGGCTCCTGCACATCAGGAGGTTATTCGCTTTCTGGTGTTGCATAATCTGCATGATGTGGTCGTGTCGGGGTTGCCATGGCTACAAGCCCATAATCCAGTATTGGATTGGAAATCCATGTCGGTGTCCAGCTGGGGTTGTCAGGGGGTACATGGTGATGTTCCATTTCTGTCAATTTCGTCATCCACCCCTTCTGAGGTTCCAGAGTTTTTGTCTGATTACCGGGATGTATTTGATGAGCCCAAGTCCGATGCCCTACCTCCGCATAGGGATTGTGATTGTGCTATCAATTTGATTCCTGGTAGTAAATTCCCAAAAGGTCGATTGTTTAATTTATCCGTGCCTGAGCACACCGCTATGCGCAGTTATGTGAAGGAATCCCTGGAGAAGGGGCATATTCGCCCGTCATCGTCGCCATTAGGAGCAGGGTTCTTTTTTGTAGCCAAGAAGGATGGTTCGCTGAGACCTTGTATAGATTACCGCCTTCTTAATAAGATCACTGTTAAATTTCAGTACCCCTTGCCATTGTTATCTGATTTGTTTGCTCGGATTAAGGGGGCTAGTTGGTTCACCAAGATAACTCTTCGTGGTGCGTATAATCTGGTGCGAATCAGGCGAGGCGATGAATGGAAAACTGCATTTAATACGCCCGAGGGTCATTTTGAGTATCTAGTGATGCCATTCGGACTTGCCAATGCTCCATCAGTGTTTCAGTCCTTTATGCATGACATCTTCCGAGAGCACCTGGATAAATTCCTGATTGTGTACTTGGATGACATTTTGATCTTCTCGGATGATTGGGAGTCTCATGTGAAGCAGGTCAGAACGGTTTTTCAGGTCCTGCGTGCTAATTATTTGTTTGTGAAGGGATCAAAGTGTCTCTTTGGTGTGCAGAAGGTTTCATTTTTGGGGTTCATCTTTTCCCCTTCTACTATCGAGATGGATCCTGTTAAGGTCCAAGCCATCCATGATTGGACTCAGCCGACATCTCTGAAAAGTCTGCAAAAGTTCCTGGGCTTTGCTAATTTTTATCGTCGCTTCATCTGCAATTTTTCTAGTATTGCCAAACCATTGACCGATTTGACCAAGAAGGGTGCTGATTTGGTCAATTGGTCTTCTGCTGCTGTGGAAGCTTTTCAAGAGTTGAAGCGTCATTTTTCTTCTGCCCCTGTGTTGTGTCAACCAGATGTTTCTCTTCCGTTCCAGGTCGATGTTGATGCTTCTGAGATTGGAGCAGGGGCTGTTTTGTCACAGAGAGGTTCTGATTGCTCAGTGATGAAACCATGCGCTTTTCTTTCCAGGAAGTTTTCGCCTGCTGAGCGAAATTATGATGTGGGCAACCGAGAGTTGCTGGCCATAAAGTGGGCATTCGAGGAGTGGCGTCATTGGCTTGAAGGAGCTAAGCATCGCGTGGTGGTATTGACTGATCATAAGAACTTGACTTATCTCGAGTCTGCTAAGCGTTTGAATCCTAGACAGGCTCGTTGGTCACGGTTTTTTGCCCGTTTTGACTTTGTGATTTCGTACCTTCCGGGCTCTAAAAATGTGAAGGCGGATGCTCTGTCTAGGAGTTTTGTGCCCGACTATCTGAGCCGGCGGGTATCCTCAAGGAAGGAGTAATTGTGTCTGCCATCTCCCCTGATTTGCGGCGGGTGCTGCAAAAATTTCAGGCTAATAAACCTGATCGTTGTCCAGCGGAGAAACTGTTTGTCCCTGATAGGTGGACGAATAAAGTTATCTCTGAGGTTCATTGTTCGGTGTTGGCTGGTCATCCTGGAATCTTTGGTACCCTAAATGGAAGGGTTATGCTCAGGAAGATAATTCCTGGGTTTTTGCCTCTGATGTCCATGCTCCCGATCTTGTTCGTGCCTTTCATGTGGCTCATCCTGGTCGGCCTGGGGGCTCTAGTGAGGGTTCGGTGACCCCTCCTCAAGGGGGGGGTACTGTTGTGAATTCTGTGGCAGAGCTCCCTCCTGTGGTCACAAGTGGTACTTCGGCTGATTCTCTCTGGGAGCTTCCGTTTGTGGAGGAAAGTGGTACTGCGGCTTCTGAGTTTCCACCCTCAGGTGATCTGTTGAGGTCGTTAGGTGCTTCTCTACTTAACTCCACCTAATGCTTTGATCCATGCTTCCTGTCAATGTTCCAGTGTTGGACTTGTTTTTCCCTGGATCATTCCTGTGGCCTGCTGCTCTGCATAGCTAAGTTCTTCTTTGCTATTTGTTTGCTATTTTTTCTGTCCAGCTTGTCTATTTGTTTTGCTGGAAGCTCTGGGACGCAAAGGGTGTACCTCCGTGCCATTAGTTCGGTACGGAGGGTCTTTTTGCCCCCTTTGCGTGGTTTTCTTTAGGGTTTTGTGTAGACCGCAAAGTTATCTTTCCTATCCTCGCTCTGTTAAGAAAGTCGGGCCTCACTTTGCTGAATCTATTTCATCCCTACGTTTGTCTTTTCATCTTAACTCACAGTCATTATATGTGGGGGGCTGCCTTTTCCTTTGGGGTATTTCTCTGAGGCAAGGTAGGCTTATTTTCTATCTTCAGGCTAGTTAGTTTCTCAGGCTGTGCCGAGTTGCATAGGCAGAGTTAGGCGCAATCCACGGCTGCCTCTAGTGTTGTTTGGAGAGGATTAGGGATTGCGGTCTGCAGAGTTCCCACGTCTCAGAGCTCGTTCTATTATTTTGGGTTATTGTCAGATCACTGTATGTGCTCTGACCGCTATGTCCATTGTGATACTGAATTGCCTATCACAACAATTAACGTCATACAATAGGGGAAATCTCACCTTGAAAATGTTTTTTAGTAGTATCTAGTCTATTTTATACAGGCTTCATCCACACACAAGCAAAAAGTTCTTCTGTTACTAACATTATACAGTAGGGGAGATCTCATCTTGAAAGTGCTTGGAGTTTCTAGTCTATTATACAGGCCTCATTTACAGGTAAAAAAAAAATTATTCGTTCACTAACATCACACAGTAGGGCAGATCTCACTTTGAATTTGTTTGGATCATCTAGTATACTTTATACAGGCATCATCCATACAAAAAAATTCTTACTAATGTGATACAGTAGTGGAGAGCTCATTTTTAAATTGTTTGGAGCATATCTTCTGTGCCATACAGGCCTCAACCACACTTAAGCAATTCTTTCTACTGTGATTAACGCAAATTAACATGCCCTATTTCACCTTATCATTTAGTACTGCTGAAATTCAGCTGTTTGCAATGCTGGTGAAGAGTTTAAAATCTAATTTTTTGTTGCTAATACTGTGCTCCTAGCAGACTATCTGAGCAACATAACTAGGAAAAACAAGGTCGTGGTGAAAGGGGCATTAGACTTGGTGTTCATGGCGTATGTCAGGTAGGTGGTAATGTTTGTGAAAGCAATAGTGAGCCACCAATGTCACTGTCACGCTGTTCTGTCTGTATCTGGTTTTCTGTTATGACCTGGTGGTTAGGAGCACCCGGAATGACCTGATAGTTAAAACTCATGCAGGACAAGCTCTGGGATGTGGGAGCTCTGCTGACCGCAATCCCTAATCCTATCACACACACTAGAAATAGCCGTGGAGCGCTCCTGACGCTCCCTAGGTGCCTCGTCACAGCCTAAGAGCTAGCTAGCCCTAGAGATAGAAAATAAAGCCTACCTTGCCTCAGAGAAATTCCCCAAAGGAAAAGGCAGCCCCCCACATATATTGACTGTGAGTAAAGATGAAAGTCACAAACGCAGAAATGAAACAGATTTCAGCAAAGGGAGGCCAGACTTACTAAATAGACAGAGGATAGGAAAGGTAACTTTGCGATCAGCACAAAAAACTACAAAAGACCACGCAGAGTGTGCCAAAAGACCTCCGCACCGATTAACGGTGCGGAGATGCCACTCTGCATCCCAGAGCTTCCAGCTAGCAAGACAAAATCATGATATCCAGCTGGACAAGAAAACAATGAACGAATTAGATACTATCAGGAACTTAGCTTTTGCTGGAGTAGACAGGTCACCAGAAAGATCCAAGAACGAACTGAACCAATGCAGAAACATTGACAGCTGGCATGGAGTAACGATCTAAGTGGAGTTAAATAGAGCAGCAAACCAAAGGATAAACCCCTTCACCTGTGTAAGGAACCTCAGAAGCAGCAGCTCCACTCACAGCCACCAGAGAGAGCCCACGGACAGAACTCACCGAAGTACCATTCACGACCACAGGAGGGAGCTCCACAACAGAATTCACAACAGTACCCCCCCTTGAGGAGGGGTCACCGAACCCTCACCAGAGCCCCCAGGCCGATCAGGATGAGCCAAATGAAAGGCACGAACTAGAGCGGCAGCATGAACATCAGAGGCAAAAACCCAGGAATTATCCTCCTGACCATAACCCTTCCCCTTGACCAGGTACTGGAGTTTCCGTCTTGAAACACGAGAATCCAAAATCTTCTCCACCACATACTCCAACTCCCCCTCGACCAACACCGGGGCAGGAGGATCAACGGAGGGAACCATAGGCGCCACGTATCTCTGCAACAACGACCTATGGAACACATTGTGGATGGCAAAAGAAGCTGGAAGGTCCAAACGAAATGACACAGGATTAAGAATTTCAGAAATCTTATATGGCCCAATGAAACGAGGCTTAAACTTAGGAGAGGAAACCTTCATAGGAACATGACGAGATGACAACCAAACCAAATCCCCAACCTGAAGTCGGGGACCAACACAGCGCCGGCGGTTAGCGATACGTTGAGCCTTCTCCTGGGACAATGTCAAATTGTCCACCACATGAGTCCAAATCTGCTGCAACCTGTCCAACACAGTATCCACACCAGGACAGTACGAAGGCTCAACCTGCCCTGAAGAGAAACGAGGTTGGAAACCAGAATTGCAGAAAAAAGGAGAAACCAAAGTAGCCGAGCTGGCCCGATTATTAAGGGCGTACTCAGCCAAAGGCAAGAAGGACACCCAATCATCCTGATCAGCAGAAACAAAGCATCTCAGATATGTTTCCAAAGTCTGATTAGTTCGTTCGGTTTGGCCATTAGTCTGAGGATGGAAAGCCGAAGAAAAAGACAAATCAATGCCCATCTTAGCACAAAAGGACCGCCAAAACTTTGAAACAAACTGGGAACCTCTGTCCGAGACGATGTTCTCCGGAATGCCATGCAAACGAAGCACATCCTGGAAAAACAATGGCACCAAATCAGAGGAGGAAAAAATGAAACCCAAAAACGAAACCTTCTGAACTCCAAAGAGACACTTAGACCCCTTCACAAACAAGGAATTCGCACGAAGGACCTGGAACACCATTCTGACCTGCTTCACATGAGACTCCCAATCATCCGAAAAGACCAAAATGTCATCCAAATATACAATCATGAATCTATCCAGGTACTCTCGGAAGATGTCATGCATAAAGGACTGAAACACAGATGGAGCATTAGAAAGCCCGAATGGCATAACAGGTACTCAAAATGGCCCTCGGGCGTATTAAATGCTGTTTTCCATTCATCGCCCTGTTTAATTCGCACAAGATTATACGCCCTTCGAAGATCTATCTTGGTGAACCAAGTAGCCGCCTTAATCCGAGCAAACAGATCAGACATCAGCGGCAAAGGATACTGAAATTTGACTGTGATCTTATTAAGAAGGCGGTAATCAATACAAGGTCTTAAAGAGCCATCCTTCTTGGCCACAAAAAAGAACCCTGCTCCCAATGGTGACGACGACGGGCGAATATGACCCTTCTCCAAGGATTCCTTTATATAACTCCGCATAGCAGCGTGCTCTGGCACAGATAAATTAAACAGTCGGCCCTTAGGAAACTTACTACCGGGAATCAAATTAATAGCACAATCGCAATCCCTATGAGGAGGTAGGGCACCGGATTTGGGCTCCTCAAATGCATCCCGGTAATCTGATAAAAACTCAGGGACTTCAGAAGGAGTGGAAGGCGAAATTGACAACAATGGAACATCACCATGTACCCCTTGACAACCCCAGCCGGACACAGACATAGATTTCCAATCCAATACTGGATTATGGACCTGTAGCCATGGCAACCCCAAAACGACCACATCATGCAGATTATGCAACACCAAAAAGCGAATATCCTCCTGATGTGCAGGAGCCATGCACATGGTCAATTGCGTCCAGTATTGAGGTTTATTCTTGGCCAAAGGTGTAGCATCAATTCCTCTCAATGGAATAGGATAGTGCAAGGGCTCCAAGGAAAAACCACTGCGCCTGGCAAACTCCAAGTCCATTAAATTCAGGGCAGCGCCTGAATCCACAAATGCCATAACAGAATAGGACGACAGAGAGCAAATCAGAGTAGTGGACAAAAGAAATTTAGACTGTACCGTACCAATGATGGCAGACCTAGCGAACCGCTTAGTGCGCTTAGGACAATCGGAGATAGCATGAGTGGATTCACCACAGTAAAGACACAGTCCATTCCGACGTCTGTGTTCTTGCCGTTCAGCTCTGGTCAAAGTCCTATCACACTGCATAGGCTCAGGCCTATTCTCAGAGAACACCGCCAAATGGTGCACAGCTTTGCGCTCAAGGAAGCGCCGATCGATCTGAATGGCCAAGGACATAGACTCATTCAGACCAGCAGGCGTGGGAAATCCCACCATGACATCCTTAAGGGTTTCAGAAAGACCCTTTCTGAAAATTGCCGCCAGGGCACATTCATTCCACTGAGTAAGCACAGACCACTTTCTAAACTTCTGACAGTACACCTCCGCTTCATCCTGACCCTGACACAATGCCAGCAAGATTTTCTCTGCCTGATGCACGGAATTTGGTTCATCATAAAGCAATCCAAGCGCCAGAAAAAACGCATCAACATCACGCAATGCAGGATCTCCTGGTGAAAGGGAAAATGCCCAGTCTTGAGGGTCACCACACAACAAAGAAATAATGATTTTTACTTGTTGAACGGGGTCACCAGAGGAGCGGGGTTTCAAAGCTAGAAACAGTTTACAATTATTCTTGAAATTCAGAAACTTAGATCTATTCCCAGAAAATAAATCAGGAATAGGAATTCTAGGCTCTAACATCGGATTCCGAACCACAAAATCTTGAATGTTTTGTACCCTTGCAGTGAGATGATCCACACAAGAGGACAGACCTTGAATGTCCATCTCTACACCTGTGTCCTGAACCACCCAAAGGTTTATGGGAAAAGAAAGACAAAACACAGTGCAAAGAAAAAAAAATGGTCTCAGAACTTCTCTTATCCCTCTATTGAGATGCATTAATACTTTGGGCCAGCTGTACTGTTATGACCTGGTGGTTAGGAGCACCCGGAATGACCTGATAGTTAAAACTCATGCAGGACAAGCTCTGGGATGTGGGAGCTCTGCTGACCGCAATCCCTAATCCTATCACACACACTAGAAATAGCCGTGGAGCGCTCCTGACGCTCCCTAGGTGCCTCGTCACAGCCTAAGAGCTAGCTAGCCCTAGAGATAGAAAATAAAGCCTACCTTGCCTCAGAGAAATTCCCCAAAGGAAAAGGCAGCCCCCCACATATATTGACTGTGAGTAAAGATAAAAGTCACAAACGCAGAAATGAAACAGGTTTCAGCAAAGGGAGGCCAGACTTACTAAATAGACAGAGGATAGGAAAGGTAACTTTGCGATCAGCACAAAAAACTACAAAAGACCACGCAGAGTGTGCCAAAAGACCTCCGCACCGACTAACGGTGCGGAGATGCCACTCTGCATCCCAGAGCTTCCAGCTAGCAAGACAAAATCATGATATCCAGCTGGACAAGAAAACAATGAACGAATTATATACTATCAGGAACTTAGCTTTTGCTGGAGTAGACAGGTCACCAGAAAGATCCAAGAACGAACTGAACCAATGCAGAAACATTGACAGCTGGCATGGAGTAACGATCTAAGTGGAGTTAAATAGAGCAGCAAACCAAAGGATAAACCCCGTCACCTGTGTAAGGAACCTCAGAAGCAGCAGCTCCACTCACAGCCACCAGAGGGAGCCCACGGACAGAACTCACCGAAGTACCATTCACGACCACAGGAGGGAGCTCGACAACAGAATTCACAACAGTTTTCGGCGTGACAATGCACGTCTTTGCTTTAACCCTTTTCTCCTTTCCCCCTAATTGAGCTGGGATACTGTTGGCTGTTACCTGTATGGAGCCTTCTCAGTTCCCTGCTCTGCTGCGTAGCTGTGCAGGGATGGTTAGGTCTTTGCCCTGCTGCATGACGATCCACATGTGCGGTCCCTGGTTGCACTGTGGAAGCTGTCCACGGGTTGCGAGGTCATTTGCAGCTGGTGCATGACTTTCCATGTGTGTCTGAGCGTGCAGTCGCAGCCAGGTGCCCTGAGCCTCAGTTCCTGCACTGATTGTGCTGTAATGGTTTCTGTTTGTGCTAAGGGAGTGCGTGGCCACACCTCCCCTGCTTTTATCAGGGTTAGTGTGTGTACTTGAAATGGTGTCCCCAGCTGAGGGGCAGCTCCTATGTAAAGTTCCCCTGTCTTATGAGCGAGGCCTGAGCTACTCACAAAGCTCCTGAACTTTGCTATGTGTGTTTTGTGTTCCTGCACCTTTCCTGTCTGTGTTTTGGTACCAAAGTCCTTGCCTCGATTTCTGTTATGACCTGTTCTGGCGCCTGTCATGGAGGCGGTATATCCAGGCCTGAATCCTTGATCCCGTACCTGTCCTGTACTTGACCCTGTCAGAACTGTGTCTGCTGTGTTATGTTCCTGGAATCCCTCTGCATCAGGAGCCTCGCACCCAGTGACTTTGAATATCTTGTAACCGGTGTTTCTGCTGAGCATCTACTACTCTGTGCTCTGGCTACCATGCGGTGCTAGGTCCTGGCAGGCCCAGCAATCCTGCAGTTCTAGCATCATACTTACCGAGCCTCCTGGGGTCCGTCCGTCTTCTCCATGGGCGCTGCCATCTTCCAAAATGGCGGGCGCATGCGCAGTGCTCCCGCCGAATCTGCCGGCTGGCAGATTCGTTCCAATGTGCATTTTGATCACTGTGATAAAACCTATCACAGTGATCAAAATAAAAAATATAGTAAATGACCCCCCCCCTTTGTCACCCCCATAGGTAGGGACAATAATAAAATAAAGACATTTTTTTCCCACTAAGGTTAGGGTTTCAATATGTGCACATGTATTCTGGTCCTCTGCGGATTTTTCGCAGTGCTAAACCGCTGCGGATTTATGGCAGATTTACAGCGGTTTTTCTGTGCATTGCACTGCGGTTTTACAACTGTGATTTTCTATTGGAGCAGTTGTAAAACCGCTGCGGAATCCGCAGAAAGAAGTGATATGCTGCGGAATGTAAACCGCTGCGTTTCCGTGCAGTTTTTCAAGTATAGGAAAAATCAGCCGCACTCAAATGGTTGAAAGTTCAGCAAACTGTGTAGTTTCTTTATTAACATAAACAATAAACATCACCAGGTGCTTTTTTAGGAGGTAAATGGGTGGCGGACTATTCAATTTGGGTAACGTTTCGACCCCAGCGGGTCTTTATCAAAACCTCACTGTAAAACAGATACAAACATATAAGTGAATTGTACATATATACATGTAATATATTAAAAAGAACCGAAAAAAAGGGAAAACAAGAAAAACAATAACAAAAACAACAATAACATCAGGTCCAAAATTCATAATGGTACTAATTGACAGCTGTAACAACAGTACTCTGTCCCATACAATTACAAGAACATGCTGTGGAGACCCTATCATAGGGGTGGGGAGTCCCCCATTTTTTGCAGGTAGGAGCAAGGCTATTCCGGAGAAACAGTTACATAGAGCACATATACAAGTCTAAAACAGGAAAACCAGGTGCAGCGATCAGGTCGCTGATGAAATGCACTGACCTTATGCCAAAGAGGTAGAGGAGAGGAGAAAGAGCAGAGTTCCCATAGGGCTAAGGGGAAGTAGAGAGAAGGGAGAGAAAACAACAGGGAATAAGCAAATGACCAGTAAAACAAGTAAGCCACTGTAAGCAAGAGGAGAAAGACTTAATAATTACCAGCTCTGGTGGAGTTGTGTGGAAGCACGTCCGCCTGGTGGGTGATGTAGGAGCAGTTTTTCTGCAGCATGTGTACAGCAATTTTTGATTCCCATAGGTTTACATTGAGCTGTAAACTCATGGGAAACTGCTGCGGATCCGCAGCATTTTCCGCAGCGTGTGCACATACCTTTAGAATTAGGCTATGTGCACAAGGTGCGGATTTGGCTGCGGATCCACAGCGGATTGGCCGCTGCGGATTTGCAGCAGTGTTCCATCAGGTTTACAGTTCCATGTAAACCTATGGAAAACCAAATCCGCTGTGCCCATGGTGCGGAAAATAGCATGCGGAAACGCTGCGTTGTATTTTCCGCAGCATGTCAATTCTTTGTGCGGATTCTGCAGCGTTTTACACCTGTTCCTAAATAGGAATCCGCAGGTGAAATCTGCACAAAAAACACTGGAAATCCGCGGTAAATCCGCAGGTAAAACGCAGTGCCTTTTACCCGCGGATTTTTCAAAAATGGTGCTGAAAAATCTCACACGAATCCGCAACGTGGGCACATAGCCTTAGGGTTAGGGTTGGAATTAGGGTTGTGGTTAGGGTTGTCATTAGGGTTATGGCTACAGTTGGGATTAGGGTTAGGGGTGTGTTGGAGTTAGAATTGAGGGGTTTCCACTGTTTAGGCACATCAGGGGTCTCCAAACGCAACATGGCGCCACCATTGATTAAAGCCAATCTTGTATTCAAAAAGTCAAATGGTGCTCCCTCACTTCTGAGCCCCGACGTGCGCCCAAACAGTGGTTTACCCCGACATATGGGGTACCAGCATACTCAGGACAAACTGCGCAACAATTACTGGGGTCCAATTTCTCCTGTTACTCTTGTGAAAATAAAAAATTGCTTGCTAAAACATCATTTTTGAGGAAAGAAAAATGATTTTCTATTTTCACGGCTCTGCGTTGTAAACGTCTGTGAAGCACTTGGGGGTTCAAAGTGCTCACCACATATCTAGATAAGTTCCTTGGGGGGTCTAGTTTCTAAAATGGGGTCACTTGTGGGGGGTTTCTACTGTTTAGGCACACCAGGGGCTCTGCAAACGCAATGTGACGCCTGCAGACCATTCCATCAAAGTCTGCATTTCAAAAGTCACTACTTCCCTTCTGAGCCCCGACGTGTGCCCAAACAGTGGTTTACCCCCATACATGGGGAATCAGCGTACTCAGGAGAAACTGGACAACAAATATTGGGGTCCAATTTCTCCTGTAACCCTTGGGAAAATAAAAAATTCTAGGCTAAAAAATTATTTTTGAGGAAAGAAAACGTATTTATTATTTTCACGGCTCTGCGTTATAAAGTTATGTGAAGCACTTGGGGGTTCAAAATGCTCACCACACATCTAGATAAGTTCCTTTCGGGATCTCGTTTTCAAAATGGGGTCACTTGTGGGGGGTTTCTACTGTTTAGCCACATCAGGGGTTCTGCAAACGCAACGTGACGCCCGCAGAGCATTCCATCAAAGTCTGCATTTCAAAACGTCACTACTTCACTTCCGAGCCCGGCATGTGCCCAAACAGTGGTTACCCCCACATATGGGGTATCACCGTACTCAGAAGAAACTGGACAACAACTTTTAGGGTCAAATTTCTCCTGTTACCCTTGGGAAAATAAAAAATTGCAGGCTAAAAATCATTTTTGAGAAAAGAAATTTTTTTCTATTTTCATGGCTCTGCGTTATAAACTTCTGTGAAGCACTTGGGGGTTCAAAGTCCTCACCACATATCTAGATTAGTTCCTTTGGGGGTCTAGTTTCCAAAATGGTGTCATTTGTGGGGGATCTCCAATGTTTAGGCACACAGGGGCTCTCCAAACGTGACATGTGTCCGCTAATGATTGGAGCTAATTTTCCATTTAAAAAGCCAAATGGCATGCCTTCCCTTCCGAGCCCTGCCGTGCGCCCAAACAGTGGTATACCCCCACATATGGGGTATCAGCGTACTCATGACAAACTGGAAAACAACATTTGGGGTCCAATTTCTCCTATTACCCTTGGCAAAATAGGAAATTCCAGGCTAAAAAATCATTTTTGAGGAAAGAAAAATTATTTTTTATTTTCATGGCTCTGCGTTATAAACTTCTGTGAAGCACCTGGGGGTTTAAAGTGCTCAATATGCATCTAGATAAGTTCCTTGGGGGGTCTAGTTTCCAAAATGGGGTCACTTGTGGGGGAGCTCCAATGTTTAGGCACACAGGGGCCACATGGTGTCCGCTAACAATTGGAGCTAATTTTCCATTTAAAAAGTCAAATGGCGCGCCTTCCCTTCTGAGCCCTGCCGTGTGCCCAAACAGTGGTTTACCCCCACATATAAGGTATCGGCGTACTCGGGAGAAATTGCCCAACAAGTTTTAGGATCCATTTTATCCTATTTCTCATGTGAAAATGAAAAAATTGAGGCGAAAAGAAATTTTTTGTGAAAAAAAGTACTTTTTCATTTTTACAGATCAATTTGTGAAGCACCTGAGGGTTTAAAGTGCTCAGTAGGCATCTAGATAAGTTCCTTGGGGGTTCTAGTTTCCAAAATGGGGTCACTTGTCGGGGAGCTCCAATGTTTAGGCACACAGGGGCTCTCCAAACGCGACATGGTGTCCGCTAACGATGGAGATAATTTTTCATTCAAAAAGTCAAATGGCGCTCCTTCCCTTCCGAGCCTTATCATGTGCCCAAACAGTGGTTTACCCCCACATGTGAGGTATTGGTGTACTCAGGAGAAATTGCCCAACAAATTTTAGGATCCATTTTATCCTGTTGCCCATGTCAAAATGAAAAACTTGAGGCTAAAAGAATTTTTTTGTGAAAAAAAGTACTTTTTCATTATTACGGATCAATTTGTGAAGCACCTGGGGGTTTAAAGTGCTCACTATGCATCTAGATAAATTCCTTGGGGCATCTAGTTTCCAAAATGGGGTCACTTGTGGGGGAGCTCCAATTTTTAGCCACACGGGGGCTCTCCAAACGTGACATGGTGTTCGCTAAAGAGTGGAGCCAATTTTTCATTCAAAAAGTCAAATGGCGCTCCTTCCCTTCCAAGCCCTGCCGTGCCCCCAAACAGTGGTTTACCCCCACATATGAGGTATCAGCGTACTCAGGACAATTTGGACAACAACGTTCGTGGTTCAGTTTCTCCTTTTTTCCATTGGGAAAATAAAAAAATTGTTGCTAAAAGATAATTTTTGTGACTAAAAAGTTAAATGTTCATTTTTTCCTTCCATGTTGCTTCTGCAGCTGTGAAGCACCTGAATGGTTAATAAACTTCTTGAATGTGGTTTTGTGCACCTTGAGGGGTGCAGTTTTTAGAATGGTGTCACTTTTGGGTATTTTCAGCCATATAGACCCCTCAAACTGACTTCAAATGTGAGGTGGTCCCTAAAAAAATGGTTTTGTAAATTTCGTTGTAAAAATGAAAAATCGCTGGTCAAATTTTAACCCTTATAACTTCCTAGCAAAAAAAAATTTTGTTTCCAAAATTGTGCTAATGTAAAGTAGACATGTGGGAAATGTTATTTATTAACTATTTTGTGTCACATAACTCTCTGGTTTAACAGAATAAAAATTCAAAATGTGAAAATTGCGAAATTTTCAAAATTTTCGCCAAATTTCCGTTTTTATCACAAATAAACGCAGAATTTATTTACCTAAATTTACCACTAATATGAAGCCCAATATGTCACGAAAAAACGTTCTGAGAACCGCTAGGATTCGTTGAAGCGTTCCTGAGTTATTACCTCATAAATGGACACTGGTCAGAATTGCAAAAAATGGCCAGGTCATTAAGGTCAAAATAGGCTGGGTCATGAAGGGGTTAAAATGCTCCCAACCTGGGGCTACACCACACAAAACTAAACCCACCGTGAAAAAACTAGTGTGGGGATGGACATTCCCTGCATGATTCCTGTACTGGTATTTACCTATCTGCAGGGGTTGGCGCCCTAGGGGATACAGGTTTGGCGCCCCCGCTCAGCGATGGCTGGCCCTTGGGTCCCTAGATAAACCCTATTGATCAAGATGGGTCCCTCTGCCCACACAAAGATGTACTAAAGGTACCTATATTAATCTAGACATAGATCACACCTATGAATAGGGAGTGGTGCAATTTGCACAATCGCTATATATGATTTATAAGGAAACTTATTCAATCCCTTTCTCATGGATTACTGCATTGACAGTTCACCTATACCACCAGATATGACCATGATATAGTTTGTAACCTTATTCGGCTACCAGCTGGTATATGCAATATTGTCACCATTAGGATCACAGCTGCTAGAATCCTTTGATAGACTCTCTGCAAACTATATCATATAAATATATACTCCAAACAATCATAAAGCTCACAACAGAGTTGAATGCCATCGCCTTCCAGTGCCACCATTACATCTGCAGCCGATATCCCCCTTGATCACATATTGAGGGGACTATATTTCATAGGTAGGTACACTCAAAGAGAAAATGATACTCATCGCCAGGTAAGGTGCCGTCCGCCTAATGTCTGTTTATCCTCAACGCGTTTCGCCTCTCTGGTCATCAGGAGGCCTGATATCATGCCATGTGTCTCGATGGTCTGTGATCAATATGAATCGCATTGTTATTACCTCAGTTTAAAAAGGCTGCATCCTGATGTCCTCATGTACCCTGATGTTCTGCCTGTGTCCTGATGTCCTGCCTATCTGTGCCTCGGTGATCCGTTGGTGCCTTGGGATCCACTGGGTGGTACCCATCTGGGAGGTGTGGAATCGGAAGCCTGACATCATTATGTTTTGTTTGTGTACGTGTGACTTTATTTTAGAATACTTTACTTTCTATAACTGAAGTTGTGCGGTGTAATCAAGTCGTACGTGTCTCTTTCCTTGTCCACATGCTCAGCTGCCACAGAACCCCAGTCTCTGCCCTTCCCTAGTTCGGGTAGGCCCGGGTCCCCCTCTGTGGTATAAAGGGTCCATATTGCATCCCCAGGGGACGCACGCCCCATGCTGTCATGGTCAGTCGGCGTGGGGGCGTCTATGGGCTGAGCCGCATCAGTGGCTGCAGCTGACCATGACAGTCATGTTCTATACAAAGACAACTGACAACTTCTGTTACTGGACAGGCTACTCTACCACCTTTTTTGGCAGATGCACAGCAGTACACTTTGTTGATGAGGCCCAGAAAGAGCCTGTGCTCGAGTGGATGGCAATCACAGCCTCAAGTGGCCTCTCCCCCTCTTCCTCCACCTCAAAATTACACCAAGTGCAGTCCACAGAATTGGCGCCCCAATTACCCTGGCTTCCACCCGGGTGACAGCTCTCCAACCACTCAACTGACTGTACGGAACCACAGATGGGTGAGTCTGAAAAGCTGCTCACACATTCTATGCCATGGGCAGCAGTGTACTCAAAAGCTTCACAAACATATGCAGCACAAAACAGCCAAAGAGAGAGAAAAGTTGAATGGCACTAAGAAATCAGTCTACTTACTGGTAGAGTAGATGAACTCCGAATTGACACAAAATGGGGTAAAAGCATGATGATGAAGGTGCTTGCTAGAGAAAACACACGTGAAGAAATCCAATGAAGAAAGAAAGCAGCAACACTTTGTTCTTTCGTGGCTTGTAAACCTTATTTCTTTATTGCAAAAGGTTTTTCATGGACATGGTTTTACGGGCAGGACAAGTGCAGCTAAAATAGGCAAATGAACAGGACGTCAGCCGTTTCGAGTTGAGATGCGCTTCCACGGGTCCAGCACAAAAGCCGGTTTCACCACTAATAAGAAGTGTACAAAAAATATTTTTCTGTAGTGCTCATGGCAATAGCTGACGCGGACTGTCGCTTCACCGCCGTGGACATTGGAGCTTTTGGCCGTGGCAATGATTCCCAGACTTTCAAGAGCTCGGATATGGGCCGGCGTGCGTATGACAACAATTTTAATTTTCCCCCTCCACAGCCTCTCCCCAACACTCAAGGCCCACCGCTGCCATTTGTTATGGTTGGGGATGAGGCCTTCCAGATGTGTGAAAATCTACTGAAGCCCTATTCCAGTCTGGACTTGGACCACACTAGAAGGATCTTCAACTACAGATTAACCAGGGCCCGGAGAATAGTAGAGTGTACCTTTGGCATTCTGGTTGCTAAATGGCGCATTCTTGCAACAGCCATAAATCTAAAAGTGGAAACAGTTGACGAGGTGGTCAAAGCCTGTATGGTTCTCCACAATTAGATAATTACTAAGGAGCGACCCCACATTGAACTGGATGAACCAGTTGCACACCCACTGCCTGATTTCCAGCATCACCCGCTGCGGTCAACTGCAGCCGTTGGTCTCATGCGGGATCAATTTGCGGCCTATTTTGATTCAAATATTGGATGAGTGTCTTGGCAGGACAATGTTGTGTAAATGTCCTGTTGTATCTTTATCTGTACCAGTAAGTTTCTACAATGAAAATAATATTTCACATTAATAAACTTTAGTGTTGGTTGTGTTCAGGGTCGGCGTTAGGGGCAGGCAGACTAGGCAGCTGCCTAGGGCCCCCGCTGCCCTAGGGGCCCCCAGCCAGGGGCGGACACACTGCTGATGGCACTGCTCCAGGGCCCAGCGGTGGAGGGGGGCCCCTGCAGGCAGGCCCGGTATTATGCAGGATCGGGCCCCTCTCACTCCGTTCTATATTGATGGAACACCCAGTGCGAGGGAGAGAGCGGGGCGCGAAGTGCAGGAGATCAAAAAGGGGGCGTGTCATGCAGGGAGAGACGCTGGCCAATGAACACTTTCCTTACCTCACCATGACCAGACTGAGGAGAGCGCTCACTGGTTGCTGTCCTCCTGCATGGCGCGTCCCAATCGTGAGTACTCACCTACAGTCAGGGGCCCACAGCACAGCACATGGAGACAGCAGTGGAGGAAGAGAGCCTTAGGGGGTCTTCTGCTCCCTCCACTGTTCTGTCACCAGCAGGCTGCAGCGTCTCCTCACTGTGAAGAGATGGGGGAGGAGGCTCACTGCACTGTACAGCAGGTAGAACCAGGGGGCTAATATCAGTCTGCTCTGTGCCCCATCCCCCACAGTGGGGTCTGCAGCCCTCTGCAACTGAACTATGTGACCTCATCCAGGGCTCATCTGATCACCTATACAAGATTAGTATGTGTGTATATATGTGCTTGTATGTATGTATGTGTGTGTGCATCTGTGTGTATGTTTCTATCTGTGTGTATATCTGTGTATGTATGTACGGCATATGTGTGTATGTATGGTATATTTGTATGGCTGTGTGTATGTATGTACAGTATCTGTGTGTATCTGTGTATGTGCAATACATTTCTTTGGATATATGGTATATATGTATGTTTATGTGCATGTACATACAGTATATGTGTATGTATATGTGTGTACGATATGTGTATACTATGTGTATATACTGTATGTGTGTATGTATGGAACATGTATGTGTATCTGTATGTTCGGTATATATATATGTACGGTATGTGTATTTGGGTGTATGTATGGTATATGTATGTACGGTATTTGTGTACTATATGTGTATATAACTGTCTGTGTATGTACGGTATATGTGTGTGTATGCATGTAAGGTATGTGTATGTATGTACGGTATATGTATGTGTATCTGTGTATGTATGGTATATGTATGTACGGTATTTGTGTGAATGTACGGTATATGCATGTGTGTATGTACGGTATGTGTATGTATGATGGTATATGTATGTGTATCTGTGTGCATGTAAGGTATATGTATGTGTTTGCATATACTGTATTTGTATGTACAGTATATCTGTGTATGTACGGTGTATGTACGGTGTATGTATGTACGGTATGTGTATACTATATGTGTATATAACTGTATGTGTGTATGCATGTAAGGTATATGTCTGTGTATGTATGTACGGTATGTGTATCTGTGTGTATGTATGGTGTATGTATGTACAGTATATGCCGGAACAAAAATCATTGTTCTCATCAGCACATCGCCCAGTTAAAACTGCAGATATGCTGCTAAGATAATACTGTATAGGGACAGATTGATTTACTAGTGATCATTCTGTCCCCATCATTATTCCTCAGCCGGTGTAAAGAGGCTGGAAACAAGCGGCGAATGACTTCAATATTGTTAATCACACTCGTTTAGTGGCCTGAAATCAGCGCATGTAGCTACAACCAACATATTTCTGTTTGATGGTACAATATGTTAGCATTTGGGGCCCCATTTTAAATATTTGCCTAGGGCCCCACTTTGTCTAAAACCGGCCCTGGTTGTGTTGACCGTGTCTCCTATCTTTTTCCTCTCCAAACCAAGGTTGCCCAAAAACAGGCAGTAGATATGTATTTAATATCATTTTTTGTAATCCAAAACCAGGAGTGGGTGATAAAGGCAGAGGTGCTAGTTATTATGTTAATATCATAATTGACCTCTAATTGTTCCACTCCTTGTTTTGGTTTACAAATACTGATATAAAACACTGGCCACATACTTCTAGTAATGGCAACCATGTAGCTTTATTGGTAAGCTTGTTGACGTCATTGCGTCAAGATTCTATACTCATGTATCCATTGGACACAAAATGGAGAGACAATCACTGTCACGCTATCTATACTCATCAAGTCAAGTGTCAGAAATAATGAATTCATGATAAACATATACAGGCTCATGAATTCACTATTTCTGACACCTGGACAGGTGAGCATAGATATGTAGCGTGTGACAACCATTGTCCCCTCAATTGGTGTGTAATAGATTATGTATAAAGAAGAGAAAATGGTGAATATACAAGGCAGTTATCTACTCAACAGGTCAGGTGTCCTAACTTATGAGTTTTTGGACACCTGACCTGTTCAGTAGAGGACTGCACTGTATTTCCACCATTTTCTCTTCATACTGTCACACTAGGCATACACAAAAAGAGAGTATGGAAATACATGTTATATTTTGGGGGCCACCTCATATCTGTATACTAAAGACACACATATAGCTGCAGTCTTGTATTTTTAACTACTGGAGATATGTTGTGGCCCAAAGAATAAGTTTCTTGGCACACGGTGTGTGTTGCCGGCGGCGATAGACACAATAAACCAAATATAATTGTGGCAAATCAAACTTTTTTTATTTACTTAACAAAGTCTAAAACTTATTTTTTTGTACCGCACCGGCTTGGGGTAGAGTGATGTAAAGGGGGGCTGTGAAGAACTGAGGCCTGGCTAACCGTGGACGACGCAGAGGTAGCAGGAGAAGGGGCAATGAAACTAGAAGGGTCTGGAAGTTCGGGGATGGGGCTTGACACATGAGAGGCTTGAGACGCACTGGAAGGGTGAGACAAAACTGACAATACAGATACATCGGTAGGTGAAGGGGGAGGAATACTAAGAGTTTTTTTTCTGAGTTTTTTTTGAGGGTTTGCCTGGTAGGGGGACGTCTTGGTGGGCTCATATGCTGTAGCGTGGTGGCTGGAGACACGTCAGGGTCCGGCTGCACTGTCTCACAGTCCATTGCGCTTGCCAGAGTCCTGCTGCGTGTCGTGGTGGGGGGGAACATAAAGCCCTGCCAGGGTCCTGCTGCATCGTGGTGGGGGCGGTCCTGAAAGCCACACCAGGGTTCTGCTGCATTGTGGTGGGGCCGGTCCGAAAAGCCATGCCTGGGTCCTGCTGCATCGGGGTGGGGCAGGTCCGAAAAGCCATGCCTGGGTCCTGCTGCATCGGGGTGGGGCCGGTCCGAAAAGCCACGCCAGGGTCCTGCTGCATCGTGGTGTCAGTGGAGGAGGTCCAAGCCGGAGCAGCGGTTGTCACGGTGGTGGCGGTGGGATGTCCAACTGCACTCGTCATGGTGTTGGCGCTGTAGTGGAGTCCACCTGTGGAAGGAATTGAGGTGGCCGTGCAGTGGCATGCAGCAGAGGTCAGCATGGAGGTTAATCGTGACAGTGACGGCACAGTTGTATATGCCGCCACTGTCTGCTGTAAATACAGACTCTGCTGCATAGCCTGCACAAAAGCAGCATTGCAGGCGTGCATCACACTGAGCTGGAGATCAGGGCTAAGGTGTTCCGACATGCCCTGCTCAATTTGGTTAAAAAAATGATGAGCTGGCCTCTGGAGGTCGGCTTTCACTTGATCAAGGCTTTTGGTGACCTCCTGGATACGGCAATTCAAGAGGTTATGAGAAACATCCATTCAGTCACCTAAAGCCTTGATTGCTTCGTGTAAAACCGAGCTCAAGTGCAAAAACTCGGGCATGAGTGACCTGACCGAAGCCCTCTGCCGCTGCCGAGATGAGCCCAAAAAAAAGGGTGCAGTGGAAGAGGACTGCGAAAGGGGAAGACCTGATAGGCCAGCTCCCTGGTCTCCTGTTAGTGTGGAAGGCCCACCTGCTGCTGCTCTGCTGGATGGTTGGACGGGTCCGTGGCTGCCGGATGAAGGACCGCTCCAGAACCTGGGCCGACAGTTGTACTGTGTGTGCTGTGAAAAAAAGGAAACAGAAAATTAATACCAAAAAATAACCAGACGCTAAATCCTGTGGAATTTTAAAATACAGATTATGTCAATACAATACAACTGAAAGCATGTGAGAAAAACTTACATTCTCTGGAGAAGGACCGGTCTTAAAAATGACAGCACGCGATGATATTTGTACAGTCTGATCCTTGCTCCTGAACCACTTGCAGCACGACTCTCTTGGCGCACGTCCTTGTTGAAGCGGTCCTTCATGGAACGCCAACGTGTTTTTACTTTGTCCACAGTTAAAAAAACAAAATTATGGTCAGGAAATGGACTTTTTGCCGTGCAAAGACAACTGTGTGTGATGAAAGAAACTCCGAAGAGTTTATTTCATCACACACAGTCAAGAGAGCATGGCCAAGGTCTCTGCTGCTTCACACTGCAGTGCAATACTTACCAAATGCATTGTCCCAGCCATCCCACAACGCTTGGGCCACCTCATTCCATAAACGGTGGAGCGTGCTGTTCATCGAATGCAGTGGATCCCAGCTGTCCCACAACGGAACTCGTTCCTGGACCAGGGCTATTAGGAGTTCGTTGTCGATAAGGTCATTGTCCCGTCGTGAAACCTAAAATTTAAAGAAAATCATTAAAGTTTGCTCAATCACATAAGGAAAAGAAAGATAAAAGATGATGAGAAATGGCATGAATATGAAAGTCAACATACAAAAGGATTCCAGAAGAAAAATTTAAAGAAATACAAGGGTAATGAAAGGAAGAGTCAAGAATATTACACTGAGGACAGTCAGCCTTGTATACATACCCGCTGCCATCTTCCCTCCGGAGGTTGACTCCGCTGCTCCTGCCCGGTCTGTGCCTCAGTAGAAGTGCTCTAAAAAAAAGGAAAAATAAAATTGTCACATGTGTCAATGTGACAGTGAATACTTACCAAGCTGAAGAGGCAAATACTCACCTCACTGACATGCTCCACTTCCGACTGACGTGGCTCAAACTCCTCACCAGATGAAGACTCCGAAGAAGACATTCTGATGCATGTAGAAAAAAAGAAATGGAAGAAATTAGGACATGTAGAGCCAAAAATTAGAAAATAAAGGCATTGGTTAGGATATACTCACATTGATCTGGGTCTTGTCCTCCAAAATGCGGCCTGACAGTGTCTTGTCTTCTTGAGAGTCTGATGAGAAGTGTCCTGAAACTTCCCCCAACCTCCCTTTTATCACCTTGATGCTAGGGGGTGGCTTATCAGTGTCTAGACATGCTTATCTTAATTGAAACACATGCATTCAAAAATGCATGCAAATGCATGTACGTAAAAACGCATGCGTTTCCATAGACTCCAATGCATTTTTTGACGCAAATCAAACGCAAACGAACGCATGCAGCAAATAAACGCATGCGTCGTTAAACGCGACCAAATGCGAACAAAAAAAACGCATGCATTTTTAATGTTAAACATAGGAAAAAAACGCATGCGTTTTTATGCGGTACAAACGCTGCAGATCAAAACGCAAGTGTGAAACCAGCCTTAGGCAACTTTTTATCACAATTAGGGCCCCATTTAACAATGTCCCAAAATTACCAGTCAATCACAGTGTAACTATAACCAAGGAAATCCCAACACCAGTCCTACAGGAAGATTGTCCAGAACAAAACATGCAATATGATCCTGGTGCAAGGACCCCTCCTTAAGGAGGAATTCCTCCAAGTCAAATTTAATAACATTGTTAGCCAACAGTGTTTTGTCAATGGCCACAATATAAATAGAAGTCTCAAGCCTAGCTGGCCCTAACTTGCACTTGGTCACCAAGTTAGAGCCAATAAAGTTCATGGACGACCCGCAGTCCATGAAAGCAGAAGTGGGCATGAAACAATTCCCACCACAAAGTTGCACTTCCAACAATACTTTATGAAATGAGGAAAACGGTACCTGAGAGTCTGGGTGACCTCCTCAGTAGTCACCCAGACTTAGGCGCTTTCCGACACCTTGCAAGTCGGTGGGCAGGAGGGACAGTCCTTTTTCCAGTGTCCAGGATATCCACAGTAGAAACACAATTATCCTTTGTGTCGCTGTCTCCTCTTTCTCCATGAAGTTGATGGCCCCCACCTCCATAGGTTCAGAAGATGGCATAACAACAGAAGTAGCAGGAAGCAAATGAACCTCCACTGCACTACAACTGGGGTGAGATGTGCAATGTCATGTTTTTAGTCAAAACCACAGGTCAGGGTCCAAGCCAAGTCAAAACCAAAGAGTCAATACACGAAAGGGGAACGCTGAGTTAGGAAGGGATGGGGGAAAATGGATATGGGTTCAGTAAGCAAGCAATAGGACAAATCAGGGCAAATGGAGCCAGCTGCACACACCATAGACATAAAGTATAAAAGACATGGTCTGCAGGACACAGCAGAAATAAATAGCAAACCTGAGACAAGACTGAGGCTGAGAAAGTTAACCCCTGGCATGACCAGACTGGAAAAATGGGAAGATGGGACTCAAAACACCAGTCTGGATCATGACAGTGACCTCCTGCTTGCATCACAGTTTTTGCACAAATGATTTAGATTAGGAATTATGGCCTCCTGCCTGCACTGCAATAACAGCACAAACAAGTTATATTATTAAATGTGGCTTCCTGCCTGCACCACAATGTTAGCACAAACAATTTAGACTAAAGGTACCTTCACACATAACGATATTTTTAACGATATCGTTGCTTTTTGTGACGTAGCAACGATATCGTTAATAAAATCGTTATGTGTGACAGCGACCAACGATCAGGCCCCTGCTGGGAGATCGTTGGTCGCTGAAGAAAGTCCAGAACTTTATTTCGTCGCTGGATCTCCCGTGGACATCGCTGGATCGGCGTGTGTGACACCGATCCAGCGATGTCTTCACTGGTAACCAGGGTAAACATCGGGTAACTAAGCGCAGGGCCGCGCTTAGTAACCCGATGTTTACCCTGGTTACCATCCTAAAAGTAAAAAAAACAAACAGTACATACTTACCTAACGCTGTCTGTCCCCGGCGCTGTGCTCTGCACTCCTCCTGTACTGGCTGTGAGCGTCGGTCAGCCTGAAAGCAGAGCGGTGACGTCACCGCTCTGCTTTCCGGCCGCTGTGCTCACACAGACAGTACAGGAGGAGTGCAGAGAAGCAGAGCGCCGGGGACAGACAGCGTTAGGTAAGTATGTACTGTTTGTTTTTTTTACTTTTAGGAAGGTAACCAGGGTAAACATCGGGTAACTAAGCGCGGCCCTGCGCTTAGTTACCCAATGTTTACCCTGGTTACCGGCATCGTTGGTCGCTGGAGAGCGGTCTGTGTGACAGCTCTCCAGCGACCAAACAGCGACGCTGCAGCGATCCGGATCGTTGTCGGTATCGCTGCAGCGTCCCTTAATGTGAAGGGGCCTTAAGAAATGTGGCCTCCTGCCTGCATCACATTACTAGCTCAAACAAGTTAAATTAGGAAATGTGGCCTCCTGCCTGCACTACAGTATTAGCACAAATTATTTAGATTAGGAAATATCGCCTCCTGCCGGCACCACAATATTAGCACAAATAAGTTAGATCAGGAAATGTGTCATCCTGCCTGCACCACACTATTTGCACAAACGAGTTAAATGCTGAAAGATTGATTTCACACAGGATCCTATCTAGCGAACTACCAGATCATAAACCACCTGGCTAACTATCTTAGAGCAGCAGCAGGAGCAGCTTCTCTGCTCTGTTACACTGACAAAATGGTGCCAAAATAACATGTCCGCTTTTTATATGGAGAGGGACATGACAGAATAACAGAAGACCTTGTGTCTGAACGTTGTGGATGGTTTCTGCACCCTGATTGGCTGCTGGAATCTCCAAACATCAAGTTAATAAGAAGACAAAAAGAATAACAGTCCACCACTTTTCTGCTTTCCCCTCATCAAACATGTCCCTCCTGCTCATCATACAACACCACTATACTATCCAAAGTCCTAAAAAGACCATAAGTGACAAAGTCATCATTTACCAAACTGTGCCCGAATTTTGCTGACTTTGAGGGAAAATGCTCAGGATTCCGAAAATGAATCCGAATGTGCTAGATTCGTGCCAAACTTGAGATTGGCTAATGTTTTCCAAACATGTTCACTCCTCGCTACTAAAGACCCATCGGATCTGAAATGAAGGAAGGCTTTCAATGTTTTTAAAATGTCTGCCCCTATAAGGTTTTCGGGAAAGATGTGGCTGACTAAAAACCTGGTTAGAAGCTTGAGTTGGGGTGAGATGTGCAATGTCATTGGTTTAGTCAAATAAGCCTATTCTGCTTTTCCCTCCACCCCCACCACATAAAACAGTCATGGGGCAGCGATGTGTCTGCCATACCAGACTTCATTAAATACTTTAATTATTATTATTTAAGATTTACCCATGAGTATGATTTTCTGCACATTTGGAATTATTTGGTATACACCAGGGGTGTCAAACTGCATTCCTCGAGGGCTGCAAACAGGTCATGTTTTCAGGATTTCCTTGTACTGCACAGGTGATAATTTAATCACCAACTCATTATTTGTGTAGGTGATTAAATTATCACCTGTGCAGTACAAGGAAATCCTGAAAACATGACCTGTTTGCAGCCCTCGAGGAATGCAGTTTGACAACCCTGGTATACACAATCAACCAATGTCCACAAAGACTCATTCTAAACCATTTAGTGGTGACCAGAAAAATGCACACAGGAAAATTGCCCACAGGAAAATTGCCCACAGGAAAAATGCCCACAGGAAAAATGCCCACAGGAAAATTCCCCACACGGAAAATTCCCCACATGGAAAATTCCCCACACGGAAAATTCCCCACACAGAAAATTGCCAATTGCATCATCACAAAGTTTCAGATCTATGATATTTCAGGTGCAAGGTGTTCACATGATATGTGAAAAGTGCCCACAGACATGAATACTCACAGGAAAACAGTAGAGTTATAGGAGAGATGCTCTGCAGAACAGAGAATAGCATAGAGCTATAGGCTAAATGCTCTGCAGGACAGGGGGACAGTATGCAGGTATAGGTGAGATGCTCTGCAGGGCAGGAAAATAATATAGAATTATAGGTGAGATGCTCTGCAGATCAGGAGAACAATATAGAATTATAGGTGAGATGCTCTGCAGATCAGGAGAATAATATATAATTATGGGTGATATGCTCTGCAGGGCAGGAGAATAATATAGAATTATAGGTGAGATGCTCTGCAGGGCAGGAGAATAATATAGAATTATAGGTGAGATGCTCTGCAGGGCAGGAGTATAATATAGAATTATAGGTGAGATGCTCTGCAGGGCAGGAGAATAATATAGAAATATAGGTGAGATGCTCTGCAGGACAGGGAGATAGTATACAGGTATGGGTACAGCCACACTAGCGCCATTTTCAGGGGTGGCAACCAAGCAAAAACACCATTCAGATCGAGGAAATGCAGTCTGACTACAACAGCCAATGGGTGGGAGACTGGTAAGCCTGATCTACCTTTTACAGCATTTATCTATCTGTCTATTCTATTCAATCTATCTATCCTATCTGTCTTCTCTTTTCGAACGTTATACAGCACTAGATGGAGGCCACATGCTATCGCATCAGGAGGGCGGTAATGTCCCGATGGGGCAGGTTTCGCAGCATTGAGAATTTCTCTTCCCATGTGCTCACCCACCTATCCACTCTCTCTTTCCCCATATGCTGACTTCTCCCGTCTGTGCTCTCTTCTTTGACCTGTCTACTTCTTGTCTGCTGTCTCTCTCCTTCCTGTGCTGTGTTCTCCCCTCATGTGCTGTTCCGTTTGAGCTGTCTCCCCCCTGTGCTCTGTCTCTCTCACCCCTGTGCGCTTTCTCTCTATCCCATTTGCTGTCTTCTCTCATCATCTCTTCTTTGACTTGTGTCCCCCATGTGCTCTCCCCCTTGTCTGCTCTCTCTCTCTCTCTCTCCACCACTATTTTACCTGACAAAATGAATCCTCTGTGATCCCCTGCTGTAATGTCAGTATAGTCTTTTGCTTCCATCCCCTGCCAAGGAGATGTGCTATGCTCCGTTACACGGTCAGACACAGACTATATTGTTATTCCACCGTAGTCAACTTCTTCTTCTTCTTATTCAGTCCGCAATTAATGCGGCCTGAACTGCTGCACGCACAGACTCCAGTGAAGTGTCATTTCGAAGCCAGCGTTCCTGGGAGGTGTGCTAAGTATTTTTCGTGTCGATCGGATTTGTAGTTTTGGCGCAATTGGCGTTTGAAAATTTCGTCTCAATGCATTTCAATGGGGAAATTGTTCCAATAAGGTATAATGGCTGATTTCTGAGGCAATTTCAAAATAACTGCCAACTGCCACCTGGCTGATTAGCTCATTGATATGCGAAGTCAGACCTAGTTACTATGCCAACGCCTACGAACTCTACATGACCCCACCAGGACACAGTTTTGCCAGATAATATCAGCTCTTAAAATGACCGACCCACCAAATTGTTACCTGAGGTGTCCAGCCCACCAAATCGGAGGTGGAGTGGCCCCGCCCACCAAATCAGACCCCGAGTGGCCCCGCCCACCAAATCGGAGGCCGAGGGGCCCCGCCCACCAAATCGGAGGCCGAGAGGCCCCGCCCACCAAATCGGAGGCCGAGGAGCCCCGCCCACCAAATCGGAGGCCGAGGGACCCCGCCCACCAAATCGGACCCAGAGTGACCCCGCCCACCAAATCGGAGGCCGAGGGCCCCCGCCCAGCAAATCGGAGGCCGAGGGCCCCCGTCCACCAAATCAGAGGCCGAGGACCCCCGCCCACCAAATCGGAGGCCGAGGGCCCCCGCCCACCAAATCGGAGGCTGAGGGGCCTCGCCCACCAAATCGGACCCAGAGTGACCCCGCCCAAAAATTCAAACCCAGAGTGACCCCGCCCACCAAATCGGAGGCCGAGGGGCCCCGCCCACCAAATCGGAGGCCGAGGGGCCCCGCCCACCAAATCGGAGGCCGAGGGGCCCCGCCCACCAAATCGGAGGCCAAGAGGCCCCGCCCACCAAATCGGAGGCCGAGGGTCCCCGCCCACCAAATCGGAGGCCGAGGGTTCCCGCCCACCAAATCGGAGGCCATGGGTCCCCGCCCACCAAATCGGAGGCCGAGGGTCCCCGCCCACCAAATCGGAGGCCGAGGGTCCCCGCCCACCAAATCGGAGGCCGTGGGTCCCCGCCCACCAAATCGGAGGCCGAGGGTCCCCGCCCACCAAATCGGAGGCCGAGGGTCCCCGCCCACCAAATCGGAGGCCGAGGGTCCCCGCCCACCAAATCGGAGGCCGAGGGTCCCCGCCCACCAAATCGGAGGCCGAGGGCCCCCGCCCACCAAATCGGAGGCCAATGGGCTCCGCCCACCAAACCGGACCCCGAGTGGCCCCGCCCACCAAATCGGACCCCGAGTGACCCCGCTTACCAAATCGGACCCAGAGTGACCCCGCCCACCAAATCAGACCCCGAGTGACCCCGCCCACCAAATCAGACCCAGAGTGACCCCGCCCACCAAATCGGACCCAGAGTAACCCCGCCCACCAAATCGGACCCAGAGTGACCCCGCCCACCAAATCGGACCCAGAGTGACCCCGCCCACCAAATCAGACCCAGAGTGACCCCGCCTACCAAATCGGACCCAGAGTGACCCCGCCCACCAAATCGGACCCAGAGTGACCCCGCCCATCAAATCGGACCTGTCGCGCATCTGCCTCTGGGATTAGCCGAATGATTCACTGCGCCTGTGCGGAATTTACGCAAGCACAGTAAATCAGACCACCAGCATCTTTGTGCAGACAGATAGCAGTGGTCACATTAAAACTGCACATGCACTCCTCCTGTACAAAGATGGTGGTGGTCAGTGAATCATTCGGCTGATCCAGGCGGCGGTGTGTTCATGACGGTGTTCCGCTGGTGGTACCACACAAGAGGCTGCGTACGGCTTATACAGTGTGTGTGTGTTGCGTACGGTGTATAGTGTGTGTGTGGTGCGTACAGCATATAAAGTCTGTGTTTGTGTGTGTCTGTGGTGCGTACAGCGTATACAGTGTGTGTGTGTGTGTGGTGCGACGGTGTTCCGTTGGTGGTACCGCGCAAGAGGCTGGTACCACCAGCAGTTTCCATATTGAGACACCCATCACTTGGGTGTCCCAATATGGAGGTCGGTGAACTTCCGCCGCTTGGAATTCTGAGATCCGGACACATCTGGATGAAACAGGATGTGAAGACATTACAAGGTAAGTATATATTAAAGGGAACCTGTCACCTGAATTTGGCGGGACTGGTTTTGGGTCATTTGGGTGGAGTTTTTGGGTGTTTGATTCACCCTTTCCTTACCCGCTGGCTGCATGCTGGCCACAATATTGGATTGAAATTAATTCTCTGTCCTCCGTAGTACATGCCTGCGCAAGGCAAGATTGCCTTGCGCAGGTGTGTACTACGGAAGACAGAGAATGAACTTCAATCTAATATTGCGGCCAGCATGCAGCCAGCGGGTAAGGAAAGGGTGAATCAAACATCCAAAAACTCCGCCCATATGACCCAAAACCAGTCCCGCCAAATTCAGGTGACAGGTTCCCTTTAAGATGAGAAAGACAATGTCAAAAACGCATAGCACACAGACACCACACAGATGTCACACAGTTTATTAAGAAGGTCTAATAACAACAATAACTTCGATTTATTAAGCAATCATTGTACACCTGGTGATAGTCCTGAACAGGAACAGCTTATTAAAGAGGTCTGATAACAATAATAACTCCGGTTTAGTAAACAATCACTGCATACCTGCAAATTAGCCATTTTACTGCAAATTAGCTATTCTCCTTAAGTACTTTAGTTTATCTTCAACCTGGGGGTAGTCCTGTACAGAAGTTGCCACCATATGATACAGCGCCTCATACTTATCTCAAGGTAACCCGCCTGTGCATTAGCCAGTGTTAATTTGTGGCAAGCCAGGTCCTTCTGCAATCCATCAAAGAGAAACCACAAGCTGGGATGACTGCAGTGGAACATGGAATTAAGAGCATTGTGAAATCCCTCACAACAGTTAGGCCGGCGTCACACACAGCGTAAAACAATACGGTCCGTATATTACGGCCGTAATACGCTGAAAAGTCCCGAAAAAAGTGGTCCGTAGCTCCTCCGTAGGCAGGGTGTGTCAGCGTTTTTTGCGCATGGCATCCTCCGTATGTAATCCGTATGGCATCCGTACTGCGTGGTTTTCTCGCAGGCTAGCAAAACCAACATACCGCTATAGAAGTGATCCATGTGTCCCAAAAAGAAAAGAAAATATATATATACTGTCTATATATATATATATATATATATATATATGTGTCAGTAGACACATATATTAGAGAGAAAAGCCGGTAATTCAGTGCGGTGTACAGTAAAATCACACTGACAGCTTACAGTAGAATAGGTAGAATAAATGTGTACACATAGAATAGGTATATATATATATATATATATGTCAGTGAGACACATATATGTATATATATTAATATTTATTCCAGCGCTAGACAGCTTGAAAGCCGGTAATTCAATTACCGGCTTTTTCCTTCTCCTTCCTAAAACCCGACATGATTTGAGACATGGTTTACATACAGTAAACCATGTCTTCTCTCCATTTTTTTTGCAGATTCCACACTACTAATGTCAGTAGTGTGTATCTGCAAAATTTGGCCGTTCTAGCTCTTAAAATAAAGGGTTAAATGGCGGAAAAAATTGGCGTGGGCTCCCGCGCAATTTTCTCCGCCAGAGTAGTAAAGCCAGTGACTGAGGGCAGATATTAATAGCCTGGAGAGGGTCCACGGTTATTGGCCCCCCCCTGGCTAAAAATATCTGCCCCCAGCCACCCCAGAAAAGGCGCATCTGGAAGATGCGCCTATTCTGGCACTTGGCCACTCTCTTCCCATTCCCGTGTAGCGGTGGGATATGGGGTAATGAAGGGTTAATGCCACCTTGCTATTGTAAGGTGACATTAAGCCTAATTAATAATGGAGAGGCGTCAATTATGACACCTATCCATTATTAATCCAATACTAGTAAAGGGTTAAATAAAACACAAACACATTTTTTAAAATTATTTTAATGAAATAAAAACAATGGTTGTTGCAGTATTTTATTCAACGCCCAATCCAGTTACTGAAGACCCTCGTTCTGTGAGTAAAAAAACATAATAAACCAACAATATACTTACCCTCCGCAGATCTGTAACGTCCAACGATGTAAATCCTTCTGAAGGGGTTAAAACATTTTGCAGCAAGGAGCTGTGCTAATGCACGCTGCTCCTCGCTGCAAAACCCCAGGGAATGAGGCTAAAAATAAATCAATGATCTATATTTAGCTTCATTTGCGGTGAGGCGCCCTCTGCTGGCTGTTCATAGATCGTGGGAAATTACCTAGAAAGCTCCCTGGCTTTCTAGGTAATTTCCCACGATCTATGAACAGCCAGCAGAGGGCGCCTCACCGCAAATGAAGCTAAATATAGATCATTGATCTATTTTTAGCCTCATTCCCTGGGGTTTTGCAGCGAGGAGCAGCGTGCATTAGCACAGCTCCTTGCTGCAAAATGTTTTAACCCCTTCAGAAGGATTTACATCGTTGGACGTTACAGATCTGCGGAGGGTAAGTATATTGTTGGTTTATTATGTTTTTTTACTCACAGAACGAGGGTCTTCAGTAACTGGATTGGGCGTTGAATAAAATACTGCAACAACCATTGTTTTTATTTCATTAAAATAATTTTAAAAAATGTGTTTGTGTTTTATTTAACCCTTTACTAGTATTGGATTAATAATGGATAGGTGTCATAATTGACGCCTCTCCATTATTAATTAGGCTTAATGTCACCTTACAATAGCAAGGTGGCATTAACCCTTCATTACCCCATATCCCACCGCTACACGGGAATGGGAAGAGAGTGGCCAAGTGCCAGAATAGGCGCATCTTCCAGATGCGCCTTTTCTGGGGTGGCTGGGGGCAGATATTTTTAGCCAGGGGGGGGCCAATAACCGTGGACCCTCTCCAGGCTATTAATATCTGCCCTCAGTCACTGGCTTTACTACTCTGGCGGAGAAAATTGCGCGGGAGCCCACGCCAATTTTTTCCGCCATTTAACCCTTTATTTTAAGAGCTAGAACGGCCAAATTTGGCAGATACACACTACTGACATTAGTAGTGTGGAATCTGCAAAAAAAATGGAGAGAAGACATGGTTTACTGTATGTAAACCATGTCTCAAATCATGTCGGGTTTTAGGAAGGAGAAGGAAAAAGCCGGTAATTGAATTACCGGCTTTCAAGCTGTCTAGCGCTGGAATAAATATTAATATATATACATATATGTGTCTCACTGACATATATATATATATATATACCTATTCTATGTGTACACATTTATTCTACCTATTCTACTGTAAGCTGTCAGTGTGATTTTACTGTACACCGCACTGAATTACCGGCTTTTCTCTCTAACAGCGCTGCGTATTTCTCGCAAGTCACACTGCTTGTCCGTGTGTAATCCGTATTTTTCACGCTTCCATAGACTTTCATTGGCGTATTTCTTGCGCAGTACGGTGACAAACGCAGCATGCTGCGATTTTGTACGGCCGTAGAAAGCCGTATAATACTGATCAGTAAAATACGGCAAATAGGAGCAGGGGCATAGAGAATAATTGTGCCGTATTTTTTGCGAGTTTTACGGACGTAGATTCTGCGCTCTTACGTCCGTAAAACTCGCATGTGTGAAGGCGACCTTAGTGGTTTTTGGTGACTGTTCCAGGGCTGCATCATGATGATACCATATTCTTATAGGAAACTGAGGATCTCTACCAGCTGCACCCTCAATATATGTAGAAAAAAAGTATGTGAGCACCTCATTATAGCATTCTTTATCTGGGAATGTGGCAGCAAGCTTATCAAAAACACATCTCACATCTTCAATTGGCACAAAGGCTAATGCAGCAAGAGACTTCAGTGTAATTTTTATGTTGATATTAGATTCATATTCTGTTTTCAAACCAACATTTTTTATTTTTCTAATGAGACTCTGAAAAAGGTGAAAATAACACCCTTTAACATCAGCATGTGGAAAGGCAATCCTTACTGCAGTCATACAAGCCTTCTCAAAATCCACTAAAACCTTTTGAGGTGCCAGATTTGGAATCAATAGCTTCATTATTTCAAACATTCTCTTATACGTGTTCATGTCCTTTCTTTGTAGTAAAATGTACAAACATGGCGGATATGAGTTACCCACCTTGGCATGCCAAGTGTACAGTTGGTAAAACATATTGGGCACTTTATCAAAGGTGCCATCTCCATAGATTGTATCTTTGTTCAGTACAAGCATAAGATCTCTGTATCCTAAAACCAGAATTCTGTTTCGATCTTCTTTTCCTGAATCATGAAGTATCAGTTGACTATACTTTTCAGGAATGGAAAAATGTATAGTTTTTGGGTTAGGCAAATTATCATCTGTTCTATGATAGACTAGGCTTCTCGCAAGAGATGATTGTCTTGGCATATGGGCCAATACATCATTACTCAATACAGACAACACCTTTCCCATCAAGTTGCGAGGAGTAGCACTTACTGCTCTCATGTCTTCTCTCATTTTGCTTCTGGCAACGTTTGCTTCTGCTTTTTGAGGGCAGGAGTCATGACAATGTTCTGCTGGTTCTTGAACTACGTTGCCATCTTTTGTTTTGAGAATTGAATGGCACTTTGAAGAGCTGTACAGTCGGCATCTCCAAGTCACCACTGCGTTGATAGTACGAAATGCAAGATATTCAAACCCCAAGTAAATCATAACTTTGTTGTTGCTCTGGCTTTTTGAAAACTCCATTGTTAGCACTACAAGAAGAAATAGAATACTTTAGATGAACTCAAAATACACTTTTATTGAAAACAAGCTGAAGAGCCCGGCGTTGCCTGGGCATAATAAATATCTGTGGTTAGTTATAGCACCTCACTTCTCTTATTTTCCCATCACGCCTCTCATTTTCCCAATCACATCTTTCATTTTCCCCCTCACATCTCTCATTTTCTCCCTCACTCCTCTCATTCCCCCCTAACACTTGTCATTTCAACCTCACATCTGTCATTTTCTGATCACTCCACAATTTTTCCTCACTTCTCTCATTTTGCACTCACACCTTTTCATTTTCACCTCACACCTCTCATTTTCACCTCATCACCTCAGTATATACATGTTTGTCATCTCCCTTATATATAGTATACATCTGTATGTCATCTCCTGTATATAGTATATACCTGTATGTCATCTCCCCTGTATATAGTATATACCTGCTGTGTGTCATCTCCCCTATATATAGTATATACCTGAATGTCATCTCCTTCTATATATAGTATATACCTGTATGTCATCTCCTCCTGTATATAGTATATACCTGTGTGTCATCTCCCCTGTATATAGTATATATCTGAGTGTCATCTCCTCCTGCATATAGTATATACCTGCATGTCATCTTCTATATATAGCATATACCTGTATGTCATCTCCTCCTGTATATAGTATATACCTGTATGTCATCTCCTCCTGTATATATATGTACCTATATGTCATCTCCTCCTCTATATAGTATATACCTGTGTGTCATCTCTCCTGTATATAGTATATATCTGTGTGTCATCTCCCCTGTATATAGTATATACCTGTGTGTCATCTCCTCCTGTATTAGACCTCGTTCACACGTTATTTGCTCAGTATTTTTACCTCAGTATTTGTAAGCTAAATTGGCAGCCTGATAAATCCCCAGCCAACAGGAAGCCCTCCCCCTGGCAGTATATATTAGCTCACACATACACATAATAGACAGGTCATGTGACTGACAGCTGCCGTATTTCCTATATGGTGCAATTGTTGTAGTTTGTCTGCTTATTAATCAGATTTTTATTTTTGAAGGATAATACCAGACTTGTGTGTGTTTTAGGGCGAGTTTCGTTTGTCAAGTTGTGTGTGTTGAGTTGTGTGTGGCGATATGCATGTAGCGACATTTGTGAGATGAGTTTTGTGTAGCAACATGCGTGTAGCAACTTTTTGTGTGTCGAGTTACATGTGACAGGTTAGTGTAGCAAGTTGTGTGCAGCAAGTTTTGTGCATGGCGAGTTTTGCGCGTTGCGAGTATTATGTGTGGTGCCTTTTGAGTATGTGCAAGTTTTGTGTGAGGCAACTTTTGCATGTGTTGCAACTTTTGTGCAGGTGGCAATTTTTCCGCGTGTGCAAGTTTTGCGTGTGGCGAGTTTTTCATGAGGAGAATTTTGCACTTGTGGCGAGTTTTGCAAGAGCCTAGTTTTTGCATGTGGAGAGTTCTGCGCGTGGCGAGTTTTAAGTGGCGACTTTTGTATTTTGACTTTTATGTGGCGAGGTTGGTGTATTTGTGGTGAAATGTGTGCTGAGGGTAATATGTGTTGTCGGGATCACACTCAGTCGGAGAAGCCTTTGGAAGTGGAGAATCACCAGAAATAATACACAAGACACGTCTTGTATAGTGTATCACTGGGAAGTCTCTGAAGCACGCCTGCCTTCAATGTGCTATCCCTTCTTTATATAGTTGTTAGTGGTTATACAAGTTTTGCATGTTTAAACAAAGAGACAAAACAGGAAAGAAAGAAAAGAAAAGAAAACAGTTTCGTGGGCGGCAGTTTCACAACAAACAGTACAAAGGCAATTCCACAGACAAGAAAAACAGGATTTCATACTATAGCTAAAATGTCCTTGAATGGACAGGTCAATATTTATCACAAATTCTTTTTTTTTTTTTTTTTGTTCATTGAGGTAATCATTTTTGTTCTGCTCTTCACAATCCCCCCTCTGACATATTCCATTCAAAACCTTGTCGATCATTTTAGTCATTCTTTTTGTGATATTACAAAAAAAAACTTTATATTCTCGCATCCATTACACAAAATTTATTTGTGCATACCGAGATACCCTTGAGTACAACCTTGAATAATACATATATAATTACAATAACCATAACTGTATGTATTAGGCTTTGCATATTCACTTGTTTATTTGAAATTATGAAAGTAGCCGGGGTTAGGCGTCCTAATGTACAAGTACCCTTTATACCTACGGGAAGCCATTTATATGCTCCTTCTCCGCATATCCAAAATGTACCCTCAGGCAGATCCCACAAAGCTGAGTGCTGCAATACCAATCTGTGAGCCAAATCCACAAAACTAGATACATTCTGAAGCATACACCAAGAGGGTTTTTGTCCCAAGGGGCTACAGTACCCGGCTGCGGGATTCCCACATACATGCATTCCGTTGACATACTCATTGGATTCATTACAAACCAGGTTCCCCGGCTTACTTGTACAACTGTCTGCATCACCTTGGGGGAACAACTCAGAATGTTCCCATTTTCTATTATGTATGTATCTTTCCAATTCTGTAGGTTTGAAAGCATCAGAGGAAGGGGTGGTTGTACTGAAACTGAGCTGTAGATTTTCAGTGGGGACCTGTCCTAAATCAGTTAATCCAGTCTTATTCCTAGGTACCCATTTTCCTCCCTTGAATGCTAAATATTGTAAGTTGTCTATTTTTCCTGTAAGATTGCCCTGCCACCAAGGAAATTCTACCCATCCCACAATTGGTATGGCGATTGTAGTATTCCATAGTCTAGTATTGCCAGGTTGGTTGTTGGCCAGGTTGTCTGAACAATTAGGCCAAGCGAATATTTCTTCAGCTGACACGGGAACTGCTAGAAAAGGTATACTTGTGGCTGATACTGGTGAATGGGTACAGATCCAACAATCTGCCAGGGGTTGCGTATTATTTAACAAGTCATGCACTAATTTTCTATGATGTTGTACGAATCTATTGTTCAAAGGGGCTAGAGAATTCAGTCTTTCCCATGCCTCCGTTGAGGTTAACATTATTAACATCAATATCATGAGTCTTATACTGCTTTTTTGCAATGGCTTGCATGTATCCATGATGCCTTTCCTTCAAGCTTGACTGCTGTTGGAGTTGTTAACAGGACTTGGAAAGGTCCGTCAAATCTCGGTTCCAGAGTCTTTCTGGTGTGTCTTTTCACGTAGACTTGATCACCAGGTTCCAACTTGTGGCCTCCTTCGAGATTTTCTGGATCTGGAAGGGAAGCAAAAACTTGCGAATGCACTTTAGTTAAACGTTTTTGTAATTCTTGTACATAAGCAGTTAAAGTCTCAGTATTCAACATCAGTTGTTGTGGAAAATAACAACCCAAATTTGCTGCTCTACCAAAAAGAATCTCATGTGGTGACAGCTTAGCCTTCCCCCTTGGGGTGTTTCGGATGGAATACAGGGCAAGTGGTAGACACTCGGTCCAAGGCTTTCCTGTTTCTGCCATGGCCTTCTGGATTTTTAATTTTATTGTCCCATTTAATCTTTCCACTTTACCTGAACTCTGTGGATGATATGGAGTGTGAAACTGGTTTTCTACTCCCAACATTTTCATAACATTCTGGAATATTTCCCCAGTAAAATGGGTACCCCTATCTGACTCGATCACCTCAGGCATGCCGTAACGGGGTATCAGTTCATGTGCTATTTTAATGGCAGTAGTTTTTGCTGAGGCTTTACGAACTGGATAAGCCTCTGGCCACCCTGAGAACATGTCCACACACACAAGCACATATTCGTATCCATTGTACCTAGGAAGTTGGATGTAGTCGATCTGGAGTCTTTGAAAGGGATACAGTGGTCTTACATGATGCTTGGTTGGGGTTTTAATGGCCTGACCTGGATTGTGTGCCAGGCATATAGCGCATGCAGCACACATGTTCCGAGCAAAATTACCAAAACCTGGAGCCAACCACCTTTCTTTTACCTTGAGCGTCATACCATTTGCCGACACATGCGTGGGTAGGTGGAGGTCACTTGCCACTGCGGGGTACCAGGCTCTGGGTAAACACAACAAAGTTCCTTTTTTCCATAATCCTTGCTGATCTTCTGCCCCTTTTTTCTGCCACTGCCCTCGTTCTTCGTCGTCTACCTGTTTCAGAGCTTCCTTCAATCTTTCCTCATCATCTTCAGAGCTATCTAGTGTGTGGGCATGATGTAAGGGTTTACGTGCTGCCTGTTTTGCTGCCTTATCGGCTTTATCATTACCCCTGGCTTCCTCGGTGTCGAGTCTCACATGTGCAGCTACCTTTATCACCGCTATTTCTTTAGTTTCTTGTGCTGCCTCCAGAATCTGTCTAATGAGGGAGGCATGTTTAACAGGTTGGCCTGAAGCAGTCATATAACCTCTGGCTCTCCATATTACGCCAAAATCGAAAATAATGCCATGTGCATATCTAGAATCAGTGTATATGTTTGCTGTCTGATTTTTGGCTATTTTTAGAGCTTCAACTAATGCCGTAAGTTCTGCTTCTTGTGCAGACTGATTAGCAGGGAGAGGTTCTGCTTTCAGCACTTCATGCTGAGTTACTACCGCATAACCTGTATGAAATTGTCCATTCATATCTGCATATCTACTGCCATCTATGAAAAGTTCAAATGTAGCATTACAGAGTGGCTTGTCACGTACATTACATAAGCCCTGAGTCTCTTGTTCCATTAATTGTACACAATCATGCATTGACTTTGATGGGTCAAAGGAGTTGGAGAGTGCAGTTTCAAAGGAGTTGGAGAGTGCAGTTTCCTCAGGTATGGTACCCCCCTCAGACTCTAAAGGGAGCAAAGACACGAGATTAAGAGTCTGAATCCTGGCAAAGGAAATGTTGGGCGGCAGTAGTAGGGAACATTGGAGACGGAGGTGTCTGGCCATTGAAATATGTTTAGGTTGGACCTGGTTAAGAATGCCATGTACATCATGAGTGGTCTGAACTAGAAGTGGGTGATCAAGAACAATCTCAGAAGCTTTATCTAATAACAGTGAAATTGCGGCTACTACTCTTACACAAGAAGGTGCGGCTCTAGCTACAGGGTCCAGATGAGCTGATATGTATGCCACAGGTCTCTGTTTGTTTCCATGTTTTTGTGTGAGCACCCCTGTAGCATGTGAGGATATCTCAGCTGCCATCAATTGAAAAGGTTTAGTGTAGTCTGGGAGTCCCAAAGCCGGAGCTGATACCAGTGCTGTTTTCAAAGAGGAAAATGACTGTTTAGCCTCTTCACTGAGTGAATATGGTGTGTTGGCAATACAGTCATATAAAGGCTGCATGAGTTGACTTGCATGTATGATCCACTGTCTACAGTGTGAAACAATACCTAGGAAAGCACGCAGCTGATTGTGATTCCTGGGTTCAAGCATGTTACGTATGGCTTCCGTACGTTGAGGTGTGAGGTGTCTGATGCCCTGTGATATGCAGTGACCTAAAAACACGACTGTTTGTTGACAAGCCTGGAGTTTCTGTCTATTTACTTTAGAGCCTTCTTGCGCTAGGAAAATTAAGAAATTAACAGTTGAGGTAACTGCCGTCTGCTCATCAGGGCAACAAATAAGTAAGTCATCTACATACTGTAGAATGACTACTCCTGGTTCTGGGATGAAATTTTTTAGCACGGTCTGCATTGCTTCAGAGTACAAAGTTGGTGAGTGTACCATACCTTGTGGCAATCTTGTCCATGCTAATTGTTTACCCTTGAATGTAAAGGCAAACAAATGCCAACAGTTCTTATGTAGTGGCACAGAAAAAAAATGCGTTTGATAAGTCAATTACCGTAAAATATGCAGCAGTGCTGGGAATTTGAGACAGTAAGGTATGAGGATTCGGTACCACAGGGGTGACCGGTGCCAAAACCTTATTGATTTCCCATAAGTCGTGCACCATGCGATATTTCACCATAGTTTCTTTGGAGGACACTTTCTTTTTAACAGGATATAAGGGTGTATTGGCGGGTGACCTGATTTCTACCAAAACACCTTGTAACACATAATCCTGAATTTGTTGAGAAATCGCCTGTTCTTGCTGGGCGCTGATGGGGTATTGCCTAAGCTGAGGTAATATGGTTCCCGGGGCAGTTTCTAACAGTATAGGAGCTACTGATAAAAATCCTACATCAGTGTCTCCTTTTGCCCATAGGCTGTCAGGAACCCGAGACAAGTCAATTTTTGCTTGTTGAGTGTAAATTTCGGGAAAATCCTCCATTGCCTGTATTCTAACATATGGTTCCAGAGTTTCTGCATCTTCAGGGATGGTCAGCATAACTGTGCCATCTTCTCTAAAATGGATGTTTGCATGCATTTTACTTAAGACATCAGTACCCAACAAGCAGGTAGGTGCACCTTTAGCAAATAAAAATTTGGATACAAAAGTTTTAGGGCCAAAGCTCACATTTAAAGGTTTTGTAAAGGGCAACGCCTGAATTTTACCATCATACCCTTCTGCATATGTAACCTTTGAGGATATATTGTCAGGATATGGTAAAAAGTCCTGATTTAAAATGGAGGATGTTGCTCCCGTATCTATCAGAAAAGGTACATTTTTACCCTCAACTTCAACTTGTATTATTGGTCTTCTAGAAGGAAGAGAGACCTGCATAACTTTCAGTCATTCTGAGCTGTCTGTTTGATCAGGCACTGGGTTATTTATCCTATTTTTGGGTACAAAGGTTCCTGAATCTATATCTGTTTTTCTCTTCCTACATTCCCTTTGGAAATGTCCTGGCTTCTTACAGTAATGACAAGTAAACTTTTGATTAGCAGAGCCAGTATTAGCCTGTGCAATTCTTACTGGCTTAGAATTTTCTCTTAAGTCCATTTCTATCCCTACAGCTTTCTGTCTAGCCAGGTGTGGGTCTTCCAAGGTTCTCCAATCAGGGGTTGCGGCCTTAAGCTTTTCCTTCACTTTTGGAGACAATCCATCTATAAAGGTTTTTGTAACTAACCTCATCATTCCTGGAGCGGTTAGATCCATGCCTTAATCTCTGAAATTATTTTCTACACTTAGATAATATTCGTCTACTGATTGTCCAGATTTCTGAGCCACCACTCCCGTTGTTCCTCTCTGCCTCTGTCTCTCCCTCATGAAAACCATTAAGTGATCTACAAATTGTGTACCTGATTCTATCGTTTGTAAGGCACCATCTCCTGCTTGGGGCCTATGTACAGTGGGGCAAAAAAGTATTTAGTCAGTCAGCAATAGTGCAAGTTCCACCACTTAAAAAGATAAGAGGCGTCTGTAATTTACATCATAGGTAGACCTCAACTATGGGAGACAAACTGAGAAAAAAAATCCAGAAAATCACATTGTCTGTTTTTTAACATTTTATTTGCATATTATTGTGGAAAATAAGTATTTGGTCAGAAACAAAATTTAATCTCAATACTTTGTAATATATCCTTTGTTGGCAATGACAGAGGTCAAATGTTTTCTGTAAGTCTTCACAAGGTTGCCACACACTGTTGTTGGTATGTTGGCCCATTCCTCCATGCAGATCTCCTCTAGAGCAGTGATGTTTTTGGCTTTTCGCTTGGCAACACGGACTTTCAACTCCCTTGAAAGGTTTTCTATAGGGTTGAGATCTGGAGACTGGCTAGGCCACTCTAGGACCTTGAAATGCTTCTTATGAAGCCTCTCCTTCGTTGCCCTGGCGGTGTGCTTTGGATCATTGTCATGTTGAAAGACCCAGCCACGTTTCATCTTCAATGCCCTTGCTGATGGAAGGAGGTTTGCACTCAAAATCTCACGATACATGGCCCCATTCATTCTTTCATGTACCCGGATCAGTCGTCCTGGCCCCTTTGCAGAGAAACAGCCCCAAAGCATGATGTTTCCACCACCATGCTTTACAGTAGGTATGGTGTTTGATGGATGCAACTCAGTATTCTTTTTCCTCCAAACACGACAAGTTTTGTTTCTACCAAACAGTTCCAGTTTGGTTTCATCAGACCATAGGACATTCTCCCAAAACTCCTCTGGATCATCCAAATGCTCTCTAGCAAACTTCAGACTGGCCCGGACATGTACTGGCTTAAGCAGTGGGACATGTCTGGCACTGCAGGATCTGAGTCCATGGTGGCGTAGTATGTTACTTATGGTAGGCCTTGTTACATTGGTCCCAGCTCTCTGCAGTTCATTCACTAGGTCCCCCCGCGTGTTTCTGGGATTTTTGCTCACCGTTCTTGTGATCATTCTGACCCCACGGGGTGGGATTTTGCGTGGAGCCCCAGATCGAGGGAGATTATCAGTGGTCTTGTATGTCTTCCATTTTCTAATTATTGCTCCCACTGTTGATTTCTTCACTCCAAGCTGGTTGGCTATTGCAGATTCAGTCTTCCCAGCCTGGTGCAGGGCTACAATTTTGTTTCTGGTGTCCTTTGACAGCTCTTTGGTCTTCACCATAGTGGAGTTTGGAGTCAGACTGTTTGAGGGTGTGCACAGGTGTCTTTTTATACTGATAACAAGTTTAAACAGGTGCCATTACTACAGGTAATGAGTGGAGGAAAGAGGAGACTCTTAAAGAAGATGTTACAGGTCTGTGAGAGCCAGAAATCTTGATTGTTTGTTTCTGACCAAATACTTATTTTCCACCATAATATGCAAATAAAATGTTAAAAAAAACAGACAATGTGATTTTCTGGATTTTTTTTTCTCAGTTTGTCTCCCATAGTTGAGGTCTACCTATGATGTAAATTACAGACGCCTCTCATCTTTTTAAGTGGTGGAACTTGCACTATTGTTGACTGACTAAATACTTTTTTGCCCCACTGTACCTGTAGATTTGCTAATAGCTCCTGGAAGAGTCCAGGAGTCATTTTCATTCTACATAATTCTTCTCCATCTGCCCAAACTCCAGCGTGAGTCTGCATAATTTGCTGTATATATTGTGCAAATCTAACTGGACACTGGGTGGGATCTGGTGCGTTATGCAAGAGAGACATGCCTTCAGCGGGGGACCAAGGGAAATATTGTCGAGTTTGGTGATATCTAGTTCCCATTACTCCGTCAGCACCAGGTTCCCTAAAGGGTCTTGGTACTACCCTAACAGGGGCAAGTACAGCGCCATGTCTAGGTGTACCACAGGCTAGGCAATCATTTCTCCAGTCTGGATTTTGTTGTCCACAGTGCGGACATACCCATCCTCCTGGTCCGGCTAAACTTTGAGGTGGTGTTTGGAGAAAAGATGGGGCATGTGGGTTAAGGTATGGGGGTGGGGTATTTTTAGATTCCACATTTTGTTTTTCTCCACTGCCTGTGGGTCTAATACACCACTTTTTACTCTGTTGATTATATGTCCATCCCTCATTTTCTGCTACCCTAGAGACATCAATCAATGCTTGGATCTGATCTATCCATTTCTTGTCTCTGATTATGCCTTTTTTCCTTTCCTGAATTCCTTCCCATAGTTTTCTACTAAAAGCTTCTGCCCTAGTAACTCCAAACTTACTAAAAATCTTTTTCAGCCCCTTAGTGGCATCTTCACCACTTCTCTCCTTTATGATAGTATATATATCTAATTCTTCTGGTTCCGACTTTGTTTGCTTATTCCCCATTTTCTTATCCTGAGCTTTCTTGCCCTAGGTGGCGTTTGGGTATGAGAATACCTCGTTACCTTCTTCCTAAGGAGCTAGGATGTCTTTTTCTTGCCCTAGGTGGCGTTTGGGTATGAGAATACCTCGTTACCTTCTTCCTAAGGAGCTAGGATGTTTAAACTGTGTTGATGTAAGAAAATCCTGATTCCTACACCTATAGCAAACAACACAAATGCAACCAGACAGAAAAAGAAAAAGAACATACAACGTATCTTGTCCCAGGCTAATTTATCTGTCCTGGGCTTATACTATCATACACTTATCCATCACCAGGTTTTTGTCAAAGACAGGATCAGAGATTGAACATAGGCGCGGAGGTCTCCCCGAAAGGACGCAACCACGTTGCCCAGTGGGACAGTCACTTCTTCTGTTTCAACCCCCTGGGCGGCTTATAGGGCTATTCCCAACTTACACACACCTTCTATTCACACTCACTCTCATTCAATGCCGTACTCCGTGAGGTGATCAATTCCTAAATAGTTCAAGAACCCGAGCTATAGGTATCCTCCTCTACTAGAACTACCCGCTAAAGAACACGACACAGAAAATCTTACGGACAGTGCAGGGCAGATATAAGAGATCTAACAGTGTCTCTTACCTGGCCAGGTTTTTGTTCATCTGCCGTCCATTATCCCAGATTCTCTTTTCGTTCGTATTCTGCCGGTGTTCTTGAAGGAATACACAGACCTCGGGTCCCTGTTCAGGCGCCAGGAAAAGTCGAGTTCACACTCAGTCGGAGCAGCCTTTGGAAGTGGAGAATCACCAGAAATAATACACAAGACACGTCTTGTATAGTGTATCACTGGGAAGTCTCTGAAGCACGCCTGCCTTCAATGTGCTATCCCTTCTTTATATAGTTGTTAGTGGTTATACAAGTTTTGCATGTTTAAACAAAGAGACAAAACAGGAAAGAAAGAAAAGAAAAGAAAACAGTTTCGTGGGCGGCAGTTTCACAACAAACAGTACAAAGGCAATTCCACAGACAAGAAAAACAGGATTTCATACTATAGCTAAAATGTCCTTGAATGGACAGGTCAATATTTATCACAAATTCTTTTTTTTTTAATTTTTGTTCATTGAGGTAATCATTTTTGTTCTGCTCTTCACAGTGTTCAAGCACGTGGTAGTGTGTGGCGCATTTTGTGTGTGTTCATATCCCCGTGTGTGGTGAGTATCCCATGTCGAGGCCCCACCTTAGCAACTGTACGGTATATACTCTTTGGCGCCATCGCTCTCATTCTTTAAGTCCCCCTTGTTCACATCTGGCAGCTGTCAATTTGCCTCCTACACTTTTCCTTTCATTTTTTCCCATTATGTAGATAGGGGCAAAATTGTTTGGTGAATTGGAAAGCGCGGGGTTAAAATTTCACCTCACAACATAGCCTATGACGCTCTTGGGGTCCAGACGTGTGATTGTGCAAAATTTTGTTGCTGTAGCTGCGACGCTTCCAACACTTTTCCTTTCACTTTTTCCCCATTATGTAGATAGGGGCAAAATTGTTTGGTGAATTGGAACGCGCGGGGTTAAAATTTCACCTCACAACGAAGCCTATGACGCTCTCAGGATCCCGACGTGTCACTGTGCAAAATTTTGTTTCTGTAGCTGCGACGCCTCCAACACTTCCTTTCACTTTTTTCCCCATTATGTAGATAGGGGCAAAATTGTTTGGTGAATTGGAAAGCGCGGGGTTAATATTTCACCTCACAACATAGCCTATGACGCTCTCGGGGTCCAGACGTGTGACTGTGCAAAATTTTGTTGCTGTAGCTGTGACGCTTCCAACACTTTTCCTTTCACTTTTTTCCCCATTATGTAGATAGGGGCAAAATTGTTTGGTGAATTGGAACGCGCGGGGTTAAAATTTCGCCTCACAATATAGCCTATGACGCTCTCGGGGGCCAGACGTGTGACTGTGCAAAATTTTGTGGCTGTAGCTGCGACTCCTCCAACACTTTTCCTTTCACTTTTTTCCCATTATGTAGATAGGGGCAAAATTGTTTGGTGAATTAGAACGCGCGGGGTTAAAATTTCGCCTCACAATATAGCCTATGACGCTCTCGGGGTCCAGACGTGTGACTGTGGAAAATTTTGTGGCTGTAGCTGCGACGGTGCAGATGCCAATCACGGACATACACACATACACACACACATTCAGCTTTATATAGTAGATAAATTAACAAATATGGGGATAGATAAGACTATTGGTTCACCAATAAAAAAAACACAGATGTGTAATGACTGTGGTCGCAGGCATCAAGTCCACAACCAGGCAAGGGGGTACAGGTGCCTGCTTCTGCTGGATCTGCGTCTTCACTGAAGATGCAGATCCAGATGACATGCATCATGGTGCAGAGACCCATGGGGTCCCAGCACTGCGATACATGCTGCCGGCACGTTGGCTGTGAGCTGACATCAGAGGTGCAGCCACAGGGAGCGGTGCATGAAATGGCGCACACTCCAATGTCAGCTGCTGGGCTGTGCGGTGGCTACAAAAGACACTGGGCGACGTGGGAACAGAGAAAAGGTGAGTAGAATGTTATTGTTTTTAATTATGCATTAGGGCAAGAACGGGGACACATACACTGGGATTGGGGACCATGTAAACCAGGATAGGGACATATATACCAGAAAGGGGGCATAAATACCAGGATGGAGATCATGTGGACCATACATACTAGGATGGGGACCATATATACCAGCATTAGGACATATATACCAGGATGCAGACATATTCACCAGAATGCTGGGCATATATACCAGTATGGGGGACATTACTACATAATGAAGGGGGAGGGGGCAATTCATACGTCTTTATAGAATTTAGAACACTACAGGGGCCCATACATCTGACCAACATGTGTAAGGGGGGAAGGGCCAAATTTCGCACTGGGGCCCATCGGACTCCACTGCAAAAGCATATCATACATTCTCAGCTAGAACACAAAGTGGTACAAGTGACAGAATCTCACCTTTCTGCTGTGCCTTCTGGGCTTCCAGGACCAACTATCTCTGCCAGCAGCAGTGATACTTTTGAGAGCACTGATAGCAGTGATGGCTCCTCTGGATCACACTGCTGCTGGTTCTGCATGTGCTGCTGTTTTGGGCTGGTGGGAGGAGTAAGGCAGAATCAGTGAGAGATGAGAGCAGACTAAATCTATCTATTGCTGATAATGACAGACTGCTGCAAACCACAGATCATCATTTTTGCAGTTTTGCACTAGGTCAGCTGTAAATCATAAGACTAGATCTATCTATTGCTGATAATGACAGACTGCTGCAAACCACAGATCATCATTTTTGCAGTTTTGCACTAGGTCAACTGTAAATCACAAGTTGATCACATATTATGTGAACATCCTCACCTTGCACCTGAAATATCATAGATCTGAAACTTTTGTGATGCTGTAATTGGCAATTTTCTGTATGGGGGAATTTTCCGTGTGGGGAATTTTCTTTGTGGGGAATTTTCCTGTGGGCATTTTTCCTGTGGGTAATTTTCCTGTGTACAATTTTCCTGTGTGCATTTTTCAGGGAACCCCTGCTAATGAAGCTGTGCTCCTGCCTGTAAAACCCCGGGGAATGAATGGAATGTAGGTCAATGACCTGTAGTTACCTTCATTCGCGGTGATGCGCCCTCTGCTGGATGTCCTCATATGAACTCGAGCCTGGGAACTTTTCAGAATATTTTCCCATGCTCGAGTTCATATGAGGACATTCAGCATTAAATATAAATATATATATATATATATATAGGTGTCTCCCTGACATATATATATGTATATATACATATTCTATGTGTATATATCTACTCTAATCTAACCTGTCAGTGTGATTTAACTGTACACTGTGATGAATTACTGGCTTTTCAAAGGACACCAGTGCAATAAAATCGGACAGCAATGCGGATGTCATACGGATGTTGCGATAAAAAAATTGCATGACACTTGCATGACACTCGCATGACGTTACATTAGTTTTTTAGGTCCGTAAATCGGACCGTTTTTGTCCTGCCAAGTGGAAAGGAGCCCTTAGAGCAATCCCTGTAGGGGAATTTACAAGGATTAAAATAAATTGCATCAGTGAAGAGAATTTGGTTACAGAATTAATCAAAACAATGTTCTATATAGGGGAGACATTTCATGCAGTGTATAACAGCAGTCTCATATATGAATAAATATGGGAAATAAGAAGAGATCCAAGGATGATATTGAAAAAGTTAATATTTATTCAATGATAAATGAAAAAAAAACCCACACAATATAAAAAAAGGAGAAATACCATAGGGGACGGAGAGCAAAAAAAGGGGCGGACAATGAATGAATGGGGGGCTTCTATGGAAGGATAATGATAGGAGATCAAAGAGGATAGATGCTAATACAATGACTCCCTTCCATAGAGGTTAAACCTCAATACCCAAATCGCCACTCTGTAGTGGCTTGAGTGCAACCCAGGTGTTCACACTATAATCTAAATGATGTCCTAAGTAGGCTTGAGCGAAATGGATCGAACAAATTCAAAAGTCGCCGACTTTTGGCAAAGTCGGGTTTCATGAAAGCCGACCCGATCCTAGTGTGGGATCGGCCATGCGGTCGGCGATCTTCGCGCCGAAGTCGCGTTTCGTATGACGCATTTGGCGCCATTTTTTCAGCCAATGAAGGAGCGTGGGCAGAGTGATGACATAGGTCTTAGGGGCGTGGACGCCTATCGCCATCTTGTCGCTTGTGCGCTGTAGCGATTTGCAATGTGTAACACCAGCTTTTCTGTTCAGGGACGGAGGAGAGAGAGAGAGAGATTTCCCATTGACTTTGCATTGGGTTTTGTGTTTCGGTCGATCCCCGACTTTTCACCATAATCGGCCGATTTCACTCGACTCGACTTTTGAGATAGTCGGGTTTCGCGAAACCCAACTCGACCCTAGAAAAGTAAAAGTCGCTCAACCCTAGTCCTAAGTATATGCTGACACATTCCTAGGTAGATGCAGCAAAGACCACTATCATGATCCTATTAGCCAGTCATCAGGCATAAGGATGTAAGTGTGGACAATAATTATAATCTGAGAGTAAAGCTGTCACTTCAGATATGCCCAGGAGTCGCCTCACCGCAACATGCGCTTCGCCGCCAGCTTCTTCCAGTGGCCTCCATTCCTTTTACAGAATTAAGTCTTCTCAAAAATTAAAAAACAGAAAATATCCTGATTTGGACATTTAATTGAACATTAAACATTGCATCCCACAAACAATGTGAAGAACTCATTTTTCCCAAACACAACAAACAAACAAATCAACAATTTAGCCAACAACGTTTTGTTTGCTTCCAATATAGTCCACAATTTTGCAATAGAAATGTTATCAATACATTTTTGCCCATTTTATATAAAGGTTTAACCCTAGCTTTAATTTTACAGTCTGAATGCAATATAGTTGGGAGAAGGGCACACACAGTTGGTAACATAATATTTCCCACAATGTTTTATTCCAAAGTTCCTTAAACAACATGATTGAACTGTAAGGGTATGTTTCCACGGTCAGGAATGGCCCAGTATTTGCTCAGGATTTAACGCAGGTAAAATCTGCACCAAATCTGCATCTGAGGTCACTGGCAGGTCACCTGCGTTTTTGATGCGTTTTTGGTGCTTTTTCATGCGAAATTGTGTGTGTTTTTGTAAGCTTAATAAAGATATACGAAAAAAAAAATTGTCATATAATTTCCTTGTCCTAGTTTGCCTCCACCTTCTAACTGGTTTTACAGTACCAAATACTGTTTGTTAGTTTGGTTACATATTTCCAAGAATGAGGAAGTCTGGTGGAAGAGGTCGTGGCCGTGGGCGGTCATTGCCAGCTGGTAATGATGGTAGTGGTGGTGGAGCATCAGGTGGTCATGGGAAAAGCAATATAGCACCTAAGTCTCGAGTTGTTCAGCCACCGTAATCGTCTGGCTACACAAGGCCTTGAACACTCCCTTTTCTGGGAGAAGGATAACCGCTTTTAAAGCCGGAGCAGCAGGAACAAGTTTTGGCTTTCCTTGCTGACTCTGCCTCTAGCTCTTTCGCCTCCTCTTCGGAAAGTGCAAAATGTAAAAGCAGCGCGTCGTCCGTGGATGTTCCCGGTCAGGGACAAGTCGCTTCCTTGTGTTCTTCACCCAGAACAACAGAGAAGGATGCGTCAGGTGACACAACGGGTTACTCCATGGAGCTCTTTACACATACCGTGCCTGGCTTAGAAAGGGAAATTGTTAACAGGCCATGCCCATTACAAGAAGAATCGGACATGGAGTGCACAGATGCACAGCCACAGCCAGATTATTATGCTGTTCCTTTGACTCAGATCACAACATTGCCCTTGCAGTGTACTGATCCAGAATTTGACCCTGATGAGACTATGGAGCCCCGTCACGAACGCTATAGCACCCCCTTACACGGTGACATAGAGGAACGTGCACAGGACATAGAAGAGGAGGTCATAGATGACCCAGTTGTTGACCCTGATTGGCAGCCATTGGGGGAACAGGGTGTAGCCGGCAGAAGCTCTGAAGCAGAGGAGGAGGAGCCGCAGCAGGCATCAACATCGCAACAGGTTCCATCTGGCAGGCCTGTATCTGGCCAAAAATATGTCAAAACCTAAAACTGTTGTAGGACAGTTTGGCCATCTTTTTAAAGTAGCTCAGTGCGCAATGCCTGAAATGGTATCCTATAGTAGGAAGAGTGCAGTCTGGCACTTTTTTAAACAAGATCCAAATGATCAGTGCAAAGTCATCTGTAAGAAATGCTCAAGGACCTTCAGCAGGGGTCAGAATGTTAAAAATCTAAATACAAGTTGCATGCGTAGACATTTAACCACCATGCATTTGCAAGCCTGGACTAACAACTAAACGTCCCTTAACATTGTTGCACCCTCTCACAATGAAGCTAGTCAGCAACGCTACATCCCTTCCCTCACTGTAAGCCCACCGTTTACCACACCACCTGCAGCAAATGTGGGGGTTTCATCGCAAGGCCAAAGCAGTCAGGGAATCACCAGGTTCTTGGTAGGAAACACTGAATGTATGAATGTATGTACTGAATGGCCAACAGCAAGAATACCATCACCAACCCTCACTCAGTCTGCCATGTCCACCGACACCCCCGCTAGTTCCACCATATGCAGCTCTCCAGTCCAGCTCACCCTACAAGAGACTCTCGTTAGGAAAAGGAAGTACTCATCCTCTCATCCGCGTACACAAGGTTTCAACGTCCACATTGCTAGACTAATCTCGTTAGAGATGATGCCCTACTGGTTAGTTGAAAGCAAAGCTTTCAAAGCCCTGATGGACTATGCTGTGCCACGCTACGAGCTACCCAGTTGACACCTCTTTTCTAGAAAAGCCATCCCAGCCCTCCACCAGCATGTAAAAGACCGCATTGTCCATGCACTCAGGCAATCTGCGAGTAGAAAGGTGCACCTGACAACAGATGCATGGACCAGTAGGCATGGCCAGGGGCATTACGTGTCCATCACGGCACACTGGTTTAATGTGGTGGATGCAGGGTCCACAGGGGACAGCAATATTGGGACAGTTCTGCCTAGCCCACGGTCTAGGAAACAGTTGGCTGTAGGCGTTCGCTCCCCCCTCCTCCTCCTCCTCCAGCAGAAGCAAGAGCTCGTCCACAGACCGCAGTCACATGACCTCTCCATCCGTAGCTGACACTGTTGCACACGAGGTGTCCCATTATGGAACAGCTAGTGGCAAGCGTCAGCAGGCTGTATTGGCAATGAAGTGTTTGGGCGACAACAGACATACCGCGGAAGTTCTGTCCGAGTTCTTGCAGCAAGAAACTCAGTCATGGCTGGGCAGTGTACATCTTGAGGCAGGCAAGGTAGTGAGTGATAACGGAAGGAATTTCATGGCTGTCATAGCCCTTTCACAACTGAAACACATTCCTTGCCTTGCTCACACCTTAAACCTGGTGGTGCAGTGCTTCCTGAAAAGTTATCCGGGGTTACCCGACCTGCTCCTGAAGGTGCGCAGACTTTGCTCGCCCATCTGCAGTTCGCCCGTACACTCCAGCCGTATGCAGAACCATCAGCGATCTTTGAACCTTCCCCAGCATCGCCTAATCATCTACGTTGCAACAAGGTGGAACTTCACACTGCACATGCTTCAGAGACTGTGCGAACAGAGGCGTGCTGTTATGTATTTGTGGGAGGATACACATACACGGGCAGGCAGTTGGATGGCAGACATGGAGTTGTAAGGTGTGCAGTGGTCGAAGCTACAAGGCCTGTGTCAAGTCCTTCAGTGTTTTGAGGAATGCACACGGCTGGTTAGTGCAGACAATGCCATAATAAGCATGAGCATCCCCCTAATGCATCTGCTGATGCAAAGTTTGACGCACATAAAGGAGCAGGCATCTGCAGCAGAGGACGAAGAAAGCCTTCATGACAGTCAGTCATGGTCTGGTCAGGGAAGTCTACTGGACGAGGTGGCGGGCGAAGAGGAGGAGGACGAGGAGGATGATGGGGATGAGTATTTTTTGGATGAGGAAGCTTCTCAGGGGGCAATAGAAACTGGTGGCGTTGCAAGACCAGGTTCAGGGTTTTTGAGGGAGACTAGTGACGTTGATTTGCCAGAAAGTGCTCCTCAACCCAGCACAAGCAGTGAATTGACAACTGGAACATTGGCCCACATGGCAGATTATGCCTTGCGTATCCTAAAAAGGGACCCCCGTATTTTAAAAATGATGACCGATGACGATTACTGGTTGGCCTGCCTCCTGGATCCACGCTATAAGGGGAAACTGCAAAATATCATGCCACATGAGAACCTTGAACAAATATTGGCAACCAAACAAGCAACTCTTGTTGACCGTTTGATTCAGGCATTCCCAGCACACAGCGCCGGTGATGGTTCTCACAAGAGCTGCAGGGGGCAACAGGGCAGATGTGTTAGAGGTGCACAAATCAGAAGTGGCGTTGGACAGAGGGGTTTTCTGACCAGGTTGTGGAGTGATTTCACAATGACCGCAGACAGGACAGGCACTGCAGCATCAATTCAAAGTGACAGGAGACAACATTTGTCCAGTATGGTCACTAACTATTTTTCCTCCCCTATCGATGTTCTCCCTCACTCGTCATTCCCATTTGATTACTGGGCATCCAAAATAGACACCTGGCCTGAATTGTCCGAATATGCATTGCAGGAGCTCGCTTGCCCAGCAGCTAGTGTGCTATCAGAAAGAGTATTCAGCGCTGCTGGTTCAATACTGACCGAAAAAAGACTCATCTGCTACCCAAAATGTTGATGATCTAACCTTCATTAAAATGAACCACTCATGGATTTCTAATTATTTTGCCCCACCTTTCCCGGCTGACACCTAGCTTTCCTGTAAAAAGGTCCTGCTTTTGGACTGGTCTTACTGACTGTTCCAATCTCTAAATTTGCAGCTGCTGTATGTCCAGCATAAGCCATGTTTACACCTCCCTAAATGGGCTGACTTCCCCCACGGGGCCGTGGTCTCGCCACTTGGCGCAAGCACCCGTGAGAGTGCCGTTTGTCTGAAGAGGTGGGTGTGCCCACTTTTGGTCGACGGCACTGGCACTGGGTCCCTCATAGTACAATGAAGTGGCTCTGGCGGTGGTGGTGCGCACCCAACGTCAGACACACCGTTGTTACATGAGGGGCCCTGGGCCAGTACCACCGGGAACGAGAGAGTGCCCCCCCTCAGCGCAAACTGTGCTCTACCACTTGCAAAATTATCTCTCACTGCTCCACCACTGTCTAGTCTGTGCGGTGAAATCCTTCAATGCCTGGCACTGACAATATCAATTTGTTGACATGTATGATGCTAGTTAAAATATTCAGTGGCCCTGTCCTACATTTACACCAGTAAATTCTTTGCCAAATAACAATGTCTGAAAGTCAGCAGAGGAGCCCACCCCTGTACCTAAGTATGCCACCCTTTTTTTTTTTTGGTTTCTTTTTTTGCGAGACATTAACATCTAGGTATTATTTTGGAGTACTAACTGTCTCAGACACTCCTTCCAATTGTCCTCCGCTGACCACACCAATGCTGCCTGTGTACCCCTGCAAGATAATTGAAACTGCATTGAGACAATTTTTTTTATTTTAGGCCTACTAAGTCTGTCTGCGGTCCCTCCTTCCAATAGTCCTCCGCTGACCACACCAATGCTGCCTGTGTACCCCTGGAGCCTATTTAAAAGTGCATAGAGCCTACCATTTTATATTTTAGGCCTACTAAGTCTGTCTGCGGTCCCTCCTTCCAATAGTCCTCCGCTGACCACACCAATGCTGCCTGTGTACCCCTGGAGCCTATTTAAAAGTGCATAGAGCCTACCATTTTATATTTTAGGCCTACTAAGTCTGTCTGCGGTCCCTCCTTCCAATTGTCCTCCACTGACCACACCAATGCTGCCTGTGTACCCCTGGAACCTATTTAAAAGTGCATAGAGCCTACTTTTTTATTTTAGGCCTACTAAGTCTGTCTGCGGTCCCTCCTTCCAATAGTCCTCCTCTGACCACACCAATGCTGCCTGTGTACTCCTGGAACCTATTTAAAAGTGCATAGAGCCTACTTTTTTATTTTAGGCCTAGTAAGTCTGTCTGCGGTCCCTCCTTCCAATTGTCCTCCACTGACCACAACAATGCTGCCTGTGTACCCCTGGAACCTATTTAAAAGTACATAGAGCCTACTTTTTTATTTTAGGCCTAGTTAGTCTGTCTGCGGTCCCTCCTTCCAATTGTCCTCCGCTGACCACACCAATGCTGACCGTGTACCCATGTAACCTTTTTTAAACCTGCATCGAGCCAACTTTGTGGTGTAAGGCCTACTAGCATTGTCTGTCTGCGCCACTCAATACAGCTATCCTCTTTAAAAAAATGACCTGCAATTGTCAGGTTTTCAGCCTATCGGAATTTTAAAACTGCAGTGGGGCTGCTAGTTTGGTTGGGGCCTACTAACAGTGTCTGCCGCTCCAAGGTGTTCTCCTGCTTGTGAATCGCCCCCAGGCGCAGGGCAATGGAGTACTCGGTACCGGGTCCTTCAGTCCCTTCTGCGGGGATGTCACGGTGGCCCGACCCGGTCCGTGGCCCTGCTAAGGGGCGCCCAATTAAAGGTGATATAAGTTTGTCAAGTGTTCGTGACGCCACCTGTGGTATTCGGTCAGGGTGACCGACGCTGCTTAGGGGTTCACTGAGGTGATGTTATGGCAGCTAGATGGAATACCTTCCCACAGGTGAAGTGTTTCCCCAGGGCTTCCCAGTAGAGTAGATGTTGATAGTGGGTGATGCAAGGCGCTGTGAATAACGAGGACACAATGGGTGCAGTCCCTTTACCTTTACTGAAGGCTTCAGCATCCACAGTCCAAGGTGCCGGATCACAGGGTAGGCAGAGTCCGGCCGGTCTGATGGCAATTCCAGAGTCCCCTTATCCAGGTGGAAATCAGTAGCCTTCCCCTTGCGCACAGTAACGTAGTAGGTCCCTATGTGCATTAGCTCCCATAGGGTCCTCACTCTTGTTACTCTTATCTCTGTCCCCCAGATGGATAGGACAAACCCGTATGACAGTGGTGGCCTGAGGCTATTTAACAGGGACCCTAGCGTCGCCCCTCCTCTGCGTTGCCACCTTGTCTGCTTAGGTTCTTAGGTCGGGCAGCCAACTTGGAATCGACTGTCCTGCTGCTCTCTGAAGTAAAGCGTAGAGTCTATTACTCCCTCAGTGTTCCGGCTACCGGATCTGCGCTCAGTGGGAGGCAGCCTGCTTCTAGCTGGTCTCCCACTGGTGTTTTACTCCTGTTGCTACGACTTCGGTGCTCACTCACTACGGCACACTTCCTTTCTTGTCCTTTCTTAGGAGTCTGCCGCATGGGTTGCAGGTGCAGCTCCGAGTCCTTCTTTCCTTCCTGGGCCGAGCCCAGTCTGCTCCTCTCCTCTCCTCCTGACTATCTCCTTCTCCCTCCAGTCAGAACTGACCTCACTTCCTAACCAAACCCCCAGTTTTACCCAAGTATGAGGAGTGGCCTAATAGGTAGAACCTTTTGCTCCCCCTGGTGGCTGGCGTGTGAAGTGTGTGTGTGGCTGTGATACCTGGCAGGGTGAACTCCTTTGGTGCCATCAGACGTAACATCGCTCCCCTGGTGGAAGAACGACATCACTGCAACGACCAGGACTCTGGGGCGCTGCACTCCCCCTTGTTAAATCCAGCACTCCCGGGCTGGGAAAAGAACACAACAATTACAGGTTAGCAAAAGACATGCAAAATCTTTGATATGCTATAAACAAGTAAATTAACAGTGCTTCCCTTTATGGGAGGTGAGAACACTTGAACGTTGCAAATAAAAAACATATTCATATGTTTCCGTCATATGATCATATGGATCCGTCCTTTCCTTAACCCCCAATCTACTAAAATGCTTGTGCACGCCCTCATCATTTCCTGCCTTGACTACTGCAACATCCTTTTCTGTGGCCTCCCTGCTAACACCCTTGCACCTCTCCAGTCCATCCTTAACTCTGCTGGCCGACTAATCCATCTCTCTCCTCGCTACTCCTCCGCTTCCCCCCTCTGCAAATCTCTTCACTGGCTCCCATTCCCTCAGCATATCCAGTTCAAATTGCTAATACTGACCTACAAAGCCATCCACAACCTGTCTCCTCCATATATCTCTGAACTAATCTCTCGATATCTTCCTTCACGTGATCTCCGGTCCTCCCAAGACCTCCTTCTCTCCTCCACACTTATTCGCTCCTCATCCAATCGCCTCCAAGACTTCTCCCGAATATCCCCCATCCTCTGGAACTCTCTGCCCCAACACATCCGACTATCAACCACAGTCGGATCCTTCAGACGGAACCTGAAAACTCATCTCTTCAGGAAAGCCTACAGCCTGCACTGACACCGCTGCTGCCTCATCACTATCGAAGCTACCGCCTCACCAACACCGGAGCTACCGCCTCACCAACACCGGAGCTACCGCCTCACCAACACCGGAGCTCCTGCAACCCTCAACCTACTGTTTCCTTCCCCATAATCCTGTAGAATGTAAGCCCGCAAGGGCAGGGTCCTCGCCCCTCTGTATCAGTCCGTCATTGTTAGTTTGTTTACTGTATGTGATATTTTTAACTTGTATGTAACCCCTTCTCATGTACAGCACCATGGAATCAATGGTGCTATATAAATAAATAATAATAATAATAATATTCACATTATGCATATAATAAAAGAAAACAGTTACTAACTTACTATGAAATACAATTACCCATACAGGTATTCTATCTTACTAAGTGCATGTACCCTCTAAGGGTATACTATCATTAACGCTTAATGTGCAATTTTAACCTTTTCTTTATTCTTCTTCCTAACATGCAGGACTATCTGTCTACCCCTACGGGCCTACTGCATTTTTCTTCCTAAAACCTTACCTGCTAAGGGGCGCCCAATTAAAGGTGATATAAGTTTTTCAAGTGTTCGTGACGCCACCTGTGGTATTCAGTCAGGGTGACCGACGCTGCTTAGGGGTCCACTGGGGTGAGGTTATGGCAGCTAGATGGAATACCTTCCCACAGGTGAAGTGTTTCCCCAGGGCTTCTTCCCAGTAGTGTAGATGTTGATAGTGGGTGATGCAAGGCGCAGTGAATAACGAGGACACAATGGATGCAGTCTCTTTACCTTTACTGAAGGCTTCAGCATCCACAGTCCAGGGTGCCGGATCACAAGGTAGGCAGAGTCCGGCCGGTCTGATGGCAATTCCAGAGTCCCCTTATCCAGGTGGAAATCAGTAGCCTTCCCCTTGCGCACAGTAACGTAGTAGGTCCGTACGTGCATTAGCTCCCATAGGGTCCTCACTCTTGTTACTCTTATCTCTGTCCCCCAGATGGATAGGACAAACCCGTATGATGGTGGTGGCCTGAGGCTATTTTATAGGGACCCTAGCATCGCCCCTCCTCTGCGTTGCCACCTTGTCTGCTTAGGTTCTTAGGTCGGGCAGCCAACTTGGAATCGACTGTCCTGCCGGTCTCTGAAGTAAAGCATAGAGTCTAATACTCCCTCGGTGTTCCGGCTACCGGATCTGCGTTCAGTTGGAGGCAGCCTGCTTCTAGCTGGTCTCCCACTGGTGTTTTACTCCTGTTGCTACGACTTTGGTGCTCACTCACTATGGCACACTTCCTTTCTTGTCCTTTCTTAGGAGTCTGCCGCATGGGTTGCAGGCGCAGCTCCGTGTCCTTCTTTCCTTCCTAGGCCGAGCCCAGTCTGCTCCTCTCCTCTCCTCCTGACTATCTCTTTCTCCCTCCAGTCAGAACTGACCTCACTTCCTAACCAAACCCCCAGTTTTACCCAAGTGTGAGGAGTGGCCTAATAGGTAGAACCTTTTGCTCCCCCTGGTGGCCAGCGTGTAAAGTGTGTGTGTGGCTGTGATACCTGACAGGGTGAACTCCTTTGGTGCCATCAGACGTAACATCGCTCCCCTGGTGGAAGAACGACATCACTGCAATGACCAGGAATCTGGGGCGCTGCAGTTGCCTTTCCTGAGCTTCGATCTTCAGGCTCTCGTTAAATAGTTGTTAAATGGAACAAATGCATTGCTGCTACTAGTTTGGTTGGGGCCTACTAACAGTGTCTGCCGCTCCAAGATGTTCTCCAGGTTGCCTTTCCTGAGCTTTGATCTTCAGGCTCTCGTTAAATAGTTGTTAAATGGAACAAATGCATTGTTGCTACTAGTTTGGTTGGGATCTATTAACAGTGTCTGCCGCTCCAAGATGTTCTCCAGGTTGCCTTTCCTGAGCTTCGATCTTCAGGCTCTCGTTAAATAGTTTTTAAATGGAACAACTGCAGTGGGGCTGTTCTGTCTTCATACACGTTGATACAGTGTGTGATCCGACATACGGCATAAACCACTTCTGTCTCCCAAATAAGCAGACTGTTCTCTGTAGTCTAACTTGTTTATTGGTAAACATGAGTGCGGTAAAACTATAAGAATACAAATGATTTGAGTAAGTATTGGGCAAATAATAACATGACTGCAACTAACAGGGAAAGCATACAGGATGATGCAACTTCTATAATAACTACATACAGCAGGTAACCAAAATCACATTTTCTGTGTACTGGCTGCTATACAGTTAATCACACTCTATAGAATATTACATAGCAAGAACAGGGATAATGATCTTACCGGATAAACTTAACCGGAATGGCAAGTAAGTGAGGTAGTTCCAACACAACAGAAAAACATGTGTGTCCAGGAAGAACACAGAGAGAAAATGGAGTTTCCCCTTCCCATGATACCTTGGTGAATCCCAGAATGCAACACTCTAATAATTACTGAAAAACACAGGTAATAAATTTAACCACCACTGGGTGGTGCTATAACACAGCAAAACCAAAACTATGGTATTAAACCTTTTTAAAGCTAGATACGAAACCTGACCTTCGCTAGAACGGGCAGAACACTCCCCGCTTGGCATCAACCGATGCCACCCACAGGTTCATTTGGCGAAAACAGTAAGACAAGTTCCGCAACTGGTCTGAGGAATAGTTTACTCTCCCTGGACTTGCCTACTTTGACCTCGACCTTACGCACCTTCCCATCTTTGCTTGGGAGTATCTTAGTGATGAGGCCTAGTGGCCACTCATTACGGTGAGACTGGCTGTCTTTCATGAGAACGACATCACCTGTTTTGATGTTTGGTTTGTTGGTCTGCCTCTTCTTCCTGGGTTGTAAGGTAGAGAGGTACTGCTTCCTCCATCTGTCCCAGAAGGTATTGGAGAGACTTTGGACTTGTCTCCATTGTCGTCTGTAGAGGTCCTTGAGGTGTCTTGCTTCAATGGATCTGGTTGCGTGGTCCGCAGGGTTGTGGTTTGTGGACACATAATGCCACTGTTTAGGGTTGGTGGATCTCCTGATCCTTAGCACCCGATTGCTGACATAGACATAGAAACGACGAGTTTCATTGCAAATGTACCCCAACACTACCTTGCTGTCAGTGTAGAACTCGATTTCTTTGACCTCCAGGTCCATTTCCGTCGAGATAAGCTCAGCTAACTCTATTGCTAACACAGCTGCACAGAGTTCCAGTCTGGGTACTGTGTGTTCACGGAGTGGGGCCAGTTTTGTCCGGCACATAACAAGCTTCACGTGGCATTGTTCGTTGATGTCAGTAGTTTTCAAATACGCCACTGCTGCAATTGCTTTGGTTGAGGCATCGCAGAAGATACAAAGCCTTTGCATTTTGATTTCTGTTGATGGCACAGAAGCATATGGTCGTGCAACGTAGAGACTTGACAGGCCTTCTAAAGAGTTCTTCCATCTTACCCACAAGTCTCTTTTCTCACTGGGAAGCGGATCATCCCAATCAGACGTCTCTTGGGTGAAGTCTCTCAACAACATTTTACCTTGGATAGTTACAGGAGTTACAAATCCCAGAGGATCGTACAAGCTGTTCACAACGGACAGGATGCCTCTACGCGTTAAAGGTTTCTCTTCTTCGCTGATCTGGAAGGTGAATGCATCCTTTTTCAAATCCCAAAGTAAACCCAGGCTCCGCTGCATAGGAAGGGAGTCCGTGCTTAAATCCAAGTCTTTTAAATCGGTTGAGTAATCTTGAGAGGGAAAGGCTGCCATTAGTTTTTGGCTGTTGGAAGCAATTTTGTGCAACCTGAAATTGGATGAAGCGAGCATTTCTTGTGCCCTTTTCAGGAGACTGACTGCCGACTCATCTGTGGGTGTGGATTTCAGGCAGTCATCTACATAGAAATCCTTTTCCACAAAAGATCTTACATCCGATCCATACTTTGCTTCACCCTCTCTGGCTGAATGTCTAAGCCCATAGATAGCGACAGCAGGGGAAGGGCTGTTCCCGAAGATGTGTACCTTCATACGATATTCCACGATGTCTTTGTAGGGGTCATTATCGCGGTACCAGAAAAACCTCAAGTAGTTTCTGTGTTCTTCTTTAACAAGGAAGCAGTGAAACATCTGTTGTATGTCGGCCATAAATGCTACTGCATCTTTGCGGAAACGAAGAATTACTCCCAGAAGTCTGTTGTTGAGGTCTGGACAAGACAGAAAGATGTCGTTTAAAGAAACACCTTCGCATCTGGCACTTGAGTCAAATACCACTCTTATCTGAACTGGTTTCTTCGGATGATACACGCCGAAAATAGGTAAGTACCAACATTCCTCGGAATCTTGAAGTGCAGGTGCAATTTCCGCGTGGCCGCTCTGGAATATTCTCTCCATGAAGGTAAAGAAGTGTTCTCTTGTTTCTGGAGCTTTCTGCAGTTTGCGTCTAAGGGAGACAAATCGACTGTAGACAAGTTCTCTGTTCTTGGGTAAGCGTTGCCTCTGTGGTTTGAATGGTAAAGGTGCGACCCAACTCTTTGATTCATCTCTTACTATCTCTCGCTCCATGATGTCCAAGAACAGTCTGTCCTCTATGGACGTTGCTACCTGGTTGTCTTCTCTTGTCCTGTGGAAAACTGTGCACCCTATATGATCTTGCTCACCGTCGCATGCATGGTCTTCACAGGAGGGATCAGCTAACGGACTAGATGGAGGGGTGTTGTGTGGCAATTCTTTAATCAGGAAACTGCTCTCGCATGGCTGGAAGAGAGACGGGCGTCCATTCTCGAGGGTATTGGTGAGCATGCTGTTGACTGTGTGCTCCACCCAAACAGACGTCTCCCACAATGACCCATCCTAGGTCAAGTCTCTGAGCATATGGGCCGTTTTGTGGGCCGTTGATCTGTCCTCTAGCCTTGTGGACCCGTAGAATGTCTCTTCTGAGGAGTAAGACGATAGGAGCTCCTTGGTCAAGCTCCGGTATCAGGTGAGCTATATGTCTCAAGTTGGTGTGATGAGCTGCTACCTCCGGCGTAGGTATCTCAGACCTGTTGTCCGGAATTTGATTGCACTCCAGTATTGATGGTAAGGATAAGCAGGTTTGACCATCCATAGACTCTACTTTGAATCCGGTCGCTTTTCTCCCCGCCGTCTCGACAGTACCTGCACATGTCTTCAAGGAGTACGGAGAGCCGGGACCAGCAATGTTAAAGGTGTCGAAGAGAAAGGACTTAGCTAGAGACCTGTTGCTCTGATCGTCCAATATTGCATATACCTTGATTGCCTTATCCCGTTGGCTCGCTGGGAATACTCTGACAAGACAGACCTTCGAGCAGGATCTTCCTGCTACAAATTCCTTGCAGATCTCTGTACACTGAGAAGTGACCACTGGGGTGTCAATGTCAGTGTCCATCTGTTTTTTGGCAGACTCTTCTACTCGCGACGATACCCCTGAGGGTGGTCCAGGGTGTAAAGCCGTGTTGTGCTCCACACTACTGCATTCTGCGCATTTCACACTGCTTTCACAGTTCTTGGCGAAGTGTGAGGTAGTCGCACAGCATCTGAAGCATATCTTGTTTTCCTTTAGGAAGCTCTTACGGTCTTCTAGAGGCTTCTCCCTGAAGGCTCTACATTTTAGTAGAGGATGAGGTTTCTTGTGTAGGGGGCAGTGTTTGCTGAGATCCTGAGGTTTGTCCTCCTCTGGAGAGGACTTACTTGCCCTGTAAGGAAAACCTGTGGAGGTAACATTAGTTTTGTGCACTGCCACTGGTGTTTTACTGGGTTTTACACCGGAGGCGGTGGTACATGACATAGTGAAATCGAAACTGGGGTCATTTCTAACTTTAGCCTGCTGAGCAACAAAGTCTACAAACACCCTGAAAGGAGTAAATGGCACCTTATGAGCCTGTTTGTAACGGGACCCGAGACTGACCCACTTTTCTTGTAAGTTGTAAGGGAGCTTTTGGACAATCGGGTTGACACCTCTGGCAGTGTCCAGGAATGCCAACCCTGGTAGGTCACCTTCTGCCTGAGCAGCATGTACCTCCATTAACAAGTCGCTCAGTTCCCTGAGCTTTTGATAACCCTTATTTGCTATCTTGGGGAAATCATCAATTCTTTTATACAAAGCATTTTCTATAGCTTCTATTGACCCATAACATTCTTCTAGTCTCTCCCAAACCATGCAAAGTCCTGTGTGTGGGTACTTTATGTTAATGTTCCTGATTCTTTTGGCATGTTCAGCTGACTCGCTCCCAAGCCACTTAACCAGTAGATCTAACTCTTCACTACTGGAAAGATGCAAGTCTCTGATGGCATTCTGGAAGGAGGCTCGCCATGCTCTGTAGCTTTCAGCTCGATCAGTGAACTTTACAAGTCCCTTGGTCACCAGCTCCCGGTGGGTAAAGAACCTTGCAAAGTTCATAGTGGCTGAGTCAGTGCCGACATGAGCTGATGTGCTGTTGTCATGCGGTGTGTGTGGTGCATCCTCATACCTGGTAGGAGCTTCTGGCTTAGGAAAGTCTGTATAAAACCGTTCTGAAGCGAAGGGTGTCCCTGTCAGTCTGGGAGGAGGTCGTACCTTATTTTCTGTAAGACGGTAGTGGTGGTCGATGTCGTTTCGCAGTATACTTTACTGCTTCCAGTACGGTGTTTGGAGTAAGGATCTCTGGTAATCTGTATAGGCTAGTTGGTGTGACGGATCAGGGTTATCGTCTATTCTAGAATGTTGGTGGACATATTCTGAGACGCATTGAGCTGGGTCCTGACGATCGAGGTCTGGTCTACGTACGTCGCTGTCACACTCGGATTCAGGACACTCCACGGCTTCTAAGAACTCAGCTTTGGCTATTGCGGCTGCTGCTTCTTTATCAGCAGAAAGCCTTTCTAAGGTCGCTCGCAGGCGTGCTGTATCTGCGTCTCTATCGGCTTGCAGGCGGGCTCTTTCTGCTTCTTGCTCGGCTTGCAGGCGGGCTATTTCTGCTTCTTGGCGGGCTCTTTCTGCTTCTTGCTCGGCTTGCAGGCGGGCTCTTTCTGCTTCTTGGCAGGCTCTTTTTGCTTCTCTATCTGCTTCCAGGCGGGCTCTTTCTGCTTCTTGCTCTGCTTGTCTTAACTTTAACTGCAACTCTTGTGCAGCGAAGGAGGATCTTACCTTCGCCGCCTCAGCTTCTGCTCGGGCGAGGGTGACAGACCTTTTCGAGGAAGACTTGCTAGAGCGGATTGTTTGGGACCTCGTCCTGAGTGAAGATGCTCGACTTGCAGACATTGTGTGTCCGTTTGCAGGCTGTAGGACGTCTCAGAGCGGGTAGAAATGACTTCAGCATGGACTGAGACATGTCGTGCTTGGTGGGCAATATGGCAGCCGCTGCGGTATCTGCAGGCAGTGCGGTGTGGTACAAGCGGCTATGTAAGTGGTCTTTGTTATTGCTGGCGTCTAGCCTGGTTCTGCTAGCCTCCGCTGGAGTATAGCTTCCGTTTTACTGCTTGCTGGTATCTAGCCTGCGTTTTACTGGCCTCCGCTGGTATCTAGAAACCGTTTTACTGTTCTGTCTTCATACATGTTGATACGGTGTGTGATCCGACATACGGCATAAACCACTTCTGTCTCCCAAATAAGCAGACTGTTCTCTGTAGTCTAACTTGTTTATTGGTAAACATGAGCGCGGTAAAACTATAAGAATACAAATGATTTGAGTAAGTATTGGGCAAATAATAACATGACTGCAACTAACAGGGAAAGCATACAGGATGATGCAACTTCTATAATAACTACATACAGCAGGTAACCAAAATCATATTTCCTGTGTACTGGCTGCTATACAGTTAATCACACTCTATAGAATATTACATATCAAGAACAGGGATAATGATCTTACCGGATAAACTTAACCGGAATGGCAAGTAAGTGAGGTAGTTCCAACACAACAGAAAAACACGTGTGTCCCGGAAGAACACAGAGAGAAAATGGAGTTTCCCCTTCCCATGATACCTTGGTGAATCCCAGAATGCAACACTCTAATAATTACTGAAAAACACAGGTAATAAATTTAACCACCACTGGGTGGTGCTATAACACAGCAAAACCAAAACTGTGGTATTAAACCTTTTTAAAGCTAAAAACTAAACCTGACCTTCGCTAGAATGGGCAGAACAGGGGCTACTAGTTTGGTTGGGGCCTACTAACAGTGTCTGCTGCTCCAAGGTGTTCTCCAGGTTGCCTTTCCTGAGCTTCGATCTTCAGGCTCTCGTTAAATAGTTTTTAAATGGAACAACTGCAGTGGGGCTACTAGTTTGGTTGGGGCCTACCAACAGTGTCTGCTGCTCCAAGGTGTTCTCCAGGTTGCCTTTCCTGAGCTTCGATCTTCAGGCTCTCGTTAAATAGTTTTTAAATGGAACAACTGCATTGCTGCTACTAGTTTGGTTGGGACCTACTAACAGTGTCTACCGCTCCAAGGTGTTCTCCAGGTTGCCTTTCCTGAGCTTCGATCTTCAGGCTCTCGTTAAATAGTTTTTAAATGGAACAACTGCAGTGGGGCTACTAGTTTGGTTGGGGCCTACTAACAGTGTCTGCCCCTCCAAGGTGTTCTCCAGGTTGCCTTTCCTGAGCTTCGATCTTCAGGCTCTTGTTAAATAGTTTTTAAATGGAACAACTGCAGTTGGGCTACTAGTTTGGTTGGCGCCTTCTAATAGTGTCTGCCGCTCCAAGGTGTTCTCCAGGTTGCCTTTCCTTAGCTTCGATCTTCAGGCTCTCGTTAAATAGTTTTTAAATGGAACAACTGCAGTGGGGCTACTAGTTTGGTTGGGGCCTACTAACAGTGTCTGCCGCTCCAAGGTGTTCTCCTGGTTGCCTTTCCTGAGCTTCGATCTTCAGGCTCTCGTTAAATAGTTTTTAAATGGAACAACTGCAGTGGGGCTACTAGTTTAATTTGGGCCTAATAACAGTGTCTGCTGCTCCAAGGTGTTCTCCAGGTTGCCTTTCCTGAGCTTCAATCTTCAGGCTCTCGTTAAATAGTTGTTAAATGGAACAAATGCATTGCTGCTACTAGTTTGGTTGGGGCCTACTAACAGTGTCTGCTGCTCCAAGATGTTCTCCAGGTTGCCTTTCCTGAGCTTCGATCTTCAGGCTCTCGTTAAATAGTTTTTAAATGGAACAACTGCATTGCTGCTACTAGTTTGGTTGGGGCCTACTAACAGTGTCTGCCGCTCCAAGGTGTTCTCCAGGTTGCCTTTCCTGAGCTTCAATCTTCAGGCTCTCATTAAATAGAATATTACATAGCAAGAACAGGGATAATGATCTTACCGGATAAACTTAACCGGAATGGCAAGTAAGTGAGGTAGTTCCAACACAACAGAAAAACACGTGTGTCCAGGAAGAACACAGAGAGAAAATGGAGTTTCCCCTTCTCATGATACCTTGGTGAATCCCAGAATGCAACACTCTAATAATTACTGAAAAACACAGGTAATAAATTTAACCACCACTGGGTGGTGCTATAACACAGCAAAACCAAAACTATGGTATTAAACCTTTTTAAAGCTAGATACGAAACCTGACCTTCGCTAGAACGGGCAGAACACTCCCCGCTTGGCATCAACCGATGCCACTCACAGGTTCTTTTGGCGAAAACAGTAAGACAAGTTCCGCAACTGGTCTGAGGAATAGTTTACTCTCCCTGGACTTGCCTACTTTGACCTCGACCTTACGCACCTTCCCATCTTTGCTTGGGAGTATCTTAGTGATGAGGCCTAGTGGCCACTCATTACGGTGAGACTGGCTGTCTTTCATGAGAACGACATCACCTGTTTTGATGTTTGGTTTGTCGGTCTGCCTCTTCTTCCTGGGTTGTAAGGTAGAGAGGTACTGCTTCCTCCATCTGTCCCAGAAGGTATTGGAGAGACTTTGGACTTGTCTCCATTGTCGTCTGTAGAGGTCCTTGAGGTGTCTTGCTTCAATGGATCTGGTTGCGTGGTCCGCAGGGTTGTGGTTTGTGGACACATAATGCCACTGTTTAGGGTTGGTGGATCTCCTGATCCTTAGCACCCGATTGCTGACATAGACATAGAAACGACGAGTTTCATTGCAAATGTACCCCAACACTACCTTGCTGTCAGTGTAGAACTCGATTTCTTTGACCTCCAGGTCCATTTCCGTCGAGATAAGCTCAGCTAACTCTATTGCTAACACAGCTGCACAGAGTTCCAGTCTGGGTACTGTGTGTTCACGGAGTGGGGCCAGTTTTGTCCGGCACATAACAAGCTTCACGTGGCATTGTTCGTTGATGTCAGTAGTTTTCAAATACGCCACTGCTGCAATTGCTTTGGTTGAGGCATCGCAGAAGATACAAAGCCTTTGCATCTTGATTTCTGTTGATGGCACAGAAGCATATGGTCGTGCAACGTAGAGACTTGACAGGCCTTCTAAAGAGTTCTTCCATCTTACCCACAAGTCTCTTTTCTCACTGGGAAGCGGATCATCCCAATCAGACGTCTCTTGGGTGAAGTCTCTCAACAACATTTTACCTTGGATAGTTACAGGAGTTACAAATCCCAGAGGATCGTACAAGCTGTTCACAACGGACAGGATGCCTCTACGCGTTAAAGGTTTCTCTTCTTCGCTGATCTGGAAGGTGAATGCATCCTTTTTCAAATCCCAAAGTAAACCCAGGCTCCGCTGCATAGGAAGGGAGTCCGTGCTTAAATCCAAGTCTTTTAAATCGGTTGAGTAATCTTGAGAGGGAAAGGCTGCCATTAGTTTTTGGCTGTTGGAAGCAATTTTGTGCAACCTGAAATTGGATGAAGCGAGCATTTCTTGTGCCCTTTTCAGGAGACTGACTGCCGACTCATCTGTGGGTGTGGATTTCAGGCAGTCATCTACATAGAAATCCTTTTCCACAAAAGATCTTACATCCGATCCATACTTTGCTTCACCCTCTCTGGCTGAATGTCTAAGCCCATAGATAGCGACAGCAGGGGAAGGGCTGTTCCCGAAGATGTGTACCTTCATACGATATTCCACGATGTCTTTGTAGGGGTCATTATCGCGGTACCAGAAAAACCTCAAGTAGTTTCTGTGTTCTTCTTTAACAAGGAAGCAGTGAAACATCTGTTGTATGTCGGCCATAAATGCTACTGCATCTTTGCGGAAACGAAGAATTACTCCCAGAAGTCTGTTGTTGAGGTCTGGACAAGACAGAAAGACGTCGTTTAAAGAAACACCTTCGCATCTGGCACTTGAGTCAAATACCACTCTTATCTGAACTGGTTTCTTCGGATGATACACGCCGAAAATAGGTAAGTACCAACATTCCTCGGAATCTTGAAGTGCAGGTGCAATTTCCGCGTGGCCGCTCTGGAATATTCTCTCCATGAAGGTAAAGAAGTGTTCTCTTGTTTCTGGAGCTTTCTGCAGTTTGCGTCTAAGGGAGACAAATCGACTGTAGACAAGTTCTCTGTTCTTGGGTAAGCGTTGCCTCTGTGGTTTGAATGGTAAAGGTGCGACCCAACTCTTTGATTCATCTCTTACTATCTCTCGCTCCATGATGTCCAAGAACAGTCTGTCCTCTATGGACGTTGCTACCTGGTTGTCTTCTCTTGTCCTGTGGAAAACTGTGCACCCTATATGATCTTGCTCACCGTCGCATGCATGGTCTTCACAGGAGGGATCAGCTAACGGACTAGATGGAGGGGTGTTGTGTGGCAATTCTTTAATCAGGAAACTGCTCTCGCATGGCTGGAAGAGAGACGGGCGTCCATTCTCGAGGGTATTGGTGAGCATGCTGTTGACTGTGTGCTCCACCCAAACAGACGTCTCCCACAATGACCCATCCTAGGTCAAGTCTCTGAGCATATGGGCCGTTTTGTGGGCCGTTGATCTGTCCTCTAGCCTTGTGGACCCGTAGAATGTCTCTTCTGAGGAGTAAGACGATAGGAGCTCCTTGGTCAAGCTCCGGTATCAGGTGAGCTATACGTCTCAAGTTGGTGTGATGAGCTGCTACCTCCGGCGTAGGTATCTCAGACCTGTTGTCCGGAATTTGACTGCACTCCAGTATTGATGGTAAGGATAAGCAGGTTTGACCGTCCATAGACTCTACTTTGAATCCGGTCGCTTTTCTCCCCGCCGTCTCGACAGTACCTGCACATGTCTTCAAGGAGTACGGAGAGCCGGGACCAGCAATGTTGAAGGTGTCGAAGAGAAAGGACTTAGCTAGAGACCTGTTGCTCTGATCGTCCAATATTGCATATACCTTGATTGCCTTATCCCGTTGGCTCGCTGGGAATACTCTGACAAGACAGACCTTCGAGCAGGATCTTCCTGCTACAAATTCCTTGCAGATCTCTGTACACTGAGAAGTGACCACTGGGGTGTCAATGTCAGTGTCCATCTGTTTTTTGGCAGACTCTTCTACTCGCGATGATACCCCTGAGGGTGGTCCAGGGTGTAAAGCCGTGTTGTGCTCCACACTACTGCATTCTGCGCATTTCACACTGCTTTCACAGTTCTTGGCGAAGTGTGAGGTAGTCGCACAGCATCTGAAGCATATCTTGTTTTCCTTTAGGAAGCTCTTACGGTCTTCTAGAGGCTTCTCCCTGAAGGCTCTACATTTTAGTAGAGGATAAGGTTTCTTGTGTAGGGGGCAGTGTTTGCTGAGATCCTGAGGTTTGTCCTCCTCTGGAGAGGACTTACTTGCCCTGTAAGGAAAACCTGTGGAGGTAACATTAGTTTTGTGCACTGCCACTGGTGTTTTACTGGGTTTTACACCGGAGGCGGTGGTGCATGACATAGTGAAATCGAAACTGGGGTCATTTCTAACTTTAGCCTGCTGAGCAACAAAGTCTACAAACACCCTGAAAGGAGGAAATGGCACCTTATGAGCCTGTTTGTAACGGGACCCGTGACTGACCCACTTTTCTTGTAAGTTCTAAGGGAGCTTTTGGACAATCGGGTTGACACCTCTGGCAGTGTCCAGGAATGCCAACCCTGGTAGGTCACCTTCTGCCTGAGCAGCATGTACCTCCATTAACAAGTCGCTCAGTTCCCTGAGCTTTTGATAACCCTTATTTGCTATCTTGGGGAAATCATCAATTCTTTTATACAAAGCATTTTCTATAGCTTCTATTGACCCATAACATTCTTCTAGTCTCTCCCAAACCATGCAAAGTCCTGTGTGTGGGTACTTTATGTTAATGTTCCTGATTCTTTTGGCATGTTCAGCTGACTCGCTCCCAAGCCACTTAACCAGTAGATCTAACTCTTCACTACTGGAAAGATGCAAGTCTCTGATGGCATTCTGGAGGGAGGCTCGCCATGCTCTGTAGCTTTTAGCTCGATCAGTGAACTTTACAAGTCCCTTGGTCACCAGCTCCCGGCGGGTAAAGAACCTTGCAAAGTTCATAGTGGCTGAGTCAGTGCCGACATGAGCTGATGTGCTGTTGTCATGCGGTGTGTGTGGTGCATCCTCATACCTGGTAGGAGCTTCTGGCTTAGGAAAGTCTGTATAAAACCGTTCTGAAGCAAAGGGTGTCCCTGTCAGTCTGGGAGGAGGTCGTACCTTATTTTCTGTAAGACGGTAGTGGTGGTCGATGTCGTTTCGCAGTATACTTTACTGCTTCCAGTACGGTGTTTGGAGTAAGGATCTCTGGTAATCTGTATAGGCTAGTTGGTGTGACGGATCAGGGTTATCGTCTATTCTAGAATGTTGGTGGACATATTCTGAGACGCGTTGAGCTGGGTCCTGACGATCGAGGTCTGGTCTACGTACGTCGCTGTCACACTCGGATTCAGGACACTCCACGGCTTCTAAGAACTCAGCTTTGGCTATTGCGGCTGCTGCTTCTTTATCAGCAGAAAGCCTTTCTAAGGTCGCTCGCAGGCGTGCTGTATCTGCGTCTCTATCGGCTTGCAGGCGGGCTCTTTCTGCTTCTTGCTCGGCTTGCAGGCGGGCTATTTCTGCTTCTTGGCGGGCTCTTTCTGCTTCTTGCTCGGCTTGCAGGCGGGCTCTTTCTGCTTCTTGGCAGGCTCTTTTTGCTTCTCTATCTGCTTGCAGGCGGGCTCTTTCTGCTTCTTGCTCTGCTTGTCTTAACTTTAACTGCAACTCTTGTGCAGCGAAGGAGGATCTTACCGTCGCCGCCTCAGCTTCTGCTCGGGCGAGGGTGACAGACCTTTTCGAGGAAGACTTGCTAGAGCGGATTGTTTGGGACCTCGTCCTGAGTGAAGATGCTCGACTTGCAGACATTGTGTGTCCGTTTGCAGGCTGTAGGACGTCTCAGAGCGGGTAGAAATGACTTCAGCATGGACTGAGACATGTCGTGCTTGGTGGGCAATATGGCAGCCGCTGCGGTATCTGCAGACAGTGCGGTGTGGTACAAGCGGCTATGTAAGTGGTCTTTGTTATTGCTGGCGTCTAGCCTGGTTCTGCTAGCCTCCGCTGGAGTATAGCTTCCGTTTTACTGCTTGCTGGTATCTAGCCTGCGTTTTACTGGCCTCTGCTGGTATCTAGAAACCGTTTTACTGTTCTGTCTTCATACACGTTGATACGGTGTGTGATCCGACATACGGCATAAACCACTTCTGTCTCCCAAATAAGCAGACTGTTCTCTGTAGTCTAACTTGTTTATTGGTAAACATGAGCGCGGTAAAACTATAAGAATACAAATGATTTGAGTAAGTATTGGGCAAATAATAACATGACTGCAACTAACAGGGAAAGCATACAGGATGATGCAACTTCTATAATAACTACATACAGCAGGTAACCAAAATCATATTTCCTGTGTACTGGCTGCTATACAGTTAATCACACTCTATAGAATATTACATAGCAAGAACAGGGATAATGATCTTACCGGATAAACTTAACCGGAATGGCAAGTAAGTGAGGTAGTTCCAACACAACAGAAAAACACGTGTGTCCCGGAAGAACACAGAGAGAAAATTGAGTTTCCCCTTCCCATGATACCTTGGTGAATCCCAGAATGCAACACTCTAATAATTACTGAAAAACACAGGTAATAAATTTAACCACCACTGGGTGGCGCTATAACACAGCAAAACCAAAACTATGGTATTAAACCTTTTTAAAGCTAAAAACTAAACCTGACCTTCGCTAGAATGGGCAGAACAGGGGCTACTAGTTTGGTTGGGGCCTACTAACAGTGTCTGCTGCTCCAAGGTGTTCTCCAGGTTGCCTTTCCTGAGCTTCGATCTTCAGGCTCTCGTAAAATAGTTTTTAAATGGAACAACTGCAGTGGGGCTACTAGTTTGGTTGGGGCCTACTAACAGTGTCTACCGCTCCAAGGTGTTCTCCAGGTTGCCTTTCCTGAGCTTCGATCTTCAGGCTCTCGTTAAATAGTTTTTAAATGGAACAACTGCAGTGGGGCTACTAGTTTGGTTGGGGCCTACTAACAGTGTCTGCCCCTCCAAGGTGTTCTCCAGGTTGCCTTTCCTGAGCTTCGATCTTCAGGCTCTCGTTAAATAGTTTTTAAATGGAACAACTGCAGTTGGGCTACTAGTTTGGTTGGGGCCTTCTAATAGTGTCTGCCGCTCCAAGGTGTTCTCCAGGTTGCCTTTCCTGAGCTTCGATCTTCAGGCTCTCGTTAAATAGTTTTTAAATGGAACAACTGCAGTGGGGCTACTAGTTTGGTTGGGGCCTACTAACAGTGTCTGCCGCTCCAAGGTGTTCTCCTGGTTGCCTTTCCTGAGCTTCGATCTTCAGGCTTTCGTTAAATAGTTTTTAAATGGAACAACTGCAGTGGGGCTACTAGTTTAATTTGGGCCTAATAACAGTGTCTGCTGCTCCAAGGTGTTCTCCAGGTTGCCTTTCCTGAGCTTCAATCTTCAGGCTCTCGTTAAATAGTTGTTAAATGGAACAAATGCATTGCTGCTACTAGTTTGGTTGGGGCCTACTAACAGTGTCTGCCGCTCCAAGGTGTTCTCCTGGTTGCCTTTCCTGAGCTTCGATCTTCAGGCTCTCGTTAAATAGTTTTTAAATGGAACAACTGCATTGCTGCTACTAGTTTGGTTGGGGCCTACTAACAGTGTCTGCCGCTCCAAGGTGTTCTCCAGGTTGCCTTTCCTGAGCTTCAATCTTCAGGCTTTCATTAAATAGTTGTTAAATGGAACAAATGCATTGCTGCTACTAGTTTGGTTGGGGCTTACTAACAGTGTCCGCCGCTCCAAGGTGTTCTCCAGGTTGCCTTTCCTGAGCTTTGATCTTCAGGCTCTCGTTAAATAGTTTTTAAATGGAACAACTGCATTGCTGCTACTAGTTTGGTTGGGGCCTACTAACAGTGTCTGCCGCTCCAAGGTGTTCTCCAGGTTGCCTTTCCTGAGCTTCGATCTTCAGGCTCTCGTTAAATAGTTTTTAAATGAGGGGACAGTACAAAGACCTTTCTGATGATCTTTTTAATCATAGACCTGAAACAGGGACAAGGGGGCATCCTCTGCGTTTGGAGGAAAAAAGGTTTAAGCATAATAACAGACGCGGATTCTTTACTGTAAGGGCAGTGAGACTATGAAACTCTCTGCCGTATGATGTTGTAATGAGTGATTCATTACTTAATTTTACGAGGGGACTGGATACCTTTCTGGAAAAGTATAATGTTACAGGGTATATATACTAGATTCCTCGATAGGGTGTTGATCCAGGGAACTAGTCTGATTGCCGTATGTGGAGTCGGGAAGGAATTTTTTTCCCCAATGTGGAGTTTACTCTTTGCCACATGGGTTTTTTTTGCCTTCCTCTGGATCAACATGTTAGGGCATGTTAGGTTAGGCTATGGGTTGAACTAGATGGACTTATAGTCTTCCTTCAACCTTAATAACTATGTAACTATGTAACTGCAGTGGGGCTACTAGTTTGGTTGGGGCCTACTAACAGTGTCTGCCGCTCCAAGGTGTTCTCCAGGTTGCCTTTCCTGAGCTTCAATCTTCAGGCTCTTGTTAAATAGTTGTTAAATGGAACAAATGCATTGCTGCTACTAGTTTGATTGGGGCCTACTAACAGTGTCTGCCGCTCCAAGGTGTTCTCCTGGTTGCCTTTCCTGAGCTTCGATCTTCAGGCTCTCGCTAAATAGTTTTTAAATGGAACAACTGCAGTGGGGCTACTAGTTTGGTTGGGGCCTACTAACAGTGTCTGCCGCTCCAAGGTGTTCTCCTGGTTGCCTTTCCTGAGCTTCTATCTTCAGGTTCTCGTTAAATTGTTTTTAATATAACACTGCATTTGGCCTACTAGTTTTGTTGGCCCTATTATCGGTGTCTGCCGCTCCTTGCTGTTCTCCACTGAACAAAGCAGTGCCGCCTGTTTACTACTGTTACCAATTTTGAACTGCATTTAGCCTACTTACTGATTTGGGCCTACTCACTGTGTCAGCCTGTCATTACAGTTGTCCTCCACCAATGCCGCCTGGTTAGTCCTGATACCAATTTTGAACTGCATTTAGCCCACTTTATTATTTGGGCCTATATCTGTGTTTCCTCCTCATCCTGCCCATTGCCCAGCCAGTGCTAGATGAGTCTGCTGGTACACTGACCCAGACCGCTACATTCCCCTTGCACGCTACACCGCCAGAATGTGACCCTGCTGAAAGTCAGGTTCCCCTTCCCGCATACTATACCACCTTACACGGGGACAAAGAGTAAGGTGCAGATGAAAGTGCAGGTTCCTTCATCAGGTGGGGGGAATACTCATTGGCGACATCACTGGCACAGGGCCCATCATAGTACGCAAAAGTGTCGCTGCCGGTGGGAGGCGCCCCCGCCGTGCAAACACACCGCCGTACTTTGAGGGGCCCTGTGCCAGTGTCAATGCAAACGAGTGGGCCCCCCCTGCTTGCTCAGGATCACTTACCTCTCCCTGCTCCACTGCCGTGACGTGGTCCACGTTTCCTGGGCCCGCTAAATACTTGAACCAGCCCTACCCCCCACAACTTTAGCCAAATGACCCCCAATTTCCAATGCCTAACTATTATTATAAGGTAAATTAAGGTTGACAAGCTTCAGTAACAAGAATGGATGTTTTTGCCATTAAAATGGGCACTGTAGGTGTTTTCCTGGCCTCCACACACTGCCGACTATGCTTCCCCATTGACTTGCATTGGGTTTCATGTTTCGGTTGATCCCCGACTTTTTGTCATAATCGGCCGATTTCACTCGACTCGACTTTTGAGATAGTCGGGTTTCGTGAAACCCTACTCGACCCTAAAAAAGTAAAAGTCGCTCAACCCTAGATTGGAGGGGTGCGAGAGTGTTAGACACAGAGCAGCAGGTTGCAGTAGTCAAGGCGAGAGATGATGAGGGCATGGACTAGGGTTATTGCAGATTCTTGGTTGAGGAATGAACGGATTCGTGAAATATTTTTGAGTTGAAGTCGGCAGGAAGTGGAAAGGGCTTGGATATGTGGTTTGAAGGAGAGATCAGCGTCAAGGATTACCCCGAGGCAGCGAGCTTGTGGGACTGGGGAGAGTGGGCAGCCATTTACTGTAATGGATAGGCTCGTTGGAGGGGGTCGCATGAGATGGGGAAAGATGATAAATTCTGTTTTGTCCATGTTAAGTTTTAGAAATCTAGCGGAGAAGAAGGATGAAATAGTGGACAGACATTGAGGGATTCTGGTTAGTAGGGAGGTGATATCTGGTCCAGAGATGTAGATCTGTGTGTCATCAGCATAGAGGTGATACTGAAAGCCATGAGATTCTATGAGCTGTCCCAGACCAAAGGTGTAAATGGAGAAGAGCAGGGGCCCAAGGACTGAGCCTTGAGGGACTCCGACAGATAGGGGGCGAGGTGAGGAGGTGGTGTGTGAGTGGGAGACGCTGAATGTCCGGTCTGTTAGGTATGATGAGATCCAGGATAGGGCCAAGTCTGTGATGCCAAGGGATGAGAAGGTCTGTAATAATAGGGAATGGTCTACTGTGTCAAAGGCAGCCGACAGGTCGAGGAGGAGGACAGAGTAGTGTCGCTTGCTCTTGGCGGTTAAGAGGTCATTGGTGACCTTAGTTAGGGCAGTTTCAGTGGAATGGTGTGACCGGAAGCCAGATTGTAAGCGGTCAAAGAGGGAGCAAGAAGAGAGATGAGAGGATAGTTCAAGGTAAACGTGTTGTTCCAGTAGTTTGGAGGCATAAGGGAGAAGTGATATAGGGCGATTGCTAGATACAGAGGATGGGTCAAGAGAGGGCTTTTTGAGGATAGGTGTGAGGCATGTTTAAAGCTTCAAGGGAAAACACCAGTTGTTAGTGATAGGTTGAAGAGATGGGTTAGGGTTGGGATGAAGACTGTGGTGAGGTTTGAGATGAGGTGGGATGGGAGCGGGTCAAGTGCACAGGTGGTGAGATGCGATCTTGAGAGTAGAGTGGAGAGTTGATCTTCTGTAATGGTGGAGAAGTTGGTTTTGGAGGTGGAGGGCTGGGAAGTCGGGAGGAAGGGCTCTATCTATCTATCATTCTATCTATTATCTATCTATCTAGCTATGGATCTAAATAGAAAAAAATCAGGCCGCATTCCAGTTCAAGGAAAAATTGTGGGCTTTAATACAGCACCAAGTGGTGCAACGTTTCGACCTCACAGCACAGTCTTTGCGCCACGTCCGTCCATGCCCAAATTTAGCAGCCACTGAGCGTTGATTGGTGATGCAGTTCACCGATCAACACTCATGCTGGCTTTTCTTTTTCACCCCCCTTAGCGCCGCCGAGCGTTGATTGGTGATGCAGTTCACCGATTAACACTCGTGCTCACTTTTCTTTTCCAAATCCCCGTCTGCGCACCCAGCCGCCGTGTCTAAACCCATGCCTTTTGTTTCTTTTTTTTTTCCACATCCCCGTGCGCGCACAGAGCCGCCGCGTCTAAACCCGTGCCTTTCGTTTCTTTTTTTTTCCACATCCCCGTGCGCGCACCCATCTGCTGCGTCTAAACCCATGCCTTTTGTTTCTTTTCCTTTTCCACTTCCCATGCGCACACCCAGCCCCTGTGTCTAAACCCGTGCCTTTCGTTTCTTTTCTTTTTTTTTCCACATCCCATCCGTGCACCCAGCCGCTGCGTCTAAACCCGTGCCTTTCGTTTCTTTTTTTTTTTTTCTCCACATCCCCGTGTGCACACCCAGCAGCCGCCGAACTTTGATAAGTGACGCGGTTCACTTATCAGAGCTAGGGCCTCCTGTTTAGACTTTTCCTTTCACATGTATTTTTTTCTCCCCATTTGCTTTTTTTTCCTTTAGCTTTTTCTTTTCAGAATAGTTTTCACCAAACACTATCCCCCCACACATACACATTTACCAATAAAGTACATCCAGGCACTATACTCAAAAAAAAAAATGTCCCGCTCGTCCCGTTCGTCCCAGCAGCACTATTCAGCGGAGGAGGCATATTCTTTCCTTGCCTCTGACACTGATAGAGAGGGAAAGGATCCCACATTCCTTTACTCTTCAGATTCTTCATCCTCTTCCTCCTCCTCATCTTTCTACTCGGGTCCTGCGGAACCGCCACGCAGACGCCCTAGGACAGAAGATGAGGCAGCCCCCACCATTCCTGAACCAGTGCGCCCCTCTTCGGAACCCATATGGACCTCGCTCCCTGAAAATTACGAGCCACTGATTCCTGATTTTGTGGCAGAATCAGGAATCAAGTTTGACACCACCGGCCTCACAAAAATATACTTTTTTAAAGTCTTTTTCTCTGTGGATTTTGTTAACCTCATTGTGGAGCAAACTAATTTGTATGCTCGGCAATTCTTGGAGCAAAACCCCAATTCATCATTTTATAACTGGTCTCCTGTAGACGCTTTTGAAATGATGCAGTTTTGGAGCCTGGTCCTTCATATGGGGATCCTGAAGAAGCCAGAAATTTGGCAATGTTGGAGTGTTGATATTTTATATAACACTCCAGTGTTCCGAATAGTCATGGTCTGTACGCGTTTTGAGGCCATCCATAAGTTCCTGCATTACAATGATAATGCACGGTGTTCTGCACGAGATGACCCCAATTTTGATCGTCTGTTCAAAGTTCGGCAGGTCATCGAACACTTCAGCAAAACGTTTGCTGAAGTGTACGTGCCCCAAAGGGACTTCTGTGTGGATGAATCCTTGGTTCATTTTAAGGGGCGGCTCAGATTCCAACAATACCTGCCCAACAAAAGGGCCAGGTACGGAATCAAACTCTACAAGCTGTGTGAGAGTAACTCAGGGTACACAACAGCTTTAGAGTGTACGAAGGGAAGGACAGCAGAATTGAACCACCTGAGTGTCCTTCTATCCTGGGAGTGAGTGGGAAAATTTTGTGGGATTTGGTGCACCCACTGCTGGATAAAGGTTATCTTGTTACAAACCCCCAAATATAACAGAAAGCATGGAAAGTCTACTTCTAAAGCAGATAGATGAAGCTGCAACCCATAATGAGGTCCTGGTTATGGGGGACTTTAACTACCCGGATATTAACTGGGAAACAGAAACCTGTGAAACCCATAAAGGCAACAGGTTTCTGCTAATAACCAAGAAAAATTATCTTTCACAATTGGTGCAGAATCCAACCAGAGGAGCAGCACTTTTAGACCTAATACTATGTAATAGACCTGACAGAATAACAAATCTGCAGGTGGTTGGGCATTTAGGAAATAGCGACCACAATATTGTGCAGTTTCACCTGTCTTTCACTAGGGGGACTTGTCAGGGAGTCACAAAAACATTGAACTTTAGGAAGGCAAAGTTTGAACAGCTTAGAGATGCCCTTAATCTGGTAGACTGGGACAATATCCTCAGAAATGAGAATACAGATAATAAATGGGAAATGTTTAAGAACATCCTAAATAGGCAGTGTAAGCGGTTTATACCTTGTGGGAATAAAAGGACTAGAAATAGGAAAAACCCAATGTGGCTAAACAAAGAAGTAAGACAGGCAATTAACAGTAAAAAGAAAGCATTTGCACTACTAAAGCAGGATGGCACCATTGAAGCTCTAAAAAACTATAGGGAGAAAAATACTTTATCTAAAAAACTAATTAAAGCTGCCAAAAAGGAAACAGAGAAGCACATTGCTAAGGAGAGTAAAACTAATCCCAAACTGTTCTTCAACTATATCAATAGTAAAAAAATAAAAACTGAAAATGTAGGCCCCTTAAAAAATAGAGAGGAAAGAATGGTTGTAGATGACGAGGAAAAAGCTAACATATTAAACACCTTCTTCTCCACGGTATTCACGGTGGAAAATGAAATGCTAGGTGAAATCCCAAGAAACAATGAAAACCCTATATTAAGGGTCACCAATCTAACCCAAGAAGAGGTGCAAAACCGGCTAAATAAGATTAAAATAGATAAATCTCCGGGTCCGGATGGCATACACCCACGAGTACTAAGAGAACTAAGTAATGTAATAGATAAACCATTATTTCTCATTTTTAGTGACTCTATAGCGACAGGGTCTGTTCCGCAGGACTGGCGCATAGCAAATGTGGTGCCAATATTCAAAAAGGGCTCTAAAAGTGAACCTGGAAATTATAGGCCAGTAAGTCTAACCTCTATTGTTGGTAAAATATTTGAAGGGTTTCTGAGGGATGTTATTCTGGATTATCTCAATGAGAATAACTGTTTAACTCCATATCAGCATGGGTTTATGAGAAATCGCTCCTGTCAAACCAATCTAATCAGTTTTTATGAAGAGGTAAGCTATAGGCTGGACCACGGTGAGTCATTGGACGTGGTATATCTCGATTTTTCAAAAGCGTTTGATACCGTGCCGCACAAGAGGTTGGTACACAAAATGAGAATGCTTGGTCTGGGGGAAAATGTGTGTAAATGGGTTAGTAACTGGCTTAGTGATAGAAAGCAGAGGGTGGTTATAAATGGTATAGTCTCTAACTGGGTCGCTGTGACCAGTGGGGTACCGCAGGGGTCAGTATTGGGACCTGTTCTCTTCAACATATTCATTAATGATCTGGTAGAAGGTTTACACAGTAAAATATCGATATTTGCAGATGATACAAAACTATGTAAAGCAGTTAATACAAGAGAAGATAGTATTCTGCTACAGATGGATCTGGATAAGTTGGAAACTTGGGCTGAAAGGTGGCAGATGAGGTTTAACAATGATAAATGTAAGGTTATACACATGGGAAGAGGGAATCAATATCACCATTACACACTGAACGGGAAACCACTGGGTAAATCTGACAGGGAGAAGGACTTGGGGATCCTAGTTAATGATAAACTTACCTGGAGCAGCCAGTGCCAGGCAGCAGCTGCCAAGGCAAACAGGATCATGGGGTGCATTAAAAGAGGTCTGGATACACATGATGAGAGCATTATACTGCCTCTGTACAAATCCCTAGTTAGACCGCACATGGAGTACTGTGTCCAGTTTTGGGCACCGGTGCTCAGGAAGGATATAATGGAACTAGAGAGAGTACAAAGGAGGGCAACAAAATTAATAAAGGGGATGGGAGAACTACAATACCCAGATAGATTAGCGAAATTAGGATTATTTAGTCTAGAAAAAAGACGACTGAGGGGCGATCTAATAACCATGTATAAGTATATAAGGGGACAATACAAATATCTCGCTGAGGATCTGTTTATACCAAGGAAGGTGACGGGCACAAGGGGGCATTCTTTGCGTCTGGAGGAGAGAAGGTTTTTCCACCAACATAGAAGAGGATTCTTTACTGTTAGGGCAGTGAGAATCTGGAATTGCTTGCCTGAGGAGGTGGTGATGGCGAACTCAGTCGAGGGGTTCAAGAGAGGCCTGGATGTCTTCCTGGAGCAGAACAATATTGTATCATACAATTATTAGGTTCTGTAGAAGGACGTAGATCTGGGTATTTATTTATTATGATGGAATATAGGCTGAACTGGATGGACAAATGTCTTTTTTCGGCCTTACTAACTATGTTACTATGTTACTATGTTACTATGTTACTAGTTAAGGCCCTGATATTTGGCACAAGGGAAGGTGCGGGCCCTAGTACTTCCGTAACTGAGGGTGCTCGTAACGTACCAGGTCAGCATTTTCCGGGGGTGATCCCCCCAACTGGAAGAAAATGTAAGCCGCAAAAAAGGTGCCGAGTGTGCTACAAAAGAGGAATACGCAAGAACACCATCTATCAATGCGTTCTGCCCTGACAAACCTGGCCTGTGTATGAAGGATTGCTTCAAATTGTACCACACCTCCATGCACTACTAATTTACTTTACAGGAACCAGTAGATTAGTTACAAAGAGAGGGCACATCTAGGTAACTTCCTTGGGGGAACTTGTTAGGCACATCAGGGGCTCTGCAAACGGAACATGACACCCTCAGACCAGTACATCAAAGTCTGCATTCCAAATCGTCACTGCTTCCCTTCTGAGTCCCGACGTGCCCAAACAGTGTTTTACCACATATGGGGTACCAGCGTACTCAGAACAAATTGGCAACAACTTTTGGTGTCCAATTTCTCTTGTTACCCTTGGGAAAATAAAATATTTGGGACTGAAAGATCATTTTTGTGAGAAATAAATAGAATTTTTTATTTTCACGCCCGGCGTCATAAACTTTAGTGATGCACTTGGGGGTTCAAAATTCTCAACACACACCTAGATAAGTTCCATAGGGGGTCAAGTTTCCAAAATGGGGTCACTTGTGGGGAGTTTCTACTGTTTAGGCACATCAGGGGCTCACCAAATGGAACATGTGCCCGCAGATAGGGTTGAGCGAAACGGATCGTTCAATTTTAAAAGTCGCCGACTTTTGGCAAAGTCGGGTTTCATGAAACCCGACCCGACCCCTGTGCGGGGTCGGCCATGCGGTACGCGACTTTCGCGCCAAAGTCGCGTTTCAATGACGCGAAAAGCGCCATTTCTCAGCCAATGAAGGTGGACGCAGAGTGTGGGCAGCGTGATGACAAAGGTCCTGGTCCCCACCATCTTAGAGAAGGGCATTGCAGTGATTGGCTTGCTGTCTGCGGCATCACAGGGGCTATCAAGGGGCGTTCCCGCCGATCGCCATCTTACTGCTGCTGATCTGAGCCTAGGGAGAGGTTGCTGCCGCTTCTTCAGAAGCAGGGATAGTGTTAGGCAGGGTCCATTAACCACCAAACCGCTTGTGCTGTAGCGATTTCCACTGTCCAACACCACCTTTGTTTGCAGGGACAGTGGAAGCTACATTTTTTTTTCCTCAGCGCTGTAGCTCATTGGGCTGCCCTAGAAGGCTCCCTGATAGCTGCATTGCTGTGTGTACGCCGCTGTGCAAACCAACTGCTTTTTTCAAAGCACAAATCCTGTTGTTCCTTCCTTTCTGCACAGCTATCTTGTTTGTTTGTCCACACTTTTTATTTAATTTGTGCAGCAGTCCACTCCTTATTGCTGCCTGCCATACCTGGCTGAGATTACTGCAGGGAGATAGTAGGTGTAGGACAGTCCCTGTGTTTTTTTTTTGTTTTTTTTAATTCTCCCTAAAAAAAAAAGCTGTGGGAGATTAAGATTGGCATTTCTGCTCGAGTGCCATCCCTGTGTGTGCCATCTCACACAGTGGGCCATAGAAAGCCTAATTTTTTTTCTGTTTTTTTTTTGTGGGGTTTCTAAATTCTCCCTGAAAAAAAAAAAAAAAACAGTGGGAGATTAATATTGCCCTTTGGGCTTGTGTGCCAGTCCTGAGCGTGCCATCTCTCTCTCAAATAGTGTGCCATAGAAAGCCTATTTTTTTTTTATTGGTTTTATAAATTCTCCCTGAAAAAAAAAAAACAGTGGGCAATTAATATTGCCCTTTGGGCTTGTGTGCCAGTCCTGAGCGTGCCATCTCTCTCTCAAATAGTGGGCCATAGAAAGCCTACTGTATTTATTTTTTTTTCATTGGTTTTATAAATTCTCCCTGAAAAAAAAAAAACAGTGGGCAATTAATATTGCCCTTTGGGCTTGTGTGCCAGTCCTGAGCGTGCCATCTCTCTCTCAAATAGTGGGCCATAGAAAGCCTACTTATTTTTTTTCATTGGTTTTATAAATTCTCCCTGAAAAAAAAAAAAACAGTGGGAGATTAATATTGCCCTTTGGGCTTGTGTGCCAGTCCTGAGTGTGCCATCTCTCTCTCAACTAGTGGCCCATAGAAAGCCTATTTATTATTTTTTCATTGGTTTTATAAATTCTCCCTGAAAAAAAAAAACAGTGGGAGATTAATATTGCCCTTTGGGCTTGTGTGCCAGTCCTGAGCGTGCCATCTCTCTCTCAACTAGTGGCCCATAGAAAGCCTATTTATTATTTTTTCATTGGTTTTATAAATTCTCCCTGAAAAAAAAATACAGTGGGAGATTAATATTGCCCTTTGGGCTTGTGTGCCAGTCCTGAGCGTGCCATCTCTCTCTCAAATAGTGGGCCATAGAAAGCCTATTCTTTTTTTTATTGGTTTTATAAATTCTCCCTAAAAAAAAAAAACAGTGGGAGATTAATATTGCCCTTTGGGCTTGTGTGCCAGTCCTGAGCGTGCCATCTCTCTCTCAACTAGTGGCCCATAGAAAGCCTATTTATTATTTTTTCATTGGTTTTATAAATTCTCCCTGAAAAAAAAAACAGTGGGAGATTAATATTGCCCTTTGGGCTTGTGTGCCAGTCCTGAGCGTGCCATCTCTCTCTCAACTAGTGGCCCATAGAAAGCCTATTTATTATTTTTTCATTGGTTTTATAAATTCTCCCTGAAAAAAAAATACAGTGGGAGATTAATATTGCCCTTTGGGCTTGTGTGCCAGTCCTGAGCGTGCCATCTCTCTCTCAAATAGTGGGCCATAGAAAGCCTATTCTTTTTTTTATTGGTTTTATAAATTCTCCCTAAAAAAAAAAAACAGTGGGAGATTAATATTGTCCTTTGGGCTTGTGTGCCAGTCCTGAGCGTGCCATCTCTCTGTCAAATAGTGGGCCATAGAAAGCCTATTTATTTTTTTTCATTGGTTTTATAAATTCTCCCTGAAAAAAAAAAAACAGTGGGCGATTAATATTGCCCTTTGGGCTTGTGTGCCAGTCCTGAGCGTGCCATCTCTCTCTCAAATAGTGGGCCATAGAAAGCCTACTTATTTTTTTTTCATTGGTTTTATAAATTCTCCCTGAAAAAAAAAACAAACAGTGGGAGATTAATATTGCCCTTTGGGCTTGTGTGCCAGTCCTGAGCGTGCCATCTCTCTCTCAACTAGTGGCCCATAGAAAGCCTATTTATTATTTTTTCATTGGTTTTATAAATTCTCCCTGAAAAAAAAAAAAACAGTGGGCGATTAATATTGCCCTTTGGGCTTGTGTGCCAGTCCTGAGCGTGCCATCTCTCTCTCAAATAGTGGGCCATAGAAAGCCTACTTATTTTTTTTTCATTGGTTTTATAAATTCTCCCTGAAAAAAAAAAAAAAACAGTGGGAGATTAATATTGCCCTTTGGGCTTGTGTGCCAGTCCTGAGCGTGCCATCTCTCTCTCAAATAGTGGGCCATAGAAAGCCTATTTTTTTTTTTATTAGTTTTATAAATTCTCGCTAAAAAAAAAAAAAACAGTGGGAGATTAATATTGCCCTTTGGGCTTGTGTGCCAGTCCTGAGCGTGCCATCTCTCTCTCAAATAGTGGGCCACAGAAAGCCTATTTATTTATTTTTTATTGGTTTTATAAATTCTCCCTGAAAAAAAAAAAAACGTGGGAGATTAATATTGCCCTTTGGGCTTGTGTGCCAGTCCTGAGCGTGCCATCTCTCTCTCAAATAGTGGGCCATAGAAAGCCTATTTATTTTTTTTCATTGGTTTTATAAATTCTCCCTGAAAAAAAAAAAAAACAGTGGGAGATTAATATTGCCCTTTGGGCTTGTGTGCCAGTCCCTAGCGTGCCATCTCTCTCTCAACTAGTGGCCCATAGAAAGCCTATTTATTATTTTTTCATTGGTTTTATAAATTCTCCCTGAAAAAAAAAAACAGTGGGAGATTAATATTGCCCTTTGGGCTTGTGTGCCAGTCCTGAGCGTGCCATCTCTCTCTCAAATAGTGGGCCATAGAAAGCCTATTTTTTTTTTTATTGGTTTTATAAATTCTCCCTAAAAAAAAAAAACAGTGGGAGATTAATATTGTCCTTTGGGCTTGTGTGCCAGTCCTGAGCGTGCCATCTCTCTCTCAAATAGTGGGCCATAGAAAGCCTATTTTTTTTTTATTGGTTTGATAAATTCTCCCTGAAAAAAAAAAAAAACAGTGGGAGATTAATATTGCCCTTTGGGCTTGTGTGCCAGTCCTGAGCGTGCCATATCTCTGTCAAATAGTGGGCCATAGAAAGCCTATTTATTATTTTTTCATTGGTTTTATAAATTCTCCCTGAAAAAAAAAAACAGTGGGAGATTAATATTGCCCTTTGGGCTTGTGTGCCAGTCCTGAGCGTGCCATCTCTCTCTCAAATAGTGGGCCATAGAAAGCCTACTTATTTTTTTTTCATTGGTTTTATAAATTCTCCCTGAAAAAAAAAAAAAACAGTGGGAGACTAATATTGCCCTTTGGGCTTGTGTGCCAGTCCTGAGCGTGCCATCTCTCTCTCAACTAGTGGCCCATAGAAAGCCTATTTATTATTTTTTCATTGGTTTTATAAATTCTCCCTGAAAAAAAAAAAACAGTGGGCGATTAATATTGCCCTTTGGGCTTGTGTGCCAGTCCTGAGCGTGCCATCTCTCTCTCAAATAGTGGGCCATAGAAAGCCTACTTATTTTTTTTTCATTGGTTTTATAAATTCTCCCTGAAAAAAAAAAAAAAACAGTGGGAGATTAATATTGCCCTTTGGGCTTGTGTGCCAGTCCTGAGCGTGCCATCTCTCTCTCAAATAGTGGGCCATAGAAAGCCTATTTTTTTTTTTATTAGTTTTATAAATTCTCGCTAAAAATAAAAAAAACAGTGGGAGATTAATATTGCCCTTTGGGCTTGTGTGCCAGTCCTGAGCGTGCCATCTCTCTCTCAAATAGTAGGCCATAGAAAGCCTATTTATTTATTTTTTATTGGTTTTATAAATTCTCCCTGAAAAAAAAAAAAACGTGGGAGATTAATATTGCCCTTTGGGCTTGTGTGCCAGTCCTTAGCGTGCCATCTCTCTCTCAACTAGTGGCCCATAGAAAGCCTATTTGTTTGTTTTTTAATTTGGTTTCTAATTTCTCTCTGAAAAAAATCACTTTTTTTAAATTTGTTTTCTAAATTCTTCCTTAAAAAATCATTTTTTTTTTTGGGTTTCTAAATTCTCCCTGAAAAAATTAAAAAAAAACAGTGGGAGATTAATATTGGCCTTTCTGCTTGTGTGCCAGTCCTGACTCCTGGGTGTGCCATCTCTCTCTCAGATAGTGGGCCATAGAAAGCCTATTTGTTTGTTTGTTTTTATTTGGTTTATAAATTCTCTCTGAAGAAATCACTTTTTTTTATTTGTTTTCTAAATTCTTCCTTAAAAAATCATTTTTTGGGGGGGGTTTCTAAATTCTCCATGAAAAAATAAAAAAAATCAGTGGGAGATTAATATTGGCCTTTCTGCTTGTGTGCCAGTCCTGACTTCTGGGTGTGCCATCTCTCTCTCAGATAGTGGGCCATAGAAAGCCTATTTTTTTTTTTTTTTTTTGGTTTCTAAATTCTCTCTGAAAAAATCACTTTTTTTTAATTTGTTTTCTAAATTCTTCCTTAAAAAATCATTTTTTTTGGGGGGGTTTCTACATTCTCCCTGAAAAAAAAAAAAAACAGTGGGAGATTAATATTGGCCTTTCTGCTTGTGCGCCAGTCCTGACTTCTGGGTGTGCCATCTCTCTCTCAGAGAGGGGGCCATAGAAAGCCTATTTTTTTTTTTTATTTGGTTTCTAAATTCTCTCTGAAAAAATCACTTTTTTTTAATTTGTTTTCTAAATTCTTCCTGAAAAAATCATTTTTTTGGGGGGTTTCTAAATTCTCCCTGAAAAAAAAAAAATACAGTGGGAGATTAATATTGACATTTGTGCTTGAGTGACAGTCCTGCGTGTGTGTCATCTCTCTCATTTGGTGCCACCAAAAACAGAGTGTGTAACATTGTGCCTGCTTTTCCTTGCGGTCTCACCCACCTGTAAATGGGTATCTAAATCATACTGAAGTTATAGCTCACCGTGTAAGTTGTTTGACAGCAACAAATACCGTTAGTTTGGTTACGTTTTTAAAACAATGAGGAAGTCTGGTGGAAGAGGTCGTGGCCGGGGGCGTTCATTGTCAGCTGGTAATGAGGGTAGTGGTAGTGGTGGAGCATCAGGTGGTCGTGGGAAAAAAAATATTGCACCTAAGTCTGGAGCTGTGGAGCCAGGTTCGTCGTCTGGCTACACAAGGCCTCGAACGCTCCCTTTTCTGGGAGTGGGAAAACCGCTTTTAAAGCCGGAGCAGCAAGAGCAAGTTTTGGCTTACCTTGCTGACTCAGCCTCTAGCTCTTTTGCCTCCTCTTTTGAAACTGGTAAATGTAAAAGCAGCGCGTCGTTAGTGGATGTTCACGGTCAGGGACAAGTCGCTTCCTTGTCCTCTTCAGCAAAAACAACAACAGAGAAGGATGCAGCAGGCGACACAACGGGTTACTCCATGGAGCTCTTTACACATACCGTCCCTGGCTTAGAAAGTGAAGCAGTTAACAGGCCATGCCCATTACAAATCTCCTATAAAGGGATTGGCTACACATATGGCACTTCCCAAATTCAAGTACACCTTATAAATAAACGGAAGCTGATGCCAAACTTTAAATATTTAAATGAGAATATCTTTATTCAATACATCGATAAAACCATATCAAAGTGGAGATACATATGCATACAAGATAGTGCTGCCATATACAGGTAACTAATAACAGGACCATATAAACAATTTCCAAGTAAACGTAGTTGTTAATTCATACTGACATAGAGGCACATATAAAAAGCCCTTACAGATACAATATAAAGATTCAAGTGAGGTCTATTATGCTATAGAGAGGGTATATAAATAAAGTTAAAGTTTTGCACCATATTCATAGCTGCATGCCTAATCTAAATTCCCTTCAAGTTAGCACAATCCAATAAGTAAAGCCAATAGTAGAACCATAGCTATCTCAAGTAAATACTGATATGTATACTAGCCTCACACAAACCTCAATGCCAGCTCAGATAGATAAATAAAGTTTAATACATAACCTGTATATGCGGCACCTTCCCCGACGCGCGTTTCGCGTTCCGCTTCTTCTAAGGGGGTCTGTTATATATAGACCCCCTTAGAAGAAGCGGAACGCGAAACGCGCGTCGGGGAAGGTGCCGCATATACAGGTTATGTACTAAACTTTATTTATCTATCTGAGCTGGCATTGAGGTTTGTGTGAGGCTAGTATACATATCAGTATTTACTTGAGATAGCTATGGTTCTACTATTGGCTTTACTTATTGGATTGTGCTAACTTGAAGGGAATTTAGATTAGGCATGCAGCTATGAATATGGTGCAAAACTTTAACTTTATTTATATACCCTCTCTATAGCATAATAGACCTCACTTGAATCTTTATATTGTCTCTGTAAGGGCTTTTTATATGTGCCTCTATGTCAGTATGAATTAACAACTACGTTTACTTGGAAATTGTTTATATGGTCCTGTTATTAGTTACCTGTATATGGCAGCACTATCTTGTATGCATATGTATCTCCACTTTGATATGGTTTTATCGATGTATTGAATAAAGATATTCTCATTTAAATATTTAAAGTTTGGCATGCCCATTACAAGTTGAATCTGACATGGAGTGCACTGATGCACAGCCACAGCCAGACTACTATGCTGGTCCTTTGACTCAGACCACAACATTGCCCTCGCAGGGTACTGATCCAGAATCAGACTCTGATGAGACTATGTTGCCCTGTCACGAACGCTCTACCACCGACTTACACGGTGACACAGGAGGGGGAGGGACCACAGCAGGCATCAACATCGCAACAGGTTCCATCTGCCGGGCCCGTAGATGGGACAAAACGCGTGGCAAAGCCAAAAACTGTTGGAGGACAGCGTGTCCATCCGGTTAAAGCTCAGTCTGCAATGCCTGAAAAGGGATCCGAGGCTCGAAAGAGTGCAGTCTGGCATTTTTTTAAACAACATCCAATTGATCCGCACAAAGTCATCTGTCAAAAATGTTCAACTACCTTAAGAAGAGGTCAGAATCTGAAAAGTCTGAATACAAGTTGCATGCATAGACATTTAACCACCATGCATTTGCAAGCCTGGACTAACTTCCAAACGTCCCTTAAGGTTGTAGCACCCTCGGCCAATGAAGCTACTCACCAACGCTACATCCCTGCCGTCACTGTAAGGCCACCATTTTCCGCACCACCTGCAGTATCTGTGCAGGTTTCTTTGCCAGGCCAAAGCAGTCAGGGTCAGGGAATCACCAGTTTCGTAGTAGGAAACACTGCATCTAGGGCACAGGCGGAAACAATACCGTCTCCAACCGTCTCTCAGTCTGCCATGTCCACCGGCACACCCGCTAGTTCCACGATCTCCAGCTCTCCAGTCCAGCTCACCCTACATGAGACTCTGGTTAGAAAAAGGAAGTACTTATCCTCGCATCCGCGTACACAGGATTTGAACGCCCACATAGCTAGACTAATCTCGTTAGAGATGATGCCCTACCGGTTAGTTGAAAGTGAAGCTTTCAAAGCCCTGATGGACTACGCTGTACCACGCTACGAGCTACCCAGTCGACACTTCTTTTCGAGAAAAGCCATCCCAGCCCTCCACCAGCATGTTAAAGAGCGCATCGTCCATGCACTCAGGCAATCTGTGAGTACAAAGGTGCACCTGACAACAGATGCATGGACCAGTAGGCATGGCCAGGGACGTTACGTGTCCATCACGGCACACTGGGTGAATGTGGTGGATGCAGGGTCCACAGGGGACAGCAATTTCGGGACAGTTCTGCCTAGCCCACGGTCTAGGAAACAGTTGGCTGTAGGCGTTCGCACCCCCTCCTCCTCCTCGTCGTCCTCCTGCAGAAGCGAGAGCTCGTCCACAGATCGCAGTCGCCCAATCACTCCATACGCAGCTGCCACTGTTGCACACCAGTTGTCCCATTATGGGGCAGCTACTGGCAAGCGTCAGCAGGCTGTATTGGCTATGAAGTGTTTGGGCGACAACAGACACACCGCGGAAGTTCTGTCCGAGTTCTTGCAGAAAGAAACGCAGTCGTGGCTGGGCACAGTAGATCTTGAGGCAGGCAAGGTAGTGAGTGATAACGGAAGGAATTTCATGGCTGCCATCTCCCTTTCCCAACTGAAACACATTCCTTGCCTGGCTCACACCTTAAACCTGGTGGTGCAGTGCTTCCTGAAAAGTTATCCGGGGTTATCCGACCTGCTCCTCAAAGTGCGCGGACTTTGCTCACATATCCGCCGTTCGCCCGTACACTCCAGCCGTATGCAGACCTATCAGCGGTTTTTGAACCTTCCCCAGCATCGCCTAGTCATAGACGTTGCAACAGGGTGGAACTCAACACTGCACATGCTTCAGAGACTGTGCGAACAGAGGCGGGCTGTAATGTTTTTGTGGCAGGATACGCATACACGGGCTGGCAGTAGGATGGCAGACATGGAGTTGTCAGGTGTGCAGTGGTCAAAGATACAAGACATGTGTCAAGTCCTTCAGTGTTTTGAGGAATGCACACGGCTGGTTAGTGCAGACAACGCCATAATAAGCATGAGCATCCCCCTAATGCGTCTGCTGATGCAAAGTTTGACGCACATAAAAAATCAGGCGTCTGCAGCACAGGAAGAGGAAAGCCTTGATGACAGTCAGCCATTGTCTGGTCAGGGCAGTGTACAGGACGAGGTAGCGGGCGAAGAGGAGGAGGACGAGGAGGATGATGGGGATGAGTATATTTTTAATGAGGAAGCTTTTCCGGGGCCACTGGAAATTGGTGGCGTGGCAAGGCCGGGTTCTGGTTTTTTGAGGGACATAAGTGACGTAGATTTGCCTGAAACAGCCCCTCAGCCCAGCACAACCGCAGATTTGACAACTGGAACTTTGGCCCACATGGCGGATTATGCCTTACGTATCCTCAAAAGGGACACACGCATTACTAAAATGATGAACGATGACGATTACTTGTTGGCCTGCCTCCTTGATCCTCGCTATAAAGGCAAATTGCAAAATATTATGCCACATGAGAACTTGGAACTAATATTAGCAACCAAACAATCAACTCTTGTTGACCGTTTGCTTCAGGCATTCCCAGCACACAGCGCCCGTGATCGTTATCACACGAGCTGCAGGGGGCAGCAGGCCAGAGGTGTTAGAGGTGCACAAATCAGAAGTGGCGTTGGACAGAGGGGTTTTCTGACCAGGTTGTGGAGTGATTTTGCTATGACCGCAGACAGGACAGGACAGGCATCAATTCAAAGTGACAGGAGACAACATTTGTCCAGTATGGTTACTCACTATTTTTCATCCCTTATCGATGTTCTACCTCAACCGTCATTCCCATTTGATTACTGGGCATCCAAATTAGACACCTGGCCAGAATTGGCAGAATATGCATTGCAGGAGCTTGCTTGCCCGGCAGCTATTGTCCTTTCAGAAAGAGTATTCAGTGCTGCAGGTTCAATATTAACCGAAAAAAGGACTCAACTGGCCACCCAAAATGTTCATGATCTAACCTTCATTAAAATGAACCACAACTGGATTTCGAATTCTTTTGCCCCACCTTGCCCGGCCGACACCTAGCTTTCCTATGAAAAGGTATTGCCTGTGGACTACTCTGAATGACTTTACCAATCTCGTAATTTGCAGCAGCTGATTGTCCAGCATACGACATGTTTACACCTCCCTAAATGGCCAAACTCCCCACACGGGGCCGTAGTATCGCCACTTGGCGCAAGCACCCGTGAGAGTGCTGTTTGTCTGAAGAGGTGGGTGTGCCCGCTTTTGGTCTACGGCACTGCCACTGGGTCCCTCATAGTACAATAAAGTGTCTCTGCCGGTGGTGGTGCGCACCCAACGTCAGACACACTGTCGTAACATGAGGGGCCCTGGGCATGTACCGCCGGCCACAAGAGAGTTCACCCACCCCCAGCTCAAACATTGCTCTACCACTTGCACAATTATCTCTCACAGTTCCACCTATGTTTAGTCTATGCGCTGACATCCGTAAATTCCTGCCACTGACAATACCATTGTGTTGACATGTATGATGGTACTTAACATAGTCAGGGGCAGTGTCCTATATTTACCCAAGTAAATACTTTGTGCAAAATTACTAGGTCTGAAACTACGCAGAGGAGCCCACCCCTGTACCTAATGATTGCACCCTTTTGGTTTTTCTTTTTGTGGTAATGCGAGACATTAACATGTATTGATTTTTTGGGACTACTAACTGGCAGACACTCATTTCAATCGGCCGCCGCTGACAACACCAATGGTGCCCACTGCCAGTGTACCCCTGCAAGAGAATTCAAAGTGCCTACAGCCCAATTTCATTATGTTAGGCCTTCGAAGCCTGTCTGCGGTCCCTCCTTCCACTAGGCCTCCACTGACCTGTCTACTGCTGCCCGTGTTCCCCTGTAACCAATTATTAAGTGCCTACAGCCCAATTTTATTATGTTAGGCCTTCGAAGCCTGTCTGCGGTCCTTTCTTTCTACTACTCCTCCACTGACCAGACCACTGCTGCCCGTGTACCCCTGGAACCAATTATTAAGTGCCTACAGCCCAATTTTATTATGTTAGGCCTTCGAAGCCTGTCTGCGGTCTGTTCTTTCTACTACTCCTCCACTGACCAGACCACTGCTGCCCGTGTACCCCTGGAACCAATTATAAAGTGCCTAGAGCCCAATTTTATTGTTAGGCCTTCGAAGCCTGTCTGCGGTCCCTTCTTTCTACTACTCCTCCACTGACCAGACCACTGCTGCCCGTGTACCCCTGGAACCTATTTAAAAGTGCCTACAGCCCAATGTTATTATGTTAGGCCTTCGAAGCCTGTCTGCGGTCCCTTCTTTCTACTACTCCTCCACTGACCAGACCACTGCTGCCCGTGTACCCCTGGAACCAATTATTAAGTGCCTACAGCCCAATTTTATTATGTTAGGCCTTCAAAGCCTGTCTGCGGTCCCTTCTTTCTACTACTCCTCCACTGACCAGACCACTGCTGCCCGTGTACCCCTGGAACCAATTATTAAGTGCCTACAGCCCAATTTTATTATGTTAGGCCTTCGAAGCCTGTCTGCGGTCTGTTCTTTCTACTACTCCTCCACTGACCAGACCACTGCTGCCCGTGTACCCCTGGAACCAATTATAAAGTGCCTAGAGCCCAATTTTATTGTTAGGCCTTCGAAGCCTGTCTGCGGTCCCTTCTTTCTACTACTCCTCCACTGACCAGACCACTGCTGCCCGTGTACCCCTGGAACCTATTTAAAAGTGCCTACAGCCCAATGTTATTATGTTAGGCCTTCGAAGCCTGTCTGCGGTCCCTTCTTTCTACTACTCCTCCACTGACCAGACCACTGCTGCCCGTGTACCCCTGGAACCAATTATTAAGTGCCTACAGCCCAATTTTATTATGTTAGGCCTTCAAAGCCTGTCTGCGGTCCCTTCTTTCTACTACTCCTCCACTGACCAGGCCACTGCTGCCCGTGTACCCCTGGAACCTATTTAAAAGTGCCTACAGCCCAATTTTTTTATGTTAGGCCTTCGAAGCCTGTCTGCGGTCCGTTCTTTCTACTACTACTCCACTGACCAGACCACTGCTGCACGTGTACCCCTGTAACCAATTATTAAGTGCCTACAGCCCAATTTTATTATGTTAGGCCTTCGAAGCCTGTCTGCGGTCCGTTCTTTCTACTACTCCTCCACTGACCAGACCACTGCTGCACGTGTACCCCTGGAACCAATTATAAAGTGCCTACAGCCCAATTTTATTATGTTAGGCCTTCGAAGCCTGTCTGCGGTCCCTTCTTTCTACTACTCCTCCACTGACCAGACCACTGCTGCCCGTGTCCCCCTGGAACCTATTTAAAAGTGCCTACAGCCCAATTTTTTTATGTTAGGCCTTCGAAGCCTGTCTGCTGTCCCTTCTTTCTACTACTCCTCCACTGAACAGACCACTGCTGCCCGTGTACCCCTGGAACCTATTTAAAAGTGCCTACAGCCCAATGTTATTATGTTAGGCCTTCGAAGCCTGTCTGCAGTCCGTTCTTTCTACTACTCCTCCACTGACCAGACCACTGTTGCCCGTGTACCCCTGGAACCAATTATAAAGTGCCTACAGCCCAATTTTATTATGTTAGGCCTTCGAAGCCTGTCTGCGGTCCCTTCTTTCTACTACTCCTCCACTGACCAGACCACTGCTGCCCGTGTACCCCTGGAACCAATTATAAAGTGCCTACAGCCCAATTTTATTATGTTAGGCCTTCAAAGCCTGTCTGCGGTCCCTTCTTTCTACTACTCCTCCACTGACCAGGCCACTGCTGCCCGTGTACCCCTGGAACCTATTTAAAAGTGCCTACAGCCCAATTTTTTTATGTTAGGCCTTCGAAGCCTGTCTGCGGTCCGTTCTTTCTACTACTACTCCACTGACCAGACCACTGCTGCACGTGTACCCCTGTAACCAATTATTAAGTGCCTACAGCCCAATTTTATTATGTTAGGCCTTCGAAGCCTGTCTGCGGTCCGTTCTTTCTACTACTCCTCCACTGACCAGACCACTGCTGCACGTGTACCCCTGGAACCAATTATAAAGTGCCTACAGCCCAATTTTATTATGTTAGGCCTTCGAAGCCTGTCTGCGGTCCCTTCTTTCTACTACTCCTCCACTGACCAGACCACTGCTGCCCGTGTCCCCCTGGAACCTATTTAAAAGTGCCTACAGCCCAATTTTTTTATGTTAGGCCTTCGAAGCCTGTCTGCTGTCCCTTCTTTCTACTACTCCTCCACTGAACAGACCACTGCTGCCCGTGTACCCCTGGAACCTATTTAAAAGTGCCTACAGCCCAATGTTATTATGTTAGGCCTTCGAAGCCTGTCTGCAGTCCGTTCTTTCTACTACTCCTCCACTGACCAGACCACTGTTGCCCGTGTACCCCTGGAACCAATTATAAAGTGCCTACAGCCCAATTTTATTATGTTAGGCCTTTGAAGCCTGTCTGCGGTCCCTTCTTTCTACTACTCCTCCACTGACCAGACCACTGCTGCCCGTGTACCCCTGGAACCAATTATTAAGTGCCTACAGCCCAATTTTATTATGTTATGCCTTCAAAGCCTGTCTGCGGTCCCTTCTTTCTACTACTCCTCCACTGACCAGGCCACTGCTGCCCGTGTACCCCTGGAACCTATTTAAAAGTGCCTACAGCCCAATTTTTTTATGTTAGGCCTTCGAAGCCTGTCTGCGGTCCGTTCTTTCTACTACTACTCCACTGACCAGACCACTGCTGCACGTGTACCCCTGTAACCAATTATTAAGTGCCTACAGCCCAATTTTTTTATGTTAGGCCTTCGAAGCCTGTCTGCGGTCCGTTCTTTCTACTACTCCTCCACTGACCAGACCACTGCTGCACGTGTACCCCTGGAACCAATTATAAAGTGCCTACAGCCCAATTTTATTATGTTAGGCCTTCGAAGCCTGTCTGCGGTCCCTTCTTTCTACTACTCCTCCACTGACCAGACCACTGCTGCCCGTGTCCCCCTGGAACCTATTTAAAAGTGCCTACAGCCCAATTTTTTTATGTTAGGCCTTCGAAGCCTGTCTGCTGTCCCTTCTTTCTACTACTCCTCCACTGAACAGACCACTGCTGCCCGTGTACCAATGGAACCTATTTAAAAGTGCCTACAGCCCAATGTTATTATGTTAGGCCTTCGAAGCCTGTCTGCAGTCCGTTCTTTCTACTACTCCTCCACTGACCAGACCACTGTTGCCCGTGTACCCCTGGAACCAATTATAAAGTGCCTACAGCCCAATTTTATTATGTTAGGCCTTCGAAGCCTGTCTGCGGTCCGTTCTTTCTACTACTCCTCCACTGACCAGACCACTGCTGCCCGTGTACCCCTGGAACCAATTATAAAGTGCCTACAGCCCAATTTTATTATGTTAGGCCTTCGAAGCCTGTCTGCGTTCCCTTCTTTCTACTACTCCTCCACTGACCAGACCACTGCTTCCCGTGTACCCCTGGAACCTATTTAAAAGTGCCTACAGCCCAATTTTTTTATGTTAGGCCTTCGAAGCCTGTCTGCAGTCCCTTCTTTCTACTACTCCTCCACTTACCAGACCACTGCTGCCCGTGTACCCCTGGAACCTATTTAAAAGTGCCTACAGCCCAATTTTTTTATGTTAGGCCTTCGAAGCCTGTCTGCGGTCCGTTCTTTCTACTACTACTCCACTGACCAGACCACTGCTGCACGTGTACCCCTGGAACCAATTATTAAGTGCCTACAGCCCAATTTTATTATGTTAGGCCTTCAAAGCCTGTCTGCGGTCCCTTCTTTCTACTACTCCTCCACTGACCAGACCACTGCTGCACGTGTACCCCTGGAACCTATTTAAAAGTGCCTACAGCCCAATTTTTTTATGTTAGGCCTTTGAAGCCTGTCTGCGGTCCCTTCTTTCTACTACTCCTCCACTGACCAGACCACTGCTGCCCGTGTACCCCTGGAACCTATTTAAAAGTGCCTACAGCCCAATTTTTTTTATGTTAGGCCTTGGAAGCCTGTCTGCGGTCCTTCCTTCCAATAGTTCTCCACTGACCAGACCAATGCTGGCCGTGTACCCCTGGAACCCAGCTGAAAGTGCATGGAGCCTCCTTTTTTTCTTTGTTTTATATTTAGAAAGCCCAGATGAACTACGCTGTACCACGGTTCAAGCTACCCAGTCGACATTTCTTTTGCCAGAAAAGCCATCCCAGCCCTCCACCGGCATGAAAAAGTCTGCATTGTGATAGCACTCAGGCAATCAAACAGTAGAAAGGTGCACCTGACAAGAGACGCATGGACCAGTAGGCATGTCCATAAAAAGTTACATGTCCATTACGGCGCACTGGGTTAATGTGTTGGATGCATGGTCCACAGGGGACAGCCTGCAAAGTCTGTCTGCAGTCCCTAATTCAAATTGTCCTCGCTGACCAGACCACTGCTGCCCGTGTACCCCTGGAACCAATTTTAAAGTGCCTACAACCTAATTTTGTTATGTTAGGCCTACTACGCCTGTCTGCGGTCCCTCCTTCCAATACTCGTCCACTGACCACACCATTGCTGCCCGTGGACCCCTGGAACCTATTTTTAATTGGATAGAGCATCCTTTTTTAAATAGTAGGCGTACAAAGTCTGTCTGCGGTCCACTATCAAAAATGTCCTCCACTGTCCAGAGCAATGCTGCCTGTGTACCCCTGTAACCTTTTTTAAACTGCAGTGAGCCACATTTTTGGTTTAAGGCCTACTACCTGTGTCTGTCTGCGCCACTCAATACAGCTGTCCTCCTTTGAAAAAAGCAGAGCGTCAATAGTCTAGTTTTCAGCCTCTAGGAATTTTAAAACTGCATTGGGGCTACTACTTTGGTAGGGCCTACTAACGGTGTCTGCCGCCCCAAAGTGTGCCCCAGGATTCCTCTCCATTGCTTCGATCTTCCTACTCTCGTTTAGTAGTTGTTGCAAACTACACTGCATTAGGCCTACAAATTGGGTATGGGGTGTAGAGAGACGGTGTGTTACACTCCAAGGTGTTCTCCAGGTATCGTCCACATTGCTTCGATCTTCCTACTCTCGTTTAGTAGTTGTTGAAAACTACACTGCATTAGGCCTACAAATTGGGTATGGGGTGTAGAGACGGTGTGTCCCACTCCAAGGTGTTCCCCAGGTTTCCTCGCCATTGCTTCGGTCTTCCGACTCTCGTTTAGTAGTTGTTGCAAACTACACTGCATTAGGCCTACAAATTTGGAATAGGGTGTAGAGACGGGGTGTCCCACTCCAAGGTGTTCCCCAGGTTTCCTCGCCATTGCTTCGGTCTTCCGACTCTCGTTTAGTAGTTGTTGCAAACTACACTGCATTAGGCCTACAAATTGGGTATGGGGTGTGGAGAGAGGGTGTGTTACACTCCAAGGTGTTCCCCAGGTTTCGTCCACATTGCTTCGGTCTTCCTACTCTCGTTTAGTAGTTGTTGAAAACTACACTGCATTAGGCCTACAAATTGGGTATGGGGTGTAGAGACGGTGTGTCCCACTCCAAGGTGTTCCCCAGGTATCCTCGCCATTGCTTCAGTCTTCCGACCCTCGTTTAGTAGTTGTTGCAAACTACACTGCATTAGGCTACAAATTTGGTATGGGGTGTAGAGACGGTGGGTCCCACTCCAAGGTGTTCCCCAGGTTTCCTCGCCATTGCTTCGGTCTTCCGACTCTCGTTTAGTAGTTGTTGCAAACTACACTGCATTAGGCCTACAAATTTGGTACGGGGTGTAGAGACGGTGTGTCCCACTCCAAGGTGTTCCCCAGGTTTCCTCGCCATTGCTTCGGTCTTCCGACTCTCGTTTAGTAGTTGTTGAAAACTACACTGCATTAGGCCTACAAATTGGGTATGGGGTGTAGAGACGGTGTGTTCCACTCCAAGGTGTTCCCCAGGTTTCGTCCACATTGCTTCGATCTTCCGACTCTCGTTTAGTAGTTGTTGAAAACTACACTGCATTAGGCCTACAAATTGGGTATGGGGTGTAGAGAAAGGGTGTGTTACACTCCAAGGTGTTCCCCAGGTTTCGTCCACATTGCTTCGATCTTCCTACTCTCGTTTAGTAGTTGTTGCAAACTACACTGCATTAGGCCTACAAATTGGGTATGGACTGTGGAGAGAGGGTGTGTTACACTCCAAGGTGTTCCCCAGGTTTCGTCCACATTGCTTCGGTCTTCCTACTCTCGTTTAGTAGTTGTTGAAAACTACACTGCATTAGACCTACAAATTGGGTATGGGGTGTAGAGACGGTGTGTCCCACTCCAAGGTGTTCCCCAGGTTTCCTCGCCATTGCTTCAGTCTTCCGACTCTCGTTTAGTAGTTGTTGCAAACTACACTGCATTAGGCCTACAAATTTGGTATGGGGTGTTGAGACGGTGTGTCCCACTCCAAGGTGTTCCCCAGGTTTCCTCACCATTGCTTCGGTCTTCCGACTCTCGTTTAGTAGTTGTTGAAAACTACACTGCATTAGGCCTACAAATTTGGTACGGGGTGTAGAGACGGTGTGTCCCACTCCAAGGTGTTCCCCAGGTTTCCTCGCCATTGCTTCGGTCTTCCGACTCTCGTTTAGTAGTTGTTGAAAACTACACTGCATTAGGCCTACAAATTGGGTATGGGGTGTAGAGACGGTGTGTTCCACTCCAAGGTTTTCCCCAGGTTTCATCCACATTGCTTCGATCTTCCTACTCTCGTTTAGTAGTTGTTGAAAACTACACTGCATTAGGCCTACAAATTGGGTATGGGGTGTAGAGAGAGGGTGTGTTACACTCCAAGGTGTTCCCCAGGTTTCGTCCACATTGCTTCGATCTTCCTACTCTCGTTTAGTAGTTGTTGCAAACTACACTGCATTAGGCCTACAAATTGGGTATGGGGTGTAGAGAGACGGTGTGTTACACTCCAAGGTGTTCCCCAGGTTTCGTCCACATTGCTTCGATCTTCCTACTCTCGTTTAGTAGTTGTTGCAAACTACAATGCATTAGGCCTACAAATTGGGTATGGGGTGTAGAGAGACGGTGTGTTACACTCCAAGGTGTTCCACAGGTTTCGTCCACATTGCTTCGATCTTCCTACTCTCGTTTAGTAGTTGTTGAAAACTACACTGCATTAGGCCTACAAATTGGGTATGGGGTGAAGAGACGGTGTGTCCCACTCCAAGGTGTTCCCCAGGTTTCCTCGCCATTGCTTCGGTCTTCCGACTCTCGTTTAGTAGTTGTTGCAAACTACACTGCATTAGGCCTACAAATTGGGTATGGGGTGTAGAGAGATGGTGCGTTACACTCCAAGGTGTTCCCCAGGTTTCGTCCACATTGCTTCGATCTTCCTACTCTCGTTTAGTAGTTGTTGCAAACTACACTGCATTAGGCCTACAAATTGGGTATGGGGTGTAGAGAGACGGTGTGTTACACTCCAAGGTGTTCCCCAGGTTTCGTCCACATTGCTTCGATCTTCCTACTCTCGTTTAGTAGTTGTTGAAAACTACACTGCATTAGGCCTACAAATTGGGTATGGGGTGTAGAGACGGTGTGTCCCACTCCAAGGTGTTCCCCAGGTTTCCTCGCCATTGCTTCGGTCTTCCGACTCTCGTTTAGTAGTTGTTGCAAACTACACTGCATTAGGCCTACAAATTTGGTATGGGGTGTAGAGACGGTTTGTCCCACTCCAAGGTGTTCCCCAGGTTTCATCGCCATTGCTTCGGTCTTCCGACTCTCGTTTAGTAGTTGTTGCAAACTACACTGCATTAAGCCTACAAATTTGGTACGGGGTGTAGAGACGGTGTGTCCCACTCCAAGGTGTTCCCCAAGTTTCCTCGCCATTGCTTCGGTCTTCCGACTCTCGTTTAGTAGTTGTTGCAAACTACACTGCATTAGGCCTACAAATTTGGTATGGGGTGTAGAGACGGTGTGTCCCACTCCAAGGTGTTCCCCAGGTTTCCTCGCCATTGCTTCGGTCTTCCGACTCTCGTTTAGTAGTTGTTGCAAACTACACTGCATTAGGCCTACATATTTGGTATGGGGTGTAGAGACAGTGTGTCCCACTGCAAGGTGTTCCTCAGGTTTCCTCGCCATTGCTTCGGTCTTCCGACTCTCGTTTAGTAGTTGTTGCAAACTACACTGCATTAGGCCTACAAATTTGGTACGGGGTGTAGAGACGGTGTGTCCCACTCCAAGGTGTTCCCCAGGTTTCCTCGCCATTGCTTCGGTCTTCCGACTCTCGTTTAGTAGTTGTTGAAAACTACACTGCATTAGGCCTACAAATTGGGTATGGGGTGTAGAGACGGTGTGTTCCACTCCAAGGTGTTCCCCAGGTTTCGTCCACATTGCTTCGATCTTCCTACTCTCGTTTAGTAGTTCTTGAAAACTACACTGCATTAGGCCTACAAATTTGGTATGGGGTGTAGAGAGAGGGTGTGTTACACTCCAAGGTGTTCCCCAGGTTTCGTCCACATTGCTTCGATCTTCCTACTCTCGTTTAGTAGTTGTTGCAAACTACACTGCATTAGGACTACAAATTGGGTATGGGGTGTAGAGAGACGGTTTGTTACACTCCAAGGTGTTCCCCAGGTTTCGTCCACATTGCTTCGATCTTCCTACTCTCGTTTAGTAGTTGTTCCAAACTACACTGCATTAGGCCTACAAATTGGGTATGGGGTGTAGAGACGGTGTGTCCCACTCCAAGGTGTTCCCCAGGTTTCGTCCACATTGCTTCGATCTTCCGACTCTCGTTTAGTAGTTGTTGCAAACTACACTGCATTAGGCCTACAAATTTGGTATGGGGTGTAGAGACGGTGTGTCCCACTCCAAGGTGTTCCCCAGGTTTCCTCGCCATTGCTTCGGTCTTCCGACTCTCGTTTGGTAGTTGTTGCAAACTACACTGCATTAGGCCTACATATTTGGTATGGGGTGTAGAGACGGTGTGTCCCACTGCAAGGTGTTCCTCAGGTTTCCTCGCCATTGCTTCGGTCTTCCGACTCTCGTTTAGTAGTTGTTGCAAACTACACTGCATTAGGCCTACAAATTTGGTACGGGGTGTAGAGACGGTGTGTCCCACTCCAAGGTGTTCCCCAGGTTTCCTCGCCATTGCTTCGGTCTTCCGACTCTCGTTTAGTAGTTGTTGAAAACTACACTGCATTAGGCCTACAAATTGGGTATGGGGTGTAGAGACGGTGTGTTCCACTCCAAGGTGTTCCCCAGGTTTCGTCCACATTGCTTCAATCTTCCTACTCTCGTTTAGTAGTTCTTGAAAACTACACTGCATTAGGCCTACAAATTTGGTATGGGGTGTAGAGAGAGGGTGTGTTACACTCCAAGGTGTTCCCCAGGTTTCGTCCACATTGCTTCGATCTTCCTACTCTCGTTTAGTAGTTGTTGCAAACTACACTGCATTAGGACTACAAATTGGGTATGGGGTGTAGAGAGACGGTTTGTTACACTCCAAGGTGTTCCCCAGGTTTCGTCCACATTGCTTCGATCTTCCTACTCTCGTTTAGTAGTTGTTCCAAACTACACTGCATTAGGCCTACAAATTGGGTATGGGGTGTAGAGACGGTGTGTCCCACTCCAAGGTGTTCCCCAGGTTTCCTCGCCATTGCTTCGGTCTTCCGACTCTCGTTTAGTAGTTGTTGCAAACTACACTGCATTAGGCCTACAAATTTGGTATGGGGTGTAGAGACGGTGTGTCCCACTCCAAGGTGCTCCCCAGGTTTCATCGCCATTGCTTCGGTCTTCCGACTCTCGTTTAGTAGTTGTTGCAAACTACACTGCATTAGGCCTACAAATTTGGTACGGGGTGTAGAGACGGTGTGTCCCACTCCAAGGTCTTCCCCAGGTTTCCTCGCCATTGCTTCGGTCTTCCGACTCTCGTTTAGTAGTTGTTGCAAACTACACTGCATTAGGACTACAAATTTGGTATGGGGTGTAGAGACGGTGTGTCCCACTCCAAGGTGTTCCCCAGGTTTCCTCGCCATTGCTTCGGTCTTCCGACTCTCGTTTAGTAGTTGTTGCAAACTACACTGCATTAGGCCTACAAATTTGGTATGGGGTGTAGAGACGGTGTGTCCCACTCCAAGGTGTTCCCCAGGTTTCCTCGCCATTGCTTCGGTCTTCCGACTCTCGTTTAGTAGTTGTTGCAAACTACACTGCATTAGGCCTACAAATTGCGTATGGGGTGTAGAGAGATGGTGCGTTACACTCCAAGGTGTTCCCCAGGTTTCGTCCACATTGCTTCGATCTTCCTACTCTCGTTTAGTAGTTGTTGAAAACTACACTGCATTAGGCCTACAAATTGGGTATGGGGTGTAGAGACGGTGTGTCCCACTCCAAGGTGTTCCCCAGGTTTCCTCGCCATTGCTTCGGTCTTCCGACTCTCGTTTAGTAGTTGTTGCAAACTACACTGCATTAGGCCTACAAATTTGGAATGGGGTGTAGAGACGGGGTGTCCCACTCCAAGGTGTTCCCCAGGTTTCCTCGCCATTGCTTCGGTCTTCCGACTCTCGTTTAGTAGTTGTTGCAAACTACACTGCATTAGGCCTACAAATTGGGTATGGGGTGTGGAGAGAGGGTGTGTTACACTCCAAGGTGTTCCCCAGGTTTCGTCCACATTGCTTCGGTCTTCCTACTCTCGTTTAGTAGTTGTTGAAAACTACACTGCATTAGGCCTACAAATTGGGTATGGGGTGTAGAGACGGTGTGTCCCACTCCAAGGTGTTCCCCAGGTTTCCTCGCCATTGCTTCAGTCTTCCGACTCTTGTTTAGTAGTTGTTGCAAACTACACTGCATTAGGCTACAAATTTGGTATGGGGTGTAGAGACGGTGGGTCCCACTCCAAGGTGTTCCCCAGGTTTCCTCGCCATTGCTTCGGTCTTCCGACTCTCGTTTAGTAGTTGTTGCAAACTACACTGCATTAGGCCTACAAATTTGTTACGGGGTGTAGAGACGGTGTGTCCCACTCCAAGGTGTTCCCCAGGTTTCCTCGCCTTTGCTTCGGTCTTCCGACTCTCGTTTAGTAGTTGTTGAAAACTACACTGCATTAGGCCTACAAATTGGGTATGGGGTGTAGAGACGGTGTGTTCCACTCCAAGGTGTTCCCCAGGTTTCGTCCACATTGCTTCGATCTTCCGACTCTCGTTTAGTAGTTGTTGAAAACTACACTGCATTAGGCCTACAAATTGGGTATGGGGTGTAGAGAGAGGGTGTGTTACACTCCAAGGTGTTCCCCAGGTTTCGTCCACATTGCTTCGATCTTCCTATTCTCGTTTAGTAGTTGTTGCAAACTACACTGCATTAGGCCTACAAATTGGGTATGGGCTGTGGAGAGAGGGTGTGTTACACTCCAAGGTGTTCCCCAGGTTTCGTCCACATTGCTTCGGTCTTCCGACTCTCGTTTAGTAGTTGTTGCAAACTACACTGCATTAGGCCTATAAATTTGGTATGGGGTGTAGAGACTGTGTGTCCCACTCCAAGGTGTTCCCCAGGTTTCCTCACCATTGCTTCGGTCTTCCGACTCTCGTTTAGTAGTTGTTGCAAACTACACTGCATTAGGCCTACAAATTTGGTACGGGGTGTAGAGACGGTGTGTCCCACTCCAAGGTGTTCCCCAGGTTTCCTCGCCATTGCTTCGGTCTTCCGACTTTCGTTTAGTAGTTGTTGAAAACTACACTGCATTAGGCCTACAAATTGGGTATGGGGTGTAGAGACGGTGTGTTCCACTCCAAGGTTTTCCCCAGGTTTCGTCCACATTGCTTCGATCTTCCTACTCTCGTTTAGTAGTTGTTGAAAACTACACTGCATTAGGCCTACAAATTGGGTATGGGGTGTAGAGAGAGGGTGTGTTACACTCCAGGGTGTTCCCCAGGTTTCGTCCACATTGCTTCGATCTTCCTACTCTCGTTTAGTAGTTGTTGCAAACTACACTGCAATAGGCCTACAAATTGGGTATGGGGTGTAGAGAGACGGTGTGTTACACTCCAAGGTGTTCCCCAGGTTTCGTCCACATTGCTTCGATCTTCCTACTCTCGTTTAGTAGTTGTTGCAAACTACAATGCATTAGGCCTACAAATTGGGTATGGGGTGTAGAGAGACGGTGTGTTACACTCCAAGGTGTTCCACAGGTTTCGTCCACATTGCTTCGATCTTCCTACTCTCGTTTAGTAGTTGTTGAAAACTACACTGCATTAGGCCTACAAATTGGGTATGGGGTGAAGAGACGGTGTGTCCCACTCCAAGGTGTTCCCCAGGTTTCCTCGCCATTGCTTCGGTCTTCCGACTCTCGTTTAGTAGTTGTTGCAAACTACACTGCATTAGGCCTACAAATTGGGTATGGGGTGTAGAGAGATGGTGCGTTACACTCCAAGGTGTTCCCCAGGTTTCGTCCACATTGCTTCGATCTTCCTACTCTCGTTTAGTAGTTGTTGCAAACTACACTGCATTAGGCCTACAAATTGGGTATGGGGTGTAGAGAGACGGTGTGTTACACTCCAAGGTGTTCCCCAGGTTTCGTCCACATTGCTTCGATCTTCCTACTCTCGTTTAGTAGTTGTTGAAAACTACACTGCATTAGGCCTACAAATTGGGTATGGGGTGTAGAGACGGTGTGTCCCACTCCAAGGTGTTCCCCAGGTTTCCTCGCCATTGCTTCGGTCTTCCGACTCTCGTTTAGTAGTTGTTGCAAACTACACTGCATTAGGCCTACAAATTGGGTATGGGGTGTAGAGACGGTGTGTCCCACTCCAAGGTGTTCCCCAGGTTTCCTCGCCATTGCTTCGGTCTTCCGACTCTCGTTTAGTAGTTGTTGCAAACTACACTGCATTAAGCCTACAAATTTGGTACGGGGTGTAGAGACGGTGTGTCCCACTCCAAGGTATTCCCCAAGTTTCCTCGCCATTGCTTCGGTCTTCCGACTCTCGTTTAGTAGTTGTTGCAAACTACACTGCATTAGGCCTACAAATTTGGTATGGGGTGTAGAGACGGTGTGTCCCACTCCAAGGTGTTCCCCAGGTTTCCTCGCCATTGCTTCGGTCTTCCGACTCTCGTTTAGTAGTTGTTGCAAACTACACTGCATTAGGCCTACATATTTGGTATGGGGTGTAGAGACGGTGTGTCCCACTCCAAGGTGTTCCCCAGGTTTCCTCGCCATTGCTTCGGTCTTCCGACTCTCGTTTAGTAGTTGTTGCAAACTACACTGCATTAGGCCTACAAATTTGGTACGGGGTGTAGAGACGGTGTGTCCCACTCCAAGGTGTTCCCCAGGTTTCCTCGCCATTGCTTCGGTCTTCCGACTCTCGTTTAGTAGTTGTTGAAAACTACACTGCATTAGGCCTACAAATTGGGTATGGGGTGTAGAGACGGTGTGTTCCACTCCAAGGTGTTCCCCAGGTTTCGTCCACATTGCTTCGATCTTCCTACTCTCGTTTAGTAGTTCTTGAAAACTACACTGCATTAGGCCTACAAATTTGGTATGGGGTGTAGAGAGAGGGTGTGTTACACTCCAAGGTGTTCCCCAGGTTTCGTCCACATTGCTTCGATCTTCCTACTCTCGATTAGTAGTTGTTGCAAACTACACTGCATTAGGACTACAAATTGGGTATGGGGTGTAGAGAGACGGTTTGTTACACTCCAAGGTGTTCCCCAGGTTTCGTCCACATTGCTTCGATCTTCCTACTCTCGTTTAGTAGTTGTTCCAAACTACACTGCATTAGGCCTACAAATTGGGTATGGGGTGTAGAGACGGTGTGTCCCACTCCAAGGTGTTCCCCAGGTTTCCTCGCCATTGCTTCGGTCTTCCGACTCTCGTTTAGTAGTTGTTGCAAACTACACTGCATTAGGCCTACAAATTTGGTATGGGGTGTAGAGACGGTGTGTCCCACTCCAAGGTGCTCCCCAGGTTTCATCGCCATTGCTTCGGTCTTCCGACTCTCGTTTAGTAGTTGTTGCAAACTACACTGCATTAGGCCTACAAATTTGGTACGGGGTGTAGAGACGGTGTGTCGCACTGCAAGGTCTTCCCCAGGTTTCCTCGCCATTGCTTCGGTCTTCCGACTCTCGTTTAGTAGTTGTTGCAAACTACACTGCATTAGGACTACAAATTTGGTATGGGGTGTAGAGACGGTGTGTCCCACTCCAAGGGGTTCCCCAGGTTTCCTCGCCATTGCTTCGGTCTTCCGACTCTCGTTTAGTAGTTGTTGCAAACTACACTGCATTAGGCCTAAAAATTTGGTATGGGGTGTAGAGACGGTGTGTCCCACTCCAAGGTGTTCCCCAGGTTTCCTCGCCATTGCTTCGGTCTTCCGACTCTCGTTTAGTAGTTGTTGCAAACTACACTGCATTAGGCCTACAAATTTGGTACGGGGTGTAGAGACGGTGTGTCCCACTCCAAGGTGTTCCCCAGGTTTCCTCGCCATTGCTTCGGTCTTCCGACTCTCGTTTAGTAGTTGTTGAAAACTACACTGCATTAGGCCTACAAATTGGGTATGGGGTGTAGAGACGGTGTGTTCCACTCCAAGGTGTTCCCCAGGTTTCGTCCACATTGCTTCAATCTTCCTACTCTCGTTTAGTAGTTGTTGAAAACTACACTGCATTAGGCCTACAAATTGGGTATGGGGTGTAGAGAGACGGTGTGGTACACTCCAAGGTGTTCCCCAGGTTTCGTCCACATTACTTCGATCTTCCTACTCTCGTTTAATAGTTGTTGAAAACTACACTGAATTAGGCCTACAAATTGGGTATGGGGTGTAGAGACGGTGTGTCCCACTCCAAGGTGTTCCCCAGGTTTCCTCGCCATTGCTTCGGTCTTCCGACTCTCGTTTAGTAGTTGTTGCAAATTACACTGCATTAGGCCTACAAATTGGGTATGGGGTGTAGAGAGATGGTGTGTTACACTCCAAGGTGTTTCCCAGGTTTCGTCCACATTGCTTCGATCTTCCTACTCTCGTTTAGTAGTTTTTGCAATCTACACTGCATTAGGCCTACAAATTGGGTATGGGGAGTAGAGAGACGGTGTGTTACACTCCAAGGTGTTCCCCAGGTTTCGTCCACATTGCTTCGATCTTCCTACTCTCGTTTAGTAGTTGTTGAAAACTACACTGCATTAGGCCTACAAATTGGGTATGGGGTGTAGAGACGGTGTGTCCCACTCCAAGGTGTTCCACAGGTTTCCTCGCCATTGCTTCGGTCTTCCGACTCTCGTTTAGTAGTTGTTGCAAACTACACTGCATTAGGCCTACAAATTTGGTATGGGGTGTAGAGACGGTGTGTCCCACTCCAAGGTGTTCCCCAGGTTTCCTCGCCATTGCTTCGGTCTTCCGACTCTCGTTTAGTAGTTGTTGCAAACTACACTGCATTAGGCCTACAAATTTGGTACGGGGTGTAGAGACGGTGTGTCCCACTCCAAGGTGTTCCCCAGGTTTCCTCGCCATTGCTTCGGTCTTCTGACTCTCGTTTAGTAGTTGTTGAAAACTACACTGCATTAGGCCTACAAATTGGGTATGGGGTGTAGAGACGGTGTGTTCCACTCCAAGGTGTTCCCCAGGTTTCGTCCACATTGCTTCGATCTTCCTACTCTCGTTTAGTAGTTGTTGAAAACTACACTGCATTAGGCCTACAAATTGGGTATGGGGTGTAGAGAGAGGGTGTGTTACACTCCAAGGTGTTCCCCAGGTTTCGTCCACATTGCTTCGATCTTCCTACTCTCGTTTAGTAGTTGTTGCAAACTACACTGCATTAGGCCTACAAATTGGGTATGGGGTGTAGAGAGACGGTGTGTTACACTCCAAGGTGTTCCCCAGGTTTCGTCCACATTGCTTCGATCTTCCTACTCTCGTTTAGTAGTTGTTGCAAACTACACTGCATTAGGCCTACAAATTGGGTATGGGGTGTAGAGACGGTGTGTCCCACTCCAAGGTGTTCCCCAGGTTTCCTCGCCATTGCTTTGGTCTTCTGACTCTCGTTTAGTAGTTGATGCAAACTACACTGCATTAGGCCTACAAATTTTGCATGGGGTGTAGAGACGGTGTGTCCCACTCCAAGGTGTTCCCCAGGTTTCCTCGCCATTGCTTCGGTCGTCCGACTCTCGTTTAGTAGTTGTTGCAAACTACACTGCATTAGGCCTACAAATTTGGCATGGGGTGTAGAGACGGTGTGTCCTACTGCAAAGTGTTCCCCAGGTTTCCTCGCCATTGCTTCGGTTTTCCGACTCTTGTTTAGTAGTTGTTGCAAACTACACTGCATTAGGCCTACAAATTTGGTACGGGGTGTAGAGACGGTGTGTCCCACTCCAAGGTGTTCCCCAGGTTTCCTCGCCATTGCTTCGGTCTTCCGACTCTCGTTTAGTAGTTGTTGAAAACTACACTGCATTAGGCCTACAAATTGGGTATGGGGTGTAGAGACGGTGTTTTCCACTCCAAGGTGTTCCCCAGGTTTCGTCCACATTGCTTCAATCTTCCTACTCTCGTTTAGTAGTTGTTGAAAACTACACTGCATTAGGCCTACAAATTGGGTATGGGGTGTAGAGAGAGTGTGTGGTACACTTCAAGGTGTTCCCCAGGTTTCCTCGCCATTGCTTCGGTCTTCCGACTCTCGTTTAGTAGTTGATGCAAACTACACTGCATTAGGCCTGCAAATTTGGTATGGGGTGTAGAGACGGTGTGTCCCACTCCAAGGTGTTCCCCAGGTTTCCTCGCCATTGCTTCGGTCTTCCGACTCTCGTTTAGTAGTTGTTGCAAACTACACTGCATTAGGCCTACAAATTTGGCATGGGGTGTAGAGACGGTGTGTCTCACTGCAAGGTGTTCCCCAGGTTTCCTCGCCATTGCTTCGGTTTTCCGACTCTCGTTTAGTAGTTGTTGCAAACTACACTGCATTAGGCCTACAAATTTGGTACGGGGTGTAGAGACGGTGTGTCCCACTCCAAGGTGTTCCCTAGGTTTCCTCGCCATTGCTTCGGTCTTCCGACTCTCGTTTAGTAGTTGTTGAAAACTACACTGCATTAGGCCTACAAATTGGGTATGGGGTTTAGAGACGGTGTTTTCCACTCCAAGGTGTTCCCTAGGTTTTCGTCCTCATTGCTTCAATCTTCCTACTCTCGTTTAGTAGTTGTTGAAAACTACACTGCATTAGGCCTACAAATTGGGTATGGGGTGTAGAGAGAGGGTGTGGTACAGTCCAAGGTGTTCCCCAGGTTTCGTCCACATTGCTTCGATCTTCCTACTCTCGTTTAGTAGTTGTTGCAAACTACACTGCATTAGGCCTACAAATTGGGTATGGGGTGTAGAGAGACGGTGTGTTACACTCCAAGGTGTTCCCCAGGTTTCGTCCACATTGCTTCGATCTTCCTACTCTCGTTTAGTAGTTGTTGAAAACTACACTGCATTAGGCCTACAAATTGGGTATGGGGTGTAGAGACGGTGTGTCCCACTCCAAGGTGTTCCCCAGGTTTCCTCGCCATTGCTTCGGTCTTCCGACTCTCATTTAGTAGTTGTTGCAAACTACACTGCATTAGGCCTACAAATTGGGTATGGGGTGTAGAGAGAGGGTGTGTTACACTCCAAGGTGTTCCCCAGGTTTCGTCCACATTGCTTCGATCTTCCTACTCTCGTTTAGTAGTTGTTGCAAACTACACTCCATTAGGCCTACAAATTGGGTATGGGGTGTAGAGAGACGGTGTGTTACACTCCAAGGTGTTCCCCAGGTTTCGTCCACATTGCTTCGATCTTCCTACTCTCGTTTAGTAGTTGTTGCAAACTACACTGCATTAGGCCTACAAATTGGGTATGGGGTGTAGAGAGACGGTGTGTTACACTACAAGGTGTTCCCCAGGTTTCCTCCACATTGCTTCGATCTTCCTACTCTCATTTAGTAGTTGTTGAAAACTACACTGCATTAGGCCTACAAATTGGGTATGGGGTGTAGAGACGGTGTGTCCCACTCCAAGGTGTTCCCCAGGTTTCCTAGCCATTGCTTCGGTCTTCCGACTCTCGTTTAGTAGTTTTTGCAAATTACACTGCATTAGGCCTACAAATTTGGTATGGGGTGTAGAGACGGTGTGTCCCACTCCAAGGTGTTCCCCAGGTTTCCTCGCCATTGCTTCGGTCTTCCGACTCTCGTTTAGTAGCTGTTGCAAACTACACTGCATTAGGCCTACAAATTTGGTACGGGGTGTAGAGACGGTGTGTCCCACTCCAAGGTGTTCCCCAGGTTTCCTCGCCATTGCTTCGGTCTTCCGACTCTCGTTTAGTAGTTGTTGCAAACTACACTGCATTAGGCCTACAAATTTGGTATGGGGTGTAGAGACGGTGTGTCCCACTCCAAGGTGTTCCCCAGGTTTCCTCGCCATTGCTTCGGTCTTCCGACTCTCGTTTAGTAGTTGTTGCAAACTACACTGCATTAGGCCTACAAATTTGGTATGGGGTGTAGAGACGGTGTGTCCCACTGCAAGGTGTTCCCCAGGTTTCCTCGCCATTGCTTCGGTCTTCCGACTCTCGTTTAGTAGTTGTTGCAAACTACACTGCATTAGGCCTACAAATTTGGTACGGGGTGTAGAGACGGTGTGTCCCACTCCAAGGTGTTCCCAGGTTTCCTCGCCATTGCTTCGGTCTTCCGACTCTCGTTTAGTAGTTGTTGAAAACTACACTGCATTAGGCCTACAAATTGGGTATGGGGTGTAGAGACGGTGTGTTCCACTCCAAGGTGTTCCCCAGGTTTCGTCCACATTGCTTCGATCTTCCTACTCTCGTTTAGTAGTTGTTGAAAACTACACTGCATTAGGCCTACAAATTGGGTATGGGGTGTAGAGGCGGTGTGTCCCACTCCAAGGTGTTCCCCAGGTTTCCTCGCCATTGCTTCGGTCTTCCGACTCTCGTTTAGTAGTTGTTGCAAACTACACTGCATTAGGTCTACAAATTGGGTATGGGGTGTAGAGAGAGGGTGTGTTACACTCCAAGGTGTTCCCCAGGTTTCGTCCACATTGCTTCGATCTTCCTACTCTCATTTAGTAGTTGTTGCAAACTACACTGCATTAGGCCTACAAAGTGGGTATGGGGTGTAGAGAGATGGTGTGTTACACTCCAAGGTGTTCCCCAGGTTTCGTCCACATTGCTTCGATCTTCCTACTCTCGTTTAGTAGTTGGTGCAATCTACACTGCATTAGGCCTACAAATTGGATATGGGGTGTAGAGAGACGGTATGTTACACTCCAAGGTGTTCCCCAGGTTTCGTCCACATTGCTTCGATCTTACTACTCTCGTTTAGTAGTTGCTGAAAACTACACTGCATTAGGCCTACAAATTTGGTATGGGGTGTAGAGCCGGTGTGTCCCACTCCAAGGTGTTCCCCAGGTTTCCTCGCCATTGCTTCAGTCTTCCAACTCTCGTTTAGTAGTTGTTCCAAACTACACTGCATTAGGCCTACAAATTTGGTACGGGGTGTAGAGACGGTGTGTCCCACTCCAAGGTGTTCCCCAGGTTTCCTCGCCATTGCTTCGGTCTTCCGACTCTCGTTTAGTAGTTGTTGCAAACTACACTGCATTAGGCCTACAAATTTGGTATGGGGTGTAGAGACGGTGTGTCCCACTCCAAGGTGTTCCCCAGGTTTCCTCGCCATTGCTTCGGTCTTCCGACTCTCGTTTAGTAGTTGTTGAAAACTACACTGCATTAGGCCTACAAATTGGGTATGGGGTGTAGAGACGGTGTGTTCCACTCCAAGGTGTTCCCCAGGTTTCGTCCACATTGCTTCGATCTTCCTACTCTCGTTTAGTAGTTGTTGAAAACTACACTGCATTAGGCCTACAAATTGGGTATGGGGTGTAGAGGCGGTGTGTCCCACTCCAAGGTGTTCCCCAGGTTTCCTCGCCATTGCTTCGGTCTTCCGACTCTCGTTTAGTAGTTGTTGCAAACTACACTGCATTAGGTCTACAAATTGGGTATGGGGTGTAGAGAGAGGGTGTGTTACACTCCAAGGTGTTCCCCAGGTTTCGTCCACATTGCTTCGATCTTCCTACTCTCATTTAGTAGTTGTTGCAAACTACACTGCATTAGGCCTACAAAGTGGGTATGGGGTGTAGAGAGATGGTGTGTTACACTCCAAGGTGTTCCCCAGGTTTCGTCCACATTGCTTCGATCTTCCTTCTCTCGTTTAGTAGTTGGTGCAATCTACACTGCATTAGGCCTACAAATTGGATATGGGGTGTAGAGAGACGGTATGTTACACTCCAAGGTGTTCCCCAGGTTTCGTCCACATTGCTTCGATCTTACTACTCTCGTTTAGTAGTTGTTGAAAACTACACTGCATTAGGCCTACAAATTTGGTATGGGGTGTAGAGCCGGTGTGTCCCACTCCAAGGTGTTCCCCAGGTTTCCTCGCCATTGCTTCAGTCTTCCAACTCTCGTTTAGTAGTTGTTCCAAACTACACTGCATTAGGCCTACAAATTTGGTACGGGGTGTAGAGACGGTGTGTCCCACTCCAAGGTGTTCCCCAGGTTTCCTCGCCATTGCTTCGGTCTTCCGACTCTCGTTTAGTAGTTGTTGCAAACTACACTGCATTAGGCCTACAAATTTGGTATGGGGTGTAGAGACGGTGTGTCCCACTCCAAGGTGTTCCCCAGGTTTCCTCGCCATTGCTTCGGTCTTCCGACTCTCGTTTAGTAGTTGTTGAAAACTACACTGCATTAGGCCTACAAATTGGGTATGGGGTGTAGAGACGTTGTGTTCCACTCCAAGGTGTTCCCCAGGTTTCGTCCACATTGCTTCGATCTTCCTACTCTCGTTTAGTAGTTGTTGCAAACTACACTGCATTAGGCCTACAAATTGGGTATGGGGTGTAGAGAGAGGGTGTGTTACACTCCAAGGTGTTCCCCAGGTTTCGTCCACATTGCTTCGATCTTCCTACTCTCGTTTAGTAGTTGTTGCAAACTACACTGCATTAGGCCTACAAATTGGGTATGGGGTGTAGAGAGACGGTGTGTTACACTCCAAGGTGTTCCCCAGGTTTCGTCCACATTGCTTCGATCTTCCTACTCTCGTTTAGTAGTTGTTGCAAACTACACTGCATTAGGCCTTCAAATTGGGTATGGGGTGTAGAGTCGGTGTGTCCCACTCCAAGGTGTTCCCCAGGTTTCCTCGCCATTGCTTCGGTCTTCCGACTCTCGTTTAGTATTTGATGCAAACTACACTGCATTAGGCCTACAAATATGGTATGGGGTGTAGAGACGGTGTGTCCCACTCCAAGGTGTTCCCCAGGTTTCCTCGCCATTGCTTCGGTCTTCCGACTCTCGTTTAGTAGTTGTTGCAAACTACACTGCATTAGGCCTACAAATTTGGTACGGGGTGTAGAGACGGTGTGTCCAGCTCCAAGGTTTTCCCCAGGTTTCCTCGCCATTGCTTCGGTCTTCCGACTCTCGTTTAGTAGTTGTTGCAAACTACACTGCATTAGGCCTACAAATTTGGTATGGGGTGTAGAGACGGTGTGTCCCACTCCAAGGTGTTCCCCAGGTTTCCTCGCCATTGCTTCGGTCTTCCGACTCTCGTTTAGTAGTTGTTGCAAACTACACTGCATTAGGCCTACAAATTTGGTATGGGGTGTAGAAACGGTGTGTCCCACTGCAAGGTGTTCCCCAGGTTTCCTCGCCATTGCTTCGGTCTTCCGACTCTCGTTTAGTATTTGATGCAAACTACACTGCATTAGGCCTACAAATATGGTATGGGGTGTAGAGACGGTGTGTCCCACTCCAAGGTGTTCCCCAGGTTTCCTCGCCATTGCTTCGGTCTTCCGACTCTCGTTTAGTAGATGTTGCAAACTACACTGCATTAGGCCTACAAATTTGGTACGGGGTGTAGAGACGGTGTGTCCAGCTCCAAGGTTTTCCCCAGGTTTCCTCGCCATTGCTTCGGTCTTCCGACTCTCGTTTAGTAGTTGTTGCAAACTACACTGCATTAGGCCTACAAATTTGGTATGGGGTGTAGAGACGGTGTGTCCCACTCCAAGGTGTTCCCCAGGTTTCCTCGCCATTGCTTCGGTCTTCCGACTCTCGTTTAGTAGTTGTTGCAAACTACACTGCATTAGGCCTACAAATTTGGTATGGGGTGTAGAGACAGTGTGTCCCACTCCAAGGTGTTCCCCAGGTTTCCTCGCCATTGCTTCGGTCTTCCGACTCTCGTTTAGTAGTTGTTGCAAACTACACTGCATTAGGCCTACAAATTTGGTATGGGGTGTAGAAACGGTGTGTCCCACTGCAAGGTGTTCCCCAGGTTTCCTCGCCATTGCTTCGGTCTACCGACTCTCGTTTAGTAGTTGTTGCAAACTACACTGCATTAGGCCTACAAATTTGGTTCGGGGTGTAGAGACGGTGTGTCCCACTCCAAGGTGTTCCCCAGGTTTCCTCGCCATTGCTTCGGTCTTCCGACTCTCGTTTAGTATTTGATGCAAACTACACTGCATTAGGCCTACAAATATGGTATGGGGTGTAGAGACGGTGTGTCCAGCTCCAAGGTTTTCCCCAGGTTTCCTCGCCATTGCTTCGGTCTTCCGACTCTCGTTTAGTAGTTGTTGCAAACTACACTGCATTAGGCCTACAAATTTGGTATGGGGTGTAGAGACGGTGTGTCCCACTCCAAGGTGTTCCCCAGGTTTCCTCGCCATTGCTTCGGTCTTCCGACTCTCGTTTAGTAGTTGTTGCAAACTACACTGCATTAGGCCTACAAATTTGGTTCGGGGTGTAGAGACGGTGTGTCCCACTTCAAGGTGTTCCCCAGGTTTCCTCGCCATTGCTTCGGTCTTCCGGCTCTATTTTAGTAGTTGTTGAAAACTACACTGCATTAGGCCTACAAATTGGGTATGGGGTGTAGAGACGGTGTGTCCCACTCCAAGGTGTTCCCCAGGTTTCGTCCACATTGCTTCGATCTTCCTACTCTCGTTTAGTAGTTGTTGAAAACTACACTGCATTAGGCCTACAAATTGGGTATGGGGTGTAGAGAGAGGGTGTGGTACACTCCAAGGTGTTCCCCAGGTTTCGTCCACATTGCTTCGATCTTCCTACTCTTGTTTAGTAGTTGTTGCAAACTACACTGCATTAGGCCTACAAATTGGGTATGGGGTGTAGAGAGACGGTGTGTTACACTCCAAGGTGTTCCCCAGGTTTCCTCGCCATTGCTTCGGTCTTCCGACTCTCGTTTAGTATTTGATGCAAACTACACTGCATTAGGCCTACAAATATGGTATGGGGTGTAGAGACGGTGTGTCCCACTCCAAGGTGTTCCCCAGGTTTCCTCGCCATTGCTTCGGTCTTCCGACTCTCGTTTAGTAGATGTTGCAAACTACACTGCATTAGGCCTACAAATTTGGTACGGGGTGTAGAGACGGTGTGTCCAGCTCCAAGGTTTTCCCCAGGTTTCCTCGCCATTGCTTCGGTCTTCCGACTCTCGTTTAGTAGTTGTTGCAAACTACACTGCATTAGGCCTACAAATTTGGTATGGGGTGTAGAGACGGTGTGTCCCACTCCAAGGTGTTCCCCAGGTTTCCTCGCCATTGCTTCGGTCTTCCGACTCTCGTTTAGTAGTTGTTGCAAACTACACTGCATTAGGCCTACAAATTTGGTATGGGGTGTAGAGACGGTGTGTCCCACTGCAAGGTGTTCCCCAGGTTTCCTCGCCATTGCTTCGGTCTTCCGACTCTCGTTTAGTAGTTGTTGCAAACTACACTGCATTAGGCCTACAAATTTGGTTCGGGGTGTAGAGACGGTGTGTCCCACTCCAAGGTGTTCCCCAGGTTTCCTCGCCATTGCTTCGGTCTTCCGGCTCTATTTTAGTAGTTGTTGAAAACTACACTGCATTAGGCCTACAAATTGGGTATGGGGTGTAGAGACGGTGTGTCCCACTCCAAGGTGTTCCCCAGGTTTCGTCCACATTGCTTCGATCTTCCTACTCTCGTTTAGTAGTTGTTGCAAACTACACTGCATTAGGCCTACAAATTTGGTATGGGGTGTAGAGACGGTGTGTCCCACTCCAAGGTGTTCCCCAGGTTTCCTCGCCATTGCTTCGGTCTTCCGACTCTCGTTTAGTAGTTGTTGCAAACTACACTGCATTAGGCCTACAAATTTGGTATGGGGTGTAGAGACGGTGTGTCCCACTGCAAGGTGTTCCCCAGGTTTCCTCGCCATTGCTTCGGTCTTCCGACTCTCGTTTAGTAGTTGTTGCAAACTACACTGCATTAGGCCTACAAATTTGGTTCGGGGTGTAGAGACGGTGTGTCCCACTCCAAGGTGTTCCCCAGGTTTCCTCGCCATTGCTTCGGTCTTCCGACTCTCGTTTAGTAGTTGTTGCAAACTACACTGCATTAGGCCTACAAATTTGGTTCGGGGTGTAGAGACGGTGTGTCCCACTCCAAGGTGTTCCCCAGGTTTCGTCCACATTGCTTCGATCTTCCTACTCTCGTTTAGTAGTTGTTGAAAACTACACTGCATTAGGCCTACAAATTGGGTATGGGGTGTAGAGAGAGGGTGTGGTACACTCCAAAGTGTTCCCCAGGTTTCGTCCACATTGCTTCGATCTTCCTACTCTCGTTTAGTAGTTGTTGCAAACTACACTGCATTAGGCCTACAAATTGGGTAAGGGGTGTAGAGAGGGTGTGTTACACTCCAAGGTGTTCCCCAGGTTTCGTCCACATTGCTTCGATCTTCCTACTCTCTTTTAGTAGTTGTTGAAAACTACACTGCATTAGGCCTACAAATTGGGTATGGGGTGTAGAGACGGTGTGTCCCACTCCAAGGTGTTCCCCAGGTTTCCTCGCCATTGCTTCGGTCTTCTGACTCTCGTTTAGTAGTTGTTGCAAAAAACACTGCATTAGGCCTACAAATTTGGGGATGGGGTGTAGAGAGAGGGTGTGTTACACTCCAAGGTGTTCCCCAGGTTTCGTCCACATTGCTTCGATCTTCCTACTCTCGTTTAGTAGTTGTTGCAAACTACACTGCATTAGGCCTACAAATTGGGTGTGGGGCGTAGAGAGACGGTGTGTTACACTCCAAGGTGTTCCCCAGGTTTCGTCCACATTGCTTCGATCTTCCTACTCACGTTTACTAGTTGTTGCAAACTACACTGCATTAGTCCTACAAATTGGGTATGGGGTGTAGAGAGACGGTTTGTTACACTCCAAAGTGTTCCCCAGGTTTCGTCCACATTGCTTCGATCTTCCTACTCTCGTTTAGTAGTTGTTGCAAACTACACTGCATTAGGCCTACAAATTGGGTATGGGGTGTAGAGAGAGGGTGTGTTACACTCCAAGGTGTTCCCCAGGTTTCGTCCACATTGCTTCGATCTTCCTACTCTCGTTTAGTAGTTGTTGCAAACTACACTGCATTAGGCCTACAAATTGGGTATGGGGTGTAGAGAGACGGTTTGTTACACTCCAAGGTGTTCCCCAGGTTTCGTCCACATTGCTTCGATCTTCCTACTCTCGTTTAGTAGTTGTTGAAAACTGCACTGCATTAGGCCTACAAATTGGGTATGGGGTGTAGAGACGGTGTGTCCCACTCCAAGGTGTTCCCCAGGTTTCTTATATAGTAACATAGTAACATAGTAACATAGTTAGTAAGGCCGAAAAAAGACATTTGTCCATCCAGTTCAGCCTATATTCCATCATAATAAATCCCCAGATCTACGTCCTTCTACAGAACCTAATAATTGTATGATACAATATTGTTCTGCTCCAGGAAGACATCCAGGCCTCTCTTGAACCCCTCGACTGAGTTCGCCATCACCACCTCCTCAGGCAAGCAATTCCAGATTCTCACTGCCCTAACAGTAAAGAATCCTCTTCTATGTTGGTGGAAAAACCTTCTCTCCTCCAGACGCAAAGAATGCCCCCTTGTGCCCGTCACCATCCTTGGTATAAACAGATCCTCAGCGAGATATTTGTATTGTCCCCTTATATACTTATACATGGTTATTAGATCGCCCCTCAGTCGTCTTTTTTCTAGACTAAATAATCCTAATTTCGCTAATCTATCTGGGTATTGTAGTTCTCCCATCCCCTTTATTAATTTTGTTGCCCTCCTTTGTACTCTCTCTAATTCCATTATATCCTTCCTGAGCACCGGTGCCCAAAACTGGACACAGTACTCCATGTGTGGTCTAACTAGGGATTTGTACAGAGGCAGTATAATGCTCTCATCATGTGTATCCAGACCTCTTTTAATGCACCCCATGATCCTGTTTGCCTTGGCAGCTGCTGCCTGGCACTGGCTGCTCAAGGTAAGTTTATCATTAACTAGGATCCCCAAGTCCTTCTCCTTGTCAGATTTACCCAGTGGTTTCCCGTTCAGTGTGTAATGGTGACATTGATTCCTTTTTCCCATGTGTATAACTTTACATTTATCATTGTTAAACCTCATCTGCCACCTTTCAGCCCAAGTTTCCAACTTATCCAGATCCATCTGTAGCAGAATACTATCTTCTCTTGTATTAACTGCTTTACATAGTTTTGTATCATCTGCAAATATCGATATTTTACTGTGTAAACCTTCTACCAGATCATTAATGAATATGTTGAAGAGAACAGGTCCCAATACTGACCCCTGCGGTACCCCACTGGTCACAGCGACCCAGTTAGAGACTATACCATTTATAACCACCCTCTGCTTTCTATCACTAAGCCAGTTACTAACCCATTTACACACAATTTCCCCCAGACCAAGCATTCTCATTTTGTGTACCAACCTCTTGTGCGACACGGTATCAAACGCTTTGGAAAAATCGAGATATACGACGTCCAATGACTCATCGTGGTCCAGCCTATAGCTTACCTCTTCATAAAAACTGATTAGATTGGTTTGACAGGAGCGATTTCTCATAAACCCATGCTGATATGGAGTTAAACAGTTATTCTCATTGAGATAATCCAGAATAACATCCCTCAGAAACCCTTCAAATATTTTACCAACAATAGAGGTTAGACTTACTGGCCTATAATTTCCAGGTTCACTTTTAGAGCCCTTTTTGAATATTGGCACCACATTTGCTATGCGCCAATCCTGCGGAACAGACCCTGTCGCTATAGAGTCCCTAAAAATAAGAAATAATGGTTTATCTATTACATTACTTAGTTCTCTTAGTACTCGTGGGTGTATGCCATCCGGACCCGGAGATTTATCTATTTTAATCTTATTTAGCCGGTTTCGCACCTCTTCTTGGGTTAGATTGGTGACCCTTAATATAGGGTTTTCATTGTTTCTTGGGATTTCACCTAGCATTTCATTTTCCACCGTGAATACCGTGGAGAAGAAGGTGTTTAATATGTTAGCTTTTTCCTCGTCATCTACAACCATTCTTTCCTCACTATTTTTTAAGGGGCCTACATTTTCAGTTTTTATTCTTTTACTACTGATATAGTTGAAGAACAGTTTGGGATTAGTTTTACTCTCCTTAGCAATGTGCTTCTCTGTTTCCTTTTTGGCAGCTTTAATTAGTTTTTTAGATAAAGTATTTTTCTCCCTATAGTTTTTTAGAGCTTCAATGGTGCCATCCTGCTTTAGTAGTGCAAATGCTTTCTTTTTACTGTTAATTGCCTGTCTTACTTCTTTGTTTAGCCACATTGGGTTTTTCCTATTTCTAGTCCTTTTATTCCCACAAGGTATAAACCGCTTACAGTGCCTATTTAGCCTAGCCATTGCTTCGGTCTTCCGACTCTCGTTTAGTAGTTGTTGCAAACTACACTGCATTAGGCCTACAAATTTGGTATGGGGTGTAGAGACGGTGTGTCCCACTCCAAGGTGTTCCCTAGGTTTCCTCGCCATTGCTTCGGTCTTCCGACTCTCGTTTAGTAGTTGTTGCAAACTACACTGCATTATGCCAACAAATTTGGTACGGGGTGTAGAGACGGTGTGTCCAACTCCAAGGTGTTCCCCAGGTTTCCTCGCCATTGCTTCGGTCTTCCAACTCTCGTTTAGTAGTTGATGCAAACTACACTGCATTAGGCCTGCAAATTTGGTATGGGGTGTAGAGACGGTGTGTCCCACTCCAAGGTGTTCCCCAGGTTTCCTCGCCATTGCTTCGGTCTTCCGACTCTCGTTTAGTAGTTGTTGCAAACTACACTGCATTAGGCCTACAAATTTGGCATGGGGTGTAGAGACGGTGTGTCCCACTGCAAGGTGTTCCCCAGGTTTCCTCGCCATTGCTTCGGTCTTCCGACTCTCGTTTAGTAGTTGTTGCAAACTACACTGCATCAGGCCTACAAATTTGGTAAGGGGTGTAGAGACGGTGTGTCCCACTCCAAGGTGTTCCCCAGGTTTCCTCGCCATTGCTTCGGTCTTCCGACTCTCGTTTAGTAGTTGTTGAAAACTACACTGCATTAGGCCCACAAATTGGGTATGGGGTGTAGAGACGGTGTGTTCCACTCCAAGGTGTTCCCCAGGTTTCGTCCACATTGCTTCAATCTTCCTACTTTCATTTAGTAGTTGTTGAAAACTACACTGCATTAGGCCTACAAATTGGGTATGGGGTGTAGAGAGAGGGTGTGGTACACTCCAAGGTGTTCCCCAGGTTTCGTCCACATTGCTTCGATCTTCCTACTCTCGTTTAGTAGTTGTTGCAAACTACACTGCATTAGGCCTACAAATTGGGTATGGGGTGTAGAGAGACGGTGTGTTACACTCCAAGGTGTTCCCCAGGTTTCGTCCACATTGCTTCGATCTTCCTACTCTCGTTTAGTAGTTGTTGAAAACTACACTGCATTAGGCCTACAAATTGGGTATGGGGTGTAGAGACGGTGTGTCCCACTCCAAGGTGTTCCCCAGGTTTCCTCGCCATTGCTTCGGTCTTCCGACTCTCGTTTAGTAGTTGTTGCAAACTAAACTGCATTAGGCCTACAAATTGGGTATGGGGTGTAGAGAGAGGGTGTGTTACACTCCAAGGTGTTCCCCAGGTTTCGTCCACATTGCTTCGATCTTCCTACTCTCGTTTAGTAGTTGTTGCAAACTACACTGCATTAGGCCTACAAATTGGGTATGGGGTGTAGAGAGACGGTGTGTTACACTCCAAGGTGTTCCCCAGGTTTCGTCCACATTGCTTCGATCTTCCTACTCTCGTTTAGTAGTTGTTGAAAACTACACTGTGTGTACCAGCCGCACAAGAGGTTGGTACACAAAATGAGAATGCTTGGTCTGGGGGAAAATGTGTGTAAATGGGTTAGTAACTGGCTTAGTGATAGAAAGCAGAGGGTGGTTATAAATGGTATAGTCTCTAACTGGGTCGCTGTGACCAGTGGGGTACCGCAGGGGTCAGTATTGGGACCTGTTCTCTTCAACATATTCATTAATGATCTGGTAGAAGGTTTACACAGTAAAATATCGATATTTGCAGATGATACAAAACTATGTAAAGCAGTTAATACAAGAGAAGATAGTATTCTGCTACAGATGGATCTGGATAAGTTGGAAACTTGGGCTGAAAGGTGGCAGATGAGGTTTAACAATGATAAATGTAAGGTTATACACATGGGAAGAGGGAATCAATATCACCATTACACACTGAACGGGAAACCACTGGGTAAATCTGACAGGGAGAAGGACTTGGGGATCCTAGTTAATGATAAACTTACCTGGAGCAGCCAGTGCCAGGCAGCAGCTGCCAAGGCAAACAGGATCATGGGGTGCATTAAAAGAGGTCTGGATACACATGATGAGAGCATTATACTGCCTCTGTACAAATCCCTAGTTAGACCGCACATGGAGTACTGTGTCCAGTTTTGGGCACCGGTGCTCAGGAAGGATATAATGGAACTAGAGAGAGTACAAAGGAGGGCAACAAAATTAATAAAGGGGATGGGAGAACTACAATACCCAGATAGATTAGCGAAATTAGGATTATTTAGTCTAGAAAAAAGACGACTGAGGGGCGATCTAATAACCATGTATAAGTATATAAGGGGACAATACAAATATCTCGCTGAGGATCTGTTTATACCAAGGAAGGTGACGGGCACAAGGGGGCATTCTTTGCGTCTGGAGGAGAGAAGGTTTTTCCACCAACATAGAAGAGGATTCTTTACTGTTAGGGCAGTGAGAATCTGGAATTGCTTGCCTGAGGAGGTGGTGATGGCGAACTCAGTCGAGGGGTTCAAGAGAGACCTGGATGTCTTCCTGGAGCAGAACAATATTGTATCATACAATTATTAGGTTCTGTAGAAGGACGTAGATCTGGATATTTATTATGATGGAATATAGGCTGAACTGGATGGACAAATGTCTTTTTTCGGCCTTACTAACTATGTTACTATGTTACTATGTTACACTGCATTAGGCCTACAAATTGGGTATGGGGTGTAGAGACGGTGTGTCCCACTCCAAGGTGTTCCCCAGGTTTCCTAGCCATTGCTTCGGTCTTCCGACTATCGTTTAGTAGTTTTTGCAAATTACACTGCATTAGGCCTACAAATTTGGTATGGGGTGTAGAGACGGTGTGTCCCACTCCAAGGTGTTCCCCAGGTTTCCTCGCCATTGCTTCGGTCTTCCGACTCTCGTTTAGTAGTTGTTGCAAACTACACTGCATTAGGCCTACAAATTTGGTACGGGGTGTAGAGACGGTGTGTCCCACTCCAAAGTGTTCCACAGGTTTCCTCGCCATTGCTTCGGTCTTCCGACTCTCGTTTAGTAGTTGTTGCAAACTACACTGCATTAGGCCTACAAATTTGGTATGGGGTGGAGACGGTGTGTCCCATTCCCACTCCAAGGTGTTCCCCAGGTTTCCTTGCCATTGCTTCAGTCTTCCGACTCTCGTTTAGTAGTTGTTGCAAACTACACTGCATTAGGCCTACAAATTTGGTACGGGGTGTAGAGACGGTGTGTCCCACTCCAAGGTGTTCCCCAGGTTTCCTCGCCATTGCTTCGGTCTTCCTACTCTCAATTAGTAGTTGTTGAAAACTACACTGCATTAGGCCTACAAATTGGGTATGGGGTGTAGAGACGGTGTGTTCCACTCCAAGGTGTTCCCCAGGTTTCGTCCACATTGCTTTGATCTTCCTACTCTCGTTTAGTAGTTGTTGAAAACTACACTGCATTAGGCCTACAAATTGGGTATAGGGTGTAGAGAGATGGTGTGTTACACTCCAAGGTGTTCCCCAGGTTTCGTCCACATTGCTTCAATCTTCCTACTCTCGTTTAGTAGTTGTTGAAAACTACACTGCATTAGGCCTACAAATTGGGTATGGGGTGTAGAGACGGTGTGTCCCACTCCAAGGTGTTCCCCAGGTTTCCTCGCCATTGCTTCGGTCTTCCGACTCTCGTTTAGTAGTTGTTGCAAACTAAACTGCATTAGGCCTACAAATTGGGTATGGGGTGTAGAGAGAGGGTGTGTTACACTCCAAGGTGTTCCCCAGGTTTCGTCCACATTGCTTCGATCTTCCTACTCTCGTTTAGTAGTTGTTGCAAACTACACTGCATTAGGCCTACAAATTGGGTATGGGGTGTAGAGAGACGGTGTGTTACACTCCAAGGTGTTCCCCAGGTTTCGTCCACATTGCTTCGATCTTCCTACTCTCGTTTAGTAGTTGTTGCAAACTACACTGCATTAGGCCTTCAAATTGGGTATGGGGTGTAGAGAGACGGTGTGTTACACTCCAAGGTGTTCCCCAGGTTTCCTCCACATTGCTTCGATCTTCCTACTCTCGTTTAGTAGTTGTTGAAAACTACACTGCATTAGGCCTACAAATTGGGTATGGGGTGTAGAGACGGTGTGTCCCACTCCAAGGTGTTCCCCAGGTTTCCTAGCCATTGCTTCGGTCTTCCGACTATCGTTTAGTAGTTTTTGCAAATTACACTGCATTAGGCCTACAAATTTGGTATGGGGTGTAGAGACGGTGTGTCCCACTCCAAGGTGTTCCCCAGGTTTCCTCGCCATTGCTTCGGTCTTCCGACTCTCGTTTAGTAGTTGTTGCAAACTACACTGCATTAGGCCTACAAATTTGGTACGGGGTGTAGAGACGGTGTGTCCCACTCCAAAGTGTTCCACAGGTTTCCTCGCCATTGCTTCGGTCTTCCGACTCTCGTTTAGTAGTTGTTGCAAACTACACTGCATTAGGCCTACAAATTTGGTATGGGGTGGAGACGGTGTGTCCCATTCCCACTCCAAGGTGTTCCCCAGGTTTCCTTGCCATTGCTTCAGTCTTCCGACTCTCGTTTAGTAGTTGTTGCAAACTACACTGCATTAGGCCTACAAATTTGGTATGGGGTGTAGAGACGGTGTGTCCCACTGCAAGGTGTTCCCCAGGTTTCCTCGCCATTGCTTCGGTCTTCCGACTCTCGTTTAGTAGTTGTTGCAAACTACACTGCATTAGGCCTACAAATTTGGTACGGGGTGTAGAGACGGTGTGTCCCACTCCAAGGTGTTCCCCAGGTTTCCTCGCCATTGCTTCGGTCTTCCTACTCTCGTTTAGTAGTTGTTGAAAACTACACTGCATTAGGCCTACAAATTGGGTATGGGGTGTAGAGACGGTGTGTTCCACTCCAAGGTGTTCCCCAGGTTTCGTCCACATTGCTTTGATCTTCCTACTCTCGTTTAGTAGTTGTTGAAAACTACACTGCATTAGGCCTACAAATTGGGTATAGGGTGTAGAGAGATGGTGTGTTACACTCCAAGGTGTTCCCCAGGTTTCGTCCACATTGCTTCAATCTTCCTACTCTCGTTTAGTAGTTGTTGAAAACTACACTGCATTAGGCCTACAAATTGGGTATGGGGTGTAGAGACGGTGTGTCCCACTCCAAGGTGTTCCCCAGGTTTCCTCGCCATTGCTTCGGTCTTCCGACTCTCGTTTAGTAGTTGTTGCAAACTACACTGCATTAGGCCTACAAATTGGGTATGGGGTGTAGAGAGAGGGTGTGTTACACTCCAAGGTGTTCCCCAGGTTTCGTTCACATTGCTACGATCTTCCTACTCTCATTTAGTAGTTGTTGCAAACTACACTGCATTAGGCCTACAAAGTGGGTATGGGGTGTAGAGAGATGGTGTGTTACACTCCAAGGTGTTCCCCAGGTTTCGTCCACATTGCTTCGATCTTCCTACTCTCGTTTAGTAGTTGTTGCAATCTACACTGCATTAGGCCTACAAATTGGGTATGGGGTGTAGAGAGACGGTATGTTACACTCCAACGTGTTCCCTAGGTTTCGTCCACATTGCTTTGATCTTCCTACTCTCGTTTAGTAGTTGTTGAAAACTACACTGCATTAGGCCTACAAATTTGGTATGGGGTGTAGAGACGGTGTGTCCCACTCCAAGGTGTTCCCCAGGTTTCCTCGCCATTGCTTCGGTCTTCCGACTCTCGTTTAGTAGTTGTTGCAAACTACACTGCATTAGGCCTACAAATTTGGTATGGGGTGTAGAGACGGTGTGTCCCACTCCAAGGTGTTCCCCAGGTTTCCTCGCCATTGCTTCGGTCTTCCGACTCTCGTTTAGTAGTTGTTGCAAACTACACTGCATTAGGCCTACAAATTTGGTACGGGGTGTAGAGACGGTGTGTCCCACTCCAAGGTGTTCCCCAGGTTTCCTCGCCATTGCTTCGGTCTTCCGACTCTCATTTAGTAGTTGTTGCAAACTACACTACATTAGGCCTACAAATTTGGTATGGGGTGTAGAGACGGTGTGTCCCACTCCAAGGTGTTCCCCAGGTTTCCTCGCCATTGCTTCGGTCTTCCGACTCTCGTTTAGTAGTTGTTGAAAACTACACTGCAATAGGCCTACAAATTTGGTATGGGGTGTAGATACGGTGTGTTCCACTCCAAGGTGTTCCCAAGGTTTCGTCCACATTGCTTAGATCTTCCTACTCTCGTTTAGTAGTTGTTGCAAACTACACTGCAATAGGCCTACAAATTGGGTATGGGGTGTAGAGAGAGGGTGTGTTACACTCCAAGGTGTTCCCCAGGTTTCGTCCACATTGCTTCGATCTTCCTAATCTCGTTTAGTAGCTGTTGCAAACTACACTGCATTAGGCCTACAAATTGGGTATGGGGTGTAGAGAGACGGTGTGTTATACTCCAAGGTGTTCCCCTGGTTTCGTCCACATTGCTTCGATCTTCCTACTCTCGTTTAGTAGTTGTTGCAAACTACACTGCATTAGGCCTACAAATTGTGTATGGGGTGTAGAGTCGGTGTGTCCCACTCCAAGGTGTTCCCCAGGTTTCCTCGCCATTGCTTCGGTCTTCCGACTCTCGTTTAGTATTTGATGCAAACTACACTGCATTAGGCCTACAAATTTGGTATGGGGTGTAGAGACGGTGTGTCCCACTCCAAGGTGTTCCCCAGGTTTCCTCGCCATTGCTTCGGTCTTCCGACTCTCGTTTAGTAGTTGTTGCAAACTACACTGCATTAGGCCTACAAATTTGGCATGGGGTGTAGAGACGGTGTGTCCCACGCCAAGGTGTTCCCCAGGTTTCCTCGCCATTGCTTCGGTCTTCCGACTCTCGTTTAGTAGTTGTTGAAAACTACACTGCATTAGGCCAACAAATTGGGTATGGGGTATAGAGACGGTGTGTTCCACTCCAAGGTGTTCCCCAGGTTTCGTCCACATTGCTTCGATCTTCCTACTCTCGTTTAGTAGTTGTTGAAAACTACACTGCTTTACGCCTACAAATTGGGTATGGGGTGTAGAGAGAGGGTGTGGTACACTCCAAGGTGTTCCCCAGGTTTCGTCCACATTGCTTCGATCTTCCTACTCTCGTTTAGTAGTTGTTGCAAACTACACTGCATTAGGCCTACAAATTGGGTATGGGGTGTAGAGAGACGGTGTGTTACACTCCAAGGTGTTCCCCAGGTTTCGTCCACATTGCTTCGATCTTCCTACTCTCGTTTAGTAGTTGTTGAAAACTACACTGCATTAGGCCTACAAATTGGGTATGGGGTGTAGAGACGGTGTGACCCACTCCAAGGTGTTCCCTAGGTTTCCTCGCCATTGCATCGGTCTTCCGACTCTCGTTTAGTAGTTGTTGCAAACTACACTGCATTAGGCCTACAAATTGGGTATGGGGTGTAGAGAGAGGGTGTGTTACACTCCAAGGTGTTCCCCAGGTTTCGTCCACATTGCTTCGATCTTCCTACTCTCGTTTAGTAGTTGTTGCAAACTACACTGCATTAGGCCTACAAATTGGGTATGGGGCGTAGAGAGACGGTGTGTTACACTCCAAGGTGTTCCCCAGGTTTCGTCCACATTGCTTCGATCTTCCTACTCTCGTTTAGTAGTTGTTGCAAACTACACTGCATTAGGCCTACAAATTGGGTATGGGGTGTAGAGAGACGGTTTGTTACACTCCAAGGTGTTCCCCAGGTTTCGTCCACATTGCTTCGATCTTCCTACTCTCATTTAGTAGTTGTTGAAAACTACACTGCATTAGGCCTACAAATTGGGTATGGTGTGTAGAGACGGTGTGTCCCACTCCAAGGTGTTCCCTAGGTTTCCTAGCCATTGCTTCGGTCTTCCGACTCTCGTTTAGTAGTTGTTGCAAACTACACTGCATTAGGCCTACAAATTTGGTATGGGGTGTAGAGACGGTGTGTCCCACTCCAAGGTGTTCCCCAGGTTTCCTCGCCATTGCTTCGGTCTTCCGACTTTCGTTTAGTAGTTGTTGCAAACTACACTGCATTAGGCCTACAAATTTGGTATGGGGTGTAGAGACGGTGTGTCCCACTCCAAGGTGTTCCCCAGGTTTCCTCGCCATTGCTTCGGTCTTTCGACTCTCGTTTAGTAGTTGTTGCAAACTACACTGCATTAGGCCTACAAATTTGGTACGGGGTGTAGAGACGATGTGTCCCATTCCAAGGTGTTCCCCAGGTTTCCTCGCCATTGCTTCGGTCTTCCGACTCTCGTTTAGTAGTTGTTGAAAGCTACACTGCATTAGGCCTACAAATTGGGTATGGGGTGTAGAGAGAGGGTGTGTTACACTCCAAGGTGTTCCCCAGGTTTCGACCACATTGCTTCGATCTTCCTACTCTCGTTTAGTAGTTGTTGAAAACTACACTGCATTAGGCCTACAAATTGGGTATGGGGTGTAGAGAGAGGGTGTGTTACACTCCAAGGTGTTCCCCAGGTTTCGTCCACATTGCTTCGATCTTCCTACTCTCGTTTAGTAGTTGTTGAAAAGTACATTGCATTAGGTCTGCAAATTGGGTATGGGGTGTAGAGACGGTGTGTTCCACTCCAAGGTGTTCCCCAGGTTTCCTCGCCATTGCTTCGATCTTCTGACTCTCGTTTAGTATTTGTTGAAAACTACACTGCATTAGGCCTACAAATTGGGTATGGGGTGTAGAGAGAGGGTGTGTTACACTCCAAGGTGTTCCCCAGGTTTCCTCGCCATTGCTTCGATCTTCTGACTCTCGTTTAGTAGTTGTTGAAAACTACACTGCATTAGGCCTACAAACTGTGTATGGGGTGTAGAGAGAGGGTGTGTCCCACTCCAAGGTGTTCCCCAGGTTTCCTCGCCATTGCTTCGGTCTTCCGACTCTCGTTTAGTAGTTGTTGCAAACTACACTGCATTAGGCCTACAAATTGGGTATGGGGTGTAGAGACGGTGTGTCCCACTCCAAGTTGTTCCCCAGGTTTCCTCGCCATTGCTTCGGTCTTCCGACTCTCGTTTAGTAGTTGTTGCAAACTACACAGCATTAGGCCTACAAATTTGGTATGGGTTGTAGAGACGGTGTGTCTCACTCCCAGGTGTTCCCCAGGTTTCCTCGCCATTGCTTCGGTCTTCCGACTCTCATTTAGTAGTTGTTGCAAACTACACTGCATTAGGCCTACAAATTGGGTATGGGGTGTAGAGACGGTGTGTTCCACTCCAAGGTGTTCTCCAGGTTGCCTTTCCTGAGCTTCTATCTTCAGGCTCTTGTTAAATAGTTGTTAAATGGAACAACTTCATTTGGCGTACTAGTTGGTTTGGGGCATACTAACAGTGTCTGCCGCTCCTTGATGTTCTCCTGGTTTCCTGTCCTGAAATTCCATTTTCAGGCTCTCGTTAAGTAGTTGTTAATGTTAGACTGCATTTGGCATACTAGTTGGGTTGGGGCCTACTATCGGTGTCTGCCACTCCTTGCTGTTCTCCTCCACTGAACAAAGCTGTGCCGCATGTTTACTACTGTTGCCAATTTTGAACTGCATTTCGACTACTTACTGATTTGGGCCTACTCTCTGTGTCAGCCTCTCATTCCAGTTGTCCTCCACTGCAATGCCCCCTGGTTAGTCCTGTGTTACCAATTTTGAACTGCATTTAGCCCACTTTATTCTTTGGGCCTATATCTGTGTTTCCTCCTCATCCTGCCCATTGCCCAGCCAGTGATAGATGAGTCTGCTGGTACATTGACCCATAACGCAACATTCCCCGTGCACTCTACACAGCAAGATTGTGACCCTGCTGAAAGTCAGGTTCCTCTTCCCACATACCATACCACCTTACACGGGGACAAAGAGGAAGGTGCAGATGAAAGTGCAGGTTCCTTCATCAGGTGGGGGGAGGAATACTAGTTGGCGACGTTACTGGCACAGGGCCTCTCATAGTACGCAAAAGTGTTGCTGCCGGTGGGAGGCGCCCCCGCCGTGCAAACACACCGCTGTACTTTGAGGGGCCCTGTGCCAGTGCCAATGCCAACGAGTGGGCCCCCCCTGCTTGCTCAGGATCACAGCACTTGCAAAGTTGAAATACTTACCTCTCCCTGCTCCACTGCTGTGATGTGGTCCAGATTTACTGGGCCCACTAATTACTTGAACCAGCCCTACCCCCCACAACTTTAGCCAAATGACCCCCAATTTGAAATGCCTTCCAATTATTATAAGCTAAATTACGATTGACAAGCTTCTGTAACAAGAATGGATGTTTTTGCCATTAAAATGGGCAGTGTAGGTGTTTTCCTGGCCTCCACTCACTGCCGACTATGCTCCCTCATTGACTTGCATTGGGTTTCGTGTTTCGGTCGATACCCAACTTTTCGCGATAAGCGGCCGATTCCACTCGACTCGACTTTTAAGATAGTCGGGTTTCGCGAAACACGGCTCGACTCTAAAAAGGTCAAGTTCGCTCAACCCTACCCGCAGACATTCCCAAAAAGTCTGCATTCAAAAACGTGACTACTTCCCTTCCGAGCCCCGAAGTGTGCCCAACAGTAGTTTTCTTCCACATATGGGGTACCAGCGTACTCAGGACAAATTGGACAACAACTTTTGGGGTCTAATTTCTCTTGTTACCCTTGGGAAAATAAAAAATTGGGGACTGAAAGATCACTTTTGTGGGAAAAAAATTAGATTTTTTTATTTTCACGCTGGGCGTCATAAACTTTAATGAAGCACTTGGGGATACAATATTCTCACCACACACCTTGATAAGTTCCTTAGGGGGTCAAGTTTCCAAAATGGGGTCACTTGTGGGGAGTTTCTCTAAGGGGCTCACCAAATCAGGGGCTCACCAAATGGAACATGATGCATGCAGACCATTCCATCTGTGCCCAAACAGTAGTTTTCTTCCACATACGGGGTACCAGCGTACTCAGGACAAATTGGACAACAACTTTTGGGGTCCAATTTCTCCAGTTACTCTTGGGAAAATAAAAAATTGGGGACTGAAAGATCATTTTTGTGGGGAAAAATAGAATTTTTTATTTTCATGCCCGGGCGTTATAAACTTCTGTGAAGCACTTGGGGGTTCAAAGTGCTCAACACACACCTAGATAAGTTCCTTAGGGGGTCTAGTTTCCAAAATGGGTTCGCTTATGGGGGGTTTCCACTGTTTTAGACACATCAGGGGCTAAACAAACGCGACATGGCGTCCGATCTCAATTCCAGTCAATTTTAGCTTGAAAATGTCAAAGGGCGCTCCTTTCATTCTGAGCCCTGCCGTGCGCCCAAAATGTGGTTCCCCTCAAATGTGGGGTATTACCATACTCAGGACAAATTGGACAACAACTTTTGAGGTCCATTTTCTATTTTTACCCTTGGGAAAATAAAAAAAATGATTGTTAAAAGATAATTCTTGTGACTAAAAAGTAAAATGTTAATTTTTCCCTTCCATGTTGCTTCTGCTGCTGTGAAACACCTGAAGGGTTAATAAACTTCTTGAATGTGGTTTTGAGCACACTTTTCAGAATGGTGTCAATTTTTAAATTTTGTTGTAAAAATGAGAAATTGCTGGTCAAATTTTAACCTTTATAACTTCCTAGCAAAAAAGAAATTTGTTTTCAAAATTGTGCTGATGTAAAGTAGACATGTGGGAAATGTTATTTATTAACTATTTTGTGTCACATAACTCTCTGGTTTAACAGAATAAAAATTCAAAACTTGAAAATTGTGAAATTTTCAAAATTTTCGCCAAATATCCGTTTTTTTCACAAATAAACGCAAGCTATATCAAAGAAATTTTACCACTATCATAAAGTACAATATGTCACAAGAAAACAAACTCAGAATCACCAAGATCCGTTGAAGCATTTCGGAGTTATAACCTCATAAATAGACAGTGGTCAGAATTGTAAAAAATGGCCCGGTCATTAATGTGTTACGTGTTGCGGAACCACTCAGCACCCAGAATATGTTGTGCAGTTATATGTATGTATAATAGGTTCCATGTGAGATGCATGTCGCTAATGCATCAGCCCATAGGCTGCGCCCCTGGGCAGAGGGGACACGATATTCCCCTTTTGTCCGCGCCCCCCCACCTTTGTAATTCCCACAGTAAATATGGGCAGGCTCCGTCAACCTGCGGCTATTGTAATGTATGTCTGGCCTGCCGCTTTTCTATTGGCATGCCCTCTGTATCTGTGTTATATATTCTGTGTCCCGTGAGTAAAGTGTTGTCAGACTGGAAATACGTGGAGAAGCAGTGATCTTTTATATGAGCCCATGTAACCAAGGAATTCCAGCCAGCGTCCTTCATTCAGACTCCAGCCAAAGCAGAGTGGACCTTCGGAAACACGGGGTGGTACTGAAAGAGGTACCCCAGATTGGTAGACCCCATTACACTGGTGGCAGACAGCAGGATATGATACCCCTTCTACAGGAGAAAAGGAATGAATGGAAAACAACTCCCAGAAGTTAAAGAGGAATACATTAAAAGATCTGGTGGAAGCCCAAGGGTTGATCGCCAGCAACAAAACAAAAGCGGATTTGATAGCAGCCATCATGGAACACGACAGTGCAGCACCCCCAATGTGAACGTGGAGGAGACCGAATTCCAGAGGGAGGTAAAGAACAGACTGGCGTTCTATGGCCCAAACCTTGCATCATACGAGAGGTGATGACTGATGTGCATATTGCAGAAATCCAAAAAGAGAAAAAAACAAAAAAGAGAAAAACCGCACCCTATGTCCATTCAGCTTCCATTCGCATATTGGCGCAAGTCAATGCCAAGGGGTCCAGCCCGGCTGCAAGTCCATATCCCAGAATAGAAGAAAGACAGCGCCACAACGGTCAGTGATGAAGACCATACGTGTTTAATCTGCCTCCTGCGGCGACATTTCGGTACAATATGCTTGATAAAGGTTATTGTACCGAAATGTCGCCGCAGGAGGTAGATTAAACACGTAAGGTCTTCATCACTGACCGTTGTGGCGCTGTCTTTCTTCTATTCTGTGATGTGCATATTGATCTGAAGGAAAAGATGGCCGAGCAGACCAGGATAGAGCTAGCCAAGATGGACATGGCAGAGCGGATCAAAGTGGAGCTGGCCAAGATGGAGATTGCAGAGCGGAGAGAGGAGAGTCAGCGAGCAGGGGGAGCTCTGGCCTTCGACCAGGAACCTTCAACAGTAAGCCACAAAAAGATCCAGTATAATGCCTTCCGACAGTTGGGGGAGGCAGAGTAAGACATTGATGGCTTTCTGCAGGACTTTGAGTGGCAGTGTGCCCTTCATCAAGTGAAGCCGGAGGAACGGGTTCAGATTCTGGCCAGCAAGCTGACAGGCCGGGCAGCAGACGCCTATCGCAAGGTGCCTGATGAGGACTGTATTGACTATGAGCGGATCAAAGTAGTGATCTTGGCCCGGTATGCACTAACACCAGAGGCATACCGCCACAAGTTCCGCGGACTTATAAAACACGTAACCGATACCCATACTGAATGGGCCTGTAAATTACGGCGGTCACTGCTACAGTGGGTATAAGGGAGCCAAGCAACCACTAAGGAGGACGTCCTCTAGCTCTTCTTGTTAGAACGATTCTTTAATGGACTAACCCCCGAGACACAGGAATGGTTTCGGGACAGGCGGCCATCGAGTTTTGAGGAAACCACTCACCTGGCCGATGAGCATCATGATGCCAGGAGGCCGCAGTTGTCTGGATCAAAGATGGTCACTAGGGGCCCACCCATGGACCTGGAGGGCCCCAAACCACCAAAGATTGTAGGGGGACCAGCTAGAAGCCCAGCCTACCACAGTCCTCCTGGGGCGTGATGCCACACCTGCCGTCAGCTGGGCCACCTGCAAAGACAATGTCCCAACCGGACTCAGCATACCCAGTGGCCAAAGGCGGGAACAACTACCTTCAGCCGGGCTGCTGTATACTGCTACCAAGGCGAAGCTGACCCAGCATTGGGGGCTACGACTAACCAAGGGGTGGAAGAGATGGAGGAAGTGCTGCATGAAGTAGACCCCGTGCAGACAGCCTGGGCAGATAATCGACAACAGCATCGACAGGTCATGTGGGCTAATGGGAAACGTATGCAGGGAATGAGAGATTCCGAGGCAACTTTGACCCTTGTGAAGCCTCATCTCGTCTGGGACCAAGAGAAGACGGATCGGACAGTGGCTGTCTGTGTAGCAGGGGGAGCTATACATCTACTGCCCACTGCCAGGATTCACCTGAACTGGGGAGTCGGGGATGGCCTTGTTGAGGTTGGCTTGATGGAGGATTTGCCTGCAGACGTCTTGCTGGGAAATGACTTGGGGCCCATGTTGTCTGCATTCTCGGTTGCCCCTCTGGCTGAGACATATCTTGTGACCACCCGGAGACAAGCTCGAGCTGCGGAGGCGGAATCACACTCAGAGGAGGCCCAGGTAAGACATCCCAGCCCTACACATATTCCCATAGCCAGACACATTTCTTGGGCCACCCCAGATGAATTTAAGAGGGAGTTACTTAAGGATCCTTCATTGGAGGGATATCGTGGGAAGGCACAGGAGGGGAGAGGGGTACTGGAAGGGGAACAGATTGTATGGAAGCAGGGACTCCTCTACCGGATCACAGAGCAGCACCACACAGGGAGGAGCCCCACTATAAAATGACAGCTGGTAGTTCCCAAGAAGTATAGGCAGGAGTTACTGCGAATCTCTCATGACATACCCTTGGCCGGGCACTTCGGCGTCAGTCGCACCAGGCATCGTCTGACACAAAACTTCTTTTGGCCAGGGGTAACTTATGATGTTCGTCAGTACTGCCAGACCTGTGACAGATGCCAGCGCATTGGCAAGAGGGGGGATCGATGCAAGGCCAAATTATGCCCCCTCACCATTGTGGAGGAACCATTTAGCCGAGTAGCGGTCAATCTGATAGGGCCGTTAGCCAAACCCAGTCCGTCAGGGAAAAGGTATATATTGAGAGTGGTAGATTATGCCACATGGTATCCAGAGGCGGTTGTGTTACCTAACATACTGGCAGAGACGGTGGCGGCCGCCCTGCTCCAGGTTTTCTCATGGGTTGGATTTCCCCGGGAGATTATCTCGGACCAGGGTACCCAGTTTACAGCAGAGGTGACCAACCAACTGTTGAAGCTGTGCAGCGTAAAGTCTATTAGAAGCGTCCTGTACCACCTGCAAACCAATGGGTTGTGTGAACGCTTTAACGGGACATTAAAACAGCTCATTGGAACTTTTACCAGGACCTACAGGGACTGGGAGAAATTCTTGCCACACCTCCTGTTTGCCTATCGGGAGGTGCCCCAGGAATCCACTGGGTTCTCCCATTTCGAGCTGGTATACAGGAGACGGGTAAGGGGACCCCTAGACTTAGTGCTAGAACACTGGGAAGGGGAGGGCCTCATAGAAGGGTTACCTATTGTACCCTATGTGCTGGAATTCCAGGAACCCCTTCAGGAGCTGACCCAGGCTGTACGTAAGAACATGCAGGTGACCCAGCGGCGCCAGCGCGTATGGTACGATTGGAGGGCCAGAGAGCGCACCTTGGAAATAGGACAGAAGGTCCTGGTGTTAGAGCCCACTAAGCAGAACAAGTTCCAAACTGCATGGCAGGGGCCCTACCAGGTAGTGGGGAAAATAGCCGACACAACCTATAATGTCGCCGATTGTGACGACCCCAGGGTTATCCGCATGTTCCACGTGAATATGCTGAAGCCCTACCGGGAGCGCCCTGAAGAGGTAGTGGCCATCTGTGCACCTGAAGCAGAGGATTTAGCCGGACTTCCCTTGCTGGATATCTTAGGGGAAAGGACTCAGTCTAAAACATGGGACCAGGTACAATTGGGTGAAGACCTAGGCCCCCAGGAGAGACAGCAGGCAGAGGAGTTGTTGAGGCAGCGACAGAGGATGTTTTCGGGATCAGACCCCCCTGTGACAAAACCCCTTCCGCATCCCTGAGTCTGTACGAGAGGGGATGCGACAAGAGATACAAGAGATGTTGCGTTTAGGGGTCATTGCAGAGTCAGATAGTCCCTGGGCATCCCCCGTACTGTTAGTGCCCAAGAAGGATGGGACTACATGGTTTTGTGTAGACTACCGTAAGCTCAATGAGAAAACAGTGACGGATGCATATCCCATGCCGCGTGTGGATGAGTTGTTAGACCGGCTGGCGGGGGCAATGTATTTGACCACCATCGATCTATGCAAAGGCTACTGGCAGATTCCCCTTAGTCTTGACGCGATTCCCAAGTCGGCATTTGTCACCCCAGTTGGCTTATTCCAGTTTCGAGTCATGCCATTCGGGATGAAGAATGCCCCGGCGACCTTCCAAAGGCTGGCTGACCGGCTTCTGGATGGTCTCCAGGACTATGCTTGTGCCTACCTGCACGACATCGCCATCTACAGTGCGACATAGGAAGAGCATCTAAATCACCTAGAGACAGTATTGGACAGGATCCACCAGGCCAGAATCACCCTGAACCCAAACAAGTGTCATGTGGGCAAAGCAGAGGTTCAATATTTAGGGCATTGGGTGGGAAGTGGGAAACAGCGACCAGAACCAGCCAAGATTGAGGCCATAGCCAAATGGCCCACCCCACACACTGAAACCCAGGTCATGGCATTTCTAGGGACAGCGGGGTATTGCAGGAAATTCATTCCCAATTACAGCAGCGTAACCAAGCCCCTCACTGATCTGTCCGGTAAGAACCAACCCCGCCAGGTAATCTGGACCCGAGTGTGAGGAAGCCTTCTGCCAACTAAAGGATGCCCTCACCAATACCCCTGTATTGGTCGCACCAGATCCAACTAAATGTTTCCTTGTTCACACAGATGCTTCTATGTGTGGATTGGGGGCAGTACAGAGCCAAGTCGGGCCGGACGGCCAAGAACACCCGGTAGCTTACCTGAGTCGGAAACTACTGCCCCGTGAAGTAAGCTATGCGGCCATCGAGAAGGAGTGCCTGGCGGTAGTATGGGCACTGAAAAAGTTGCAACCATATTTGTATGGACAACAGTTTTCCCTCCTAACGGACCATAATCCCCTAGTCTGGCTTAATCGGGTCTCTGGAGACAACGCCAGATTGCTGCGGTGGAGTTTACCCCTACAACCTCTGGACTTCACCATCCACTACAGACCCGGCAAACAAAACGGTAACACCGATGGACTAAGTCGACAAACGGAACTTGTACCAACCCCATAAACTTCGGTCATCCCCAAACCGATCCGTTAAGGATCAGACTGTGTGTGCCGATCGTGTCGCTGAAAAGGGGAGCCATGTTACGTGTTATGGAACCACTCAGCACCCAGAATATGTTGCGCAGTTAAATGTATGTATAATAGGTTCCATGTGAGATGCATGTCCCTAATGCATCAGCCCACAGGCTGCGCCCCTGGGCAGAGGGGACACGATATTCCCCTTTTGTCCGCTCACCCCTTTTGTTGTAAAAATGAGAAATTGCTGGTCAAATTTTAACCCTTATAACTTCCCAGCAAAAAAAAATTTGGTTTCCAAAATTGTGCTGATGTAAAGTAGACATGTGGGAAATGTTAATTATTAACTATTTTGTGTCATATAACTCTCTGGTTTAACAGAATGAAAATTCAAAACTTGAAAATTGTGAAATTTTCTAAATTTTCGCCAAATTTCCATTTTTTTCACAAATAAATGCAAGTTATATCGAAGAAATTTTACCACTATCACAAAGTACAATATGTCACAAGAAAACAATCTCAGAATCGCCAAGATCCATTGAAGTGTTTTGGAGTTATAACCTCATAAAGAGACAGTGGTCAGAATTGTAAAAAATGGCCGGGTTATTAATGTGTGTTACGTGTTACGGAACCACTCAGCACTCAGAATATGTTGTGCAGTTATATGCATGTATTATAGGTTCCATGTAGGTCCCCTGAGCAGAGGGGACACGATATTCCCCTTTTGTCTGCCCCCCACCTTTGTAATTCCCACAGTAAATATGGGCAGGCTCCGGCCACCTGTGGCTATTGTAATGTAATCCTGGCCTGCCGCTTTTCTATTGGCCTGCCCTCTGTATCTGTGTTATATATTCTGTGTCCTGTGAGTAAAGTTTTGTCAGACTGGAAATACGTGAAGAAGTAGTGATCTTTTATATGCGCCCAATGTAACCAAGGAATTCCAGCCAGCGTCCTTCATTCAGACTCCAGCCAAAGCAGAGTGGACAATGTGCAAACCACCATTGGGGGTAAAGGGGTTAATGATACCATTTTGGTGCGATACGTTCTTTTGATGGCCCGTTATTACATTCAATGTCACGGCGACCAAAAAAACGTAATTCTGGTGTTTCTCATTTTTTTCTCGCTACGCCGTTTAGCGATCAGGTCAATCCTTTTTTTTATTATTGATAGATTGGGCGATTCTGAATGCGGCGATACCAAATATGTGTAGGTTTGATTTTTTTTTATTGTTTTATTTTAAATGGGGCGAAAGGGGGGAGATTTCAACTTTTATATTTTTTTATTTTTTTCATATTTTTTAAAACTTTTTTTTAACTTTTGCCATGCTTCAATAGCCTCCATGGCAGGCTAGAATGTGGCACAACCGGATCGGCTCTGCTGCATAGTAGCGATCATCAGATCGCTACTATGTAGCTGAAATGCAGGCTTGCTATGAGCGGCGACCACAGGGTGGCGCTCACAGCAGGCCGGCATCAGTAACCATAGAGGTCTCAAGGACCTCTATAGTTACCATACTGATCCGTCGCCGACCCCCGATCATGTGACGGGGGTCGGCGATGCGTTCATTTCCGGAAGCGCTGGGTAAATGCCGCCATCAGCATTTGACAGCGGCATTTAACTGGTTAATAGCGGCGGGTGAATCGCGATTTCACCCGCCGTTAATGCGGGCACATGACAGCTGTTAAAAACAGCTGACATGTCCCGGCTTTGAGGTGGGCTCACCGCCGGAGCCCACATCAAAGTAGGGGACCCGACCTCCGCAGTAATAGCACGGCAGAGGTTTGGAAGGGGTTAATATAGGGGGGCCCCCAAAAAAACAACGTGAGGTCACCCTATAATTTATAGCCAGAAAGGCTACACAGACAGCTGCGGGCTAATATTCATGGACCATGATGGATATTGCCCCCCGGCTACAAATACCAGCTCCCAGCCGCCCCAGAAATGGCGCATCTTACCGATGCACCATTTCTGGGGCATCTGGGAGCTCGTAATTCTGGCGCTTAGCCTCTTTCTTCCCACTGCCCTGTAGCGGTGGCATATGGGGTAACAAGGGGTAAATGTCACCTTTGTAAGGTGACATTAAGCCGACTTAGTAATGGAGAGGCGTCAATAAGACTCCTTCCATTACTAATCCTATAGTTGGTAAAGGCTTAATAAAACACATACACATGCAGAATAAAGTATTTTAATGAAATAAAACACCACACAGTTTGTCATCTTTATTACATTGGTAATCAAAGCAAAGCCATCGATCTTCTGAAAAAATAAATAAACCAACAGTATACTCCCTCTGTCCGGAACAGTCCTTAAGAATGAGTGTCCCACGACGAGTCAAGCTCTGCTACATCTGGGCACCTGAAATCCAGACATAGAAGAGCTTGTAGATGACCAACGGAGATAACTCTCCAGTGATCACCTATACTGCAGTGTTCTTACAATCAGCCGATCAGCTGATTGTGAGAACCAGACTAGTGACGGGAGATAACCCCCGATCACATGCACGGCAGTTCTCACGTTACGCTAAGTTATCGCGAGAACTGCAGTGGACGCGGACTTCCGGTGGTGTGACTGGTAAGAGATTATTTAATTAGTAGACATTCATAGTAAGCTGTGTTTATGCAGTTATTATGCATGTAACGAATCATTAAATGCATTGTAAACAGACATGCTGCGCTCTGAAAAGACACGCCGCATGTTCGTTCATGTGGGTCTGCCGCCTGTGTCTTTTAACGCATAGTGGAGATGGGATTTTATGAAATCCCCTGAAAATGCTGTAACATCTGGACTCTGCGCGTTTCCTGACCATGGAAACATACCCTTAACGTTTCTTTAATGCGATAGCACTAACTGCAGAACATGCAAACTGTGTTAAATAGTAAAACATTTACCAATTACTATCATACTCAGAATTATATTATCAAACAATTTATCAATTGTAATTTGTCTAATAATTAGTGTTGTGCAATACCTTCTGATATTCGGAAGTATCGGTATCGGATTGGATCGGCCGATATCAACTAAATATCGGATATCGCCGATACCGATACCCGATACCAATGCAAGTCAATGGGACAAAAATATCGGAATTAAAATAAACCCTTTCTTTCCTTGTGGTTAATTCCGCATGAAGGAAAACAACAAAGAATACGTAGAATGTATCGGAGAAGGTGGAGGAGACATTTAAGGCATAGAGGTTTAGCCCAAATGAAATGGAAGAGCAGGAATTAATTTTTTTTAAGACGTTCGGAGTTACAAAGATATTGACTATGTTTAGATTTTTTATATTTTGTCACATATTCCTCAACATCCTCAGCAGCAGCATCTTTTTCATCAACATCTTCTTCACCTTATTCATCTTCTTCTTCACCTTCTTCCTATTATTCTTTATGCAAAAATTCTCCATATTCTTCGTATTCAACTCTTATTTTTCTTCATATTCTACTTCTTCATGTTCTTCATATTCTTCTTCTTCGTAATATTCTTATTTGTGACAGGCATTCCTGTAGTTGTTATCTATAAAATTTTGAAGATTACACCTTCCGTTCTGCCTGTCACAATAGATTTACAACAGTATTTATCCGCGTTCAGTTTTGCCTGCAGCAGCAGGAATTTTCCAGGGGCACCAAGAGGAGGAACGGACTCACCCCCATACACTGCTTAGTCTTCTTCTGCTTATAATTTAGATAATATCTTTTGCTCTGATTTTTAGTCTTATGCTTAATGTTCTTCTGCTTTTTGTTCTGCAGCTTCTTGTTCTTCTGCTTCTTGGTCTTCAGGGTCGTCATCTTTAGGGTCTTGAACTTGGAAATGTAGCAGAAGGTAAAAGAGCAAAAGACCCTGCCGAGAACCAGCTGACAGTACTGGAACCCGGATGGCTAGCCGAAGGTAAAAGAGCCAATGGAACAACCGAGGACCAGCTGACGTTACTGGAACCCGGTTACTAAGCAGGAGGTACCCGTGCCAGAAAGCACTACCAAGGACCACCTGACGTTGGTGGAACTCGGATACCCAGAAGGAGGCACCTAAGCCAAAGGCTCTGCAGGGAACCAGCTGATGGTACGGGAACCAGGATGGGGAGCAGAAGGTACAAGAGCCAATGGAACTACAGAGGACCATCTGACGTTGCTGGAACCCGGTTATTAAGCAGGGGGTACCCGTGCCTGAAAGCACTACCAAGGACCACCTAACATTGGTGGAACGCAGATAGCCAGAAGGAGGCACCGGCGGTGCTGGAACCAGGATGGGGAGCAGAAGGCAGAAGAGCAAAAGACACTGCCGAGAACCAGCTTACGGTACTGGAACCCGGATGGCGACCCGAAGATAGAAGAGCAAATGGCACAACCGAGGACCAGCTGATGGTACTGGAACCCGGTTACTAAGCAGGAGGTACACATGCCTGAAAGCACTAGCAAGGACCACCTGACGTTGGCGGAACTCGGATACCCAGAAGGAGGCACCTAAGCCAAAGACTCTGCCTGGAACCAGCTGACGGTGCTGGAACCAGGGGGACCTAGTCAAGATTGTCTTCTCAAGAACCAGCTGACAGTGCTGGAACTCAGATAGGCAGCAGAAGGTCCACAGGAAAAGAAACAATAGCTAGGCCGCGAGCCGGCCGCAGTTACCGAAAAACCACAGTCCTATAGGGGGAGCTTGTCCTATTGGCACTACAGAACCAGCCTTGATTGCCACTTACTGCAGCCCACATAGGAAGCACCTAAACTGCACGCACCATGGAGTCGGCTAACCCGACCACAACACGACAGGACAATGTTTTGGAGTCTAAGTGACCTTGACACTACCCGGAAACAGCAGGCGTGCTGTAACAAGGCTGGGCAGGAAGGAGTACCCGTGCCAAAGACACTGCCGAGAACCAGCTGACGGTACTGGAACCCAGATGCGTTGCCCAAGGTGCAAGAGCCAATGGCATGACCGAGGACCAGCTGACGGTACTGGAACCCGGTTACTAAGCAGGAGGCACCCGTGCTTGAAAACATTACCAAGGGCCACCTGATGTTGGCGCAACTCGGATACCCAGAAGGAGGCACCTAAGCAAAAGGCTCTGCCAGCTGACGGTGCTGGAACCAGGGGGACCTAGTCAAGATTGTTTTCCCAAGAACGAGCTGATGGTGCTGGAACCAGGGGGACCTAGTCAAGATTGTCTTCCCAAGAACCAGCTAACGGTGCTGGAACTCAGATAGGCAGCAGAACGTCCACAAGAAAAGAAACAATAGCTAGGCCACCAGCCGGCCGCGGTTACCAAAAAAAACACAGTCCTACAGGGGGAGCTTGTCCTATTGGCACTACAGAACCAGCCTTGATTGCCACTTCCCGCAGCCTACATAGGAAGCACTTAAACTGCAGGCACCATGGAGTCGGCTAACCCGACCGCAACACGACAGGACAACGTTTTGGAGTCTAAGTGACCTTGACACTACCTGGAAATAGCAGGCGTGCTGTAACCAGGTTGGGCAGGAGGGAGTACCCGTGCCAAAGACACTGCCGAGAACCAGCTGACGGTACTGGAACCCGAATACGTTGCCCAAGGTGCAAGAGCCAATGGCACGACCGAGGACCAGCTGACGGTACTGGAACCCAGTTACTAAGCAGGAGGTACCCATGCCTGAAAGCACTACCAAGGACCACCTGACGTTGGTGGAACTCGGATACCCAGAAGGAGGCACCTAAGCCAAAGGCTCTGCCCGGATCCAGCTGATGGTGCTGGAACCAGGATGGGGAGCAGAAGGCAGAAGAGCAAAAGACACTGCCGAGAACCAGCTGACGGTACTGGAACCCGGATGGCGACCTGAAGGTAGAAGAGCCAATGGAACGACCGAGGACCAGCAGACGGTACTGGAACCCGGTTACTAAGCAGGAGGTACCCGTGCCTGAAAGCACTACCAAGGACCACCTGACGTTGGTGGAACTCGGATACCCAGAAGGAGGCACCTAAGCCAAAGGCTCTGCCCGGATCCAGCTGATGGTGCTGGAACCAGGATGGGGAGCAGAAGGCAGAAGAGCAAAAGACACTGCCGAGAACCAGCTGACGGTACTGGAACCTGGATGGCGACCCGAAGGTAGAAAAGCCAATGGAACGACCGAGGACCAGCTGACGGTACTGGAACCCGGTTACTAAGCAGGAGGTACCCGTGCCTGAAAGCACTAGCAAGGACCACCTGACGTTGGCGGAACTCGTATACCCAGAAGGAGGCACCTAAGCCAAAGGCTCTGCCTGGAACCAGCTGACAGTGCTGGAACCAGGGGGACCTAGTCAAGATTGTCTTCCCAAGAACCAGCTGACAGTGCTGGAACTCAGATAGGCAGCAGAAGGTCCACAGGAAAAGAAACAATAGCTAGGCCGCGAGCAAGACGCAATCACCGAAAAACCACATTCCTACAGGGGGAGCTTGTCCTCTTGGCACTACAGAACCAGCCTTGATTGCCACTTCCCGCAGCCCACATAGGAAGCACCTAAACTGCAAGCACCATGGAGTCGGCTAACCCGATCGCAACACGACAGAACAATGTTTTGGAGTCTAAGTGACCTTGACACTACCCGGAAACAGCAGGCGTGCTGGAACCAGGCTGGGCAGGAGGGAGTACCCGTGCCAATGACACTTCTGAGCAGCAACTGGCGGTAATGGATCCCAGGGTCATATGTTATGAACTGGTGGTTTAGGAGCAACATGGAACGAGCTCTGAAGGAAGTGGTATCTGTACTGACCGCAGTCCCTAAGCTCAACACAACACTAGAAGTAGCCGTGGGATGCTCCTAACTCTGCCTAGGCACCTCGTCACAGCCTAAGAGCTAACTACCCCTAAAGATAGAAGCAGGAGAACTATCTTGCCTCAGAGAAAATCCCCAAAGGATAGATTAGCCCCCCACAAATAATGACTGTGAGTGGAGAGGGAAAAGACATACACAGAATGAAACCAGAATGAGCACAGAAGGCCAGTCTAGCTAGATAGATAGGACAGGATGAAATACTGTGCGGTCAGTATAAAACACTACAAAAATCCACGCAGAGTTTACAAAAAACTCCACACCTGACTAAAGGTGTGGAGAGTAAGTCTGCTTCCCGGAGCTTCCAGCAAGACAGAATTAATTCATACTGATAAGCTGGACAAACATAGAAAGCACAGAACGGATAAGTCCACAATCTGTGGACAGAAAAGAGCAAGCAAGAACTTAGCTTTGCTGAACGGGTCAGGATAACAGGGAAATCCAAAGAGATGTGAATCCAACCAGAAACCATTTACAAGTGGCACTGACTGAAGGAAAAGCCAGGCAAAAATAGCCGAGCAGAAAAGACGATTAGTGGAAGCAGCTGATGACAGCTAAATCCAAGGAGCAGCCATACCACTTGAAACCACCAGAGGGAGCCCAAGAGCAGAACTCACAAAAGGGCCACTTACAACCACCGGAGGGAGCCCAAGAGCGGAATTCACAACAGTCATAGCTAGAAACTGACTGTAATATTTGGTGCACACACAGCTGGGGATCAGCTGACGCTACTGAACCCCAATAACAGAGGAGCAGCTGTTAACTTTGCAGGCAGCACTTCCGAGCATGAACTGGTGGTGTAAGTGCCCAGAGACAGCAGGAGTAGCAGAGTGTAGGCCGAACGCTGCACTGGAGGGACTTTAATATCTGATGTTGTGCCTGCGTGGCGGTCGCAGGACACGTTGCTGGCTACACAGCAAGGGAACAGCTGGCGCTACTGAACCCCACTGACACAGTGGCGAGTGTTTTTCTCTGTGCAGCCAGCACTTCCGAGCAACAACTGGCGGTATTGGAGCCCAGTGAATCTAGGAGGAGCAGAGTGTAGGCCGAAGCCTGCACTGGAGGAAGGAATTTAATATCTGATGTTGTGCCAGCGTGGCGGTCGCATGACACATTGCCGCACAGACAGCTGGGGATCAGCTGACGTTACTGAACCCCAATAACACGGCAGCAAGTGTTGACTGTGCAGACAGCACTTCCGAGCACGAACTAGCGGTGTAAGTGCCCAGGGTCAGCAGGAGGAGCAGAGTGTAGGCCAGAGCCTGCACTGGAGGCAGTTTAATATGTGATGTTGTGCCAGCATGGCTGTCGCATGACACATTGCCAGGTACACAGCTGGGGATCAGCTGACGTTACTGAACCCCAATAACGGAGGATCAGCTTTTAACGGTGCAGACAGCACTTCCAAGCACGAACTGGCGGTGTAAGTGCCCAGAGTCAGCAGGAGGAGCAGAGTGAAGGCCAAAGCCTGCACTGGAGGCAGTGTAATATGAGATGTTGTGCCATCGTGGCGGTCGCATGACACATTGCCAGATACACAGCTGGGGATCAGCTGACGTTACTGAACCCCAATAACAGAGGAGCAGCTGTTAACTGTACAGAAAGCTCTTCTGAGCACAAACTGGCGGTGTAAGTGCCCAGGGACAGCAGGAGGAACAGAGTGTAGGCCGAAGCCTACACTGGAGGGAGTCTAATATCTGATGTTGTGCCAGCTTAACGGTCGCAGGACACGTTGCTGGCTACACAGCTGGGGATCAGCTGACGTTACTGAACCCCAATAACATGGCAGGAAGTGTTGACTGTGCAGACAGCACTTCCGAGCACGAACTGGCGGTGTAAGTGCCCAGGGTCAGCAGGAGGAGCAGAGTGTAGGCCGAAGCCTGCACTGGAGGCAGTTTAATATCTGATGTTGTGCCAGCATGGCGGTCGCATGAAACATTGCCGCACACACAGCTGGGGATCAGCTGACGTTACTGAACCCCAATAACACGGCAGCAAGTGTTGACTGTGAAGACAGCACTTCCGAGCACGAACTGGTGGTGTAAGTGCCCAGAGTCAGCAGGAGGAGCAGAGTGTAGGCCGAAGCCTGCACTGGAGGCAGTTTAATATGTGATGTTGTGCCAGCGTGGTGGGTCGCATTACACATTGCCGCACACACAGCTGGGGATCAGCTGACGTTACTGAACCCCAATAACACGGCAGCAAGTGTTGACTGTGCAGACAGCACTTCTGAGCACGAACTGGCAGTGTAAGTGCCCAGGGTCAGCAGGAGGAGCAGAGTGTAGGCCAAAGCCTGCACTGGAGGCAGTTTAATGTTGTGCCAGTGTGGCGGTCACATGACACATTGCCGGATACACAGCTGGGGATAAGCTGACGTTACTGAACCCCAATAACAGAGGAGCAGCTGTTAACTGTGCAGACAGCACTTCCGAGCACGAACTGGTGGTGTAAGTGCCCAGAGACAGCAGTAGTAGCAGAGTGTAGGCCGAAGCCTGCACTGGAGGGAGTTTAATATCTGATGTTGTGCCAGCGTGGCGGTCGCAGGACACGTTGCTGGCTACACAGCAGGGGAACAGCTGGCGTTACTGAACCCCACTGACACAGTGGCGAGTGTTTTTCTCTGTGCAGCCAGCGCTTCCGAGCACCAACTGGAGGTATTGGAGCCCAGTGAATCTAGGAGGAGCAGAGCGTAGGCCGAGGCATGCACTGGAGGTAGTTAAATATCTGTTATGTCTGTGTGGCGGTCACAGGACACGTTGCTGCCTACACAGCAGGGGAACAGCTGGCATTACCAAACCCCACTGACACATGAGCGAGTGTTTTTCTCTGTGCAGCCTGCACTTCCGAGCACCAACTGGTGGTATTGGAGCCCAGGGAATATAGGAGGAGCAAAGTGTAGGCCGATGCCTGCACTGGAGGCAGGTTAATGTCTGTTGAGTCTGCGTGGCGGTCGCAGGACACATTGCTGGCTACACAGCAGGGGAAAAGCTAGCATTACCGAACCCCACTGACACATGAGCGAGTGTTTTTCTCTGTGCAGCCTGCACTTCCGAGCACCAACTGGTGGTATTGGAGCCCAGGGAATCTAGGAGGAGCAGAGTGTAGGCCGAAGCCTGCACTGGAGGCAGGTTAATGTCTGTTATTGTGCCAGCGTGGCGGTTGCTGGACACGTTGACGGATACACAGCAGGGGAGCAGCTGGCATTACTGAACCCCACTGACACATGAGCGAGTGTTTTTCTCTGTGCAGCCAGCACTTCCGGGCAACAACTGACAGTATTGAAGCCCAGGGAATCCAGGAGGAGCAGAGTGTAGGCCGAAGCCTGCACTGGAGGCAGGTTAATGTCTGTTCTTGTGCCAGTGTGGCGGTTGCTGGACACGTTGTCGGATACACAGCAGGGGAACAGCTGGCGTTACTGAACCCCAATGACACATGAGCAAGTGTTTTTCTCTGTGCAGCCAGCACTTCTGGGCAACAACTGACAGTGTTGAAGCCCAGGGAATCCAGGAGGAGCAGAGTGTAGGCCAAAGCCTGCAATGGAGGCAGGTTAATTTCTGTTATTGTGCCAGTGTGATGGTTGCTGGACACGTTGCCGGTTACACAGCAGGGGAACAGCTGGCGTTACTGAACCCCACTGACACATGAGCGAGTGTTTTTCTCTGTGCAGCCAGCACTTCCAGGCAACAACTGACAGTGTTGAAGCCCAGGGAATCCAGGAGGAGCAGGGTGTAGGCCGAAGCCTGCACTGGAGGCAGGTTAATGTCTGTTATTGTGCCAGGGTAACGGTTGCTGGACACGTTGCCGGATACACAGCAGGGGAACAGCTGGCGTTACTGAACCCCACTGACATATGAGCGAGTGTTTTTCTCTGTGCAGCCAGCACTTCCGGGCAGCAAATGGCGGCATTGGAGCCCGGGGAATCATGGAGGAGCAGAATGGAGTCAGGTTAATGTCTGATGTTGTGCCAGCGTGGCGGTCGCTGGACACGTTGCCGGATACACAGCAGGGGAGCAGCTGGCGTTACTGAACCTCAATAACACTGGGTCATGTGTTGACTGTGCAGCCGGCACTTCTAAGCAGCAACTGGCGGTGTTGGAGCCCAGGGATTAAAGTTCAGGTGGTAGAAACATTGAACACAACAGGAGACCTGGATACTGTTGCCAACCAAGTAGTTCATCTGGAGGAGGAGTGGCAAATTCCTGCGAGATACAGGCCTTGTTCATGTTCAGAAAAGTAAGCCGGTCGACGTTATCGGAAGATAGTCGCATGCGACGGTCTGTTAGTACACCACCTGCGGCAATAAAGACACGTTCCGATAATACACTAGCAGCAGGGCAAGCCAGCACCTCCAATGCATACTGGCTAGAGACCCAAAACTTGAAGGGGGAAGAGCCGTCTGGCAGTACGCTGAGAGGGCAAGACATGTAGTCTGTCACCATCTGACGGAAACGTGGCCTCCTGCTGAGTGGACCCGTCTGTGATGGTGTGATGGCGGGCACACAAAACTTTGCCACTGTTGGGCCAGACTGGTCTTGCCTTGTGCTGAGGCACTGCTTCTGCTCCTTCTTTGTGCAGAGCTTCCTCCACTGCCTCGACGCACTGAGCTGCTTTGTAAAGCACTAGCAGCACTTCTCTCGATTGGACTGGTGAAGATGATGGACTGCACCAGTTTGTCATGGTACTCCCGCAGTTTACGCTCCCACTGCAAAGGTGTTATGATGGTTTGTAAGTTGTCATGGTAGCGCGGATCTAGGAGGGTGTACACCCAATAATCAGCCGTGGTAAGAATGTGGGTGATGCGGCGGTCGTTTCTCAGGCACTGCAGCATGAAATCAACCATGTGCTGCAGACTGCCAACTGGCCAAGAAACGCTGTCCTTTGCTTGAGGCGTGATCTCTGCCTGCACTGCATCACCCCACCCTCGCTCTACATACTGACTACTGGAGATTTGTGTAACTTCCTCCTCTGGACAGACCTCTTCCTCCTCCATTGACTCCTCCTCATCCTCCTCACAAAGTGTCCCCTGCCTAGGCCTTTGTGAGGAACCACGTGGTGCAGACTTTCCAGAAGCAGATGGCATTTCTAACTCCTCATCCTCCACATCTTCCACCACCTCATCCCTTAGCGCTTGCAGTGTTCTTTCAAGCAGGCAAATAAGGGGGACAGTCATGCTGACTAGTGCATCATCTGCACTCGCCATCCTCATAGAATCATTGAAGGCACGCAAAACCTGGCAGACGTCCTTCATAGTGGCCCACTCAGTGGTTGTGAAGTCTGAAGGGCGCACACTGCGACCTTTTTGCGCCTGATGCAGCTGGTACTCCATTACTGCTGGCTGCTGATCACACACCCGCTCCAACATATGTAACGTTGAATTCCACCTGGTGGGTAGGTCACATATGATGTGATGTTCCGGAAGGCGGAATCGGCACTGCAGAGTTGCAATGCGCGATCTTGCCATGCTGGAACGCCGCAAGTGAGCACACTCTAGGCGGACCTTGTGCAGCAGTGCATCAAGATCCGGATAGTCCCTCAAAAAACTCTGAAAGACCAAGTTGATCACATGTGCCAGACATGGGATGTGAGTGAGGTTGCCTAGGCCCAGAGCTGCCACCAGATTTCGGCCATTGTCACACACTACCATGCCTGGCTGGAGATTTGCTGGCACAAACCACATGTCGCTCTCCTGCTTGATGGCATTCCAGAGCACCTGCGCTGTGTGGGTTCGATTCCCCAAATAAATTAATTTCAATACGGCCTGTTGACGTTTGGCCACGGCTGTGCTCATATCGGTCGTAACAAGTAAGCGTTCACGAGTCCATGTGGAGGTGGACTATGACGGCTCCTGCAGCGCTGATTCAGAGAAACTGGAGTATGAGGAGGAGTCAATGTGTACAGACTGGATTCCTGCAATCCTTCGAGTTGGCAGAACACGTACAGCGCCACTCTCATGATCTGTACCCGGCTCCACAACATTTACCCAATGGGCAGTGAGGGAAAGGTATGGTCCCTGTCCATGGTGACTGGTCCACGCATCGGTGGTGAGGTGGACCTTGCTACTGACGGCGTTTAGTAGCGCATGTTTAATGTTTCCCTCCACATGCTATTGCAGGGCAGGGACGGCTTGCCTGCTGAAATAAAAGCGGCTGGGCACATTGTATTGTGGGACTGCCAATGCCATCAAGTTAGGGAAGCTGTCAGTCTCCACCAGCCTGAATGAGAGCATTTCAAGGGACAGTAGTTTTGCAATGCCTGCATTTAGAGCCTGTGGTCGTGGGTGATTTGCCAAGAATGGCTGCCTTTTCTCCCATACCTGTGCTACTGATGGCTGTAGAGTGGGCTGGGAGTGTGAAGATGACTGGGAACGTGGTGCTGTGGGTGGAATTGCACTGGCTCTCTGGACAACGGTGCCAGAGGTTCTTCCATGGCGATCCTGTGAGGAAGCCGAACCAGCTGTGTGTGAGCTGGAGGAAGAAGCTACAACATGAGCTGAAGAGGTGGTAGGTGCTGCTGTATGTTGGCCTAGGTCTTCAGTGTGTTTTTGTAACTCCACCGTGTGCTTGGTCCGCACATGTTTCCACATATTTGTGGTATTGAGGTTGCTGACACTTTTCCCTCGTTTGATTTTCTGATGACACAGCTTGCATTTGACAAAGCAAATGTCAGCTGCAACTGTGTCAAAAATGGACCAGGCAATGCAAGTCTCGGGAGCACCCACTTTGGCTTTCGGGAGAGGCATGCTCCTAATGGGTGCTGAGGCTACAGGCACCTCAGTCTTCCCCCTCCCTCTCCCTCTTTGGGCTGTTCGGGGAATCTCTTCCTCAGAGCTGCTCCCACCACCTTCCTGTACCTCACGCCATGATGGGTCAAGGACCTCATCATCTACGCTATCCTCTTCCACCAACTGTTTCTCCTGGGTAGTCTCGGAAGCAGAGTATGCACCAGAAAGTGGCACCTGAGTCTCATCAACAGATGCGTACTGAGGTGTGCTGACCGGAGGCACTGTCCCACCCGCCTCTTCAGATTCAGAGAGACAAAGCTGTTGGGCATCACTGCATACTGTCTCTTCTTCACATTCTAGAATGCTGCTTGGCTGGCCCCCAATTTCAAAGCCAAGAGATTCAGAGAACAGAAGTAGAGATGGCTCCTGTCCTGGGCTCTCTGACTGCCTGGGCAATTTGGCAGGTGGTAAAGAGACAGATGGTTGCTATTCAGTGCTCTGTGCCTGAGAGGATGTGGCACTAATTGAATTCGATGCGTTAGCTGCCATCCATCAGACAGTGGCTTCAATTTTTTCGTCCCGCAGCAGCGGGGTACGGCGAACTCCTACAAAGCTGCGCATGAAGGTCTGTTCTCTGCTAAAACTGGTGATGAGTCACCGGTGCCCGCAGGAGGCACACAATCCCCACGTCCTGTCTCTGCTCCACGCCCACGACCACGTGCCTTACTCCCTGCCTTCTTCATCTTGGTAGATTGATAAAGATAGGCAGAAAAGTACTAAGGGCTTAGTGTGCTTATTCCTGAACAGCTGCTAACAGGTATAAGTTACACTAATTTTATAAAGTGTGGACTATACTTTAATATGAGCTAATGTGGCCTACACAACTGTAAAGCGGTGTGTTTGGTGAACTTTATTATTATTTTTTTTTTGCAGAACAGACACTACAGACTGAGCTGCACTCACACACAGACCGTGCAGACAGCCGTGAACGGCACTGCAAGGCCCAAACAAGCTCCTCTATGCAATCCTATATAGTGTTTTTCCACAATCTAGCTGGATACGGAGAGAAAGCCACTAATAGAATAAATTTGAAAAAATGTGCAGCAGGCTGCACTAATTGACAAACGGACAATGGAACGGTATGAGGCAGTGACGCACCCTGAGCTGACTACAACCGGCTGTGGCAGTAGAACACACTACAGAGCGAGCTGCACTCGCAGACAGACCGTGCAGACAGCCGTGAATGGCGCTGCAAGGCCAAAACAAGCTCCTCTATGTAATCCTATATAGTGTTTTTCCACAATCTAGCTGGATACGGAGGGAAAGCCACTAATAGGATAAATTTGAAAAAATGTGAAGCAGGCTGCACTAATTGCAAAAAAGGACAATGGACTGAGCAGAATGAGGCAGTGACGCACCCTGAGCTGACCACGACCGGCTGTGGCTGTGGACAGACTACAGAGTGAGCTGCACTCACACACACACAGAGACCTTGCAGACAGCTGTGAACAGTGCTGCAAGGCAAAAGCATGGTTCTCACACAGCGGTTGCTAAATTAGCCTGGGTAAAGCACAATGAAGCAAATCGCTATCTCAAAACTGGCCCTCAGGTGACTTTTATAGGGCATCGTGACATAATTTCAGCAGCCAATCACAGCCATGCCAGTAGTTACATGCCTAACATGCAGAACAGGATGTGCCCACATTTGTAATCATTCCTCATTGGCTGAATTAAATAAAACCGGGACTTAGCATTATGGGAACTTCCGATTCTGGTATCCGATATACTAAAAGTATCGGAACTCGGTATCGGAATTCCGATACCGCGAATATCGGCCGATACCCGATACTTGCGGTATCGGAATGCTCAACACTACTAATAATATATACAAAATTAATTGTTCTATGTGCAATAAGGCATATATGAGATGCACCCTCCCATAAATAAAAAAATATGTACACTGCTCAAAAAAATAAAGGGAACACTTAAACAATAGAATATAACTTTAAGTAAATCAAACGTCTGTGAAATCAAACTGTCCACTTAGGAAGAAACACTGTTTGACAATCAATTTCACATGCTGTTGTGCAAATGGAATAGGCAACAGATGGAAATTATTGGCAATTATCAAGACACACTCAATAACGGTGACGCACAGCCCTCCATGTGCTTGCCAGAGGTATCCTGACTAGAGTTGAGCGACCTTGACCTTTTTAGAGTCGAGCCGGGTTTCGCGAAACCCGACTATCTCAAAAGTCGGGTCGAGTGAAATCGGCCGATTATGACGTAAAGTCGGGATTAGGGTTGAGCGAAACGGGTCGAACATTTTCAAAAGTCGCCGACTTTTGGCGAAGTCGAGTTTCATGAAACCCGATCCGACCCCTGTGCGTGGTCGGCCATGCGGTACGCGACTTTCGCGCCAAAGTCGCGTTTCAATGACGCGAAAAGCGCCATTTCTCAGCCAATGAAGGTAAACACAGAGTGTGGGCAGCGTGATGACATAGGTCCTGGTCCCCACCATCTTAGAGAAGGGCATTGCAGTGATTGGCTTGCTGTCTGCGGCGTCACAGGGGCTATAAAGGGGAGTTCCCGCCGACCGCCATGTTACTGCTGCTGATCTGAGCTTAGGGAGAGGTTGCTGCCGCTTCGTCAGAAGCAGGGATAGCGTTAGGCAGGGTCCATTAACCACAAAACCGCTTGTGCTGTAGCGATTTCCACTGCCCAACACCACCTTCGGTGTGCAGGGACAGTGGAAGCTCCTTTTTTTTTTTTTTCCTCAGCGCTGTAGCTCATTGGGCTGCCCTAGAAGGCTCCCTGATAGCTGCATTGCTGTGTGTACGCCGCTGTGCAAACCAACTGCTTTTTTCAAAGCACTAATCCTCTTGTTCCTTCCTTTCTGCACAGCTATCTTGTTTGTTTGTCCACACTTTTTATTCAATTTGTGCATCAGTCCACTCCTTATTGCTGCCTGCCATACCTGGCTGAGATTACTGCAGGGAGATAGTAATTGAAGGACAGTTCCTTTTTTTTTTTTTTTTTTTTTTGTGGGAGATTAAGATTGACATTTCTGCTAGAGTGCCATCTCTGTCTGTGTCATCTCTCACTCAGTTGGCCATAGAAAGCCTATTTATTTTTTTGCTTGATTTGGGTTCCAAAATCTACCAGAAAAAATCACAACATCAATCAGTGGGAGAAAAATATTGGCCTCAGGGCTTGTGTGCCACTCCTTACTCCTGTGTGTGCCATCTCTCACTCAGTGGGCCATAGAAAGCCTATTAATTTTTTTGCTTGATTTGGGTTCTAAATTCTACCTGAAAAAATCAATAAATCAATCAGTGGGAGATTAATATTGGCCTTTGGGCTTGTGTGCCAGTCCTAAGCGTGCCATCTCTCTCTCTCTCAGATAGTGGGCCATAGAAAGCCTATTTTTTTATTATTTTATTGGGTTTATAAATTTTCCCTGGAAAAAAAAAAAAAGTGGGAGATTAATATTGGCGTTTGGGCTTGTGTGCCAGTCCTTAGCGTGCCATCTCTCTCTCTCAGATAGTGGGCCATAGAAAGCCTATTTATTATTATTTTTTTTATTGGGTTTATAAATTTTCCCTGGAAAAAAAAAAAAATGGGAGATTAATATTGGCCTCTGGGCTTGTGTGCCAGTCCTGAGAGTGCCATCTCTCTCACAAATAGTGGGCCATAGAAAGCCTATTTATTTTTTTGGTTGATTTGGGTTCATAATTCTACCTGAAAAAATCAATCAATCAATCAGTGGGAGAAAAATATTGGCCTCAGGGCTTGTGTGCCACTCCTTACTCCTGTGTGTGCCATCTCTCACTCAGTGGGCCATAGAAAGCCTATTAATTTTTTTGCTTGATTTGGGTTCTAAATTCTACCTGAAAAAATCATTAAATCAATCAGTGGGAGATTAATATTGGCCTTAGGGCTTGTGTGCCAGTCCTAAGCGTGCCATCTCTCTCTCTCTCAGATAGTGGGCCATAGAAAGCCTATTTTTTTATTATTTTATTGGGTTTATAAATTTTCCCTGGAAAAAAAAAAAAGTGGGAGATTAATATTGGCCTCTGGGCTTGTGTGCCAGTCCTGAGCGTGCCATCTCTCTCACAAATAGTGGGCCATAGAAAGCCTATTTATTTTTTTGGTTGATTTGGGTTCATAATTCTACCTGAAAAAATCAATCAATCAATCAGTGGGAGATTAATATTGGGCTTTTGGCTTGTGTGCCAGTCCTAAGCGTGCCATCTCTCTCTCTCAGATAGTGGGCCATAGAAAGCCTATTTATTATTATTTTTTTTATTGGGTTTATAAATTTTCCCTGGAAAAAAAAAAAATGGGAGATTAATATTGGCCTCTGGGCTTGTGTGCCAGTCCTGAGCGTGCCATCTCTCTCACAAATAGTGGGCCATAGAAAGCCTATTAATTTTTTTGCTTGATTTGGGTTCCAAAATCTACCAAAAAAAATCACTAAATCAATCAGTGGGAGATTAATATTGGCCTCTGGGCTTGTGTGCCACTCCTGACTCCTGTGTGCGTCATCTGTCACTCAGTGGGCCCTAGAAAGCCTATTTTTTTGTTTTATTTGTTTTCTAAATTCTCCCTGAAACAATCATTTTATTTTCTTTGGTTTCTAAATTATTCCTGAAAAAAATCATTTTTTTTTTCTCTCAAGTCTCCCTGAAAAAAAAAAAAAAAAAAAAAATCTGTGGGAGATTCATATTGCCCCTTCTGCTTGCGTGCCAGTCTTGACTCCTGGGTGTGCCATCTCTCTCTCTCTCCCCAATTGTTGGCCATAGAAAGCCTATTAATTTTTTTGCTTGATTTGGGTTCCAAAATCTACCAAAAAAAATAACTAAATCAATCGGTGGGAGATTAATATTGGCCTCTGGGCTTGTGTGCCACTCCTGACTCCTGTGTGCGTCCTCTCTCACTCAGTGGGCCCTACAAAGCCTATTTTTTTTTCCTAAATTCTCCCTGAAACAATCATTTCATTTTATTTGTTTTATAAATTCTTCTGTAAAAAATAATTTTTTTTTAATTTTTTTTTTTCTGAAGTCTCCCTTTTAAAAAAAACAAACACAAATCAGTGGGAGATAAATATTTACATTTGCGCTTCAGTGACAGTCCTGCGTGTGTGCCATCTCATTTGTTGCCAACAACAACAGAGTGTGTAACATTGTGGCTGATTTTCGTTGTGGTCTCACCCACCTGTAAAGGGGTAGCTAAATCATACTGAAGTTATAGCTCACCGTGTAAGTTGTGTGACAGCAACAAATACCGTTCGTTTGGTAACATTTTTAAAACAATGAGGAAGTCTGGTGGAAGAGGTCGTGGCCGGGGGCGTTCATTGTCAGCTGGTAATGAGGGTAGTGGTAGTGGTGGAACATCAGGTGGTCGTGGGAAAAAAAATATTGCACCTAAGTCTGGAGCTGTGGAGCCAGGTTCGTCGTCTGGCTACACAAGGCCTCGAACCCTCCCTTTTCTGGGAGTAGGAAAACCGCTTTTAAAGCCGGAGCATCAAGAGCAAGTTTTGGCTTATCTTGCTGACTCAGCCTCTAGCTCTTTTGCCTCCTCTCGTGAAACTGGTAAAAGTAAAAGCAGCGCGTCGTTAGTGGATGTTCACGGTCAGGGACAAGTCGCTTCCTTGTCCTCTTCAGCAAAAACAACAACAGAGAAGAATGCAGCAGGCGACACAACGGGTTACTCCATGGAGCTCTTTACACATTCCCTGGCTTAGAAAGTGAAGCAGTTAACAGTCCATGCCCATTACAAGTTGAGTCTGACATGGAGTGCACTGATGCACAGCCACAGCCAGACTACTATGCTGGTCCTTTGACTCAGACCACAACATTGCCCTCGCAGGGTGCTGATCAAGAATCAGACCCTGATGAGACTATGTTGCCCCATCACGAACGCTATACCACCGACCGACACGGTGACACAGACGAAGTTGCACACGAGCTACAAGAAGAGGTAATAGATGACCCAGTTCTTGACCCCGATTGGCAGCCATTGGGGGAACAGGGTGCAGGCGGCAGCAGTTCTGAAGCGGAGGAGGAGGGGCCGCAGCAGGCATCAACATCACAACAGGTTCCATCTGCCGGGCCCGTATCTTGGCCAAAACGCGTGGCAAAGTCAAAACCTGTTGGAGGACAGCGTGGCCATCCGGTTAAAGCTCAGTCTGCAATGCCTGAAAAGGTATCCGATGCTAGAAAGAGTGCAGTCTGGCATTTTTTTAAACAACATCCAATTGATCAGCACAAAGTAATCTGTCAAAAATGTTCAACTACCTTAAGCAGAGGGCAGAATCTGAAAAGTCTCAATACAAGTTGCATGCATAGACATTTAACCACCATGCATTTGCAAGCTTGGACTAACTACCAAACGTCCCTTAAGGTTGTAGCACCCTCGGCCAATGAAGCTACTCATCAACGCAACATCCCTTCCGGCAGTGTAGGGCCACCATTTTCTGCACCACCTGCAGTATCTGTGCAGGTTTCTTTGCCAGGCCAAAGCAGTCAGGGTCAGGGAATCTCCAGTTTCGTAATAGGAAACACTGCATCTAGGGCACCGGCGGCAACAATACCATCTCCCACCGTCTCTCAGTCTGCCATGTCCACCGGCACCCCCGCTAGTTCCACGATCTCCAGCTCTCCAGTCCAGCTCACCCTACATGAGACTATGCTTAGAAAAAGGAAGTACTTAGCCTCGCATCCGCGTACACAGGGTTTGAACGCCCACATAGGTAGACTAATCTCGTTAGAGATGATGCCCTACCGGTTAGTTGAAAGCGAAGCTTTCAAAGACCTGATGGACTACGCTGTACCACGCTACGAGCTACCCAGTCGACACTTTTTTTCCAGAAAAGCCATCCCAGCTCTCCACCAGCATGTTAAAGAGCGCATCGTCCATGCACTCAGGCAATCTGTGAGCACAAAGGTGCACCTAACAACAGATGCATGGACCAGTAGGCATGGCCAGGGACGTTACGTGTCCATCACGGCACACTGGGTAAATGTGGTGGATTCAGGGTCCACAGGGGACAGCAAGTTTGGGACAGTTCTGCCTAGCCCACGGTCTAGGAAACAGTTGGCTGTAGCCGTTCGCACCCCCTCCTCCTCCTCCTCGTCCTCCTGCAGAAGCGAGAGCTCGTCCACAGACCGCAGTCGCACAACCACTCCATCCGCAGCTGCCACTGTTGCACACCAGGTCTCCCATTATGGGGCAGCTACTGGCAAACGTCAGCAGGCTGTATTGGCTATGAAGTGTTTGGGCGACAACAGACACACCGCAGAAGTTCTGTCCGAGTTCTTGCAGCAAGAAACGCAGTCGTGGCTGGGCACTGTAGATCTTGAGGCAGGCAAGGTAGTGAGTGATAACGGAAGGAATTTCATGGCTGCCATCTCCCTTTCCCAACTGAAACACATTCCTTGCCTGGCTCACACCTTAAACCTGGTGGTGCAGTGCTTCCTGAAAAGTTATCCGGGGTTATCTGACCTGCTCCTCAAAGTGCGTGGACTTTGCGCACATATCCGCCGTTCGCCTGTACACTCCAGCCGTATGCAGACCTATCAGCGTTCTTTGAACCTTCCCCAGCATCGCCTAATCATAGACGTTGTTACAAGGTGGAACTCAACACTGCACATGCTTCAGAGACTGTGCGAACAGAGGCGGGCTGTTATGTTTTTGTGGGAGGATACACATACACGGGCAGGCAGTAGGATGGCAGACATGGAGTTGTCAGTTATGCAGTGGTCGAAGATTCAAGACATGTGTCAAGTCCTTCAGTGTTTTGAGGAATGCACACGGCTGGTTAGTGCAGACAACGCCATAATAAGCATGAGCATCCCCCTAATATGTCTGCTGATGCAAAGTTTGACGCACATAAAGGATCAGGCGTCTGCACCAGAGGAAGAGGAAAGCCTTGATGACAGTCAGCCATTGTCTGGTCAGGGCAGTGTACAGGACGAGGTAGCGGGCGAAGAGGAGGTGGAGGATGAGGAGGATGATGGGGATGAGTATATTTTTAATGAGGAAGCTTTCCCGGGGTCATTGGAAATTGGTGGCGTGGCAAGGGCGGGTTCTGGTTTTTTGAGGGACACAAGTGACGTAGATTTGCCTGCAACTGCCCCTCAACCAAGCACAACCGCAGATTTGACAACTGGAACTTTGGCCCACATGGCGGATTATGCCTTGCGTATCCTCAAAAGGGACACACGCATTACAAAAATGATGAACGATGACGATTACTGGTTGGCCTGCCTCCTTGATCCTCGCTATAAAGGCAAATTGCAAAATATTATGCCACATGAGAACTTGGAACTAATATTAGCAACAAAACAATCAACTCTTGTTGACCGTTTGCTTCTGGCATTCCCTGCACACAGCGCCCGTGATCGTTCTCACACGAGCTCCAGGGACCAGCAGACCAGAGGTGTTAGAAGGGCAGATATCAGAAGTGGCGTTGGCCAGAGGGGTTTTCTGACCAGGTTGTGGAGTGATTTTGCTATGACCGCAGACAGGACAGGTACTGCAGCATCAATTCAAAGTGACAGGAGACAACATTTGTCCAGTATGGTTACAAACTATTTTTCATCCCTTATCGACGTTCTCCCTCAACCGTCATTCCCATTTGATTACTGGGCATCCAAATTAGACACCTGGCCAGAATTGGCAGAATATGCATTGCAGGAGCTTGCTTGCCCGGCAGCTAGTGTCCTATCAGAAAGAGTATTCAGTGCTGCAGGTTCAATACTAACTGAAAAAAGGACTCGTCTGGCTACCCAAAATGTAGATGATCTAACCTTCATTAAAATGAACCACAACTGGATTTCGAAATCTTTTGCCCCACCTTGCCCGGCTGACACCTAACTTTCCTATGAAAAGGTCTTGCCTGTGGACTCTTCTGAATGACTTTTCCAATCTCGTAATTTTCTGCACCTGATTGTCCAGCATACGACATGTTTACTCCTAACAAAATGGCCAAACTCCCCACACGGGGCCGTGGTATCGCCACTTTGCGCCAGCACCCGTGAGAGTGCTGTTTGTCTGAAGAGGTGGGTGTGCCCGCTTTTGGTCGACGGCTCTGCCACTGGGTCCCTCATAGTACAATAAAGTGTCTCTGGCGGTGGTGGTGCGCACCCAACGTCAGACACACCATTGTAATATGAGGGGCCCTGGGCCTGTACCGCCGGCCACAAGACAGTTCCCCCCCCCCAGCTCAAACAGTGCTCTACCACTAGCAAAATTATCTCTCACAGCTTCACCAATGTTTAGTCTATGCGCTGACATCCTTCAATGCCTGGCACTGACAATACCATTGTTTTGACATTTTTGTTATGTTAGGCCTTCGAAGCCTGTCTGCGGTCCGTTCTTTCTACAACTACTACACTGACCAGGCCACTGCTGGCCGTGTTCCCCTGGAACCAATTTAAACTTGCCTACAGCCAGCCCAATTTTGTTATGTTAGGCCTTCTTAGCCTGTCTGCCGTCACTCCTTCCACTAGACTTCCACTGACCAGACCACTGTTGCCCGTGTACCCCTGGAACCAATTTTAAATTGCCAACAGCCAAATGTTATTATGTTAAGCCTTTGATGCCTGTCTGCCGTCACTCCTTCCACTAGACTTCCACTGACCAGACCACTGTTGCCCGTGTACCCCTGGAACCAATTTTAAATTGCCAACAGCCCAATGTTATGATGTTAGGCCTTTGATGCCTGTCTGCCGTCACTCCTTCCACTGACCTGTCTACTGCTGCCCGTGTTCCCATGGAACCAATTGTAAATTGCCTACAGCCAGCCCATTTTATTACGTTAGGCCTTCGAAGCCTGTCTGCGGTCCCTCCTTCCACTAGGCCTCCACTTACCTGTCTACTGCTGCCCGTGTTCCCCTGGAACCAATTTTAAATTGCCTACAGGCAGCCCAATTTATTATGTTAGGCCTTCGAAGCCTGTCTGCGGTCCCTCCTTCCACTAGGCCTCCACTTACCTGTCTACTGCTGCCCGTGTTCCCCTGGAACCAATTTTAAATTGCCTACAGCCAGCCCATTTTATTATGTTAGGCCTTCGAAGCCTGTCTGCGGTCCCTCCTTCCACTAGGCCTCCACTGACCTGTCTACTGCTGCCCGTGTTCCCCTGGAACCAATTTTAAACTGCCTACAGCCAGCCCATTTTATTATGTTAGGCCTTCGAAGCCTGTCTGCGGTCCCTCCTTCCACTAGGCCTCCACTTACCTGTCTACTGCTGCCCGTGTTCCCCTGGAACCAATTTTAAATTGCCTACAGGCAGCCCAATTTATTATGTTAGGGCTTCGAAGCCTGTCTGCGGTCCCTCCTTCCACTAGGCCTCCACTGACCTGTCTACTGCTGCCCGTGTTCCCCTGGAACCAATTTTAAACTGCCTACAGGCAGCCCAATTTATTATGTTAGGGCTTCGAAGCCTGTCTGCGGTCCCTCCTTCCACTAGGCCTCCACTGACCTGTCTACTGCTGCCCGTGTACCCCTTGAACCAACATCATAAAATAAAAAAAAAAAGTATTTTGCTTATAAAAAAGAAAATACTGGTGAGATATCAAATGCAGACATTTTAACATTAAAAACAAACACACAACTAAAATCTGGTACAGTACTAAAAATGGCCACCAGCTACAATTACTTTATCCTGCAAGTATTTAACTGAAAGGTTTTTTAAATTGAAAACACAGATATGGCATCCACCGAGTGTTGTCCTGTCGCGTCTTCTTTATATTATTGCCGAGAAGATGCAAAACAATGAAAATAATAAAATCATTAATTACCAAAATAATAGAGAAAGTCAACACCACATTGCAAATAAACATTCATTCCAAATAAAGAAGCAGGGCGCGTCCGAGGGTGAGTATATACCTAATAAGAATATAATCACCCTCGGACGCGCAATGCTTATTTCCAACAGCCTTCCTTCCTAAGAATCAGCCCTTCCGTGGTGTAGAGAGACGTTGTGTTACACTTCAAGGTGTTCCCCAGGTTGTCTTTCCTGAGCTTCGATCTTCCGGCTCTCGTTTAGTAGTTCTTGGAAACTACACTGCATTAGGCCTTCAAATTGGGTATGGGGTGTAGAGAGAGGGTGTGTTACACTCCAAGGTGTTCCCCAGGTTGCCTTTCCTGAGCTTCGATCTTCCGGCTCTCGTTTAGTAGTTGTTGGAAACTACGCTGCATTAGGCCTTCAAATTGGGTATGGGGTGTAGAGAGAGGGTGTGTTACACTCCAAGGTGTTCCCCAGGTTGCCTTTCCTGAGCTTCGATCTTCCGGCTCTCGTTTAGTAGTTCTTGGAAACTACACTGCATTAGGCCTTCAAATTGGGTATGGGGTGTAGAGAGAGGGTGTGTTACGCTCCAAGGTGTTCCCCAGGTTGCCTTTCCTGAGCTTCGATCTTCATGCTCTCGTTTAGTAGTTGTCGGAAACTACGCTGCATTAGGCCTACAAATTGGGTATGGGGTGTAGAGAGAGGGTTTGTTACACTCCAAGGTGTTCCCCAGGTTGCCTTTCCTGAGCTTCGATCTTCCGGCTCTCGTTTAGTAGTTGTTGGAAACTATGCTGCATTAGGCCTTCAAATTGGGTATGGGGTGTAGAGAGAGGGTGTGTTACACTCCAAGGTGTTCCCCAGGTTGCCTTTCCTGAGCTTCGATCTTCCGGCTCTCGTTTAGTAGTTCTTGGAAACTACACTGCATTAGGCCTTCAAATTGGGTATGGGGTGTAGAGAGAGGGTGTGTTACACTCCAAGGTGTTCCCCAGGTTGCCTTTCCTGAGCTTCGATATTCCGGCTCTCGTTTAGTAGTTGTTGGAAACTACACTGCATTAGGCCTACAAATTTGGTATGGGGGAAACATTGGCGCATCTGCGGTCCCTCCTTCCTCTAGGCCTCCACTGACCTGTCTACTGCTGCCCGTGTGCCCCTGGAACCAATTTTAAATTGCCTACAGGCAGCCCAATTTATTATGTTAGGGCTTCGAAGCCTGTCTGCGGTCCCTCCTTCCACTAGGCCTCCACTGACCTGTCTACTGCTGCCCGTGTACCCCTTGAACCAACATCATAAAATAAAAAAAAAAGTATTTTGCTTATAAAAAAGAAAATACTGGTGAGATATCAAATGCAGACATTTTAACATTAAAAACAAACACACAACTAAAATCTGGTACAGTACTAAAAATGGCCACCAGCTACAATTACTTTCTCCTGCAAGTAGTTAACTGAAAGGTTTTTTAAATTGAAAACACAGATATGGCATCCACCGAGTGTTGTCCTGTCGCGTCTTCTTTATATTATTGCCGAGAAGATGCAAAACAATTAAAATAATAAAATCATTAATTACCAAAATAATAGAGAAAGTCAACACCACATTGCAAATAAACATTCATTCCAAATAAAGAAGCAGGGCGCGTCCGAGGGTGAGTATATACCTAATAAGAATATAATCACCCTCGGACGCGCAATGCTTATTTCCAACAGCCTTCCTTCCTAAGAATCAGCCCTTCCGTGGTGTAGAGAGACGTTGTGTTACACTCCAAGGTGTTCCCCAGGTTGCCTTTCCTGAGCTTCGATCTTCCGGCTCTCGTTTAGTAGTTGTTGAAAACTACGCTGCATTAGGCCTTCAAATTGGGTATGGGGTGTAGAGAGATGGTGTGTTCCACTCCAAGGTGTTCCCCAGGTTGCCTTTCCTGAGCTTCGATCTTCCGGCTCTCGTTTAGTAGTTCTTGGAAACTACACTGCATTAGGCCTTCAAATTGGGTATGGGGTGTAGAGAGAGGGTGTGTTACACTCCAAGGTGTTCCCCAGGTTGCCTTTCCTGAGCTTCGATCTTCATGCTCTCGTTTAGTAGTTGTCGGAAACTACGCTGCATTAGGCCTACAAATTGGGTATGGGGTGTAGAGAGAGGGTTTGTTACACTCCAAGGTGTTCCCCAGGTTGCCTTTCCTGAGCTTCGATCTTCCGGCTCTCGTTTAGTAGTTGTTGGAAACTACGCTGCATTAGGCCTTCAAATTGGGTATGGGGTGTAGAGAGATGGTGTGTTCCACTCCAAGGTGTTCCCCAGGTTGCCTTTCCTGAGCTTCGATCTTCCGGCTCTCGTTTAGTAGTTCTTGGAAACTACACTGCATTAGGCCTTCAAATTGGGTATGGGGTGTAGAGAGAGGGTGTGTTACACTCCAAGGTGTTCCCCAGGTTGCCTTTCCTGAGCTTCGATCTTCATGCTCTCGTTTAGTAGTTGTCGGAAACTACGCTGCATTAGGCCTACAAATTGGGTATGGGGTGTAGAGAGAGGGTTTGTTACACTCCAAGGTGTTCCCCAGGTTGCCTTTCCTGAGCTTCGATCTTCCGGCTCTCGTTTAGTAGTTGTTGGAAACTACGCTGCATTAGGCCTTCAAATTGGGTATGGGGTGTAGAGAGAGGGTGTGTTACACTCCAAGGTGTTCCCCAGGTTGCCTTTCCTGAGCTTCGATCTTCCGGCTCTCGTTTAGTAGTTCTTGGAAACTACACTGCATTAGGCCTTCAAATTGGGTATGGGGTGTAGAGAGAGGGTGTGTTACACTCCAAGGTGTTCCCCAGGTTGCCTTTCCTGAGCTTCGATCTTCCGGCTCTCGTTTAGTAGTTCTTGGAAACTACACTGCATTAGGCCTACAAATTGGGTATGGGGTGGAGAGAGATGGTGTGTTACACTCCAAGGTGTTCCCCAGGTTTCCTTGCCATTGCTTCGGTCTTCCGACTCTCGTTTAGTAGTTGTAGAAAAGTACACTGCATTAGGCCTACAAAATGGGTATGGGGTGGAGAGAGATGGTGTGTTACACTCCAAGGTGTTCCCCAGGTTGCCTTTCCTGAGCTCCTATCTTCAGGCTCTCATTAAATTGTGGTTAAATGGAACAACTGCATTTGGCGTACTAGTTGGTTTGGGGCCTACTATCGGTGTCTGCCACTCCTTGCTGTTCTCCTGGTTTCCTGTCCTGAAATTCCATTTTCAGGCTCTCGTTAAGTAGTTGTTAATGTTAGACTGCGTTTGGCCTACTAGTTGGGTTGGGGCCTACTATCGGTGTCTGCCACTCCTTGCTGTTCTCCTCCACTGAACAAAGCTGTGCCGCCTGTTTACTACGGTTGCCAATTTTGAACTGCATTTCGACTACTTACTGATTTGGCCCTACTCTCTGTGTCAGCCTCTCATTCCAGTTGTCCTCCACTGCAATGCCCCCTGGTTATTCCTGTGTTACCAATTTTGAACTGCATTTAGCCCACTTTATTGTTTGGGCCTATATCTGTGTTTCCACTTCATCGTGCCCATTGCCCAGCCAGTGATAGATGAGTCTGCTGGTACATTGACCCATAACGCAACATTCCCCGTGCATGCTACACAACAACATTGTGACCCTGCTGAAAGTCAGGTTGCTCTTCCCGCATACCATACCACCTTCCACGGGGACAAAGAGGAAGGTGCAGATGAAAGTGCAGGTTCCTTCATCAGGTGGGGGGAGGAATACTAGTTGGCGACGTCACTGGCACAGGGCCTCTCATAGTACGCAAAAGTGTTGCTGCCGGTGGGAGGCGCCCCCGCCGTGCAAACACACCGCTGTACTT